>NC_064628.1:100895575-102276825 GCF_023864275.1 Schistocerca cancellata | reverse complement strand
TATTTTTACTCTTTGTGTCATGTGTACGTTGTATTTGTACTTTTATGATGATTAAGTTTTATTTGGCAGATGTTTTGATGATGGGCTCTGTCTGAGACACATATCTGTGACACTCTCCCACAGATTAAACAAACCTGTGACCATTCATGCTGCTCTTCTCTGTATACATTCAATATCTCTTGTTAGTCTTATTCGGTACGGGTCCCCCCACACTTGAGCAATACTCTAGTTTGGGTCACAATTGATTTGTAAGCAATCTCCTTTTGTAGGCTGAGTGCACTTCTCCAATATTCTACCAATATATTGAAGTCTGCCACCTGCTTTACCGATAACTGAATCTACGTGATCATTCCATTTCATATCCCTACAAAGTGTTATATCCAGGTATTTGTATGAGTTGGCTGATTCCAACAGTAACTCAGTGGTATTATAGTCATAGGATACTATGTTTTTTTGGTTTATGAAGTGCGAAATTTTACATTTCTGACCATTTAAAGCAAGTTGATAATCTCTGCACCACTTTAAAATCTCATCAAGATCTGACTGTTTAATATTTATGCAGCTTCTTTCAGATAGTGCTTCATTACAGATAACTGTATCATTTGCAAAATGCCTGATGTTCTATTTTTTTTACACGTTTAGTTCCATAGGACCAAATTGAGGAGCAAATGTCCAAGGTCATGGAACGTTAAAGTACATGAAACTTCAACATAAAAGTAATAACAGATAAACTAAAATGATTATGAACCCAAAAAAGACAAGCCATAAGTTTATGTAAACGCAATCAGCAATGTAACACAGAAACTCCCTGACAAAATAGAAGGAGTGACCCATGAGGAAACTTTTCAGCTTCAATTTGAAAGTGCGTGGATTGCTCCTAAGATTTCTGAATTCATGTGGCAGTTTGTTAAAAATGGGTGCAGCAGTATACTGCACACCTTTCTGCACAAGAGTCAAGGAAGTGTGATCCAAATGCAGAATGGATTTCTGCCTAGTATTAACTGAGGGAAAACTGCTAATTCTTGGTAATAAGTTGATATTGTTAACAAGAAATGACAGTAAGGAATATATATATTTAGAGGCCAGTGTCAGAATACCCAGGCTAGTGAACAGGGGTTGACAAGAGGTTTCTGAACTTACACCACTTATTACCCGTTTTTGCCCCAAATACCCCAAAATACAATACCATATGCCATAAGCAAGTGAAAATAAGTGAAGTAGACTACTTTTTGTGTTGCACTCTCACTTACTTCAGATACTGTTCAAATAGTAAAAATGGCAGCATTAAGTCTTTGAACAAGACCAGAATGTGAACTTTCCATGACAGTTTACTATCTATCTGAACATCAAGAAATTTGAGCTGTTCTACTTCATTAATCATATACCCATTCTGTGAAATTAAAACATCGGGTTTTGTTGAATTGTGTGTTAGAAACTGTAAAAACTGAGTCTTAGTGTGATTTAGCATTAGTTTATTTTCGACAAGCCATTAACTGCAGTATTTGAAACAGTGCCAATGTTGCACACAACATCCTTTACTAACATGCTAGTGTCATCAGCAAACAGAAATATTTTAGAATCACCTGTAATAGTAGAGGGCATATCATTTACATAAATAAGGAGCAGAAGAGGCCCCAGCACTGATCCCTGGGGCACTCCTATTTGACCATGCTCCACTCAGACCCCACATCATAGCCGTCCTCGACACAATGGATAATGACCTTTTGGTGCCTGTTGTTAAAGTAAGAGGCGAACCAATTGTAAGCTACTCTCCATATTCCATAAAGATCCAACTTCTGGAGCAATTTTGTGATCAACACAATCAAACGCCTTAGTTAAACCAAAAAAGAAATCTAGCATTCGAAACCTTTTGTTTAATCCATCCAGTACCTCACAGAGAAAAGAGAATATAGCATTTTAAGTTGTTAAACCACATCTAAAACCGAAGTGCACATTTTATAGCAAATTATGTGATATTAAATGATCAATTTACTTTAGAAAACACTGATGGCATAGAAATGGATCTAAAATTGCGTACATTATCCCTTTCTCGCTTTTTATAAAGTGGCTGTACTAGTGAGTACATTAGTCGTTCAGGAAACTGACCAGTCTTAATGGAAAAACTACATATATGGGTAAGTACAGAGGTAACAAGTTCAGCACAGTACTTCAATATTCTGCTAGGTAGGAAGGAAAACCTTAGTCTTCAGTGATTTAATTATTGACTCCATCTCCCCTTGTCCATATCACAGAGGAGTATTTCAAACATCAGCCTCAAAAAGGCATTTTCCAATAGAGTTATGTGATTTCCTATAGAAACTAAGTTTTTATTTAATTCACCAGCAATTCTCAGAAAGTGATTGTTAAATATTGTACATATATCTGACTTATCAGTAACATAAATATTTTTACTATGAACTGACCCTGTGCTGCTGACCAAACACTTCCTTCACAAATGACTATATGGTTTTAACTTTATCCTGTGAATTAGCTATTCTATTTGCATACCACATACTTGTTGCCTTCCTGATAACATTCCATACCATTAGTATTGTCTGCAAGGTCATTAATATACAATTATACTATTTGACAATGTTGGCAGGAGTGGATGAACCACGACTAAATACAGCGTCAAGAAGGAAACGGTCGACCTAGGGAAATGACAGAATGTGGGGACTGAGCAATCGTCAGAGAGGCACCCTGAGCCCCAGATTCATCATTGCCATCGAACTAACATGCAACTAGTACTTCAGTGACCACAAGTACCATTAATAGTTAGCTCACAGTGCCCCTTGGATTGACTACCATTGACTCTTGCCTTCAGTGCTTAGTCCCACTTTGAACTGAGCCGCAATATCCAACAAAGATGTGTCTGGAGATCCATGAACAGTGGTGGGACCCCAACCTGACTGTTGCCCACCGTATGGCCCTCTAACCGGGAGTGATTGTCTGGGATGCCAGTTCAGTTCATAGCAGGACTCCTTTTATCCTCATCCGTGACATACTTACAGTACAGCAGTATGTTGTCTATATTTTATGCTCCATTTTGTTGCACATCTTGGCAGGCCATTCTGGACTTACGTGTCAGCAAAATAATGCCCACTCGCAAATGGTTAGAGTTTTATTGCTTGTCTTTGTGCTTGCCAACCTTATCTTGGCCAACGAGGTTGTTGGATCTCTCTCCAATTGAAAAAGTTTGGAGCATTATAGTCAGGGCCCTACAAGCAGTTGAAGATTTTGATGATCTAATGTGGTTGATTGAACTGAATTTGGCAAGATACCCCTCAGGAGCAATTCCATCAATTCTGTCAATTAGTGCCAAATGGAATAACTGCTTGCATAAGGGCCAGAGTTGGACCAATGCATTGTTGACTTGCTCAATTTTATGAAGCTCTTTCTCTTGAATAAATCATCCAATTTCATGTGCATCCATCGACCAGTTTCCATTCCATTCAGATTATTTCTTCATGGTGTGTCATTTTTTTAAAGAGAGTATCAAGTTTAGATAATGCGTGAATAAAACATTTATATGGAAGAACTACATCAATATGCTGGTTTTTCATTTTCCACCTGTATATTTAGGAGCTTTACTTTCACCTCTCCAGCCCATTATCAAACCCAGTGGTGAAACTGCTTTCTCTTAGCTATGCCGAAAGGATGTTTGCATTTATTTGCCAAACAAACCCAAAGTATTAGGTAAGTAATAGGACTGGTATTATCCATAAGAAGATGTGATAATATATGAATATGGCATGGAAAGTTCTAGTAGAATGTAAACAGTTTAGGAGTAAAGCTCACAACTCACCCTATATTAGAGGCATTGGCTCATGAACAGGCCCATGCACATGACTGAAAACTTCACTAGCATTCAGACAATTTCTTTTCTGCCCCCCCCCCCCCCCCTACACACACACAGGTACATTTTTCAGCTGGGCAAGTGTGTGTGTGGGGGGGGGGGGGGGGACTGGTCTGTGTGAGTAAGAAAGCTGTAACGTAAACACACAACTTTACCAAGTTTTGGAATGATACTGTAACACAAAAAGCAGAGGGGGCCTGTTCAGACAGACAGTTCATTGTAGCCTCCTGTGAGTTAGATGTGTTGCATGCATGCTATTGTGTTGCCTTTCCAGAACCCAAAATGTCTCATGTACCAGACTACACAATGACAATGACCAGTCATATGCAATAAGGAATGTGCAAATTATCATTAAGGGCTCTGAGATCATTACATAGATGCTTCCTTACATCACTCTAAATTATGTTAATTCATAAACTATTTTGTAGTGCTAATGATATGTGTGATATCTTTTATGTAATATAGGGCTTAAAGCTCCCTGTTTCCTCCTGGGTAGTGCAGTTTTTCGAAGTGTTTGCCTAAGGTACTAATGCAGTTATAAGTTCTCAGTTTATCATTTAGTTCAAATATTAAGCCACCAATATGGAGGAAATAACAGCAATTTAATGTAAGCGGGTAAGCATCAGTTATTCAAAGTTGTAGCATTACTGTTACTTTTACTATATTTAGAAAGGCATCAACAGGTACACATGGCTGATAGGAGTGTAACAATCATTTAATTCTTTGTTTGGTTTCTAACTGCTGCTTCACTTTGTTGTACACTTCTGAGGAAGTTAGATATCCTTACCAAGTAATGTCTAGCACACACTATGCATATTTGCAACCATGACTGTGCATCGAGAAGTATGGTGTCACAGGTGTGTTCAGTAATAGTTAAATCAGGTGAAATGGTGGCCATGTAAGCATTCTCATAGTCTCACATACATGTATTCCTTAGACTATTCTGACACAATTAGGGAATGGTGGGTTTTATATTGTACATTGTTAGTCTTGTTGATCCTGCACTGAAATGACCAGCAGACAACCAGTAGAATCCCTGACAACATTAGTTATCTGACATGACGGAAAATTCCATTTGCCTTGGTGACAGACGCTGTCTCTAAAGCACTTGCCCATAAGTTACATCTTGATTTGTTCCATATTCCTTCATATTCAGGTAAATAGAACAGAGTGAATTTAAATATAACACAAGGTTTTCTGGACTTGAAACTGGAATTATTTGCATCCTTTAAATGAATCTTCAGTTGAAAGAAGGTCGGGAGGTGCTTCTGGAAGCCAGGTAGTGACATATGCTGGCACAAACACGAGATATGACAGGGGTGCTGGCTATCACAACAAGTGATCCTGTATCTTTTAAGTAAGAGAAAACTGTGTTTGAAATGAGACTTGAAAATTAAATGTTACAGGGAAACATATTGTCTCTTTCTACCATTTGCTGAATGTCCCTTGACTCTCTTCTATTGTTTCTTCCTTCAGCCATTGTCTTGAATGGCCGACTGTTGTACTCAGTTCCTAATATTGTTATGATGTCAAATAAAGTTTTTTCTTGTATTGTTTGAAGTGACTCTTGGATCTAAAAGATAGTTTCTCACATAATTTTGCTGTGATTTTCCTTTGAGTGTTGATTCATACAGCACATTAATAACTGAATGAAGTGTTACTTGACATCTCATTGTTTATGGTATGACATGATTATCTATGAGAATACACTACAACAGCTTTTCTTGTGTAATGCTGAATCCTATCTTGACAAAATATTAGTCCAGTGTAAAGATTAGCACCTAGCTCTTAAGATAAAGAAGTATGAAGTTGTAGACTTCATAACATGTAATGAGACAACTGGAGTCATTTGTTCATAAAAGTATCCAAACGAGGATATTAAGAGGGGCAGTTATTGGGGAAGCTGCAGAATATCTTTCTTTTTTAAATTAGTGGCTTTGCTGCTAACTTCAATATGTTATATTTTCTAAGAGCTAATTATGTCTGGCCAACATATGGAGGACATGGGTTAAATTGTCCTGCCAGTGACTTTTCCTTTATTGGAAGACTGTACATTCAGGCTGAAGAGGAAAATTGAGGAGCTACTTGACTGAGAAGTAGTTTTCTTATTTATTTTTATTTTTTAGCTTAAGTCCTAATACACTGGTGTACAAAACTTAAGGATAGAAGTAACTGCTGCCTGAGATGAACAGAAATGACACTTTTATTCAAAGGCAATAATTACACAGAAGTCACCACAATCCATGGTGGTCCCCGGGACCCAGTTTTTAACAAGGTGTGTGATCACTACGATTGCCAGTTCGTGGTATGTGGTGCGCTCCCATGCTGGCCACAATATTGGTCAGGAGTTCTTGTGGCAGGGTATTCCATTCCTCCGACAGTGCAGTTGATGGCTACTGGATACTCATTAGTGCACGTGGATGTGCTACAGTACTTCTCTTCGATGCATCCCAGATGTGCTCGACGGGACGTTAGTCGGGGGGAATGGGTAGGCCAGTCCACTGACAGATATTCTCTCATTCCAAGAGCTCCACTTCCACATGCACTGTTCAGAGCGGCTGTGCACTGTCAACCACACAAGTGAGGTCAGGGCTGAATGCACCCCTGAGTTTAGTTTAGTTTCATATTTCAGGGATCATTTGCATGATAAACTGTAATGATGTGGAATGAGTCATATTACATTCATATCACATATTAATTTGTAAATGTGGCTACATGCTCAACATTTGTAAAGTTGCCTTTTTTTCTTTTAAAAAAAATGTATAGATCTGAATTAGTAATTCCTAACCACCACCTTTAACATTTAACAATACCAGAAATTCTTCTGTGGAGTAGGAGAAGTTGTCAAGATGAAATCTTTTCAGTTCATTTTCATATTGTACCTTGCTGTCTATCACACTTTTTGTATCACTTGGTAAGTGATCAAAAACTTGAGTTGCAGCACTGTGTGCCCCTTTTTGTGCAGAAGATAACCTTAAGATGTAGTAACAAATGTCTTTTTTGTTCACCTAAAAATTATGAAGTGTCAATCCTATTTATTATCTTTCTACACATGTTCTACTTACCATTTGTGTAGTACTTCTGTACACGGAGAACTGAATGTGTAGCACCTTTTTAAAATTGACAATGAGATCACTCACAGGGAGCAAGTCAGTGATATTGTTGTGAAGATTTTTGCCATTTTTCTGCTACTGTGTGTGCATTTGGATTGACTACAGTATTAGTGTCATCCGCAAAAATAACTAATTCTGCTTTTATATATTAGACGCAGATGACAAACAATGGCAGACCTAATATTGTGCCTTGGGGAACCACATGTGTGATTTCTCCCCAGTCAAAAGAATCTTTCCTGATTACATTGGTTGAATTATTAACTACAACTTTCTGCCTTCTTTTGGTCAGGTATGTATATTGTTTGGATGTTCCATCAATTGCAAAAACCTCATTTTATCTAGGAGAATATTGTGATTCAGTCAGTCAGATGCCCTAGATAGGTCACAGAGAATATCAATTGGTGCTATTTTGTTATTTAGTGCTTTTAACATTTGGAGAGTGAACTTGTGAATGGTATTTTCAGTATGGCAGCCCTTCTTAAACTCTAACTATGATTTTCTGAGGATATAATTGTTGCTCAGGTGGTGTTCTGTTCTAAAATGAATGACCTCAAAATTTTGGAAAATGATGCTAGTAGTGAAGCAAGTCGCTAGTTATTGGCATCTCTCCTATTGCTTTGCTTATAGAGGGGTTTAACACTGTTACATTTCAATCTCTCTAGAGCAGTGACCGTCAAACATTTTTGCTTAAGAGCAGATACTGACACTGTGGAGCATCACGTCAGTCCACATATGTACCGATCTTATTATTAATTGGTAATCTACATAAATTAGTATTTTATTAGCACCCAGTAGACTAGCTATTGCAAGAGCGTGATAAATTGGCTGCCGGCCCCCAAGATGTACTGAATGTATGTGAAATGTTCGTTAATAGTTAGCACCATTGGGAACAGTTCATCCTCACTTCAAGAGACATTGAGGAAAGATTTGGAATATAAAACAAGAGATTAGCACAAAGTCTGGTGATCAAGAACTTCACGCCACCACCGCTCATCCATTGCTGGCCAAATGCTGGTAGTGAAATTTTTTTCCACTAGCAGGGTTCAATACCCGCAAGTCGAGCGCCAACCCAGAAACGTGCGTTAACGACCTCAGCCATGGAATTTTTTTCTATGCGAGCAGGTGATTAATTGAGCAATATCAGTAATTTTACTTATATTTAAATGCATTATGAAATACAAGACATGGTCACAAATGTTGACTCAGTGTTTTGAATGTCATTTTTCTTCTACTCCTTGCGGTGTATTACAACAGCCTAAATTTGGCATGAGTAGGCATTGCCTGCAGGGGGAGTGAATATTAAAACTAAGTTTTTGAAAACAATAGCAAGTCACACTCTGTATTTTTTACTGCCCGGTTCTGCTCTTTATATGAAAAAGATCATCAACAGAATACACACTGTTCAAACTGAGATAATACAGAAGACTTACACCGATGTCCCGTAAAGTACATATTCTAATTCCAGTGTGGTGACTTACATTTAAAGCTGGCTGACAGCATTAAAGATTGTGTTTATTGTTGGCTGAAGTATTGGGACAAGAGGGACACTACCCCAAGTACCGATATCTAAGATGATGTCATCCAATATGACAGTGTGTAGACTTGGCAACAGTGCATGACGTCATCCAATATGACGGCCGTGACGTCATCCAAGTGAACTATCTCCACTAACCTAACCCCTCTCCCCTCCCCTCCCCAGAAAATGGAGAGAAGTTCAAATTCCATCAGGACAATGCAACACACCTCTACTAACCTAAGAAAATGGCGAGAAAATAGGTCACCTAGGCTACCTCTACTAACCTAAGTTATCCGACCGCCACCTGTTCCTAGGGATTGGCGGGAAGTTTGAATTTTGGAGGGAGGGTAGGTCAATTGGGCTATCTCTACCAAACTAAGAAAATGCCGGGAAAGAAAGAGCACTTGGGCTACCTCCACTAACCTAAGTCATCCAACCGCCACCTCTTCCTAGAAAATGATGGGGACTGGACTCAGCCTGTGCTGGGCTCCTGGAGAGAGGAAGGAGTGTACTTTATTTACACTCCTGGAAATGGAAAAAAGAACACATTGACACCGGTGTGTCAGACCCACCATACTTGCTCCGGACACTGCGAGAGGGCTGTACAAGCAATGATCACACGCACGGCACAGCGGACACACCAGGAACCGTGGTGTTGGCCGTCGAATGGCGCTAGCTGCACAGCATTTGTGCACCGCCGCCGTCAGTGTCAGCCAGTTTGCCGTGGCATACGGAGCTCCATCGCAGTCTTTAACACTGGTAGCATGCCGCGACAGTGTGGACGTGAACCATATGTGCAGTTGACAGACTTTGAGCGAAGGCGTATAGTGGGCATGCGGGAGGCCGGGTGGACGTACCGCCGAATTGCTCAACACGTGGGGCGTGAGGTCTCCACAGTGTTGTCGCCAGTGGTCGGCGGAAGGTGCACGTGCCCGTCGATCTGGGACTGGACCGCAGCGACGCATGGATGCACGCCAAGACCGTAGGATCCTACGCAGTGCCGTAGGGGACTGCACCGCCACTTCCCAGCAAATTAGGGACACTGTTGCTCCTGGGGTATCGGCGAGGACCATTCGCAACCGTCTCCATGAAGCTGGGCTACAATCCCGCACACCGTTAGGCCGTCTTCCGCTCACGCCCCAACATCGTGCAGCCCGCCTCCAGTGGTGTCGCGACAGGCATGAATGGAGGGACGAATGGAGACGTGTCGTCTTCAGCGATGAGAGTCGCTTCTGCCTTGGTGCCAATGATGGTCGTATGCGTGTTTGGCGCCGTGCAGGTGAGCGCCACAATCAGGACTGCATACGACCGAGGCACACAGGGCCAACACCCGGCATCATGGTGTGGGGAGCGATCTCCTACACTGGCCGTACACCACTGGTGATCGTCGAGGGGACACTGAATAGTGCACGGTACATCCAAACCGTCATCGAACCCATCGTTCTACCATTCCTAGACCGGCAAGGGAACTTGCTGTTCCAACAGGACAATGCACGTCCGCATGTATCCCGTGCCACCCAACGTGCTCTAGAAGGTGTAAGTCAACTACCCTGGCCAGCAAGATCTCCGGATTTGTCCCCCATTGAGCATGTTTGGGACTGGATGAAGCGTCGTCTCACGCGGTCTGCACGTCCAGCACGAACGCTGGTCCAACTGAGGTGCCAGGTGGAAATGGCATGGCAAGCCGTTCCACAGGACTACATCCAGCATCTCTACAATCGTCTCCATGGGAGAATAGCAGCCTGCATTGCTGCGAAAGGTGGATATACACTGTACTAGTGCCGACATTGTGCATGCTCTGTTGCCTGTGTCTATGTGCCTGTGGTTCTGTCAGTGTGATCATGTGATGTATCTGACCCCAGGAATGTGTCAATAAAGTTTCCCCTTCCTGGGACAATGAATTCACGGTGTTCTTATTTCAATTTCCAGGAGTGTATTTTGGAACAATTTATATAGGGATGGATTTTGAGAGATAGTATATTTATCACAGTGATACAGAACGCATGCTCTGACATGCTTGGGATCACGCCACATAGCATACAAACATGCAAACAACTCGTAAATTACCGATGTATAATGCTCTACAGATGCACTTCGTAACTGTAAACAGCCAAAAATAATGCATTGCACAGCCTACAGACCTGCAAACCGCTTGTAAAATAATGAAATACATTTATGTCCAGAGACCCAAACAACTCGTAAATTGTCGAAATAATAATCCATCTAAATGACTCTGCAAAAATGTTAAATGTCAACTCTTGAAGTCATGCACCAGTCTTTATTTAAACAATTTGAGGCACTACAGCCATCCAGTGGGGTCACCAGGGAGTCTAGAGTCCAGCTGATCTAGTAGACAGTACCATCACCAGAGGGCACTATCGTCACTTCCGTTACGTAATCCAAGATGGCGGCTGGGGAGTGAGGGACATTGGTGGGAAACAGTGTGTTCACCAAGAGGTCTGGAGTCCAACTGGCGTAATACACAGTACCGTCACCAGAAGGTGCTGTCTCCATTCCATGACGTTACCCAAGATGGCTGTCTGTTTTGTAAATGAGTAGAGCATTATGATTGTATTTTACATAGCTTACCATATTGCACCAACAATTATACCCTGCAATGTGCCCTACAGATTGTCAAATACGGAAAGACTCTTACTCAATTACACTTCTCGCCCACTGAGGACAGCAGTTTTAATATTAGAGTGTGAAACTGATCTCCAGCTTAGTAATATATCACCGCATACCGTGTCGATGTACTAAACATACAGTTCGTATCCTGTGCCATACAAAATCAGTCCTTTTACATCATTTGTATATATACTGCGAAGACAGACAGCACTGTATACACTCCTTGCAGCACTAGATATTTCCCCATGATGTTGGCGGTCATCCACCCCCGATGGGTGACCAGATTGCTCTCAGCAGACTGAAGTCACTCTCAAAACTGTTCTACAAAATTGGGCTCATCCCCTCTCTGCACAAACGCGTTACTGTTTTTTGTCCAGACCTGTTTGCTTGCTCTTCTACAATCATGTCCAGACTCTGGGATTACAAGAATACATGTATTTTCGCATGGTTTGCCATAATGCTATATCATTTTCGCAGTACTTCTCAATATAAAGCACACAGCAGAATCATACTGATCGCTCGTGCAACTTAATTCAGAAGATGAAGACTTGAAATTATTTCTCTACAAACCCAAAAACTTTGGCTATGTGGGGCGGGCTGTAGACCACTGACTAACTAGAAACTTGTCACATCTGCGAAGACATTTACGGGGAAACTCGAAAAAAAACCAGAGAAAACTGATATTTCCACTCACCAATACCGATATCAGTGATGTAGCAGATTCCAAATTATCCCTATAATTTACAAATTCAACTTAAGTATTTCTCATGTCTACAGAACAGGCAAATGTGTCTTCCACATGCTAGATGCACACACCACAATCGATCTCCTCTCAGCTAAATAAAGGAGCGAAATATGCAGAAGCAATCAACGGAACAATTTATATTGGAGGGAAGAACAGTGCAGCACAAACACACCTTCATATTCAATCTTCTCAAATTTCCATGCAATCACAAAAGCTATCCACAAGCCATAGTAGACATGAGTTAGGGTTCAAGTGTGAATCCGCTGTGCATTATATTCAGAGGGATGTTGGGATGCAGATCCACAATATGCTGTACACGGAATAGGGTTTGAAGGTGGATCTGCCACACACAGTGTACGAAGCTGTGTTGGGGTTCTGATCCACAACATACCACAACCCAGTTGGTGTTCAAGTGTGGATCTGCCATGCACTATATATATATCCGTACTGATGTTCAGAGGCAGAACCACCACACATCGCATCTTGGATAGGGATCACAGGTGGACCAATCATGTGCTACATATGAAAACGAGTTCTATGTCTGAAGTTTGGTCCACCAGAAGGGGCGGGGGGACTGGGTTGTGAGAGCCTTCCGTGACACATATACGTATACACACACAGACATACGGAAAACAGAGCAAACCCTCTCCAAATGTGGAGGTGACTGGACACTGCTGAGTACAATTTTATACTATACCTCTCGATCAGTGCATCTGGGCTAGGTGTTGGCAGGTGTGGTACACTTAGAAGCAATTTTAGAACACAGAACGAGAGGCTATGTCATGATCGCGTGGATAGATCTGACACAAAATCGAAAGAATTGCGAAAAATGACAGCAGGATAGGTATAAATTGGTCAAATATACACCAAAATGTGGGGAAACTGAGGAAGTACTTGCTTATCTTCTGGTTCACATAGAACAATTTGTACGCAGGAACAACTATGCGGCAGGAAGAGGAATCCGAGAAAACGTCGATACGGAAGTGAAGGGAATCACGGAAGCAGACAATTGTAAGAGTCTACGGACTGCACGCAGCCATACATACGTTAACACGCGCTAGCCAGCCGACTTGTCTGGGATGCTGACAATTTGCTCGGTCAGTATACGAGCGTCCGGCCACACTGAGACAGGGCATATGCGACTGGCCGCATTCCACAGCGGGCTGTATTAACTAGCGTGGCCTCGGGCGTAAATATGTCTCTTTTCTTAGTTCACCATGGAGCCTTTCGATATGACCGTAATTAGCGGGTGTTAAAATGTCCGACACAGTGACGATAGGAGCGTGTACCGTGCATGTTTTATAATCCACCTTTGTTAATAAAACTGTTTAAACTTACTTCTCGTGTTCGCGTTTTGCTGTACCTCAAGGACCCACCACTTACAAACCATGCGAAAATACATGTGTCCTTGTAATCCCAGAGTCTGGAGATGGGTGTAGAAGAGCAGGCAAGCAGGTCTGGACCAAAAACAATAACACGTTTGTGCAGAGGGGGTATGAGCCCAAATTTGTAGCACAGTTTTGAGAGTGACTTCAGTCTGCTGAGGGCGATCTGGTCACCCATCAGGTGTGGATGACCACCGACATCACAGGGAAATATCTAGTGCTGCAAGCAGTGTATGCAGTGCTGTCTGTCTTCACAGTGTATGTACAAATGATGTAAAAGGACTGATTTTGTATGGCGCAGGATACGAATTGTATGTTTACTGCATCAACATGGTACGCGGTGATATATTACTGAGCTGGAGATTAGTTTCGCACTCTAATATTCAAGCTGCTGTCCTCAGTGGGAGAGCAGTGTAATTGAGTAAGTGTCTTTCCGTATTTGACGATCTTAGGGCATGTTGCAGGGTTTAATTGTTGGTGCAACATGGTGATCTGTGCAAAATACAACCATAATGCTCTATTCATTCACAAGATATCCTTTGTGCCAGGACACAGGAGCGTCTACAATTTGATTCGAACAAAGTGGATGGAAGATATGTACAGAAAGTTCTGACAAAGCAAGTGTTGAAAGACAAATTAAAGCAGACCATCCATCTCTGGCGGGGATGTCGTCATTCATCCACCACTGTGCCATTGGTACATCTCAAGACGTGTAGCTGTAGGATACCGAAAATTCCGGCCATTTTTTCTCTTCTCTAAGACAGTGCTACGAATTCTGTTTCCGTAATTGTTCTTATTTCCCCTCGTTTGTGCTCCCTTTCCAAACAACAAGAACGTTTCTAGGACATACATTGATAGCAGGACGAACATTTTGCACAATGCGTCTACCACACTGGGTACGTGTGCATGGCTAGATGCAGCTCGCATGTTCCATTAGGGTCAATGCACCCTGTGCTGTTTTGTGACATCAGTATCCACAGGTATTGCGCCAGCAGTGGTAAACACACGTGTTGCCCAGAGGCATCTAGCATATGGGACTGGCGTGAGCGTGCCTTGGAGTTCTGTGACATCAGTATAACACTTGAAGAACTCTAACTGTATAACCAAAAATAGAGGCAACTTTCACCTGCTCGCTGCAGGCAGCAGCGGCGTGAAAGCGATGGCTCACACTGCCTTGCGTCTGGCAGTGTGCGCCCTCGCAGCGTCTGTGCTCTGCAAATTGGTCTTCGCTCCCGTCCAGTCATGTCAGCAATATTGTCTAGGTGATCACGTATTTCGATAAGAATTTCTCAGGTGTCAAGTATGAAAGGGATGCCGCCACCTCATGTTTGAGGGAGCCAAATGGGCACCTGTGTGTGGCTTGGCAGCTGACGGCCACAGGACTTCCTGTGTGTGTGTTGGGGGGGGGGGGGGGGGGACTGCCAGTAGCCTCCTGTGTAGTCCAATGGACAGGGGGCAGCTGGCGGTGCCTGTGTGCACGTTGATTGCGTGTCTGTTGCATCTCTAGGCTGTGCTATGCGTTATTTGGACAGTTTACAAGTAGATTTCATGTCTGCACATCAGTATACTGCATTATTTAGGAGGATTTGCGTGGCTGTACTGAGATTATTTCGTTAATTTAGGAGTTGTTTGCGTGTCTGCAGAGCATTATTTACAAGTGGTTTACAGGTCTGTAGGCTGCGTGGCGTGATCCAAAGGATGTCAGAGCATGTGTTTTGTATCAGTGTGATAAATATAATATCTCTCCAAATCCACCCCTAAGTAAATTGTTCCAAAATAAATAAGGTACACTCCTTCCTCTCTCCAGCAGCCAAGGACAGGCTGAGTCATTTTCCCCTCCAGACAACCATCTTGGGTTACATCATGGAACGGAGACAGCACCCTCTGGTGGCCAGTTGGACTGCAGATGTTGTGGTGAACACACTGTTTCCCACCATTTTCCCTCACCCCCGCGGCCGCCATCTTGGATTATGTCACAGAACAAGACATAGTGCCCTCTGGTGGCGGTACTGTGTACTAGGTCAGTTGGACTCTGGACCCTTTGGTGACCACTCTGTTGCCCGCCATTTTCCCTCGCCATCTAGGATTACGTCATGGAATGGACAACAGTGCCCTCTGGTGCAGTACTGTGTACTAGGTCAGTTGGGCTCTGGACCCCATGGCGACCACACTGGATGGTTGTAGTGCCTCATATTGTTTAAATAAAGACTGGTGCATGATTTCGAGAGTTGACGATTAGCAAGTATGTTTGCAGAGTCTTTTAGATGGATTATGCATCTGCAGAGCATTATAAATGGGTAATTTATGAGTTGTTTCCATGTCTGCATGCTGTTTGGCGTGACACCCCAAGCATGTCAGAGAGTGTGTTCTGTATTACTATGATAAATATACTATCTCTCAAAATTCATCTCTAAATAAATTTTTCCAAAATAAATAAAATACATTCCTTCCTCTCTCCAGGATCCCAGCACAGGCTGAGGCCTCTCCTCACCATTTTCTAGGAAGAGATGGCAGTCGGATGGCTTAGGTTAGTGGAGGTAGCCCAAGTGCCCTTTCTTTCCCGCCATTTTCTTAGGTTAGCAGACATAGCCCAACTGACCTACCTTCCCTCCAAAATTCAAACTTCCCACCAATCCCTAGGAAGAGGAGGTGGTCGGATGACTTATGTTAGTGGAGGTAGCCGAAGAGACCTGTTTTCCCTCCATTTTCTGAGGTTAGTAGAGGTGTGTTGCTTCCCGCCAAAATCCGCCATCTTGGATGACGTCATGTGCTGTTGCTAAGTCTACATACCGCCATGTTGGATGACGTAATCGCCGCCATCTTGGTTAACCGTACTTGGGATAGCGTCCCCCTTGTCCCAATAGTGGCTAATAGCTCTAAAGATTAAACTGGTTGTGCTGTTGTGCTTAAATTTACATTTGAAGTACAGTAGTAAATGATGACATTGATAGCGTCCAAGATGGAGGTGACTGTACTACAGTACTTGTAATGTCCATAGTATAGTATGTAACCTGCCCCTCACTTATCGACCTTAATGACAGTGAAAAATTAAACTGCGTGTACCTAATGGAAATTTGGGAAAAGCAATCGTCACCGAAGTTAATCTATCGGTAAAGAGGGAGGAAAGGGTTACATATAAATGAAAGGAAAAATGCTAATGAAACAGGTGGAAATTAATTTTGAAAAGGGGTAAAGTTAATAAAGAAAGTAAATGTGCGGCCGTTACGTTAACAATTAACTAGCGGTAATTAGATATTTGAGATTTGGGGGAAATTACGGTCGCCAGTCCTAAGGACAATTACTATAGTAACTGAAAAAGAAAGGTTATTACACATGTAATTAGCACTAGAAGCGTGGCAACTGAAGGTTGACACGTGCAGTGTGAAAACTGAAAGTTTGTCAGAAGTAATAAATTTCGCTACACTCTGACTTAATTTAGCAAAAGAATTAATAAAACAGGAAAATCGAAAGTTAATTTAGTGACTGAAGTTAATAGTGAGCTTTCTTTCTGAAGCACATCGAAATTCAGTAAAATACGGTTAGTCTTGAACTACCTCAACAATCATTTCAAAAGCTACTTGAATCTACGCAATTTAGAAATAAGAGATTTAACTTTGAACTTGAATTAAATGATTCTGAACAATTAACAATAGTAAAATTTAGCATGTACCAAGCTGAGCTGCAGTCACAGGTAAGCTAAAATACGGTAAAAAAACTCCCACTCTTAATTTGTGCTTGTGTAATCTAAATATTGTGGCCAGCTATGAATACCTTAACTGAACTTTGAAATTACAGCATTGAAATCGAATGATGCTGGCGTTTGAATTTCAACGACACTCGGGTTCATTCCGGAAAAGGAAGGGACCCTGCTTGGTAATGCGATTGGGACAATGAGCAACAAACGTTCATGCTAAGTCGCTGTAATTTTGTGATGCAACAATTTTAAAAGTTTGAAAAACTGAGGTTTGCCATACAGTTCTAAAACTTTATGTGCTTCCAGTCTTCCTTGTTGGTTGATTGAAGGTTTGAAGCCGTCGATCGAGGAGGTGGCGACTGTTACTCATCGTCGGCCGTCGCTGTTGCAGAAGCTGGATGTTGGCGCGCCATCTTCTCGACACGGTCACCAGACGAAACCGGCTCTTGATGTGCGCCAGCTAATGCTTCCCGTCCGCGACACCTTGTCAGAAACTATCATCGCAAGTCGAGCGCAATTACATGCTGCCAAACCACGAAAGCGCGGCAACTCGCGGGAGCTTCACACAACACACCTGCTCCACTCGCTACTCCAGCCAGACCCTCTCTGCTCTGCCCGCGCTCCATGTGGCAGAGTCAACACTACCAAAGATCCTACACACTTTGATTCTTCACACGACCTATCGATGTCATCGTTCGATAGCATAGTTTTCCCTAGGCAAGACCCAGCGTAAAAATACAAATAATATTTACAGAACAACCAATTATACATCAACATAAATGCATAAATATATATATACAAACAGTAAAACAATTACAATATATAAAGAGACAGAAATGTCATATCTTGAGGTGACAAAACAAGAAAAAAAAATTATAGTACAATAGATGGAAATAGGAGGATATGCATTTCCGGCGTTACAAGTGTATTTGAAGGTAATTTACAACTACAGAAAATGAAATATACATTTTAATCGCCTCTTTTATGGGCATGTGTAGAGAAATCTCATGTCTGTACACATCTGCTTATCTTTCAGAAAATATGAGTACATTTTGTAACAATTATAATATCTTTCAAAATACGTTATGAAAAATAGAAATCTAAAATGTCACAATTTGCTATTCTTCTTTAAACGTAGTTAATTACTATAGTGCAGCTAGGTTAATCTTTAGGGCTGTCAGCCAACTATAAGTGCAATCTTTAATGCTGTCAGAACTTTAGACGTAAATGACCATACCGGAACTACTCATAGAATATGTACTTTATGTAATGTCAGTGTAAATTTTCCGTATTATCTCAGTTTTCATCTTTTACTGTTTATATTCTGATAACGCTCTTGCTCATTTGAAGAACGAAACCGTTCAATAAAAAATACAAAGTGTTCCTTGTGGCTGTTTTCATAAACTTTGCCTAAATTCCTTGCTGTGATAAGTACCGCATTTGAAGATCATCATCTGTAATGTGCATTCTCGAATCCGTGTCAAAATTTATTCCACAGCGGCGGATCACTAGTGCTGGAAGACAAACAATAAAACATTCCTCCCTCTCACATCCAATAACCCTGTAGTAGCCACACTGTCCCAGAGGGAAGTGGCGAACTTAGAACTTTACATAGGTCACAGCAGCATTCGTCGACGTCAATTAAAATTAAGCACATCTTAAAATATTTACTGTCGCTCGAAGTATTTTTGTAAGTTCTGAGGAAAACGAAACTCTCAACAAACTGTTCATGTTAGTTTACGTTTTCGTATTCGGCGGGTGGTTACTAGATGCCAGAGACGGCTGGTTATCACATGTTAATGTTATAAGCACACTGTACATATCGCAAGAAATTTATGACATTTCTCTTCGAATGCAAAACGAAATCGAACGAAATTACGCCATTTCTCTTTGAATGCATGCTGGTCTCCAAATAAAATGGACGAAAACGTGTTTTGTACCGCTTTCTCCACGATAACTGGATCACATTGTCGCCTGCCGAAATGATGTCAGCTGTGCTACGATCAAGTCAGAGAAGCGACGCAGCTGTGTGCTTTGAACCGCACATGCGCAGATGTTGTGCATCGTTTCCCGCACTACGGGTGCTTCGTTGCTCACAGCACCAGGTCAGTATTTTTCTTTGAAATTGCGTGTAACGTGTTGTGAAAGTGCAGATTGTGAGGGGTTATTTGTAAGTGGATGAAGTCACAGCTACGTGATCGAGTGGTTAGCGATATTTGGTAATTTGTTGACCTGCTTTCGATTTCTGCTGCTACTAATATTTTTTTCTTCGTTTTATTTTATTCCTCACAATGCTAAACAACAAATTACAAAATTTAAATATATTTAAGCAGTTCAATTTATGTATGTAAAATTAATATATTCAATATAATTACAATCACTACCCTTGTAAGCCAAAAGGCTATATTGTTATGGTTCGCACGGCTCCACCCGTCGGAGGTTCGAGTCCTCCCTCGGGCCTGGATGTGTGTTGTCCTTAGCATAAATTAGTTTAACTTAGATAAGTAGTGTGTAAGCCTAGGGACCGATGATCTCAGCAGTTTCGTCCCATAGGAACTTACCACAATTTCAAAAGGCTATGGGTGCAATGATCTTTGGATCCAGTGCCTGACTCCCAGTGTCAACATATAGTGAGTGAATTTGGTTTTCAGCGGCGCCTTCATTTTCGAGCAATGTTGGGCGGGAAAAGGAATACAGGCAGTGCACAGTAGCAGTAGGGCAACAAGGATGACAGCACGTTTTGTTAGAGCGGGTTGCCTACATGAGGGGCAGGTACGCATTCAGTGGCAAACCCATTCTTCTCCTTTGATTGACAGGTTCTTAACCTATTGTTCTGCCAAAAGGATCCTTCCTTTTGATTGACAGGTCCTTAACCAATTGTTCCCCTGCCCCTTCCCCCACTCCTCAGGAAACCTCCAACTCACTCCTTCTCCTCTCGTTGCTAAAGGTACACTTTGAGGTCTGAGTTATTGGAATAGCCCCTCTCACTCTTATCAATTTGATTGACTGCTTTATTAAAGCGATCAATTAATTAAACCCTGCCCCTGTGGTAAACCCCACCCCCTCCCAGAAATGGTGGGAAAAAGAACCAGTTGATTGGTCATTTGGAGGGAATTCGATTATAGTGTATGGAATATTGTTTTAAACAATTTAGACATTGTATGGAATATTGTTTAATTATTTATAGCAATGTATGGAATATACAAGGTCTGCCTAAAAATTATCCGACCTTTGATTTTCCAGCGAAAAATAGAGCCAATAGCGCGGCACCACTGTACACTGTAAAGGAAGAGACCTTTATGCGCATGTGTGAATTTTGTCCTCGCTTTCCAGCGCATCAGTTGCTGCCTGTCGGTCGCTGAGTGAGGTGCTACAGAAGTGGATTGAAGAGTTCCTAGATAACAGAACGCAGCATGTCATGCTCAATGGACAGAAGTCTTCCAAAGTAAGAGTGATTTCAGGTGTGCCGCAGGGGAGTGTCATAGGACCGTTGCTATTCACAATATACATAAGTGACCTTGTGGATGACATCGGAAGTTCACTGAGGCTTTTTGCAGATGATGCTGTGGTGTATCGAGAGGTTGTAAGAATGGAAAATTGTACTGAAATGCAGGAGGATCTGCAGCGAATTGACGCATGGTGCAGGGAATGGCAATTCAATCTCAATGTAGAAAAATGGTTCAAATGGCTCTGAGCACTATGGGACTCAACTGCTGTGGTCATCAGTCCCCTAGAACTTAGAACTACTTAAACCTAACTAACCTAAGGACATCACACACACCCATGCCCGAGGCAGGATTCGAACCTGCGACCGTAGCAGCAGCGCGGCTCCGGACTGGAGCGCCTAGAACCGCACGGCCACCGCGGCCAGCCAACGTAGACAAGTGTAATGTGCTGCGAATACATAGAAAGATCGATCCCTTATCATTTAGCTACAAAATAGCAGGTCAGCAAGTGGAAGCAGTTAATTCCATAAATTATCTGGGAGTACACATTAGGAGTGATTTAAAATGGAATGATCATATAAAGTTGATCGTCGGTAAAGCAGATGCCAGACGGAGATTCATTGGAAGAATCCTAAGGAAATGCAATCAGAAAACAAAGGAAGTAGGTTACAGTACGCTTGTTCGCCCACTGCTTGAATACTGCTCAGCAGTGTGGGATCCGTACCAGATAGGATTGATAGAAGAGATAGAGAAGATCCAACGGAGAGCAGCGCGCTTCGTTACAGGATCATTTAGTAATCGCGAAAGCGTTACGGAGATGCTAGATAATCTCCAGTGGAAGACTCTGCAGGAGAGACGCTCAGTAGCTCGGTATGGGCTCTTGTTGAAGTTTCGAGAACATACCTTCACCGAGGAGTCAAGCAGTATATTGCTCTCTCCTACGTATAACCCGCGAAGAGACCATGAGGATAAAATCAGAGAGATTAGAGCCCACACAGAAGCATACCGACAATTCTTCTTTCCACGAACAATACGAGACTGGAATAGAAGGGAGAACCGATAGAGGTACTCAGGGTACCCTCCGCCACACACCGTCAGGTGGCTTGCGGATTATGGATGCAGATGTAGATGTAGAACGTGTTCGTCGGATTACGATTCTCTCAAGATGACTGAATGTGTTGAGGAAAGATACTGCATCAAATTTTGTCAAAAGCTTGGTGATTCTCAAAGCGAAACAATTCGTAAAATTCAGCAGGTGTTTGGAGAAGATGCGATGGGTGTAACACAAATTAAGGAGTGTTTCAACCGATTCAAAAATGGCCACACATTAGTGGAGAGTGACCAGCGTACTGGCAAGCCCCAAACTGCTCGGAGTGCAGCTGTTGTTGAGAGGGTGCAAAATTTGGTGATGGCAGATCGTCGTTTGACAGTGCAGCAGATTGACCAAGAGGATGGAGTGCGTAAAGATTCTACACATCCAATTTTGCATGATTATTTGAACATGCACCGAGTGGCTCCGAAATTCGTGCCCAAGTCGTTGTCGCTGGAACAAAATGACCTCCGTTTTGAAGTAGACAGGATCTTCTGTGCTCCCTGCCGCCGTTGGATAAGCAGCTGCCAGCAGCAAGTCGTATACCCCTAGCTCACTTATTTGTTACATAGTTTCGTATAGGAGGTGTAATTTCGAGTTTTAGTTACTGTAATCGTAAATTCAGGCAGATTGTAGCGCAGTCGTTAGGCATTTGTACAGGTTAGTTCATACATTCTTTGCGTGTTTCCCTTGCGTTACCTAGGCACAGACTCGTGTTTCAGTAACTGTTGTTCAACATCGATTAGAATGGACAGGGGCTCTGATTGCTGTGTTCGGATGAGGGCTGAGTTGGCATCCCTTCGCTCACACCTGCAGGCGGCGCTGATTTCGGTCGTGCAGCTTGATGCTGTTGCCAATGGGCACCACTGTGGGGAGCCGGACTTGGGTATCACGGAGATGTCAACCTCGTCCCGTCTGTCCCCAGATCGGTCTGCTGCTGTGGTTGCCCCGGTTGCTGCCCGCAGTGGGGCTGAGCCCTCGCCTGTGGTTGATTCGGAGGTCGTTCCAAGGCGTGGCAGGCAGCGAAAGACGTCCCCGGAGGCTGATCAGAAAACCTCCCCGGTGCGTCTGACAAACAGGTTTCAGGTACTGTCTCTGGCTGAGCCAGATGCAGCTGCCTGCCCTGTTTCAGAGGATGATTCTCAGTCTTCAAGGTCCGGGCAATCGCAGATGGTGCGCTTATTGGTAGTTGGGAGCTCCAATATTAGGCGCGTAATAGGGTCCCTTAGGGATATGTCGGCTAAGGAGGGGAAGAAATCCAGTGTGCACTCTGTGTGCATTCCGGGTGGAGTCATTCCTGATGTGGAAAGGGTCCTTCCAGATGCCATGAAGAGCACAGGGTGCAGCCAGCTGCAGGTGGTGGCACATGTCGGCACTAATGGCGTGTGTCGCTTTGGATCTGAGGAAATTCTCTCTGGATTTCAGCGGCTATCTGATTTGGTGAAGGCTGCCAGTCTTGCTTACGAGATGAAGGCAGAGCTCGCCATCTGCAGCATCGTTGACAGAACCGACTGCGGACCTTTGGTGCAGAGCCAGGTGGAGGGTCTGAATCAGAGGCTCAGACGGTTTTGCGACCGTGTTGGCTGCAGATTCCTTGACTTGCGCCATTGGGTGATGGGGTTTCGGGTTCCGCTGAATAGGTCACGAGTTCACTACACTCAGCTGGCGGCTACACGGGTAGCGGAGGCTGTGTGGCGTGGACTGGGTGGTTTTTTTAGGTTAGAAGGCTTCGGGAAAGTACGGGGTGGGCTGCAATCTCAAAGGGTGCATGGCAAATATAGGACGTGCTTGGATCAAGGAACAGTCGGAATTGTAGTTGTAGATTGTTGTAGTTGTGCTGGGAAAGTCCCTGAGCTTCAAGCGCTAATAGAAAGCACAGAAGCTGAAATCGTTATAGGTACGGAAAGCTGGCTAAAGCCTGAAATAAGTTCTGCAGAAATTTTTACGATGTCTCAGACGGTGTTCAGGAAAGATAGATTAGACAGAATTGGTGGTGGAGTGTTTGTGTCTGTCAGTAGTGGTTTATCTTGTAATGAAGTCGAAGTAGATACTCCGTGCGAATTGGTATGGGTGGAGGTTATACTTAACAGCCGAACTAAGTTAATAATTGGCTCCTTCTACCGACCCCCAGACTCCGATGATATAGTTGCTGAACAGTTCAGAGAAAATTTGAGTCTCGTAACAAATAAATACCCCACTCATACGGTTATAGTTAATGGGGATTTCAACCTTCCCTCGATTTGTTGGCAAAATACTTGTTCAAAACCGGTGGTAGGCAGAAAACATCTTCCGAGATTGTCCTAAATGCTTCCTCTGAAAATTATTTCGAGCAATTAGTCCACGAACCCACGCGAATTGTAAATGGTTGCGAAAACACACTTGACCTCTTAGCCACAAACACTCCAGAGCTAATAGAGAGCGTCATGACTGATACAGGGATTAGTAGTCACAAGGTCGTTGTAGCTAGGCTCAATACCGTTTCTTACAAATCCATCAGAAACAAACGCAAAATAATTTTATTTAAAAAAGCGGGTAAAGCGTCACTAGAAGCCTTCCTAAGAGACAATCTCCATTCCTTCCTAACTGACTATGCAAATGTAGACGAGATGTGGCTCAAATTCAAAGACATAGTAGCAACAGCAATTGAGAGATTCATACCTCATAAATTGGTAAGAGATGGAACTGATCCCCCATGGTACACAAAACAGGTCCGAACACTGTTGCAGAGGCAACGGAAAAAGCATGCGAAGTTCAGAAGAACGCGAAATCCCGCAGATTGGCTAAAATTTACAGACACGCGAAATTTGGCACGGACTTCAATGCGAGATGCCTTTAATAGGTTCCACAACGAAACATTGTCTCGAAATTTGGTAGAAAATCCGAAGAAATTCTGGTCGTATGTAAAGTACACAAGCGGCAAGACGCAGACAATACCTTCGCTGCGCAGTGCCAATGGTACTGTTACCGACGACTGTGCCGCTAAAGCGGAGTTATTGAACGCAGTTTTCCGAAATTCCTTCACCAGGGAAGACGAATGGAATATTCCAGAACTGAAACACGAACAGCTGTTAGCATGAGTTTCCTAGCAGTAGATACCTTAGGGGTTGCGAAGCAACTCAAATCGCTTGATACGGGCAAGTCTTCAGATCCAGATTGTATACCGATTAGGTTCCTTTCAGATTACGCTGATACAATAGCTGCCTACTTAGCAATCATATACAACCGCTCGCTCACCGATAAATCTGTACCTACAGATTGGAAAATTGCGCAGGTCGCACCAGTGCTTAAGAAGGGTAGTAGGAGTAATCCATCGAACTACAAACCTATATCATTGACGTCGGTTTGCAGTAGGGTTTTGGAGAATATATTGTATTCAAACATTATGAATCACCTCGAAGGGAACGATCTATTGATACGTAATCAGCATGGTTTCAGAAAACATCGTTCTTGTGCAACGCAGTTAGCTCTTTATTGGCACGAAGTAATGGCCGCTATCGACAGGGGATCTCAAGTTGATTCCGTATTCTAGATTTCCGGAAAGGTTTTGACACCGTTCCTCACAAGCGACTTCTAATCAAGCTGCGGGCCTATGGGGTATCGTCTCAGTTGTGCGACTGGATTCGTGATTTCCTGTCAGGAAGGTCGCAGTTCGTAGTAATAGACGGCAAATCATCCAGTAAAACTGAAGTGATATCAGGTGTTCCCCAGGGAAGCGTCCTGGGACCTCTGCTGTTCCTGATCTATATAAATGACCTGGGTGACAATCTGAACAGTTCTCTTAGGTTGTTCGCAGATGATGCTGTAATTTATCGTCTAGTAAGGTCATCCGAAGACCAGTATCAGTTGCAAAGCGATTTAGAAAAGATTGCTGTATGGTGTGGCAGGTGGCAGCTGACGCTAAATAACGAAAAGTGTGAGGTGATCCACATGAGTTCCAAAAGAAATCCGTTGGAATTCGACTACTCGATAAATAGTACAATTCTCAAGGCTGTCAATTCAACTAAGTACCTGGGTGTAAAAATTACGAACAACTTCAGTTGGAAAGACCACATAGATAATATTGTGGGGAAGGCGAGCCAAAGGTTGCGTTTCATTGGCAGGACACTTAGAAGATGCAACAAGTCCACTAAAGAGACAGCTTACACTACACTCGTTCGTCCTCTGTTGGAATATTGCTGCGCGGTGTGGGATCCTTACCAGGTGGGATTGACGGAGGACATCGAAAGGGTGCAAAAAAGGGCAGCTCGTTTTGTATTATCGCGTAATAGGGGAGAGAGTGTAGCAGATATGATACGCGAGTTGGGATGGAAGTCATTAAAGCAAAGACGTTTTTCGTCGCGGCGAGATCTATTTACGAAATTTCAGTCACCAACTTCTCTTCCTAATGCGAAAATATTTTGTTGAGCCCAACCTACATAGGTAGGAATGATCATCAAAATAAAATAAGAGAAATCAGAGCTCGAACAGAAAGGTTTAGGTGTTCGTTTTCCCCACGCGCTGTTCGGGAGTGGAATGGTATGGAGATAGTATGCTTGTGGTTCGATGAACCCTCTGTCAAGCACTTAAATGTGAATTGCAGAGTAATCATGTAGATGTAGATGTAGATCAACACTGACCCTGGGTTTCTGAACACCGTGATAACTGGAGATGAGTCATGGGTGTACGGGTACGACCCAGAAACAAAAAGACAGTTGTCACAATGGAAGCACCCCGAGTCTTCAAGGATGAAGAAAGTGTGACAGTTGCGAAGCAAAATCAAGGTGATACTGAGTGTCTCCTTTGATGTTTGTGGAACTGTACATCACGAATACGCACCGGAAGGACAAGCAGTGACAAAGGAGTACTATCAAGATTATCTCCAACGACTCGGTGACAGGTTCAGCACAAAAGACCAGACATGTGGACGGCGAAAAACTGACAACTGCATCACGACAATGCCCCCGCACATTCATCCCACTTGATCCAAAATTTCGTGGCCAAACATGGAATTACAGCCGTTCGCCAACATTTCTACTCTCCAGACATGGCTCCTTGCGACTTCTGGTTGTTTCCAAAATTGAAGAAGGCACTGAAGGATCCCATTTTGAGAGTAGAGAAGAGATAATGCGGAACACGACGACGGAGCTGAACACCATTCCAAAAGAAGACTTCCAGAGGTGTTTCCATCAGTGGGAGGATCGGTGGGCTAAGTGTGTGCAAGCACAAGGGGCCTGCTTTGAAAGGGATTAGGGTCCCAACCCCGTCAAGTATTCGAATTATTTTTTCTTGCCAAAGGTCGGACACTTTTTAGACAGGCCTCGTAGATTATTTATTTAGTTAAAGAATTTGTCTAGAAATCGATTGCGGTGTATGGAATATTGTTTAAACAATTTAGACAATATGTGAAATATTGTTTATTTAAACAATTTATGGTATTCATGGCAGTGTATGGAATACATGGAAATTGGTGGCTCTGTGATTGAGAGGAAGGATCTCATAACAGCAAATTCAAGGGTATATTGTTTATTTATCAAAAATTCAGTTTGCGGGGGTTGGATTTATCTTGCTCATCATTCTCTGCTGTTTGGAAAGATGTAGGTCATGTAAGAAGTAATTACATGTGGCAAACATTTTGCATAATCTAATGTTTGACACTGCCCTCTGGATATCTTAACCTAATGTTCGGCCCTTTGTTGGCACTTAACCTATTGTTCTGTTAACTGGTTTTCCATGTCACCCCCATTTCCTTAAACTATTGTACCGCCTTTGATACCAAATTATGTCTTCCTACCATTTTCTGGTACACTTTTCGAATTTCACACGCTTTTGAACGCCATTTCTGGCGCACTCTTGCTTATCACCCACCCCGACCTCCTTAAACTATTGTACCGCGTTTTACATACAAATTATGCAGATCAACCTAGCGTTCTGCACTTAACCTGCTGTTCTTCTCCATGTGATGCACCTGACCACCCCCTCCCCATATCTATTGTACCACTAACACCACACTGACAAAAAATTTATGTAAATTAATGAAATCGATGTCCTTCACATGTGTGGTTATTCCTCAGTTTTTATAATTCGAATATGGACAAAAATCGCAACGTGACCCGCTGAAGAAACCGAACGACCGATCATTGCCAAATGGCCCAAAAGGCAAACCGTTTCCCTTTTGTTTGGTTGCTGATGAAGCTTTTGGTTTGTCGAGGCACATTTTGCGCCCAGTTGCTAATAAAACACTAACCCTGTTAAAGAAAATTTTCAACTGTAGGCATGCAACTACCATACTCGTCGTTTGGTTGACTGCACATTTGGCATCCTGGCGAACAAATTGAACATTTTCGATAGACCTCTTGATGTTACCATCGATTTCTGCGATACAGTAATCAAAGCCAGTTGTGTGCTCCACAATTTTGTACTCAGAAGAGGTGGAATCAACTTTACAGATATGGCTTATGAATGTCCACTGCAGAGTATAGACATTGAACACCACGCTAGAACTACGACTGCTGTCAATAAACGCAACTATTTTGCAGCCTATTTTACGCCCCCTGGAGGAGCTCTTCTGTGGCAATATGAGGCGTAGCGCCGCATAACGATCCTGCCTTGGAGGCGGTTAAGTGGGAGATGTGTCTCAGACCTGGAGAGTGACAGATGGTGACGCGAGACTGGACGCGCACGTAGTTTATGTATCAGCCGATAGAGGACAATATTGAATAGAGGGACTGTGATTTTAGTTTCGATTGTGCCCACTAGGGTGCACTAAAATAATAGAATGTTTTTCATAAACTGTTCTGGTATTTTCATGAAGTGTTGTTATGTCTTTTTGTGTATGTAAAATGTTACAAAGGTGTTTTAGCAGTATGTATGATGCGTGAGTGTGGATTAATGTTAATATGAAGATAATTGTTTAACGAGTTATGTAGTAGGATTTAGTGTGGGAACATTTCGAAGAAGTATGGATATGAACAAAGGGGATTTTTGTAGAATAGATTTGTAAAGTAAGTTTATGGTAAAGGGAAAGTTAATTCAGGTATAAATAACAATAGTAAATAACTTTATGCATAAGCAAAACTTCAGCATATTAGATAATTACGTCGGTAAAAAGTGCAGTCGTTAGGTTTACTATTTTGCGATTGGTTTTTGAGGAAAAGCGCGGATTGACGCGGGAGAGTGTTGTTTTGCTGTTGGCTGTTGAGTAAACTGACCAATGGTAAAGCAATATTCTTCGCGCGCCTTTCTCTGCTGGTAGAGTAGACTCCTTTCTTTCAGGAGTCCTAGTTCTGCAAGGTTCGCAGGAGAGCCTCTGTAAAGTTTGGAAGGTAGGAGACGAGGTACTGGCAGAAGTGAAGCTGTGATGACGGGGCGTGAGTCGCGCTTGGGTAGCTCAGTTGATGCCGGCACAGTAGCTCAGCGTGTTCGGTCAGAGGGTTAGCTGCCCTCTGTAATAAAAAACCGATCAACAACGAACCAAAACGGGTGTCTTACGACGTCCGCCCCGAGCAGATACAACGAACGAAAGAGAACAAAATGAGATTAAAAAAAAAAAAAAATTGGTAGAGCACTTGCCCGCGAAAGGCAAAGGTCCCGAGTTCGAGTCTCGGTCCGGCACACAGTTTTAATTTGCCAGGAAGTTTCAAGACTGAAGAGTGTTCTACAGAAGAGTCGAAGGCTAGCCATGAAAGAGATCGGACGTGTGCAGTAGTAGTTCCGATGGAAATGATAAGTTGCCGGATCTAACAGTGTTTCATACATCAAAAGTGTTGGAAAGTGACGGCATAATTATTCCGATGTGTGTGTAAAAATGTTGGAATTTTTAAGTGAATTTTGTGACAAGAAAAGACATAAATTCCGCGTGGCGTATTGAGCAAGTCGCTGGCTAAAAACTGTGACTGCACTTGGTACCGACAGACTTAATATTTGGCGAGCATTCTCAATCAAAAACAATCAGTATTTTTGTAGCTAGTACGTTTTCGGGAAATGCAACGCCATAAACTTGCTAACGTGAGTGAAAGGGATTGTGAGTGACTGTGTTGAGACTAGCACGGACTTGGCACTGATACTTGTTCACCTAAGTTTCAGAATATATTAATTGAGGACAAAATTTCCAACCTTTCATTTCATATGATAACTTTCTCCCGAAACGTAGATTAGTGACTTTAATTGCAGCCTGGTTCACGTCGAAGTACAGTAGGTTTGACTCGGCTTCCCTACTGATGATCTGCTGAGACAATGTTCACAGGTAGGTGCAGGTTCGTCGTAAAGGGACGGAAGGAACCGTGCCGCTGTAAGTACGATTGACTCTGATTTCACTATGACTCAACAACATTGAAAAACTTAATTGTTATGTCCACAAAACACTACTAAGAAGTGTAATATAATAACAATGTTAAAAATATGTCAGTAAAAGCAACTTTGTCCGCAGCTCGTGGTCGTGCGGTAGCGTTCTCACTTCCCGCGCGCGGGTTCGATTCCCGGCGGGGTCAGGGATTTTCTCTGCCTCGTGATGACTGGGTGTTGTGTGATGTCCTTAGGTTAGTTAGGTTTAAGTAGTTCTAAGTTCTAGGGGACTGATGACCATAGATGTTAAGTCCCATAGTGCTCAGAGCCATTTGAACCAAAAGCAACTTCCTTTTTCTTTTCTTTTCTTTTTCTTTTTTTTTTTTTTTTTTTTTGAGAGGTGTACCAGATCGTACTCCACACGTTTACACACACTTCTTCCCATAGTTTGCTTTTCAAATTAGCGTCAGACGTCAGAATAATCTTTTAAAGTTTTATTGAACAATACAGGCCTCTTTTTCTACTTCATTTATGTGCAATTCGCTATCGATGCCCTCATCCCTCAGCCATTTTAAAAACTTCAAAGTTTCCAACTGCAGACAACAGAGACAGCAACTACGTTGTCGCCCGTGTGCGCGCGCTCTTATGATCTGAAGGAGGGGAGACGGGATGGAGACATTTGTGTCGTCGCTCTGCTGTCGGCGGCCAGAGCAACTGAAAAGTTGTGGCGCTGTCGCGTCGCTTCGTGTGCGCTTATACATTATGATTGTACCGACTCTGTGGAAAAGACGAGTCATTGCGTGAGAAGTCTCTCATGTGTGCCAGCCCAAGTTAACGTTAGCCTCTGAAGCAGACTTCCTTCACCTTTATGTATGAAACTGCAAAAGTTTAAACAATAAGGACCCTAGCTAGACCGTATGAAGATAAAAAACCTAGCTTCTAATATAGTAATAAGTGTATGGTCACAGTAACCATAAAATAACTTTTTGAACGTGACGTGCGTGAACAACAGCGACTGCAAATGTAAGCGCATGTAAACAGCAAGGAAAACACAATAATATTTTGTTTGAGATCGGTGTGGTGAAGTTTGTGATTGTGATTTGGTTTTAATACGAGAGGACTATAGAGTCGTTTTACAAATAAGTTAAAATGCTCTTTCAGGTTAGGTTCGACCTTGCGTTCTGCGGATATCGTCTTATAAAATTCGGCTATTGACCGCTCTAGCAAATGATTGACGTGTAGTTAGGTAAAACGACAACTTTTCGCTAGGTGTTTAATTTCGTTGAATGACGCTGTCCTTCGTTGTAACAGTGAAAGAGCATATCCCGGAGATAAGTTAATGTTAACTTCAAAGTGCAGCACAATTTAATTAAGTTAGTGAACTTGTGCGTCGACGTGGTGGCAATTTGCCGGTACAGTGCAACAACATTTTACGCACCTTCTCACTCCCTGGGACACTCAAAAATAACTTCGGAGGAGTTTTTGTAGATGTATTTCTACAGTATGCTGCTACACACTATTTGCAACTCATTTTCCAAAACGCAAATTCCGAAACAAGACATCACCATGTGTTAGTGTTATGACAGTAGGAACGGCGAGCTAGCCAGTGACGTCACAGGCATCACATGACTCGAATGGAGCGTTTTAGCGGGCGTTCAAATAATTTAAATTTCGTTTCCGTTTTTATAAAAGAATACTGAAATTCAAGGGGAAGAAAAGTATGATAGGAGCATAAAATGACATAATTAATCATTTCAAACAATTTCCAGGAAACAGTCAAATATCCTATTGTCATATTATATATTGGTTAAGAATATGAGTCATTGGTACGATTATATTATCGGAATCGTCACAAGTACATGTGACGAATATTGAGAGCAGGCGAGATGCCTCATAGACCTCTCACAGAAACTAAAACAAATGAACGAGTGTGAACTATGTTACAACGAAGGAATTCAAGAGTCAAAATTTCCAAAACGGAACGCAAGGGGCATAACATGTGGTACTTGTGTAGTACAAATAAGAGGTACCTACGTCTGGAGGTCGCTTCGTTACACTTCACCATTGCAAGCGGACGTTACACCACGATACAGATACAATTTTGAATTCAGCGAGCAGACATGTCGATGACCGGACTGACAGTTCATAATTTTGTGGGAAAAAAAGTGGGGCGCAAGGGAAATTTGAACCCGGATCTCTCCTGGCACAGTCCAACACCATGACCACATGACCACGACACCAGGTCATTCAAAGTCGCTCGATATTGCTGCCGTCTTGATCATGGACCGTCCACTGTTTCTATTTTGTTTCTTTTTTCACACTTCAGTACACCTTCCCGTTTTCATGCTTGATCTGTGTTCAACTTTTGACGGGCTGTCCAATGCACCCTCTTACCGCTAAATCTGGGGGTGGGGGTAGGGAAGGGGGTGCGAAAGGGAGTTTCCCTTGCGAGAAATGGGGTACAAATGGTTCAAATAGCTCTGAGCACTATGGGACTTAACATCTGAGGTCATCAGCTCCCTAGACTTAGAACTACTTAAACCTAACCAACCTAAGGACAGCATACACATCCATGCCCGAGGCAGGATTCGAACCTGCGACCGGAGCAGCAGCGCGGTTCCGGACTGAAGCGCCTAGAACCGCTCGGTCACAACGGTCGGCAAGAAATGCGGAAATCGTATGTCCGATCAATATTCTACATTTGCGGACTTTCAAAATGCGTTTCTACCCAAATATTGATCACGAGAGAAAGAACGAGGTAACAAAGAAAAATTATTTTCGATGTATAATTACGATCGCCACGATGTGGCGAGGAGTGACTTTCTTTAGAAAAACTGGGAACGCAATAGTTTTCAGGACGATCATATTAGTGATGATGACTTAATCATAATTTTGATAAAGCATTTACCCCAGAAAATAAGAAAACAGTTAGCTTCATGAACGTTTGATGATTCTGATGAGTTATTAAGAGTTATAGATTGTTCAGAGAAGATAGGCAATGAAGGAACTGCTATTGAATCGGAACAAAATACGTACAACACATGCCAATCAATATTTTCAGCGACGTGACGCTCCGGGACAAGAGAATTTTTGGCAGTCGACAAAACGACAGTCGACAACGGGACAGTGACACACAAAGAGATGAACTCTCGCGAAATTACGTGCACAATCATGATCGGTTTCGAAACAACGAGAGCAGGAAAACTGATTTTTCACTGACGGGACCAACAGGTCATAGAAGTGTTCCGGATCCTTCACCACTCCGAGGTACGGATAACAGATAATGCCAACACGAGCGCTCGCCGGTAAACTTAAGTTTGGTTTCGCGTGAGACCCACTACGAAATATGTGAACACGTGAATGAGTCAGATGTGAGAATACAAATGGTTAGACGCGAAACTGCGGACATTAAAGCTGAACTACTGAGAGAAGATGACGAATTATAGATGAGGCTTTGAATCGAGTGGTTGAACTCAGTGTAATTGGTCGGAAAATTACAGCAGTTTTTCATTCTGGAAATAATACTACAGCGATCTCGAAAAGTTTATATGAACTGCTTTCCCTGTCAACAGTGTGGATTTAGTTACTGCAACTGGGAACAGAAGTCGTGCTGTTACTGGGCAGGCACCCGTTCATTTGGTGTGAGATTTTAGATAGATACTTTGACGTGATTGTGTTGATTCTTGATTCTCTGACTGTGGACTGCATTTTTAGTAACGACTGCCTGGCAGAAAGAAGACGAAGGATTGATTGTGAATCAGGGTGTTTAACTATTTGTGATAAAAGTGAAGAATTGGAGATTAATTTTGATGGTTTTGCAGCAGAAGAACAAGAAGCTTCGGCAGGGTTAAGAATTAGAATTATCAAGAATAAGATAGATAACAAAATCGAAGTGCCAGCATGTGTGAAGTATAAGATGCCCACATAAAAAGGAGACGGTGGCCATGCGGTTCTAGGCGCTTCAGTCCGGAACCGCGGGACTGCTACGGTCGCAGGTTCGAATCCTGCCTCGGGCATGGATGTGTATGATGTCCTTAGGTTAGTTAGGTTTAAGTAGTTCTAAGTTCTAGGGGACTGATGACCTAAGATCAGCCATGCTCAGAGCCATTTGAACCATTTTTTTTAAAGGAGAGGAAATTCGAAAAGTCGTGACAAAAATTCAGGAAAAAATAGATGATTTGAATAACATGCTCAGTTACTATAGGGAAGAATTACGAGGAGTTTTATATATGCACGCCGAAGTATTTTCGTACAAACCTGGACTAATGAAAGGATGTACATGTAGAATTAAGGTGGGACCATACAAACTGTTTAGAATTAAACCATATTCAATACTACTAGGTTGAAGAGAGGTAGTAGGGAAGGAGATTAAACGTTTGATAGAAACTGGAAGAATGCTCCTATCGGAGCACAAAAAATGCGCATATATTCCTGTTTATTTATAAGACTCTGACTAAAAAGTAGGGCACCAGCTGCCTCGTTCTAGCTTCCTCAGTACCTTTAAAAATTTTCCCAAAAATTTTGAAATGCGAATATATTTGCACTCTTTATAACATGTGACTCATCTCAAACACTCACAATCTCTCCAAACTGTTAACTCCCTCACACCAATTAGTCCATCATTGTAAGTTGGCCATACGTATCGACTCCCACTTGCCTGTTCTCAATCACTCAATCAGCCCAACTAGTTGTCACTACCTATTTGTGTCTCTCTGTCTTTGTCACCTGTCTCACGGCCACAATCTCATTCGTTCTGTCCTACTGCTACTACTACTACTGTCGTCTCCCTCACTGTCAATTGCCTCCCCCTTGCTCTCTCTGAGTGATAATATCTAATACATTCCTTCCCACTACTGCTGTTTTTTCTTTCTGGCACTATCTCTCTCTTCCTCGTAGTCATTGTCATAGACTCTGTCTCTCATCATCACTGTCTCTCAACCGTATTCACTTTCTCCTTCTCTTTATTTCTCTCCCACTGACACTCTATCCTTCACTTTTGCCTAGCAATGTTCTCATACTGTACTATGTTCCACTGCCATTGTGTTCCTCACTTTCTCTCACACTGCCATTGTCTCCTTAGGTCTTTCTACACTGCAACCCTTGCCTACTATCTTCCAGCGTTTATACAGGGTTATTACAAATTATTGAAGCGATTTCACAGCTCTACAATAACTTTATTATTTGAGATATTTTCACAATGCTTTGCGCACACATACAAAAACTCAAAAAGTTTTTTTAGGCATTCACAAATGTTCGATATGTGCCCCTTTAGTGATTCGGCAGACATCAAGCCGATAATCAAGTTCCTCCCACACTCGGCGCAGCATGTCCCCATCAATGAGTTCGAAAGCATCGTTGATGCGAGCTCGCAGTTCTGGCACGTTTCTTGGTAGAGGAGGTTTAAACACTGAATCTTTCACATAACCCCACAGAAAGAAATCGCATGGGGTTAAGTCGGGAGAGCGTGGAGGCCATGACATGAATTGCTGATCATGATCTCCACCACGACCGATCCATCGGTTTTCCAATCTCCTGTTTAAGAAATGCAGAACATCATGATGGAAGTGCGGTGGAGCACCATCCTGTTGAAAGATGAAGTCGGCGCTATCGGTCTCCAGTTGTGGCATGAGCCAATTTTCCAGCATGCCCAGATACACGTGTTCAACCGTTTCTTCGCTCACTGCAGGCCGACCCATTGATTTCCCCTTACAGAGGCATCCAGAAGCTTTAAACTGCGCATACAATCACCGAATGGAGTTAGCAGTTGGTGGATCTTTGTTGAACTTCGTCCTGAAGTGTCGTCGCACTGTTATGACTGACTGATGTGAGTGCATTTCAAGCACGGCATACACTTTCTCGGCTCTTGTCGCCATTTTGTCTCACTGCGCTCTCGAGCGCTCTGGCGGCAGAAACCTGAAGTGCGGCTTCAGCCGAACAAAACTTTATGAGTTTTTCTACGTATCTGTAGTGTGTCGTGACCATACGTCAATGAATGGAGCTACAGTGAATTTATGAAATCGCTTCAATCATTTGTAATAGCCCTGTATTTTTCCATCTCTTTCCCACTGTCACTGTCTCCTACTCTCTCAGCATAAAAAAGTGTGAATATGTTCCTACACCAATATTTTTGGGAAACATTTTAAAGATACTGAGGGACGTATAATGAAGCAGCTGGTACGCCATTTTTCAGTCAGAGTCATTTAAATATAGAGTGACATTTTCGCATTTTTTGTGTTCCAATAGAAGCATTTTTCCGCTGGTTCCCTTCTTTTCCCCAGTGCAGAAGGGTGTGTCACTTATATGAAAAAAAAAAAAATGCTTTGGTCAGTAAAATTTAGATCGTTTACTTGTGTGAAACTGAAATAACGCGAAACTAATTTTACACCTCAGAACGGATTTTGCGGGAAAAATATTTGCATGTTCCTCAGTTCTAAAATATGGGGTTCTCAGAACCTGCACGAAAATAGAGACACTTTACAGCATATTTCTCAGTGTTGCGTCACTGAGCTACATTTCTGCTCACACCGGATTTTATGTGTGTATTTTACGTGTACAACTAGGACAACTTTGAATCTCTGTATCTCGAAAATGGATAAAGGCATCAAAAAAGTTTTCGAAGTTGTTCGAGATCGGAATCTTAGAAATATGTCGTAAAAATTACAGCCATTTGCTGCGCATAGCCACTTGGAATCCACGGCTCGGTTTTGGGACCCAAAAACCTATTCTTCGGCTGTTTCTCGATAACGGAAAATGGCTTTTGACAACCGAAAGATGGGACTTCTAGAAAAATGCCTAGAGAATATACCGTTAAAATTTGAGAAATTTTCTGCGGTTACTTATTATTTCGATTTCACCTCATACCAGATTTTACGTGTAAAAGTTGGCTAACTTTGAACCCCTGTATCTCGGAAATCAAATCTTAGGAATATACCACATATAAATATCGGCCACTTGCTGTGCATGGCAGTTTTGGAGTCCGGGGCTCTGTTTTGGTACGAAAAAATGGTAAAAAGCGCTTTTTTCATGTTTTCTGAGGAAACGGCTATGAAGCCCCTTAAGACCGACTGTAGACCATACCAAATGCAAAACAAACCAAACGATTTGCTCTGTTTGCCTAAGCTGGAGGACTTTGACCCCTTACTGTAGGATACTGACAAGACGACGATTCTTTTGGTGGGTATACAAATGGTCCCTTGCCAATAGAACCCCAGGTGTGAGCACGGCGTTTTAGAACATCTTATTGTTATTGACCACGTTGTTGTATGTGTACTGATTGAGAGATCGGACAGTGAATATTGCAACCCAATACATCTGGTAATTTAAAACGGCGGATCAGTCAGCCTTGTTTTGGACACTTGTCCTGCCAGTCACATACTTCTGCCTCAGTGGGATCAGCCTTAAAATAATGAAGAGATTTTGCAAAAGTTTGCTGGTGCTTCTTACCTCTAGCGCTCTGGATGTGGCTTGTAGCTACTGGTAGCGGGAACTGGAGGAGGAAAGCCGAAAGTTCACTGTGTTTGTACAGCAGACGAAGTTGCCATTTCAGCTGAGTGCCATTCGGCTTAAACATTGCATCAGCAACATTTGTTAGAGCTTTGGAGGAGATTCTTGGAGAAGAAGTTTTACAGAAGGTAACAGTGTACGTCAGTGATGTTTTGATTGAATCTACATCATGAAAAGAGAATCTAGGCACGGTAGCTAAAGTTTTGGATGAACCTACATTTAGATCGACAGGAGTCACATTCTGTCTGCAATAATCGGATTTCCTGAGGAAGAGGACATTATTCTTGGACATGTTATCTCGTCGTTGGGAACTGAGTGAGATCCTGAGAGATTAGAAGCAGTTCAAAATTTTTCATTAACAACTTGTAGAGAAACAACTTTAATCTTTTTTCGGTTTTTGTGGATACTACATCTGATGATATGAAGAAATAAGTCTCAGAAGAGCTCCGCTATTGCATGTGCCAGACCTCATCTTAGGATGGATGCCAGTGAATTTGGACTTGGTGATCGTTTATATCAAATGGTCACTGGAAATGGTCACGAACGGTCGCTTTCGCAGGTTAGCGTCGGAAAACAAATACACTTGACCAAGCGTGAAGCACTTGCGATTGTTTGGGGCTTTGAAATGTTCTGCTATTTACTGCTGGGACAGCACACTATCGTACGGACTCATCATAAGGCATTATATTTCCTTCTCCACTGTAAATTATAGCGTAATGTTGCTAAATGGGCCCTCGCCCTTCAAGAATTCAGTTTTAAGATACAATGCATACCATGCACAACAAACGTGGTACCTGATGCTTTGTATTGTCTTCCATAATATTTGAAAGATGCTTGCACCGAGAGACCATGTGGAAAGGAAAGAACATTAATTTCATGAGAGAAGTAGAAAGAGAACAAAAAATTTATAAGTTTTTACGTAATATCAAACCAGAGCAAGAAGCAGATGACAAAAATGATAAAGTCATTTTAGTCAGATGCGGTGGAGATTAAAAGTGGATAATATTCTTAATTAATAATGACATCTTGATGCAAAGAACGGACTTAAAGTCTGAATCACGAGGGCTTTGTATACCATATCACATTATCGATGATAACATATATCGGTTTTTATGAAGAATTATTGAAGAAGATGATTTTTGTCAGCGTACCAAAGTGCCTACAACACAAGAGAAAGGATTCATGCACAATATTCTCTCACAAACAATATGTTCAGTCATTGGTTTGGATGTTTTTGTCCTCCATCCAAAGCCTCGTGAGAATTTCTCATAAATCTTGGTAATGGTCGAATTACTTTCAAAATTTGTTTCCTTCTTTACATTGAAAAAAGCTAACAGTAAGATCATAAAGAAAAATATGAAGAAAGACTACTTTCCGAACACCATTCGGACACAAAGTATTCTGTCAGATAATGGACTGCGGTTTTGCTGTACAGCATGAAACTCGTTCACTGAGGAATAGAAGATCCGTCACTTTAAGATGACAATGTATTGGCCTGGGCTGAACCCCGCGAGAATTAGGACGATTGTTCTGAGCATATTGCGAAAATAAAAACAAGAACTTGGTTCATAAGTTATCTGACTTTGAAGAAGAGATGAATAGTTTGACAAATGACGGTACTGGTCTGCCACCTTGTACAGTTTAACATGGTGAAGGACCTGTCAATATTTTCAAGGAGTTTATCAATTTTCCGTCAAAAACCAAATAAAGACAACAAAAGGCCTTGAAGCAGATGGAGACGATAGCAAAAGCGAGGAAACTAAGACACAAGTATTTGGCGAAACTCATTTTATACAGAATCGGAGATTGTGTGCTGATACGATCACATTTCACATCTTTAGCGGCAAAGGATGGAAGTAAGGAACTTCTGCATTTTTACTTGCGACCTTTTAAAATTCGGAGAAAAGTGTATCCAAATTCTATTGAGTTAGAGAAACTTAATGGTGAAAATATTTTGAGATTCATCATATAGAGAACATTAAATTGAACCATCGATGAATGGAAGAAAATGAAAATGTATATGAACAAGGCTGTCAGAATGATATATTCGTTTTGTCTTAGTCTTGAGTATACTTCCCAGTGATGTGGTATAAGGAACCCGTTAAGGATGCTTCCTCTGATTAGTTAGTGAATGATTAATAATGGGGGACTAGTGAACAAACGTATTTTTAGGTGCAGAATGGCAATAGGTACTTGGCTGAACTATAGTGTATTTCAAGCTATGTTGTGAGATAGTGTTAAATTGATTTTTTGATTGAGACTCTTAATTTTATGAAAATGAAATTGTTGTTGTTGTGGTCTTTAGTCCAGAGACTGGTCTGATGCAGCTCTCCATGCTAACCTAACCTGTGCAAGCTTCTTCATTTCCCAGTATCTACTGCAACCTACATCCTTCTGAATCTGCTTAGTGTATTCATCTCTTGGTCTCCCTCTACGATTTTTACCCTCCACGCTGCCCTCCAATACTAAATTGGTGATCCCTTGATGCCTCAGAACATGTCCTACCAACAGATTCCTTCTTCTAGTAAAGTTGTGCCACAATTTTCTCTTCTCCCCCCTTCTATTCAATACCTCCTCATTAGTTATGTGATCTACCCATCTAATCTTCAGCATTATTCTGTAGAACCACATTTCGAAAGCTTCTATTCTCTTCTTGTCTAAACTATTTATTGTCCACGTTTCATTTCCATACATAGCTACATTCCATATAAATACTTTCAGAAACGACTTCCTGACACTTAAATCTATATTCGATGTTAACAAATTTCTCTTCTTCACAAACGCTTTCCTTGCCATTGCCAGTATACATATTATATCCTCTTTACTTCCACCATCATCAATTATTATAATGTGGTATTGATGGCTGGGAGACCTGATCCGAGGAAGTTCGGCCGCCGGGTTGCAAGTCTTATTTCAGGTGACGCCACATTGGACGACTTGCGCGTCGGTGATGATGAGGACAACGCAACACGCAGTCCACGAGCGGAGAAAATCTCCAACCCGGCCGGGACTCGAACCCGGGCCCGTTGCATGGTACGTAAACACGTTACCACTCACGTAAGCACGCGGACTGTTAATCTTATTATGTAGTGACACAAGTTTTGTTTAGAGTGATACTGCTCGCTGTTCCCACTTGGATTCACAAGGCCCTGGCAGACGACGCTATTGTCGATGGTGGGCAAATACACAATGGCAACGTACTCAGCCTTGCTGCACAGACTGGATGCGCGTTGTAATTCCTATCAGGTAGCATGGTGATGGTTTGTTTATCATCGAACTCACGTGGAGCAGTGTAGCGATTTCATGAGTCGTGTTTATAGTGTTGGTTAGTTTATATTAAATAAATGAATACCCGTGAATGCAGTGAAAGAGTGTGATAAAAAGGTGCAGTGCAAAATGTGTGTATTTGAATATTGCAAATGCTAAGGTATTTATGTATTCAAAGTATTGGATCTGTCCACTGCATGTCATTAACCTAATGTTGCCGTTTTCTATTTTATGTTTTCCTCTCTGATTTTATTGGTTATTAACATTAGTATATTTCACTTAGGACTTTAATAATTCTGTGTATACATTTGATTGCTGATATGATTACTTTTGTTCCATACCTGTGCAAGAATTTGACGTTTGTTTATCCTTATAATATTATAATGATGGACATAGCAAAATGGGATCTACTAATTTACGTTCCTCTGTAGCACAACGTTGATTACTATTACTTAATACTTGATGTATTCAAAAAATATGCACGTATCATTCATAGCTCTGTTAAATACATTCCTTTCAAATTAAATTATACACTTTTTATGGACGTAAAGAGATGGAGACTGTGCACTAAAATGTGCCTGTTAATTAAGTGACATTTACCCCAATTAATATTGTTATTTGTCACAGACACTTATGGTTAATAGTTATATTTTTTTAACTTTCCCTTCCTATATTGTCGTGGTCATAATAATAATTTGTTGGTAACGTCACAGATGCTTTAACTTCAAAAATATATTTTTATGTGGTTATAACTATCCTGTGTGGATAGTTTAGAGGCTTAGCAACGTAATAGTATTTATTCATGTTCTATTCTTATTCATGTTCTATTTCTTATCAATCTGAAACTTCATGTCGCCATAAACTTTCACGTAAAATTTTTTCTTTGAGATGTGGGGATATGTAAGGATCTTATATCGTAACATGTCAAGATATTTGTCATTATGTCTAATATTCGAGAGTAAATTCATCGAGCTGGTTCATCGCAGTGACTACGTTGCAGCTACCTCTGGTTTAGCTGAGTCGACTTTCTAGAGTAATCTCTGCCTGCTGACAATGTTTTAAATAACATCTGTTGTTGTTACCATAGAGTAAATGGTTGTTACTGGGCGCCAGCACTTCCCATGGCGACCTCGCAGAGTATAGTCCCAGTGTGGGACCTCAGTGGTTGGGTTGAGACGATGTGTGGGCCGGCACTGTTCGGATGGAATTGCTAATTCGTCTTGAATATAATTCTCTGCAGCACATTTATTCACTTAAGTGTGAAAAGATCGATATCATGTAATGGCATGCGGAATATTGCAAAACTGTGCATATTTAAAAGTGTTTCCTATGAAGAGCGTTGTAAGCAGTAAACCGTAAAGTTCGTGATCTGTCAACAATAACTGTTCTAAATCGAACCCGTCATTATCCACTTCCTTAAATTGTCAGTCGTTGGAATATGTGTCTTTAAATTAATGGAGTTGAAACAGGCAGCAGCATTGTCGTAAGGTAGCATGCGCAGTGGGTCGTGCTATAACTTCCCTTTCCCTTTCAAAAGATACTTTAACCCTCTAGTGATCCATGGTTTTAAACATGACTGTTTAATGTCCTTTCTGATTAGTTTATGTGAAAAGCTACCTGTATTTGCAGATAATGATGTAAGTTTATCGTGGAACAGATTAAATTTTATGTCAGCATTTGGTTCATTATAAATTTCATCCAAGGTCATCTCTTGTAAACTATTCTTAAAGACATTTGTTTTAGAGTAGTTAATTATTCTGACTGACATTCACTGGGCAGTATCGGTACAGTAAGGCACTATCTTATTTGTCCTAAATAACCGTTCATTGTGATAAGAGAGAATATTTCTTACTATGTGGACAGTTATTTTCATGCTTTGAGCTTAATCAAAGAAAACGTTATCGATTAGGGCCCTACTGTCCTTATACACGTATGTTGGAAAGTAAAGTTCTGATATTAAATTGTAGGATCCAAATGTTTCCAGATTATTTTTCCTATCAGAACTCTTTGGAAAATACACATTGAAATCACCGCAGAATCTATCTGACAGAATAGTAAGGTATCAAAATTCCTCATAAACAGTTCAAAAGGAACCTGTGGGGATCTATATACAGTTACCATGAACAGTGAACATTTTTCATAGTTAATTCACAAGCTCACACTTCTGTGTGCTGATTGCTACAAAATCTACTGCCTAAAAGATTTTGAGCTTGTGTTCCGTCCTGATACGATGGCTATTCAAGAAGTATCCGACTTTTATTTATAAAATCTATCTTTATTCAGAAATAATTGTTTGACATGACTCACCTTCAGAGTAACTCCCTTCATCTTCTACGCACCTCTACCTCTCTCAATGCTGCCGCCACTGCTGGAAGCATCTCTGGAAATCCTCTTCTAGTATGGCGCGCAGCTGCTCCGTCGAATACTGCTTAATGTCTTCCATGTTTAGAAATTTGGCCCCTTTAAGACTATTTGTCAGTTTAGGGAAAATACAGAAGTGACTCAGTGCTAGATCAGGAGAATAAAGAGGCTGACAAGCGACACCCGTGTTGCGTTTGGTCAAAACACTACACTACTGGCCATTAAAATTGCTACACCACGAAGCTGACGTGCTACGGACGCGAAATCTAACCGACAGGAAGAAGATGCTGTGATATGCAAATGATTAGCTTTTCAGAGCATTCACACAAGGTTGGCGCCGGTGGCTACACCTACAACGTGCTGCATGAGGAACGTTTCCAACCGATTTCTCATACACAAACAGCAGTTGACCGGCGTCGCCTGGTGAAACGTTGTTTTGATGCCTCGTCTAAGGAGGAGAAATGCGTGCCATCACGTTTCCGACTTTGATAAAGGTCGGATTGTAGCCTATCGCGATTACGGTTTATCGTATCGCGACATTGCTGCTCGCGTTGGTCGCGATCCAATGACTGTTAGCAGAATATGGAATCGGTGGGTTCAGGAGGGTAATACGGAACGCCGTGCAGGATCCCAACGGCCTCGTATCACTAGCAGTCGAGATGACGGGCATCTTATCCGCATGGCTGTAACGGATCGTGCAGCCACGTCTCGATCCCTGAGTCAACAGATGGGGACGTTTGCAAGACAACAACCATCTGTACGAACAGTTCGACGACGTTTGCAGCAGCATGGACTATCAGCTCGGAGACCGTCGCTGCATCACAGACAGGAGCACCTGCGATGGTGTACTCAACGACGAACCTGGGTGCACGAATGGCAAAACGTCATTTTTTCGGATTAATCTAGGTTCTGTTTACAGCATCATGATGGTCGCATCCGTGTTTGGCGACATCGCGGTGAACGCACATTGGAAGCGTGTATTCGTCATCGCCATACTGGCGTATCACCCAGCGTGATGGTATGGGGTGCCATTGGTGACACGTCTCGGTCACCTGTTGCTCGCATTGACGGCACTTTGAACAGTGGACGTTACATTTCAGATGTGTTACGACCCGTGGCTCTACCCTTCACTCGATCCCTGCGAAACCCTACATTTCAGCAGAATAGTGCACGACCGCATGTTGCAGGTCCTGTGCGGGCCTTTCTGGATACAGAAAATGTTCGACTGCTGCCCTGGCCAGCACATTCTCCAGCTCACCTATTGAAAACGTCTGGTCAATGGCAGCCGAGCAACTGGCTCGTCACAATAGGCCAGTCACTACTCTTGATGAACTATGGTATCGTTTTGAAGCTGCATGGGCAGCTGTACCTGTACAGACCATCCAAGCTCTGTTTGACTCAACTGCCAGAAGTATCAAGGCCATTATTACGGCCAGAGGTGGTTGTTCTGGTTACTGATTTCTGAGGATCTATGCACCCAAATTGCGAGAAAATGTAATCACTTGTCAGTTCTAGTATAATATATTTGTCCAATGAATACCCGTTTATCATCTGCATTTCTTCTTGGTGTAGCAATTTTAATGGCCAGTAGTGTATGAGTTAACTGAGAACAATGAGCGGGAGTATTGTCACGGTGATGGTGCCAACTGCCCGCTGGCCATAAGTCCGGCCGTTTGCGTACCACCGCTTCACGAATGGGATGCACAAACCCTTAGTAGCACTTCTTACTGACACTATTACTTTCAGGGGTGTATTCGCGATGGAACACGCCACTGAACTCAAAAAAGATGGTCAACATGATTTTCACATTCCCTCGGACATGCCTCGCTTTTTTGAATCTATGGGGTGATGAATGCTTCCATTGTGATGAGTGAAACTTAGCGTGGTGAGGCATTGGCGTCGGATGTTGTCTTTCAGCATCCCTAGAGATGTCGGTCGATCACGATACACTTGCGACTTCAGGTAACCCCAAAGTCAATAATCGCACGGACTGAGGTCTGGGGACCTGAGAGGCCAAGCATGACGAAAGTGGCGGCTGAGCACACGATCATCACCAAACGACGCGCGCAAGAGATCTTTCACGCGTCTAGCAATATGGGGTGGAGCGCCATCCTGCATAAACATCGTACGTTCCAGTAGGTGTTTATCAGGCAGGCTGAGGATGATGCGATTCTGTAACATATCGGCGTACCTCTCACCCGTCACGGTAGCAATTACAAAACCAGAATCACGCATTTCCTCGAAGAAAAAAGGCCCAATAACGGTAGATGTGGTAAATCCAACCCATACCGTGACTTTCTCGTCGTGCAATGGAATCTCCACGACAGTTCTAGGATTTTCGGTAGCCCAAATTCTGCAGTTGTGGGCGTTGACAGATCCTCGGAGGGTGAAATGAGCCTCGTCGGTCCACAGCACGTTACTCAACCAATCGTCATCTTCCGCCATCTTTTGAAACGCCCACACCGCAAATGCCCTCCGCTTCACTAAATCGCCAGGTAACAGTTAATGATGCCGATGGATTTTGTACGGATAGCATCGGAGGGTACGCCTCAGTGCCAACCAAACAGTAGTGTATGGAATGCTGGTGCGACGTGCGACTGTACGAGCGCTGACTTCCCCGTGCATAGACGAACCCGCTACAGTCTCCATTTCTTCCTGAACTGTCTCAGCAGCATTACGCCTTGTTCTCGGTCGGCCACTACGGGGTCTATCGTCTAAACAACCCGTGGCTTCGAACTTCGAAATCATTCTCGCCACAGCTGCATTTGTCAATGGACCTTTACCCGTTCGAATCCCCTTCCTGTGGCGATAGGATTGTAACGCTGATCTAGCACATTGCCCAGTCTGATAATACAGCTTCACTAAAAGCGCCCTTTCAGGTAACGTCAACATGCTGCGACAGCTGGCGCATCTGATTCTCTCTCTCTCATCACAGCTCCTTTTATACACGATTGCCATGCGCAGTCACTGACGTTTTGCTGTCCAGCGCCATCTGTCGGACATTTTATGAACTTTGTTTTTTTTTTTTTTTGTTCTAATAAAACCCCATGTCATTCCAAGCATGTGTGTCAATTTTTACCTCTCTGTCTACATTATTTCGTGGTTTATTAAGTATTCAAATTTATGCTGACTTTTTGACCACCCGGTGTAATCGATGAATGATGGGATTTTCCCACCCCGTACCCTGCCCCCTCTGACAAATGCCAGTTGCCCTACGAATAAAATAGCAGGAAATTCAAAATTTTGGTGGGAAATTAAAAAAAATAGCCCAATTGCGCTAGTGTGCTTCCTATGGAAGTAAACTGTTGTCCTAAGCATAAACAGGTGGAAAATGCAAGATGGTGTTGTAATGATTCTTTATTTACGTGACCATCACGGCACTCCAACGCCAGTTCTCGATACCAGTAATATCGTACTACTTTTCTGCAAAGTAACAGACATATTTTTGTGACAATATTCACATTTGGTTTTATTAATGTATAGGTACTCCGATGTATCGATATATTACAGTGATATGGTTCTTGTGTGTATTCATTTCTGCGAGACTGTCATAATCTTTGACTTACTTGTAACCGTTTTGGCGCGAATGCGCACAGAGCAGTCTTTGTTTCACTTTGCAGAAGTTAAATTGTTATTTCGCTTTGTAAAAGCACAAAAAAAATGTGTGTGAAATCTTGTGGGACTTAACTGCTAAGGTCATCAGTCCCTAAGCTTACTCACTACTTAACCTAAATTATCCTAAGGACAAACACACACACCCATGCCCGAGGGAGGACTCGAACCTCCGCCGGGATCAGCCGCACTGTCCATGACTGCAGCGCCTAGACCGCTCGGCTAGTTGCGCGCGGCGTAAAAGAGCAGTCAAGTCTTGTGTTTGGTTAAAGTGCAAATTAAATATCTGAAGATTGACACAAAACTGTTTTCTTGATGATGTGACAATTAAGAAGAAGTATATGTGAATTTACAAGAAGTTTAATAAACATGTAGATCGTGAACAGCAAGTCAAAAATTATTTCTACCATACCATTGTTCTGATTTGGGATTGTTTGACCATTAAGAATTTCCTGAAAAACGCATTTCTTAGGCCTTCAAATATTGCTAAAATACAGATCTGGACCTTCTAGCAGTCGAAGTGGAATTACCCTAGAATCAACAAGATGAGCCATTACAACTTCGACGAAATCTACGTGGGAATCCATTCAAGATAAGCGCCAAAATTAATGACTTTTTTACAGTGACTTCATTATTTCCATTCTGACGATACCATCCACAGTCAATAACTTTGTTGTTGCCCGATAAAGCGAACTTATGCTGCGTGAGCAACATTATTAATCTAATTTCTAACCTACTTTCCAAATGGTGGTATTGTTAGATTGTATTGTCATGCTAGCTGACTTGGAATATTGACCCTGGCTCCTTGACATCAGAATCCGAGGCTTGGAATACGAGCACTAGCCTAACTGTGATGTCGGAATCCAATATGGATGACCTGCAATACCAGATGGCTATCGAACATGGCGACCGGGGCACAGCTCTATGACTTCACAATTCAACCCAGACCTGTCAGGCTATCTATAACAGTGTAGAATTCCAGCATACTGGTCCAGACTTGAGGTACTGGGGCATTTTGGAATACTGATCCTGGCTCTATGATGTCACAATACAGCTCAGACTGGTTGGGCTATTTTTGTAACAGTGTGGAATTCCAGCACACTGGCTCAGACTTCCTCTACTTGCTTTTAGCATCTGCAAATGAAAATGTAAAGCATAAGAGTACTAGAGGACCATGAATTTAGGAAGACAGTGTAATGGTTCAGATCCATTTGAACTGATGAATGATCATAGTCGAGATAATCACCTAGGCTAATATATACAAGTATTTGTATGGAGTGTAGCCATGTATGGAAGTGAAACATGGATGATAAATACACTCCTGGAAATTGAAATAAGAACACCGTGAATTCATTGTCCCAGGAAGGGGAAACTTTATTGACACATTCCTGGGGTCATATACATCACATGATCACACTGACAGAACCACAGGCACATAGACACAGGCAACAGAGCATGCACAATGTCGGCACTAGTACAGTGTATATCCACCTTTCGCAGCAATGCAGGCTGCTATTCTCCCATGGAGACGATCGTAGAGATGCTGGATGTAGTCCTGTGGAACGGCTTGCCATGCCATTTCCACCTGGCGCCTCAGTTGGACCAGCGTTCGTGCTGGACGTGCAGACCGCGTGAGACGACGCTTCATCCAGTCCCAAACATGCTCAATGGGGGACAGATCCGGAGATCTTGCTGGCCAGGGTAGTTGACTTACACCTTCTAGAGCACGTTGGGTGGCACGGGATACATGCGGACGTGCATTGTCCTGTTGGAACAGCAGGTTCCCTTGCTGGTGTAGGAATGGTAGAACGATGGGTTCGATGACGATTTGGATGTGCACTATTCAGTGTCCCCTCGACGATCACCAGTGGTGTACGGCCAGTGTAGGAGATCGCTCCCCACACCATGATGCCGGGTGTTGGCCCTGTGTGCCCCGGTCGTATGCAGTCCTGATTGTGGCGCTTACCTGCACGGCGCCAAACACGCATACGACCATCATTGGCACCAAGGCAGAAGCGACTCTCATCGCTGAAGACGACACGTCTCCATTCGTCCCTCCATTCACGCCTGTCGCGACACCACTGGAGGCGGGTTGCACGATGTTGGGGCGTGAGCGGAAGACGGCCTAACGGTGTGCGGGACCGTAGCCCAGCTCCATGGAGACGGTTGCGAATGGTCCTCGCCGATACCCCAGGAGCAACAGTGTCCCTAATTTGCTGGGAAGTGGCGGTGCGGTCCCCTACGGCACTGCGTAGGATCCTACGGTCTTGGCGTGCATCCGTGCGTCGCTGCGGTCCGGTCCCAGGTCGACGGGCACGTGCACCTTCCGCCGACCACTGGCGACAACATCGATGTACTGTGGAGACCTCACGCCCCACGTGTTGAGCAATTCGGCGGTACGTCCACCCGGCCTCCCGCATGCCCACTATACGCCCTCGCTCAAAGTCCGTCAACTGCACATACGGTTCACGTCCACGCTGTCGCGGCATGCTACCAGTGTTAAAGACTGCGATGGAGCTCCGTATGCCACGGCAAACTGGCTGACACTGACGGCGGCGGTGCACAAATGCTGCGCAGCTAGCGCCATTCGACGGCCAACACCGCGGTTCCTGGTGTGTCCGCTGTGCCGTGCGTGTGATCATTGCTTGTACAGCCCTCTCGCAGTGTCCGGAGCAAGTATGGTGGGTCTGACACACCGGTGTCAATGTGTTCTTTTTTCCATTTCCAGGAGTGTAGTTTGGACAAGAAGAGAATAGAAGCTTCCGAAATGTGGTGCTACAGAAGAATGCTGAAGATTAGATGCGTAGATTACATAACTAATGAGGAGGTATTGAATAGAATTGGGGAGAAGAGGAGTTAGTGGCACAACTTGACTAGAAGAAGGGATCAGTTGGTAGGGCATGTTCTGAGGCATCAAGGGATCACCAATTTAGTATTGGAGGGCAGTGTGGAGAGTAAAAATCGTAGAGGGAGACCAAGAGATGAATACACTAAGCAGATTCAGAAGGATGTAGGCTGCACTACATACTGGGAGATGAAGCACCTTGCACAGGATAGAGTAGCATGGAGAGCTGCATCAAACCAGTGACAGGACTGAAGACCACAGTAACAACAACATACAAGTCACGACATAAGGACAGTTGACTGACCGAGAGACCATTCACAACTATTGTTACCTTCACGTGACGAGTGTGCCGTAATATGTCTTTGGAAGGATGGCATACCAGTGTACCTTAGATACAATTTTCACCAAAGAGGTCAGAGTTCTCCAGTGGTTTGGTCGAATATAGCGACCGAACACTGGCTCGATCCTACAATAAGCTACTGCTCACTTGCAAGTGACTGGTCATGACTTCCCTTAACACTAAGTTTGGATCTCTCCCCGTGCATCTTTTAAATAAAAACAGGGAGGGACAACAACTTCCAGATACATTTATTCCACCAAATTAAAGTCCAAACCGTATGCTGTCTAGTAGGAACACTTCTTCAAAACAAAGACCTTCCCAGGAAGAACTGTCTATTCCGCAGCTGTAAAGTTCATGATCACCTGACAGTCGAGAAGCCTGCCACCACCCCACCTACAATGCCCCCGCTAAGAGACAAATCTCCTTTGAGTCGTACCACCATGCACTGGTGAAGGCTCTGTTAAGAGAGAAACATACATACTACCGACTAGATAATCAGATAGGAAATGCACTATGCAAGGGGTTTCACAATTCATGTTACACAATTCTAGAGGTCGTAGAGGGGACTTCATAGATCAAGTTTTACATAGGAACCCAGGTCCGGAATGGTCATCCAACCCTGCTACAGAGTGTCAAAGTTACAGGCACCATGGCCTGTAAATGTATCTATATACAGGCTGATTCCATGATGATGTTACAGACTTTATGGTTGATGGAGAAGGATAAATGTATAGTTTGAGGTAAGGGTTCCTTTACCACAAACGAACGAATCGAATGTTATAAGCCTCTTACAGTGGAATACTTGTTCCAGTACTGTTTTTGCTAAGACTGCAGAGTAGTCAAATTTCAGAGGTGGTAATATGGACCAATACAAGAAAAAATATCTAATGAACAAGGACTCTAAAACGAATACCTTAAGGGCTATGAACACTTGTTCGATAGAGGAGATGTGTTTCAGACTAGCGAAGATCAACAAGTGCCTATAGCTCCTCATGTATGCATTTTAGAACTAATATTTACTGAACACTCTTTATTGTCTTGGCCCATAATACCACTTCTGAAGGTTGCATACCCCATATTCTTAGCAACAACAGTACCAGTACAAACACACATAAAAAAAGTTTTGCGTCACCTCGGATCCGAGCATTCTGGAACTCATACAGAAAATTGGAATAGAGATCGACATAAACATCATTTACGCCCTTTTTATTGGTCATGAAAACCACACATTGCATGTTGTACCACCATACAGTGAGACCTTTAGAGGTGGTGGTCCAGATTGCTGTACATACCGGTACCTCTAATACCCAGCAGCACTTCCTCTTGCATTGACGATGGCCTGTATTCATCATGGCATACTATCCACGAGTTCATCAAGGCTCTGTTGGTCCAGATTGTATCATTCCTCAACGGCGATTCGGCGTAGATTCCTGAGAGTGGTTGGTGGGCCACATCGTCCACATACAGCCCTTTTCAATCTATCCCAGGCGTGTTCGATAGGGTTAATGTCTGGAGAACATGCTGGCCACTCTAGTCGAGTGATGTCGTTATCCTGAAGGAAACCATTCACAAGATGTGCACGATTTGGGCGCGAATTGTCGTCCATGAAGACGAATGTCTCGCCAATGTGCTGCCGATATGGTTGCACTATCAGTCGGAGGACGGATTCAAGTATCGTACAGCCGTTACGGCGCCTTTCATGGCCACCAGCGGCGTACGTCGGCTCTTATAATGCCACCCCAAAACATCAGGGAACCTCCACCTTGCTGCACTCGCTGGACAGTGTGACTAAGGCGTTCAGCCTGACAGGGTTGCCTCCAAACATGTCTCAGATGATAGTCTGGTTGAAGGCATATGCGATACTCATCGGTGAAGAGAACGTGATGCCAATCGTGAGCGGTCCATTCGGCATGTTGTTGGGCCCATCTGTACCGCGCTGCATGATGTGGTTGCAAAGGTGGACCTCGCCATGGACGTCGGGAGTGAAGTTGCGCGTAATGCAGCACACAGGTTGAGTTGTAACACTACGTCCTGTGGCTGCACGTAAAGCATTATTAAACATGGTGGCGCTGCTGTCATTGTCCCTCCGAGCGATAATGTGTAGTTAGCGGTCATCCAGTGCAGTAGTTGCAATTGAGCGGCCTGAGCGAGGCATGTAGTCGACAGTACCTGTCTCTCTGTATTTCCTCCATGTCCGAACAACATCGCATTGGTTCACTCCGAGATGCCTGGACACTTCCCTAGTTGAGAGGCCTTCCTGGCACAAAGTAACAAAAAAATGGTTCAAATAGCTCTGAGCACTATGGGACTTTAACATCAGAGGTCATCAGTCCCCTAGAACTTGTTGTTGTTGTTGTGGTCTTCAGTCCTGAGACTGGTTTGATGCAGCTCTCCATGCTAGTCTATCCTGTGCAAGCTTCTTCATCTCCCAGTACCTACTGCAACCTACATCCTTCTGAATCTGCTTAGTGTATTCATCTCTTGGTCTCCCCCTACGATTTTTACCCTCCACGCTGCCCTCCAATACTAAATTGGTGATCCCTTGATGCCTCAGAACATGTCCTACCAACCGATCCCTTCTTCTGGTCAAGTTGTGCCACAAACTTCTCTTCTCCCCAATCCTATTCAATACTTCCTCATTAGTTATGTGATCTACCCATCTAATCTTCAGCATTCTTCTGTAGCACCACATTTCGAAAGCTTCTATTCTCTTCTTGTCCAAACTATTTACCGTCCATGTTTCACTTCCATACATGGCTACACTCCATACAAATACTTTCAGAAATGACTTCCTGACACTTAAATCTATACTCGATGTTAACAAATTTCTCTTCTTCAGAAACGCTTTCCTTGCCATTGCCAGTGTACATTTTATATCCTCTCTACTTCGACCATCATCAGTTATTTTGCTCCCCAAATAGCAAAACTCCTTTACTACTTTAAGTGTCTCATTTCCTAATCTAATACCCTCAACATCACCCGACTTAATTCGACTACATTCCATTATTCTCGTTTTGCTTTTGTTGATGTTCATCTTATATCCTCCCTTCAAGACACTATCCATTCCGTTCAACTGCTCTTCCAAGTCCTTTGCTGTCTCTGACAGAATTACAATGTCATCGGCGAACCTCAACGTTTTTATTTCTTCTCCATGGATTTTAATACCTACTCCGAATTTTTCTTTTGTTTCCTTTACTGCTTTCTCAATATACAGATTGAATAGCATCGGGGAGAGGCTACAACCCTGTCTTACTCCCTTCCCAACCACTGCTTCTCTTTCATGCCCCTCGACTTTTATAACTGCCATCTGGTTTCTATACAAATTGTAAATAGCCTTTCGCTCCCTGTATTTTACCCCTGCCACCTTTAGAATTTGAAACAGAGTATTTCAGTCAACATTGTCAAAAGCTTTCTCTAAGTCTACAAATGCTAGGAACGTAGGTTTGCCTTTCCTTAATCTTTCTTCTAAGATAAGTCGTAAGGTCAGTATTGCCTCACGTGTTCCACTATTTCTACGGAATCCAAACTGATCTTCCCCGAGGTCGGCTTCTACTAGTTTTTCCATTCGTCTGTAAAGAATTCGTGTTAGTATTTTGCAGCTGTGGCTTATTAAACTGATTGTTCTGTAATTTTCACATCTGTCCACACCTTCTTTCTTTGGGATTGGAATTATTATATTCTTCTTGAAGTCTGAGGGTATTTCACCTGTTTCATACATCTTGCTCACCAGATGGTAGAGTTTTGTCAGGACTGGGTCTCCCAAGGCCGTCAGTAGTTCCCATGGAACGTTGTCTACTCCGAGGGCCTTGTTTCGACTCAGGTCTGTCAGTGCTCTGTCAAACTCTTCACGCAGTATCGTATCTCCCATTTCATCTTCATCTACATCCTCTTCCATTTCCATAATATTGTCCTCAAGTGCATCGCCCTTGTATAGACCCTCTATATACTCCTTCCACCTTTCTGCTTTCCCTTCTTTGCTTAGAACTGGGTTTCCATCTGAGCTCTTGATGTTCATACAAGTGGTTCTCTTATCTCCAAAGGTCTCTTTAATTTTCCTGTAGGCAGTATCTATCTTACCCCTAGTGAGATAAGCCTCCACATCCTTACATTTGTCCTCTAGCCATGCCTGCTTAGCCATTTTGCACTTCCTCTCGATCTCATTTTTTAGACGTTTGTATTCCTTGTTGCCTGCTTCACTTACTGCATTTTTATATTTTCTCCTTTCATCAATTAAATTCAATATTTCTTCTGTTACCCAAGGATTTCTACTAGCCCTCTTCTTTTTACCTACTTGATCCTCTGCTGCCTTCACTACTTCATCCCTCAAAGCTACCCATTCTTCTTCTACTGTATTTCTTTCCCCCATTCCTGTCAATTGTTCCCTTATGCTCTCCCTGAAACTCTATACAACCTCTGGTTCTTTCAGTTTATCCAGGTCCCATCTCCTTACATTCCCAACTTTTTGCAGTTTCTTCAGTTTTAATCTACAGGTCATATCCAATAAATTGTGGTCAGAGTCCACATCTGCCCCTGGAAATGTCTTACAATTTAAAACCTGGTTCCTAAATCTCTGTCTTACCATTATATAATCTATCTGATACCTTTTAGTATCTCCAGGGTTCTTCCATGTATACAACCTTCTATCATGATTCTAAAACCAAGAGTTAGCTATGATTAAGTTGTGCTCTGTGAAAAATTCTACCAGGTGGCTTCCTCTTTCATTTCTTAGCCCCAATCCATATTCACCTACTACGTTTTCTTCTCTCCCTTTTCCTACACTCAAATTCCAGTCACCCATCACTATTAAATTTTCTCCTCCCTTCACTGTCTGAATAATTTCTTTTATTTCATCATACATTTCTTCAATTCCTTCGTCATCTGCAGAGCTAGTTGGCATATAAACTTGTACTACTGTAGTAGGTGTGGGCTTCGTATCTATCTTGGCCACAATAATGCGTTCACTATGCTGTTTGTAGTAGCTTACCCGCATTCCTATTTTCCTATTCATTATTAAACCTACTCCTGCATTACCCCTATTTGACTTTGTGTTTATAACCCTGTAGTCACCTGACCAGAAGTCTTGTTCCTCCTGCCACCGAACTTCACCAATTCCCACTATATCTTACTTTAACCTATCCATTTCCATTTTTAAATTTTCTAACATACCTGCCCGATTAAGGGATCTGACATTCCACGCTCCGATCCGTAGAACGCCAGTTTTCTTTCTCCTGATAACGACATCCTCTTGAGTAGTCCCCGCCCGGAGATCCGAATGGGGGACTATTTTACCTCCGGAATATTTTACCCAAGAGGACGCCATCGTCATTTAATCATACAGTAAAGCTGCATGCCCTCGGGAAAAATTACGGCCGTAGTTTCCCCTTGCTTTCAGCCGTTCGCAGTACCAGCACAGCAAGGCCGTTTTGGTTATTGTTACAAGGCCAGATCAGTCAATCATCCAGACTGTTGCCCTTGCAACTACTGAAAATGCTGCTGCCCCTCTTCAGGAACCACACGTTTGTCTGGCCTCTCAACAGATACCCCTCCGTTGTGGTTGTACCTACGGTACGGCTATCTGTATCGCTGAGTCACACAAGCCTCCCCACCAACGGCAAGGTCCATGGTTCATGGGGGGGCCCTAGAACTTAGAGCTACTTAAACCTAACTAACCTAAGGACATCACAAACATCCATACCCGAGGCAGTATTCGAACCTGCGACCGTAGTGGTCGCGCGGTTCCAGACTGAAGCGCCTAGAACCGCTCGGCCACATCGGCCGGCGCAAAGTAACAATGCAGACGCGATCGAACCGCCGTATTGACCGCGTAGGCATTTTTGAACTACAGACAACACGAGCCATGTACTTCCTTCTCGGTGGAATGACTGGAACTGATAGGCTGTCGGACTCCTCCGTGTAATATGCACTGCTCATGCATGGTTGTTTACATCTTTGGGCGGGTTTAGTGACATCTCGGAACAGTCAAAGGGACTGTGTCTGTGATACAATATCCACAGTCCACGTCTGTCTTCAGGAGTTCTGGGAACAGGGGTGATGCAAATTTGTTTTTGATGTGTGTATATTCCACTGTCAGAGGTATCACAATAATTTTCGCTTGTAACTTTAACTCATTCATTTACATATCAGGGACTCGAATTGATACATTAATCCGTCTACATTTTATCAGACTACATTATCCTTGAATGTTTGGAACATCATCGCCCTGTATATTTACACCCGGCGGCACCTATAACATTGACGCTCTGAAGCATCGTTGGATGACATTTCCGGGCATGTGTTCCTATGTAAAACTTGAGGTACTAAACTTCCTCTACAACCTCTAGAAGTCTGTAACATGAATTGTGAAATATCCTGTCAAAGTTCCCGTTCCCAAATCCAGGATGCTATTGTGACAGCACTGCTACCTTAGCCTGTATGACTAGAGTTAAAACGATGGGAAACATGAAAACTGCACGAAATACATTTATAGTTTAATCCAAATGACGTAAATTGAAATAACCTATAACACACATGTACATTCTGCATGGAAATTAAAAGTTCTAGGGATGCACATTCGTCTCCTGATGATGGGGACTTGTGCGGTGCCTATGAAGCACAAATAAATAAATAAATAAAAATAATGATAATAACAAATATAAAATACGCTGCCACAAAAATTAGTACATCTGGAGAGACGACGACGATTTTTACTCAATGGCGGCATATGCTGCGTGGGGCTTAATAGATGGACTGATAATAATTTCAGTCTCGTCCACCAGCAGACAGCGTAGTGGTAAAGCTACCTGGGCGCCATCTGTGGCTACCGATTAATAAGGAATGCTCCCAGCCAGAAGGCTCATTGTGGTGCAATCGTGTGAAGCAAGCAGGACCCATGCCACAGAGATGCACTCGTGCTTCCTACAGCCAACTTGACCCAATTTGAAAGGGATCAAATTGTGGTCTTCTGAGTGGCGGGACGGCCCCTTCGAAGAACTACTATGCAAATTGGACGTGCTGCATCAGTTTTGCAAAGATTCTGGTATCAGTGGTCATGTGAATGTTCTCTTACCCACAGAAGAGGGTTTGTACGCCCAGTGGTGTCAACACGAACTGTTGTGAACCAGTTACTAACAGTTGGACTACGGGCGTGCACACCCCTAGCCCATCTCCCACTCACGTCACAACATCAATGTGCACAGCTCGTCTGGTGCCGTCAGAGAATCAGTTGGAAAAGGAATGATACGCCATGGTCATCGTCAGTGAAAGTAAATTTCTCCTGCATGCAAGTAATGATTGTTTGTGTGTAAGACGTAGACCTGATGAGTGCTGTCTTATAGAGTGCATTCATCCAAGACACACTGGCCCTACCCTAGGACCTTTGGTGTGGGGTGTGATAAGCTAAAGCTCTCGTTCACTTTTGGTGTTTCTGGAGGGGACTGCAAACAGCACTCGGTATGGTTCAAATGGCTCTGAGCACTATGGGACTTAACATCTGAGGTCATCAGCCCCCTAGAACTTAGAACTACTTAAACCTAACTAACCTAAGGACATCACACACATCCATGCCCGAGGCAGGATTTGAACCTGCGACTGTAGCGGTCACGCGGTTCCAGACTGAAGCGCCTAGAACTGCTCGGCCACACCGGCCGGTGCACTCGGTATGTTCAGTGTGTTGTTAGACCTGTACTTCTGCCATTCTTACAACAGCAAGGTGACGTGTTGTTGCAGAAGGATAATGGCCACCCACACACTGCCCATAAAACTCGGTGTCCTCTGCAGGATGTGCAGCAACCTCCCTGGCTAACACAATGTCTGGACTTGACTCCTATCGACCACGCATTGAATATGGTGGAACGAGAAGTGACTTGTGTGACTCATGAACCAACAACTCTTGACAGAATACATGAACAGATCGAAGAGGCCAGGAAAGTATTCGCCATCTGTATAAATGACTGGATCTCATTACTGCTTGTGGAGGCTACGCCATGTACTAATATGGGTGTTTTAGTATGGGTCAATACCTAGTACCTCAGAAATGCTTGTACTATTGATCTGTAAATGTTATAATTTCATGTCCTCCATTTGCACTGTTGCAACAACAGAACTTGAGTGAATTGGAAACCTCTAAAAGTATGTACTAATTATTTTTCTGGTAGTGTAGTTTGAGGTAATATGCTTGTAAAATTCATGACAGAAAGTTATGTGGTGAAATGGATAATGGAAATTTCACAACAGTACCATAACCATAGTATTGGGACAAGACTGATTCTAGCCCACTCTGCATTGTTGATAGATATATCCAAGATGGTGGTGATGACGTCATCCAAGATTTCAGCATGTAGATTTGGCAACAGCACATGACACAATACAGGATGGCGGCCATGACATCACTGATGACATACGTGCCACACCCCCTGCCATGCCCCCCCCCCCCTGGTGGGAAGTTTGAATTTTGGCAGGAAGGTAGGACAATTGGGCTACGTCCACTGACTTAACCCGCACCCTAGAAAAATGGCGGATTTTGGCGGGAGTTTGAATTTTGGTGGGAAGATGTGGAAACTGGGCTACCTCCACAAACCTAACCCCCTCCCTCCCCTAACCCAGAAAAATGGCTGGAAGTTCAAATTCCAACAGGATAATGCAACATGACATGGTTATCTCTACTAACGTATGAAAATTGCAGGAAGATAGGTCACTTGGGCTACCTCCACTAACCTAAGTCACCTGAGTGCCACCTCTTCCAAGGCACTGGCGTCAAGTTTGAATTTTGGTGGTAAAGGAAGGTCAATTCGCGTATCTCTACTAACCTAAGAAAATGGTGTGATAGAAAGGACACTTGGACTACTTCCACTAATCTAAGTCACTCGACCGCCACCTCCTTCTAGGTATTCGTGGGAAAAGGACGTGACCAGTGCTGGACATAAGTCTTTATTATTTTGCATGCACTATTTTATTTAAACAATTAGAGGAACTACCACCATACAGTGTGTTCGCCAAGGGATCTGGACTCAAACTGGCCTAGTACACAGTACCACCACCAGAATGACCTCTCATTGCGACATAACCCAAGATGGTGGGGGAAAATGTGTGACAGACGGTGTCTCCACCAAGAGATCTAGAGTCCAACTGATCTAGTAAACAGTACTGCCATCAGAGGGTGCTGTCATTCCTCCTGTGATGTAATCCAAGATGGTGGTCTGGAGAGCGAAAATGGCTGTAAAATGACTCAGCCTGCACTGGGCTGCTAGAGAGAGTAAGTAAGGAGTGTACTTTATTTATTTTGGAACAATTTATTTAAGGATGGAGTACATTTATCACACTGATACAAAACACATGCTTGGGCTCACAATACACAGTCTGCGGACCTGTAAACTACTACTAAAGAATGCTCTGCAGACATGAAAACAACTTCTAACTTACTGAAATAATTTCAGTACAGACCTGCAAACTGCTCCTAAATAATGCAGCACCGTGATGTGTAGGCACACTCAGTACTTGTAAACTGATCAAATAGCGCATAGCACAGCCTACAGACCCACTTGCAAAATAATGCAACAGACACACGCAGACACCGTCCGCTGCCCCCTGTCCATTGGACCGCACACACTCCCAGAAGTCGGGATGCACCGGCAGCCCCGCGAAGTGATGTGGCCGTCAGCTGTCAAATCACACATCTGGGTCCCTCACGTATGAGGGGGCAGCATCCCTTTCACACTCAACACCTGAGAAATTCCTCTTGAGATATGTGCTCATCTAGGCGCCGTTGATGACAAGATTGGATGGGAGCAAAGATGTATATACAAAGTGCAGACGCTCCACGGTGGTCCACACACACGTTTTCACCACTGCTGGCATGAACCCTTCCTCTACCTGTGGTCGGGCGAAGAGCTTATTGCCAAGCAACACTGCAGAAATCCGTTCCAGAATAGCACAAGATGCTTTCTCCCTAGAAATTGCAACAGACCATACGTGACATGCGACTGACGCATCACTGTGAGTAGCTACATACCATCATTGCAAGTGCATCTAGGAACATTCTCAGTGTAAACTGAAGCCACATGGCTATCTAAAATAATAACCAAGTCGAACTCTAGCAAACTGCATAGTGTCCCAGAAATACTTAACGTGCACTTTTGTAGGAGTTTTCATGATGTCTCAGCTTGTATGCACGGAAATTTTTTCCCTAACAGAACCTGTTTACGAAAATAGCGCAGAATAACATCGAATGCCCTCTTCCCAGCGGTCCTAACATGATACCCTTCCTGCTCTCAACATACGCAAACGTTTTCACCGCTGTGTAGAGACTCCTATACCCCAGCACAAAGGATGTCTTGTGAATGAATTGAGCATTACGATTAGCTCTTATCAAATTTACCCGCTGAATTACTGATGCCGTCAGTATTGAAGCACCATCCACCTTTTCTTTCTTCCTGCAGATGGGACTTTCAGCAGTAAAATTATTTTGCACAGATCACTAAATTGCATTGACAGTTAAACCCGCAAAGTTGTCTACAGATCATCAAATACATATGAGACTCACAAGAATATTGGAAGCCAGGAACATATTACCAGAGTAATTACAATTAAATATTACGATTGCTGCTACAGTCTGACACCGATCTTGACGCCTGTGGTTCTGGAACAAATCTCAGTATCTATAGCACACATAATTTTCCACGTAAAAAATCTCTCTCAAACCCTCGCGGTTATTGATGTGCTGAATCTATACGTCCCTCACGATAGGACACACAGTCATCTTCTCTAGGCATGCCACAACATAAACCACAGTAACTTTACGATGGAGTATATACACATTTTACACAGCATAAGCCACAGTAACTTTACAATGCAGTGTATGAGGTACAACAATAAAGTAATGAGACTGATGTGAAAAAAAATGTTACGTTTTTAGTCAAGTTTATTATTGTCTCCTTCAAAGTAGTACGCTTTTTCCAGCTCTTCTGCCATTGATGGTAACATTTCTGGAATTTATTTTCTGTAATATCCTCCAAGACCCTACCCACAGCTTTTTGGACATTTTGTGTTGTTTGAAAATGGTGTCCCTAGACCGCCGTTTTGACTTTTGAAAATAGAAAAAAGTCGCATGGAGCGATATCTGGTGAATAAGGTGGCTGTGGTAGAACTGAAATTTGATTTGAGGTTAAAAATTGCTATACTGACAGAGCAATATGGGATGGCGCATTATCATGATGCAGAATCCAATTATCAGCAATGTTGGCACAGACACAAAGAACTCTTCTACGAAGTCATTCTAAAACTTCTTTGTAGTAATATTGGTTAACTGTTTGTCCAGGAGGTACCCACTCAGTATGAACAATTCCCTTGGAATCAAAGAAGCAGCAAGCATGCATTTCACTTTTGAATTTGACATGAGAGTTTTTTGTAGTATGTGTGATCCCTTTGAGCATCGTTGCGAACTTTCGCGTTTTGTTTCTGGATCGTACAGAAAAAAACAACTTTCATCACCAGTGATAATATGGCTAAACAATTCTAGATTGATTCCCGTTTGCTCTAACAGATCGGCTGCCACATTTTTCCATGTTTCTCGCTATTGTGGTGTGAGATTTTTGGGGACTATTTTTGCACAAATCTTTCTCATACCAAGATCTTCAGTTATTATTAGACGAACCGTTTCTCGATTGACGTTCAGTTCTTCTGCAATCATTTTCACGTATAATCTTTGATCAGATCGTGTGAGTTCACACACCCTGGCCCAGTTGACATTCGTCCATTAGGTTGATGGTCGTCCACTGCAGTCTTCATCTTCAACATTCGTTCTGCCTTCACTAAACATTTTATGCCCATGAAAAACTTGAGCTCTTGACATAACTTCCTCTCCAAAAGCCTACTGAAGCTTACTGTAAGTTGTCGTCGCGTTTTCACCCAATTTAACGCAAAAAGAAATGGCATACTGTTGCGGAATATTATGTGGTTCCATTTCCGTGATGAGAGACACAAACACGTGTCAGCTTATTACAGCACAACTCACGATGGAACAGTTGCATCGATGAGCTGCTTGGACTAGAAGCAGCTTATAGACCAAGGTTAAAGATATTGTGCCTACGCAAGCCTGCAGGGTTGCCACACCTTGCAAAGACAATCAGTCTCATTACTTTATTGTCGCACCTCGTATACGCATTGTACACAAACAGTGCAGATTCCTTTCATATCTGTACAGCACTCTAAAAAAACTGATCGCCATATTGCACTGACAACTAAACCTACATATCGTCAAATACAGAAAGACTTTTACTCAATTACACTGCTCTCCCACTGAGGACAGGAGATTGAATAGTGAAGCATGAAACCGATATCCAATCCAGAAATATATCACCTTATATCGTGTCGATGTAGTAAACATACAATTCATATCCTTTGCCATACAAAATCATCCCTCTTACATCAGAAAGCTGTCAGTGGATCGAGGTCACTCTCAGAACTGTTCTACAAATTCGGCCTTGTTACCCCTTCCGCACAAACGCATTACTGTTCCTGGTCCAGTCAGTTACTAACAATGCCGGCCCAAACATTGACAGAAAACCTTTGTTGATGACTTGCTTCAACAGTTACGTGAGGACTGTTGTCTACCCATACACGCCGATTGTGAAAATTTTAAAATCTGATCTCACCGGAATGATGCCTCATCTGCGAACAGCACAGTTACACTAAAATTAGGATTGACACTTTGTTGATTAAACCATCCACAGAAGAGTACTTATGCAGGAAAATCAGGAGCTGATAGTGCCTGCACACACTGTAGATGGTATGGATACAGCTGGTCCTTGTGTAACACTTGCCAAATAGTCACGTGATCAACAGTCCCTGTTTCAGCTATGCGTCTTGTACTGACACTGGGGTCATCGTGAGCTGCATGAAGAACTGCCACCTCTTGTTGCAGTGTCCTCGTCCTGCTAGGCCTCCCCCAGTCGCGAGTGCAGGCTTAAATGCCCCATGTTCCCCAAGACGAAAATCAATGGCTTCAAACGTTTTCCTGTCATTGAAATATCTTCAGTACAAATGTTGAGTGTGAACGGTATTGCTATCAGCTAATCCATACATTAAATGGGCATCTGCCATCTCTGCATTTGTGTACACAGGCATTGCATAAGCCAAGTCTGAGATTAACTCTATGTAATAACCAGTGTGCTTGCAATGATTGTACTGATCGCTGGAACAGTTGATGTTAACTGTACCTAAGCAATGACATAGGGACATGTAAAACAAAAAACAGGCAGTGCCCAATGTAACCAGACGTCACCAAGAGTGCATCTTCCCCATGCTTCTAACGTTCTTTTCTTGTGTGTTTTACGTTTAATGAGTTGGAGAAAATGAGTTGAAACATGGAAACAAAGTGTTTCCAGACCCAGATCCATGTTCATATAATATAATTTCTTCGTCTACATGTGAGGAATGTGTCCTGCAATTTCTGCCATACATTTTTGTTACACCCTATGTTAGACAAACCTTTAAATATTTATAATGAGTAAAGTAAAACGTTGTAAGCAATGCAGCCACTTCTTGAAAAAAGTTGACTGTTCATGATAAAGATTATGAATGAACTATGCAAATACTTCTTACATGGAAATTGGTATTAGCATGTACATGGGTGTCCATTCATGATAAAGATTATGAATGAACTATGCAAATACTTCTTACATGGAAATTGGTATTAGCATGTACATGGGTATCCACTTTTCAAACCAAAATCGAAATACATTTTTACATTCTTGCTATATGATATGATGTGATGCATTGTCCACACATATCCACATAATACTCCGCAAGCCAGCTGATGGATTGTTGTTGAAGGTACTAAGTGTCTCATTGCCCCTTCCCCACTTCCCTGTTCCTGTCACAAAGGTTTCATGGTAAGGATGGTTGCTGCTAAGTCTCCTTATGAACTCGAATCTTTCTTATTTTACCTTCATGGTCTTTTCTCCATGTATACGTAGGATGAAGCGATATATTGATCGACACTTCTAGGAACGTACAGGGGTTGACAAAAATATGGAATCATAAAAGAACATAGCACATAGCACATTGCCATGCCTAATAAGGTGTAGGAAAACAGCTCGAATTCAAAATAGCTCCCAGTCGCCTCATTTGCTAGAATCTCATACCATTTTCGCAGTACTTCTCGATATCAAACACAATATCAATATCGCTTGCATAGCAGTACCGCTCAGGCGATATAATTCCGAAGATATAGACCAGAAATTATTTCTCTGGTAACCCGAAACTTTAGCTAGGTGGGGCGTGCTGTAAACCACTAACTAACTAGAAACCTGTCATGTCTGCGAAGACATTTACTCAGCAACTCGAAGCAAATAGAGGAAGCTGTTATTTCCACTCTCGAATACCGATGTTGGTGATGTTTAGATTCCAAATCATCCCTGTAATTTACAAGGTCAACTAAAGTGTTTCTCATGGCTAGAGAACCGGCAAAAGTGTCTTCCACATGCTTGATGCACACACCACAATCGATCTTCCCTCAACTAAATAAAGGCGTGAAATGTGCAGAAGTGTCAACCGAACAATTTACATGGCTGGGAAAAACTTTCCAGCAGAAACGCACGTCCATATCCAATCGTATCAAATTTACACGCAACCATGAAAGCTATCCAACACACACTAAGTATTAGTTCGCTATTAGATCGTCTAGAGGACAACATGGTTAGTTCATCTACATTCCTACACACCAGCAGGCCTCTCCATTCTGACAGCTCCTACTGTTAACGGGAAACGTGAATCACCTGTGTACAGGTCAGCTAGCCCAAATGCTCTGATCAGGAGATGTAATATAGCACTGTACTCGACTGTATCCAGTCACCTCCACATTTGCAGGGCGTTTGCTCTGCTTTCTGTACGTCGGTGTATATTCATGTCTTGTGGAAGGTTCAAATGGTTCAAATGGCTCTGAGCACTATGGGACTCAACATCTTAGGTCATAAGTCCCCTAGAACTTAGAACTACTTAAACCTAACTAACCTAAGGACATCACACACACCCATGCCCGAGGCAGGATTCGAACCTGCGACCGTAGCCGTCCCGTGGTTCCGGACTGCAGCGCCAGAACCGCTAGACCACCGCGGCCGGCCTTGTGGAAGGCTCCCAGGACCCGTAGTAGACTCGAGTTAGTGTTCAATTGAGAATCTGCTGTGCATTATATCTGGAGCCATGTTGAGATGCGGATCCACAGTATGCCACGCACCCGATAGGGTTTGAAGGTTGATCCACCATGTGCAATGTACGAAGCAGTGCTGGGATGCAGATCCACAATTACCACATCTGAGTTAACGTTCGAGTCTGGATCTGCTGCGGACAATGAATCTGGACCAATGTTCAGAGGCAGATCCACCACATGTCACATCTGTGATAGGGTTTGCGGGTGGACCAACCATTCATTACGTCTGGACACGTATTCTGTGTACGATGTTTGGTCCACCAGAGGAGGGGACTCGGTCCGGGGAGCCGTCCACGAGGCACGCATATACACAAACATACAGAAAACAGAGCACTCTATATTACACCTCCTGATCAGGGGATTTGGGCTAGGTGTAGGCAGCTGTGCTACATTAATGGCACTTTTAGAACACCGAACGAGAGGTTATGTCATCATCGCATGGATAGATCTGACATAAAATCGATAGAATTGCGAAACATGACGAGGGAATAGGTATAAATTGACTGAGTATACATCGAAATGCTGGGGAAATTAAGGAAGTACTTGCGTATCTTCTGGTTCACACAAACTCAACCGACAAAGTTATAATATTGTAGAGAATGTTCTACCTGATCTGCTAGCAGATGTGCCTTTATCTGTGTGACGAAACATGTACTTCATGCATAATGGAGCACCTACTCATTTTAATGTTAATATCTGTCAGCTTCTGAATAACAGACTTAGTAATAGATGGAGAAGTTGAGATGGACCAATTGCCTGGCCTCCACACTGTCTGGACCTACACCCATTGGTCTTTATTTGCAGGAGCATTTAAAGCTCTTGTGTGTGGAATGCTAGTACAGGATATTCAGAGTCTCCTTGCCCATATTGTGGAAGGCTGCAAAACGATACGCAATTTCTCCTGAGATACGTCAGCGCATCTGAGATTAACTACAATGGCGGATTGATGCATGTATCAGTGCCCATGGGGGGCATACTGAACATCTCGTGTGAAGCAGAGTTGCATTTGGAATGCTGGTGCTTTCTGTTCATGTGTGTTTCCCATGATTAATGTGTTGGAGAAAATGAGTTGTAACATGGAAACAAATTTCTTCCTCTACGTGTGAGGAACATGTCCTGCAATTTGTGCCATACATTCTTGTTACACCCTGTATAGTAACTAATGTTAGAATACAGTACTCGTAGTGTACTATTTGACACAGCCACGTAGATTAAATGTCTGGGCATAGCACTGCAAACTGTTAGGAAATAGAAATAGCACAAAAGGTGTGTTACAGGGAAGGGAAATGGTCGAACTGTAGGAAAGTTTAGCTCATCTATAAAGATGACCCACTCATGCAAAATTAGTCTACCTATTCTTGAGTACTGCTTATGTGGTTGGTGTCCTCATCAGGTCGGATTAAAAGAACACAGTGAAACCAATTCAGAGGCAAGCTGCTAATTTGTTACCAGTCGGTTTGATCAACATGTGAGTATTACAGAAATGCTCCTTGAAGTGAAATGGAAATCCCTGCACAGAAGATGGATTTCTTCTCTTTAGAAAATGTTCAACTCTGTGTGAATTCCTGACGGACCAAACTGCTGAGGTCATCAGTCCCTAGACTTACACACTACTTAAGCTAACTTACGCTTAGGACAGCACACACACCCATCCCCATGCTTGAGGGAGGACTCGGCCCTCCAGTGAGATGGTTAAGAGAACCAGCATCTGTGGCTTTCTGCAGAGCAATTCTACTGCCACCAATGTACATTCCTCATGAGGAGTGGACTGCGAAGACGAAATCAGTGATGTTAGGGTTGTACAGAGGCATTTAGAAAGTAGTTTTACCCTCCATATGGCTGCTTGCAGAATATGGATGGAGATGTAGATATTGATTCTATTTAGTGTCATGCAGTTCTTTTGCACGACAATGGAATGCATGGATAAAGTACAAGTGAAATAAAGTAGAATCCGGCTCCTGACCAGCCTGTCTATGTACTTATTACACTAATGTTTTGAAATGCTACACCAGAACCGACATAATTCTTTGTCAGTTGGGTTTAAAACAATTCATTTTATTCTTCAAAGAAGTCTGGACATTCAAAGTAATAGTGCTATGTATAGAAACATAAACAGAAATCATTGGCTTCTGTATTCTACTAACACTTCATACAGGGTGTTTCAAAAATGACCGGTATATTTGAAACGGCAATAAAAACTAAACGAGCAGCGATAGAAATACACCGTTTGTTGCAATATGCTTCGGACAACACTACATTTTCAGGCGGACAAACTTTCGAAATTACAGTAGTTACAATTTTCAACAACAGTTGGCGCTGCAAGTGATGTGAAAGATATAGAAGACAACGCAGTCTGTGGGTGCGCCATTCTGTACGTCGTCTTTCTGCTGTAAGTGTGTGCTGTTCACAACGTGCAAGTGTGCTGTAGACAACATGGTTTATTCCTTAGAACAGAGGATTTTTCTGGTGTTGGAATTCCACCGCCTAGAACACAGTGTTGTTGCAACAAGACGAAGTTTTCAACGGATGTTTAATGTAACCAAAGGACCGAAAAGCGATACAATAAAGGATCTGTTTGAAAAATTTCAACGGACTGGGAACGTGACGGATGAACGTGCTGGAAAGGTAGGGCGACCGCGTACGGCAACCACAGAGGGCAATGCGCAGCTAGTGCAGCAGGTGATCCAACAGCGGCCTCGGGTTTCTGTTCGCCGTGTTGCAGCTGCGGTCCAAATGACGCCAACGTCCACGTATCGTCTCATGCGCCAGAGTTTACACCTCTATCCATACAAAATTCAAACACGGCATCCCCTCAGCGCCGCTACCATTGCTGCACGAGAGACATTCGCTAACGATATAGTGCACAGGATTGATGACGGCGATATGCATGTGGGCAGCATTTGGTTTACTGACGAAGCTTATTTTTACCTGGACGGCTTCGTCAATAAACAGAACTGGTGCATATGGGGAACCGAAAAGCCCCATGTTGCAGTCCCATCGTCCCTGCATCCTCAAAAAGTGCTGGTCTGGGCCGCCATTTCTTCCAAAGGAATCATTGGCCCATTTTTCAGATCCGAAACGATTACTGCATCACACTATCTGGACATTCTTCATGAATTTGTGGCGGTACAAACTGCCTTAGACGACACTGCGAACACCTCGTGGTTTATGCAAGATGGTGCCCGGCCACATCGCACGGCCGACGTCTTTAATTTCCTGAATGAATATTTTGATGATCGTGTGATTGCTTTGGGCTATCCGAAACATACAGGAGGCGGCGTGGATTGGCCTCCCTATTCGCCAGACATGAACCCCTGTGACTTCTTTCTGTGGGGACACTTGAAAGACCAGGTGTACCGCCAGAATCCAGAAACAATTGAACAGCTGAAGCAGTACATCTCATCTGCATGTAAAGCCATTCCGCCAGACACGTTGTCAAAGGTTTCGGGTAATTTCATTCAGAGACTACGCCATATTATTGCTACGCTTGGTGGATATGTGGAAAATATCGTACTATAGAGTTTCCCAGACCGCAGCGCCATCTGTTGTTGAAAATTGTAACTACTGTAATTTCGAAAGTTTGTCTGCCTGAAAATGTACTGTTGTCCCAAGCATATTGCAACAAACGGTGTATTTCTATCGCTGCTCGTTTAGTTTTTATTGCCGTTTCAAATATACCGGTCATTTTTGAAACACCCTGTAGTTGCCATGCTGTAGTTAGGCAAGAAATGAAGTTGCACTACCATCATACACTGTTAAAGGGAAAAACCAATAAAAAGGTGAATATAATGGTGGTTATAACTATCACCCTTACCAAGTGGCCCTCAATTAGATTTCATAGAGGTAAAAGGTATATGGCCAGTGTGTCTACGTTAGTGTCCTCAGTGTTACCTGGGTTTAGTAAGAGCAAATATATAGCAATCATATTTTCAGATGTCTCAAAAGCCTACGATAATGTTCAGATAAACATCTCATTAGATACACGTTGTTACAGTTAGGAGCACCACTTTAGTTTGTAGAAGAAATGTTGACATTAATAAGTGAACGAACTATATATATTAGAAAGTGTACAATGGACAGTGGTGTACCATAAGGATCAATACTCAGTCCATTACAATATGCAATATATGCCTGCAATATGCAAGTGTGTTAACTCAGTTAGTATTGCTCAGTTGACATGTGTGTGTTTACTTGTGGCTGTGTAATCTGATGATGGTGCTGGAGAAACCTTCGGTAGTCATATTCATTATGAAGAGTGACTACCAAGAAATTGTTTAACGCATGTGGATGATAAGATAACGCAGGTGAAGGCACATATTCGATTTTTAGGAATAACTCTGAATAGTAAGCTTACTTGAGCAGTGCATGTCAATACCTTGATTTAAAATAGCGAATAGATGCTGAATATTATCAGATTCCTTACCAGAACATGGATGGGGACACATTCTTCAGTTCTGTCACTACTGTACTGCTCTCTTCCGATCCAGATTGGTTTAGGGATGTATAGTCTACAAGTACATGAGCAGCAAGCTGTTAGAGAAGTTAGATAGATTTCAGTGCTGTTGTAGATGCACCTGCTTAGGACCAATGAAATCCACACTGATAAATGTACTGTGGTGGAAGGACCTTTATATAAGGAGATAGATGTTCATCATCAAATACACCAAATTCTGCAACTGTGCTGTACACCCCAAGGAAATCGGAACAAAAAGCCAAATGATTTCATTTCGACATATAACAATTTGGCAGGTATGTGCAGAGATATTGCTTCGAACATACAGTGGCCAGTCTACCAATACAGCTATTTCAGGAATCACATTTCATTCCAAACGATGAAACATGATTTTTTGGAGATGACTGCACCATTGAGAATGTGACTGGACAAACAGGAAACTGTGTAATCTACATATACACACACAGTTCAAAATGCACACAGCGTAAAAATTAAGTTACTAGCAATACCTCTAACTACCTGACTGAGACTATTGTAGTTTTAAAGGCAATACAGTGTTGTATAAACCAGAAGTACTCATCTTTTGCAATATTATCAGCCTCTGTTAGTATGCTATGAGAGAAATCTAGTATAAAAGTCTCAAAAATTATGAATGAATACCTATCCCAAGTTGGCTTCTGGTATGATGAATACCTAAGAAGGCAGACCTACATCACATTTATGTAGAAGAAAGCCTACTGGGGATTCCTGGACAGCGAAAAAAACAGATGAATTGGCAAAACAGATTGCAAGTGACAGGACATCACTAGACATAATACTAAACCATGGGGAACTCCCAGAGCACTTCAACTCCACCTTATCCAAACATCTGTCTTTGATGGTATCATTCCTGGAGACACATACCAAATCTTACTACAATGCCCAAAATAGAAGGTAATAAGGAAAATGTTGTTAACATACCTCATCAATAATACAGTACCATAAACAATGTCAAGTAAGTTGTTGCTAGAGTCAAGCAATATAAGAACCTACAACATCATAATCAAATTCTTATTTGATGCAAAATGTAAAGATTTAAATGTTGATAATAAACTGTAATGGGCATTCAAGATTCATCTGCACCGAAGGAAGTGAATATTGTGTGTACAGAGTAATAATTATCATGTAGTTATTAATGAATGGCTGGTATACTGAGGCAGCTACATTTTGACGTCTAGTTCAGGAGGAGGTAGCCAGATACCTCACTTACCACTTGGCACTGTTGTTCCTGGCAATGGCTGTACACAGTGTGGTCTGATAAATCTAGTTGCTGTACATTCAGCTCATTATACTTGCAAGGAAATGAAGACTAAAGTGAAAATAAAAGAATCTGTCATGCAGACAATGATAAATAGTTTAACATTTAAGTAAGACATCAGTTCAGTTTTAATTGTTAGTAGCTGCACTGTAATATTGCTGATACAGTAATGGAATGAAGGATGGGTAGCAGTCACCACATACTCAGTATAAAGATAATTTGTTAGCTATGCTCTACAACAGAATAATGTTGAGATATCTCTCAAATATTTGCTTTTCAGGAACACATTAACTTAACTTAAGAGTCATTAGAGGAAGAGGATTAGGCAGATTGTCACAACATTAAATCTCTCATTAGCCAAACCTTAATCTATTAATATTATTTTATTATGTAACTTTAGGTATATTATTTACAGTAATAACTTTATAATATAATTTAATAATATTGTAAATCTTGTCAATATATATGATGTATATATATATATATATATATATATATATGTTTTTTACAGTTATGTTGATATGATTAGTAGGTTGTTTGTTTGTGATTTTGATGTGAAATGCACTTCATTTCAGTTCAAGAAGTAATGACATGTAATGAAACATAAAAAATATAAATACAGTCTTCTAATAAATATGCATATTTACACACACACACACACACACACACACACTGTGAATACTGCTAACACAGTCCAGAAAGTGTAGCACTATCATCTACAATTGTGTCAGTCCATGTTATCAACATCCTTCAGCTTTATATAAAGCCAGCAACTTAGGATCATGCCAAAAATTTGAATTACGCATATTCCCAGTCCAACAGCGCCTAAAATTAACAAATGAGCTTGTATCTCCTCTGCCAAGCGGTATATACATCCCTGTAAAAAAATAAATCATGTATACACATTTCCAACACTGAATTGAGGCTGATTTCAAAATTATCTAATTAAGTTATGTGCTCTCTCTAAACGAATTTGAAAATATTCAGGGATACCCACATAGTATTCTCAGTCAATATGGTACAGCTGACTTCTGTATTAAAAAACTTACATTGTAGTAAATGTTGCTCGGGTGATCACGTTTCCCACATAGGGCAGAAGGTGTTTTGCAGCATGAGTCAGGAACTTTGCTTGGTGTATCAGGATTATTTTTTAACCATGTGCTGTACTGCCAGTCCTCAAACCTTACAGCTCCACAGCACTTGAACTGCAACAGAAAGAAAGATGCAATGCATTCGCATATGAGTTCTGTGCATCAGTAAAACTTTCTGCAATACTCCTCTACATGTATAATTACTGTGTATAATTACACACACGTGTGTGTGTGTGTGTGTGTATGTGTGTTTGTGTGTGTGTGTATTTTATGCTGATTTCTTGAAACATCTGTGTCTTACAGTCATGTAGTAAATGAATATAAAATTATGAATGGCTGTAGAGCAAATCGTTATTAACATTCAGAGTGCAGATAGTGCAACACAAGTTGTGGAGTTTACTTATATACGTACTCAGAACGTTAATATTATCTGGTCATAATTTTAAGTACTGTAAATGTTTATAGAATCAGACTTAATACTGAACTGTTTTCACGCTTGTGCTCAGCACATCAGTCCTTCACCTTGGAGTAAGAGTTAATATGAAACAATATTTCAGTATGAATTATTATTGAATATTATGATTATGAGACATTAGTACTGTAAATAGAAATACACTCCTGGAAATTGAAATAAGAACACCGTGAATTCATTGTTCCAGGAAGGGGAAACTTTATTGACACATTCCTGGGGTCAGATACATCACATGATCACACTGACAGAACCACAGGCACATAGACACAGGCAACAGAGCATGCACAATGTCGGCACTAGTACAGTGTATATCCACCTTTTGCAGCAATGCAGGCTGCTATTCTCCCATGGAGACGATCGTAGAGATGCTGGATGTAGTCCTGTGGAACGGCTTGCCATGCCATTTCCACCTGGCGCCTCAGTTGGACCAGCGTTCGTGCTGGACGTGCAGACCGCGTGAGACGACGCTTCATCCAGTCCCAAACATGCTCAATGGGGGACAGATCCGGAGATCTTGCTGGCCAGGGTAGTTGACTTACACCTTCTAGAGCACGTTGGGTGGCACGGGATACATGCGGACGTGCATTGTCCTGTTGGAACAGCAAGTTCCCTTGCCGGTCTAGGAATGGTAGAACGATGGGTTCGATGACGGTTTGGATGTACCGTGCACTATTCAGTGTCCCCTCGACGATCACCAGTGGTGTACGGCCAGTGTAGGAGATTGCTCCCCACACCATGATGCCGGGTGTTGGCCCTGTGTGCCTCGGTCGTATGCAGTCCTGATTGTGGCGCTCACCTGCACGGCGCCAAACACGCATACGACCATCATTGGCACCAAGGCAGAAGCGATTCTCATCGCTGAAGACGACACGTCTCCATTCGTCCCTCCATTCACGCCTGTCGCGACACCACTGGAGGCGGGCTGCACGATGTTGGGGCGTGAGCGGAAGACGGCCTAACGGTGTGCGGGACCGTAGCCCAGCTTCATGGAGACGGTTGCGAATGGTCCTCGCCGATACCCCAGGAGCAACAGTGTCCCTAATTTGCTGGGAAGTGGCGGTGCGGTCCCCTACGGCACTGCGTAGGATCCTACGGTCTTGGCGTGCATCCGTGCGTCGCTGCGGTCCGGTCCCAGGTCGACGGGCACGTGCACCTTCCGCCGACCACTGGCGACAACATCGATGTACTGTGGAGACCTCACGCCCCACGTGTTGAGCAATTCGGCGGTACGTCCAACCGGCCTCCCGCATGCCCACTATACGCCCTCGCTCAAAGTCCGTCAACTGCACATACGGTTCACGTCCACGCTGTCGCGGCATGCTACCAGTGTTAAAGACTGCGATGGAGCTCCGTATGCCACGGCAAACTGGCTGACACTGACGGCGGCGGTGCACAAATGCTGCGCAGCTAGCGCCATTCGACGGCCAACACCGCGGTTCCTGGTGTGTCCGCTGTGCCGTGCGTGTGATCATTGCTTGTACAGCCCTCTCGCAGTGTCCGGAGCAAGTATGGTGGGTCTGACACACCGGTGTCAATGTGTTCTTTTTTCCATTTCCAGGAGTGTATATCTAGGCAGTTTTGTAGGGGACTACAAGTTGTTGGTGTCTGTAGACTTTATTTTGATCGTTTATAGCGCCAATTAATTTCATTTTTGAAATGAATATAGTAGCACTTTGACATTCCATACATCCAATATTTAAACCATAAAACATTTAGTCTCAAGCTTTTGAAACATTACGTTCTTGTTAGAACGAATCTTTCATTTTGCTGCAAACTTCATTAAAAAGTCCTTTGACATTAAAGTTCAACAGTTGTCTTCTGGTATATAATGCTAATACAAACTGATTGTTCAAAACACAACCCACTGCCCAACTCAAGGCTTCAGTCTGCCAGTACTTCTCGTGTATTGTTTGTATTTCAGACTGGCTTCCTTGCGTACCATAATGGAGTAGTAAGCATGAAAGGAAAGACAACAAAGGTCATGGCAGATAGAAACTTGTAGTTGGGCTGAGGAGTGTTTCTGGATACTTGATTTGCTTTGAGCACAGAAAAAAGGGCTGAGTGTCGAGAATCCTGGATGCACATTCAAACGATGTTTATAAATCCCTTCCCATGAAGTTGATGAAAAGGAGCAGAGAAGAAGCAAACTGTAGCAACCTCGCAGCGATTTTGCAAGATCATGAGTCAACCGACATTGATGCACTGGTGTTGAGGGAAGAACTAAAAGTGCTTTCAACGTTGTTGAAACCTGGAATAGGTCCAAAAGAGACTCTGAAGTTTATAGACAGACATAATTTTTGCCCTAATGTTAACACTGCTCTGGGAATTCTCCTAACACTCCCAGTGACAATTGCGAGTGGAGAAAGAAGTTTCTCAAAACTGAAAGTGATAAAGACATACCTCCGATCAACGATGAGCCAAACTCGCTTGAATGATCTTGCAACAATATCGATTGAGCACGAGCTTCCAGAGGACTTAAATTACACAGATCATATGAAGGAGTTTGCACAAGCAAGGGCCAGAAAAGTTCGATTTGTCTAGTATTTTTTAAAAATTTTATATTATGATCAGTGTCTTGGTTATTTACTGTGTTGTTTCTTATTTTGTTCAACATTAGTTATTGCAAATATTATTGTTCAAACCAAATTATCGTTAATTTGTAAATATATTTTGTTTTCCGTTGAATACATTATCTGTTCACAACCATCGAAAAATGTTTATTTACGTTAACTGGAAGTTCATGCCACGCGGGATTGGCCAAGCGGTCTAAGGCGCTGCATTCATGGACTGTGCAGCTGGTCCCGGCGGAGGTTCGAGTCCTCCATAGGGCATGGGTGTGTGTTTGTCCTTAGGATAATTTAGGTTAAGTAGTGTGTAAGCTTAGGGATTGATGACCTTAGCAGTTACGTCCCATAAGATTTCACACACATTTGTTCAAATGTGTGTAAATTCACAAGGCTTATTAAAATTAGCTAGATTTCTTCAATCAAGTTTGACTCCATTTTTGAGCTGGTGCCCAGCGACTGTTTTGTACAAATCTGTAGAGAATGTCACCAATCAGTCGCGTTTTTGTTTTTATTTTCCAGATCTCCATATATTTCGGGCACAGTGTGGCTATTCTCAATGCTTTGAGTTATGTTTACATCTATACCGTCATGCTGAACGTAACTGTCAACATGACGGTTTGGATGTAAACACATATTAAAAGCTTAAAGACTGGCCACTCAGTGGCCGAAACGTAGGTAGAACTGAAAAGTAAAAACAAAAATTGCAATTGTTTGCTGACATTTCCTACTGATTTAGTTAAATACAATTCCACAAACGGTTTGAAAAAAAAAAAAAAAAAAAGAAAAACGGAGGGGGAGGGGGGGCGGCAATTTAGCACCTCGCACGGGGCGGCACTTGGGCTTGCGCCGGCCCGGTGTACGAGGGTCACTCCAAAAGAAATACATACTATTTTTTTTAAAATCCATCTTTTATTCTACATGTTTGAAAGTTTTACAGTGTGTAAATACATACTTTAGGAACAATATTTTCATTTCTCTACATAATTTCCATCCCTCTCAACTGCCTTACGGCAACTTGGAACCAACGCCTGTATACCCGCACGGTAAAACTATGGACCAACCTGTTGGAGCCACTGTTCGGCAGCGTGCACAAGGGTGTCATCATCTTCAAACCTTGTTCCACGAAGAGAGTCTTTCAGTTTCCCAAAGAGATGATAGTCGCACGGAGCCAGGTCAGGACTGTAAGGCGGGTGTTTCAATGTTGTCCATCCGAGTTTTGTGACCGCTTCCATGGTTTTTTGTCCGACATGGTGCCGTGCATTGTCGTGCAACAGCAAAACATCCTGCTTTTGGCGATGTGGTCGAACACGACTCAGTCGAGCTTGAAGTTTCTTCAGTGTCGTCACATATGCATCAGAATTTATGGTGGTTCCATTAGGCATGATGTCCACAAGCAAGAGTCCTTCAGAATCGAAAAACACCGTAAAGTTTCAGCAGATGGTGCGGTTTTGAATTTTTTTTCTTGGGTGAATTTGCATGATGCCACTCCATCGATTGCCTCTTCGTCTCTGGTGAAAAATGATGGGGCCATGTTTCATCACTTGTCACAATTCTTCCAAGAAATTCATCTCCACCATTCCCGTACTGTTCCAAAAGTTCGCTGCATGCCGTTTTTCTTGTTTGTTTGTGAGCCACTGTCAACACCCTGGGAACCCACCTGGCACAAACCTTTTTTTAACACCAACACTTGCAGTATTCTGCAAACACTTCCTTCCCCTATCCCAACGTAGCGTGACAATTCGTTCACTGTGATGCATCTGTCAGCAGTCACCGATTCGTTAACTCTCTGCACATTGTTTGGAGTGTGTGCAGTACGAGGCCTGCCGCTGCGAGGACAATCCTGAATATTGCCGTGCCCGCTTTCATCACGTAACCTGCTTGCCCACCGACTTACTGTACTGCGATCGACAGCATCTCCATACACCTTTTTCAAACTCTTGTGGATGTTTTACATTGTCTCGTCTTCACAGCACAGGAATTCTATGACAGCACGTTGCTTCTGACGAACGTCAAATGTAGCAGCCATCTTGAAGGCATGCTGTGACGGCGCCACTCACGGGAAGAGGTTGAACTAATTTTGAAAACAAGCGGGAAGGATGTATCTACACACTGTAAAACTTTCACACATGCAGAATGAAACTGTATTTTTACAAAAATACTGTGCATGTCTTTTGGATTGACCTTCTTATGTATGTGCATGTATTAAACCGGGGACCTAGAAACAACCGGAGAGGCTTTGTCCTGCTGTAGCCCTCAGTGGTTCACAAGCCCACATCAGGCCACAGCAGGCCACCTAACCCCCCCCCCCCCCCCCACCGAACCCAGGGTTATTGTGCAGTTCGGCCCCCAGTGGACCCCCCCCCCCCCGGGAATATCTCATACCAGACGAGTGTAGCCCCAGGACTTTGGATGGTAGAATAATAATGGTGTACGCATACATGGAAATGGTGTTTGCGCAGCAATCGCCGACACAGTGTAACTGAGGTAGAATAGGGGGAATCAGCCCGCATTAGCCGAGGTAGATGGAAAACCGCCTAAAAACCATCCACAGGCTGGCCGGCACACCGGACCGCGACACGAATCCGCCCGACGGATTCGTGCCAGGGACCGGCACGCCTTCCCCCTCGGGAATCAGGGCGCTAGACCGCGCGGCTAGCCGGGCGGACTATCGTGAATGAAGTCGTTCGACGTCGTATTTATTTTTACAGGTATGGTGAATAAATGTCTGTTAGTCTGGTGCGGCATATACGTTGAGAATTAATGTCTCAGCTAGCAAAGCACTGAGCAAGTTTCTTCATAAAAGTGTTACACTGATTTCTGCTCTGGGGCTTCATGATTTAAGTGTCGTCGTAGATCGTGAAACTGACAGTGGTTTGGCCATTTGTGACATAAAGCATCTCAGGATATTTACAATTATTTTTGAGTGCTCAACGAAATATTAAACCTGGATCACAATACTCTTTATCTGAATTTTATTTTTAAGGCAGACACTTACAGTACCCAACATGGTACTAGTATCTCTCACTAATTTATAACCTTACCTGTTGCTGCATCTGATCAATGGCTGCTGTTTTGTCCGTGTCGACGTTGTACGACTGAATAAATGTGCTGTTCAGATTCGCTGATAGCTCATCGTGCACTCTGCTCTCGTATACGTACGCCAGGACGCCGACCATCGCCTCGAGCAGGAAAATGAGCAGCAGCAAGTACGTGTACTGAAACAACCAAAAATTAATCGAGTACTGTAGGAGGAAGACGGCTGCGGCTTTAGAAATAAAATTCATAATATCATACGAGCATCCGGACAGAAGAGCCTTCTTTTTTCTCAATTGAATTTCGATTCCCCCCCAAAGGGGGCGGGCTGGCAGCAGCTTAGTATGCCGCTCTTCAGCCTACAGACTTTCTTTTAAAAAGATGAAGATACTAAATAATAAAAGCAGGCGATAAAATCGGTGACTTAAATGGTAAAATGGCGGAAAATTGTGGAACTTAAAAGATAAAACAAAGGGTTGGCGATGCTAATAAAATATACAAGAAGCAAACGGGTAAAATAAGAGACAGACAATTAAAAAACACTGCGACAGTCTGGTTTCTGTTCGCAAGAGATATAAAAATCACACTCAGTGATAGCGGTTCAATCCCGCGTCCGGCCATCCTGATTTAGGTTTTCTGTGATTTCCCTAAATCGCTCCGGGCAAATGTCGGGATGGTTCCTTTGAAAGGGCACGGCCAACTTCCTTCCCCGTCCTTCCCTAATCCGATGAGACCGATGACCTCGCCGTTTGGTCTCTTCCGCGAAACAACCCAACCAACCCAGCGATAGCATGATTTCTGTTCGCAACACTTTGGAAAAGATGCACGAACACTGAACACTCACTTGAATACTGCACTAAAAGGTTGGCACAAATATGACACACCACAGCCTAGGGCAGATGGGGGGAACCTGGACAGATGATGGGAAAGAAAAGGAGGAAGGAGAGGAAAAACGAAGTGGGGGGGGGAGGTGGGGAAGGAGCTGACAGAGGACGAGGACGTGGACTCGTAAGAGCGGGGGAGGGGCTGGGTAGATGCGAGAGGGAGTGGGGAAAGGCAGAGAAGGGGAATGCCAAGGGACTCGGGAGGGGGGAGGGAGAAGGGAGGCAGAGAGAGGGTTAGTGGTGAAAAAACAGGATGTAACAGAGGGGGAGAGGGAGCCCGGGGAAAGGACAGAGGAAAGGAGGGGGAGGTGAGGATCAGAGTTGATAGGAGGGATAAATGGAGGTAGAGAGGGCATCATCCAGGAGGGGGAGTTGACGGAAGCCACCTCAGGAAAGGAGATGAAGGGTGTAGAGGTGGAAGGTAGGGGGGACACAACGGTGAAGGCACGGCAGAGGGTAGAGATTGGAGAGGAGAGGAGCAGCCAGGGCATGAAGGAGATCAAGGCTGTGGGAGGTGTAGAGTATGCGGATATGTTCGAGGAATAGGAGCAGATGGGGGAAAGCAATCACGTCTTAGAGGATCCGCATGGGGGACGGGAGGCACAGAAGAGCCGGTACTATGTGATGATAGTTTTAAACTTTTTTAAACGGAACTACCGAGTATATTCTCCTTCCAGCCCATAGAATTAAGTACTGGAGAGAATTTATATCTTTCGTTTAGTTAGGCAAAGTGTATGAATTATACGAATGCGCGGTGTCTGTTCTTTCGGACGTGTACACATTCCTATAACTGATTCACCTAGATGGGCAATGGATCTGCCATCTTCAGCGTGGATGTACGAATACGTCCGACCTCCTGCGGGAATCTCAGAGTAGCGGGGGTGGAGGAAATGGACAGGGGCTGTGGGCAGGTGGCGCTCAGTGGGAATGTGGATCGGCCGCGAAGCGTGCTGGGATAGTCCGCGCAGTTGCGGTAAAAACTGTGTCCGGGTGGCGCAGTGGTTGACGCATCTGCATACTAAGTTCCCGGCACGGTAGCTCAGCGTACCTGGTCAGAGAGCTGTTCTCTATAATAAAGAAAACTGAGTGAAGGGATCAACGATCAACTTCAATCGGTGGTCATTTGACGTCCGACACGACCGAATGCATCGAACAATAACAAAGAAATTAAGCAGGGAATCCCGGGTCCGAATATCGGTCCGGCACACATTTTCACTCGTCGCTGCTGATTCCGTGTAATATCCAGATGTAGCTGACATCAGTAATCCCTTTCCTTTCCTTTCCCCCGTCTTCCACCTTCAATTCACAAATAAAGTGAAACTTCCTGGCGGATTAAAACTGTGTGCCCGACCGAGACTCGAACTCGGGACCTTTGCCTTTCGCGGGCAAGAGCTCTACCATCTGAACTACCGAAGCACGACTCACGCCCGGTCTCACAGCTTTACTTCTGCCAGTATCTCGTCTCCTACCTTCCAAACTTTACAGAAGCTCTCCTGCGAACCTTGCAGAACTAGCACTCCTGAAAGAAAGGATATTGCGGAGACATGGCTTAGCCACAGCCTGGGGGATGTTTCCACAATGAGATTTTCACTCTGCAGCGGAGTGTGCGCTGATATGAAACTTTCTGGCAGATTAAAACTGTGTGCCCGACCGAGACTCGAACTCGGGACCTTTGCCTTTGTCCGCGAAAGGCAAAGGTCCCGAGTTCGAGTCTCGGTCGGGCACACAGTTTTAATCTGCCACGAAGTTTCATATCAGCGCACACTCCGCTGCAGAGTGAAAGTCTCATTCTGTTCACATATAAAGTGTTTGAACTTAACATTTTACTGTCAGCTGCTGTTTTAGAAGAATTGGGATACATCATTTTCGAGTCTGTGGAGGCTATTATCCGATTTATATTTTTTTTGGCGTCGTCATTTCCGACCAGTCTTGAGATGTGCATGAGTGTCCACTACAAAAAACCGTGACGTAGTGATTGCTACAGTATATTTACGTACGTTTTTCGGCTCCACATTTTCATTACAGTGTTGAGAACTGTGCCATGTATCGCCGAAACAGAGAGGGTGAGACATTTCCAGACCACTTGGCCTAAGAGCAAGAGTAGTTTGTAAGGGGGGGGGGGGTAAACTTGGGGTGGGGGATATGAAGTATTTTTAATATTTTGGAAGACAAAAGCCGTCTTCTAACTAGCCACAATAAAGGACCAGTTGCAACACTATCATAAACCTGCGTAATACCAACTTTGAAATCATTTTCTGAAAGAAAAACACATGCAAACACTATATTTTTTTCTTTCCCTGAGAGATAGGGGGAAGGGCTCCGCAACCCCCTCCCCCTTACCTCTTGGCCCCGAATATGGGCACTCTTGGCTAGGGGGGGCTTCCTTTTGTCTGCAGCCAGAAACTGGTTTTGCTTAATCTGCTTGAGTTTGCTGTGGGAGGTTCACAGTGCATGGTGAGTGCTTTAGTGCGAGCCTATTCTGTCTCCGTTTTGTTTGTGGAGGTTTAGAGCTTTGTCTTTAATTATGCTGGAATCAGTGTTCCGTGCACGGTTCACAAGGCCTTCACAGCACAACGTATTCATAGCACCACATGTAGTTTAATTTTTGAATGCGAAAATTGTGGTATAAGTTTAACTGCAACTTATGAATGTTAACCGAAATACATAAACATCTGCACGCAAACAGTTTTCCTAGCGACTGACTGCAGATATTTGGGGATTGATTTAATTTTCAGTTCTTAAAAATACGATTCTTTTACATTTTATTAATGAAATAAAACTATTTTTTGATCTCATAATCATAGGTGAAACTTGCTAAACAATAAACAAACAAGTAAGTGAAAAAGTTGTTTATTACTAAGGACGTATTTAGGTATTCACCAGTTGAAACTCCTCAACCGCTGGTTTCTGAGACTTTTACGAATTTCCATGAAAATACATTTTAAGTGGCCAAAAGATTCATTTGGAAACTAACACTTCAGACGCTGTTCCAGTTGATGAAATTGATTTACCGAAGGCCTTGCACTGAAACTATTGGATTCCCTTCATGTGTCGGGAACAGGATAGTGACTTCACTTATCTCCCTCTCTCCAAACGCAAATTGTAGATACTTTAAGAGCTTCTTGGACATTAAAAATATTTTTAGTAACACACACTGCTTTTCAGTTTCTCATATTTGGGTATACGAGCGTATTCGACGTTATTCCTAGCTTGTGGTGGTTGGGTTTCAAACAGCAAATTATTTGTAAGGGATTTTAATTTGGGTCGTGGCTTAAGTGCATTATGTTTGTAACCCAAGAAAAAGGTGGCCATTTCGTATAATAAATAGAAAAAATGTATGGTAACAAAAAATGTTGAATGTTACTTTACTTCTGTATATAATTATCATCGTTACTTAAAGAAAATTATGATATCGATCCACGATGTTTCGAATTTCCGTGTCGTACTCATCTGCTGCAACTATTAAACCATTGGTTCACTGTTTTTTCATCCCGGCATCGTTTCCAAAACGCTTTCAGACCAGAACCTCTTTGACCTTCGTTAAAAAATGTTAACACGATTTCATCGTTCACTTGAGTGTTAAAAACATCTGCGATGAATAACTGAAGTCCCAGTCGAGTTTGTTCGTTGATGGCTATTTAACACCATTTTCAACAGGTTTCAACATCTGAGCACTCAAAAATCGACTAACACATATTCAGGCTTCACTTTCTATCGAACAGTCTTATTAAACTTTCACAGAATGGACGGTGACAAGATGTTTCGACTGCTTCTCACACAACGATGAGACAAGATGTCGAGGAAACCGTTCGTCCTTGGACTCTGCACAATGGAAATGCGCATTAGGTAGATAGGTCGTTACATTCTGAACAACCCTTCTACACGCAACACGCGAGGCCACTGTAATTACGTAGGAGCGAAAATAAGACTCTAGTAATTGCGCAATGAGTTTTTGTCCGAATTTCCATATTGAAACTAGGAGTAGGAAATGGACAAATGGGGTAGCAAACTGATCAGCATGAGATCTAGTTTCGTACAGAACGATTTAATTGCTTGAAAGTAACCAGGATAATAAGAAAAAATTAATTAATGATTTGAGAGGAAAATTTTGTCAAAATTTTGACAGCCAGACGAAGTGTTGTAAATGGACAAAATGGATATCAAATTGATCTGTTAAGAAAAATAAATATTTAAGTACTTGAAAATAATCGGGGTAGTTAAGAAAAACATAATTACTGATCTGAGAGAAAATTGAAATACTTCATGAATAGCTGTCGCTATCTGTGTAAATGAAGTGTCAAGAAATTGATCTCTTCAAGGCCTAGCTATCTGAGAATAAAATGTTACATTGGTGCAGACATTGTGGAATTCTTCCTTCCATTTTGAAAAAATAAAATACACTCTAAGTCAAAAAGCGACGCACCACGAAAGAATTATCCGAATGGGACGGATATCGGTAGATGTGATGTAATTGTACAGACAAACAAATTAATACAGTTGCAGAAAAATTGGATGGTTTATTCAAGAGAAATAGCTTCGACAACTGAGCAAGTCAGTAATGGGTTGGTCCGCCTCTAGCCCTCACGCAAACACTTATTTGGCTTGGTACTGATCGATAGAGCTATCAGATGTCTTCCTGAGGGATATCGTGCCAAATTCTGTCCGCCTGGTGCGTCAGATTGTCAAAATCCGGAGCTGGTTGAAGGATTCTCCCCATAACGACCAAAACGTTCTCAATTAGGGATGGATACTCCGACCTTGCTGGACAAGGTAGGGTCTGGTAAGCAGGAAGACAAGCAGTAGAAACTCTCGTCGTGACCGGGCAGGCATTACCTTGCTGAAATGTAAGCCCAGAATGGCTTTGCTACGAAGGGCAGCAAAACGGACGTAGAGTATCGTCGACGTACCGCTGTGATGTAGGGTGGCTCGGATAACAACCAAAGTGCTATAAAATGAAATGTCACCCCAGACAGCACTCCTGGTTGTCGGGCTGTATGGTGGACAACAGCCAGGCAAGAGAGGGGAAGAAAACCAATGTGCACTCCGTGTGCATACCGGGGGGAGTCATTCCAGATGTGGAAAGGGTCCTTCCGGATGCCTTGAAGGGTACAGGGTGCACCCATCTGCAGGTGGTCGCTCATGTCGGCACCAATGATGTGTGTCGCTATGGATCGGAGGAAATCCTCTCTGGCTTCCGGCGGCTATCTGATTTGGTAAAGACTGCCAGTCTCGCTAGCGGGATGAAAGCAGAGCTCACCATCTGCAGCATCGTCGACAGGACTGACTGCGGACCTTTGGTACAGAGCCGAGTGGAGGGTCTGAATCAGAGGCTGAGACGGTTCTGCAGATTCCTCGACTTGCGCCATAGGGTGGTGGGGTTTCGGGTTCCGCTGGACAGGTCAGGAGTCCACTACACGCAGCAAGCGGCTACACGGGTAGCAGGGGTTGTGTGGCGTGGACTGGGCGGTTTTTTAGGTTAGATGGCCTCGGGCAAGTACAGAAAGGGCAACAGCCTCAAAGGGTGCGGGGCGAAGTCAGGACATGCGGGGGCCAAGCAGCAATCGGTATTGTAATTGTAAACTGCCGAAGCTGCATTGGTAAAGTACCGGAACTTCAAGCGCTAATAGAAAGCACCGAAGCTGAAATCGTTATAGGTACAGAAAGCTGGCTGAAGCCAGAGATAAATTCTGCCGAAATTTTTACAAAGGCACAGACGGGTTTAGAAAGGATAGATTGCATGCAACCGGTGGTGGCGTGTTTGTCGCTGTTAGTAGTAGTTTATCCTGTAGTGAGGTAGAAGTGGATAGTTCCTGTGAAGTATTATGGGTGGAGGTTACACTCAACAACCGAGCTAGGTTAATAATTGGCTCCTTTTACTGACTCCCCGACTCAGCAGCATTAGTGGCAGAACAGCTGAGAGAAAATTTGGAATACATTTCACATAAATTTTCTCAGCATGTTATAGTCTTAGGTGGAGATTTCAATTTACCAGATATAGACAGGGACACTCAGATGTTTAGGACGGGTGGTAGGAACAGAGCATCGAGTGACATTATACTGAGTGCACTATCCGAAAATTACCTCGAACAATTAAACAGAGAACCGACTCGTGGAGATAACATCTTGGACCTACTGATAACAAACAGACCCGAACTTTTCGACTCTGTAAGTGTAGAACAGGGAATCAGTGATCACAAGGCCGTTGCAGCATCCCTGAATATGGAAGTTAATAGGAATATAAAAAAAGCAGGAAGGTTTATCTGATTATCAAGAGTAATAGAAGGCAGATTTCAGACTACCTAACAGATCAAAACGAAAATTTCTGTTCCGACACTGACAATGTTGAGTGTTTATGGAAAAAGTTCTAGGCAATCGTAAAATGCGTTTGAGACAGGTACGTGCCGAGAAAAACTATGATGGACGGGAAAAACTCACCGTGGTTCAACAACAAAGTTAGGAAACTACTGCGAAAGCAAAGAGAGCTTCACTGCAAGTTTAAACGCAGCCAAAACCTTTCAGACAAACAGAAGCTAAACGACGTCAAAGTTAGCGTAAGGAGGGCTATGCGTGAAGTGTTCAGTGAATTCGAAAGTAAAATTCTATGTACCGACTTGACAGAAAATCCTAGGAAGTTCTGGTCTTACGTTAAATCAGTAAGTGGGTCGAAACAGCATATCCAGACACTCCGGGATGATGATGGCATTGAAACAGAGGATGACACGCGTAAAGCTGAAATACTAAACACCTTTTTCCAAAGCTGTTTCACACAGGAAGACCGCACGGCAGTTCCTTCTCTAAATCCTCGCACAAACGAAAAAATGGCTGACATCGAAATAAGTGTCCAAGGAATAGAAAAGCAACTGGAATCACTCAACAGAGGAAAGTCCACTGGACCTGACGGGATACCAATTCGATTCTACACAGAGTACGCAAAAGAACTTGCCCCCCTTCTAACAGCCGTGTACCGCAAGTCTCTAGAGGAACGGAAGGTTCCAAATGATTGGAAAAGAGCACAGGTAGCCCCAGTCTTCAAGAAGGGTCGTCGAGCAGATGCGCAAAACTATAGACCAATATCTCTGACGTCGATCTGTTGTAGAATTTTAGAACCTGTTTTTTGCTCGCGTATCATGTCGTTTTTGGAAACCCAGAATCAACATGGACTCCGGAAACAGCGATCGTGTGAGACCCAACTCGCTTTATTTGTTCATGAGACCCAGAAAATATTAGATACAGGGTACCAGGTAGATGCTATTTTCCTTGACTTCCGGAAGGCGTTCGATACAGTTCCGCACTGTCGCCTGATAAACAAAGTAAGAGCCCACGGAATATCAGACCAGCTGTGTGGCTGGATTTAAGAGTTTTTAGCAAACAGAACACAGCATGTTGTTATCAATGGAGAGACGTCTACAGACGTTAAAGTAACCTCTGGCGTGCCACAGGGGAGTGTTATGGGACCATTACTTTTCACAATATATATAAATGACCTAGTAGATAGTGTCGGACGTTCCACGCAGCTGTAGTATACAGAGTATACAGAGAAGTTTCAGCATTAGAAAATTATAGCGAAATGCAGGAAGATCTGCAGCGGATAGGCACTTGGTGCAGGGAGTGGCAACTGACCCTCAACATAGACAAATGTAATGTATTGCGAATACATAGTAAGAAGGATCCTTTATTGTATGATTATATGATAGCGGAACAAACACTGATAGCAGTTACTTCTGTAAAATATCTGGGAGTATGCGTGCGGAACGATTTGAAGTGGAATGATCATATAAAATTAATTGTTGGTAAGGCGGGTACCAGGTTGAGATTAATTGGGAGAGTCCTTAGAAAACGTAGTCCATCAACAAAGGAGGTGGTTTACAAAACACTCGTTCGACCTATACTTGAGTATTGCTCATCAGTGTGGGAACCGTACCAGATCGGGTTGACAGAGGAGATAGAGAAGATCCAAAGAAGAGCGGCGCGTTTCGTCACAGGGTTATTTGGTGACCGTGATAGCGTTACGGAGATGTTTAGCAAACTCAAGTGGCAGAGTCTGCAAGAGAGGCGCTCTGCATCGCTGTGAAGCTTGCTCGCCAGGTTTCCAGAGGGTGCGTTTCTGGATGAGGTATCGAATATATTGCTTCCCCCTACTTATACCTCCCGAGGAGATCACGAATGTAAAATTAGAGGGATTCGAGCGCGCACGGAGGCTTTCAGACGGTCGTTCTTCCCGCGAACCATACGCGACTGGAACAGAAAAGGGAGGTAATGACAGTGGCACGTAAAGTGCCCTCCGCGACAAACCGTTGGGTGGCTTGCGGAGTATAAATGTAGATGTAGATGTAGATAGATGCCATCCCACCACTACCTGGGGCCTCTCCAGACATGTTTTTGCCGGTCATCAGGTCTCAGTTTAAAGCAGGACTCATCACTGAAGACAAATCTACTCCAGTCAATAAGACTCCAGGCAGAAGACGTGTCTGGAGGCGCCCCGGACAGTGGTAGGATACCAACGTGAGGGTCGCCCCCTATATGGCCTGACAACCAGGACTGACGGTCGGTGGTGGCATTTATTTTTGTAGCAGGAACCGTATGGTTGTTATCGGTAACAACCAACCGAGAATCGAACCCGGGGCCAAAGGGTCATACTGACCACTCAGCTACCGGGGGCGGACATCCTTAAAGTAACGTGATTCAATATTTCCGCGATCCAGCTGTCCACCATGTTCAGGAGAATGCTGCTGCTGCTAAGTCGCGGTGAACACTGATGCGAAGGCTGTCGTCCTATATATCCAGGTCTCCTTACCGTACGCGGTGACTGCACTGCCCGCGGTGACTGCACTGCCCTCGAAGACTGGGCTGGTGGCGCCCCCCTGGTAGAACACTGGCGGTAACGATGCGTAGCACTCAAAGGCTATTTTCATACACTCGGGCTGGCCTCATCGAAGAACGTTCTGTTTTCAGGGGGGATACTACAGGGTTCCACGTTCTGGTTAGAAGAAAACCATGATCTGTATTAATCAAACTGTCTGCCAAACTAATTTCAATTGCCTCTTTGTGAACATTGTTCCAAAAACCGGAAGTGTTAGCAACTATCACAGTATCTTCAAATTTCATCCTGCGCCCCTCGTTTAAGCAGTGTTCTGTTACCGCCGATTTTTCTCGTATGACGGCGAAGTTCCACGCAGCTGTCCTGAAGTGTGCGAATCGAACGGCCGATGTAAGCCTTCTCACAAGGACGTGGAAGTTTATATATGCCTGGCTTCTTCTGACAATGACACGGAAGTTTATACACTCCTGGAAATCGAAATAAGAACACCGTGAATTCATTGTCCCAGGAAGGGGAAACTTTATTGACACATTCCTGGGGTCAGATACATCACATGATCACACTGACAGAACCACAGGCACCTAGACACAGGCAACAGAGCATGCACAATGTCGGCACTAGTACAGTGTATATCCACCTTTCGCAGCAATGCAGGCTGCTATTCTCCCATGGAGACGATCGTAGAGATGCTGGATGTAGTCCTGTGGAACGGCTTGCCATGCCATTTCCACCTGGCGCCTCAGTTGGACCAGCGTTCGTGCTGGACGTGCAGACCGCGTGAGACGACGCTTCATCCAGTCCCAAACATGCTCAATGGGGGACAGATCCGGAGATCTTGCTGGCCAGGGTAGTTGACTTACACCTTCTAGAGCACGTTGGGTGGCACGGGATACATGCGGACGTGCATTGTCCTGTTGGAACAGCAAGTTCCCTTGCCGGTCTAGGAATGGTAGAACGATGGGTTCGATGACGGTTTGGATGTACCGTGCACGATCACCAGTGGTGTACGGCCAGTGTAGGAGATCGCTCCCCACACCATGATGCCGGGTGTTGGCCCTGTGTGCCTCGGTCGTATGCAGTCCTGATTGTGGCGCTCACCTGCACGGCGCCAAACACGCATACGACCATCATTGGCACCAAGGCAGAAGCGACTCTCATCGCTGAAGACGACACGTCTCCATTCGTCCCTCCATTCACGCCTGTCGCGACACCACTGGAGGCGGGTTGCACGATGTTGGGGCGTGAGCGGAAGACGGCCTAACGGTGTGCGGGACCGTAGCCCAGCTTCATGGAGACGGTTGCGAATGGTCCTCGCCGATACCCCAGGAGCAACAGTGTCCCTAATTTGCTGGGAAGTGGCGGTGCGGTCCCCTACGGCACTGCGTAGGATCCTACGGTCTTGGCGTGCATCCGTGCGTCGCTGCGGTCCGGTCCCAGGTCGACGGGTACGTGCACCTTCCGCCGACCACTGGCGACAACATCGATGTACCGTGGAGACCTCACGCCCCACGTGTTGAGCAATTCGGCGGTACGTCCACCCGGCCTCCCGCATGCCCACTATACGCCCTCGCTCAAAGTCCGTCAACTGCACATACGGTTCACGTCCACGCTGTCGCAGCATGCTACCAGTGTTAAAGACTGCGATGGAGCTCCGTATGCCACGGCAAACTGGCTGACACTGACGGCGGCGGTGCACAAATGCTGCGCAGCTAGCGCCATTCGACGGCCAACACCGCGGTTCCTGGTGTGTCCGCTGTGCCGTGCGTGTGATCATTGCTTGTACAGCCCTCTCGCAGTGTCCGGAGCAAGTATGGTGGGTCTGACACACCGGTGTCAATGTGTTCTTTTTTCCATTTCCTGGAGTGTATATGCCGGGCTTCCTAAGCCCCAAATCATCTTTTACAGAGTCGAGTAATGCCCTAGTCTTGGAAGGTGGGCCGAACACTCTCTTAATGTTAAAACTTATTAAAATCATTCCACTCTTAAATGATATGCTCCCAAGATAAGGAACAAAGGTCACAGACCTATACTCCTCTTCATACCCCTCCGGCAAAACTGCACCACCGAAAAAAATGGGTGGTAGCAGAACACTGCTCAAACAAGAGACGCAGCATGAAATTTGATGAGAAAGTGATTGTTGCCAATACTCCCGGTTTTTAGAACGGTGTTTATAAAGAGGCAATTGATATTAGGTTGGCAGACAATAATAGAGAGTGTGGCTTTCCTCTTAGCAGGACGTCAACACTGCACTATCCCGCATTGAATGGCTGGTTCAAATGGCTCTGAGCACTATGGGACTCAACTTCTGAGGTCATCAGTCCCCTAGACTTAGAACTACTTAAACCTAACTAACCTAAGGACATCACACACATCCATGCCCGAGGCAGGATTAGAACCTGCGACTGTAGCAGCAGCGCGGTTCCGGACTGGAGCGCCTAGAACCGCTCGGCCACCGCGGCCGGCCTATATCCCCCATTGAAACAGAACGTTCTCAGGTGCTGCTAACCGGAGTGTTAGTAAACAGTCTCTGGGTGCGATACATCGTTGCCACCAGTGAACTACGAAGGGTGGCGTCACCAGTTCAGTCTTCGAGGACAGCAACTGTGATGAGAGGCGCATGCGCCGTGTACGATACGCGGGCCTATGTAGGAAGATGACTTGCAGTCATGGCTCCAGGTTTCAGCGGTACACAGCGGCAGCTGCGTTCTCCTGAAGATAACGGACAGCTGGCTCTCCGAAATATTGTATTACGTTGATTTCAGTAGCCGGCACCAAATCCTAAGAGGCTTTCAACCCAATGAACAACTCCCCAAAGCGTGCTGCTGATGCTGCACCTTTCCGGACAGCAGCAGCGCCGGCCGGGGTGGCCAAGCGGTTAAAGGCGCTACAGTCTGGAACCGCGGGACCGCTACGGTCGCAGGTTCGAATCCTGCCTCGGGCATGGATGTGTGTGATGCCCTTAGGTTAGTTACGTTTAAGTAGTTCTAAGTTCTAGGGGACTGATGACCTCAGAAGTTAAGTCCCATAGTGCTCAGAGCCATTTGAACCATTTGACAGCAGCAGCTGCAGCGACTGGAATGAATCGCACGCAGCTATTGACATTCGCTGCATTACAAACGATGCCCGTATTGAGAACCTGCAATATGGGTAAAAAACTTGGAGAGATGAAACTTCCTGGCAGATTAAAACTATGTGCCCGACCGAGACTCGAACTCGGGACCTTTCCCTTTCCCGGGCAAGTGCTCTACCATGTGAGCTACCGAAGCACGACTCACGCCCGGTCTCACAGCTTTACTTTTGCCAGTATTTCGTCTCCTACCTTCCAAACTTTACAGAAGCTCTCCTGCGAACCTTGCAGAACTAGCACTCCTGAAAGAAAGGTCGGGCACACAGTTTTAATCTGCCAGGAAGTTTCATATCAGCGCACACTCCGCTGCAGAGTGAAAATCTCATTCTGGAAACATTCCACAGGCTGTGGCTAAGCCAAGTCTCCGCAATATCCTTTCTTTCAGGAGTGCTAGTTCTGCAAGGTTCGCAGGAGAGCTTCTGTAAAGTTTGGAAGGTAGGAGACGAGATACTGGCAGAAGTAAAGCTGTGAGACCGGGAGTGAGTCGTGCTTCGGTAGCTCAGATGGTAGAGCACTTGCCCGCGAAAGGCAAAGGTCCCGAGTTCGAGTCTCGGTCGGGCACACAGTTTTAATCTACCAGGAAGTTTCATATCAGCGCACACTCCGCTGCAGAGTGAAAATCTCATTCTGGAAACTTGGAGAGATGTTTTATCCACTGTTACTTGTGATTTTCTGTATGTCTTGTAGTTTTTCTTCTGCGGTCTTCTGAAACCGCAGAGGTACTTATGAACAACCGTGTGTATGCACACTCTTAAAACATCAACTGCCCCGTCGCTTGCGTCCTACACTTGTGAACGTATGGAGCAGATTCCTCCATGCCAGCAGCTCCAAACAGCTCGATGAAACTGCTTTAATGTCCATGCCTTTCATCTAACCAAAGTTAGCAGTAAAATGCAAGCACGTCATTGGTCGCTGCCAGCTTCCAAGAACAGCGGTCCTCTACAAAATGCTTCTTACTGACTGGACTTTTCAAAACTTTCTTCCCTCCAAGTGCTGGATATCACCTGCCGTCCTGGTAAAGTCACCAGCCCTTCAGCTAGCACAGTAGCCCGTCAGGTCAATCCATTTACAAGCATTATGGAAAGACGGACCTATGATATCCAGATTGGACCAAATCGCTCCCTCTTCCTGCAGATAATGCAAACCGGCTCTGCTGGAGGACAAGCCCAAGGGGAGGCCAGGAGTAATACACTAATCAGTCAGAATATTGTGACCCCCTACCTAATAGCCGGCAGGTCCACCTTTGGCACGGATAACAGCGGCGACGCGTCGTGGCATGGAAGCAATGAGGCGTTCGTAGGTCACTGAACACGCAAGTCATGTAACTCCTGTAAATTCCGGGAGTGGGGGTGATGAGCTCTGGTGCCACTTTCAATCACATCCCGGATGTGTTCGATCAGATTCATATCTGGCGAGTTGGGGGCCGAAGACATCAACTGCAACTCGTCACTATGTTCCTTGAACCAATCCATCACATTCCTGGTCTTGTAACATAATGCATTATCTCGTATAAAAATGCCACATGATCGTCATGAAGGGATGCTCTGCTATCAGTGTACTATACTCCTTGGCCCTCATGGCGCCTTGAACGAGCTCCACTGGACCCATGTACGCCCACGTGAAAGTTGCCCAGAGCATGATGGAGCCATCACCAGTTGCTAAAGTATACGTTCCAAGGAGCTTCTCCCTGGAAGACGACGAACTCGCGCCCTACCATCGGGACGATGAAGAAGGTATTGGGAGTCATCAGACCATGCAACACCCTGGAACTTCGTCAACGCCCAGTGGCGAAGGTCACTTGCCCACTTCAGTCTTAGTACCCGGTGTCGTGGTGTTAACATTGGCACATGCATGGGTCGTCGGTTGCGGAGGCCGTGGTTAGGAGTGTTCGTTGCACTGTGTGTTCAGGCATACTTGTAGTCTATCCAGCATTAAGTCTGAAGTTAGTTCCGCCACAGTTTGCCGTCTGTCCTGCTTTACCAGTCTACCCAGCTTGGACCATCTGACATCTGTTAAGATAGGTGGCCGCCCAACACCATCACCTCTCAACTAGAGATGGGCAAAGTCGTTCATCCTTGGGAACTAGTTCACTGGTGATCGTTCTTTTTTTGGGAACCGTTCACTTTTACTCGTTCACCGTTCATTGTGCTTGGTATACGGTTCTTATGAAAAATAAAAGTTAGCAGTGTAGGTGACTGAAGATGGAAGGCGCCAAGAGGGGTACTTGCCTCCCCCCTGGAGTACAGAGTTTTTATTCATAACACTTGTAATTTTCGTGATTCTGTAAAACATCTCGTTTAGCCAACTGCAGCGTTATGTGTCTGATCGCAGTGAAATAATATAAGGTGGCGCACACAAAACCGGCCCCGGGTACAGACTGCTCACCATTTATGCACGATTTGTTGGCCGCTACGAGCAATATAGATAAAGATGTAATAATTAGGCAGTGAACAAATAACAAATAAGCTAATGCAAACAACTTCGAAACAATATATGACGATTGGTAAGCGACAATGAGCAGTCTAGTTCCCGGGGCCGATTTTTCGTGCGCCTCCCTGTACCACTGAAATAATATTGTAGGACTTATCATATTCTCTTTACAAAATGTGACACCATACACTCGATTACGAAGCACGGGCTTTATTTGGTTGTAAGTCAGTCTGCCTTCCATAACAATGAACAAGCTCTTTTACTTTGGATAAAAATAACGGAAAATGGCCACTCGTGTGTGCCGTGCCGAAGTCCTTTGCATGTGTAATAACAAAAAATCTTGCCTTTTTACAAGTATTTCCTCTGCTGTTTATCGAAATAGTGAAGTATATATTACATACCACGTAATTTTTTTGTAATTGACGTAATTACAAAATACATTTTAATTATCGGTCGTGGACGGTGAAGAGAATACGAAAAGAACCAGAAGTTCAAAGTTGAAAAAAGGTTTGAAACTGATCTAGAATGGACGCGCGCAGCCAACGAAACGAGTAAGTCGATAAGGAATTAACCACAAGCAGTCAGCAGTGTTACTGCGACGAGTGGCCACGCGAAGAAGGACGAGTCTGCCCGAGCGAGACTGAGACAGATGGGTACGGGACCGAGGCTGGAACGAGACTGGCCGACGAGCCGTTGTGGGAACGAGACCGACCGTTTCCCGTTCCTAGAAACTACAAGTAGAAAGCCGCGACTGAAGTGAACTATGAAAGACCGTTCCTTAGAATTCGTTCCTTTGGACCCGTTAGTTCGCGAACGACCCATGTCCAGTCTGAACGTGTTTTCACCTTGGTTTCGCCACGGTTGAAGATACTCACCACAGCACTCCTCGAACACCCGGCAATTCGTGCAGTTTCGGAAATGCTCGTGCCGAGCCTCCGGGCCACCACAATCTGCCCTCTGTCAAACTTAGATAGATAGCACGCCTTAGCCATTCTACACAAGGAGAGCACGCTTACTGATACTACACGCTCCGTGTGTCTGACTCGCAACCATTCTTCGGTAGGTTACGCTCCTATCCCCTGGACGGGTTTATTTCGATAGTAGGTCGGTGGTGATAATGTTCCAGATGATCAGTGTACATTACATCTTGCACGTACATTGTAGAGAGGAGGTTCATACAGGGTGTTTCAAAAATGACCGGTATATTTGAAATGGCAATACAAACTAAACGAGCAGCGACAGAAATACACCGTTTGTTGCAATATGCTTGGGACAACAGTACATTTTCAGGCAGACAAACTTTCGAAATTACAGTAGTTACAATTGTCAACAACAGATGGCGTTACGGTCTGGGAAACTCTATAGTACGATATTTTCCACATATCCACCATGCGTAGCAGTAATATGGCGTAGTCTCTGAATGAAATTACCCGAAACCTTTGACAACGTGTCTGGCGGAATGGCTTCACATGCAGATGAGATGTACTGCTTCAGCTGTTCAATTGTTTCTGGATTTTGGCGGTACACCTGGTCTTTCAAGTGTCCCCACAGAAAGAAGTCACAGGGGGTTCATGTCTGGCGAATAGGGAGGCCAATCCACGCCGCCTCCTGTATGTTTCGGATAGCCCAAAGCAATCACACGATCATCGAAATATTCATTCAGGAAATTAAAGACGTCGGCCGTGCGATGTGGCCGGGCACCATCTTGCATAAACCACGAGGTGTTCGCAGTGTCGTCTAAGGCAGTTTGTACCGCCACAAATTCACGAAGAATGTCCAGATAGCGTGATGCAGTAATCGTTTCGGATCTGAAAAATGGGCCAATGATTCCTTTGGAAGAAATGGCGGCCCAGACCAGTACTTTTTGAGGATGCAGGGACGAGGGGACTGCAACATGGGGCTTTTCGGTTCCCCATATGCGCCAGTTCTGTTTATTGACGAAGCCGTCCAGGTAAAAATAAGCTTCGTCAGTAAACCAAATGCTGCCCACATGCATATCGCCATCATTAATCCTGTGCACTATATCGTTAGCGAATGTCTCTCGTGCAGCAATGGTAGCGGCGCTGAGGGGTTGCTGCGTTTGAATTTAGTATGGATAGAGGTGTAAACTCTGGCGCATGAGACGATACGTGGACCTTGGCGTCATTTGGACCGCAGCTGCAACACGGCGAACGGAAACCCGAGGCCGCCGTTGGATCACCTGCTGCACTAGCTGCGCGTTGCCCTCTGTGGTTGCCGTATGCGGTCGCCCTACCTTTCCAGCACGTTCATCCGTCACGTTCCCAGTCCGTTGAAATTTTTCAAACAGATCCTTTATTGTATCGCTTTTCGGTCCTTTGGTTACATTAAACCTCCGTTGAAAACTTCGTCTTGTTGCAACAACACTGTGTTCTAGGCGGTGGAATTCCAACACCAGAAAAATCCTCTGTTCTAAGGAATAAACCATGTTGTCCACAGCACACTTGCACGTTGTGAACAGCACACGCTTACAGCAGAAAGACGATGTACAGAATGGCGCACCCACAGACTGCATTGTTTTCTATATCTTTCACATCACTTGCAGCGCCATCTGTTGTGGAAAATTGTAACTACAGTAATTTCGAAAGTTTGTCCGCCTGAAAATGTACTGTTGTCCCAAGCATATTGCAACATACGGTGTATTTCTATCGCTGCTCGTTTAGTTTTTATTGCCGTTTCAAATATACCGGTCATTTTTGAAACACCCTGTAGATCTATACATTTTCTATGTAATGTCTATCTGCTCTCTTGTGCAGGAGAACAATTACAACACTGTTCCAGTTTTAGGAAATTGTCTCGGCGCGCGGAGTAGCCACTTGATCCAAGGAGCCTTGCCACGGTTCGTGCGGCTCCCCCGTCGGAGGTTCGAGTCCTCCCTCGGGCATGGGTGTGTGCGTTCTCCTTAGCGTAAGTTCGTTTAAGATGGATTAAGTAGACCGGTAATCTCAGCAGTTTTGTCCCATAGAAACTTACCACAAATTTCCAAAATATTGTCTTCAATCGAAAGATACGTTAACGTGGAAATAAACCAGATTGTTTCTGCAAAATTATAGTGCATGATTTTGTCTTATTGTTTCGAATTTTGTACTTTTCCAACACTATCCCAGAGCTTTACCTCTTGGGGAAGATTCCAAGGTTACCAGTTTTACCGATTAAGTTGAAGAAAAAGGGAAAAATAAGGGTCGTCGGCTGCGGAGGGCCATCGTCAGGAGTGTTCGGTGCACAGACACACTTGTGCTCTGCCCACCATTACAGTCTGAAGTTAGTTCCGCTACAGTTGGCCGCCTGTAGTGTTTTACCAGTCTGTCCCATTAGAGACAGAGCTTCAGCTCGGACTGTTTCAAGGATGGGGAAGAAAATCGACCGTGCCCTTTCAAAGGAACTGTCCCGGCAATTGCCCGGAGTGATTTAGGGAAATCACGGAAAATCTAAACCTGGGTGCCAGATTATTCACAGTGCGTGATTTCTGGCCCTCTTGTCAGATCTTGGAACCGGTCTCAGAGCAAACGCATTGCTACTGAGCTCGTGTAAGAGGACAAGAAATTAATGGAAGATTAGTGAGATTGTAACACAAGAGCTCCATAGCTGTACTGACATAAATTTTTCTTTTTACTAACACGAATTCTTTACAGACGAATGAAAAAACTAGTAGAAGCCGACCTCGGGGAAGATCAGTTTGGATTCCGTAGAAATACTGGAACACGTGAGGCAATACTGACCTTACGACTTATCTTAGATGAAAGATTAAGGAAAGGCAAACCTACGTTTCTAGCGTTTGTAGACTTAGAGAAAGCTTTTGACAATGTTGACTGGAATACTCTCTCTCAAATTCTAAAGGTGGCAGGGGTAAAATAAAGGGAGCGAAAGGCTATTTACAATTTGTACAGAAACCAGATGGCAGTTGTAAAGAGTCGAGGGGCATGAAAGGGAAGCAGTGGTTGTGAAGGGAGTGAGACAGGGTTGTAGCCTCTCCCCGATGTTATTCAATCTGTATATTGAGCAAGCAGTAAAGGAAACAAAAGAAAAATTCGGAGTAGGTATTAAAATCCATGGAGAAGAAATAAAAACTTTGAGGTTCGCCGATGACATTGTAATTCTGTCAGAGACAGCAAAGGACTTGGAAGAGCAGTTGAACGGAATGGATGGTGTCTTGAAGGGAGGATATAAGATGAACATCAACAAAAGCAAAACGAGGATAATGGAATGTAGTCGAATTAAGTCGGGTGATGTTGAGGGTATTAGATTAGGAAATGAGACACTTAAAGTAGTAAAGGAGTTTTGCTATTTGGGGAGCAAAATAACTGATGATGGTCGAAGTAGAGAGGATATAAAATGTAGACTGGCAATGGCAAGGAAAGCGTTTCTGAAGAAGAGAAATTTGTTAACATCGAATATAGATTTAAGTGTCAGGAAGTCATTTCTGAAAGTATTTGTATGGAGTGTAGCCATGTATGGAAGCGAAACATGGACGGTAAATAGTTTGGACAATAAGAGAATAGAAGCTTTCGAAATGTGGTGCTACAGAAGAATGCTGAAGATTAGATGGGTAGATCACGTAACTAATGAGGAAGTATTGAATAGGATTGGGGAGAAGAGAAGTTTGTGGCACAACTTGACCAGAAGAAGGGATCGGTTGGTGGGACATGTTCTGAGGCAGCAAGGGATCACCAATTTAGTATTGGAGGGCAGCGTGGAGGGTAAAAATCGTAGGGTGAGACCAAGAGATGAATACACTAAGCAGATTCAGAAGGATGTAGGTTGCAGTAGGTACTGGGAGATGAAGAAGCTTGCACAGGATAGAGTAGCGTGGAGAGCTGCATCAAACCAGTCTCAGGACTGAAGACCACAACAACAACAACAACAACAACAACATTGTAAATATTATTTGATTGTATTGATACCACAAGAGTGTTCGCTTTTTCCTTTGTAAATACTTTGATGTCATGGTTTATTCCTATACGATGTAGTGTCTCTGTTATTTAAATTCTTTGCCTCATTTGGAGTGGACAAAACTTACTGTATATAATTGTAATTTCTGTGTGAATAATTTTTTGTAGAAATGTCAATATGTGCAAATGTTCGCTGGCCGGTGTGGCCGAGCGGTTCTAGGCGCTTCAGTCCGGAACGGCGAGACCGTTACGGTCGCTGGTTCGAATCCTGCCTCGAGCATGGACGTGTGTAATGTCCTTAGGTTAGTTAGGTTTAAGTAGTTCTAAGTTCTAGGGGACTGACGACGTCAGCTGTTAAGTCCCATAGTGCTCAGAGCCATTTGAACCATTTTGCAAATGTCCCGTTTTATTTAATATGTTTGGTTGGTGTTACGTAACTGCTGATCCTCACTTGGGGCTCTTAGTTCTTTATATGTATAAAATGTGTTGTGGTTCCCCTCGGGAACGGAATCGTGCAGCGCGCGCAAAATGTGGTTGGCGTGAATGAAAAGGTGAACCAAGAGTTAGTCGGGGACGAGTTACCAAAGTGTCAACAGCTTATGTAAAGATCGTGTATTGTGTTGGTGCCGAGAGAGGCTTTTTGTGCCGTATTTCATTGTGCCAAAGCCTCGGATGGATGGATTTGTAAGCTAGGTCTGTTTTGAAAGTGGTATCTGTCATCGTCACCAACAAAATTGAAGGATCAGCTCATTGGATGTTTTAGTGTGCTCAAATATAAGGTAACTTATAGCTGAATCTATGTACTTACCTTGATTTATCCCCTGTGACATACCCACTTAGGGTCCTTCCCATTTTAAAGTCTTAACCGAGTGTCCTTACTGAAAAAATGTTAAAGTCCAGTGTTTTACTAATTAATGCCTCTTGAACATAGTAAAAAGAAAGTTAAAGTTAATGTGGCAAAAGAGTGTGCTAAAGTAGATAATGTTTGCTGAAAGTAATTTTGCAATTAAAACTGCTTCTTAAAAGTTTGTGGGCTTGCTAAAAAACTAAAGTGAAAAACAGAATTTAAAGTAATAAAGTAGTACAAACAGTTATTAAAATAGTTTGCTGTCAACTTCAAAATTAAAAGTTCTTAAAACCGAGGCTTATAAAGTTTAGCTTAGTAAATGATCAAAGTGCTGTCTGTTCTAAATTGCAAAAGGTGAGTCAATATCTTACGAATATGTCAACTTTGTGTCTCACTGCAGTAAAGGTTGGGAACTGTAACTATGGGAAATTATATACTCATGCTTGCTAAGTGCTTGTTCCTCTTGTATATTGAAAGTGCATATTAATAATGTAATAGGATCGACAGTTTGTCTATTATGCTCATGATAGTTAACAATTAACAGAAATACTACTATCTATGGAAACAGTAACTTCTTTTATTCAGAGGACAGTGAGAAATAGTTTGCTAGTGAAATTTTTTTTATTCCCATGTCAGTTAGAAAAGTAATTGGTAAAAGAAACACTAAACCTATGCCCAATTTATAATTCTGCAGTGAACTTTATTCACATCTCATGTCAGATAGGAAATTGTATGAAAAGTGATACTAAATCTATGTCCAATTTATGATTCTAAAGTGCACTTTAATAGTAATATTATTGAAACCATTCAGTTTGACAAAGCCTTGAAGGCAAAAGTGTATGTCATTGTCTGTCATACTTAAGCGAATAGCTTTGTTGTTCTATAATTGTTAGAATTTCTTTAACGTCAACCTCTGCTAGTGACAGAGTTCATTGCACTTTCGTGTGATAAACTATAGGCTATGTCTGTCCATTAAAGTTATTCATATCTATTTTCTTGAACAAGAATGTCAATCATACTCATGCCCAATTAGGCTGACGACCGTTTCCTTTTTTTTATTCTTTGAACAGTGTGGATAGGTAAAATACTGTTTGTTACTGTTAAAATATTTACGTAATTCTGACTTTCACTTCCGATGTCACCTCCGTTAGGTATATCACGGTCAACACGACAAAATTCTTTTCAGAGGGTAACACTGCACTGCTTCTTTATACTGTAATTGTTTCAATAAAAATAATTTCATTATACGAACTGCGTCCAGCTTTGAGGTTATAGTATAATAGTAGGAGCGGTAGTGTTACAGAACTATAGATGAACTACGGGTTCGACAAGATTGTAACAAATAACTGCCTTTGTTGAAAGGAACAATCCCAACATTTATGACTTACGAACATCACTTGAAACCTAGAATGGGATGACACGACGGCCGGCCGGAGTGGCCGTGCGATTCTAGGCGCTGCAGTCTGGAGCCGTACGACCGCTACGGTCGTAGGTTCGAATCCTGCCTCGGGCATGGATGTGTGTGATGTCCTTAGGTTAGTTAGGTTTAATTAGTTCTAAGTTCTAGGCGACTGATGACCTCAGAAGTTAAGTCGCATAGTGCTCAGAGCCATTTGAACCATTTTTTTGATGACACGACACAGGTTTGAAAACACCTCCTCCTGAACCGAGTCCAGAGCGTTACCTACTGCACCACCTCGCCCGGTCGCAACGAGACGAGGAAGCGCCACATGGCAGTACATGATTGGGTCTCTACTACTCACGATGAGCAGGAGGCAGCGGTTCTCGCGCCACACCCCGCAGCAGCCGAGGAAGGCTACGGCCAGGGTCACGGCTCCGGCGACCACCAGCACCCAGGCGGCGACCACGTACGTGGCGGAGCTGAGCAGCGAGATGTACGTCTGCTTGTCCACCAGCGTCCACACGCCCACGGCGAACACCGCCGCGCCGGCCAGCTGCAACACGACAGATTCGTTTCACTCAGACTCGTCCGGGACATGTGGAGCTGGATGGGGTTAGCAAATTTATCAACCAATTTTTCAAACTACACAATTTTCTGATTCTGTTACGGTTTAATTCGTGCAAGAACTATCTAACCCCCACTGACACACACTAAAACAACAAATACATAATACATCACATTTGTGGTACATCTAGTCACACACAATGTAACACGCCCGGGAGTACGAATGGGTGGGAGGGGGGGGGGGGTACCTTATACTGACTTCTCGTTTCGTGATAAGTCCACACCACGTACCTGGTAACCCCGCCGCGGTCGTGCTGTTCTGCTCCACAGCTGGCTGTTGGCTTGCCAGAAATTATCAATCAAAAAAATGCAAGCGGGTTTAGGGGAGCCACTAAACGTTTAAACACAGCACTGTCCTATGTCTGGTATGAACGTCTATATTCTGAGACGTTATGGAAACCACAGGTTGCATTGTTTACACTCTAAATCGTAAATGTTTATCCCAATGTACAATCTTGATGATTAACAGTCCAAAATATAATTCAGACGAGCGTACGCGTAACCGACACGACGCGGGTGATTGTTGATGATCCGGAAGCCGAATGATCGAACGAACAGGGTGTCTACGTGAACAAGAAAAAAAAATTTCCAGATTTTTCCCGGATTTCCCGGTTAAAAACACAATTTCTCCCGGATGAAATTACGTATAAAGCGGTTGAAAATACATCCGTGTTAAGTAACAGTATACTTTCCCTCGGAGCTGTAAAACCTATCAGTCCTTTGAACCGTAAAGGTCTTATACCGGCGGAGGACGTCCCAGCACTTTAAGAAACGAAATCCAGGAAAAACAATGCGTTTGGAAAGTTGTTTGATGCGAGACAATATGCACAGAGTTTATTTTCGTATTGCTATAAACAATGCGTTTGGAAAGTTGTTTGATGCGAGACAATATGCACAGAGTTTATTTTCGTATTGCTAAAGTATATACAAAAATTCCACAAATTACAGCACGGTAGCTTCCGAAACTCTAAAATAGAGATTGCGTTGAGCGATGCACTTTTGTCAGCCAGTCATAGCTTACGTCACATGATCTCGCTAGCGAATGACGGCAGTTATTCAGAGCACGAGGCCTACGAGAAGAAAGACAAGCCGCGGCGCGTACACGAAGGTAGGCCGAGGTCGCTCAACTCAGCAAGGTGCGTTTCTACACCGGTTAACTCGTAAATAGATGTGTATGTACGAACGAGAATTGCATCGTCTATTGGCATCCACTGTTATTAGTCCTACAATGATAGGAAGTCCGTAGGCCTACTAACAGGCTCTAATTTGGCAATTAAAATCGTGCCAAAATGATTATCAGTTGCTTAGAAAAGTCTAAGTGTTCTGGCATGAAGGGACTTGTGACATTGCTCAGTAACACATTATGCACATTTTTTTGAAGGTCAATTAAACTTTTTGCCATCGATTGCATAATTTTTATCTATGAAAGAACAACATTAAATATGAAAACTAACTTGAAGCTCGGTCTTTTTTTAGCCTGTGTTACACGTTAAGTCATATCAAATACAAATGTGCCGGTAAAATTTTAAATAGTGGCATAAATGACTTATCTTCTGGGCCTGACATTTTTCAAATGGCTGATCCTCAAACTGTTACGTTTTGAATGAGAGTTATAACGCCCTGTGATTTAAGAAATGCACTGCACATTCTCACACGTAACATAAATCATCTTGCGTGGAAATTTACTTTGAAAGTAACGCATCTCAAGCCACTATTCGTAATATTTTCTGGTGATCTGTTAGAAAGGTAAACAATTGTGACGTCACACACATCGAATGCATGTAAATTGTTACGGACGTACTGCATAATCTTCGACCTAAATCCTCTGACACTATTTACCCATTTTCTATGCAACTAAACTTTTATTTTGGTGTTATTCTCTGATATATGTTTCATTGCTGCAATATTATTCAGCAGTAGTGGACTAAAGTTCTTTGTCAGCGTATCAGATTTTACACGTCAAACCTACAAAACTTTAACTGAAATCTAAAACAACGAAAAATCCCGGAATTCTAAAAAATTCCCGGGTTTTTCCCGGATGAAAAAATTCCCGGGTTTTTCCCGGGATTCCCGGATATCACGGGCCGTATACACCCTGAACGAAAGTTCTTATGCTCGTCACACATACAGATATCTGGTTATAGTCCTCCTTGTCACTAGTAATGATATAACAATGTTCGTAGAGTTAATTTTTCAGTTCTCAGTTCTCACTTGTACGAGCGAGCGGCTGATTGTTGATAAATGCGGAAACGCGAGGATCGAACGCACGTTCTCACGCTCGCTACAAGACACTGGCACTTGACTGCACTCTTTTGTGGTAAATAGTATTACTGAGTCACATTTGTTCGTTCTTGGAGGCCGAACACGGCGCGGATGATCGATGCTAGGAACACGAAACGAGAGGATACACAAATACGTTATTAACGCCACTGCTCATTTTCAATTACTTCTTGACGCACTTTCCTCTGAATCATTTCCATATGTCATCACTTTACTATAATAGCACTTGCGGCAACACTTCAACCTAAATACTAACAATGCTTCTACATGCAGAGCTACACGCTACACAACATAACAGTTTCGTGTCCCGTGCTCGACTCAGTACAGACGCGGCTGCCCGCAAAGATACTCCACAACTAAGCCAGCGATATGACAATACGCTTACAACAATAATACGCTGAAGCGCCAAAGAAACTGGTATAGGCGTGCGTATTCAAATACAGAGGTATGTAAACAGGCAGAATACGGCGCTACGGTCGGCAATGCCTATGTAATTACTGTTAACCATGGCTGCTCCGCTGTCTGCACCAAAGAAGAGCAACATTCAGTGATCAGTTTTTTTGGTCGCAAGGCGTATTAGGGGCCGAAATTCATCGAAGACTTTCGGTACAGTATCGGAACAGTGTTTCGCCACAACGGAGTGTCTACGGATAGATTGAAAAATTTCGAAATGGTCGCACTCGTGTAACGCACGATAAAGAAGTCGGAAGATCGTTTACCGCCACAAATGAAGAAAACTTTGAGCGTTCACGTGAAATGATTCTTTTCGACAGGCGATTAACTATTGACAAAGTGGCACATCGTCTGCAAATTAGTCACGGCTCTGCCTACGAAATTATCCACAGCAGACTTGGTTTCATAAAGTTTTTGCAAGATGGGTCCCAAAACAACTCGGACAGTTGCATAAACAAACGCGCTTGGCATCTGTAAAAAACATTTGGATCGCTATGGTAACGAAGAGGTCAACTTCTTAGACAGAATCATTACTGGTGACGAAACATGGATCCATCATTACAAGCCGGAGAGCAAACGGCAGAGTATGGAATGGAAACATCCAAATTCGGCGTGCAAGAAAAAGTTCAAGACCCAACCGTCCGCAGGAAAACTGAAGCTTACTGTACTTTTGGGACACACAAGGTCCAGTACTCGAACACTATGGGAAAACGGGCAAAACAATAAACAGCGTATGTTACAGTGAGATGCTTTCTGCAAGACTAAAACCTGCAATTCGAAGCAAACGCCGAGGATTGCTGTCGAAAGGTGTTGTGTTGTTGCAGACAATGCCCGTCTGCATACTGCTGCCCACACTGCTGAAACGCTCCAGAAGCTCAAATATGAAGTACTGGGTCATTCTCCATAGAGTCCCGATCTTCCCCCTTCATCTTGCGCCTTCTGACTATCACTTGTTTGGTCCATTCAAACAGGCATTAAGGGGCCGTCGATTTACCTCGGACGAAGCAGGGAAATAACCATTCCTGGCTCGCAGCTCAACCCGAGAACCTTCTTTTATGAGGGCATCTGGAAGCTTGTACAACGATGGACCAAGGGAGTTGAAACGCAAGGAGACTATGTCGAAAAATGATGTTCTTGTAAGTTTCCTATTTGATTACAATAAAATTTTATAACTACTTTGCGGATAATAATTGACTTAACCTCGTATATCAAATTTGCGGTTGAGTTACCTCCTCCGATAACTACAATCTATTGTAGATCCCTCAAACAAAAATATGTGTCCAGAAGTTGGAAGAAAGCACAGGTTACAGCCGTCTACAACAACGGTGCTGCTGTAGGTGACCCACAAAACTAGCAAAGGTAGTACAAGGGATCCACAAAACTACAGTCCAGTACCCTCGACATCCACTTGCTGTAGAATCTTAGAAGATATTCAGAAGTCAAACGTAATGATGTATATGGAACAGAATGACCTCCTCCATGTCAACCAGCACAGATTCCATGAACATCGATCATGTGAAACCCAATTCGTACTATCCTCACAAGACATACTGAAAGGCACGATTCGAGGCAGTCGAGTAGTTGCAGTATTTTTCGATTTCCGAAAAGCATCTGGCTCAGTGCCTCTTATTATCAAAAGTGCGATCGTATGGGGTACAAAGTGAATTTTGTGACTGGATTGAGGATTTTTTGGCGGGAGGACTTAGCAAGTTGTCTTTGATGTATATTCATCGATAGATGTAGAAGAAACCTCGTGCGTGCCCCAGGGAAGTGTAATGGTTCCCTTGTTGTTCATGTTGTATAACGGCGACCTTACGGAGAATATTAATGGTAACTTCAGACTTTTCGCAGATACGCAGTTATCTATCTGCACAGATATTCAGTCAGATCTCGCTAAGATTTCTAAGTGGAGCACAAATTGTTAACTTGCTGAAGTGGCTTTAAATATTCAGAAATGTAAAACTGTACACTTCACAAAACGAAAAAACTATTACTATAGTATTATATAGCTTTGTAGAGATATGAGGAAGAATGATCATACAGGTACAGTCGTGGATACAGTAGGTGGGAGACTACTGGTTATGGGTAGAATATTGAGGATGAGACTGCTTGCAAATCATTCGTGCGACCCATCATGATACTGCTCAAGAGTGTGGGACTCCCACTGAAAAGGACTAGCAATGGTTTCAGCATATACAGGAAAACGCAGAACGAATGGTCACAGGTTCATATGACCCGCGGGAGATGAGTCACAGAGTTGTTTGAAAGAACCGAACTGGCAGAATCTTGAAGACAGAGAGACCTGACTACCCCGAGAAAGCTTACTTACAAAGTTTAGTGGCCCAGCTTTGAATGATGATTTTATGTATACGGGGTGAAAAGTATTTAAACCGACAAACTCTGGGAGGTTGTAGGGGACATCAAAACAAATATTTTTCCCTAATGTCATTTTTTCCTACGAGTAGTATTTAAACCGGTAGAGGGAGATTTCTCTGGCGGCAAATTAATTAAACAAACAAACACTTTTCCATTTTTTTTTATCACCAAGAGACAACAAATTAACACAACCCAATTTCAATTACTGTAGATTTTCAAAAATTCCTCCATTGACACGTAAACAAAAGTTATACTGTCTTATAATGTTCTGTCTGACACGGGCAAAAGCCCCAGGAGTATCCTGAATTGTTCCTGCTGCTCCTGCTACTATCCGGGCAACCAGATCCTCTTCTGATGCAACAGGAGTTGCACAAACAAGGTTGCGCATCTCTCCCCACACAAAAAAGTCCAGAGAGGACACATCTGGGGATCGAGCAGGCCATGGTACAGGACCACCTCTGCCAATCCACGTTCCTGGGAGCCGTCGGTCCAGGAATCGACGCACACGACGACTGAAATGTGCCGGCGCCCCGTCATGTTGGAACCACATGCGTTGTCTTGTAGGGAGCTGGACGTCTTCCAGCAATTCTGGCAATGCTCTGGAGAGAAAATTGTAAAAGTGCCTGCCATTTAATGGCCTAGGTAGCAGATACGGCCCAATTAAACAGTCTCCAACAACACCGACCCACACATTAACGAAGAGTCGCACTTGATGAGCGCTAGTAACTGTGGCATGTGGGTTATCCTCACTCCAAACATGTGCATTGTGCATGGTGAAGACTCCATCACGCCCGAACGTTGCTTCATTGGAAAACAACAAAGAGGGTGGATATGTAGGATGCATTTCACACTGTTCCAGGTACCACTGCGAAATCTGTGCTCTTGGTGGATAATCAAGTGGTTCCAGGTTGTGGACACGCTGTAAGTGAAATGGTCGCAAGAATTGCTCCCGAGGGACTGTTCTTACATTCGTCTGATTCGTCCCCATGTTACGTGCAATTTCACGAGCGCTGATTGAAGGATACCGCTCCACATGCTGCAAGAGAGCTTCCTAATATTGCAGTGTTCTTAACGTGCGACGGCCTCCCTGTCCAGGTAATCTGCCAAGTAACCCGGTCTCACGCAGACGTTGGTACACAGCAGCAAAGGTCGTATGATGCGGGATACGGCGATTAGGATATTGCTGTTGATAAACCCGCTGTGCAGCTCGTCCGTTGTGGTGCGCTACGTAGTACGCACCAACCATATCAGTGTCCTCACTTCAGGTGTATCGCTCCATTAGTAAACAGAGACAATGCACTACTACACTGGTGGACAGCAGTTGCCTACAACTGAAGAGCGTAATACGCCAACTAACAACTGAAGATCGTAATGCGGCCTCTAACAACTTGTAAGTAGGCTGTTTAGGTTTTTATGTTGGTAACGCCATGTAGCGCTCTACATGAAAATCACTGACTGTGATGTGCTATTGTGGTGTTGAGTAGTTGGCTGTTAACAGCGCGTAGCGTTGCGCGGTTGGAGGTGAGCCGCCAGCAGTGGTGGATGTGAGGAGAGAGATGGCGTAGTTTTGAGAGCGGATGATCTGGACGTGTGTCCATCAGAGACAGTAAATTTGTAAGACTGGATGTCGTGAACTGATATATATATATATATATATATATATATATATATATATATATATATTATGACTTTTGAACACTATTAAGGTAAATACATTGTTTGTTCTTTATTAAAATCTTTCATTTGCTAACTATGCCTATCAGTAGTTAGTGATTTCAGTAGTTAGAATCTTTTATTTAGCTGGCAGTATTGGGGCTCGCTGAATTGCAGTAGTTTGAGTAACGAAGACTTTTATGAGGTAAGTGATTCGTGAAAGGTATAGGTTATTGTTAGTCAGGGCCATTCTTTTGAAGGGATTATTGAAAGTCAGATTGCGTTGCGCTAAAAATATTGTGTGTCAGTTTAGTGTCGAACAGAATAAGTAAAGAGAGTAATGTCTGAGTACGTTCAGTTTTGCTCAGCTGTTTGAAAAGCAAATATAGTAAGGGGCTTATCAGCACAGTCATTCAATAATTTTTCTAAGCGGACGTCGCAAACTGAAGAGCGTAATACGGCCTCCACCGGTTTAAATAATCCTCATAGGAAAAAATGACATTAGGGAAAAATATTTGTTTTGATGTCCCCTACAACCTCCCAGCGTTTGTCGGTTTAAATACTTTTCACCCTGTATAGGCCTACTACAGCCCTCTAGGTATCCCTCCAGTACAGATCGTGAGGACAAGATTAGATTAATAGCAGCGCGCAGAGTCATTTAGACAATCATTCTTCCCGCACTCCATACGAAGTAACTTGTACCGTGGGACGTACTCTCCCTTACGACTTCACACTGGTTTGCAGAATATATACTACTGGCCATTAAAATTGCTACACCAAGAAGAAATGCAGATGATAAACGGGTATTCATTTACAAATATATTACTGAACTGACATGTGATTACATTTTCACGCAGTTTGGGTGCATAGATACTGAGAAATCAGTACCCAGAACAACCACCTATGGCCGTAATAACGGCCTTGATACGCCTGGGCATTGAGTCAAACAGAGCTTGGATGGCGTGTACAGGTACAGTTGCCCATGCAGCTTCAACACGATACCACAGTTCATCAGGAGTAGTGACTGGCGTATTGTCACGAGCCAGTTGCTCCGCCACCACTGACCAGACGTTATCAGCTGGTGAGATATCTGGAGAATGTGCTGGCCAAGGCAGCAGTCGAAGATTTTCTGTATCCAGAAAGGCCCGTACAGGACCTGCAACATGCGGTCGTGCAGTATCCTGCTGAAATGTAGGGTTTCGCAGGGATCGAATGAAGGGTAGAGCGAGGGGTCGTAACACATCTGAAATGTAACGCCCACCGTCCAAAGTGCCGTTAATGCGAACAAGAGGTGAGCGAGACGTGTAACCAATAGCACCCCATACCATCACGCCGCGTGATACGCCAGTATGGCGATGACCAATACACGCTTCCAATGTGCGTTCACCGCGATGTCGCCAAACACGGATGCGACCATCACGATGCTGTAAACAGAACCTGGATTCATCCGAAAAAATGACGTTTTTCCATTCGTGCACCCAGGTTCGTCGTTGAGTACTCCATCGCAGGCGCTGCTGTCTGTGATGCAGCGACAAGGGTAACCGCAGCCGTGGTCTCCGAGCTGAAAGTCCATGCTGCTGCAAACGTCGTCGAACTGTTCGTGCAGATGGTTGTTGTCTTGCAATCGTCCCCATCTGTCGACTCATGGATCGAGACGTGGCTGCACGATCCGTTACAGCCATGCGGATAAGATGCCTGTCATCTCGACTGCTAGTGATACGAGGCCGTTGGGATCCAGCACGGCGTTCCATATTACCCTCCTGAACCCACAGATTCCATATTCTGCTAACAGTCATTGGATCTCGATCAACGCGAGCAGCCATGTCGCGATAAATCGCAATCGCGATAGGCTACAATCCGACCTTTATCAGAGTCGGAAACGTGATGGTACGCATTTCTCCTCCTCACACGAGGCATCACAACGACGTTTCACCAGGCAACGCCAGTCACCTGCTGTTTGTGTATGAGAAATCGGTTGGAAACTTTCCTCATGTCAGCACGTTGTACGTGTCGCCAACCGCGCCAACCTTGTGTGAATGTTTTGAAAAGCTAATCATTTTGATATCAGAGCATCTTCTTCCTGTCGGTTAAATTTCGCGTCTGTAGATCACATAACTAATGAGGAGGTATTGAATACGATTGGGGGAAAGAGGAGTTTGTGGCAGAACTTGACAAGAAGAAGGGACCGGTTGGTAGGACATGTTCTGAGGCATCAAGGGATCACAAATTTAGCATTGGAGGGCAGCGTGGAGGGTAAAAATGGTAGAGGGAGACCAAGAGACGAATGCACTAAGCAGATTCAGAAGGATGTAGGTTGCAAGAAGTACTGGGAGATGAAGAAGCTTGCACAGGGTAGAGTAGCATGGAGAGCTGCACCAAACCAGTCTCAGGACTGAAGACAACAACAACAACAACAGAACGTCATCTTCGTGGTGTAGCAATTTTAATGGGCAGCAGTGTAGATGTAGACGTACAGGTAGATTTCAAGGATACAGAAAGTGGAGAATGAGTGTGACGTCCGGTCGTGATAACTGGAGCACCTGCAACACTGAATAGTTATCCAGAGCCGTGGTCTTTGTCGGCTGCCTCGGAGGCGGCGGCGGCGGCGGCGGCGGTGATTAGAGGGGGCCCGTGAGCCGAGACAGTGACACACGGGCCGGGTCCTCCCGGGAGCGGCGCGGACACCCAGGCGAGGTGATTTGTCTGCGGCGGTCTGCCAGGTACGGAGGGCACAAAGCTGCGGGCCCGGCGCCGCCCACCCCTACCTGGGCCGGCCGCCAGGGCTGTCCACAGTGGGCCCGAATTCCAGCGCAGCCAGTTCCTCAAAAACCTGACACCTACAGGGACTACCTACCGCAGCTGTGGCGCTACGATTACCCACACGTAACAAGTAGCACGAGCTGGGAAATACACTTAAGAGCCAAAGAACCTGGTACACCTGCCTAAGAGCGACCGTGAGAGCACGCAGAAGTGCCCCAATACGACATAGCATTGACTCGACTTATGTCTGAAGTAGTGCTGGAGGGAACTGACATAATGAATCCTTCAGGACTGTCCATAAATCCGTAAGAGTACGAGGGGGAACAGCACGTTGCAAGGCATGCCCAATAATGGTAATGCCTCAGGAGTTTGGTGGCCAGCTGAAGTGTTTAAACTCAGAAGAATGTTACTGGAGGCACTCTGTAGCAATTCTGGACGTATCCGGTGTCGCACAGTCCTGCTGGGATTGCCCAAATCTGTCGGAATGCACAATGGACATGAATGGATGCAGGTGATCAGACGGGATGCCTACGCTACGTGTAATCTGTTAGAGTCGTATCTATATTATATGGGGTCCCATATCACTCCAACTGCACACGACCCACACCATTACAGAGCCTCCACCAGCTTGAACAGTCCCCTGCTGACATGCAGAGTCCATGGATTCATGAGGTTGTCTCCGTATCCTCATACCTCCATTTGAACGATACAATTTGAAGCGAGACTCGTCGGACCAGGCAACATGTTTGCAGTCATCAACAGTCCAATGTTGGTGTTGACGAGCTCAGACGAGGCGAGCCGGCCGTTGTGACCGGGCGGTTCTAGGCGCTGCATTCCGGATCCGCGTGACTGCTACGGCGCAGGTTCGAATCCTGCCTCGGGCATCGATGTGTGTGATGTCCTTAGGTTAATTAGGTTTAAGTAGTTCTAAGTTCTAGGGTATCAAATAGATTATATAATGGTAAGACAGAGATTTAGGAACCAGGTTTTAAAATGTAAGACATTTCCAGGGGCAGATGTGGACTCTGACCACAATCTATTGGTTATGACCAGTGGATTAAAACTTAAGAAACTGCAAAAAGGTGGGAATTTAAAGAGATGGGACCTGTATAAACTGAAAGAACCAGAGGTTGTACAGGGTTTCAGGGAGAGCATAAGGGAACAATTGACAGGAATGGGGGAAAGAAATACAGTAGAAGAAGAATGGGAAGCTTTGAGGGATGAAGTAGTGAAGATAGCAGAGGATCAAGTAGGTAAAAAGACGAGGGCTGGTAGAAATCCTTGGGTAACAGAAGAAATATTGAATTTAATTGATGAAAGGAGAAAATATAAAAATGCAGTAAATGAAGCAGGCAAAAAGGAATACAAACGTCTCAAAAATGAGATCGACAGGAAGTGCAAAATGGCTAAGCAGGGATGGCTAGAGGACAAATGTAAGGATGTAGAGGCTTATCTCACTAGGGGTAAGATAGATACTGCCTACAGGAAAATTGAAGAGACCTTTGGAGAAAGGATAACCACTTGCATGAATATCAAGAGCTTTGATGGAAACCCAGTTCTAATCAAAGAAGGGAAAGCAGAAAGGTGGAAGGAGTATATAGAGGGTCTATACAAGGGCGATGTTCTTGAGGACAATATTATAGAAATGGAAGAGATTGTACATGAATACGAAATGGTAGATACCATACTCCGTGAAGAGTTTGACAGAGCAGTGAAAGATCTAAGTCGAAACAAGACCCCGGGAGTAGACAACATTTCATCAGAACTAATGACAGCCTTGGGAGAGTCAGGCCTAACAAAACTCTACCATTTAGTGAGCAAGATGTGTCAGACAGGCGAAATGCCCTCAGACTTCAAGAAGAATGTAATAATTCCAATCCCAAAGAAAGCAGGTGTTGACAGATGTGAAAATTACCGAACTATCGGTTTAATAAGCCACGGCTGCAATATACTAACACGAATTCTTTACAGACGAATGGAAAAACTGGTAGAAGCCGACCTCGGGGAAGATCAGTTTGGATTGCGCAGAAATGTTCGAACACGTGAAGCAATACTGACCCTACGACTTATGTTAGAAAATAGATTAAGGTAAGGCAAACCTACGTTTCTAGCATTTGTGGACTTAGAGAAAGCTTTTGACAATGTTGACTGGAATACTCTCTTTCAAATTCTGAAGGTGCCAGGGGTAAAATACAGGGAACAAAAGGCTATTGACAATTTGTACAGGAACCAGATGGCAGTTACAAGAATCGAGGGGCATGAAAGGGAAGCGGTGGTTGGGAAGGTAGTGAGACAGGGTTGTAGCCTATCCGCCATGTTATTCAATCTGTATATTGACAAACAAGCAGTAAAGGAAACAAAATAAAAATACGGAGTAGGTATTAAAATCCATGGAGAAGAAATAAAAACTTTGAGGTTCGCCGATGACATTGTAATTCTGTCAGAGGCAGCAAAAGAGCAGTTGAACGGAATGAAGAGTGTCTTGAAAGGAAGATATAAGATGAACATCAACAAAAGCAAAACGAGGATAATGGAATGTAGTCGAATTAAGTAGGGTGCTGCTGAGGGAATTAGATTAGGAAATGAGACACTTAAAGTAGTAAAGGAGTTTTGCTATTTGGGGAGCAAAATAACTGATGATGGTCGAAGTAGAGAGGATATAAAATGTAGAGTGGCAATGGCAAGGAAAGCGTTTCTGAAGAAGAGAAATTTGTTAACATCGAGTATATACACTCCTGGAAATTGAAATAAGAACACCGTGAATTCATTGTCCCAGGAAGGGGAAACTTTATTGACACATTCCTGGGGTCAGATACATCACATGATCACACTGACAGAACCACAGGCACATACACACAGGCAACAGAGCATGCACAATGTCGGCACTAGTACAGTGTATATCCACCTTTCGCAGCAATGCAGGCTGCTATTCTCCCATGGAGACGATCGTAGAGATGCTGGATGTAGTCCTGTGGAACGGCTTGCCATGCCATTTCCACCTGGCGCCTCAGTTGGACCAGCGTTCGTACTGGACGTGCAGACCGCGTGAGACGACGCTTCATCCAGTCCCAAACATGCTCAATAGGGGACAGATCCGGAGATCTTGCTGGCCAGGGTAGTTGACTTACACCTTCTAGAGCACGTTGGGTGGCACGGGATACATGCGGACGTGCATTGTCCTGTTGGAACAGCACGTTCCCTTGCCGGTCTAGGAATGGTAGAACGATGGGTTCGATGACGGTTTGGATGTACCGTGCACTATTCAGTGTCCCCTCGACGATCACCAGTGGTGTAAGGCCAGTGTAGGAGATCGCTCCCCACACCATGATGCTGGGTGTTGGCCCTGTGTGCCTCGGTCGTATGCAGTCCTGATTGTGGCGCTCACCTGCACGGCGCCAAACACGCATACGACCATCATTGGCACCAAGGCAGAAGCGACTCTCATCGCTGAAGACGACACGTCTCCATTCGTCCCTCCATTCACGCCTGTCGCGACACCACTGGAGGCGGGCTGCACGATGTTGGGGCGTGAGCGGAAGACGGCCTAACGGTGTGCGGGACCATAGCCCAGCTTCATGGAGACGGTTGCGAATGGTCCTCGCCGATACCCCAGGAGCAACAGTGTCCCTAATTTGCTGGGAAGTGGTCCCCTACGGCATTGCGTAGGATCCTACGGTCTTGGCGTGCATCCGTGCGTCGCTGCGGTCCGGTCCCAGGTCGACGGGCACGTGCACCTTCCGCCGACCACTGGCGACAACATCGATGTACTGTGGAGACCTTACGCCCGACGTGTTGAGCAATTCGGCGGTACGTCCACCCGGCCTCCCGCATGCCCACTATACGCCCTCGCTCAAAGTCCGTCAACTGCACATACGGTTCACGTCCACGCTGTCGCGGCATGCTACCAGTGTTAAAGACTGCGATGGAGCTCCGTATGCCACGGCAAACTGGCTGACACTGACGACGGCGGTGCACAAATGCTGCGCAGCTAGCGCCATTCGACGGCCAACACCGCGGTTCCTGGTGTGTCCGCTGTGCCGTGCGTGTGATCATTGCTTGTACAGCCCTCTCGCAGTGTCCGGAGCAAGTATGGTGGGTCTGACACACCGGTGTCAATGTGTTCTTTTTTCCATTTCCAGGAGTGTATTTAAGTGTCAGGGAGTCTTTTCTGAAAGTATTTGTATGGAGTGTAGCCATGTATGGAAGTGAAACATGGACCATAAATAGTTTGGACAAGAAGAGAATAGAAGCTTTCGAATTGTGGTGCTACAGAAGAATGCTGATTAGATGGGTAGATCACATAGCTAATGAGGAGGTATTAAATAGAATTGAAGAGATGAGAAATTTGTGGCACAACTTGACTAGAAGAAGGGATCTGTTGGTAGGGCATATTCTGAGGCATCAAGGGATCACCAATTTTGTAATGGAGGGCAGCGTGGAGGGTAAAACTCGTAGAGGGAGACCAAGGGATGAGTACACTAAACAGATTCAGAAGGATGTAAGTTGCAGTAGATAGTGGGAGATGAAGAAGCTTGCACAGGATAGGCAATACGACTCGACTAATGTCTGAAGTAGTGCTGGAGGGAATTGACATAATGAATCCTTCAGGACTGTCCATAAATTCATATGAGTACGAGGGGTAAGAGCACGTTGCAAGGCATGCACAGTAATGCTCATGCCTGGGGGGGTTTGATGGCCAGCTGAAGTGTTTAAACGCAGAAGAATGTTACTGAAGCCACTCTGTAGTAATTCTGGACGTGTGGGAGTGTCGCATAGTCCTGCTGAAATTGCCCAAGTCTGTCGGAATGCACAATGGACATGAATGGATGCAGGTGATTAGACGGGATGCCTACGCTACGTGTAACCTGTCAGAGTCGCCTCTATACTCTATTGGGTCCCATATCACTCCAACTGCACACGCCCCACACCATTACAGAGCCTCCACCAGCTTGAACACTCCCCTGCTGACACGCAGGGTCCATTGATTCATGAGCTTTTCTCCATACCCGTACACGTACATTCGCTCGATATAATGTGAAACGAGACTCGTCCGACCAGGCAACATGTTTCCAGTCATCAAAAGTCCAATGTCGGTGTTGACGGGACCAGGCGAGGCGTAAAGCTCAGTGTCCTGCAGTTATCAAGGGTACACGAGTGGGCCTTCGGTTCCGAAAGCTCGAACCGATGATGTTTCGTTGAATGGTTCGCACGCTGACAGTTGTTGATGGCACAGCATTGAAACCTGCAGCAGTTTGCGAAAGGGTTGCACTTCTGTCACGTTGAACGATTCTCTTCAGTCGTCTTTGGCCCCGTTCTTGCAGAATCTTTTTCCGGCCGCAGCGATATCGGAGTATTGATGTTTTGTCTGGACCTAAGGTTCGCGTTTTCAATAACCCAACAGAAAAAAGTTCCGGAACGTGCCATTGTTAACACATTCTAAGACAAAAAAAAAAAAAAAAAAAAAAAAAAGAAAAGAAAAGGAAACGACGCACCGCGAAGGAATTATAAGAATGGGACGGAAATGGGCAGAAGTTATGTTCATGTACAGACAAAGAAATGATTACAATTTCAGAAAAAATGGATGACTGATTCAAGAGAACCGGAAAGGGCTTTACGAACTGAGAAGGTCAATAATGCACTGGTCCATCTCTGGCCCATATGCAAGCAGTTGACAGATGGTCGAGCGGCTGCTCATAAGCCAAACATCACGCCGGTAAATGCCAAAAGACACCCCGCTTGCAGCGCGGGGTAGCCGCGCCGTCTAATACGCCATATCAAGGCCCGCCCCCCCCCCCCCCCCCCCTCAGAATTTCGAGTGCTGCCTCGGTTTGTGTTGTCCTTAGCGTAAGTTAGATTAAGTAGTGCGTGAGCTTGGAGACCGATGACCTCAGCAGTTTGGTCCCATAAGACCTTACCACAAATTTCCAAATTTTTTGCCTCGCTTGGCGTGGAGTGACGAATCACGGTACACAATGTGGCGATCCGATGACAGGGTGTGGGTATGGTCAATGTCCAGTGAACGTCACCTACCTGCTTGCATGGTGTAAACAGTAAAATTCGGAGGCAGTGGTGTTAAGGTGTGGTCGTGTTTTTCATCGCGGAGACTTGCATCCCTTGTTGTTTTGCGTGGCACTATCACAGCACAGGCCTACGTTGATGTTTTAAGCACCTTGTTGCTTCCCACTGTCGAAGAGTATTGCGGGGATGGTGATTGCATCTTTCAACACGATCGAGCACTTGTTCATAGCCCGCATCTCGTGGTCGTGCGGTAGCGTTCTCGCTTCCCACGCCTGGGTTCCCGGGTTCGATTCCCGGCGGGGTCAGGGATTTTCTCTGCCTCGTGATGGCTGGGTGTTGTGTTCTGTCCTTAGGTTAGTAATGCACCTAACCTTAGGTTAGTTAGGTTTAAGTAGTTCTTAGTTCTAGGGGACTTATGACCACAGCAGTTGAGTCCCATAGTGCTCAGAGCCATTTGAACCATTTGAACTTGTTCATAATGCACGGCCTGTGGCGGTGTGGTTACACGACAATAACATCCTTGTAATGGACTAGCCTGCAGACAGTCCTGACCTGAAGCCTACAGAACACCTTTAGGATGTTTTGGTACACCGACTTCGTGCCAGGCCTCACCGACCGATATCGATACCTCTCCTCAGTGCAGCCCTCCGTGAAGAATGGGCTGCCATTCCCCAAGGAGCCTTCCAGCACCTGATTGAATGTATAACGTGGAAGTGAAAGCTGTCATCAAGCCTAAGGGTGGGCCAACACCATACTGAATTCTAGCATTACCGATGGAGGGCGCCACGAACTTATAAGTCATTTTCAGCCGGGCGTCCGGATACTTTTGATCACATAGTGTAGATAACTTTGTGAATCACGATATTAAAAAAAAACGAACAGTGTGTACAGACATAAATGTTATCCGGTTGTCCTGAACGATTCACCTGGCACAAATCAAGGGGAATAAAAGTGCTGTATTAAAAACTAGTTGATTTCAAGAGACTAGTCATCGTCATAAGTAGAATACATATCCTGGCAGTGGGCGTGAACTTTGTCTTTAACAAACGTTGGCATCAGTCAACAAAATGCCGGAATGGATTTCGCTCGAGAAGACGTTTTCTAGACCACTGAATGCGATTACCAGTGCCAAGGTGTTTACCCTGGACGGACAGGATTAATTTCAATATTGGTGACGACTCTGTACAGAAGGCCACGTTCAAATGAGTAAATATTTGAAACTCAGTTATCTGGACAACATTCTGCACACAAGATAAATTAAACCTGACAAGAGTGTGCAGCAGTATGACTTCCGTTTTTTACATAGACATGCTGGAAAGGAAGTTGATCAGATATATGATTAAATTTGTGACAGCCGAATTATTCGCGAAGATAATGCTGTCATTAGCGTGTCGATTGAGGCGAAGGAAGGGGGGGGGGGGGTCGGTTGCAGCATAAAGGAACCGCACTTGTGAGATAGTCCCGTTTTTAGTCATTAGAGAGTTTTGGGAAGGGATGGGCGATTAAACACAGTGGAAAACAATTGTATAGCTACACCGTGCTGTGTAACATTTAGTTTTATTTTTTGTACAATGCAGTAAGATCTTTATACTCATTCCCAGCCTGAAACGGTGTTTCTTCCATTCCATCTCATACAGAGATCTGACTAAAGAGAATGTCGTACGTCTTCTACTATATTCCTAGGTTCTTTGTGTAATATTTGCCACATCTGTGAACAAGTAAATATGTTGACTGCACTAAATAATGTATGACCATTTCACCTTTTCGTCATGCACAAAGAAATCCAGAAAATCGTCTAATCATGTGTAGTGACACGAAAAAACTATGGCTCACGTTCAACAGCTTTGTCGCGCATTATTTTTCAGTCGCAGATTTCACACAACAGTCAATTTTCGACAATTATAAAAAGAAAACACTGACTGGGAAGAAACACCACAAACGTATAGATCGGAAATTTATTACGATCCATTATTAAGATACACGCATTCTCCATGTTTTCGTACGGAGTCACGGTTATTCCCCAAACGGTTTTGTAATATTTAAAATCACTTTATCTAATACTGTGGTGGGAAACATTACGATTAATGAGAATATAAGGTGATTTCTCACAGAAACTTAATAATTTCTGTTATCAGTTACCGTACTTTTTAATTATTGATTTATTAAGCTTTGTAGACATGTGAAGCAGGGAACCGCAGACATAATTTGTAAAATGTTTTTCACGTATACCGCAATTAGAGCTAAGCCATTCCATTTTAAATAATCTGTGGGATTACATATATGCAACTCACTTTTGTAGTCATGATAGTAATTTCTGTTCATAACAGATCGCTGGTGTATTTATCTATTATCTATGAAACAACCATTTGTTTCCTGTGATATTTACATCTCTACAAAAAAAAAGTGTGTGTTCGAATGAGTTCCTACAGCACGAGATGTTGTAAGTAAGTGCCATCATAGTTTTAGCTGCCGACTTGCTTAATTTTTAAATATTGTACTTAGTTCCTTATTTTAGTTTACAGTAAAATAAAAGACGGAATATAAAATGCACATCTTACTTGGTAAAACTGCTCACGTCACCCGCCTAGAGCGAATGTGTAAAATTGCAAGCACTTGACAATTTCGGAACGTGTCACATTTAGCACAAAAAATCAGTAATTGAATAGCGACTGGTAACAGAAATCGTCATTCTTTATGAAAATGCAACCATATTAAGATCTAAAAACACAGTGCTTTGAATTACAACATTGAGATTTCGTTCAATCCATTGTTGCAGTCTTGATCACCTTAATGATTTTTCACAGCGTTCAAAGGCTTGACATTCCTTGAGCTGATTGCAAGTTCCAGTCTCAAAGAAAAGTCTTCGAGTAGTTCCCGATCGGAATTTTGGCTCTGGCGAAGTGTAGCTGCGTATTGCCAGTAAAAATGGAAATTGCAAATTTCCGCCATCCATATCATTGATTCTGAATGGCGTATCTCAGTTTCAGAAGGATTTGAAAGTAACACTCTTTTGTCATCAATGTTACCTGTTTTAAGAAACCATGAAGCGTGCACTTTTTTGATTGCAGGTGATACATTTTTATAACAGTTTGTAGCTTAAGTTCTTTGCTAAATGCTCGCTCTATACGTCTCATGGAATGTCGTTTTCCCCTGCCTGCGAGAGGAGGGTAATCTTCAGGCTTGCTACGTGGCGCAAGAACGTTTCATTAGCGAGCGTTGACGGCCCGAACGAACGAACACATTGAGCAGTTTGTGATATTCTGGTACTACATTATTAATAATAGCCTGTTAAATTACATAATAGAAAGGGTGATGAGTAAAACACGCATTATCACGATAAAGTTACTATTTGATAAAACTCATTACAATCACAGCTACTATATGCGAACAATAATTTCACGGGGACAGCTGAAAGTGGAGGAATCGATAAAAGTCGATTGGTACTTACTTGTTCGGTTGAGTACCGATCTGCCAACGATACTGTTAGCAGCAGCATTGTTTAGTAGTATTTTGTTTGTGTGGCAAGCAATAAGACTTCAGTGTTGACTGTACAAAACATTTAAGAGGTCATTACACCAGTGCAACACTTCTGCTTACTAAGACACACAGGTGTCAGTTTGGTTTATACGCTGCTTGTCCTGCATAACTAATTTAAGTGCGCAGCCAAGATCGCGTGTATAGTTCTCATAAAAGAAAGAAGAAAGTTGGAACATCCGGTGCCACAACTGTCATTTTAGGGCGGTGTGATATCAGCTTCGAATGAAGTGGCTTGGTATACGCGCTCTTTTGAACGAAAGTGAGAACGCCTCTACGTTCAGCAAGAGGCAGAACAGAAGCACAAATTGTGTACATTGAATCCAGTAAAAAATGAATTTAGTATTTTCATCCCAGACAGACGTTAGCAAGATCAGTGCTGTACGGCTGTAATAATAACTCAGCCTACTATATCTTTCCTTTTTAATTTATTTTTGTATTGGCTTTTAGTCAGACCACGTAGCTAACCCATTCGTACGTTTCTTTTCACACATCACGTTTTAAGGTTAAATATCGTTAGAAACGTATATATGCGCTTTACTTTAAATGTGATTGGCAGCCGGCATATCTATGTTCCAAGAGGTAACCAAGGATCTGAGCTAGGGGAACAGGCACTCAAATTACTTTCGTGGAAAGGTGAAATGAACCATAATGTCTTACAAAATAAAACTCAAAATTTTCTTTACTAATCGCCAAACAGAATAATGCTACCTTTTTATTATAGGTACTGATATTTCTCTCTCTCTTTTCTCCTAGTGCGTATCCCATGTGTTTTCGTATTTTATGATGCCGAGATAAGGGACCAACTCAGCATTTGCCTAAATGAGCGATAACCGCGTAAAAACCACACCCAGACTACACGCACCCGGCATTTGAGAACGACAGAACTATACGACTTACAACAAACGTTACAAATAATTACATTTTCTAACCCAAACGAAACTTCCCCTTGTTGACGTTGCCCTCCTTCCTCCAACACAAAATAACAGAAGAAAAAAACTTTTCGCTTACTACAGTTTCACTGTTATACAGTAAAACTTTAGCATCAGACATGACGTTCAATTTATCACGTATCTACTGCTATTCTATTCGCCACACATTTATTTGCCAATATATCCACATATACCATTGAATGTACCCGAAAAATTATATGACACATTATTGGGGAAGACATGAAATTTTATACACGGGAGTTTGATTATCAGAAGAATCGGGTTGGGGGTTTTGGCACTTTCTATATTGGTAGTTTAGTAGTTCTTGCCACGTGGTGGTAATAACGCGAAAAAATCGTTGTGAATTGAAGGTACAGCGCTACTGAGAGCTTTTAGAACTTAAAAGCAACTGTGTTTTATAGTTGCGAGGAGAACAGCGCGAAAGCTGAAGCAGTTTCGAGATTTCACATGCGTGTGCACCTCCTACTATTCAATAGCCGTTACGTATTCTGAACAGAGGTGGTTTGTGCATGTATCACATGCTGCTGACTTATTCGTTAGCAGTTTTGGATTGAAAACAGTAATACTACGTAGGATTATGTTCGCATGACTGTGCATACTGTTAAAAGCTCTAGAAATGTAGCTCACTGATGTAAAATAATGTGTTTTTCCATACACTGACGAATCAGTTCGCCGTAGTGCGAACTTGCGTCATTATCTTTTCGACATTGTTTCCTTTATACTGTCAACAATGCTCAGCTTCAAATTGTTTGCTGATATATCCTGGCATCAGACGATGTCGAGCGCTAAGCGAAGCACTTTGACAACCAATCGTTTGAATTCAGGTTAGTGATAATTTAGCTTACGTAGTACCGTTTGTACGATGCAGCTTTACGTACTTATAACGATCTTCTAGTTCAACCACTTTTCGTCGGGACGCTCTGAGACAGGGGTGTAGAAATGTAACAAAATTAATGAATATAATTACTTTTTATTTAGAACACAATTATAGGAAAGTTGTTGGGGCAGAAGTAGTTGGTAGACCATATTTTTCGGAAGATTTAACCATTTTCATCAAGTTTTTTAAATCCCTTTTACGTGTTTATAAAACTCCATGCAGGTCAGCTTGTAGTTAAACTGGTAATGTAAGACTGACTCCACAGTCCCAGACAGCAGTCGATTTCTTTCGTCAGTCCACTGGGGCGGCGTTAGCGAAAATAATTTTTCCACAGTGGCATTGTATGCGGGATTAGAAAACAAATATTCGCATAATTTTTAGCAGTTGGCGTTTTCGTTCAGGATTTTCGGCTTCCTCACCTTTCTTCCACGGAGTGTTTAGACCTCCATTATTCCGAGTCACGCTCAGTTTCTAAAAAGCTCTTCAGATACATATATTCCTGAAAACAACCGTCACCTGAAATCTTCACACCATTTTTAGTCGGGTATTTAATAGCAATTCTTCCTGCGTGTCTCTTTTGTCATGAATGTATAAATAGGTTTTAATGTCGATGCTACTGCAAATTTATTTGTATGGTATTTCGTAGAAATGTGATACCACACGTCTGCCTTACCTCCGTGTTACTGGGATGAAACAGCTCAAACTCTCACACAACGCTTCCTGGTCCGTACGTCCTTTCTTGACTAAACATCATTTAGTGTAATCATCTGAAAAGTGACACGTTTAGAAAGACTCGTTTTATTAGATAGTTATTCAAATGGAAACTGCCCGATTCTTTCGCGTGGCGGTGCTTAAATAGTTTCAGACCCGTACTACTAAAGGAGTCTTTTTGAGTTAATTAGATGATACAACATTTTCATAGTTTCAATCAACCATAACAAACTAGATGGGAAAAATCACGTAAGACATTTCTATTAACACACAATAATATATAATATTGGTTTGTACTGAAAATTAAAAAGGTAACAACAGAGAAAATTCCGCTGGATAACAGTAAAAATAACCAACAAAAATGCCCTGATTAAAACTCTTCCGTGTGGAGGAACAGGAAATAAACTTTAAAAACGCTTATATAACTTTGATGCCATTTGTAACATTCTGCTTATAAAACATCACATGTGACCATGTTAATCGATGTATTGCATTATTTTAATGGCATTTGTTTTTTCTTAGTACAGGGTGTCGTAATTACAATTCAGTATATTGTTTTTTGAAAAGTATTTTTGTTTGTTTGGATAACGAGTTACACCGGCGCAGGATCGCCTTAATTAGTCAATGCTCAACCTGCGGCTAGATCTGTTTCTGGATACGGACCGCCTTGTGAAAAATACAATTTTTATTTTTGTTTATATTCCCCTGACATATTTCATCTTTCGCGGAAGTTTCAGCATTATCAGCGGGTTTTTATATTATGTTCCATAAAACAAGAAAAAATCTTTTTACTACTTGTACACACATAAATTTGAGTTTTTAAGACAGTATATACATATCTGAAAAACAGACAAAATTTTGTATATATACCTGTTTTCCACATTGTTTCCTGGATAGCGAAATATGTCTGGCGAATAAAAATAAAAATTGTTTTGTCAAGACGGACCCTCTCCAAAAACAAATCTATTTGCATGCAAACACAGACGGAAGAACTTCAACCTCAAGATGACTGAATTTGCGGTTTAGTGGACTTGCAGAAAAATCAGTTTTAGAAATGCGTGAAGATTCTGAAACGAATTAGTAGTCCCTTGTGGATGGCTATGTATCGACCTTTCTCCCCGTCGCGCTTTATCCCAAGTTAATGGAAAGATACAAACAAATATGGTACTGAATAGGTGAGTCTGCGAAGCGAGTCCGCCTGTCCTTTAGCTGGAAAAGACGAGCAGTCGCCAAACCTGGAGAACTGATATATTCAGCGTTAACGAACTGCTTCCTGCAATTTGAAAAACACGATATTTGCAATTGGTTCTACGTGGTATGGAGATGAACATAAGCAGAGACCCAAGTGTCTAATACCGGGAGATTTTGTATTAAGTCTAGGCGATGGTGCCAAGTAAAATGAGAATGTTAAGAAAGGAATAATTGTTATGTAGCGGATTATTTTGAGCGTCTTTTGGAGTCACAAAATAAAATATTTCACGCATTAGTAAAATACATTTTATTATCTGTCAAAGTGAATGCATGCTTCATGTTGTCACAAGGCCACATACTGAAAAGGCTCTGCAGATACAGGCATCACAGCATCTGTAATAGATGAGGTCTCAAAACAATAAAAACTGTCTGTCATTTGACACTCAATATAGTTAGGCCGATATAACCGGTTCCTATCCTTCGTTTTTGACCTCGCTCGACAAGCGACTAGAGTTTAGAAGAATGTACCAATATTGTGTATTATTATCGATATGTTTACGCTCTTTGTCGCAGAAACTGATAACGATCTGACCTCTGAGTTGCTATGATTATATTTTCCCCTTACATTACTTGTCTTATAAGTAGCTTGGAGAATTTTCAGTATCATGGTACCTGCTGCGCATGGTTTCTCCACTACTGCAAGTGCTGAGACGTCACTAGGGATAGAACATTGAAAGATAAATATCCAATACTATAGCACTCTGTTGAAGGGAATATCGACATAGACTATAAATCGAACGTAAAATATCAATATTTGGATATATCGGTGGGAATCTGTTACTTTTAAAATTTAGATTATAAACTACGATTGTATGTGCAGTGTGAGATTTATGAATTAACAAAAAATTAGGGGACAGCAAACTTCATTATACACTGAAAGCGGTTGCGATACCTCCCTGCGTACAACTTTAGGAAGCAGCTAACGAAGTCGTAGTAACTGCTGGACTAGAAATGGAGCTGGGAGATCTGCTGTCAGGAGGCATGGCCAGTATTCAAAGACAAGACAGGAACGATCAATCGAAGCAAGAAACTCTAGTAAACATGGGCACTAAAACGCATACCTTAAGAGCTATAAACTCTTCTTTATCTTCGCAATCGTAAAACAAATCTCTTCGGCTCCAAACTCTTTGCTTTCCATATTTTGAGAGGTAGTAGTGTCAACCAAACAAGAAAAAAATGTTTAGTGAACGTGGCCTCGAAAGTGCTTTCCTTAAGAGCTGTGAGCACTTGATCAGCTTCGCTACTGTAAACACGTCCATTCTACTGAACATATACTCATATCTCTTAAGGTATACATTTAAGAGGCCATGTTTGCTTGACTACTTCTTCTTGTTTTGGTTTACTATCTCCTCCCAAAATATGGAAAGCAAAGAGCTTGCAGTAAAAGAGATTTTGTCACATTATCGAAGTTGAGGAAGTGATCATAGCTCTTAAATGTGCATTTTTGGAGCCCACGTTTACTACACTTTTTTTCCTTCGAATGATCGCTCTTGTCATATCGCTGAATACTGATCATCCATCTTGAGACACCCTTACATCAACACTATCAGGGTTTGACTTTGATGCCGTTTTCCTCAGCGAGCCCTTGGCCGTCCATCCTGATCGAAAGTTTTCGGATGCTGGAACCTTAGATGAACTTTTAAGTTTGTGGTGTTACCACTTGTTCCAAGCTCCTTCGTGTAATAATTTCACTTCGCACTACTGTCGTTTGATTTGAAATTCTTCCGCGGATCACTTTGGGGATGCATTTCCTTTTATTTATCTTCACAATGCAAAATCATTAATATAAACACGCAACTACAATGAACAACATAAACAGGAGAGGTTTTGAAAAGTACATTTCAAAAATTTCTGCCGACCGTAGCTTCACGTGAGAGGAGGTTACGAAAATACGCAGTTGACATCGGTCAAAATGTCTCTAAGACCTTCGAAGTAAAAATATTTAAATACCGTTGTGATGTTGTAAATTATTTCAGTACCGACAAGAAAGTAGAGTTGAGTTTTCTCTATTATGAGTTAGATGGTGGTGATAATAAAAATAATATTTGATTATATCGTTTCAAGATATATCGAAGTTACTAATATAACGTCTGGACAATTATCGATTAGTAATACCAAATAATCAATTCTTATATATCGATATTCGGATCAATCGCTGTCCAATATCCCAGCCCAAGACGTCACACGTGACCCATATCGAATTCACGCACCCGCGCGTGTTGCACTCAATCGTCTACAGTCGTTAATTCTTTGTTAATATGCCAAACTGTGCTGTTTACAGGTGTAAAATTACGAACAAAATGAGGAATGGTACATCGGTAAAGTGCTGTAGCTTCAGCAATCTCGCCGGCCCTCAAAGACAACTAGCTTTTCTTTTTGCTGATACCTCCCAATAACTGAAAATTACCAGGAAACGTGTCTGAGCCCGTAAAAGTCACAAATTCAGACTGTTGGAATGGTGCATCACGCACAAAGAGGCAATTTAGTAGCGGCATTCGACTTACAGGACAATCATTTCTTCGTGAACGACTTGCTGTTACATGTTCCGGCTTTCTTCAAAGTGACACAGATTTGAGATGTCTGTCTGTCTGTCAAGGCGAAATGCGTGTTTAGGTTGTGTAGATTTTTTTCTAGGGAGGGGTTTCTGGGTTTGTGCTGCTCCTCGTTGGATACGCCCTCGTTACCTGACTGGAAAAAAAAAACAGTGAGTATGTCCTCGAGAACTTCTCACACATCAGAAGTAATGATCGAACCTATGATGATCCTGATACATTACAATTCATGTTCAGACTACATTGGTAAATAATGGGTAGCCATTCGTCGGTGCCATCTACTGTAGGAAGGAAATAAGAAACGCTCGTATTTCATGTTTCCTCGTTAATTGCCTATTGGTGACTAGAGATAGACGACCAGCTCTGTCATTACGAAGAACATTCGTCCTTCCTTTTTTAAACAAACGACGCCACTGATACCATCGATATACAATCACTTTCACTCATCACATTCGATGTACAGCACAAAATTCGCGACTTTGATACTGTACTAAAATACGTGTTATAGAACGGATTTCACGTTTGGAGGTATTTTTAATAGCAACGCTCATTTTGAACGGCTTCTGTAGGCGACTGTGAAGTAAAGTGGGTTCCTCGCTAAGGCAGCTGTAAGCACACTGGCCTATCACGTGATTATCCCCCCACCCCTACTACTTCCACTATGTATCATGCTACTGGAAACGGAGGTTATTTTCTGGACTGACCCAGTATTTGTTGAATTTATTAATAGTATTGGCTTGCGTCTTTTGTTTATTTTTAGGTTTTATGTTCTACTCTTGTATGATGTCAGGAAGAACTCCGCTTACAACCGATAAAAATTGTTGTTTATTAAAACACAACCGGTTTCGCGGTTTAAAACCGCATCACCAGGTGCAACCTACACGATAAAAATCAAAGTACACATTTCGTGGATATTAAAAATAATAAAGGAATGCCTAAAATATACTCAAAACCTTAAAAGATCTTAGGCATACCCACCGCTCCTAGTCAAAATTTACTGCTCAGAGCATATCGTCAATACTATGTCAAGATAAGGACGTGCTCCACTCTTTAAAATTTGACTGCATCTAAAAAGAAAAAAGAAAATATTTTATATTGAGCGGACGCTAAAAGTTTTAAAAACGGGCCGCACTGGCGATAGAAAATTGTCACTGCGGCATTATACAAACTGCTATGTGGGATGTATCAGGTGGCAATGTCTTAACGACGTGAACAGCAGGGCAGCTTGGTGAAGGGCAAAGCAAAAGCGTTTTCGTTTCATGTCTGAAAATTTCCACTTCCTCTAATATGTTGAAATACGACTTTTTTCTTTTTTAAGACGTATTTTTAAGTTTTCAGGAGGGCTTGTGATGTTGTGCCCGTCGTCACGTAAGTGCGCTGTTAATGCAGATAGCGAGTTATTTAAGTTAAGGTGTTCCTGAAATCTTATTCAGAATGACCTACGCTTTGTCCTATACATTTCTTAGTGCAGTCATTACATGTAATGCAATATACACCGGCTTGATTATATTTAATTTACCACAGCTTTTTTTTTGTTCTTGTAACTGAGTTTTTTGCCTAGATCTGAAAATCTAAAATAGCTGGAATAATGTTTCTATATCTCACACGTCTGCCAGTTTTTTCGCATATTGCACCCACATATAGTATTCTGCAAAAAAAATAGAGTGTTCCTTTGTCTGCTCGGCTGGTCTAAGCGTTGTAAAATCTGCCTCATTATAAAATATTTTCTTTTGCTTTGTAGATACAGGCAAATTTTACAGAATGGAGCACATCCTCTTTACGTTTCTCTCGAGGTAGTATTGATGATAGTCTTTGAACAGTAAATTTTGATTAGGAGCTATGATCTTTTAACATAGTAAGTACATTTTAGACATTCTTTATTAATTTTAATATAGACAAAATGTGGTGACACGGTACTTTGCTTTTTACCGTGTAGGTTGCACCTTTATGATGTAGCTTTAAGCCGCGAAACCGTCTCTTGTTTTACAAACGGTTTTACCCGCTGTAACCGCAATTCTTCCAACAATTACGCCTTGCAACAGGTGCGAGTGCCCGGAATATAAAACAGTCTACTCGAGTAGTCTAACCCAGTGTTTGAAAATAGAACAAAAATGTAATCAGTATTTATATACACCGCGCGGTTTAAGGTGTCTTGTCACGGTCCGCGCGGCTCCCTCCGTCGGAGTTTCGAGTCTTGCCTCGGGCATGGGAGTGTGTGTTGTCGTTAACGTAAGTTAGTTTAAGTTAGATTGAGTAGTGCGTAAACTTAGGGACCGATGACCTCAGCAGTTTGGTCCTATAAGACCTTATCACAACTTTCCAGCTTATTCATATAGGTAAGCGGTTGGTGCTAATTGTTTATGGAATTTCTCCTGACCGCTGTGTTCCGTAGTTGTGAATCGGTAGCGGTCACAAGACGTCAAATCTGTGCCTGGCCATTGCCAACGTGACAAATCTAACAATAAAAATATTACGCGTAGAGTCTGATTAAAATTACCTGATAGTTGATTTTTCACACATAGGGGCTGCCTTCCTCCAGTCATAGCACACAACATCATGACCAAACTGTTTCCCGTTGCCAAACTGCCACTACAGACGACCACTTCATCCCTAATTCCTTGCCTGGCTTTCTTCTTTTCTTTCCTGTTTTTTATGTATTCTGACCCTGAATCCTAGGTGTGTCTCTTTTATTTCGTATTTCATCAGACATGTTAGTACCAAAAACAACACACACACAAAACGGTGGTAACGAAATATACAGGTTTTGTACGCACCACTAGCCAAACACTACTGAATCCTTCCGCACAAGACGCGATTCGGCGTCGCATATTGAGTTATCACCACGACAGAGATCTGGCTACAGTAGATCAGCTTCATACGACATTGCATGAGGGCAATCTTTCTGAAAGCACCAAATCATCGTCACAACTGGCTGTGTAGACGAATAAATACAACACTATTACTTGACGTGATGCTGTACGCAGTGGTTAAGGTAGAATCCTTCCAGGGAGAAGGCCGTGGGTTCGAATTTCGTTAGGTAATATAACTTTTTTCATTATAAATCTTTACCAAATTCACTCTGATTATTATTCTTTTCAGTTAACTGATCTAATGCAATTTTGTTTTACTTTTCACCTTTTGACACATCATTTTCACCATCGTACTGACTTCTTTTAATTGCCCTATTTTTTCCTCCTATAATTCATTTTTCTTTTGCAACCTGGTCGTGTCGTCTATAACCTGCCACCGAGTGCCAACCATGACTGCTCAGCGGTTTGTATCGCGTCAGCTAGTGTAGCCCGTATCAGGATTTTTCAGGTAACCGATGAAAGCGAGAAGTTACAGTTTGATTTTAGAGCGGAAACTGAAAATTTTCTTTCTTCAAATTTCGCGAAGAGTTCAGCCTTAATCGCCGTGAACAAAGCGAGCGCGATTAATAGTTCTGCCGTAGGCTGTTGACCTCCATTTCCTCGGATGTATTGCACATCACGAAATTGTGGTTAGGTAAGGATAAGAGTGTAAATTCCGGTCTGCAAAACGCATTATCTGCCGCAGTTCTTCATCGATCAATTACGTGGTGCATTCGAGTTCTAAGGCCTCCGATTTTTTTTCTAATTAACTACTCACCCGAAATCGATGAAACTGGCGTTACTTCTTGACGTAATCGCCCTGCAGACGTACACATTTTTCACATCGCTGACGCCATGATTCCATGGCAGCGGCGAAGGCCTCTTTAGGAGTCTGTTTTGACCACTGGAAAATCGCTGAGGCAATAGCAGCACGGCTGGTGAATGTGCGGCCACGGAGAGTGTCTTTCATTGTTGGAAAAAGCCCACTAGGAGCCAGGTCAGGTGAGTAGGGAGCATGAGGAATCACTTCAAAGTTGTTATCACGAAGCAACTGTTGCGTAAGGTTAGCTCGATTGTCTTGGTGAAACAGCACACGCGCAGCCCTTCCCGGACGTTTTTGTTGCAGTGCAGGAATGAATTTGTTCTTCAAAACATTTTCGTAGGATGCACCTGTTACCGTAGTGCCCTTTGGAACGCAATGGGTAAGGATTACGCCCTCGCTGTCCCAGAACATGGACACCATCATTTTTTCAGCACTGTCCGTTACCCGAAATTTATTTGGTGGCGGTGAATCTGTGTGCTTCCATTGAGCTGACTGGCGCTTTGTTTATGGATTGAAAAATGGCGTCCACGTCTCATCCATTGTCACAACCGACGAAAAGAATGTCCCATTCCTGCTGTCGTTGCACGTGAACATTGCTCGGCAACATGCCACACGGGCAGCCATGTAGTCGTTCGTCAGCATTCGTGGCACCCACCTGGATGACACTTTCGCATTTTCAGGTCGTCATGCAGGATTGTGTGCACAGAACCCACAGAAATGCCAACTCTGGAGGCGATCTGTTTAACAGTCATTCGGCGATCTCCCAAAACAATTCTCTCCACTTTCTCGATCGTGTCGTCAGACCAGCTTGTGCGAGCCCGAGGTTGTTTCGGTTTGTTGTCACACGATGTTCTGCCTTCATTAAACTGTCGCACCCACAAACGCAATTTTGACACATCCATAACTCCATCACCACATGTCTCCTTCAACTGTCGATGAATTTCAATTGGTTTCACACCACGCAAATTCAGAAAACGAATGATTGCACGCTGTTCAAGTAAGGAAAACGTCGCCATTTTAAGTATTTAAAACAGTTCTCATTCTCGCCGCTGGCGGTAAAATTCCACCTGCCGTACGGTGCTGCCATCTCTGGGACGTATTGACAATGAACGCAGCCTCATGTTAAAACAATGCGCATGTTTCTATCTCTTTCCAGTCTGGAGAAAAAAAATCGGAGACCTTAGAACTTGAATGCACCTCGTAGAATCAGCTGTGGACAGATCATCTCGCGTTCCCGCCATACCTGACGGCAGCACTTCAGCACCTGTGGAGTGACCCCCTCCGTGTATGCTTGTCGCCTTTAAACGAGCGGTGGTGACGCTGTAGGTAGCGCCAAGAGACAGACGCCAACTGACAAGTAACTTTAATCGGACTCAAAAAATGGCTCTGAGCACTATGGGACTTAACAGCTATGGTTATCAGTCCCCTAGAACTCAGAACTACTTCAACCTAACTAACCTAAGGACAGCACACAACACCCAGCCATCACGAGGCAGAGAAAATCCCTGACCCCGCCGGGAATCGAACCCGGGAACCCGGGCGTGGGAAGCGAGAACGCTACCGCACGACCACTTTAATCGGACTGTAGCATTGTAGTCGCTATTATAGCGGACAGTGTAATGTCGCAGGTGCTATTGGGCTTATTTGTTTGAAACTGAGTGATGTCGTACCTCGGAAGCCACCTGCGCCTGCTCGGAGGTGGTTTGCTACACTATGTGATCAAAAGTATCCGGACACCCCCAGAAACATACATTTTTCATATTAGGTGCATTGTACTGCCACCTGTTGTCAGGTCCTCCATATCAGCCACCTCAGCAGTCTTTAGACATCGTGAGAGAGCAGAATGGGGCGCTCCGCGGAACTCACGGACTTCGAACGTGGTGAAGTAATTGGGTGTCACTTGTGTCATACGTCTGCACGCGAGATTGCTACGGTCGCAGGTTCGAATCCTGCCTCAGGCATGAATGTGTGTGATGTCCTTAGGGTAGTTAGGTTTAAGTAGTTCTAAGTTCTAGGGGACTCATGACCTTAGCAGTTAAGTCCTATAGTGCTCAGAGCCATTTGAACCATTTTTTTGTGCGAGATTTCCACACTGCTAAACATCCCTAGGTGCACTGTTTCCGACGTGATAGTGAAGTGGAAACGTGAAGGGACACGTACAGCACAAAAGCGTACTGACTGACCTCGTCTGTTGACTGACAGAGACCGTCGATAGTTGAAGAGGGTCGTAATGTGTAATAGGCAGACATCTATCCAGACCATCACAGAGGAATTGCAAACTGCATCAGGATCCACTGCAAGTACTATGACAGTAAGGCGGCAGATGAGAAAACTTGGATTTCATGGTCGAGCGGCTGCCACACATCATGCCGGTAAATGCCAAACGAAACCTCGCTTGGTGTAAGGAGCGTAAACATTGGACGAGTGAACAATGGAAAAACGCTGTGTGGAGTGACGAATCACGGCACACAATGTGGCGATCCGAAGGCACTGTGTGGATATGGCTAATGCCCGGTGAACGTCATCTGCCAGTGTGTGTAGTGCCAACAGTAAAATTCGGAGGTGGTGGTGTTATGGTGTGGTCGTGTTTTTCATGGAGGGGGTTTGCACCCCTTGTTGTTTTGCGTGGCGCTATCACAGCACAGGCCTACATCGGTGTTTTAAGCAATTTCTTGCTTCCCACTGTTGAAGGGCAATTCGGGGATGGCGACTGCATCTTTCAACACGATCGAGCGCCTGTTCATAATACACGGCCTGTAGCGGAGTGGTTGCACAATAACATCCCTGTAGTGGATTGGCATGCACAGAATCATTACCTGCATAAAAAAAATGGTTCAAAGGACTCTAATTGGTTTCACACCATGCAAATTCAGAAAACGAATGATTGCACGCTGTTCAAGGGCAGATTTGAACCAAGGACCTCTCGTTCCGCAGCTGTTCACGCTAACCACGGGACCACGGCGCTACTCGCCTCATATTGCCCTTAATGTTGCCTATCTTACGCATGGACGACCCAGTTTGTATATTTTGCTTATTTTTTCGTAGTTCCACACAACTTCTTCCTGTTTTCTCGATTGATCTGTGTTCAGTTTTTCAAGGCCTATCCACTGTGCCAACTTATAACTAAATCTGAGGGGGGTGCGATGGGGATGTTCCCGAGAGAGGATACGTCGGCACCCCATGTTGTACCAGCCAGTTTCTTTACGGTGTCGTTTCGAAACTAGCTGGTACAACATGGGGTGCCGACACAGCGACCCTACGTACTACAGTACTTACGCTGGTGTATTCATATTGTTGTTATTCATATTATCATTATTATAGTTCATTACTGTTATTATTTGTTATGGTAATTGTAATTATCCTCCTTATATTATCTCCGATGCATACATAAGTGAGCTACACGTTCACTCAGATATTGAGAAACTTGGCCAAAAACTGGTCATGTAAAATTTTGTGAAATGTATAGTTCCTGATCCGATATTAGAGAGGACGTGAAGACCGTAACCTGCCCAGGCTAAACAAAACAATAAATAAATACATCGAGTCAACTGTTACTCTTTCCAACATACAAATCTTCGAACGTAGCTGCTAAGGTTCAGTGACCGTGTCAGAATTCTACAGGGCTATTACAAATGATTGAAGCGATTTCATAAATTCACTGTAGCTCCATTCATTGACATATGGTCACGACACACTACAGATACGTAGAAAAACTCATAAAGTTTTGTTCGGCTGAAGCCGCACTTCAGGTTTCTGCCGCCAGAGCGCTCGAGAGCGCAGTGAGACAAAATGGCGACAGGAGCCGAGAAAGCGTACGTCGTGCTTGAAATGCACTCACATCAGTCAGTCATAACAGTGCGACGACACTTCAGGACGAAGTTCAACAAAGATCCACCAACTGCTAACTCCATTCGGCGATGGTATGCGCAGTTTAAAGCTTCTGGATGCCTCTGTAAGGGGAAATCAACGGGTCGGCCTGCAGTGAGCGAAGAAACGGTTGAACGCGTGTGGGCAAGTTTCACGCGTAGCCCGCGGAAAATTGGCTCATGCCACAACTGGAGACCGACAGCGCCGACTTCATCTTTCAACAGGATGGTGCTCCACCGCACTTCCATCATGATGTTCGGCATTTCTTAAACAGGAGATTGGAAAACTGATGGATCGGTCGTGGTGGAGATCATGATCAGCAATTCATGTCATGGCCTCCACGCTCTCCCGACTTAACCCCATGCGATTTCTTTCTGTGGGGCTATGTGAAAGATTCAGTGTTTAAACCTCCTCTACCAAGAAACGTGCCAGAACTGCGAGCTCGCATCAACGATGCTTTCGAACTCATTGATGGGGACATGCTGCGCCAAGTGTGGGAGGAACTTGATTATCGGCTTGATGTCTGCCGAATCACTAAAGGGGCACATATCGAACATTTGTGAAAGCCTAAAAAACTTTTTGAGATTTTGTATGTGTGTGCAAAGCATTGTGAAAATATCTCAAATAATAAAGTTATTGTAGAGCTCTGAAATCGCTTCAATCATTTTTAATAACCCTGTATTAGAACAAATACGCCCTCGGTCACAAATATTAAGTCAAAACTGACCAGGTTTCGTCGCTACAATGAGCGTCGTCTTCAGAATTAGACTAACTGTTCTAAAACATATTAGGTATATAATAAATTAATGAAATTAAAGTTTGTACTGGATGTAAAAAGATGCAGTACTTACAAGTCACATATTAAAAAAGATCTAAGCTGGAAACGAGACGTCATGAATAATTGTAAGTGAGAGAGCGAGCCGCTAAGGGCTGCTCGTACTGTGAACAGTCTTGTTGCAACCCTTGTTCACAGTACGAGCAGCCCTTAGCGGCTCGCCATCTCACAACTGTTCATGACGTCGCCTTTCCGGCTCAGATCTTTTTTAATATGTGACTTGTAAGTACTGCATCTTTTCCAGTCAGTACAAACTTTAACTTTATTAATGTACTAAATACCTAATATGTTTTAGAACAGTTAGTCTAATTCTGAAGATGACGCTCATAGTAGCGTCGAAACCAGGTCAATTTTGACTTAATATTTGTGACCGAGGGCTTATTTGTTCTAATACAAAACATAAATGATACAGGAGAGATTGTCTATAATCTCTGCTGCTGTTAACTGTGCAATGCTGCCACCAGAAAACGGCAACTACGCCCAGAGCGACGTGGAGAGAACCAGGATCTCATGCAGTGACAGACGGCTGACTGTAAATATTGGTGAACAGAATCTCATAACAACTGCATCACATTGAACTGTGAGATTTACAGTAAATTAAGAAAAATTGAAGCTGTAAAATATTTAGTATTCCAGAAGCTAAAAGCAACATAATTATGTCTCTGGGTGAGAGAAAGTGTCACACTACATTTGAATGGATCTCGAAAAGGAAATACATTGTTACGAAAATACTTATGGTAAATGTAGACTTATACACTACTGGCCATAAAAATTGCTACACCATGAAGATGACGTGCTACAGACGCGAAATGTAACTGACAGGAAGAAGATGCTGTGGTATGCAAATGATTTGCTTTTCAGAGCATTCACACAAGGTTGGCGCCGGTGGCGACATCCACAACGTGCTGACATGAGGAAAGTTTACAACCGATTTCTCATACACAAACAGGAGTTGACCGGCGTTGCCTGGTGAAACGTTGTTGTGATGACTCGTGTAAGGAGGAGAAATGCGTAACATCACGTTTCCGACTTTGATGAAGGTCGGATTGTAGCCTATCGCGATTACGGTTTCTCGTATCAGCGACATTGCTACTCGCGTTGGTTGAGATCCAATGACTGTTAGCAGAACATGGAATCGGTGGGTTCAGGAGGGTAGTACGGAACGGCGCGCTGGATCCCAACGGCCTCGAATCACTAGCAGTCGTGATGACAGGCATCTTATCCGCATGGCTGTAACGGATCGTGCAGCCACGTCTCGATCCCCGAGTCAACAGTTGGGGACGTTTGCAAGACAGCAACCATCTGCACGATCAGTTCGACGATGTTTGCAGCAGCATCGACTATCAGCTCGGAGACCGTGGCTGCGGTTACCCTTAACGCTGCATCACAGACAGCAGCGCCGGCGATGGTGTACTCAACGACGAACCTGGGTGCACGAATGGCAAAACATCATTTTTTCGGATGAATCATGTTCTGTTTACAGCATCATGATGGTCGCATCCGTGTTTGGCGAGATCGTGGTGGACGCACATTGGAAACGTGTATTCGTCATCGCCATACTGGCGTATCACCCGGCGTGATGGTATGGGGTGCCATTGGTTACACGTCTCGGTCACCTCTTGTTCGCATTGACGGCATTTTGGACAGTGGACGTAACATTTCAGATGTGTTACGTCCTGTGGCTCTACCCTTCATTCGATCCCTGCGAAACCCTACATTTCAGCAGGATAATACACGACCGCATGTTGCAGGTCCTGTACGGGCCTTTCTGGATACAGAATATGTTCGACTGCTGCCTTGGCTAGCACATTCTCCAGATCTCTCACCAATTCAATACGTCTGGTCAATGGTGTGCGAGCAACTGGCTCGTCACAATACGCCAATCACTACTCTTGATGAACTGTGGTATCTTGTTGAAGCTGCATGGGCGGCTGTACCTGTACACGCCATCCAAGCTCTGTTTGACTTAATGCCCAGGCGTATCAAGGCCGTTATTACGGCCAGAGGTGGTTGTTCTGGGTACTGATTTCTGAGGATCTATGCACCGAAATTGCGTGAAACTGTAATCACATGTCAATTCTAGTATAATATATTTGTCCAATGAATACCCGTTTATCATGTGCATTTCTCCTTGGTGTAGCAATTTTTATGGCCAGTAGTGTACTTATGGGAAATGTAGACTTATACTTATGCGGTTACTGGACAGTGGAAAAGTCTGGTTGGTGAAAGACAGATTTTTTTTTGCGCACGATGGTAGCTGAGAAGAACAGTACGAATTCCATTTCTAAGTACGAAGCGATTGTCTGGTATTTTCCCTTCTCTGGAACCAAGCTGTTTCCAGTGCATCCTCAACTTTCATTAAATGGCAGTCCTGGTGACACCTAAATGAAGTATCGGGACAGGCTACTTTTTCGGTGGAGTGACGTCTCCTACGTGTTTGCGAGTTCCCCCGTTCTTGCAGACTCGAGGTAGTCCTCATCGGAGAGTCCTCTTCCAGCTCGAGACCTGGATAACGAGCTCAGACGGCTGCACGCGCTTCAGATTGGGCCACGATTGCGCGGGGACCAGGTATTTTAATTAGGCGCCCGGTGGCGCCGGATTCCGCGCTGCCATTTGCATGTCGCCACGCGAGACCCTGCACTAACTCCTCATTTACCCGTACGCCGGCCTCAACTGCTTTCTTCCTGTTAACCTCATCGCTTTATCTTGTGTTGTGACGATTGCTCATTTTCCCCGAATGCCAGTCTGAGATTTGCTGACGGAAATTAACGTGTAAACTCGGAGAACATTTACTTGTTGAAAATGAGCACATACATGACCGTTTTACGCTAGCTTTGACAGTGACCGAGACAGTTTTAATTGTTTTCTCCCAACTTTCGTATGAGATGTAACAACTCTTTCTATATTTATGAATCTGAGATAATGTTTAGTCCCTTTTCACAGCCACTGTTATTGGGAAGTAAAGGTCTCAGAATCTTCTACATTTACATGTATACTCCGCAATTCAGAATATAGCGCATGGCACATGGTACTTGTTACCACCTTTAGTCAGTTTGTGTTCTCAAATATTTTTTATTCCAGTCTTTGACCACAATATCAATTCTTTTGACGATGAGCGGTTTCAGTCCATAATGACCATCCTCAGACCTTTTCCACACCATGTCCTAAAGTGATAAGGCCATAATGGCATCGTCAAAACATATAAATATAGTCAGCACAATATAGTCACATAGATCTATATTTATATGTTTTGACGATGGAATTATGGCCTTATAAATTTAGGACATGGTGTGGAAAAGGTCTGAGGATGTTCATTACGGACTGAAACCGGTCATCGTCAAAAGAATTGATTTTGTGATCAAAGACTGGAATAAAAAAACATTTGACAGTGTTGGATCACTGTTCGTGTACGGGACTATGTCGCAGCTGGTGAAAGTTTGTGTACTAATCCATTCGAGGATTCAGAGAAGCCGGCCGCGGTGGTCTCGCGGTTCTAAGCGCTCAGTCCGGAACCGCGCGACTGCTACGGTCGCAGGTTCGAATCCTGCCTCGAGCATGGATGTGTGTGATGTCCTTAGGTTAGTTAGGTTAAAGTAGATCTAAGTTCTAGGGGACTGATGACCTAAGATGTTAAGTCCCATAGTGCTCAGAGCCATTTGAACCATTTTTTGATTCAGAGAAGGAAAACGATCCATTTCGAGCCCTGAACTCCCTTACTTTATCCTCAAGGTACCTTAGCAAGATTTTCAGTGGTGGCAGCATAATGGGGGACTGATAACCTCAGAGTGCTCTTCGAATACATGAGGTTCTTTAAATGTATCCAACAAGGTATCCTAAGAACAACACAGCGCAGCGTGTCATGAAATACGCGACGTCTACTGCCATTCTTTCTCCATAAGGACCTCAGACGCTGAAACAGTTCTCTACACTAGATCGTATAGGGGCTTGTATGCCTTAGACATGCAGTTAGTTACCTAGAATCCTTCCAACCAACCTAGTTTACCATTCGCCACTTGTTTCATACCGATTGTTAGCATTGCCCCTAAATATTTAAACTGTGTGATGGCTCTAGCAATTTACACTATTCTTGAAATCGGAAACCAACATGTTCTTTCCATTAGATACGGGCATAAGCCGCAAAGCAAGGTGGATTTCGAGCGGATATGGTCAGTTCGTTTAACTTGCGCTTCAGACTGTTAATACATAGCCCATCGTATGTAATAAATACGTGCCTTTGTTTGCCAGTGATATTCTTCTACAGTTTGGTTGGAAAATGGCTCTGAGCGCTATGGGACTTAACATCTGAGGTTATCAGTCCCCTAGAACTTAGAACTACTTAAACCTAAATAACCTAAGGGCATCATACACATCCATGCCCGAGGCAGGATTCGAACCTGCGACCATAGCGGTCACGCGGTTCCAGACTGTAGCGCCTAGAACCGCTCGGCCAAACGACCGGCTTTGGTTGGAACTTTTCGTTCTCAGATCGAGTGATCAGTGGGGCTGTTTGAGATACTACGAATGTTTGTGACGGGATTTCTTGTTCAGGTATGTGCCTTAGAACCAACAAAAGCCTTCCGATCATCTTCGTCGAAACCGGAGTACGCAGGCTGGTTTTATTTGGTTTCCGGGACAATACGTTCCATTCTATGGTATTAAGGGCTTTTGTACGTATCTGTATCTACTACAGAGTGTGTGTGTGTGTGTGTGTGTGTGTGTGTGTGTGTGTGTGTGTCTGTGTCTGTCAGAGTGTGTGTGTGTGTGTGTGTAGCCTGTTACAGTAGAGGATTTGTTCGAAACTTACAGCTGTGTGCCTTTGCTGCAACATTATGTATTAAAAACAACGTTCCTACCATGTCAGCCCTGTAAATGGACGTGAGAGAAAAGTTATCAGAGAGGGGGCAAGTTAATAAAACTGCCATTTTTTATGTTACTGGCCCGTTGAGTTTGAGAAATGGCCATACCCCATAACTGAGTTTAACAGAGAGACGCAAAACGTATCGAATGTCATACTATTGGTAGTTTCAAGTTATTTTTTTAACCAAAATTACTTCGATACGTAAAAGGTAAGTATACTTCATTAGCATATGCGAAGTAGACTACCTCTTTTCGTATTACCTTTACGAATACGGAGCTACCTGTGATTTAGCTATCGGAAATTACATCCCCATACGATCAACGCAAAGCGTTAGGAAATAATGTTAGGTAAATAGCGAAAATATTAAATCTGAAAGAAAAAAATCTGAATACTTAAGAAAATCCTGATTTTTGTTAACGAAAATTACCAGCGATAATGGCAGTGACTGACGCTCCTCAAAGCGGACGAATAGAGTTTAAAAACGCTTATTCAAATATTATGCCATGTATGACACTTTGTTTGCTAAAAATCTTAACATCTGACCATGTTAATGGATTTATTGTATTATTTTAATCCAACAGATCGGACTTTTCTTTCGACAGGAGCAAATCGAAACCAGGTCGTAGAGTTCGGATTGGCTGATCAAATATGGCTTTTTAATGTCATTCTCGGGATCATTCGTGTATTCCATAGCTCCGATGTCACTAACATTACCTTCAGTATCACTTTCTTCGTTGTTCATTGCATTGGATGAAAGAGGTATTGGTACTGGGTAATCTGTATCATGCTCCACAGACTTTAGAGCAGACTGACAATCTGGATCACGATATTTTTACTTGTTCTTCTTGCTGTACCTGGATATATCTTGGTCAAACAGAAATATCAATCCGAGTGGTGATCTTCCTGCTCCCACCAAATCATGGGAACAGCAAAAGGCATTTTTGATTCCGCGTACCGTTTAACCAATTGGTTAGGCCAGAATAACAGACGGTGCAACAGAGATGAGGAGCCCAGGATTTTGTGTGGTCTCCGATTTCACATCGGACGTACAGTTTGTAAACTACGAGTGTACGTAGCTTTCTGGTCACGCAGCTCTTGCGCTGATCGGACATCGCACACTAGCCACAAATGTTGCAAAAGCAGTCCGGACAATTCACTCAACTGGGCCTAATCACCTTTCGTTTACTGAATCATCATCTACTGAGTCACTTAAATGCGTGTTACTGCGACTGTTGATTAATAAAACACAGAACCAAATTAGGACGAACTTTTCTCTAGTCACCTCACAATCAGAAAATTTTGGAAATTTGTGGTTAGGTCTTACGGGACCAAACTGCTGAGGTCATCGGTCCCTACACTACTTAATGTAACTTAAACTAACTTACGCTAAGGACGACTCACACACCCATGCCCGAGGGAGGACTCGAACCACCGACGGAGGGAGCCGCTCTCTGAGTCAGACTGATGGACGAATAAGACAAATTGCACTGGAACTGATTTTATAAAACATGCTGAAACCCGACTGCATGTTGTAGCTCGTGGACAAGTTAGAACTTGTAGCGAACTAGTTAGAACTTGTCCAAGTCTGCCTGTTTGTTTTTACTACTACATGCTTATCTTTCCACAGGCGCATAAACTAGAGCAACCTTGAGAACGTACACATCTACACACACATTCACACAATCATACATCATCAGACACAGCTCGTTGATGCAGCTACGTATTAACCCACATACAAGCTTTTAACGTCATGTGACTTTCAGCTATTACTTTAAATCCAGACGTTATACAACATTTCTGATTGCAAAACGGAAAACAGCACACTCTGTTACACAACACTCACGTTATTTTCACCCTGTAGCAAATTCATTGTTGCGTATTGTTATTGGGTTATAATGTCTTATTTTTACATGAGAGGGAGTCTTTGTTATACGTGTTTTTGATGAGTGAGAGGCCAATTCACTTTACTACTTCTAGATTCCATTGCCTTTCTGTCGAAGCATTCCAACCTAATCCGTTCTTCAAGATATTTGAATTGTTTATTATTTTTTTTTGCGAACATCAGACGTCAATTATTTTTGTTACGATGTTTCAAAGACTTCAGTATCGATACTGAAACATCGATGTTTGTTCCAGCATCGATATATTGCAAATATACACTCCTGGAAATGGAAAAAAGAACACATTGACACCGGTGTGTCAGACCCACCATACTTGCTCCGGACACTGCGAGAGGGCTGTACAAGCAATGATCACACGCACGGCACAGCGGACACACCAGGAACCGCGGTGTTGGCCGTCGAATGGCGCTAGCTGCGCAGCATTTGTGCACCGCCGCCGTCAGTGTCAGCCAGTTTGCCGTGGCATACGGAGCTCCATCGCAGTCTTTAACACTGGTAGCATGCCGCGACAGCGTGGACGTGAACCGTATGTGCAGTTGACGGACTTTGAGCGAGGGCGTATAGTGGGCATGCGGGAGGCCGGGTGGACGTACCGCCGAATTGCTCAACACGTGGGGCGTGAGGTCTCCACAGTACATCGATGTTGTCGCCAGTGGTCGGCGGAAGGTGCACGTGCCCGTCGACCTGGGACCGGACCGCAGCGACGCACGGATGCACGCCAAGACCGTAGGATCCTACGCAGTGCCGTAGGGGACCGCACCGCCACTTCCCAGCAAATTAGGGACACTGTTGCTCCTGGGGTATCGGCGAGGACCATTCGCAACCGTCTCCATGAAGCTGGGCTACGGTCCCGCACACCGTTAGGCCGTCTTCCGCTCACGCCCCAACATCGTGCAGCCCGCCTCCAGTGGTGTCGCGACAGGCGTGAATGGAGGGACGAATGGACACGTGTCGTCTTCAGCGATGAGAGTCGCTTCTGCGTTGGTGCCAATGATGGTCGTATGCGTGTTTGGCGCCGTGCAAGTGAGCGCCACAATCAGGACTGCATACGACCGAGGCACACAGGGCCAACACCCGGCATCATGGTGTGTGGAGCGATCTCCTACACTGGCCGTACACCACTGGTGATCGTCGAGGGGACACTGAATAGTGCACGGTACATCCAAACCGTCATCGAACCCATCGTTCTACCATTCCTAGACCGGCAAGGGAACTTGCTGTTCCAACAGGACAATGCACGTCCGCATGTATCCCGTGCCACCCAACGTGCTCTAGAAGGTGTAAGTCAACTACCCTGGCCAGCAAGATCTCCGGATCTGTCCCCCATTGAGCATGTTTGGGACTGGATGAAGCGTCGTCTCACGCGGTCTGCACGTCCAGCACGAACGCTGGTCCAACTGAGGCGCCAGGTGGAAATGGCATTGCAAGCCGTTCCACAGGACTACATCCAGCATCTCTACGATCGTTTCCATGGGAGAATAGCAGCCTGCATTGCTGCGAAAGGTGGATATACACTGTACTAGTGCCGACATTGTGCATGCTCTGTTGCCTGTGTCATGTGCCTGTGGTTCTGTCAGTGTGATCATGTGATGTATCTGACCCCAGGAATGTGTCAATAAAGTTTCCCTTTCCTGGGACAATGAATTCACGGTGTTCTTATTTCAATTCCCAGAGTGTAGCAGAGTGTAGCATATACATAGTCAAGTGTCTTGACCACTGCGCAATCTGGTTCGGTACTGAACGAGAGATCATGAGAGCATGTGGTGATGTCTTATCGCCTAATAGATAGTTTATACGCACACACACACACACACACACACACACACACACACACACACACACACAACAGAACTTATCGCCCTCCAATACGGCTGTCGTACTCACCAGGAAGACGACGTTGAAGATGTGTAGGACGTACTTGAGGAAGTTGATGCTGCAGCAGTCGGAGTCCCTGCTCTTGCGTGGCGCCGGGCCCCGAGCTGCGCTCCCCGACCCTCCCTGCAACACGCCACAGCCCGCGGTCACCAACCAGTGCACACAGCTACATGATGATGATGCTGATGTCTGGTTTGTGGGACGTTCAACTGCACGGTCATCAGCGACTGTACACATTCCCAATCTGTACACAGTCCAGACTAGCCATTTTCACGAATGCTGATGGAATGATGAGGACACCACAAACACCCAGTCCCCAGGCAGACAAAATCCCCAACGCGGCCGGGAATCGAACCCAGGACCCCGTGATCCAAAGGTAGCAACGCTAGCCACTAGACCACGAGCTGCGGACTCAGTTTTACGGTCGGTTCAGCTCCATGTTTGAGCGCCAGGAACAGTGCCGGCTGAGGACATTGGACCCTCCTCCGTTGGCGAAATCGCTAACGAAAGCTTGTGCGGTGGCTCGACTCGGAAGTACGCCGGTTCGAATCCTGGTAGTGGAAAATTTTCACTGTCCGTATAGTCCGCATCTCGTGGTCGTGCGGTAGCGTTCTCGCTTCCCACGCCCGGGTTCCCGGGTTCGATTCCCGGCGGGGTCAGGGATTTTCTCTGTCCGGTGATGACTGGGTGTTGTGTGCTGTCCTTAGGTTAGTTAGGTTTAAGTAGTTCTAAGTTCTAGGGGACTGATGACCGTAGATGTTAAGTCCCATAGTGCTCAGAGCCATTTGAACCATTTGATCACTGTCCGTATTTGACCGGACAGGGGGAGGTAGGTGGTGGCGTAATGTTTCTGATCACGAATGTTTGCACCAATGTTCTGGATTGAATTCTAGACATCTCTACAGCGTCTCAAGCGAGGGCATATGACACTGTCGATAGTGACCCGCCCGTCGGATGCAGACGTCCAATTCGGCGCAGTTTTGGTACTGTTCGAAAGAAGTAGTCTATGTACCGACAGTGAGTTTCACCCTCTTCCTTCCCTTTATACATAACAACGAAACCCAACACTATGCCCCCTACAAGCATTCGTCATAATCATCCACATGACACAGGTACACACTTGACACTTCATAACAGACCGGGGGAAAGGAATGCCAACCACCCAGAACAACGAAGCAGCATTCCTCCGTCTGCTCACCTACGCTCGTTCTCTGGCTGTGGTACTACTTTGACTTGAGAACACTGGGCGTCACAGAAAATGGGGGAGAGATGGGAAGGGGGGGGGGACATCTGCTCGCATTCAAAGAGACGAAGTAGAGTGGTCACAATGGCCGAAACTGTACGCCAAACATCGATGATTATGATGAAAATTTCCTGATGCATAATGGTGCGTGTCCTCTAACCTCAAATAACCGAAGAGACTCAAGGAGGCCTAATCTGAAGAAATGAGACTGTTAGAGCCAAGATCATAAGGAAGGAACGGGATGGATTGTTGAAGAGCTCTCATATTACTTAAGTGGGAAAGGGAGGAACCAAGAAACGAAATGCATTTTCTTAAAAAATAAAACACAAAATTATCGAAAAACCGTATTAATTAATCACCAAACACTCTAACGTTGCGACTTTATAATAGATACCTACAGTGATCCTACCTGAGAAAGAGCACAGTCTGTATGAAATTTGTAGTTGTTACCTAGTTGTCAAGGAGGTAACATTCAGATAAGTGCGAAGACTTTCTATGTTTACAGTTAAGTAGTTTGCAAAAAAGAGAAAAACCACCACAGATGGGAGGTACAACTATAACGTAAATTTTTGGAACCCAGAGTCATTTGGCATTTTAAGTTTGCAAGGAAGGTAGGTGAATGTCGATAGTTCTGAGATTTCACTACGAAAGGCGTTGGTTTCACTGGGTACCACTAGTCCATGCGCAGTGCCCTGCACTGTATCTTCCGGCGCTTGGACTCGTTTCGGTGTGTTTCCCGATGATCTCTTTGACATTCAAATTACGTTGTCTGGAAATTACGCTCTGTATACAATGTATGATGTGCTATAGGAAAGCAGAGTGAAGGTGTGGAGGTTAAGAACATCTGGAAATCTGAAAAATATATTATGGATTTCTTGTAGCCCGGGTACATACGAGAATGGTGTTTTCTACACAAACAGCAATGGAATTTTATGAAATAATTCTTCGTCGTGCACATCCATTGAAGCGACGGTTCCAAAAACACAGAGTATTTTAAGCATCTTCAGTATCTTCCTGAAGCACTTAAGGGATTGGCAGTCGTAGTTGCGAGTTGATCTCACTATAGTGCCAGTCAGCCTTGTAAGTCACTCAGCCTGTAGAGGAAGTTCAAACTGCGCGTGTACGGGAATGCTCGATGATACTGTTTGAATATGAGTCCTGCCATACCCAGAAAGAACACTTAAGTATACACTGATGGGAAAAAAAATCACAAGATAATTGATGTAGATAAAGTAAATTTCGGGAATACATTTGTCTAGGTAACATATCTACGTGATCGACATTGCAGTATCACAGGTTAATACAAGCACGAAATAAGCCATTGCAAATGTGAAATGGTGGTACATTAATGAACGGTGTAGCCCCCAGAATACTGAATGAAAGCATGCAAGCGTGCATGCATTGTTTTCTACAGGTGCGGAATGTCACTTTATGGGCTGTAGCATTCGGTCGGTCAATACAAGCACGGTTAATGCTGATTGTGGATGACGCTGGAATTGTCATCCGATGATGTCCCGTATGTGATCGACTGGAGATTGGTCTGGTGATGGAGCAGGCCAAGACACATATCGACACTCTGTAGAGCATGTCGGGTTACAACAGCGACATGTGTGCGAGCGTTATCCTGTTCGAAAACACCCTCTGGAGTGCTGTTCATGAATGACAGCACAGCAGTTCGAATCACCAGATTGCCGTGTAAATTTGCAGTCAGGGTGCGTGGGATAACCGCGAGAGCGCTTCTGCTGTCATTAGAAATCACACCCCAGAGCATAAGTCAAGGTGTAGTTTCACTGTGTGTAGCAGGCAGACAGTTGGTTGCAGACCCGAAACTGGCCTCCTCCTTACCAACACACGGCCATCACTGGCACCGAGGCAGAACCAGCTTTCGTCAGAAAACACAACAGATAAGCACTCTGCTCTCCAGTGAGCTCTCGATTGACTCCACCGAAGACGCAGTACCACATGTCGTCGTAACTGCCGTCTGCGTCACGTCTGCTGTGCAGCGAGCTACGTTAATTTAAGTATTAACTGTATTTTTCTTACTTGTCACTTCTTCTTCCGTGTGTTTTTGCTTTTAGGAAGCCTTAATTGTCGAGTGCTAGAAATAGTGTTCCATAGATTTCGTGTTTGTTTTAGATACAGTCAGAGAGAGTCCCTTTAGTCAGCCACAGTGCCAGTAGTGCTAGTGTTTGTTTTGAATACAGTGCAGAGACAGGTAGTGCTATTTTCACTGTTTTCTACAAGAAGTGTCTAGTAACCACAGTTTAGTCAGATAACAGCCGCCTTTAGTGAATTAGCAGTCTAGTTAAAAGTTGATTATTCAACTCTCTACAGTAAATTGTTGATTTCTTAGGATGAATAGGATGTGTGACTGCTGTGTACGGACGCAGGAGGAGCTGGCCACTGTTCGCGAACAGCTGAACGTGTTGATGGCCGCGGTCAGCCGTCTTCAGGCTGCTGCCTCGGAGTGTAGCGGCAGTGGGGAGTCTGGTGCGTCGCATGGTACACCCCAGGTGTTACATGCTTCACCCACTGTCCCTGCTGTCGAGACATCTTCGCGGGTACCGGGCGCAGTTGGGCCACCCTCTCCCCAAGGGGAGTGGCGGGTTCAGCGGCGTTCGCGGCGCACGAGGCGGAGAGTCAATGTGGAGGCTGGCCGTGTGGCATCGCCCGCTCTGCCTCTGAGTGGACATGTGGCCGCCCCTTCAGCAAGGTCCGGGCAGGCACACGCGGGGAGGGGTTTATTAGTTATTGGGAGCTCCAACTTTAGGCGGGTGATGGAGCCGCTAAGGGAAATAGCGGAAAGGTCGGGGAAGAAGGCCAGTGTTCACTCTGTCTGCTTGCCGGGGGGTCTCATCCGAGATGTGGAGGAGGCCCTGCCGGCGGCGATAGAGAGCACTGGGTGCACCCGACTGCAAATTGTTGCTCATGTCGGCACCAATGACTCCTGCCGTCTGGGTTCAGAGGTCATCCTCAGTTCGTACAGGCGGTTTGCGGAGTTGGTGAAGGCGAAAAGCCTCGCTCGCGGGGTGCAATCTGAGCTAACTATTTGCAGTATCGTTCCCAGAACCGATCGCGGTCCTCTGGTTTAGAGACGAGTGGAAGGCTTAAACCAGAGGCTCAGACGATTCTGCGGAGATCTGGGGTGCAAATTTTTCGATCTTCGCTATCGGGTGGAGAAAAGTAGGGTCCCCCTGAATAGGTCAGGCGTGCAATAAACGCAGGAAGCGGCTACAAGGGTAGCGGAGTACGTGTGGAGTGCACATGCGGGTTTTTTAGGTTTGAGAATTCCCTCCCTAGGCCCGACAAGACGCCTCATGAGACGCGGCAAAGTAGGAGTAGGCAAAATGCAACAGGGAATAACAAAATTAATGTGCTAATAGTAAGCTGCAGGAGCGTCTATAGAAAGGTCCCAGAACTGCTCTCATTAATAAACGGTCACAATGCCCACATAGTACTAGGGACAGAAATTTGGCTGAAACCAGATGTAAACAGTAATGAAATCCTAAACTCAGATTGGAATGTATACCGCAGAGACAGGCTGGACAGTGAAGGGGGAGGCGTGTTTATAGCGATAATAAGTGCAATAGTATCGAAGGAAATTGACGGAGATCCGACATGTGGAACAATTTGGGTGAAGGTCACGGTTAGAGCAGGCTCAGACATGGTAATTGGATGTCTCTATAGGCCCCCTGGCTCAGCAGCTGTTGTGGCAGAGCACCTGGAGTATAATTTGGAAAATATTTCGAGTAGATTTCCCCACCATGTTATAGTTCTGGGTGGAGATTTTAATTTGCCGGATATAGACTGGGAGACTCAAACGTTCATAACGGGTGGCAGGGACAAAGAATCCAGTGAAATTTTTTTAAGTGCTTTATCTGAAAACTATCTTGAGCAGTTAAACAGAGAACCGACTCGTGGAGATAACATATTAGACCTTCTGGTGACTGCATCGATGATTTCAGCCGTAAATAGAAATATTAAAAAAGGTAGGAAGATTTTTTCTGTTTAGAAAAAGTGACAAAAAGCAGATTTCAGAGTACCTGACGGCTCAACACAAAAGTTTTGTCTCCAGTACAGATAGTGTTGAGGATCAGTGGACAAAGTTCAAAACCATCGTACAATATGTGTTAGATGAGTATGTGTCAAGCAAGATCGTAAGAGATGGAAAAGAGTCACCGTGGTACAACAACCGAGTTAGAAAACTGCTGCAGAAGCAAAGGGAACTTCACAGTAAACATAAACATAGCCAAACCCTTGCAGACAAACAAAAATTACGCGAAGCGAAATGTAGTCTGAGGAGTGCTATGTGAGAGGCGTTCAATGAATTCGAAAGTAAAGTTCTATGTACTGACTTGGCAGAAAATACTAAGAAATTTTGGTCTTATGTCAAAGCGGTAGGTGGATCAAAACAAACTGTCCAGACACTCTGTGACCAAAATGGTACTGAAACAGAGGATGACAGACTAAAGGCCGAAATACTACATGTCTTGTTCCAAAGCTGTTTCACAGAGGAAGACTGCACTGTAGTTCCTGCTCTAGATTGTAGCACAGATGACAAAATGGTAGATATCGAAATAGACGACAGAAGGATAGAGAAACAATTAAAATCGCTCAAAAGAGGAAAGGCCGCTGGACCTGATGGGATACCAGTTTGATTTTACACAGAGTACGCGAAGGAACTTGCCCCCCTTCTTGCAGCGGTGTACCGTAGGTCTCTAGCAGAGTGTTGCGTTCCAAAGGATTGGAAAAGGGCACAGGTCATCCCCGTTTTCAAGAAGGGACGTCGAACAGATGTGCAGAACTATAGACTTATATCTCTAACGTCGATCAGTTGTAGAATTTTGGACACGTATTATGTTCGAGTATAATGACTTTTCTGGAGACTAGAAATCTACTCCGTAGGAATCAGCATGGATTTCGAAAAAGACGGTCTTGTGAAACCGAGCTCGCGCTATTCGTCCACGAGACTCAGAGGGCCACAGACACGGGTTCCCAGGTAGATGCCGTGTTTCTTGACTTCCGCAAGGCGTTCGATACAGTTCCCCACAGTCGTTTAATGAACAAAGTAAGAGCATGTGGACTATCAGACCAATTGTGTGATTGGATTGAAGAGTTCCTAGATAACAGAACGCAGCATGTCATTCTCAATGGAGAGAAGTCTTCCGAAGTAAGAGTGATTTCAGGTGTGCCGCAGGGGAGTGTCGTAGGACCGTTGCTATTCACAATATACATAAATGACCTTGTGGATGACATCGGAAGTTCACTGAGGCTTTTTGCGGATGATGCTATGGTATATCGAGAGGTTGTAACAATGGAAAATTGTACTGAAATGCAGGAGGATTGCAGCGAATTGACGCATGTTGCAGGGAATGGCAATTGAATCTCAAGCGTAATGTGCTGCGAATACATAGAAAGAAAGATCCCTTATCATTTAGCTACAATATAGCAGGTCAGCAACTGGAAGCAGTTAATTACATAAATTATCTGGTAGTACGCATTAGGAGTGATTTAAAATGGATGATCATATTAAGTTGATCGTCGGTAAAGCAGATGCCAGACTGAGATTCATTGGAAGAATCCTAAGGAAATGCAATCCGAAAACAAAGGAAGTAGGTTACAGTACACTCGTTCGCCCACTGCTTGAATACTGCTCACCGGTGTGGGATCCGTACCAGATAGGGTTGATAGAAGAGATAGAGAAGATCCAACGGAGAGCAGCGCGCTTCGTTACAGGATCATTTAGTAATCGTGAAAGCGTTACGGAGATGATAGATAAACTCCAGTGGAAGACTCTGCAGGAGAGACGCTCAGTAGCTCGGTACGGGCTTTTGTCGAAGTTTCTGAGAACATACCTTCACCGAGGAGTCAAGCAGTATATTGCTCCCTCCTACGTATATCTCGCGAAGAGACCATGAGGATAAAATCTGAGAGATTAGAGCCCACACAGAGGCATACCGACAGTCCTTCTTCCCACGAACAATACGAGACTGGAATAGAAGGGAGAACCGATAGAGGTACTCAAGGTACCCCCGCCACACACCGTCAGGTGGCTTGCGGAGTATGGATGTAGATGTAGACGCTAATGGCGGTGGTATGAGGTCATTGGGATGTACGCTACAGGGCTTGTGTCTTGGAGCTGTCCCTGAAGTAACTGATTTGTAACAGTTCGTTGTGTCACTGCGGTTCCAAGTGCTGCTCAGATTGCTGCTGCAGATGCAGTACGGTGCGCCAGACACATACGCGGAACACAATGGCTATCCCTCACGGCACTGCCACGTGGCCGTTCGGTGCCCAGTCTTCTTGCGACCCTACATACTCTTGACCACCGCTGCCAGCAATCATGTACGGTGGCTACATTCCTGCCAAGTCTTTCTGCAATATCAGAGAAGTAACATCCAGCTTTTCGTATTCCTATTACAAGACCTTGTTCAAACTCAGTGAGGGATTGATAATAGCGTCTTTGTCCCCTTAAAGGCCAGCTCAGGTAACATCAACTCACCACGTCCAATCTCAAAGGCAACGAACGCTCACGACCGTTGCAGCCTCATAGTGGCGCCACTATTATGCGATTGTCGTGAAATCTGAATCGACATCACTTTTCCAGATGTAGAAATGCGCCTACCGGTTTTCGTTTATGTCGCGAGACTCCTTCTTGGTGTTGCGACTTTTCTCCGTCAGTGTATTTCTCAGCGAAAAGCCGTAAGGAAAAATCTGTGGCCTTCTGCAAGCCGTGAACCAAGTCGAATCAGGTACATTGGCGAGCTGGAGGAAATGCGCAACGGAAATATCGTATGAAACTTCCTGGCAGATTAAAACTGTGTGCCGGACCGAGACTCGAACTCGGGACCTTTGCCTTTCGCGGGCAAGTGCTCTACCACTGAGCTACCCAAGCACGACTCACGGACCGTCCTCACAGCTTTACTTCTGCCAGTACCTCGTCTCCTACCTTCCAAACTCTGCTGCAGAGTGAAAATCTCATTCTGGAGATACCGTTTGCTTGATGAGAGTCAATACCTTCTGCGGACATAAAAGACGTCGTTCAGATGGTGGCCAGCAGACGGTGTCTAAGGCTTCTCGCTGCTGTTCCCAGTGGAGCATACAACTGGACAGGTCAATAAAAAAATGGAGGGATGTAGTCTGCGAGTATCTGGTGGCTGAGTGCAAGAAGCAGATCACAGTCGAAATGACTTGCAGAGGCGTGCGGTGAGAGTAGAGTTATGGTGACGACAGACAGGATTATCACACAGAGCTTAATTGGCACTGCCGCAAAGAAATGGTTTTTTGGTTGAGTTGAGCGCACTGCGCCGGCCGCGGTGGCCGAGCGGTTCTAGGCGCTTCAGACCGGAACCGCGCGACTGATACGGCGGCAGGTTCGAATCCTGCCTCGGGCGTGGACGTGTGTGATGTCCTTAGGTTAGTTAGGTTTAAGTAGTTCTGAGTTTTAGGGGACTGATGACCACAGATGTTTTAAGTCCCATAGTGCTCAGAGCCATTTGAACCATTTTTTGAGCGCACTGCAGCGTCTCATTGCTATGGTACAGAAAGCCGAAGTATGATTTGTAGGATGTCCGAAACATTCTCGCGAGGTATCGGGGATGCGGCAGTGTGAGTTAAATGGTACCAGTTGGACCCGCTCATAAGTCAAGAGAGCTGTGACTGTGCGTAGTGTGACTCTCTCTCATAACGTTAAATACCTATTGTTGCAACACAGTAGCATACCCGAACGTTGCTCCTGCTTTACTTTGAAGTTCCCTCTCAGAGAGATTCCTTTCAGGCTCGTTGCACAATATTGTACAAACCTTCTGCCTGAGATCAGCTTGTGAGGCAGACAGTTTCAAAATCTTACCCATGGTAAGAAGTGGCTGTCTTAACGCGACCTGTCAGTAGGAACATTTCATCAGGGGTACATCATAACGGTTTCATCATCTTCGGTTGCTGATTTGGTGATGATTGTAGGCTATTTTGTTACTGTCGATTTGCGTAGTTTCTGTTTACTGGTAACGCCAGAACGCCATTTATTATGTTTTAGTATGAGGTCCGTTGTTACGTATGATACTAACTGGTTAAGTCATGCACAACGACTGTCTGGAACGTAGCCTCCAGTAGTGCACAGAAAAATTCTGGAACAGTTAAAGCAAATACACTAGAAAAATGTTAACACTACGTCTTTGCTACTTCTCTGCATAATTACTAATTCTGATTCAAGTATGTCTACCATTTAACTGGTGAAACGGAAACTTCTCCGGTACATTGTCGACTTGCTTTCGGATCGACGAGGCCCTTAAAGCAAGAGCGAAGAGGAAACAGGTCGTAGAATACCGTAGCCACTGAGGTTACACAAGCTCACTCAATCTTTGTTTTATTTTCCTTTCTATTCTTCTTTCCATTCCCTCTTACTCCTTATTACTGTTATTATTAGATTCCTTTTATTATTTATTTTTTTGTTATAATAATACAGGGTGGCGCACGAAATGTGTTACCTTGTTGTTTTTGAATATAAACTTTATTGTCAATACAATCTGGAAGGAACATATACTACAATGAAGAGCCGTCCATGGAGATTTGTTCTAACTCAGCACATGCTCAATATGTCCACCATTTCGTTTCCTAACTTCCTTCAAACGAACACTGAAATTAGTGATTACCCTACGGCACATGTCTTCCGTAATTTCACTGCAAGGTTGAAGAATAAGTCTTCTGAGCTCCATTAAATTACGTGGACTTTTCGGGAAATTTTTTTTCCTTTAGGTACCCCCCAAAGAAAAAAGTCACATGGATTGAGGTCTGGACTATTGGGGGGCCAATTTTGTCCGTCATTGAAGCGACCTGGAAACGTGAGTGAAATGATCCGCAAGTCGAAATGTTCGTGTAAAAACTCCAACACAGAGTTTGCAGTATGTGGTCTTGCTCCATCTTGCATGAACCACTGCGTCTTGAAGGGCAAGGCAGTAGCAAGAAGCTGTGGATTGAAGCTATTGCGAAGCATCCTCAAATAACGCTCGCTGTTCACAGTTTCTTCAAAGAAAAAGGGTCCAATAAGTCCGTGACTGGAAATTGCTGCCCACGCTGTAATCCTCGGAGCATAATGTTGTCGTTCATGAAGCATTTGTGGGTTTTCAGTGACCCAAAAGCGTACATTTTGTTTGTTAACCAAACCGTCTAAATGAAAATGCGCCTCGTCTGGAAACCAAACGTTGTTGAGAGTTTCTTCCCTATCCTCCGCCCACTGAACAAACAGTAGTCTCTGCTGCTTGTGTTCTTCAGTGAGCTCCTGTGCACATCTTGTATGGGTACATATGGAGGTCACTTTTAAGAATGCGTTGAACGGAGCGTCTGGATATTCCCAGTTGCACTGCTGCCTTTCTACACAATTTCCCGGGACTTCTCTGTACAGCAACCCGTACCGCTTCAATATTTTCCTGCGAACAAACAGGCTTAGGCCGAGGTCGCTTCGCTTCCAATACTGTTCCTTCCTGTACAAATTTATCGCACAACTTATGGATGGTCTTCTTGCAAGGGACCCATCGTATATTAAACTGTTGTCGAAAACGCCTCTGAGTCACAACAAGGCTTTTCGTTTCATGAAAAAGTAACACAATTTCCGATCGTTGCTGTGTCGTCAGTCTTCCATTGTCAGCCATTGCTGCTTACTAGTCTCCTAGCGGCAGTATCGTGAAATACACGTCATTTCGTAACTCATTTGTTTTTCCAAGCTCTGCTGGTACTGCTGTAGAGATCCCAGTGGGATATCTAATGTGCGTCGTAAATTGTGAAAGAAACAAAACGGTAACACATTTCGTGCGCCACCCTGTAGATGGAGGGCGGTTTACTGGGTAGTTGTAATGGATCAGCGAGTAATAATTAACTTAGAGTTAACTCTTACAAGTAACAGCTGCAGCGTATTGCAGTATCCTAGAATGGTCGTCCGTCGACAGCTTGTCACAAGTGCAATCCAGGTACTTTAAGAAATAAGAATAAAAATGTTTATGGTTTTCCATATCTTGTTTCAAAAAGTGATATAAACGATGCATTTAGTTAGCTAGGTGATGGACCATCAATAAAGATACATAATTATAAAATGTTCAAGGGACGACGCGGACAATCTTTTGATGTGGTCGATCGAACCCGTGCAGAATCTAAATCAGCTGTCTCCCACACGAGATTGGTGCTTTAAACGTAGCACCGGGTGGTGCCATTTTAGTGCTCATCTCGACGTCGGAAATTAACCGCACGTGTAAATACCGTCCCACCAGCACACGAGTAATCTCGTCCGAGGCATTTATAGAGCAACTGCGAAGTCTAATCGCGCGGAGTGATGGGCCCAGCTGCGTCTGCCTTGTAATGATTCCTGGAAGGAAGACGTTCCTTATTATGTCTATACGTGGTAAGCGGAGAGGACGGGAATCTGTTCTGCTGTAGTCTGTAATTACGTCATTAATGAGGCAGCTAATACAGCTTGTTTTCTCCTTGTTTTTTGTGTGTTTGGGCGGCGCTGGGAGACAAATACCTGGAGATAATTATCTGTCGTACCGTTCCAGCTGCAGTAATACCGTCAGTCACAGACAGAAAAAGAGGAGCGCGCGGCACAGGTACAACTGGGTTACAATCCAGAGGGGACTTTTAAGCTACTGTTTCTTATTTGTCTCGCAATGGAAGGAAGTTAAACGCACGTTCCTAACATTTGTAGAGTTAGAGAAAACTTTTGACAATGTTGAGTGGTGCACACCGTTTGAAATTATGAAAGTAAGTGGGATGAAATACGCGGAGTGAAAGGTTATTTGCAATTTGCCCAGAAAGCAGACTGCTCTCACAGGTGCATTCTGTTTTAATGCTGCTCGCTTAACATCTGTTGATAAAAAGCAAGGTTACAGTCAGTCATCTTGCAGGCGATCATTGTAGGCAAAACGACCCCTTCCTTCCGCCTCCTTGATTTCTATCTCACCATCTATGGACGTCCTATCGCCCTCACTCCCACCCTTAAGTACCTTGGCGTCACCCTCGACCGTCGCCTCTCCTGGACCCCCCATCTCCGGACAATCCAAGCCAAGGCACGCTCCCGACTCCGTCTCCTCAAGCTCCTTTCCGGCCGCACGTGGGGTCTGGACCCCTCCACCATACTCCACACCTATAAATCCCTCATCCGCCCTATCCTTTGTTACGCCCATCCGGCCTGGATCTCCGCCCCCACCCTACCTTTTATAAATCCCTCCAAATCCTTGAACGCCATGCTCTCCGCCTCCCCTATCGCATCCGTCTCCCCTCCCCCACGCGGATCCTGTACGATCTCATCCCCTTCCCCCACCTCCTCCTTTTCCTTGAAAGGATACGGATCCTGTACACCTCCCACAAACTCGATCCTCCTCATCCGCTTGTCTCACCCATCCTCTCCCACCCCCGCCCGCTGCCGGCACCTGTATTCCCACGTCCCACCCGGTCTCCATCTCTCCACCCTCCTTAGCCTCTCTCAAGGTGGCTTCCGCCAACTCCCCCTCCCTGATGATGTCCTCCTCCCCTCCATCTACCCCTCCTATAAACTTTGATCCTCCCCCCACTTCCTGTGTCCTTTCCTTTAGGCACCCTCCCTCCCTTTCTTTTCCTTTTCCCCTGTCCCCTCCCTCCACCCCTCTTCCCCCGGGCTTCCCCTCCCCCTTCCTCCCTTCCCCCTGTCTCCCCTGCCCGTGGCATCTGCTCTCCCCTCTCCCTCCCTCCCCCACTCCTCCTCTCTTGGCAGGTCCCCGGACTTGTACACGGTTAGTGAACATTCGCGCGCCGGAGATCAACGCCTCGTGTTCTGTGTGTGCCGTCGTTTTGTGCTTAAGTGGTTCAGTGTTATTCGTTTTGTGCAGTTCTCGTTTCTGTGTCCAAGTGTTTGAACAATTTTATCTTGGACTCTACGCCCGTGAACGGCACCTTGTATTTTAAACAGTGTTTGTCTCCGTTTATATGTCCACCATGTTTTTTCTCTAAATGTCTTCATTTGTATATCTGTGTTTCTCTGCGGCCAAAGAGCGGCGTCGTATGCTGCTGCAGGCCTGCCTGTACTGCAGGTTTCAAAATAACAATAAAGAAAAAAAAAATCAGACATCTTGTCGAGGTTTGGGACGGTGTGCTGAAAACTGCGCCCACTGAAATTTGAGTCCATTCAAATTTGCGCCCAGGAAGGGTCGAGGAAGGGTCCACTGATCCCCTGGCCCGGCAGGTAGAAGGGCTGAGGGACGCTACCCAGAACGTTCCGAGCTCGCAGTTTGAAGCCATACTATACAGAACGCTGCGAACTGAGAAGGGCATTGTTAAGAGTGCACCGGCAGCTTTCTACAAGAAAAAACCATCGAAGGTATATTAGATGCTGTTCCAGATCCCAGATCCAGATTTGATTCAAAATCCAGAAACGAAACTTCCCTCGATTACACAAAAATCAGTTGAAAATTGTTATGAGGTTCCTGAAGACGGTTTCCTTGCACAAATTTCACGACTAAGAAGAGTTTTTCGTAAACTGTACCAAACCTTATCTCGGCGGTACGATAGTGTTTCGACGGCGTTATGTATCAGAATTTTTTCTTTAAAGAGTGAGATTAATTACGAATTATCTTTGATCCACTGTGAGTAAAGGACGACTGTCTAATTTAGCAGTCAATAAAAAAGTGGAGTAGCCAAAGATATCGATACTGATGAGGCTATTTCAAAATTTGTAACCGAAAAAGAATGAAGAAATTCTGAGCTAAATGCTAGTCACCTGCCACCAAGGAGGTCGTCGGTTATTTGTTCTGCTTTCTTGATAATAAGTGTGTGTGTGTGTGTGTTTTTTAATGCGTTATACTTATTCGTTTTCATCCACAAAAACTGTTTGCGAAGTAGTTAACCGTTATACTTTGATCACTTAGTCACGCATATGAAAAACTGCTACACACAAACGTTGTATTTTATACGTTCGGGAGGTTGCCAATTAGGGGGTGAGGGTGGGGAAGGCGATTTTCTCTGCCTCGTGATGACTGGGTGTTGTGTGATGTCCTTAGGTTAGTTAGGTTTAAGTAGTTCTAAGTTCTAGGTGACTGACGGCCATAGATGTTAAGTCCCATAGTGCTCAGAGCCGTTTGAACCATTTTTTTGGGGAAGGCGAGGAATGACAAATTAAAGTCGGCCGGAGTGGCCGAGCGGTTCTAGGCGCTACAGTCTGGAACCGCGCGACCGCTACGGTCGCAGGTTCGAATCCTGCCTCGGGCATGGATGTGTGTGATGTCCTTAGGCTAGTTAGGTTTAGGTATTTCTAAGTTCTAGGGGACTGATGACCTCAGAAGTTAAGTCCCATAGTGCTCAGAGCCATTTGAACCATTTTTGACAAATTAAAAGTCTGCACCAGGTACCAAACTGTCTAGCTGCACCACTGCGTAAATGTCAGTCTGAATGGTCGTTGAAACTTCCATATCGGAATTATTGTGAAAGAAACACACAAGTCGCATGATGTCAGCTGTACGACAGCTAGAGTGGTAATAGGGCTGTTTGTTCTGACAGTGGTAGAGGAGTTTATCGGGACGCAGTTCGGCCGTGTCTGGGGAGCAGGTAGTTCAGAGAGATTACGATGGTCTAGGCACAGGTAAGCCGTGATACAAAGGGAGCAATTATTCGGCGCAGATTTCACAGATTTATTGTCGGACGCAAATTTCACTGGACGCAGTTTTCATGGATTCGTTTGAGACAGAGGGGCGATAAGTCAGACTGAGGGAGGATAGGACTCTGCAGTGGCACTTTTATCGATGCCATCCGCACGAGAGCAGGACATGTAACGTGCCTAGAAAACGCTCACAAGCAACTGAACTGATGCACCTACCTAACAGCTTGTATTACAGACTTACACGTCGACGCACCATAGCGTAGACTTGACAACAAACCAAGAGCGTTGGGAGCCATCTTCATCCATGACCTCGGAAGTGACACCCACAACTCACTGAGATTAATCGAAGCTGGATCCAACGCGCACAACGGCGTCAAAGCGAAACGTTCCGCCTAGTGTCCTTCAGCGTACGGAGCCGTGTTTGCTGCTGAAGGGGTTGCCTAGCGGCAGGCGCCGGCCCCTATAACGCTCTGTAGACTCGTTGGATGCAGTTTCCGGACACGGGTACCTATCCTCGATTTGTCCCTCAAGATACACTGTATAATCCTTTGAAGTCTGTCACAACATTGCTGGGACACCCTGTAGATTGTCACTTACCCCTCCCTCAATAAAATGGAATTGGAAACCAATCTGTAGTCCTGGAACGATGCGCGCTTCGTCATGCATTGTGCAGTCACTTGTCGAGTGTATATGCAGACATAGACAGCCAGTACGAGTTTGACACCGCAATCTCGTGATGCGCCGAACCATTTCATTCCCTTCATTAAAATGGTATCTCTACCGGTTTCGACTTATTACTCAGTCTACGTCAACTGCTCTACCAGAAAAAGAATAAAGGGGATTAGTAAAATACTAGGAAACTAAATTACAAAACAATTTAAATTCTTTAACCCTTTGACTATAATTTTATTTCTAAAACAGTAATGTATGGGTATTTTAAATAATGCCTAGTCAGAAGTAAGAATATGACAAGAATATTTCCTGCCTTTTCATTTTCAAAATGGGTTGGGGGTGGGGGGCAAGATATACGCGGTTATTCATAAGTACCTCCAGGGTTTCAGAAGACGTCTGTGCAGATGCTATAAGACATACTGAAAACTGACAATCATCAGCGTGCAGAGCATTTCTCTAAGTTTGCAACTCACACTGCAGGATCTCAGTATGGGCTTCGTTTGTGATGTGACAAACATCAATTCGTGGAAGCAAGTCGTTAACCCGATGTGTTCGGGAAGGTGCAAAGACAGCCGGCTTTGCGATTCTGGCAATTGGGTTGCCTACCTGCAGGTGCGAACTAATTCGATGTGACAGTACGGTGACAAGGGTTAACTGTGGAATTTGGCAACAGCAAGACCTACAGATCCAACCTGTAACTATAAGAATTCCGCTAATCATTAAGAGGTTTCCCTTTACCAGCGGGACATTGATACATAACAACAAAAAGCAACAAATTCCAATCGGTTCTCTGGTAACCAATCGTGGTACACAAACGTCCCATTGGTAGCCAAAGGGTTAAGCTACTATACAGAGTAATTAAAAATGTTGCACACAGATTGAGGGAGCTGACAGGGGAGTCGAAATAGTGTGGCAGTGAGAGCTTTGGGGTGCCAGGAGCAGCCGGCCGCGGTGGTCTCACGGTTCTAGGCGCTCAGTCCGGAACCGCGTGACTGCTACGGTCGCAGGTTCGAATCCTGCCTCGGGCATGGATGTGTGTGATGTCCTTAGGTTAGTTAGGTTTAAGTAGTTCTAAGTTCTGGGGGACTGATGACCACAGATGTGCTTCCCTTTACCAGCGGGACATTGATACATAACAACAAAAAGCAACAAATTCCAATCGGTTCTCTGGTAACCAATCGTGGTACACAAACGTCCCATTGGTAGCCAAAGGGTTGAGCTACTATACAGAGTAATTAAAAATGTTGCACACAGATTGAGGGAGCTGACAGGGGAGTCGAAATAGTGTGGCAGTGAGAGCTTTGGGGTGCCAGGAGCAGCCGGCCGCGGTGGTCTCGCGGTTCTAGGCGCTCAGTCCGGAACCGCGTGACTGCTACGGTCGCAGGTTCGAATCCTGCCTCGGGCATGGATGTGTGTGATGTCCTTAGGTTAGTTAGGTTTAAGTAGTTCTAAGTTCTGGGGGACTGATGACCACAGATGTTAAGTCCCATAGTGCTCAGAGCCATTTGAACAATTTTTTTTTGCCAGGAGCAACAAGGACAGTCAAGACACCCGCATCTTAAGTCCAGCACAGGTACTGTGCTGTTTTGTGGTCAGTTGTTAGATCGGTTGCTGCTGCTACAATAGCAGCTTATCAAGCTTTAAGTGAGTTTGAAACTGGTGTTATAGTCGGCGTACGAGGGATGGGACACAGCATCTACGCGGTAGTCATGAAGTGGAAATTTTCACATACGACCATTTCACGAGTGTATCGTGAATACCAGGAATCCGGTAAGACATCAAACCTCCGACATCGCTGCGGTCGGAAAAAGATCCTGCAATAACGGGACCAACGATGACTGAAGAGAATCGTGCAACGTGACAAAAGTGCAACTCCTCCGCAAGCTGCTGCAGATTTTAATGCTGGGCCATCAAGAAGTGTCAGCGTGCGAACCATTCAACGAAACATCATCGATATGGGCTTTCGGAGCCTTGTTGACTGCACGACACGCCTCGCCTGGGCCCATCAACACCAACATTGGACTGTTGATGACTGGAAACATGTTGACTGCTCGGACGAGTCTCGTGTCAAATTTTATCGAGTGGATGGACGTGTACGGCTACGGAGACAACCTCATGAATCCATGGCCCTGCATGAAACAGGGGACTGTTGAAGCTGGTGGAGGCTCTGTAATGGTATGTAGCGTGTGCAGTTGGAGTGATATGGGACCCCTGATACGTCTACGAATGACTCCGCCAGGTAACACGTACGTCTGATCACCTGCATCCATTCACGTCCATTGTGCATTCCGACGGTCTTGGGCAATTGCAGCAGGACAATGCGACACGCCACACGTCCAGAACTGTTACAGAGTAGCTCCAGGAACACTCTTCTATGTTTTAACACTTCCGCTGCCGACCAGTCTCCCCAGACATGAACATTATTGAGCATATCTGGGATGCCTTGCAACGTGCTGTTCAGGAGAGATCTCCACCCCCTCGTACTCTTACGGATTTATGGACAGCCCTGCAGGATTCATGGTATGAATGCCCTTCAGTACTACTTTAGACATCAGTCGAGTCCATGCCACGTTATGTTGCGGCACTTCTGCGTGCTAGCGGGCCCTACACGATATTAAACCGTCGGCACACGGACCGTGCATCCGAACGTTGAGCGTTGAGCGTGCCGAGTGTCTGACGTCACAGCATGGAATAGCACGCTCGGGAGTCTTTCGGAACGTGCAGACCAATATCTGGCATGTCAGATATTCTGAGCGTGCTTCTGACCGTTGACCAGTGACATGACACAACGCCACCTACGTCACAAGCACACCCTCTCCCTTCAGTACAGAGTTCTGAGGCGCCATATTGGCATTCATTTCAAGCCTATATGTATATATGCCGTTCCGATCACCAATAAATTGAGTATCACTGTAAAACCCGTTGTTAACTGTGTGATTCGTTCCAATAAAATAATGAGAAACATCATATTCGTGGCAAAAGAATTATTGTAACTTGCGTATAATGAGAGTAGGCTATTTGAAGGCAGCGACACACTGAAGATCCACCCAAAACGCAGTGTTGTTGGTACAACGTGTTATAATTAAATTTCAGTAAGTAACATATCTACGATTAAGGTTTTTAGCGAGAGGTAAGATGGGCAACATACTATAATTAGGTACGAAAGCAGTAATGTTGGTTTAGCGTAATGAATAGCGTCACTGTCACTTAATAAGTTCTTTTGTTGGGGCAGTGGTTCGCGTCCTGACGCAACCAATTTTTTTTCCCTAGCATTCGCGTTTATATTAGGTTCTGATACTTTATTATTAGCTTAATATAAGTATAGACTATAATATTTGATGTTATGTAAATACAAGTTCACCTTTTTTTGAGGGGTGACTTTGTTCGATTGGCTTAATCTAAAGGACAGCTTACGCTACTTGTATAAAGATATTTTGCTCCTTCCTCTTTTACGCTTCGTAATTCACATGTTGCAAAGATTATGCTACTGGGTAGGAACAGTGATCAAGTAAGACTGACCTTGGGGTTTTACTAAAATATGGGAATGATGAAATAATGTTTATCTTATGCGGAGAAGTATTCCAAATTTGTACCGCAAGGTTGGTAATGGAACTTTTATAAGCCCGTGACGTTATTGACTGGACATGGTACTTTCCTTTTCGTGGACGATCGAAGAAATGTGCGTTTTAATAGAGCTAACGTGGGAATTTTACGCGCGCCTGTTGAGTAAACAGTGTGATTAACGAACTAGAAACATCCCTCAACTGTCGCTGGAGTGCGTTGCGATCGCGTATACCACGTTGGGGTCCACGTACCGATGCAGCAGTCGCGTTCAGCAGCACGTTTAACTTGGCACGCTCAACGTTAACGTTCGACAGCACGGTCCGTGTGCCGACGGCTTTAGGCGGGTGTAACAGTTGACAAGAATGGGGGAAAGAAATACAGTAGAAGAAGAATGGGTAGCTTTGAGGGATGAAGTGGTGAAGGCAGCAGAGGATCAAGTTGGTAAAAAGACGACGGCTAGTAGAAATCCTTGGGTGACAGAAGAAATACTGAATTTAATTGATGAAAGAAGAAAATATAAAAATGCAGTAAATGAAGCAGGCAAAAAGGAATACAAACGTCTCAAAAATGAGATCGACAGGAAGTGCAAAATAGCTAAGCAGGCATGGCTAGAGGGCAAATGTAAGGATGTAGAGGCTTACCTCACTAGGGGTAAGATAGATACTGCCTACAGGAAAATTAAAGAGACCTTTGGAGAAAAGAGAACCACTTGTATGAATATCAAGGGCTCAGATGGAAACCCAGTTCTAAGCAAAAAAGGGAAAGCAGAAAGGTGGAAGGAGTATATAGAGGGACTATACAAGGGCGATGTACTTGAGGACAGTATTATGGAAATGGAAGAGGATGTAGATGAAGATGAAATGGGAGATATGATACTGCGTGTAGAATTTGATAAAGCACTGAAAGACCTAAGTCGAAACAAAGCCCCGGGAGTAGACAACATTCAATTAGGACTACTGACAGCCTTGGGAGAGCCAGTCCTGACAAAACTCTACCATCTGGTGAGCAAAATATATGAGACAGGCGAAATACCCTCAGACTTCAAGAAGAATACAATAATTCCAATCCCAAAGAAAGCAGGCGTTGACAGATGTGAAAATTACCGAACTGTCAGTTTAATAAGTCACGGCTGCAAAATACTAACGCGAATTCTGTACAGACGAATGGAAAAACTGGTAGAAGCCGACCTCGGGGAAGATTAGTTTGGATTCCGTAGAAATATGGGAACACGTGAGGCAATACTGACCCTACGACTTATCTTAGAAGCTAGATTAAGAAAAGGCAAACCTACGTTTCTAGCATTTGTAGACTTGGAGAAAGCTTTTGACAATGTTGACTGGAACAATCTCTTTCAAATTTTGAAGGTGGCAGGGGTAAAATACAGGGAGCGAAAGGCTATTTACAATTTGCAAAGAAACCAGATGGCAGTTATAAGAGTCGAGGGACATGAAAGGGAAGTAGTGGTTGGGATGGAGTGAGACAGGGTTGTAGCCTAACACCGATGTTATTCAGTCTGTATATTGAGCAAGCAGTAAAGGTAACAAGAAAAATTCGGAATAGGTATTAAAATCCATGGAGAAGAAATAAAATCTTTGAGGTTCGCCGATGACATTGTAATTCTGTCAGAGACGACAAAGGACCTCGAAGAGCAGTTGAACGGAATGGACAGTGTCTTGAAAGGTTGATATAAGATGAACATCAACAAAAGCAAAACGAGGATAATGGAATGTAGTCGAATTAAGTCGGGTGATGCTGAGGGAATTAGATTAGGAAATGAGACGCTTAAATAGTAAAGGTGTTTTGCTATTTGGGAGCAAAATATCTGATGATGGTCGAAGTAGAGAAGATATAAAACGTAGACTGGCAGTGGCAAGGAAAGCGTTTCTGAAGAAGAGAAATTTGTTAACATTGAGTATAGATTTAAATGTCAGGAAGTCGTTTCTGAAAGTATTTTTATGGAGTGTAGCCATGTATGGAAGTGAAATATGGACGATAAATAGTTTGGACAAGAAGAGAATGGAAGCTTTCGAAATGTGTTGCTACAGAAGAATGCTGAAGATTAGATGGGTAGATCATATAACTAATGAGGAAGTATTGAATAGGATTGGGGAGAAGAGGAGTTTGTGGCACAACTTGACAAGAAGAAGGGATGGGTTGGTAGTACATGTTCTGAGGCATCAAGGGATCACCAATTTAGTATTGGAGGGCAGCGTGGAGGGTAAAAATCGTAGAGGGAGACCAAGAGATGGATACACTAAACAGATTCAGAAGGATGTAGGCTGCAGCACGTATTGGGAGATGAAGAAGCTTGCACAGGATAGAGTAGCATGGAGAGCTGCATCAAACCAGTCTCAGGACTGAAGAGCACAACAACAACAACCACCAGTTTCTTTGGCCCTTCAGAGTAGAATTTCTTTTTAAATTCAGGATCCGACCATGCGAGTAGCTCTCCGTGCGTCACTGCCGCGTTTGATGACAGCCGATACTCCGAACTACGACGCGTCAGGTCATCGGCCACTAGCGGAGGCGTTTCGAGTTCGTGGCGTCAGTGCTGGGCGGCGGGTACGCTACGCCTGCGCCGCTGGGCTGCCATTCCAGGCGCCACGTGTCCTTTGCCTACCAGTTCTCGCAAAGGCCGTAACCGCCGAGCGCTGCCTACGTGGTGCGGCTCTCAAATGGCACAAGTGAGTGGCGCGAGCGTAGACCGAGCCGCAAGCGGCAGCGGCGACGACTCTGTCGTTCCGGTCGACCGGCGCAGCACCTTGTACACAATCGCGACCCGTGAAACACGGCATTTTTTAAATTCTGGCTTGTGGCCAGTTTTATGCCGTTCTCCATCTATCTATATTATTTTACCACTCCTATATTGGAATGAGATTTTCACTCTGCAGCGGAGCGTGTGCTGATATGAAACTTCCTGGCAGATTAAACTTCTCTTCTTCCTTCCTTGGCTCTGCGAACGTCAAGGAGTGCGGACGCATAGCTCTGGGTGTCTCGCTGGGCGTTGGCTTGCTACGTTCTGTTGTGTTAACGTGCCACAGCAATGCCTCTGCGACGTGCATGGCGTCGTCGCTGGCGGCGCAGTGTACCTGTGTATCGCAGTTTGAAGGCGATTGATATTGACTTGGCTGGGCAGTTTAATAAACAGCAATTGATTGGATGTCCAAATGTTTTTCGTGGACTCCATCTGAACCTTACCTGTGATGTACAAGCAGTGTTTGGAGGTAGTACCTGGCTGACACTGGCTGTTGTATGGGGCAATCATGCGGATTATGGTGGCCTTGAAGCATTTCCAGATGCTAACATTTTGGCTTGGAAGACATGGAGTATAGCTGAGACTACAGGACTCTCGGCTAAACAGCCTTATGGTACTCTTGTTCCAAACATGCCATTTGTTTTGACTACGAGAAGGAAGAAGAAGTTAAATGCTGATAAGTACCTCTTTATATGGGCGAAAGTCGGCAATGGCTCGAACTCGGGAAATGCAAAGATCCCCAGTTCGAGTCTCGGTACGGCACACAGTTTTAATCTGCCAGGAAGTTTCATATCAGCGCACACTCCGCTGCAGGGTGAAAATCTCATTCTGGAAACATCCCCCAGGCTGTGGCTAAGCCATGTCTCCGCAATATCCCTTCTTTCAGGAGTGCTAGTTCTGCAAGGTTCGCATGAGAGCTTCTGTAAAGTTTGGAAGGTAGGAGACGAGGTACTGGCAGAAGTAAAGCTGTGAGGACGGGGCGTGAGTCGTGCTTGGGTAGCTCAGTTGGTAGAGCACTTGACCACGAAAGACAAAGGTCCCCAGTTCGAGTCTCGGTGCGGCGCACAGTTTTAATCTGCCAGGAAGTTTCATATCAGCGCACACTCCGCTGCAGGGTGAAAATCTCATTCTGGAAACATCTCCCAGGCTGCGGCTAAGCCATGTCTCCGCAATATCCTTTTTTACAGGAGTGCTAGTTCTGCAAGGTTCGCAGAAGAGCTTCTGTGAAGTTTGGAAGGTAGGAGACGAGATACTGGCAGAAGTGAAGCTGTGACGATGGGGTGTGAGTCGTGTTTGGGTAGCTCAGATGGTAGAGCACTTGCCCACAAAAGGCAAAGTTCCCGAGTTCGAATCTCTGTCCGGCACACAGTTTTAATCTGCCAGGAAGTTTCACTTCTATATTACTTATGCACCCACGTAACTCTCCATAATTTGTTCTGAATATTCTAATCTTTGCGGACCTTTAAATTTTCTATACTCTAATGCCTACTTCCAGGACAATTTACTGGCGCCAAACCTTCTTTTCTCGCAGCTTGCATTGCTTAAAGACGAAAACATGTAATTCTTTTCGGCTATAGCTTTTGGGTGGCACAGCACAGTTGAAAAACTATAAAATTTTACATTGATTCACTGTTCCGTCGGTCCTTGGTAGAATATTTTGTACATAATGAAACGCACACAGCACTGGTGCAATATTCTACAATATTTATTATTTATTACCTGAATCGTTTTTCGGCTGTTACGTCATCGTCAGGTACAAAGACAAGTATGTGGTCCAGCGAAATTTTGTTGGGTCAAAGATTTTAAACTAGAGCATGTACAGAGTATCTTCATTTCCAGAGATGAAAATGTTAATGTTAGAACAGGAATTAAACCAGAGACGTTATTTCAGTGTAAATGCGAAGTAAGATTATTTGACTAATATAAAATAGGCGACACATTAACAATAGAAAAATTACAACATTAGAAAAACAATTGAAGAATAGGCTTTGGTGACAATTCCAAAGATATGGCTGAACAAATTAATCTTGTATTTAATAGATCATAAATTACAAACAGAGGAGAGATAATAGTGTGAGTCTTACAGCTGTGATTATACAAAGTAAATTTATTTAACACAACAAGAGAAATTATATTAACTGAAATAAAGGAAGTGGCGATGTTAGGAAGAGGGGTAATTTACAACATGGGCTGTATGGGATTATGGGCAGTATTTGCAGTTAGAAGTTGTGAGTAGAGGAACTGTTTCTAGTCATTCAGTACAACGCTTGGGCTGATCCACATGTGTTTCTTAATTTCCATAATTTCTAGACGGTTCATCTCTATTTGTGGATGTGGTGTAATACTTAATGTTTCACCTTGTAACTATGGCCTTCTTTAAGCAGGCGGTCTGCAAAAGTAGAGTCTCCTTTTCTCAGTTTCCAGCTTTTGCAGTGTTCTGCCCTGCCAGATAGACCTATATAGAATTTGCCACAATTACAAGTAATTTTATATATTCAACTCTTTTCCAAAGCTGGGGTGCTGTATTTCCCATTGTGCAAAAAGTGTCGAACAGTGTTGTGCACATAAAATGATGTTTTTATATTCCTGGATTTAAGCTTTCTTGTTACATCCAGTGAGACATTTCCGAGGTATGGAATAGTGCATCATTTATTGCATTCTTGAGTTGATGAGTTAAGAGCGTTATAATATCTCATCTGTTTATAATTTATGATCTATTAAAGACAAGATTATTTTGTTCAGTCACATCTTTGGGTATATCACCAAAGCTTATTGTTCAATTTTGTTCTTGTATGTACGACTGTTGTAATTTGTCTATAGTTCATTCGTTAAAGTGTTACATATTTTATCTTAGTTAAATAATATTACTTCGCATTTACACTGAAATAACCTCACTTGTTTTATTCCTGTTCTAACATCAACATTTTCATCTCTGGAAATGAAGACACTCTGTACCTGCATTAATTTAAAATCTTTGACACAACAAAATTTCGCTGCACCACAAATCTCTCTTTGTAGGTGATGATGGCGTAACAGCCGAAAACTGGTTCGTGTAGCAAATAATAACTAATGTAGAATATTACACCATTGCTGTGTCAGTTTCAGTCATAATATAAAATTTTATGTTAGTAAGAAAAAAACTACAGTTCCTAGAAATGATTACCTAAATACTCACTACTGGCTTTGATTGCAAACTAGTTACTTGCAGTTGAGGTGATATTGTGCTGCAACATAGCAGCAGCAGCATCCAGTATTCTCTTGACGGAGCAAATGGCAGTATTTCCGATCAAAAATCACTTAAAACACTGACATCCCATCAATTCTTGAAAGTAGTTGCAGTTAGTCTGAACTACTGCAAGGTCAGACACGCACGCAAGGGTATCTAGGACAAAGTCCCTTCAGAAAGTTGGGTGGTGAATGTTTATCTACACGTAGTAGCTATGCTGCTCGTGCCGATCCTCTGACTCTACTTGCGTCCTGCTGATGTGAATTTATAGGTCAGAAATGGTCCATTTCCTGCAAAACGCGTTCGGTTTGGAGAGATTCATATCATACAGTTTTCTGGGAGTAACATGTAGAGATATGAGTAGGAACGACCACATTGGCTCAGCTCTAGGTAAAGCAGCTGAGGGGTAACGACAGGTTATGATTCTTCGGTAGGACAGAAACAGCAGTTTGTCTACAGAAGAGATTGCTTAGAAACACTCTCGAGAGCGCTGATAAAATAAGGCAAATAACAGTTCACACAGAGGCGTTAAAGCACTCTTCTCATGCTGCTTGTGTGAATGGTATTGGCAGAAACAATATGTGGTCCATAAAAAGTACTTTGCCACGCATTTCGCAGTGATTTGCAAAGCATAGATGTAGATATCAAGACTGTATACCAGTTAGATTGCGTTCCAAGTATGCTGATGAAATAGCTCCATATTTAACATTCATATAGAACTGCTCGCTCGACGAATGATTCGTACCAGAGGACTGCAAAATTGTATAGGTCACATCAGTCGCCAACAAAGGAAGTAAAAGCAGTCCGCAGAATGACAGACACTTATCAATGACATCAATCTGCAGTACGATTTTGGAACAAATACTGTGTAACATCAATATGAAATATCTCGAAGACAACGGATCCAGAAAATATTGTTCTAGTAAATCTAAAATGCTCCTTTATTTACACGAAGAAGTAATGAATGCTATTGACAGAGTATCTCAGGTTGATTCCATATTTCTAGATTTCCAGAAGGCTTTCGCTACCGTTCCTCCTAGGTTGCTTCTACTCCAATTGGGCGCCTATGAAGTAACGTCTCAATTGCACGGCTGCATTCATTATCTCCGGTCACAAAGGTCTCAGTTCGTAGTAACTGAAGGGAAGTCTTCCAATGAAACAGTAATGCTGTCTGGTGTTCCACAAGGAAGCGTTGTAGGTCCTCTGCTGTTTCTAATCTATGTACACTATTTGGGAGAGAATCTGAACAGCCCTCTTATATTGTTTACAGATGATGCAGTCGTTTATCATTTAATAAAGTCATCAGGAAATCAATAAGAATCACAAAATGTTTTCAACAAGATATCTGTATAGTGCGGAAAGTGGCAATTGACCCTGAACAACAGATGCGTGAAGTCGCCTATATGAGTACTAAAAAGAATAAGTTAAATTACTTTTTTACACGATAAACAATACAAATTTAAAAGTTGCAGATTCAGCTAAATAGGTAGGGATTACAATTACGAAGAACTTAAATTGCAACCATCACACAGAAAATGTTTTGAGCAAGGGGAACCAAAGACTGCATTTTACTTACAAGACGCAACAAATCTATTACAGAGACTGCGTACACTATGCTTATCCGTGCTCTTATGGAGTATTGCTGCGCGGTAAAGCATCCTTAGCAGGTAGGGTTGACGGACGCCGTCGATAAAAGTTCAAAGAAGGGCAGTTCGTTTCGTATTATCGAAGTTGGGGAGAGAGTGTCATCGCGTGACCCGGGGTAGCAATCATTAAAACAAGGCGCTTTTCTTTGTGGCGAGATCTTTTCACGAAAATTCAGCCACTAACTTTCTCTTTCGAATGCGATCATAATTTATTGACTCCTATCTACACAGAGAGAAACGACCATCTTACTAAAATAGGACAAATCGCAGTTCGCTCTGGAAGATTTAGGTGTTCATTTTTCCTACGTACCACTCGAGAGTGGAGCGGTCGCGAAATAGTCTGAAAGTAATTCTGTGTAGCCCCTGCCAAGCATTTGCAGAGTATTCATATGGCTGTAGATATGAGTAGAGACCAGTGAGCAAAGATTCAGATAACAGTTGTAGACAAATTGAGCAAACGGAGGGCGTGTACGCACTTGCGTTCACATTTCTATCCACTTACGTAACACTTGGCGTCGGCAAAGCTAAACGAATTAAATTATCAAATCGCGACTTTCCGAGCAACATTACTACAGACGCCAAAATACATGTTATAAACGAAGACATTTTGAAAAGAAACCGAGTGCACAGCGGTAGATTTCAATTCCTTTTGAGCAAATGTGCAGTACTTGATGAAATGCCGAGCCTTAAGCCGCGTGAAACATAAGCGCATGGCGAATTCGTGTTCTGACTTCAGCTTTTGGTGGACTCCGTTGTTGTACAGCGTGCACTCACCCCTGGGAGCCATTGCGTTGTTGTTTGTGGCGCGGAAAAAAAAAAAAAAACCGAGGGACAGTGCTTTCGTCGCGCACACTTGCCCGATTTGGCAGCAGCAGAACTCTGCCTTATTCCCCAAGATTAAAATAGCCTTGAAGGGGACGAGGTAGTCAGCTATCCAAGGGATTCATTATACCGAGGTACAGCAGCTGAATACACTTCTAAAAGACAACAATTTTCAAACGCTTTCCAGTTACTGTGCAGGAGAATCACAATATCTTTCGGTCTGACGTGCAGATGCCAATGGACTGTTATTAGTTTGGTTGACAACTTACAAGAAAGCTATTGCTTCGTTTTCAACAGTTAAGAAATGGGTGGATGAGCTCAAATTTCCCGTGTTCTCTTGAAGATAGACCACGCGAAGAACGTACCAAAATTGCAATTATGGACGAAAACAACGAGAAAGCGTTCAGCACCTAAGATGCCTGCCGTGATAAGCTAAACGCTTCCCTCCTCTGCAAGTCTTCGATTCACCACTGCGGATATTAAAATTTTATAAATCACTATAAGCCGTTCCATTTGTCGGAGCACAAACAAAATGTAAAGAAGAAAGATTAGGGTTTAAAGTCTCGTTGAAGGCTCTGAGCACTATGCGACTTAACTTCTGAGGTCATCAGTCGCCTAGAACTTAGAACTAATTAAACCTAACTAACCTAAGGACATCACACACATCCATGCCCGAGGCAGGATTCGAACCTGCGACCGTAGCAGTCCCGCGGTTCCGGACTGAGCGCCTAGAACCGCTAGACCACCGCGGCCGGCATCTCGTTGATGATAACTTCATTACACACGGAGCATAAACTCGAATTGGGAAAGCTTGATGAAGGAAATCGGCCATGTCCTTTTCAAAGCAACCTTGAGCGATTTATGGAAACCGTCGAAAACATAGGTCTGGATAGCTGGACGGGGATTTGAACCGCCATTCTCCCGAATGGAAGTCCAGTGTGTTGCCACCGCATCGCCTCGCTCGGTACGGAGCGCTAACGGTAGGCTACATCCGGCCTGAATTGTTTTGGTCGACTGTCTGTCAATAATTGCTGGATGTAAAAGGCTTCAGATAAAGATTTATTTCTTTCCGCGCACTGACACACATAAATTTTTCTGTTTATTTACGTTTAAGGCATTGCCACGATTAGAAATTTCGTATCCGACTTTGATATTGTATCTTAGATTATCTACTTGCCATCACAAACATAACCAAATTTCGCCATACCTGACGCTTTCTTTGTGACGAACGGTGATGATCGACCTTCATTTATTGTAAATATCGCGTACAAACAGTGAAATTTACAGGAACTTAAAGTCAACAAATCGCGAAGCTAACACGCTATCTCACAACTACAAATGACTGATTAATTGCGTTTTTGCGCTCAAAGATGAAGTTTTCAAAGCGTTGCCTGGTAGACAGAAGGCAACTAATGACTCGCTGTATGACGTAACTCACCACGGAAGAGAACAGAAAAAGTCAAACTATAAGAAAAAACCGCGCTAATGACGAGTCATCCCTGCAACTCTTTTGAGGATAAAGAAGGCAGCGTTTACATTAAGGAGGGCTAAACAAACGTCATACTGTTTTCTGCAGCCACGGATCAATCGGGAGAAGATCTTAAATACACAATGACAGCCCGAGCACTGATGGTAAAATCAACTATGTTGTTAGGTTGCATCACGTTCCTCTTCAGATTTCTTCTTCACCATAAACCTGTGGACTTTCCTGCTCGGATCTTCATCGGGATCTCCTGGTGTCCATGGCTAGCTGAACGCAGACGGAAACTAGTGTCGCCTTCACTTACAAAACGGAGTCATTCCGTGCTTTTCTGACGAAGCGGAGGTACTGAGTGAAACTTTTCCTGGTGCTATTGGTGGGCCTTTGTCATTGGTTAACCAGAAATGACAAGAAGAGAAATAGTGGGAAAATATTACAAAGACGACATTTTTCAGTCAGGCCAAAATACGAGGTGCATTCAAGTTCTAAGGCCGCCGACTTTTTTTCTCCGGACTGGAAAGAGATAGAAACATGCGAATTGTTTTAAAATGAGGACGCGTTCATTGTCAATACGTCCCAGAGATGGCAGCACCGCACGGCAGATGGAATTTTACCGCCAGCGGCGAGAATGAGAACTGTTTTAAATACTTAAAATGGCGACGTTTTCCTTACTTGAACAGCGTGCAATCATTCGTTTTCTGAATTTGCGTGGTGTGAAACCAATTCAAATTCATCGACAGTTGAAAGAGACATGTGGTGATGGAGTTATGGATGTGTCGAAAGTGCGTTCGTGGGTGCGACAGTTTAATGAAGGCAGAACATCGTGTGACAACAAACCAAAACAATCTCGGGCTTGCACAAGCCGGTCTGACGAAATGATCGAGAAAGTGGAGAGAATTGCTTTGGGGTATCGCCGAATGACTGTTGAACAGATCGCCTCCAGAGTTGGCATTTCTGTGGGTTCTGTGCACACAATCCTGCATGACGACCTGAAAATGCGAAAAGTGTCATCCAGGTGGGTGCCACGAATGGTGACGGACGACCACACGGCTGCCCATGTGGCATGTTGCCGAGCAATGTTGACGCGCAACGACAGCACGAATGGGACTTCCTTTTCGTCGGTTGTAACAATGGATGAGACGTGGATGCCATTTTTCAATCCAGAAACAAAGCGCCAGTCAGCTCAATGGAAGCACACAGATTCACCGCCACCAAAAAAATTTTGGGTAACCGCCAGTGCTGAAAAAATGATGGTGTCCATGTTCTGGGACAGCGAGGGCGTAATCCTTACCCATTGCGTTCCAAAGGGCACTACGGTAACAGGTGCATCCTACGAAAACGTTTTGAAGAACAAATTCCTTCCTGCACTGCAACAAAAACGTCCGGGAAGGGCTGCGCGTGTGCTGTTTCACCGAGACAACGCACCCGCACATCGAGCTAACGTTACGCAACAGTTTCTTCGTGATAACAACTTTGAAGTGATTCCTCATGCTCCCTATTCACCTGACCTGGCTCCTAGTGACTTTTGGCTTTTTCCAACAATGAAAGACACTCTCCGTGGCCGCAGATTCACCAGCCGTGGTGCTATTGCCTCAGCGATTTTCCAGTGGTCAAAACAGACTCATAAAGAAGCCTTCGCCGCTGCCATGGAATCATGGCGTCAGCGTTGTGAAAAATGTGTACGTCTGCAGGGCGATTACGTCGAGAAGTAACGCCAGTTTCATCGATTTCGGGTGAGTAGTTAATTAGAAAAAAAAATCGGAGGCCTTAGAACTTGAATGCACCTCGTAGAAACGTCTCATGCTAAACGGGCGCGACTGATCACAGTCTGGAAGTCTGTGAAGTGACGTGTGGCTGTTGCAAAAAGTATAGAGGCGAAACTGGGAGAACCAGAAAAGAACGGGTTAAAGTGAACGAACGCCACATGCGTATAAAATAAAGTGTGACATCCTGCGGTAGCGGAACATCGAGAGAAATACGATCAGGATATAGATTTCAACGACGTAGGAGTATTACACAAAGATTGCAAGATTTATAGAGGGAAAGTTCGAAGGCGGTTAATAACTCCAAGAACGAAAGCTATTTAAATAGAGTTGACGGATGAGGTCTTCCTCTTTGGTGGCATCACGTCGTCAAGGAAGTGAACACTGAGTTACAGTGTGTGGGGAATTCATGCAGTTCGCGGAAAACCACTTCTGGGTGCAGTAAGACGTTTTTCAGAGAAGCGCGGGAAAGATCCATTGTATAAGTGAACGCGATACTGGCCTTCAGCAGTGATCTGCTAACCGGCGACACCAGGAGATCCTGAAATAGATCCCAATAAAGGTGCCGAAACGTCAGTTGTAAAGAAGAAATTTGATGAGGAACTTTACCTGGCTTAACTACCTAGAAGATTTTACATTTAGTGGCAACAGTCAAGGAAGCCAGCAAACTTGTATAGTCCGAGTTGTTCCGAATTAATGTGAATCAAATTTATTAATTCAGTTTCTTATTAGGAGAGATGGATCTGAACTTGAAGAAAAACGTACAACTCGAACCGGAATCACGCAGTCCAGTTTGTCTTGCCTTCAGTTGTCCAATATCCAGTCAGCAACAACATCGTTTGAACCAAAATATAGCAGCAATGCAACAAATATAAGGCAAAATCAACAAAACACGCAAGGCACTGAAGTTGCGCGCCATCAAATGGCTTGGATCTGTCTGGGGCCCATGTGACATTTATTTATTTATGCTCCCTTCACTACAGTAATTTAGGGAAACACTGGGATATGTTGGGAGTTACGTGAATCTGTAAGAATGCGTAACACTCATGTCCTAGATGCACTCAGTAATTGTTTTTGTACAAGTACAGAACATCCACTTCTGCTATTATCGGAAAAGATATACATAAACACGTTTCTTGTAGTGGCCATTTTCGCAGCAGCTATATATAAATTGCAGTTTTTTCAAAGAAAAAGGCATTTACTTTGAAAAAACAGCAATTTGTATACATAAACAATACGTTCCAAGCAAAAGAACCATACTTTTTCTGATTACTTTACAGATGACAAGTTGATCACAGAGGCATTTAGACAGTCGTATTTTCCTCGCTCTGTTTGCGAGCGGAACAGGAAGGGGAAAGACTAGTAGTGGTGGAACGTGCCCTCAGCCACGCACCGCATGGCTTGCGGAGTATGTATGTCGATATAACTTTGCTCAGCCGAACCGTTAAACCGATGCAGCATCACATGAACAATCAGGACAAAATATTTCCCCATATTATGGTTTTTGACCGAACAGAGAGAGCCAAACGAAAAGTATGTATAATACTTTACAGAATTAAAAACGAACACTTTCGCGTAGCTGTCTAAATACATATGGGTAAATAATAATATGTTGGTTGCCCAGAAAGTAATGCACCGCATTTTTTTTTTCTCTGCCGGCAACAATTCTAAGCTGCAGGACAATTTGAAAGTGGCGTCTGTAGATGATGTACGTCACAAGCAACGTGCTGTCATTGAATTTCTCACAACAGAGAAAGAAACTGAGAGGAATATTCACAAACGCATGAGCAAAGTCTACGGAGCATCTGCTGTCGGCAGAAGTACAGTTGCCGGCCAGAGTGGTCGTGCGGTTATAGGCGCTGCAGTCTGGAGCCGAGCGACCTCTACGGTCGCAGGTTCGAATCCTGCCTCGGGCATGGATGTGTGTGATGTCCTTAGGTTAGTTAGGTTTAATTAGTTCTAAGTTCTAGGCGACTGATGACCTCAGAAGTTAAGTCGCATAGTGCTCAGAGCCATTTGAGCCAGATGTACAGTTAGTCGCTGGGCACGGAGGGTGAGGTCATCAGAAGGTGGTTCGGCGGAGCTGCAAGATTTGCAGCGGTCGAAGAGACCATCCACGGCTGTCACACCCGACACACCTGACGTAGCCTTGCGCCATTAAAGGGTGCCATTCCTTGAAGACATTTTGAGGAAGATGAGGAAGTGAGTCACTCAGTGAAGCACCGGCTCCGCCACGAGGACAAGGATTGGTACCAACAGGGCACACACGCCGTTGTTTCGCCTGGAGAAAGGCCATAGAACAGGATGGAGATTACGTGCAAAAATAGAGTGTGTAGATAAAACACCGTTCTTTCGTGTGTATAATTCTCACTATTTCAATAAAGAACTATGGGAAAAAAATGCCGCGCATTACGAGGTGCATTCAAGTTCTAAGGCCTCCGATTTTTTTTCTCCGGACTGGAAAGAGATAGAAACATGCGCATTGTTTTAAAATGAGGCCGCGTTCATTGTCAATACGTCCCAGAGATGGCAGCACCGTACGGCAGATGGAATTTTACCGCCAGCGGCGAGAATGAGAACTGTTTTAAATACTTAAAATGGCGACGTTTTACTTACTTGAACAGCGTGCAAACATTCGTTTTCTGAATTTGCGTGGTGTGAAACCAATTCAAATTCATTGACAGTTGAAGGAGACATGTGGTGATGGAGTTATGGATGTTTCGAAAGTGCGTTCGTGGGTGCGACAGTTTAATGAAGGCAGAACATCGTGTGACAACAAACCGAAACAACCTCGGGCTCTCACAAGCCGGTCTGACAATATGATCAAGAAAGTGGAGAGAATTGTTTTGGGGGATCGCCGAATGACTGTTGAACAGATCGCCTCAAGAGTTGGTATTTCTGTGGGTTCTGTGCACACAATCCTGCATGACGACCTGAAAATGCGAAAAGTGTCATCCAGGTGGGTGCCACGAATGCTGACAAATGACCACACGGCTGCCCATGTGGCATGTTGCCGAGCAATGTTGACGCGCAACAACAGCATGAATGGGACATTCTTTTCGTCACGAAAAAAATTTCGGGTAACCGCCAGTGCTGAAAAAATGATGGTGTCCATGTTCTGAGACAGCGAGGGCGTAATGCTTACCCACTGCGTTCCAAAGGGCACTACGGTAACAGGTGCATCCTACGAAAATGTTTTGAAGAACAAATTCCTTCCTGCACTGCAACAAAAACGTCCGGGAAGGGCTGCGCGTGTGCTGTTTCGCACCCGCACATCGAGCTAAAGTTACGCAACAGTTTCTTCGTGATAACAACTTTGAAGTGATTCCTCATGCTCCCTACTCACCTGACCTGGCTCCTAGTGACTTTTGGCTTTTTCCAACAATGAAAGACACTCTCCGTGGGCGCACATTCACCAGCCGTGCTGCTATTGCCTCAGCGATTTTCCAGTGGTCAAAACAGACTACTAAAGAAGCCTTCGCCGCTGCCATGGAATCATGGCGTCAGCGTTGTGAAAAATGTGTACGTCTGCAGGGCGAATACGTCGAGAAGTAATGCCAGTTTCATCGATTTCGGGTGAGTAGTTAATTAGAAAAAAAATCGGAGGCCTTAGAACTTGAATGCACCTCGTACTTTCCGGGCAATCGTCGTAAAAAGGAAACACTGCATTTTACAGAAGGCTGAGTTTATAAAAAAACTAAATTTAATTCATAGAAACTGAGGTTCATTGCGGGGGGGCGGGGGGGGGGGGGGAGTTCTTTAAGAACCAAATTTAGTTCGTAAACACCATGGTTCATGGGGAAGTATAGAGAGACATTTTTCCAGCAGCATATGTGTAACGGCTAATGACGCTGATGATGAACGTCATACAGTCTCCCTGATACTAAGTACAGCCAGAGAGCTCTAATAAAGAGTGGGTACTCAGGGAATCTTTTGAAGACAACAGTGCTTAACACAGGGAAATCCACCCAATCTGTTAATGTTGGCTCTCAAAGAAAGCATTTCGGCATAGGGAATGCCTCAGAACACAACGAGCAACGTTTCGACTGATAATTATGCCCCTCCTACGGTTGTCTCCCGTGTCAAAATTTGTATAAAATAACTCATCTAATTAAAAGTCGGCTCCAATAGTTCACTGCTGAGAATACTCAATCCGACTTGTAAAAAACAAATTACAGGCAAGAGCTGCAAACTGCTAGAGCACCTGCTCGGCACACAGTGTCATTCTGTCCCGAGAATAGAAACAGGTGAATTCTACGGCGGTAACTTACTGGCTAGAAAGTAGATTCCTAAACAGAACGGAAACTGAAAGAATTTTAGAGTTTCACGTCTTTCTGTGGTTCAGGTTGTAAGAAACTGAGCACTTGCGCAGTTGAATAGAGACAGGGAAATTACATAATCCTCGTCCAATATCTCATCTCAGATGGCTGAAATGAATTGACGGAAACCTGAGTCTGGGGGGCTCGTCGGTGTATCAATCTGCTGCTGTCAATACAAGTATCTCTTAAAGGTGCTCGAGTATACAACAGAACAGCTGTTCGCTATTTAGAAAGATTGGTCTTCAGTTTCCCGTCGATGACTAATCGTTAGAGAGTGAAGACAAGCTCACATTGGGGAAGACTAACAAAGATGGTTGGCCGTCTACTCGTCAGTGGAACCATCCGAGCTTTTGTCTTAAGTCATTTAGGAGAACGCGGAAAATGTAAAGCTGGATAGTCGGTTAGATATTTGCAACAACATCCTCCCGACTCAAGGGGTGGGTAGTGCAGGCGCTTGTGCTGTGATCAAATACGTCTGAATGGCGTACGAGGTGCATTCAAGTTCTAAGGCCTCCGATTTTTTATCTAATTAACTACTCACCCGAAATCGATGAAACTGGCGTTACTTCTGGACGTAATCGCACTGCAGACGTACACATTTTTCACAACGCTGACGCCATGATTCCATGGCAGCGGCGAAGGCTTCTTTATGAGTCTGTTTTGACCACTGGAAAATCGCTGAGGCAATAGCAGCACGGCTGGTGAATTTGCGGCCACGGAGAGTGTCTTTCATTGTTGGAAAAAGCCAAAATTCACTAGGAGCCAGGTCAGGTGAGTAGGGAGCATGAGGAATCACTTCAAAGTTGTTATCACGAAGATACTGTTGCGTAACGTTAGCTCGATGTGCGGGTGCGTTGTCTTGGTGAAACAGCACACGCGCAGCCCTTCCCGGACGTTTTTGTTGCAGTGCAGGAAGGAATTTGTTCTTCAAAACATTTTCGTAGGATGCACCTGTTACCGTAGTGCCCTTTGGAACGCAATGGGTAAAGATTACGCCCTCGCTGTCCCAGAACATGGACACCACCATTTTTTCAGGACTGGCGGTTACCCGAAATTTTTTTGGTGGCGGTGTATCTGTGTGCTTCCATTGAGCTGACTGGCGCTTTGTTTCTGGATTGAAAAATGGCATCCACGTCTCATCCATTGTCACAACTGACGAAAAGAAAGTCCCATTCGTGCTGTCGTTGCGTGTCAACATTGCTCGGCAACATGCCACACGAGCAGCCGTGTGGTCGTCCGTCAGCATTCGTGGCACCCACCTGGATGACACTTTTCGCATTTTCAGGTCGTCATGCAGGATTGTGTGCACAGAAGCCACAGAAATGCCAACTCTGGAGGCGATCTGTTCTACAGTCATTTGGCGATCCCCCAAAACAATTCTCTCCACTTTCTCGATCATGTCGTCAGACCGGCTTGTGCGAGCCCGAGGTTGTTTCGGTTTGTTGTCACACGATGTTCTGCCTTCATTAAACTGTCGCACCCACGAACGCACTTTCGACACATCCATAACTCCATCACCACATGTCTCCTTCAACTGTCGATGAATTTCAATTGGTTTCACACCACGCAAATTCAGAAAACGATTGATTGCACGATGTTCAAGTAAGGGAAACGTCGCCATTTTAAGTATTTAAAACAGTTCTCATTCTCGCCGCTGGCGGTAATATTCCATCTGCCGTACGGTGCTGCCATCTCTGGGACGTGTTGACAATGAACGCGGCCTCATTTTAAAACAATGCGCATGTTTCTATCTCTTTCCAGTCTGGAGAAAAAAAATCGGCGGCCTTAGAACTTGAATGCACCTCGTAACAGACCACCTGTACGCGAAGAATCACGAATCGCAACAGATGCGGGTGCCCTGGTGCTGGAATACCGGCACTTCAAAATCGAGGCGATAGCTGGGAAAGTGAAACTTAGTCGTCGATCGAACTTCCTTCACGACATTTCGAACATGAGGAAGGTTGCCGCGCGCTAGGTTCTGCGGCTGCTCACATACTGCTCTCTCTCTCTCTCTCTCTTCCAACACACACCCATGACACACGCTGCTTCTTTGTGCTGTCTAATTTTGCCTGACATTCCCCTTTTCTCCTGACATGGCGTCCAGAGACTTATACTTCTTTCCTCAGACGAAGAGACAATTGCGAGGCAGGTATTTGGAAAATGACGACGAAATTATTTTGGAACTGGAACGTTTCCTCAGCAGCCAGAGCGTAAAACACTACAACCAAGGTCTCCGTCAAGTCATCCATCGCTGGGAAAAAATGTGTCAGATTGGAAGGTGAATATGCAGAAGAAGGACCGACTCAACCGTTAAGTTTCATGTCAGGGCTGGATTTTTTTAGAAGAGATAATTAAAACTTCGTGACTACCTTTCGTGTCTACAACACGAAGCATGTAAGGTGAAAGACGACTCACGAGTGGCGATGAGAACATCTCTCGTAATCTGTCAGCCAGTAAGCTGCCCTACCGTCGCCCCGTCACGCCGGAAGCCCTTTACACAGGCCAGTCCGCTATCCATCAATATTTGACGTTTGGAATCGACGCCGTTTAAACTTCGATTCACACTTGATGGAACGAAATGACCTCAAAACATTCCACACAGCGTTACAAATCGCGGTATTCACACAGCTCTATAGCAGAATGGAACAGGTCGTCAACGTTAAGGTTTCTCAGGAAGAAACTTGCGACGTCATCGTCAGTGGGGGGAACCGTTCATCGGAAGTTCACCTCTTCTTGCGGCGCTCATACGCGTTACAGGAGTATTTAATACTTTCGCGTCTCCTTAGCCTTTGACGTAGAGTTCACTTTGTCTCGATGACACTCTGCAAATCTTCACGATAGTTTGGATGTTTTTCTGTGAATGTTTCTCCACAAAACGAGTCAGATATCTGACAGCGAAACTGATTTAGGTTCTGCAGCACCTCAGAAAGGAAAAAGCCTGCACTGACCATAAATAAGCAGAAAATCCTTTTTTGTTTTTATTGGTCTTATCCCGTACTGTTACTTGATTAGAAAGTTAACTGGCTTTGGCAATGTTAGAGGGTGGCCGGATGCCCTACGTGCCTGCAAGTTCGGCAGTACCCTGGGCGTCACCCGGGCACCTCAGTTGAGCACGTTACGAATGTACCGGTCTGGAACCTCGGCATGCATTCTAATTTCGGGCTGCTCCAGCGCCAAAAGAAAGGCAAACACCAACTGAATGGTTTCGAAGGAGTTGCCTAACGCCAAGGAGCTACAACAGCCACCGCACATAACGTGTATGGTTTCAGACAGATACAATATTGGCCATTAAAATTGCTACACCGAGAAGAAATGCAGATGATAAACGGGTATTCATTGGACAGATATATTATGCTAGAACTGACATGTGATTACATTTTCACGCAATTTGGGTGCATAGATCCTGAGAAATCAGCACCCAGAACAACCACCTCTGGCCGTAATAACGGCCTTGATACGCCCGGGCATTGAGTCAAACAAGGCTTGGATGGCGTGTACAGGTACAGCTGCCAATGCAGCTTCAACACGATACCACAGTTCATCAACAATAGTAACTGGCGTATTGTGACGAGCCAGTTGCTCGGCCACCATTGACCAGATGTTTTCAATTGGTGAGAGATCTGGATGCGTTGGCCAGGGCAGCAGTCGAACATATTCTGTATCCAGAAAGGCCTGTACAGCACCTGCAACATGCGGTCGTGCATTATCCTGCTGAAATGTAGGGTTTCGCAGGGATCGAATGAAGGGTAGAGCCACGTGTCGTAACACATCTGAAATGTAACGTCCACTGTTCAAAGTGCCGTCAATGCGAACGAGAGGTGACCGAGACGTGTAACCAATGGCACCCCATACCATCACGCCGGGTGATACGCCATCATGGCGATGACGAATACGCACATCCAATGTGCGTTCACCGCGATGTCGCCAAACACGGATGCGACCATCATGATGCTGTAAACAGAACCTGGATTCATCAGAAAAAATGACGTTTTGCCATTCGTGCACCCAGGTTCGTCGTTGAGTACACCATCGCAGGCGCTCCTGTCTGTGATGTAGCGTCAAGGGTAACCGCAGCCACGGTATCCGAGCTGCCGAGCTGATAGTCCATGCTGCTGCAAACGTCGTCGAACTGTTCGTGCAGACGGCTGTTGTCTTGCAAACGTCCCCATCTGTTGACTCAGGGATCGAGACGTGGCTGCACGATCCGTTACAGCCATGCGGATAAGATGCCTGTCATCTCGACTGCTATTGATACGAGGCCGTTGGGATCCAGCACAGCGTTCCGTATTACCCTCCTGAACGCACCAATTCCATATTCTGCTAACAGTCATTGGATCTCGACCAACGCGAGCAGCAACGTCGCGATACGATAAACCGCAATCGCGATAGGCTACAATCCGACCCCTATCAATGTCGGAAACGTGATGGTACGCATTTCTTCTCCTTAGACGAGGCATCACAACAACGTTTCACCAGGCAACGCCGGTCAACTGCTGTTTGTGTATGAGAAATCGGTTGGAAACTTTCCTCATGTCAGAACGTTGTAGGTGTCGCCACCGGCGCCAACCTTGTGTGAATGCATGAAAAGCTAATCTTTTGCATATCGCAGCATCTTCTTCCTGTCGGTTAAATTTCGTGTCTGTAGCACGCCATCTTCGTGGTGTAGCAATTTTAATGGCCAGTAGTGTACATCTGTAACGTGCGTAACTAAGCTGCATGATTGGAAACTAGGTTTTTTCTGAACTGCGGGGGCGGGCGGAGGTCGTAAGGAAACACTTTGCCGTTCTATTTACAAACATGTACATGGGTACCCTGCAAATCACATTTAACTGCCTGGAAGGGGTTCACCCGAACCACCTTCACAATTTTCTATTATTCCAATTTCGTGCAGCACGCGGAAAGAACGAACACCTATATCTTTCCGTACGAGCTCTGATTTCCCTTATTTTATCATGGTGATCGTTTCTCGCTATGCAGGTCGACGTCAACAATATACTCTCGCATTCGGAAGAGAAAGTTGGTTATTGCAATTTCGCGAGAAGATTCTGCGGCTACGAAAAACGCCTGTGGTTTAATGATGTCCAGCCAAATCCTGTCTTTTCTGTGACACTCTCTTCCATACTTCGCGATAATACAAAATTCGCTGCCGTTCTTCGAACTTTTTCGGTAGAGTCCGTCAGTCCTATCTGGTAAGGATTCGACAACGCGCAGCAGTATTCTAAAAGAGGGCGAACAAGCGTGGTGTAGGCAGTCTGCTTAGTAGGTCTGTTACATTTTCTAAGTGTCCTGCCAAAAAAACGCAGTCTCTGGTTAGCCTTCCCCACAACATTTTCTATGTGCTCCTTCCAATTTAAGTTGTCCGTAATTGTAATTTCTAAGTATTTTCTTGAATTTACGGCCTTTAGATTTGACTAATTTATTGTGTAACCGAAGTTTAACGAGTTCCTTTTAGCACTCATGTGGATCACCTCACACTTTTCGTTATTTAGGGTCTGTCGTCAATTTTCGCACCACACAGATATATTTTCTAAATCGTTTTGGAATTTGTTCCGTTCTTATGATGACGTAACTAGTCAATAAACGACAGCATCATCTGCTAACAACGTAAGACGGCTGCTCAGATTGTCTCGAAATTCGTTTACATAGGTAAGGAAGAGCAAAGGGTCTATTAAACTACCTTGAGAAACGCCAGAAATCACTTCTGTTTTACTCGATGACTTTCCGTCAATTACTATGAATTGTGACCTCTCTGACAGGAAATCACGAATGCAGTCACATAACTCAGACGATATTCCATAAGCACGCAATTTCACTACAAGCCGCTTGTACGGTACAGTGTGAAAAGTCCTCCGAAAATCAAGAAATACGGAATCAATTTATGATCCCTTGTCAATAGCACTCAACACTTCATGCGAATAAAGAGCTAGTTGTGTTTCACAAGAACGATGTTTTCTAAATGCGTGTTGATTGTGTGTCAATAGACCGTTTTCTTCGAGGTAATTCATAATGTTGGAACACAATATATGTTCCAAAATCCTGCTGCATATCGACGTTAACGATATGGGCCTGTAAAGTAATGGACTACTCCTACTACCTTTCTTGTATATTGGCGTGACCTGCGCAACTTCCAGTTTTTGGGTACGGATCTTTCGTCGAGCGAACGGTTGTATATGATTGTTAAGTAGGGAGCTAATGCATCAGCATACTCTGAAAGGAACCTAATTGGTATACGTCTGAACACTGCACTCCCGACCCCCCGCGATTACACCATAGGAGAGGGATGAAAATGCATAAGTATCCTATCAGTTGGAGAAGAGTTGAAGAGTCCGAGAGTGTCAGCAGTGTAAAGGCTGTCAAGAACTTCTGCCTGTTGCTCATCGCATTGCAAACTGACATTTTCGACCGCGAAATGTGTGGGAACCGACGCCTCAGGGAAGAGGGTGGTTTCACTAACGGCCTTTATGCAAACCCCTTAGGCCTATTCGTCCCGATTCTGAACTTAGGTGTGTCCGGAACGCTTCCCTCGGACACTAAGAAGAAAATCGCGTGATTGCAACGCTGGGAGTCGTCTTTATAACCTTCACCGCAGGGGCATCAAGGGAAGGGGTGAAATGTGGGTAAAAGGTTCAAATGGCTCTGAGCACTATGGGACTCAGCTGCTGTGATCATAAGTCCCCTAGAACTTAGAACCACTTAAACCTAACTAACCTAAGGACAGCACACAACACCCAGCCATCACGAGGCAGAGAAAATCCCTGACCCCGCCGGGAATCGAACCCGGGAACCCGGGCGTGGGAAGCGAGAACGCTACCGCACGACCACGAGATGCGGGCGTGGGTAAAAGGGGCTGTGACGACCTTCCCAACGTGTGACACGTCGATAGTGGCGTTGGGCAGAATTGTGGTGAAGTTTGGTGCCAATGTCACACCTTTAACCCAACTTACACCTCACACCAAATTCTGAGCCATGGATTTTTTTCGCATTTGTCGACACCTTTCTGATTGAAAAGTCTTCGTGCCCGAGGGTGACGTCGCAGGGTACCACACCTTTGCACCGTTAGAGTGGGAGGTAGCACGCACCTTCAGACTTACGCTCCGTAACGGTGGGAGTTATGGGGTTTCGAAAAAGTGATCCTTGAAGTATGTTGCGCGATGTAGCTCCTTAATTTAGATACTATACAGACAAGAAGAGAATAGAGGCTTTTGAAATGTGGTGCTACTGAAGAATGCTGAAGACTAGACTAATGAGCTACTGAATCGAACTGAGGAAAACAAAATTGATGGCACAACTTGTCTAGAAAAGGAATCGATTGTTGGGGAACATCCTGAGGCACGAAGAAATCGTTAGTTTGGTAATGGAGGGAAGTGTACGGGGTAAATATTGTACACTGAGAGTTAGGTATAAATGCAGTAAGCAGGTTTGAATGGCTGTATGTCCCAGGAGTTATTCGGAGATGAAGAAAATGGAAGAAGGAAAGAAGAAAAAGAGGAAAGGCCGCTGGACCTGATGGGATACCAGTTCGATTTTACACAGAGTACGAGAAGGAACTTGCCCCCCCCCCCCCCCCCCCTTCTTGCAGCGGTGTACTGTAGGTCTATAGAAGAGCGTAGCGTTCCAAACGATTGGAAAAGGGCACAGCTCATTCTCGTTTTCAAGAAGGGACGTCGAACAGATGCGCAGAACTATAGACGTATAAATCTAACGTCGATCAGTTGTAGAGTTTTTGAACACGTATCATGTTTGAGTAAAATGATTTTTCTGGACACTAGAAATCTACTCCGTAGGAATCAGCATAGGTTTCGAAAAAGACGATCGTGTGGAACCCAGCTCGCGCTATTCGTCCACGAGACTCAGGGGGCCATAGACACGGGTTCCCAGGTAGATGCCGTGTTTCTTGACTTCCGCAAGGCGTTCGATACAGTTCCCCACAGTCGTTTAATGGACAAAGTAAGAGCATATGGACTATCAGACCAATTGTGTGATTGGATTGAAGAGTTCCTAGATAACAGAAGGCAGCATGTCATTCTCAATGGAGAGAAGTCTTCCGAAGTAAGAGCGATTTCAGGTGTGCCGCAGGGGAGTGTCGTAGGACCGTTGCTATTAACAATATACATAAATGACCTTGTGGACAACATCGGAAGTTCACTGAGGCTTTTTGTGGGTGATGCTGTGGTATATAGAGATGTTATAACAATGGAAAATTATACTGAAATGCAGGAGGATCTCAAGCGAATTGACGAAGGGTGCAGGGAATGGCAATTGAATCTCAATGTAGACAAGTGTAATGTGCTGGGAATACATAGAAAGAAAGAACCCTTATCATTTAGCTACAATATAGCAGGTCAGCAACTGTAAGCAGTTAATTCCATAAATTATCTGGGAGTAGGCATTAGGAGTGATTTAAAATGGAATGATCATATGAAGTTGATCGTCGGTAAAGCAGATGCCAGACTGAGATTCATTGGAAGAATCCTAAGGAAATGCAATCCGAAAACAAAGGAAGTAGGTTACAGTACACTTGTTCGCCCACTGCTTGAATACTGCTCACCAGTGTGCGATCCGTACCAGGTAGGGTTGGTAGAAGAGATAGAGAAGATCCAACGGAGAGCAGCGCGCTTCGTTACAGGATCATTTAGTGATCGCGAAAGCGTTACGGAGATGATAGATAAACTCCAGTGGAAGACTCTGCAAGAGAGACGCTCAGTAGCTCGGTACGGGCTTTCGTTGAAATTTCGAGAACATACCTTCACCGAGGAGTCAAGCAGTATATTGCTGCATTCTACATATATCTCGCGAGGAGTCCACGAGGATAAAATCGGAGAGATTAGAGCCCGCAGAGAGGCATACCGACAATCTTTCCTTCCACGAACAATAGGAGACTGGAATAGAAGGGACAACCGATAGAGGTACTCAAAGTACGCTCCGCCACATACCGTCAGGTGGGTAGCGGAGTATGGGTGTAGATGTAGATGATTGGGTTTGACGTCCCATCGACATAGAGGTAGTTAGAGACGGAGAACAAGCTCTAACTGTGTCAAAGATGGGGAAGGAAATCGGTGGTGTCCTTTCACAGGAGCCAGCCCAGCATTTGGCTGCAGGTATAGTGACGTGGAAAGCTGCATCTAACCAGTATTCGGACTGAAGGTCACAACAGCTACAACAGTAACAACAACAAAATTCAGATGTATTGTATTACGGATGATATTTCATAACCGCTCTTTCACCACTCGGTGTGACGTCCTGTTGACGCTCCGTTCCGTTACCGTCGGCCCTACTGCAGAGGGAAAGCCAACTTACTTGCAGTCGGTTCCAGGAGACCTCGTCTGACCTCCACGCCATGACTGTTCGCCTGCCGGATGTGGACGTGACCGACTGGCTGTGGGCGCCCCCGTGTAGCTGGCTCGCCGCACGCCGCTATTTCGGTAGCGGCCGCCCGTGACACACTGCCTGCGCTCAGTCGTCATCCGCCGCACGGCAGCACGACACGCCAAACAAGTGACGCCAGCCGGGCAAGAGGCCGCGAGGGCGTCCACTCGACAACCCGTCACAACAGAGCATCTCCGGCTCTTGCAGCCCTGACCACTGTGTAGTCATATAGAGCTTCGTGCGCACTTTAGCAGGCAGCTGATGTCACACGGAAGTATTGATCTGTGTTTGCGACCAACGTAAACTCCTTAGTGTAGGTTTCGATACGGTACTTTAATGCAGTAACTTCCTGCTTTCAGCTGACGTGGGAACTACGAAGCATACTACGCTCTGATTGGCTACTGTCGTACGGCTTATGCGCTAAACTTGAATACTATTTATTAATTAAACAAGACGTCAAATATGAATTTGCAAAAGGTTAAAAAGTCTCTTTTCGACCGAGCGAGGTGGCGCAGTGGCTAGCACACTGGACTCGTATTCGGGAGGACGACGGTTCAATCCCGCGTCCGGCCATCCTGATTTAGGTTTTCCGTGATTTCCCTAAATCGCTCCAGGCAAATGCCAGGATGGTTCCTTTGAAAGGGCACGGCCGACTTCCTTCCCCGTCCTACCCTAATCCGATGAGACCGATGACCTCGCTGTCTGGTCTCAACCCCCAAACATCCCAACCCTCTCTTTTCGATGAATTCATTACAACGTTCTTATTAAAATCAATTACCTAGAAGAACTAAACTCCGTCCGAACAGGCGAAGAAGGCCCAAAGGTACCGACCGGCCGTCGTGTCGTCCTCACCCCACAGGCGTCAATGGAAGCGGATTCGGAGGAGCATGTGGTCAGCACACCTCTCTCCCGGCCGTATGTCAGTTTACGAGAGCGGAGCAGCTACTTCTCAATCAAGTAGCTCCTCAGTTTGCCTCACAAGGGCTGAGTGCACCCCGCTCGCCAACAGCGCTCGGAAGGTCACCCACCCAACTGCTAGCCCATCCTGGCAGCGCTTAACATCGATGATCTGACGAGAACCGGTGTTACCACCGCGGCGAGACCGTTGGCAAAATATTTTAACTCTACACGTAAAACGTAAGCACCACTCGTGCTTTAGGCCTTGGTGTCCTGACTGGCCGATGCCGCTTACAGGGCAGTACGAGGATGTATGATTGTGATCGTGATCACAATGTCAACAAACAGTCCAGACGTTTTTGCCATTAGGTGGATCTTGATGATGCCGCTGCTTCTTTACTGAAGCACCTCCTCATTTGTCCTCGCAAGAACTGACCTGACCCCGTACCGCCGGCCGCTGTGACCGAGCGGTTCTAGATGCTTCAGTCCGGAACCGCGCTGCTGCTACGGTTGGAGGTTCGAATCCTGCCTCGGGCGTGGATGTGTGTGATGTCCGTAGGTTAGTTAGGTTTAAATAGCTCTAAGTCTAGGGGACTGATGACCTGAGATGTTAAGTCCCATAGTGCTTAGAGCCATTTGAACCATTTGACCCCATACCGAGAGACTCCGGCTGTCTCGCCCAGTGGTCCAGTGGACTGTGAACGTGGTTATACACTGTTCACAGCGAAGACAAGAAACAGACTTAACTCTGAAACTGAAGTACCAATGTGTGAATGTGAATAGCACTTCTACGAACCTGTTAAATACACTAAGACAAAAAAAAAAGACGCACCACGAACAAGTTATGCAGCCTGGTCACAAACTGATATCCAGGCAGATATCGACGGACAATGTAAAACTGTAAACTTGCGAGGTGCCGGGGCTAGCAGTGTATTTAACACTAAATTCTTCTAGAATCTACATATGTAAATGATGCTCTAAGCCCCCCCCTATTCTAACTCCGACTTTTGCTGTTGCACATGGATTAAAAAGATACGCGAACTGACTGTAATCAACCCTGCAAGTGGAGTAGAAAAGAGTTTGGCACCTGCAATAATTTAATTTGATAAATAAGTTAAATAAAGGAAGGTTTCATTAACGTAGTGAGAAATGATAGGGTTGCTCTACCGATTAACAGAATGAAAGTTCTGTCCAAAATAACAATATGATTTATTAAGACTAAACACAAAATAATAAACAAAACCACATGAAACATTTACAATACATCAAATTGACTCAAATTGGATACTCAAATAAACGCTGTGAAGGTGAAGTTGTCCCTAAACTAGATTGTGACGTTTATGACGAAGTGGTATGTGGAGCCAATTCCTTGCAACTCAAATCTTAAGAGAGACACACAGCTAACCCAACATTAATTGCTGCTACATTAGTGAGAACTCAGACAATGAACACCCAAGATAGAACAAAGTTAGAAAAGACGAACAGGCGCGCTCTGCTGAGCTCTGATTATGGCCTAGCAAAAATGCCTGCTTTGCCGGTGCTGCGGACGTACATTACCAAGCTGTCTTCTTAGCTGCAAGGACACGATCTGGCGTACTGGAAGCGATGGCTTGTTGCTTCGACGTCCCGTCGTGGTGATGATAATGTCGCAAGTATAGTCCGAAACAAATTTTCCTGGTCTGGTTGTTTCAGACTAAAGACTTCCTATCAATACAAACGCGCCTCTGAGGGAGACGAAGAAGGCTCGCCACACAATCACTGACGGTACAGTGATTGATTTTCACAAGCGAAGTCACGCAGTAACTCCGATACAGTCGACTTTAGCCAAAACTGCCCAAGACAGACAACATAGGCCGCTTGTACGCAGAACCGTCAATTGCCAACTGTACTCGGAAAGTTACGTTGAAGTCGAAACTCCAGCAACTTCGTTAAACAGTTACAATCAAATAAAAGTATATTAGACAGCCAACGGAAGGCAAGCTGTCCAGAGCAGCGAGAGCTCAGTGTTGTAACCTACTCCGACTAAAAGGCAAGAGCCGACTCTTCACAAGAGCACCCGTACAAACCGAACCCGAACACAGAACATTCCCGCCCCCACGACAGTGGCCGTGGTTAACCGTTCCAATCAGCAACTCGAAAACCGGCGATAAATTCCACTCTATTGCCGGAGCACTACCATTCCACCAATGGAGATTCTTGGCGCCAATTTCTGCGCCGATTTTGCTACGTGACGGAGCTATGCCCTGAGCAAGCCAATCACAGTTACGATTTTGCAGAAAGCGCGGGAATTTGCCCGCCACAACTGCCTGGGTACACAAGTCATTCCCACGCCTCGCTGGTAGCCCGCCAAAAAGTGTTTTCGCTAAGTTTCTGCGAAGTAACGGAACCTCTAGCCCAGCCGCTACTTCAGGCCCTTTGCGAGCGTGTCTCCGCTGCTATTCTACAATGTCGGCGTCTGGAAAGCATTCACTCGACTCCCTCACACCCGTCGGCTTACCCTTTCAAGATCAGAAGAGCCCGTCTGTCACCGGATCACCCGGGTGACGAGAGACGCTGCGAGGGAAGTCCGCGTGTGAAGGAATAGCGACTTTTCACCGCATGCAATTAGAGAGGAAAATCGTAAGATAGAAATATGACAGGGGGCTCATGCCACCTCTCAAACTTTGGCGGCCGATGGGTTAAAGTGTGGTACTTCAGCCAATTTCACCGCGCAGCTGGCAAGCACAATAGACCCAGGGACATGTCGATACCAGGGCTTTGACAATTTCTTTCCTTGTACTCTGTTGGACAGTAGCTATGCCTCGCAGACAGGTGCCTGAAACAATAGACACGGATATCTACATTTGAGACAGGACGTGCAGCTGGGCTCAAAGAAGCCGGTTAAGGTAATCGGCGAATCGCTCGACATTTGAATAGGAGCGTTGCCACTGTTCGACGATGTTGGGAGGAATGAGTGAACCGGGGCCGAGCACAGCGTTAAGGAGGAAGCGGTTGACGTAGAGAGACGACAGAACACGAGGCCCGAGCAATCGTCACAGAGGCACTCAGAGCTCTGGACTGCATTGGCGGAACACTTAGAAGATGGAACAAATCTACTAAACACGACGTTTGTCCGTCCTCTTTCGGAGTACTGCTGCGCGGTGTGGGATCCTTACCAGATGGGATTAACGGAGTACATCTAGAAAGTTCAAAGAAGGGCTGTATTAACGAGAAGTAGGGGGAGAAGGTGTCACGGACTGGACATCATTCAAACAAAGACGTCTCTCGTTGTGGCGGCATCTTCTTGCGAAGTTTCAGTCACCTACTTTTTCCTCCGGATATTTTGTTGATGCCGAGCTACACAGGAAGAAACAGTCATCATAATAAGGGAAATTAGAGCGCGGCAAGACATATGTGATCGTTTTTCCACGCGCTGTTCCAGACTGGAGTGGTGGAGAATTAGTGTGAAGGTGGTTCGATGAACCCTCTGCTAGGCACGTAGGTGTGATTTGCAAAATAGCCATGTAGATGTAGAGATGAAGAGGCTTGCAGAGGATAGACTGGCATGAAGTGCTGTATCAAAAAAGTCCTCTGACTGCAGATGTAGGGGAAGCGTTTTGTATCTGCGGTTCCCGATATGCTGTTATGGCATGAAAGAGGAAGCCGCGCTGGCCAGCTGGGAGGCTGTGCAACCGCGGCTCTGCGGTGGAATTCGCCAGCCCCGCATCCGCTGTTCTGCGGTGACGCTCGCGGCCGCTGCCGTTTTTACCGCCCATTGCGAAATGCGCGGCGCGGCGCTCGCTTTCCACCAGCCGTTTCCCGGCCACAAAGAACTCACTCCTCGCCTTCCCTCATAAAAGAGAGAGTTTCTGCCAGATTAGAGGCAGTCGCGCGGAAGATTCTCAGCCGTGCTGGGAAAAAAAGGGAGACCCCTGCGAGACATTTTACAGCTAACCGGGTAAACATGTACGCTCATTTGGCCGTCGCTGACGTAGAAGACCGCAAACCTTCATTCCCTCCCGTCTGGGCAAGCTCTGCAGTGACCAGGGTACATGTAAAGCTTACTGGGACAAGGTAAATGCTAGCTACAATGAAGTCGATAATTCGACTGTAATACTGGCATTTTAATTTGATATCCCCCCGCAACTGACAAAATTTACAAAAAAATCTGAATTTCTTTGTCCACCCACACATTCCTGAGAATGGCACATTAACAATTTGCAATTACGAGCCCCTGTTACCGGCAGCTACGTTGATAAATACTTGGCACCTCGCAAGGATAACTACCAGATCAAGAATATTAGGCACGTTGCTGGAAGTGGGTAGGCGTCGGTGAAAATCTCCCTTCTGAGCACACAAAGAGCTCTAACCGCAGAACTCTGCACGGAACACGCGTTGGTGCAGTGCTCCGATACAGACCGTATATCTCCCTTCGGAGACGATGGCCAGGACGCCAAGTCCGTACCGCTCGGTGGCTGAAGGCGAAGTCCACTCGAAGTCCACTCGAAGTCCACTCTCTCCACAATTCTCCCGTCTCCCACACGTACGAAAACGCGGCGGAAGAATTCTCAGTTTCGGCCAATGTCGAACGCTATGTCATCGCCGAAATCCCTCCAACGACATTTCTGAGATCTACCCAATGATCGAGTAGATCATAACGCCCCTAGGCAAACGAAATTCCCGTCTTCGCCACTTGTTGCCCAGCACAGGTGGCTCCGGATGCCGGGCTACCCCCAAAAGCGCCGTACTGTCCCGCGTTTCCGGTGACCGCTACCTGCCTCCCACGGCGGCCCGGCGAGCTACGCCCAGCTGCAGACTTTACATTCCACAATTCTCAACTTCCGACACTTTTCACCAACGCTTTAAGTTAGTGGATCAATCATGCAGACATGCAGGGAATATTGCTCGAGAGTGCCTCATATTTATCATAATTCAATAGAATCGCTCTGAGCACTATGGGACTTAACATTTGAGGTTATCAGTCCCCTAGAACTTAGAACTACTTAAACCTAACTAACCTAAGGACATCACACACATCCATGCCAGAGGCAGGATTCGAACCTGCGACCGTAGCAGTCGCGCGGTTCCGGACTATGCGCCTAGAACCGCTCGGCCACAACGGCCGGCCATAATTCAATAGAGTCATGATCTGATGCCCTTGCCAGTCTCTTTATTAATAATACTAGTGTTGGTAAACTAACGTGTAGGTGCCCACGTCCTGGCACCTTCCAAACAGTAGAAGCATTCCTTCCCTTTTCACTAAATAACGATGTATCTCACTGCCAGAACCAAAAGGAACAATATAACATAATTATTAAAATCAAAGCCATAAAAATGAAGAAATTACAATGACATGAAGTCAAATAAACTGAACCTCTAGCAGTAATTATTAAACAACAAATTCAAAAACTCAATAAAATCAAACTAAAAGAGGGATAATCAATACTAAAATATTATCTTATTACGAGGGTTGCCTAGAAAGTAATGCAGCGCAATTTTTTTCTCAGCTGAAAACAATGCTACGAATGCGAAACGTTACATATGTACTATCTGAAGTGACCTGAGTGAGCGCGGAAAATTTCCGTCACTTCCGAAAGATAGCGTAGCCGCCGGACAGATTAGATTAGTACTTGTTCCATAGATCATGAATACGACACTTCGTAATGATGTGGAACGTTTCAGGTTAATAAAAGGTGTCTATACAAGATATTACATTACACAAAATATTACATCACACTCAATATTATTATTTTTTTGTGGGGTTTGGGGAAATTACCTACCCACTTACTATATCCAAAAATTCATCTAATGAGTAGAAGGGGTTGCCATTAACAAATTCTTTTAATTTCTTTTTAAATGCTACGTGGCTATCTGTCAGACTTTTGATGCCACTACGTAAGTGACCAAAGATTTTTGTGGCAGCATAATTTACCCCCTTCTGAGCCAAAGTTACATTTAACCTTGAGTAGTGAAGGTCATCCTTTCTCCTAGTGTTGTAGCCATGTATACTGCTACTTCTTTTGAATTCTTCCGGATTGTTAATAACAATTTTCATAAATGAAATATATATATATATATATATATATATATATATATATATATATAGTGAGGCTACAGTGAAGATCTCTAGCTCTTTAAATAAGTGTCTGCAGGATGATCTAGGATGAGCTCCAGCAATTATTCTGATTACACGCTTTTGTGCAATGAACACTCTTTTACTCAATGATGAGTTACCCCAGAATATGATGCCATACGAAAGCAGAGAATGAAAATAGGCGTGGTAAGCTAATTTACTGAGATGTATATCGCCAAAATTTGCAGTGACCCTAATAGCATAAGTAGCTGAACTTAAACGTTTCAGCAGATCCTCAGTGTGTTTTTTCCAGTTCAACCCCTCATCAATGCATACACCTAGAAGTTTTGAATGTTCTACCTTAGCTACCGATTTCTGATCGAAGTCTATATTTGTTAGTGGAGTCATTCCATTTACTGTGTGGAACTGTATATGCTGTGTTTCGTCAAAATCTAATGAGAGCCCATTTGCAGAGAACCAGATGTTCTGAAAAACATCGTTTACAATTTCACCAGTTAATTCTTGTCTGTTGGGTGTGATAGCTATACTTGTATCATCGGCAAAAAGTACCAGCTATGCATCTTCGCGAATATATAATGGCAAAATGGCGTCTGTAAGTAACGTACGTTACAAGCAACGTGCCGTCATAGACTTTCTCACTGCAGAGAAAGAAACTATGCAGAATGTTCACAAACGCTTGTGGAAAGTCTATGAAGCATCCACTGTCGATAGAAGGTCAGTTAGTCATTGGGCACGGAGGGTGAGGTCATCAGAAGGCGGTTACGCGGAGCTCCACGGTTTGCAGCGGTCACGCCTGTCACACCTGACATATTGCAGCGAGGTGACATTGTCATTCGGAGGACAGACGCATTACGACTCGGCAACTGGCACTGCATCTGTCTATAGTGAAGCACTGTCTCCACCACCAGGATAAAGAGAGGTACCGAAAGGGCATACACCCCCTTGTTTCACGCTGGAGGAAGGCCATAGAACAGGATGGAGATTACGCGTAAAAATAGTGTGTGGATAAAAGACCATTCTTTCGTGTGTGTAATTCTCATTATGTTAAATAAAGAACTGTTGAAGAAAAACGCGGTGCATTACTTCCTGTACAACCCTCGTATGTTCGTATCAGGATAAGAATAAACACAAATCATAAAAGTGAAACTTTGACAGAAACATCAGAGAATGAACCACCCATCATCAATTATGTAATAAGCAAAGAGGGGTCAAAAATACTCATAAGCAATTCTTTTAACATAAAGATAAACCAAAGGAATTAATCACTACCGTGAGATAGAATTATTGAAGCTACAATAGAAAGGCCTAAAGCCTTGACTTCTGATGTTTCTTGCCATTTCTATCTCCCTCTACGGAGTAAGGTGGCGCCGTGGTTAGCACACTGGACTCGCATTCGCGAGGACGACGGTTCAAACCCAGGTCCGGCCATCCTGATTTAGATTTTCCGTGATTTCTCTAAATCGCTTCAGGTAAGTGCAGGGACGGTTCCTTTGAAAGGGCTCGGCCGACTTCCTTCCCCACCCTTCCGTAATCCAGTGGGATCGATGACATCGCTGTTTGGTCCTCTCCCCCGAATCAACCAACCAACCTATCTCTTTCTGTACGTAATTTTGACAACTCCAAGCATTTAGCATGCATTCCTTCGTGGTATTTCCTGCCCTACACAAACGTTACATATGAAAGCATTCTGTCTTGTCGGGAAATAGGTAGTCTGCATTCTTCCCTGTATTTATTTTCTTTAATTGTTTATGATGTCTTTCCTTTTCGAGCCAAAACGAGCTTGTACTCAGATCTCTCTCCATGCAAATTTATAATACTTCAAAACTTTCTTCGCCTTTTATGCCCACGACACGAAATATTCCAGATTATAGAGAGGTCAACATTTTCCGCCTAGATTGCTACTAAATTTATTTAGTCACCATGGCGGCAATTACGTGCACAGGTGACACGCATTCGATAGCAGTTGTTACTTCACGTGCTAAGGTCTTTTACCTAAAAGTCGAAGACTCCTTGTGATATCGCACTCTCCACGGGCGGCAAACTATTATTGCCACACCAGAATTACGGAAATAGAGATTAACAAGCCTCTGAGACTAACAATGGTCTCCGTTAATTGTGACTACGATTTGATTAGTGTTACGAGAGCGGACGAGAGATATCAAATCAGCAATAATGAATCCCCAGTTTAGAGTTATCGTCCATAATTTTCTGCTGGCCGTAATTGCAGTTGATTCAGAAGTTGATCATTCTCGGCAAGACGGCGTATTCCGTTGTAAGGGAGCTCTTTGCGTTAAAACTGAACGATCCTTCGAGCTTGATTACACGAGAGAGGCGCCAGAGAATCCATTATGACCGTTACAAGAAATAAGTCTCTCGCAACATAACTTAAATAAGAGACCTGCCCAAAGTTGTGGAGATGAGCACACGAAGGTTGGCTGTGAAAAATAATGCCCTCTGAGCAATCACGCGTTTTCTCAGAAATCCGAAGCGTTAAATAACCCCCACAGCAAGAGTTCTGCCTCACTGGGGCCAGACTTCTTGTGCCGTCTGTCTCCGTAACACATGGTCCTATAGTTTAGGTACTCTGCTGAGACAATATAACTGAACACTACAGGCACCAGAAATGGCGATGACAGATTGCTGGTAAGTAGGAGAAACAGACAGTTATGTGGTTACACGCTAGTTGCGACAATCAGACGGTCCGGAATTACGGAGCAAACTCATAATTACGGTTGCACCCTGACAACCGAGGCCTCCATGCCGCCGCTGGGGTAATTTGTCACATTCTATTGCTCTATACCATAATCATCCTCTGTCTCGCTCGCCCTCAATTACCAGTCTTATTTCTTCATTTGTATCCTCTGATTGCTTATTTGTGCGGTTTTGCTTGACTGACCGAGCATCATCTAGCGGTACAGTAACAACTTTCTGGTATCAAGACACTTTCGACACCTATTTCAGTGCCAAAAGCATTATTCGATCTGTGAGCTAATACACACTGAAGAGCCAAAGAAACTGGTACACCTGCCTAATATCGTGTAGGGTCCCCGCGAGTAAGCAGAAGTGCCGCAACACGACGTGGCATGGACTGGACTAGTGCCTGAAGTAGTGCTGGAGGGAACTGACACCATGAATCCTGCAGGGCTCTCCATAAATACGTAAGAGTGAAAGAGGACGGAGATCTCTTCTGATGCAGCCCAGATATGCTCAATGGTGTTCACGTCTGGGGAGTTTAGTGGCCAGCGGAAGTGTTTAAACTCAGAACAGAGTTCCTGGAGCCATTCTGTAGCAATTCTGGACGGATAGGGTGTCGCATTGTCCTGCTGGAATTGCCTAAGTCCGTCGGAATCCACAATGGACATGAACTGATGCAGGTAATCAGACAGGATGGTTACGTACGTGTCACCCGTCACATTCGTATCCAGAAGTATCAGCAGTCCCATATGACTCCAACTGTACACGCTCCACATCATTACAGAGTCTCCACCATCTTGAACAGTCCACTGCTGACATGTAGGGTCCATGCATTCATGAGGTCGTCTCCATACCTGTACACATCCACTCGCTCGAAACAATTTGAAACGGGACTCGTCCGACCAGGCAGCACGTTTCCAGTCATCAACAGTCCAATGTCGTTGTTGACGGGCCCAAGCGAGGCGTAAGACTTTGTGTCGGTCAGTCATCAACAGTACACGAGTGGGCCTTCGTCTCCGAAAGCCCATATCGATGATGTTTCGTTGAATGGTTCGCGCGCTGACACTTGTTCATGGCCCAGCACTGAAATCTGCAGTAATTTACGGAAGTGTTGCACTAAGATCGTAGCAGCAGCGCGGTTCCGGACTGAAGCGCCTAGAACCGCTCGGCCACAGAGACCGGCTGTTAATCTGAGATGATGAGGTTAGTACAAGAGAGGAGTGCGAAGAGGATAGTAGCGCTTGTCATGTAGGACACACTTAATCGTAGTTTGTATACACACATAATCGTGCTTTGGCTGATACCACGTGGCCTGGGCCTCTCAGACAGTCGTTCTTCCCGCGAACCATACGCGACTGGGACAGAAAAGGGAGGTAATGACAGTGGCACGTAAAGTGCCCTCCGCCACACACCGTTGGGTGGCTTGCGGAGTATAAATTTAGATGTAGATGTAGATGTACTAGGATTCGTCTCAGTATCCTGTAGACTCCAGTCCTCCAAACCTGGTGTACGCACAGTCGGATCGTCTCCCTCCAGGTTCGTTTGTCTGAAAGGACGAATGATCACACAGACGCCGATAAAGGGCACGAAATGTTGTGTGATGTTGTTGTCTGTGGAGGTACTTGTTTTGGCACAGCCGTGCTGCCTCTCGACCGTTTCCTTCTGCTTGGCAACACACGAACACCATCTCGGCTCGTTCTTGACACGAATACCGGACCATTCTGCTGCTTACAGTACGCTGCCTCAGTCACACAGCCTGCAACACCCAAGGAACACACGGCACGTGGTCATACGAACCGTCATTCGTCAGCGCCATCTACCGTGTCAATGACGTATTTCCAAACACGTGTTCATAGCAACTTTTTTCCTCCATTTCCGGTGAGGAATGCGTCCCTGCAGTTTGTCAGTTTTATTAATGTTCACTCTTTTAGGCTCTTATTTGCATAGAGTTGTATAAACCCCTTCTGTCCCTTATTTAGCGTCAGTCTTGTCCTGCTGCTCTGTTATTATGGAGTCAAGGTCGAATCACAGTAGCAGCAGGTGTTCAAGTCAGTGCTTTGGGCGCTGCCAGGGCAGGGAGTATGGTGGCGGGTGCTCGTTTGCAGGCTACAGAGCTGGCAACAATGTTCTACCTTTTCGCGTCCTGTCTTACTACATGCATGGAGTTGTAGCGGCACCACCAGTTAGGATAGGGAAAGTTAGTTTTGTGCCATATTCTGAGCACAAGTTACAGCCAGGTGCGGGCTGGATTGCAGTAAGTTACGCTGACCAGCTGTTGCGAAGTGCAAAGTACGCCACAGGGGTCATCGAACCACTGAAAAGTGTAAATGCAGCGGTTCGCATGTCACAAGCTATAGGAAGAAGGGGCCCACTGGCACAACCGTGGTGTGGGGCGTACGTGACTCGGAGCAATGTGTTAGCGAAACAGAGCCGCGAAGCTGAGTATAAATAGGTGTGGTTTTCTAACGAGATTCATCCAAGCGTGGCAACTCTCCTGGACGGCGGGGCGTGTCACACTACCGGCTACACACGGCAACAGATGGGGCGACAGTGTCCCAGTCCACGGCGGGTCGTTGGTTCGACCCCCTGAGGCCGACGCGGGGTCTGCAGCCAGCCAGGGCGGGCCACTCTTCGGGCCACTAGCACGGACAGTCGTCTCGGCTCCCGACACATGCTGGGGACTTACAAGGCGAGGGCCGCAGGTTCGGACGCCGGAAGAGGAGCAGTCATTGCCGCCACATTCCCAGCTACGCCAACCGAGGAAGAAGCAGCAGCGCGGCCGGCTACGGCTCCCGGCAGAGCAGTACAGAGTCAATGGGAATAGTGGCTGCTGAGTCGGATGTTGGCGCAGCCAACCTGACGTAATCGGAACTCTACAGCTGGCGAACAATGCCGGCACGACACAGCGGTGCGTTGCACAGGCCGCTGGGGGTACTTCCTCAGCAATGCGGGGCCTGTGACGCGGACCGAGGTCAACGTAGCTCTGTAGTGGAAAAAATCAATCATTTGAAAAGCTCGGACGAGTTTTAATACGCCACCTCCTGGCACCCATGCACTACAGAGTATTTCAAAATAAGATGCTCATTCAAGAAGTAACGTAACACTTCTTTCCTGAAAGCAGGTTGGTTTTATTCGGTATTCCAGTACACCTTATTATTCCTCTGTCTTTTGGCTACAGAACGCTATTTTTCGACATTATCTCCGTTCAGTGCGACGGCCTTACGCCATCGTATGGGGAGGGCCTGTATGTCCGTGTAGTACCACTTTAACTGTCGACGCCGAAGCCAGCGTTTCGGTGCATCACTAATCTCCCAATCACCCACATACTGCTTTCTGCGGAGTGCACGCTTCAGTGGGCCACACAGATGGTAGTCGGAAAGTGCGAGATCTGGAATGTTCGGTGGATAAGGAAGAACAATCCAATGAAGTTCTGTGAGGTCTTCTCGGGTGACTCGACTTATGTGAGGCCTTGCGCTGTCATGGAAAGGTAGAAGGTCTTTTGGATTTTTACGGCGACGAACACGCTGAAGCCGTTTCTTCAGTTTCCTGAGGGTAGCACAGTACACTTCAGAGTAGATCATTGCACCATGACGGAGGACATGAGACAGAATTACACCTTCAGAGTCACAGAAGAGTCTCGCCATGACTTTACCGCCTGAGGATGCGGCCTCGCCCAACGACCTTTACACACGCCATTTTGAAGGTTACGTATACCGCGCGGGCAACGGCCTTGCCGCAGTGGATGCACCGGTTCCCGTGAGATCACCGAAGGTAAGCGCTGTCGGGCGTGGCCGGCACTTGGTTGGGTGACCATCCAGGCCGCCGTGCGCTGTTGCAATTTTTCGGGCTGCACTCAGCCTCGTGATGCCAATTGAAGAGCTACTCGACCGAATAGTAGCGGCTTCGGTCAAGAATGCCATCATAATGACCGGGAGAGCGGTGTGGTGACCCCACGCCCCTCCTATCCGCTTCCTCCATGAGGATGACATGGCGGTCGGATGATCTTTTTTTTTTTTTTTTTACATGTACCGCACCGCCATCTATCGGAACTTCTTGAAACTGTACGGACTGAAGTGGGAATATTCCAACGATGTCCCACAAGAAATTCCGCATTTTTTTCTTAGTTGCTGAGCGCCCTCGTACGAGGAATGGAAGGACCCTGCCCGGTCCGCTGAGTAGATTTTTACCGGCTCCCTAGCATTACGACGTTACGATCGGGAGAGGCTCTACAGAGAAAGGTAAGCGGCACGTCGCAGCGGACACAGAAGCGGGCCCCGTCCCGAGCGCTGCCGGGCTGCCAGAGGGCGGCGTGGGCGGGCATGCGCCAGCGTGTTGGGGTCGCCGGCTAATTGAGTGGAGCAAGTGGCGGTTAGGCCGCTCCGCTGCCTTTCCATTCGAGACTTCCGCCGATTACTAGCGGCACGCGACACGGTAGCGGCCGGGGCCGATAAAAACGGGGAGCCGGCGGGCAGCCTCCCGTAAATACCGCGCAGCCTCGCACGCCATACTTTTAATTATATCATTTATTTCTTGTACGTCTCATTCTACCCCATAAAATCGTAAAGCATAGCCACATCTACATCCATACTCCGCAAGCCACCTGACGGTGTGTGGCGGAGGGTACCTTGGGTACCTCTATCGATTCTCCCTTCTATTCCAGTCTCGTATTGTTCGTGCAAAGAAGGATTGTCGGTATGCCTCTGTGTGGGCTCTAATCTCTCTGATTTTATCCTCATGGTCTCTTCGCGAGATATACGTAGGAGGGAGCAATATACTGCCTGACTCCTCGGTGAAGGTATGTTCTCGAAATTTCATCAAAAGCCCGTACCGAGCTACTGAGCGTCTCTCCTGCAAAGTCTTCCACTAGAGTTTATCTATCATCTCCGTAACGCTTTCGCGGTTACTAAATGATCCTGTAACGAAGCGCGCTGCTCTCCGTTGGATCTTCTCTATCTCTTCTATCAACCCTATCTGGTACGGATCCCACACCGGTGAGCAGTATTCAAGCAGTGGGCGAACGAGTGTACTGTAACCTACTTCCTTTGTTTTCGGATTGCATTTCCTTAGGATTCTTCCAATGAATCTCAGTCTGGCATCTGCTTTACCGACGATCAACTTAATATGATCATCCATTTTAATCACTCCTAATGCGTACTCCCAGATTATTTATGGAATTAACTGCTTCCAATTGCTGACCTGCTATATTGTAGCTAAATGGTAAGGGATCTTTCTTTCTATGTATTCGCAGCACATTACGCTTGTCTACAGTGAGATTCAATTGCCATTCCCTGCAACATGCGTCAATTCGCTGCAGATGCTCCTGCATTTCAGTACAATTTTCCATTGTTACAACCTCTCGATATACCATAGCATCATCCGCAAAAGGCCTCAGTGAACTTCCGATGTCATCCACAAGGTCATTTATGTATATTGTGAATAGCAACGGTCCTACGACACTCCCCTGCGGCACACCTGAAATCACTCTTACTTCGGAAGACTTCTCTCCATTGAGAATGACATGCTGCGTTCTGTTATGTAGGAACTCTTCAATCCAATCACACAATTGGTCTGATAGTCCATATGCTCTTACTTTGTTCACTAAACGACTTTGGGGAACTGTATCGAACGCCTTGCGTAAGTCAAGAAACACGGCATCTACCTGGAAATGCGTGTCTATGGCCCTCTGAGTCTCGTGGACGAATAGCGCGAGCTGGGTTTCACACAATCGTATTTTCCGAAATCCATGCTGATTCCTACAGAGTAGATTTCTAGTCTCCACAAAAGTCATTATACTCGAACATAATACGTGTTCTAAAATTCTACAACTGATCGACGTTCCTCGAAGGAATCGAGCTTCCGTAAAAAAAAAAAAAGCTCGAGTTCAAAAAAAACACTTAATTAATTGGTACAGGTGAAGATATTCCGTCATTCTAGGTTTCCGAGAGGCGTTCCGCACTGTACCACATCGTCGTTTACTGTCCAAGATGTGATGGGACCGTATATCTTCTCAAATATGCGACTGGCTGAAGAATTTGTATCACTAAACGGCTAAAACGAGTCACCCGATCTCAGGTGCACGTTGCCTACATTATGAGTTTCACATGCAACAAAATCTTTATTTTCAATATTTCATATAATTCATCAAAAATGGTTCAAATGGTTCTGAGCACTATGGGACTTAACATCTGTGGTCATCAGTCCCCTAAAACTTAGAACTACTTAAACCTAACTAACCTAAGGACATCACACACATCCATGCCCGAGGCAGGATTCGAACCTGCGACCGTAGTGGTCACGCGGTTCCAGACTGAAGCACCTAGAACCGCACGGCCATATAATTCGTCATCATCATTGCCTTTGGGCCTTTCTCCCACTCCAGAGCGGGGTCGGCCTTGTTACTATGGATTTTTTTTTAAAATCTCATTTTGTTCGCTTTTGTTCGTTGCAGCTGCTCGGGGCGGACGTCGTAAGACATCCTTTTAAGTTCGTTATTGATCGATTAAGTCAGTTTTCTTATTACAGAGGGCACGTAACCCTTTGACTGAACACGCTGAGCTACCGTGCCGGCTGTGGATTTGGCAATGTTGATGGCAGAAGCTGGCCAGGTGCCCTTCCTGTCGTATCCCCTGGGACGGAATTAGTGTACCTCAGCAGTCTGCGTCTAGTGTAAGCCATGAAAGAGAACGGACGTTTTCAAATGTCTCGCCGGCCGCTGTGGCCGAGCGATCCTAGGCGCTTCAGTCCGGAACCGCACTACTGCTACGGTCGCGGGTTCGAATCCTGCCTCGGGCATCGACGTGTGTGATGTCCTTAGGTTAGTTAGGTTTGAGTAGTTCTAAGTTCTAGGGGGCTGATGACCTAAGATGTTTAAGTCCCATAGTGCTCAGAGCCATATGATCTAAATCAAATGTCTGCGAGTCGTGTAACTGAGGCGGGACGTGGGGAGCAGCCCGGTATTCACCTAGAGGGATGTGGAAAACCGCCTAAAAACCACATCCAGGCTGGCCAGCACAGCGGCCCTCGTCGTTAATTCGCTGGGCGGATCCGATCCGCGGCCAGCACACCTACCTGACTCCAGGAAGCAGGGCATTAGCGCTCTCGGCTAACCCGATGGGTCCAGTATTTCATATAATTATTGATCAAATTTAAAATTTTTTAAATGCTCTCATAATCTATTCATAAAGAAGTGTAATCTTAGTTAAATGATTCTTACAATGAATAAGATATTAAAGATTGAAACTGCGTACACGTCTTGAGGCACCGTATAAGGTATAACTTAAACTGGGTTCTCACTGTTCAGTATACGTCCAGCATATGTAAGCAGATGTGCAGTTGTGTACCATATTTGTATAATGTAACAATCATATGTCGGCAATATGCATGTGGACATGACCTTCTGGACAAGGTACTGTCGGTTTTTAAATGCTTTAGCAATGACAGACGTTTATAATGTGCCGAGTTTTATCCTCTTGACGTCTTGTGCATGAGCTTCAGCGTAAAATGAACATGTTTTCCTAAAAAAAAGTTTAAGACCTGAAGATGACGGCCAAGACTGTTGAAACCGGTTGTCTTTAATACGAAGTGCATTCACGTTCTAAGGCCTCCGATTTTTTTTTCTAATTAACTACTCACCCGAAATCGATGAAACTGGCTTTACTTCTCGACGTACTCACCCTGCAGACGTACACATTTTTCTCAACGCTGACGCCATGATTCCATGGGAGCGGCGAAGACATCTTTAGGAGTCTGTTTTGACCACTGGAAAATCGCTGAGGCAATAGCAGCACGGCTGGTGAATGTGCGGCCACAGAGAGTGTCTTTCATTGTTGGAAAAAGCCAAGTCACTAGGAGCAAGGTCAGGTGAATACGGAGCATGAGGAATCACTTCAAAGTTGTTATCACGAAGAAACTGTTGCGTAACGTTAGCTCGATGTGCGGGTGCGTTGTCTCGGTGAAACAGCACACACGCAGCCCTTCCCGGACGTTTTTGTTGCAGTGCAGGAAGGAATTTGTTCTTCAAAACATTTTCGTAGGATGCACCTGTTACCGTAGTGCCCTTTGGAACGCAATGGGTAAGGATTACGCCCTCGCTGTCCCAGAACATGGACACCATCATTTTTTCAGCACTGGCAGGTACGCGAAATTTTTTTGGTGGCGGTGAATCTGTGTACTTCCATTGAGCTGACTGGCGCTTTGTTTCTGGATTGAAAAATGGCATCCACGTCTCATCCATAGTCACAACTGACGAAAAGAAAGTCTCATTCGTGCTGTCGTTGCGCGTCAACATTGCTCGGCAACATGCCACACTGGCAGCCGTGTGGTCGTACGTCAGCATTTGTGGTACCCACCTGGATGACACTTTTCGCATTTTCAGGTCGTCATGCAGGACTGTGTGCACAGAACCCACAGAAATGCCAACTCTGGAGGCGATCTGTTCAACAGTCATTCGGCGATCCCCCAAAACAATTCTCTCCACTTTCTCGATCGTGTCGTCAGACCGGCTTGTGCGAGCCCGAGGTTGTTTCGGTTTGTTGTCACACGATGTTCTGCCTTCATTAAACTGTCGCACCCACGAATGCACTTTCGACACATCCATAACTCCATCACCGCACGTCTCCTTCAACTGTCGATGAATTTCAATTGGTTTCACACCACACAAATTCAGAAAACGAATGATTGCACGCTGTTCAAGTAAGGAAAACGTCGCCATTTCTGCCATCTCTGGGACGTATTGACAATGAACGCGGCCTCATTTTAAAACAATGCGCATGTTTCTATATTTTTCCAGTCTGGAGAAAAAATAATCGGAGGCCTTAGAACTTGAATGCACTTCGTAGCAAAAATGTTGTGCAGTCTTGGATTTTGAATGGTTTTTCACAATTAAAACAGATTGCCCCTCAGTACTTTTTTAATGAGAAAATTCAATCCCCCTTGTTTCTACTGAAGCCAGGCAAAGACAGATAACGCGACGTTGCCCATAGCCCCCTGAATATCAAGCTGTCCCAAGCATCGAAGGACCAACGTTTTGTTCCTAAATGGCTTCAGTGGCAGCGTCGCGACTTCGTCGTTTTTCGGCGAAGGAAAACTGAAAGTTCTCAAGGGGGCTGGAGACGAAGACAACCAACAAAAAGCGGCAGAGATATTCGGCAGTTTTGGTGCTACTCCTGAAGAGACTGGACAGGAGTTCACAGCAGTCACGTACTGCAAAGATGAAACAAAGCCATTAAATGTGCTTTGACATCGTATCTTTGGAGAATGTGTATCAAAGACGCCACATAACGTTGCCTCTTTTTCTTCTACAGAACCAGTGGCTGCCAGCATTCAATGAGCACGTATTTAGTTGGTGCAAGCTTGGAAAAACAACCTGCTAGCTCCAATTCAATGGGGCTGGAAGGCTTCAAAATTCGGCCTCTCGCCATGGACGTTTTCCTGCAGGGAAAACGGCATTTAATGTAGCAACGTTTGCAAACAACGCAAAAGCCAATTTTGGACCAATGTCCAGCTGACATCCCTATTACTGACACTGATGACAGTGACATAGACAATGACAATTTGGAATAAAAACAGATCCCACCGAGGATATGAATATAGGAGAAGTGGGAGAATCAGACTCAATGTTATTTGGACCATCATCCTCCAAGTGCGCAAGGAAGTAATACTGTAAAATTAAGAAAAGCGGTTGTATATTGCTAAACATTAACATTCTATCCTAAATGAAGATACATTTTAAATTGTATTACTTTAACGCAGCTTTATATAGTCACATGTTACTCAATTTATTGTTGGTTGAATTCAGTTTCTTTAATCCTAATAAAACAATAATAAATCTTATATATTTCTTTTCACCAATACCCTTCTAAACCAATTTTTTGTCCTTTATTTAACACTAGCGTACTAATTCTACGGTTTACAAAACTATTATCTGGGTAGTGTGTAGGTTAGTGACTGTGTGTACCACCAATAAAAATAAAATAGTAAATAGTGGAAAAATTCATTTACTGGAAAATAAACACAAAATAAGCAGTCTTGCATATGCAGATGACTTAGTTGTGATGGCAGATTCGATTGAAAGTTTGCAAAGTAATATTTCAGAGCTAGATCAGAAATGTAAGGACTATGGTATGAAGATTAGCATCTCCAAAACGAAAGTAATGTCAGTGGGAAAGAAATAAAACGGATTGAGTGCCAAATAGGAGGAACAAAGTTAGATCAGGTGGACGGTTTCAAGTACTTAGGATGCATATTCTCACAGCATGGCAACATAGTGAAAGAACTGGAAGCGAGGTGTAGCAAAGCTAATGCAGTGAGCGCTCAGCTACGATCTACTCTCTTCTGCAAGAAGGAAGTCAGTACCAAGACTAAGTTATCTGTGCACCGTTCAATCTTTCGACCAACTTTGTTGTATGGGAGCGAAAGCTGGGTGGATTCAGGTTACCTTATCAATAAGGTTGAGGTTACGGATATGAAAGTAGCTAGGATGATTGCAGTTACTAGTAAATGGGAACAATGGCAGGAGGGTGTCCACAATGAGGAAATCAAAGAAAAACTGGGAATGAATTCTATAGATGTAGCAGTCAGGGCGAACAGGCTTAGATGGTGGGGTCATGTTACACGCATGGGAGAAGCAAGGTTACCCAAGAGACTCATGGGTTCAGCAGTAGAGGGTAGGAGGAGTCGGGGCAGACCAAGGACAAGGTACCTGGATTCGGTTAAGAATCATTTTGAAGTAATAGGTTTAACGTCAGAAGAGGCACCAATGTTAGCACTGAATAGGAGATCGTGGAGGAATTTTATAAGGGGGCTATGCTCCACACTGAACGCTGAAAGGCATAATCAGTCTTAAATGATGATGATGTTGGAAAATAGAAAGTTGATGTTGATCGTTAATCACGTGATTTACATACATTGAATAATGGCGACATTTACTTATCAGCTAGGTTTTTTGTCAGGTTCTTCGACTTTTTCAAAACACAGTCTGATGCTCTACAACTTTTGTCCCATAAAATTTTGCATGAAATTGACCATTCTCAGACGCTGCACGTTTTGTAGGTACGAAAGGAGTGTTTTTCGAAAACCGTGAAAAATTACCTTTTTTTACATAGTCTTTCCATAGGAAACTTTAATCGAATAGGAAAGCTTTTGTACTTAATCGACGCAGAATTCAATGCTCTACACTTTTTGGTAACTTGGGGTTCTTCGTTTAAACGCTTAGTTTCGGAAAAACTTGGAAAAAACATAGAAAGTCCGAAATTTTGGTGGTTTTCTTCTTATCACAGCTGAATCTCCACTTAGAAATAGGGGAAAACGCAGATTATTCATATGAGAGGCCTACTAGAGTGATTACAACTTTTTTCAGAGTTACACTAATTTGTGGAAGTCAACTGCGTTTATGGAGCTAAATTTACTAGCCTATATGAGTTGACCCAACGTTTGCTATGGTTGGTGGTCGGATACCGTCGCAGACCCCAACGTAACTGCCGCGACGAAATTTGTGTACCCCGTCTGTTTGTGTCTAGAGCAAATCTCGTTTTCAAGTGTGAGGACGTTTCCTAAATGTTTGAGTAACCTGCATCTGAGGCGGCACTTGGGTACTAGCCCGGTATTCACCTACTTTGATGTGGGAAACCTCCTAAAAACCACTCCCGGGCGGGCTAGCTAGACAGATGTTGTTAATCCGCGAGGTGGATTCGATGAGGGATGGGCTCACTCCTATGCATCCCGGAGGCGGAGCGTTAATGCGCTCGGGTGTTCTTGCGGGGTCAAGACGATAGTCAAATTACATGAAATGAATTCGCAATTGCGAATATGGACGACCATCTGCTTCATATGTGATGACAATGAAAATTTGTGCCGGACCGAGGCTCTAAAACCGTATTTCCCCAGACCCAAACTTCAATACGTCGTCTACCAGGTGTCTTTAACCTGTTCTCGTACATCCTTTACGTATATAGTAATACAGGCGAGACATTTTACTTGGAAGTCGCCTGCCCAGTGTCGGCATATAAAATACGATATTGCAGTGTCTGTGTTATTCCGCATTACGATGCAGTTTTGGTTTGGACATGCATGCATATCCAAAGGAACAGGCACTCGTCGACTACAGCCGTTATGACACACATGAAATGATATGGACAACCATCAGCTGTACAATTGAAAATGGATAGTCAAACTCGTCCTATACTGTTAGGAGCAAGTCTGGAGTTACCACATTCACTGGCCTTGCTATGCGACCTTGCAGTTCATCCAGTGCTGTTAGAAGGAGAGGCACGTAGTCTTTCACAGATCGCCGCAGCAGTAAAACCACGTACCTTGAGATCAGGCGACGCTGAAGGACAATCACACAGTGCTAGAACGACAGAATCGCGCCGCGTGGTTATAACTCAGCTGCACGTGTTGGAACGTGAAACACTTTTTGCTGCTGTATTATCGTTACCTCGACTCGACGCACGCTTGGTAACGAACAAGATAGCGAGCTACATGTTCCAGAGATACCCCAGTCAGCATCAAATGAACCGCCTGCTTATTACTGGCGTCAAGGTTAAACTTTTTGTTTCGATGCGTAAAATAAAATTCACCCTCGAAGTTTCTATTTCCATATATGTAGAAATAAATATCTTGTGAAATTGGATGGATCTTTTCGAAGCACCTTGTATTTGTCGTAGCTGAAATTTCGAGTGAAAAACTCATAAATGATTGTTTTTGTCCCTGTTTTGTCTATCATCACTTTTCTGGCTGGTTCCATAAGGCCCAGCACGACTTTGTGTCCTGTGACACAAGTAGAGTAGTACTTACACCCAACATTTCAGTTATCTGTTGGTTAAATTCCAAACTCTGGCTTCCCACTGGAGGTCTGGCCGTATATGACTCCCTCTGCTACCATGAATATAATTTTCTGACTTCCTGAATTATGTCCTACCACCTTTTCCTTTCGTCAAGTCAGTGTTTTCATACACTGACGGGAAAAGTCGCAACGCCATGAAGGAGTTCTGCGATATAAATCTAAGTAGGAAGGCGTGTTTTTACATCTGAAAGATGATGTCTAGTCAAATTTCGCGGCATTCAGCTAACTGTGGCGCTAATACCGCCACTACGAGGATGCAAATGATGTTTGCTTTAACCCTGTGGTGCATGAATTTCACTGCAGTGGACAACTTTTAATGGTCACTTCTCTGGCGGTTTCAATCAGTCACGAGGCTAAAAATGCATGCAGGACACAACACCAGTTGGGAGTGGCCACTGCAGTGAACTGTGTGCATTTGCAGCCTCAAGACTGATTGAAACCGCCAGAGAGTTGACCATTAACAGCTGTCCACCGTAGTGGACACTATGCGCCACAGCACAGAGTTAAATACACACTGTAGCGGTCGTGAGCGTTCGTTACCTTTGAGATTGGACGTATGAGTTGTGAGTTTGACTTTGTCCGTAGGAAGTGACCTTTTTTTTTTTTTTTTTTTTTTGAACGAGGTCGTGTAATAGGGCGACGAGAAACTGGATCTTCCTTCTGCGATAATTTTGGCAGAAATGTAGTAGCCACGGTACACGATTGCTGGCAGTGGTGTTCACGAGAATGTACGGTCGCGAGAAGACTGGACGCCGGACAGCCAAGTGGCACTACCGAGAGGGGAGATTTTGATGTCTGGTTTTGCTGGGCGCTCAAATGCGCGGTCATCGGCGCCCATACAAAGTCCCAATTTTTCACACAGTCCAATTTCTTTACTCAGTCCATTTTAGCCACTGTCACGAATGATGAGATGATGATTAAATGATGAGGACCACACAAATACCCAGTCCCCGGGCAGAGAAAACCCCCAACCCGACCGGGAATCGAACCCGGGACCCCGGGATCCAGAGGCAGCAACGCTGCCGATTAGACCACGAGCAGCGGACGAAGACAATTGTGTTCGGCATATAGCTCTGACGCATCGTACTGATTCAGCATCAGAAATTTGTGCAACAGTTGGCACCACAATGACGCAACGAACTGTTACAAATCGATTATTTCAAGGGCAGCTCCGAGCCAGACGCACTGTAGCTTGTGTTCCACTGACCCCAAACCACCGCCATTTGGGACTTCCGTGGTGTCAAGCAAAAGCTGGCTGGAGAGCAGGATGGAGGTCAGTTGTGTTTTCCAAAGAAAGCTGGTTCTGCCTCGGTGCCAACGACAGCTATGAGTTGGTTAGAAGGAAGCCAATTTGAGGGCCAACAACCAAACTCTGCGCGCTAGACACACTGGACCTACACCTTGAGTTATGGTCAGGGGTATGCTTTCGTATGACAGCAGGAATACTGTCGTGCTTATCCCACTCACTCTTACTGCAAATCTGTACGTCAGTCTGGTGATTCGACATGTTCTGCTTCCATTCATGAACAGCATTCCAGGCGGTGTTTTCCAACAGGATATCACGCCCACAAACCACTATTGTAACCCAACGTGCTCTGCAGTGTGTCGGTATGTTGCCTTGGCCTGCTCGATTACCAGATCTGTTTCTAATGAAACACATGTGGGACATCACCGGACGACAATTCCAGCGTCATCCAGAAACAGCGTTAACCGTCCCTGTGTTGATAAACAAAAGATGCAACAGGCAAACAGGCACGGAACTCCATCTCACAGACTGGCGTCTGGCGCCTGTACATCACAATGCACGCACGTTTGAATTAAACATTCAGGTGGTTACACCGGTTATTAATGTACCAGTATTTCAGTTTTTCAATGGCTTATTTTTCACTTACATTAACCTGTAATCTTGCAATGTTAATCACTTAATATCTTACCCACAGAAACGTGTTCCCGAAATACACTACTGCCATTAAAATTGCTACACCACGAAGGTGACGTGCTACAGACGCGAAATTTAACCGACAGGAAGAAGATGCTGTGATATGCAAATGATTAGATTTTCAGAGCATTCACACAAGGTTGGCGCCGGTGGCGACACCTACAACGTGCTGACATGAGCAAAGTTTCCAACCGATTTCTCATACACAAACGGCAGTTGACCGGCGTTGCCTGGTCAAACGTTGTTGTGATGCATCGTGTAAGGAGGAGAAAAGCGTACCATCACGTTTCCGACTTTGATAAAGGTCGGATTGTAGCCTATCGCGATTGCGGTTTATCGCATCGCGACATTGCTGCTCGCGTTTGTCGAGATCCAATGACTCATAGCAGAATATGGAATCGGTGGGTTCAGGAGGGTAATACGGATCGCCGTGCTGGATCCCAACGGCCTCGTATCACTAGCGGTCGAGATGACAGGCATCTTATCCGCAAGCCTATAACGGATCGTGCAGCCACGTCTCGATCCCTGAGTCAACATATGGGGACCTTCTGCAAGACAACAACCATCAGCACCAACAGTTCGACGACGTTTGCAGCAGCATGGACTATCAGCTCGGAGACCGTGGCTGCAGTTACCCTTGGCGCTGCATCACAGGCAGGAGCGCCTGCGATGGTGTACTCAACGACGAACCTGGGTGCACGAATGGCAAAACGTCATTTTTTCGGATGAATCCAGGTTGTGTTTACATCATCATGATGGTCGCATCCGTGTTTGGCGACATCGTGGTGAACGCACATTGGAAGCGTGTATTCGTCATCGCCATACTGGCGTATCACCCGATGTGATGGGATGGGGTGCCATTGGTTACACGTCTTGATCACCGGTTGATCGCAACGACGGCACTTTGAACAGTGGACGTTACATTTCAGATGCGTTACGACCCGTGGCTCTACCCTTTATTCGATCCCTGCGAAACCCTACATTTCAGCAGGATAATGTTCGACCGCATGTTGCAGGTCCTGTAAGGGCCTTTCTAGATACAGAAAATGTTCGACTGCTGCCCTGGCCAGCACATTCTCCAGATCTCTCACCAACTGAAAACGTCTGGTCAATGGTGGCCGAGCAACTGGCTCGTCACAATACGCCAGTCAGTACTCTTGATGAACTGTGGTATCGTGTCGAAGCTGCATGGGCAGCTGTACTTGTACACGCCATCCAAGCTCTGTTTGACTCAATGCCCAGGCGTATCAAGGCCGTTATTACGGCCAGAGGTGGTTGTCCTGGGTACTGATTTCTCAGGAGCTATGCACCCAAAGTGCGTGAAAATGTAATCACATGTCAGTTCTGGTATATTTCTTCAATGAATACCCGTTTATCATCTGCATTTCTTCTTGGTGTAGCAATGTTAATGGCCAGCAGTGTATCATTAGTGTACATTAATAATTTTTTGGTGTTGCCATTTTTTTCCGTCAGTGTATGTATATTCCTTTCCTCGCCTAATCTACGGAGAACTTCCTTATTTGTTATCTTAGCAGATACAGTGATGCGTGTTAAGCGGATCCAAAAGTTTTTCGAATGGCCTTCATGAGTTGGATTTTTTTTTCTCGGAAATTCTTTCTCAATACTCTCTTGACCATAGAAAATTTCTACGTGCACTGGTGGTAAAAATGAACTAGCAATCTCGGTGTAGCACAGTAGGGCACGCTGTGCCTGCTATCACGTTCGGGACAACGAAGCTTGTGCGCAGCCTTCAGTCTGCAACGTGCCTCGAAGATTTCACGAGGTTTCGGACTTTCATCGGGTGGATGAGTGGTTGACAGCCGAAGTACCGTGGAAAAATGTCGACATCATCCGGCTGTAAGACCGAAATCTCGTGGGATACTAATTAAGCCGCGAAAACAAGAATCACATACCTCAAAGGGTTATTTCAGTTTACTGCAAGGAGGGTTGTTAGCACGGGAATTGGCCGCTGAATCGACACAGACCTATGCGACGTCATTCGAACATTTAACCGCTTTCGTCAGACAGGGAACATTGAAGAACTGCCGCATTGTAGAGATGGGAAAACCGACCAATTAAAACCGGTATCGTCATTTTGGTTCTGAATAACCGGCATATTTCGGTGTTTGTTTGGTCTCGGTTATAACAGGTTTCTTATTTTTACTAATAACGAATAAAAAACCGGTACATCAATTTGCCATACCAGCGGTGTTAAAATTTTTGATTTTTAAATAAACCTTCGTTTAAAAACGAGTGATGTTTATTTGTAAGCTTTCCACTGCATTGAAATATTGGATTGTCATATAAAATTTCGAGAAGTGGTCGGTGATACTTCAGGAATAACGCCGACAGAAACGAACAACTATGACGTGATACAAGAATCGGTACGGCATTGTTGAAGCAATAGTGTACCTGTTGCTGTGTTGCGTGGTCTGTTAGAAGACGCGCGAGTACCTTCTGCGCGCAACAGTTACCCACACTTGGTTAAAAAGCATACAAACACATCTGCCCACAAAATAGGTTTGTCATTGTAAATAGTTAAACAGAGAGAAAGCTGAAGCTTTTACGCAAAAGCTTAGTATTTATCTGCCATTACTGAGAAATAATAAAAGACGAAGGAAGTTGTTCCAGCAGCAATAAATAAAAAACTTAACAATTCATTCATAGTTTATGACGAAAATAGAAAGCAGTGATGTGCTGCCTGCTTCTGTTAATATGTATTTATCTGCTTTTAGCCCTTGGAAACGGAAAACCTGAAAAGAAAAATAAGAGTCGTCCAATCTCAGTTTTCACCATTTAGCACTGATTATTCGTTATGTCCAAAAAGTGGTATGATTTGCGATTACAGAATGATTTTTGAGCAGAGTTTAAAACAAATTAGAATCAGTAGGAGAGTACTGGTGGTTTTTTGTAGCATTCAAGCCACCATTACCTTTCTAGAAAAGCAGCGAATCGTCGACCAACAAAGTTTTCTTTTATTTACCTATTTCATTCGATATTTTGATTCTATGTCTCTTGAAACGTGTAGTGCAAAATTCCGAGGAAACTTGGAATTTTTCAATATTTGTTCAGTTTCTGCTTTTATCAATGGAAATAATAGCGATAAAAAAACCGAAAATCGGTTATTTACGAAATCGGTTATTTCGAGTAGTTTTAAAAAATCGGATAAAACTGGAGATGAAGAAATCCGGTTTAACTGAAAACTGGTTGTTTTAAAGGTAGTTGCCATCGCTATCTCATAATGGTCTCCACGGTCAATATCAGCTGATGATCGCTACCTACAAGTTATGCAGCTGAACTGTGTGTTGGCTTATCCTAGGTAACCTTAAGGTCTATATCGATGCAGACAATGCGCTATCGTCTCTACACCATCATACGGCATCTCGGCGTCCATTACCATTAAAAACAGCAGTGCATATCTCTGCCTTCCCCCCCCCCTCCCCCCTTTCTCCCTGGACCAAGAAGATTTGCAAAGAAACACGTGGAATGGCATCTGGACTAATAGCGACGGTTTCTCTGTCCAGACGAGTGCAGGATTTGTCTGGCGCCTGTTGACTGTCGCAGAAGCGTGTGGCGGCGGTCAGGCACCAATGCGTGTGTCACACATGCAGTTCCACGGGTTGTAATATTTCTGGCTTAGTCAGCCATCATATTAGGCTCCAAGAAGCTGTTCCCAGAGCAATGGAGATGCAAGAAGTATATAGATGGCGAAATGTGGTGACATACGTTAGATTCGGTTCCATTCCCGTGAGAAAGACCGCCTGCATAATGCTACTGCTCTGCGATTGGCTGCTTTGTTCGGAGCAAGGGCGCCAAAACCTTAAAGAACAGTTATTATTATTGGTTAAACTACTCATTGGAATGACTTCACTTCTCAATATAAATATCTCTCAACAGCTGACTATGAATCAGTCATTTTAGAATTATTAAAAACAATTTAAGTCAAAAACAAAAGACTGACGAAATTGCAGACGAAGCCCTTCGGAAGCGTTCGGGTCACGCCTTTTCTGGTATGGCGCGTGCAGTGTTTCGGGCTGTTCGTCACTCTGGATTAGGCAGTCGAGAAGAACAGACATGTTGTCTGTCGTAGGATGTGTTTCCAATTTTTATTTAAGTTCCTGTTCGTCACTCTGGATTAGGCAGTCGGGATGTACAGTCAGGTTGTCTATGGCAGGATGTGTTTGCCAGTATTCAGTATTAAAAGATTCACTCCGGTAGTCATGAGGCACAGACAGGTGCCACAAATAGTGTAAAGATACATTTTCGTAAACATTGTGTTTGATCATGTACTTTGCTGTATCAGAAGGTGTTGTATTAAGATCATGTAGTCTTCTCATGTGGCTATATTGAGATATGCGAGTGGCATCCCAATGAAGTGATACATTATTTCAGAACAGAACCTCGCTAAAGTCAGTTTCAGCCTCACGATACAGAACCTACAACATGCGTGCTGTTTTCTGCGCTGGGGACGTCAACTTTAAGACAGCATGTTAGTGAACTACAAAGGAGCCTTCGTATTCCACACAGTGCAGTGGAAACAACTAGGCGCCTCACGTGTACTGCATGCACAGAACAAATGTGCTCAGTGACGCGTCATCTGCACTAATGCAGAGGAGGTGAAGGAGGATGATCGTTGTTAACACCAACAATCAATTCATTCTTCCTTTCTTGCCGTAGGGTTTAGTTGGGAGGTAGATCAGGCACGTTTTGTGCCGGTAATGTACGGATTTGGGAAGCCCGTCTCGTCGCATCGAGGATAACTTGGCGACTGTGCAGTGTCGGGGCGGTTTCCCTCAGCACTGCTCTCATCATTTCCGCGATGGGTTCTGCTCTGAGGACGATAATGAGCGAGAACTACACACCCACCTCGTCAACAGCTCTGTCTAGGAGGCAGGAATTAGCCGAATGGATGGCCTTTGGTATCTATTGACATGAACGCGACTGAGCTAGCTCAGGACCACTTGAAAACTTGCAGCTCATTGCCGCAGGAACCCTCCTCACTAAGAGAATGACCTAGAGAGGGCCTCTGCCTTTGAGTGGGACTCATTTGAGCAGCTGCGTTTCGACCACTTTGTGGACAACATACAGAGAAAGATCTAAGCTTGTTACAATATTTTGATTCCATAGATACGCATAACTGTGCACTTTCGAACCAGTTGCCATTATTCAAGTCATCATCATTCCATAGATGTGCAAACTTGCGCCCTTTCGAACATATTGCCTTTATTTAAGTCACCGTATTAATTTCATGCCAGAGTTATTCCTTCTACACTCATGCTCATAAATTAAGGATAATGCTGATACATGGTGAAACAACGCTCTGGTGGGCAGTTCGCGGGTTTAAATCACCTCGGGGTATGAGAATGAGGTGCATTTGAACTGCGGTCGTCGCACGGTGGCGCTGGCAGCAGTCCACATATTGCAGAGGTGTGTTGGTGCATGTCAGAGTACGGTGCAGCGAGTAAGCGTGCAGACGTTTTCAGGCATTTCTAATGGTGACTGTATGTTGAAAATGGCTCAAAAAAACACATATTGATGACGTTATGAGGGGTAGAATATTAGGGCGACTGGAGGCTGGTCAAACACAGCATGTCGTAGCACGGGCTCTCCGTGTGCCACAAAATGTGATCTCAAGATTATGGTAACGGTTCCAGCAGACAGGAAACGTGTCCAGGCGCTACAGTACGAGACGTCCACAGTGTACAACACTACAAGAAGACTGATATCTCACCATCAGTGCCCGCAGACGGCCACGGGGTACCGCAGGTAGCCTTGCTCGGGACCTTACCGCAGCCAGTGGAACACTTGTCTCGAGACACACAGTCTACAGACGACTTAACAGGCATGGTTTATTCACCCGGAGACTTGCAAGGTGCATTCCACTGACCCCTGGTCACAGGAGAGCCCGTAAAGCCTGTTCTCCAGAACACAGTACATGGCCATTGGAACACTGGTCCCAGGTTATGTTCACGGACAAGTCCAGGTATAGCCTGAACAATGGTTCTCGCTGAGTTTTCATCTGGCGTGAACCAGGAACCATATACCAACCCCTTAATGTCCTTCAAAGGGACATGTATGGAGGCCGTGGTTTGATGGTGTGGGGTGGGAATTATGATTGGTGCACGTACACCCCTGCATGTCTTTGACAGATGAACTGTAACAGGTCAGGTGTATCGGGACATCATTTTGCACCAGTATGTCCGCCTTTTCAGGGATGCAGTGGGTCCCACCTTCCTCCTGATGGATGATAATGCACAGCCTCACCGAGCTGCCATCGTGGAGGAGTACCTTGAAACAGAGGATATCAGGCGAATGGAGTGGCCTGCCTGTTCTCCAGACCTAAACCCCATCGAGCACGTCTGAGATGCTCTCGGTCGGCGTATCGCTGCGCGTCTTCACACCCCTATGACACTTCAGGAGCTCCGACAGGCACTGGTGTTAGAATGGGAAGCTATATCCGAGCAGCTACTCGACCACCTGATCCAGAGTGTGCCAACCCGTTGTGCGGCCTGTGTACTTATGCATGGTGATCATATCCCATATTGATGTCGGGGTACATGCGCAGGAAACAGTGGCGTTTTGTAGCACATGTGTTTCGGTACGGTTTTCTCAACTTATCACAAATACCGTGGACTTACAGATCTGTGTCGTTTGTGTTCCCTATGTGCGTATGCTATTAGCGCCAGTTTTGTGTAGTGCCACGTTGTGTGGCACCACTTTCTGCAATTATCCTTAATTTATGAGCATGAGTGTAGTTACATAGAACTTATTGTTTCATTCTCTGCTCCCCTTGAGTCAAACTGTCGCACGTTTGCAGGTACGTAGACGTTGTCGTTTTTGAGCATTTTTTTAGGGTTCTTTGCAAAATATGTGTGTTTGTGTACAAGATGGAAACTTACCCACCTGTCACAGAAATGGCATTGAAAGTATGTTGATAATTCCGCACAATAACTTACGTCAAGTGTCGAATAGATTAGCACCATACTTTTGGAAATGCAGCTTTTTAAGATAGTCATGTTTTCTGGGCAGCTGGAACTGGAAAACCGAAATTCTGTGCTGTCGCTAAAATCTTTGTTTCGGCTGGTTTATTTCCAGATATCACTATTCTGATCAGAGGAGATTTGCCCGCTTTCCTATTTTCTCATTTATTATTTTACCTCTTCCTGTACTTTTCCTATCTGATTTTGTGTTGATAACATCTATACATTGTTTTGATAACGTGTACTGTCAGAACTGCATAGGCTTCCGAGGTCAGAGTCAGCTGACATAAAAGTTTCCTCAGTACGGAACCGCGTCATAACGTGAGAAACGGTATTGAAAAACCATCGTTTTGGCCATGGCTACAGAGGTCTTCTTCTAGGTCTACTGATCCAAAAAAAGACCACTGCATCCGTAGCCGAAACGTCGGTTTCTGCAGCGTAGTTTTCTATATTATGACCCGGTACCATATCAGAAAACATCCAGAACCACTCGAAAGACCTGCAGTGTCTTTCGCCTGAATTGTATGCCACCCACATAACGTAACTGTTTTCATGGTCCTCTTCTCTCTCTCCCTTACGGTAGATTGAGTATACAAAATAGGTACTAAAAACGGCCAATAGAGAGCACTGTTCTGCATCACAAGGAATCCACATGTAAATTAATACTGCGACGTGCAAATATCAGGAAATAACGTCTCTAATGCTCGCAAGTAAAATTCATTACAATAAATGAAAATTCAAAAAGCAGGATTCAGTTAGCAATTACATGATGAAAATTTTTTTACAGGAAAGGGACCTGGGACTTTCGCACACCAACCATTCATCCTGTAAACTAATCACGAAAGACCCTACACGCGATTTCAATGAGAAGTAACAAAGTATACGCATGCTGAAACTCGAAATGACGTCACATAAAATTTGTGCTGAATGGGGATTTGAACCCAGTATCTAAACGGATTGTTAAGTAAACACAGTCATATGTTGAGGTATTCAATTTTTTCACCAGTAGTGAGACGACAAATCGGAAAAAAATTGTCTTACTGAGATTCGAACCAAGCACCTATCGTCAACTAGAAAACCATGGCAATAGGTGCAGAGGTCGAATCCCAGTAACACAAAAATTTTTCGTCTCGACATTTCGGTTTGACGGCTCACTACTGGTGAAGAAATTCAACACTTAACAATTGACTGTGCTTAGTTAAAAATCTGATTAGGTGTTGGGTTCGAATCCCGTCCAACAAAATTTTGTATCATGTCATTTCAAGTTAAAATATGCGCAAAATTTGTTACTTATCATTGAAACCATATTTAAGGTCTATCGTGGTTCGTTTACAGGATGGATGGTTGTTGGGTAGCTTGTAATTTCAAACTGAAACTTGCTTTTTGAAATATCATTTATTGTAATAAATTTTATATACAAGCGTTAAAGACTGCGTCGTCTCTAATAAGCTGTTTCTTGGTATTTGCGTTATCGCGGTATTAATTTGCATCTGCAATGATTGTCATGCAGAGCAGTGTTCTCTATAAGTCTCTTGTAGTTACCGTTTTGTATACTCAAACGAGTGTACCGAAACGAGAGCAGAGGACTTGCAAGATGGTTACGTTATGTGGGTCGCAGACAATTCAGGTGGGAGGCAGTTCAGGTGGTTCGGTTAGTTTTGAGCGTGATAGTACATATTAATCGAAAAATAAATGTTCTTACTAATTACGTAATTTCATAAAAATACTTATGAATATGTATAATCAACTACTTTTTTTCAATAGTTTCGCGTAACATTTTTCCACTTCGAAGCTAAAATTTCACAATTGTCATATGTTTTGAACATTGCGTAGAATGTGTTACATATGTTCTCCTTTATTTCCTTACAAAGAATAAACATTCCTGGCGAATATAACATATGTTTTCTAGTTCAGCTGGCTGAAAAAATGTCAGATAAGGACTGGAACCTAGAATACGAAAGCGTTTTTCAAAGTGAGGAACCATTGCCTGCAAACGAGGCGTGGCAGTTGGAAAACTGAGGATTATGAGGCATGTTTCGTTGAAATACCACAAACGCCTCAGACTGCGTGGCCATGCCTTAGATTGCATGACCACGTGAACGCTGTTGTTGGATGTTGGTTGACTGGCAAAATGGACTACTGGCCATTAAAATTGCTTCACCACGAAGACGACGTGCTACAGACGCGAAATTTAACCGACAGGAAGAAGATGCTGTGATATGCAAATGATTAGGTTTCAGAGCATTCACACAAGGTTGGCGCCGGTGGCGACACCTACAACGGCTGACATGAGCAAAGTTTCCAACCGATTTCTCATACACAAACAGCAGTTGACCGGCGGTGCCTGGTCAAACGTTGTTGTGATGCCTCCTGTAAGCAGGAGAAATGCGTACCATTATGTTTTCGACTATGATAAAAGTGGGATTGTAGCCTATCGCGATTGCGGTTTATAGTATCGCTGCATTGCTGCTCGCGTTGGTCTAGATCCAATGACTGTAAGCAGAATATGGAATCGGTGGGTTCAGGAGGGTAATACGGAATGCCGTGCTGGATCCCAACGGCCTCGTATCACTAGCAGTCGTGATGACAGGCATCTTATCCGCATGGCTGTAACGGATAGTGCAGCCACGTGTCGATCCCTGACTCAACAGATGGGGACGTTTGCAAGACAACAACCATCTGCACGAACAGTTCGACGACGTTTGCAGCAGCGTGGACTATCAGCTCGGAGACCATGGCTGCGGTTACCCTTGACGCTGTATCACAGACAGGAGCGCCTGCGATGGTGTACTCAACGACGAACCTGGGTGCATGAATGGCAAAACGTCATTTTTTCGGATGAAACCAGGTTCTGTTTACAGCATCATGATGGTCGCATCCGTGTTTGGCGACATCACGGTGAACGCACATTGGAAGCGTGTATTCGTCATCGCCATACTGGCGTATCACCTGGTGTGATGGTATGGGGTGCCATTGGTTACAGGTCTCGGTCACCTGTTGATCACATTGACGGCACTTTGGACAGTGGACGTTACATTTCAGATGTTTTACGACCCGTGGCTCTACCCTACATTCGATCCCTGCGAAACCCTACATTTCAGCAGGATAATTCACGACCGCATGTTGCAGGCCCTGTACGGGCCTTTCTAGATACAGAAAATGTTCGACTGCTGCGCTGGCCAGCACATTCGCCAGATCTCTGACCAATTGAAAACGTGTGGTCAATGGTGGCCGAGCAACTGGCTCGTCACAATACGCCAGTCACTACTCTTGATGAACTGTGGTATCGTGTTGAAGCTGCATGGGCAGCTGTACCTGTGCACGCCATCCAAGCTCTGTTTGACTCAGTGCCCAGGCGCATCAAGGCCGTTATTACGGACAGAGGTGGTTGTTCTGGCTACTGATTTCTCGGGATCTATGCACCCAAATTGCGTGAAAATGTAATCACATGTCAGTTGTAGTATAATATATTTGTCCAATGAATACCCGTTTATCATTTGCATTTCTTCTTGGTGTAGCAATTTTAATGGCCAGTAGTGTACTTTTGTCTTGGACGAGGCCCGCTTCAACAGTTCGCAGCATACGTATCAGGGTCGTTTAGTAGGGAAGATCGTGCATCCAGATACAAAGTGCTTCCTTTCATACGGGAGGAAGTCACTGTAGCCACTGTGTAGGCTGTCTGTTCCACCTACTCTCCGCTACTCGTTTTACGCAGTTTCAAACGGGAGCCTTCAGATGAGGTGCTGCCATCTGTCGTGTGCGTCACTAGTTATTGCTCTTCGCGTCCAGTTGGCGTACACGTCGCCAAGTCAACAGCTCTGTTTTCTCTGTCCACAGCCCGGTGTTGATCACCACATTAGTGGCAGAGGCCTTCCGTGCTCGTATAACAACAGAGAAAACAGTGTCAAGATTCATCGCGAAAGCGCTGTGTGGGCCACACTGTGTTACAGCTGCAGCCCTCGTTACAAACATAAGAAAAAAAGTGCCAAATCTGGCAATTAAACATATACTCTATATATCAAGGATTACGAAACTCAGAACATCCGTTGGAAGAAATACTGCTCACTTGACACTCAAGAAATTGACAACGTATCAGATAAATATTACACTCAATGCCCTTCAAAAATTGTTAATTATTCAAAGTCATTGCAGGTATAGTAACTTGATAGCTGCAAAATAAGAAAACCATTCTTGACGTTATATTGTATTCTATTGAGGGACTCTTAAAACTTGCCAAAATTTTCTATATTTAATGCGAGAAACAAATTTATTTTGTGCTTGTCTCAGAATCAGAGTCATCTTTATTTCTTGGTTATATGTTTCCCCATGAGCCGGCCGCTGTGTACGAGCGGTTCTAGGCGTTTCAATCTGGAACCGCGCTGCTGCTACGGTCGCACTTTCGAATCCTGCCTCGGACATGGATGTGTGTGATGTCCTTAGGTTAGTTAGGTTTCAGTAGTTCTAAGCCTAGGGGACTGATGACTTCAAATGTTAAGTCCCATAGAGCTCAGAGGCATATGAATCATTTCCCCATGTCTGTCTACACAGTTGTAGTGTTGTACAGACGAGATTGTGCAGTGGAGATCAACGAAATACCGCACAATTTTTTTTAAAAAATCTGCATCTCCCGAACCGAATAACAAACTCGTTACTACGTGGCACCAACTTTTTACTTTTGCATCTCTTCCGTTTGTTCTTAATAACAACATTTAGTACTCACAACCATTTCCTCATTGTGAAATATTTTTAAATGACTAGTTCTACAAACAATAGACCGAGGATTGCAGTTTATCTGCCACGTGAGGTGGCTGGAATAAGAGGGACGTGGGTTCAATGATCGGAAGACGGCTGCTTAAAGTCACGCACTGCATCTAGATGTACGGACTCCCTTTAGATGTACTATCCCCCAGCCGGCCGGAGTGGTCGTGCGGTTCTAGGCGCTACAGTCTGGAGCCGACCGACCGCTACGGTCGCAGGTTCGAATCCTGCCTCGGGCATGGATGTGTGTGATGTCCTTAGGTTAGTTAGGTTTAAGTTGGTTGGTTGGTTGTTTGGGGAAGGAGACCAGACAGCATGGTCATCGGTCTCATCGGATTAGGGAAGGATGGGGAAGGAAGTCGGCCGTGCCCTTTCAGAGGAACCATCCCGGCATTTGCCTGGAGTGATTTAGGGAAATCACGGAAAACCTAAATCAGGATGGCCGGACGCAGGATTGAAGGTTTAAGTAGTTCTAAGTTCCAGGCGACTGATGACCTGAGAAGTTAAGTCGCATAGTGCTCAGAGCCAGAGCCACTATCCCCCGTGTGAAACGAACCCTAGACGCTGCCGTGGTTTATGCAACGTGACAGCCTGAATGTCAGAGCTGGATAGTGGACAAATGCCAAGTGTGATAGGTTGAAGCACTGTTGACCTTATCATCGATCTCGAGTCTACGTATCGCGAGAATAGGAACAGCCTGCTACACCGTGCGAGTTTTGAGAGTGTCCGCAGCTCGTGGTCGTGCGGTAGCGTTCTAGCTTCCCACGCCCGGGTTTCCGGGTTCGATTCCCGGCGTGGTCAGGGATTTTCTCTGCCTCGTGATGACTGGGTGTTGTGTGCTGTCCTTAGGATAGTTAGGTTTAAGTAGTTCTAAGTGCTACGGGACCGATGACCTCAGATGTTAAGTCCGATAGTGCTCAGAGCCATTTGAACTATTTGAACCATTCTGACGCCATTAAACGTGAGAGACATGCCTCTAGCATCTTGGAGACAGGCAAGTGTATCAGCAAAGATACAATCACGTAAGAGGCTCGCCACCCCACTACCAGCAGGTGAAGCATGGGAGACGAGTACCGTAAAGCCGTAGGGAGAACAAAAGTTTGCAAAATGCACCTCTAGAAGGATAGCAAAGTGGACGACTGCAGCATACAGCATTTAATGGGGTAATATCAGTTTATGGCGCGCGAATGGTACTGATATCGACTGTGGCTGTGCGGTAAGTTTCAGAATCTGCCAACGCCAGGAGGGTGGGCAACGCAAATAGGTAACATGGGGAGCTTCACTTTACTTCCCTGTGGAAGGGCAAATCACTTTGGAGGGGACGGAGTCGACCCCATCAAGGGGGTCCCATCGCTCTGTACACCTCCAGGACGTCCATCGTCAGCACCCAGATCGTCCGCCAGTTAAAACTTCAGGTAGCGTCACACATACAAAGGGGGTCCACAGCCCTTGGTCTAGCAGTCGCGTTCTTGCTTCCCGTGCACGGGGTTCCGGGTTCGGTATCCGGCGGGGTCAGGGATTTTCACCTGCCTTGAGATGACTGCGTGTTTGTGTTGTCCTCATCATTTCATCATCATTCGTGAAAGTGGCAAGATTGGGCTGAGCAGAGGTCGGGAATTGGTACAGGTGCTGGTAACAGCGCAGTTTAGCGCGCCAGAAACCAAACACCTTCATCACAGAAAGGGAGGCAACCGCATCAGACGCAGTTGGGGGGGAGGTCTGTGCCTGGTGACGAGACGGAGAGGGGGAGAGACATCGCCTCGACTGTTGCCAGGGCGTCGGAGGACAGTGCACCAGCAGTGGGAGGGCCGTCATGCTGCGTGCACGTCCGATGGAGGTAGTCATCTGGAGGAGCGTAGTGTCTTCTGACTGCTCATTCCTATCATGTTGTTCCGTGTCGGATGGCAGACGGCTGTCGTCCGACGTGCGGCCAGAGGCAGAGAAGCGGAGATCGGTACAGCTCCGTGATCAACAACCACTGGGTCGAGACAGACATCTTGTGCCTACTGAAGGTATTTGTAGTGCCTCCGGCAGGAGTGTAGGTGAGACAGGCGAAACGTCCATCGCGTCTTCGAGAGGAGTCGTCGCCGGTGCCGACTGACTCAGAGAGGGTGCAGCAGGCGCCGTCGCCGCAGGCGCGTGCAGTAGATTTCAAAAATGGCTCTGAGCACTATGGGACTTAACATCTGTGGTCATCAGTCCCCTAGAACTTAGCACTACTTAAACCTAACTAACCTAAGGACATCACACACATCCATGCCCGAGGCAGGATTCGAACCTGCGACCGTAGCAGTCACGCGGTTCCAAACTGAAGCGCCTAGAACCGCACGGCCACACCGGCCGGCTGTGCAGTAGAGGTAACACAGTTAGCGACGTCTTCGATCGGTGTCTGAATCAGTCTGCGTCGGAGACCTTCAAAACGGACATGGCCTTCCTGGACACAGCCTGAACGAGCGCGCGGTTGGCCATCGCACATGATGACAGCCCTGTAGCCGGCAACAACTAAGCAAGACAGCACGTGTTTCCTCAGTTCAGCCTTTGTCGGATGGACACCACTGAGGACTAGCTACGTTTCGAACGTTACAGCAGTGTGACTGACGACGTTGCCGTAAGGATTAAAGGCGGCCACCACAAGGTCTGACGGTACCTCAAAAGGGAATTTGAAGACTCTCAATATTCTTTTAAGCCAAAACCACCGTGATCAGACACAACAGCGTCAGAGTATCGGAACTTGAGTTCGGTGTCATGGCGCCTCATAACATATGGCATATTTGACATGAAATATGAAGTATCAGTGTCCCTGTTGAACACCTTGGCTACTGGAAGGGTGCGATACGCAATAACATTTCTGCTATTACATGCCTCCAGTCCTGCGACACCCTTCACTGTATCTCCTGGAGACCGCACAACAGCAGCAGTCACCCAACTGTTACCATTACACCTCTTTATTCCCCAGTTTTATGAATTCCAAGAGCCGACCGCTGTGGCCGAGCGGTTCTAGGCGCTACAGTCTGGAACCACGCGACCGCTACGGTCGCAGGTTCGAGTCCTGCCTCGGGCATGGATGTGTGTGATGTCCTAAGGTTAGTTAGGTTTAAGTAGTTCTAAGTCTAGGGGACGGATGACCTCAGCTGTTAAGTCCCATAGTGCTCAGAGCCATTTGAACCTTTTTAATTCCGAGAACATCTTGCAGCGGGAGACGTTTTTCGTCCCGAATCAACCGCGCTACTTCATACTCTTTTGGGCGTTCGTGATCCGATGAAAAAGTTAATTTAATCGTGGCTTGACGATAGGAAAAAGCCATGACGGTCGATGGATTCCGACAATAAGACAAACCGCTACGCGAAAGTAAACAAACACTGGCTGTGCTGTGTGCAGTCTGTGGCTAGTTAGCATTGTTGTCTGCCATTGTAGTGTTGGGCAGCGGCAGCTGGATGTTAACAGCGCGTAGCGTTGCACAGTTGGAGGTGAGCCGCCAGCAGTGGTGGATGTGGGGAGAGAGATGGCGGAGTTTTGAAATTTGTTATACTGGATATTATGAACAGCTATATATACTATGACTATTAAGGTAAATACATTATTTGTTCTCTATTAAAATCTTTCATTTGCTAACTATCCCTATCAGTAGTTAGTGACTTCCGTAGTTTGAATCTTTTATTTAGCTGGCAGTAGTGGCGCTCGCTGTATTGCAGTAGTTCGAGTAACGAAGATTTTTGGTGAGGTAAGTGATTTGTGAAAGGTACAGGTTAATGTTAGTCAGGGGCATTCTTTTGTAGGGATTTTTGAAAGTCAGATTGCGTTGCGCTAAAAAATATTATGTGTCAGTTTAAGCACAGTCGTGTAAAATTGTTCTAAGGGGACGTTTCATATGTCAACCCTTAGCCGAGGATACCTCACTGGAATCTTCTGATTTTTTCTTGTAGTTTGTGTAATTAGTGTAGATTTTGTTTATTGCTAGCGCGTAATTGTAGAGAGAATCTCCTTTGTAGTTGCAGCCTTTCACTGTTGTACAGTAAAACAGTTGTGGCATGCATGTAGATTTGCACCCAGTATTTCGCAGCTACGCTTGCAATTAACTAGATATTATTTTCAGTGCTATGTTAATGTGTTCCCCTATTTTTGCTCTTCAAATTGTGTTTTTCTGTATTGTCGTGTGAAATATGGTGACAATAGTGGCGTGTGAAAAACGTAACACTAGGCTCCAAAGTAAACTGAGAAATGACAGTGAAGACGAAAGCAGTGTGTTAGCGCCACCGAGTAATGAATTAACTAATGTTCAAAGTAGTAATTTGGTAATTGTACATAGGGAAATGGCGCGGGCTGTAAACAATGGTGTAGACAGTGAAACAATTAGTGAATAGGGAAGCATTATCGATCGATCGGTCGGCAACAGCTTGCCTCAGTAATCCGAAATGACAGGACACAGTCTTGCAAATACTGTAGATTCAGGTTTTGCGTCCTCACCCTTTTCTCAAATAAGTCAAGACACATTTTCTGCTTTTCAAACTGCGAATATTGCCGGTTCAAATGTATTGCCGAATAGCACTGAGGAACATGTTTCAGACACCAGTGCATTGTTATTACAATTAATGCAACAAATGGGACAAAAGCTTCAAAAGTTAGACACAATGGAACAAAATCTTCAAAAGTTAGAGACAATGGAACAACAGCAGAGACAAACACAGCAACAGTTAGACACAATGGAACAAAATCTTCAAAAGTTAGAGACAATGGAACAACACCAGAGACAAACACAGCAACAGTTAGACACAATGGAACAAAATCTTCAAAAGTTAGACACAATGGAACAAAAGCTTCAAAAGTCAGACTCAGTGGAACACAAGCTTGAACAAACACGTGAAGTTACATAACATTGAATCGAAATGTCAAATAGTTTGTAATGATGTAAAAACACAAATTTGTGAGCATTTTCAACCTATTTTTTCGCGGCATGAAAATGCATTACAGAATCACGAAGCAGCCATAAAAGAACTCCAAACTATTGTTCATGAAAATCACGACACCTTGCAAGCTAAAATTGACTCAGTTGCATCTGCCGATTCGGTTACGCAACTTGCAAAAACTCAAGAAAACTTAAAGGACACAGTAGATACGATTTCAACACAAATGGACACTCTGAAACTTGGTTCAGAAAAACACACTGAGGAAATAAGTACACTATCGGAGAAAGTAGCCGAACTTTCGGATCAGTTCACTAACTTATCTGCAAAGGTAGATGATGATCTGAATGACACAAGACCTGTAGCCATCACTGACACAGAAGAGTGCGAACAAATTAGGAAATTCAAACAAAATCAGAATCAAATTAATACGCAACACCAAAGAGAAATCCGGAAAGTACAAGATCAGCTGACACAGGTAATACAAGAATTATGTATTTCAGAGGCCACTCGCGCTCCAATACGGGAAGAGGGACATAGAAATACGGAAAAGCCACAAAATAATAACTCAGCGCATTTCGGAAATTATGAAAGAAATTGGCAAGGTGCACCGAATTTTGAAATGGACCCGCCGAAACGATGTAACAATGAGCGATGTGCGACTCGCCGACATGATGTTTTTGACTATAAGCTGTTCATTACTACACGTAAATTCAAAACGTTTAAGAATTCTGCCAACGACATTCATCCACAAACGTGGCTTCATCAATTTTCTCATTGTTTCCCTCCCAACTGGTCATTCTAGCACAGGTTAGAATTTATGTGTGGCTACTTGGAGAATGAACCAGCTGTAAGAATGCGATCGGTCATTCACGATTGTCACAGTGAAGGAGAATTTTATCATGCCTTCCTCTCAGCGTATTGGTCTCAAGCCACACAAGACCGAGTAAAACATAGCATCATAATGATGAAACATTTCGAACAATCTGAATTTTCCAGTCTTGTGAAATATTTTGAAGACATGTTGCACAACAATCAGTACCTGTCAAACCCATACAGCCCCTCAGAACTCATCCGCATTTGCTTAATCAAACTGCCTGAACATTTACGACATATTATTTTGGCAGGACGTTGCAAAGACGACATTGAAGCTTTTCAGGGACTGTTACAAGAACTGGAAATTGACACTGACAATCGCGGAACGCGAAAACAGGAATACAACAATTACAGGTCACATCTGTCACAATTCCGCGATGACAGAAATAACAAATGGACACGACAAGGCTATTCTTACAACGTAAATCGTGACCAAAACAGACACCACCCGTATGACAACCGTAGGCAGAGTATTAATTACAGAGAAAGATCGCATCTCCGCGGTAATGACTATCACAGAGACAATCAGAGAAACTGACAATTTGGCAACCAAAATAATTATTATCAAGGGAGACAGAATAACTTTAGACGCAACGGTCCAGCGCGCAGTTACGGTTCTGGGAGAAATTCTCCACCACGTGACCGACAAGAAAGAAACTATGGAATCTACCGACATGACAGACGATATGATCGTAACGACAGACCTGAATTGCATCAGAACTGGCGAGTTTCAAACAGAGCAAGGCCTTCTCGTCAAGGCGAATTTGTAGAAGTTAGGTCTCCTAATCCCAGTAATGACGCACGACAACAAAGAAACAGACAATGACTCGCACCACAGGCAGCGACGTGAGCCCGCTGGCTCAGAGAAAATTAACATAGACGCTAACCTTGAGAAAAAATTTTGGCATTCCTTACCGACGTATACAACATGATAATTGCTGTGATGTTGAAACTCTGCGTACTAGGAAGAGTAAAGGTTTACACCAAATTTCACATGTAAAACCGTTTATTGAAAGATAATCTGCTTTTTAACTTTGTCTTTGCCATAAAACGTTTCACTTCACGTCACTAGTATGCTTTAGAAACTGTTACCATGCAACAATGTTTGAAGTTAAATATCCAGTCAAGAACCAAGAGAACTTATTTAAACAGAAATTACGAATGCATTGTTATTGTGAACAGACGTCACAGTGTTATTGTGTGTGTGCATTCTTGCTTGTTAGTTGCACGATTACGTAACGACTATAAGGCTCACATACTTAGAACATTTACCAGTACTGCTAATGAGATTTTAATGCAACATTCTGGTTTACTTGAAAATACATTCTGAATTAAAGTACTTTCTGAGAGATTCCAGATGACACAGTGGTTAGTTTATGTGACAGCTACACGATTATATCACGACGTTACTAATGAGTGACAATTTACAATGTTGCTTTTGCGGTGTATCTGTTTTATATCTGCACAGTTTTTCTGAATTCTTCTGGAAAGTAAAACATGTTTTAGTAGTAACTTTTGTGGTATAGCTACAATGAAACAGCCTTTTCCGTAGCACAACAATACGTTACAGCACAGTAATATCTTCATCACAACAATAAGCGTAATAACTAAGATATCTATACGCAAAGCATTTCACTTTTGAAACATCCTGGCAGATTAAAACTGTGTGCCCGACCGAGACTCGAACTCGGGACCTTTGCCTTTCGCGGGCAAGTGCTCTACCAACTGAGCTACCGAAGCACGACTCACGCCCGGTGCTCACAGCTTCACTTCTGCCAGTACCTCGTCTCCTACCTTCCAAACTTTACAGAAGCTCTCCTGCGAACCTTGCAGAACTAGCACTCCTGAAAGAAAGGATATTGCGGAGACATGGCTTAGCCACAGCCTGGGGGATGTTTTCATATCAGCGCACACTCCGCTGCAGAGTGAAAATCTCATTCTGCATTTCACTTTTGTTTATCATGAGGTAAGTACATTGACTTCTGCTGAACTTAGCTTTCGGAGGACAATAACTACGACACTTCCACAGAGATTATCTTACAGCAAGACGCACATTTAGCGCTACAGGACACGTATTTGAGTGATTAATTTTGTATTTAAAACATTTATTTTTAAAGATTTTTGAATTACAAAGAAAGTTTTCCGTGATACATTTCATTCCATTGCTGTAATCTGTAACACCTGAGGGTATAATTACATTAATCCTCAGGGGGGTGCACGCTTACTTTGTGTACCATGTGTGTGGCAAGCACAAGGAGCCCTAGCTAATATGGTATTTGCTTATACAACTTTACACATCGGTACCATTTTTCTCTAACACACAAATTACACACCTATCTGATCATTTAATTGAGAGATAAACATTTTTTTACTACATCAGTGACACATGTTTACGCAATTACACAGTTGGGTAACTTCACACTTACGAAATTGTATTTTGTCTGTACTTTGTGAACTGTTCATATTTTTTCGGACCCATTGTTATATTATGAGGGCTTTGAATGATATATTTGGTATGGGATCACGATTTTTAAAGTATGTTTGAGGCAGATGACACTTTTGACATGAGCAGAGAATTTTTTTAGGTTTTGAAATTATTGGAGGAAGCTACGACGATTTTGAGAGTTGACTGAGGTGTTATGATGTTATTATTACTATGACTATGTGTATTATGCTGTTGCGGAATGTTTACGATCAATAAGCTGATGCTATATGAGGAATTTGATTATGCTATGTATTTATTATGATGAAATATTGAAGTGTCGTCGCAAGATTGACGTGTCGACGAATATATATATGTGTAATAAGGTAAGGAGTAATGAGTAGTGTTTAGGGACTCTGGTTTGTGAAAAAGGTTGTTGGAAACCAAGAATCGTACTTTAAGAGTTATGAAATGTATGTAAATGCGTGAATGTATTACAATGCCGGCGAACATTTTTTGGACACCGTTATATTTATAGGATTTTGTTTCTACACATTTGCAATGCAAATTCTTGACCTGTGAAATATTTTTATATGAAACTGTCACTGTAGCGGAAACTGCTGTCGTAAATATTTCTGTAAGAAAGTTAAGTGACCACCTGCACGTAATGCGTCGTGGGCACCCAGCTGTGTCAGACGCCTGAAAAAAAAAGCCATTATTGAGAGCCTTTTCAGAGGCACAGGTAAGAAAAATGAAAGGGGAGGCCATTATCCTCGCTATTGACATTTCCTTGTTGAAAGCATACCGTGGAGCTCGTTATTTATGATATTTACTAAAATGCCTAATGAAATGATGAGAAACATTTTACATCTATTGTCTTTGTAGTTGAGAGATTGCTCATTTTGTTTAATATCTGGTTTCCAGCTGTGTTGCAGCATTAGTTTTATAAAATAAACTTAGATGCATTTGCTAATATGAACACTTTCTGTCAACAGATCTATTAAATAATTATTTTATGATCCACATTCTTCGAAAAAGGAGCTCTTGGAATGGAAAGAACAATAAAAAGGGACTAGTAACAGTAGCTGCATACATAATTTTCTTGTCAAGTACATGGTAATATTTTTTTACGAGAAGTTGTTGTGGTGCACCACTTTAATTACATAGACATTTAGATGTGATTATACATTTCCTTTATCTGCATTGTTGTCTTTAGTGTAATGTTTTTTTTTCTGCTTGAGCTATGTCATGTTTAGATATAAGTTATTTCTGCTGCTGTTTGCCGGGCATAGTGCTACTAAATTTCACTTTGTATTACTCTGTTAAGCTAGTTTTACAACTGATTTATTTTTCTTGTTGCTGCACATTGGCTCATATTAGTTGTAATGTTGCATTTTCTCTGTTAATTTAGATTTACTGCTGCTGCCAATTTGCATTTTTTTGTCATTGCTGTTTGCGTGAATTGTTTTGTGCTGCTGCATTGCCTCGTTCCTTAGTTTAGCATCTGAGCTCAGTAGATTTAAGTTAGCTTAAGAGGGGGTAGCCTATAAGAGAATGAGTTGCGATGAATTTGAAGAAATGCACTGAGAGGTTATACAAAAAAAGTACAGAAAGCAGGTATAGGTAGGATTTTCTTGGAAATAAATGATGAGGTAAGATAATGAAAAATAAATAATGACGTAAGAAAAATGTGAATATATAAATACAGAAAGCATGCTTGGATAGGATTTTTTGGTGGAAACAAATATCGAAATAAGACGAAAGATCTATGGAATGAAGTTTTGGGTTGGGCTGCAGTACCAAATGTTACACTGAAAACGAACCCTGTCCTTTCCTTTTGTGTTATCCCACTATGTGTTTGTGTACCCTTGTGTATTTGTTTTCTTCCTGTCTCTGTGTAGTTTCATAGAATTTTTTCTTCTTTTAATATTAAGCTACATTCACTATGATGAGGAATACTGTTATCCTCACATATAATTGGCATTAATAATATGTTATTTACCTTGTAAATATGCTTAGACATTATTTATTCTGTTTTGTTTTAATGCTCTTGTGTCAAGTTGATGTTTCAAAAGTTATTCTGATCTTTTATGTATGTACTTATGTCATAATTCCTATAACACTGATGTATATGTTATTTCGATTCTTTTGTAAAGATTGTACTACAAATGTTATCTGTATTGTTATGTTTTTAATGATGTATTTTGTACCTTGTAATTGTATTCTTATGTTATAAAATTGTAATTGACACCAGTTCATCATATTATTAACTTGTAAGTTCCATTTCACTGCACACGTTTCTGTTGGTCATAGTATATGGACAATATGTGAGAAGTAGGGACTGTTAGTGTTTGCACATGTGTTAATAATTCAGCAAGGGACTGGTTAACAGCATTGCTGGTTCTAAGGACAATTCCAAAAACTTTGTGAGTGCACAAGTGGTGGTTCATGGACTTGCTATATTATCCGCAAGACTCTTCAATGGTGATTGTGCACCTGCACAGTCACAACCGATGGCTGCTGGCCATCTCTACATGGACTACAGTGGGTCTGCATCTTTGATGGCCCACCAATACCATTATTTCTACAAGGACTGCAGTGGGTCTGCACCTCTGGTGGCCCACCAATACCACAATATCTACCAGAACTACAGTGGGTCTACTCTGTGATGACCTACCTACCAATATTCATCAACTTCGACTGACTCTGCGGTGGGCTTGCTCTGTTGTGGCCCATTAGCTGTCAGCATGTCAAGAGTCAGCACTGTCTTTCCGTTGGAAGGACAACACTACTTCTTCAAGACTGCATGGAAATCCACTACTTCTGTGTGCAATTTCTTTTACTAATGAGACTTTGTGAAAAAAACTGTAATTACTATTATGATGAATGATCAGGACTATCTTTATGGACTGTGAGAAAATTTTAGCTTTTGACCAACATTGTATCAATAAGTATGTGCATTTGATTTCTTTGTTATTGTAATTACGATTATGAAAAATTTTAACAAATATGTATTGCCCACTGCCCAAAACAATTTGTAAAATTTTTTGTGGGGAGCATGGGGGCTATGTAAGTAGGCTGTTTATATTTTCTTATTGGCAACGCTACGTAGCGCTCTGAATGAAAATCACTGGCTGTGCTGTGTGCAGTCTGTGGCTAGTTAGCATTGATGTCTGCCATTGTAGTGTTGGGCAGCGGCAGCTGAATGTTAACAGCGCGTAGCGTTGCACAGTTGGAGGTGAGCCGCCAGCAGTGGTGGATGTGGGGAGAGAGATGGTGGAGTTTTGAAATTTGTTATACTGGATATTATGAACTGCTAGATATATTATGACTATTAAGGTAAATACATTATTTGTTCTCTATTAAAATCTTTCATTTGCTAACTGTCCCTATCAGTAGTTAGTGACTTCCGTAGTTTGAATCTTTTATTTAGCTGGCAGTAGTGGCGCTCGCTGTATTGCAGTAGTTCGAGTAACGATTTTTGGTGAGGTAAGTGATTTGTGAAAGGTACAGGTTAATGTTAGTCAGGGGCATTCTTTTGTAGGGATTTTTGAAAGTCAGATTGCGTTGCGCTAAAAAATATTATGTGTCAGTTTAAGCACAGTCTTGTATAAATTGTTGAAAGGGGACGTATCAAAACTAGTGCTCGCTCGCAAGCAGCACAACAGGTGAGTCGCAAACAAGGCGTGCGCGCCTCACCACTGTCGAAGGCAGACTGACCCACTAGACCACCACGGCCCGCAGTGAGTAGAGAATATGGATGAATAAGGAAATTGATGAAATAAGGAAACAAATAGGGTACTCAATCAAGAGGGTCAGAGTGCAATTTCTGCGAGTTGTCTCGCAAGTGGATCTCAGATTTACTTCAAACTTTGTACACAATTAGCAGGCCATTAAAACATTATGATTTGCCAGTAGTAATATGCACTACTGTGGCAATTCCGAGAAAATCGCAGAAGAAGTTTTACGCGTGTTTTATGTGGCTCATTCACCTGTGATTAGGTGCCGGACCTTAGAGCTAGTGGTTAGCGTTCAAGCTACGTAAAACGTGCGTGCATGAGGCAACGGTTCGACTGCCACTCAGACTTCGTTCTTAATCTGTACTATCGGAAAAAAGATAAATTTTTCAAAATGCCGACGAGGTGTGTTTTCCCTTAGAAACTCTGAACATTCCCTGTAAATGCGGGAAAACTACAGTCATTTCTGTGTAGTAGATGTCGTTCCAATTTATGTTTTCCACGTCTGTATGACAAATACCATCCTGCAACGTGTGATGTAGAGAGCACATCCGAGCCGCGCGGGCTTAGCCGAGTGGTCTAGGCGCTGTAGTCGTGGACTGTGCGGCTGGTCCCGGCGGAGGTTCGAGTCCTCCCTCAGGCATGGGTGTGTGTGTTTGTCCTTAGGAAAATTTAGATTAAGGAGTGTGTAAGCTTAGGGACTGATGATCTTAGCAGTTAAGTCCCATAAAAATTCAAACAAATTTGAACATTTTTGAGCACATCCGACGACTAATTGTACGTCACTCATGTGGTTTGGCACATTGTGACTTACTAGATTACTGAATAATGCCATTCGCATCATTGTTTATCGAGGTTTGACTTGTGCTTTCCAAGCCTGTCCCTCGCCCTTCAAAATTTAATTAAAAATACTAAATAGACAAATAACATATGAAATTCACTAAAACTTCATTAAAATGCACACGCTTTTTTCGTTATATCACCTTTCAAATGCCATGTGAATTAAATAATGTGATGAAAAAATATAGATTAAAAAATAAGTGTTAGCAGAATTCGAATCGTCGCTTCATCCACGAGCTTCCAGCTCATCGCGAACGCTAACCACTTTAAAAAAATAATTTCTCGCTTTATATATATATATATATATATATATATATATATATATATATATATATATATATGTGTGTGTGTGTGTGTGTGTGTGTGTGCCGGAACGAGGCTCGAACTTGGGACCTTTGCCCTTCGTGGGAAAACCAGTTGACTACATGACTTATAACAGCCAGCACCTTCCCACAGATACACCCGGTACATAATACACGCGTGAAACTTTACCGATTTCCTCGGAACTGGCGGAGTACTGCAGCTTACTACTCGCACATTATGTTGTTTCAATGATCTACTAAATGTGTACATAGTTTGAAGTAAATGCCTGAGCCCAGTGTCAGTATTCGAAAGGTAGAAGTTTCCAGCAAGCAATACGACTTAAATTTCTGTGCTTGATTTTTAAAAAGCTATAGACTTTTATTTCCACTGTCAAATTGTAGTACAAAAACGAAGTTTAACAAGGACACTACCTGCGTTTTCACCTGGGTGGGATGGGTGATGCAAGCGCTCTAACAATACGGGACACGGCGTGAGTCACCGCCTAGCTGTTACCTGTGGGAGGCGTCGTAAAGCAATACAAGTGTTCGCCATGACCTCCACTTCACACCTCCCAGCAAAAGGAAGAGAAACAAGCCACGGGTCACACCTGAGGTCTGCCACCAGCGCAGAGGACGCGGTAGTTGGCGATATATTGCGCCAGGAGTACCGTATTCATCTCGTAATCGTAACAGCCACACCTAGAATCCTATTTCAGTCGTCACAATGTACATTACCTGTGCTTGCAGTGGACCGCTATGGAGAGGATTTGAAACTTTCCTTGCAAAAAGGAAGCGGTAACTACAGATCAACAACTGTTGTGAGACCTGAATGTCGACTCCGATAACTTATCAGTCGACGAAGTTTAGAGAAAAAGCTTTTCGCTGCTACTCGCGAGAATGCATACACTAATTCCAAAAGAAGTTAGGATGTCAGTAGAGAGAAATGAAAATAACTTGAGTTTTTAAGTTATATGAGGACATACCTTCGGTGGGAAAGGGTTAAACTATCAGAAATGCTATTTGTATTCCTACGATTGCCAGTCTCCTTGCCGCTGTTACTTTTTCGTTTTATTTTCATGTTAATCCCACGTACTTACAATGGATTTCGAGACAATATTGTCTGATCGTCAGGTACCTAAGCAACGCAAAGCATTCACTTTGTACCTACAGATATTAGACAAGTTTTTATCGATTAATGTACATACTTATGTTCATACATGTAATGTATGACATAGTAGGCAAATAAAATAATTACAGGAAACAGCAGCTGTGGGATTTGCATAAAATATTGCCAGTTATATAAAATTCTACCTACGGATATCCGAGTGTTAATATATCTCCGACAAATACATCATTAGAGTATACAGAATTATTAGGAGTCATTCTAACTGGGAATGTCCATCAAAACTCCGCAATACTTTCTCATATACAACTACACTTATCAAAGAGAGGATGTGTGGACTAATGATGGAATCCTACTACCTAATCAGTGGAAACGTGTGTGTACACTTCGCCTATATTGCATAAGTATATGACCTTTCTAGCTACGCGTGTGTATTTACTTCTCCAGTACAGAATATTTAAAATTCTCTAATACTGAATATTTGCATGCTTATAAAGTGTTAGCTTAGTTAAATGAGAGCATAAAGAGTTTTAATCTCTGATGGGGTTATTAGATATAGTCACTCACAGCAGTCAGAACCACTTGTACAACATAGGAGATGGTTATATACACATTATCGCTGATTCTAAGCAGTAGGATTCCATAATTAGTCCACAGTTCCTCTCTCTGATAAGTGTGGTGATATATAACAACATATTTGAGAATTTTAATTGGCACGCCCAATTAGAAACCCTCATAATAATTCTATATAGTTTTAGATATGTTTGTTGGAGCTATGTTGACACTTGGACAGCTCAAAAAGTGAACTTTATTCCACTGACAATATTTTATGCAAATCCCAAAATTATTGTTTTCTTTATTTTATTTCATTACTACGTCATGTTATAAATGTGTGAATGTTTGTTTTGTAATTGATGAATACTCGACCAGTATATGCAGGTACAAAATAAATGTAAAGTGCTTTGTGTTGCGTAGATAGCTGAAGATAAGACAATATCGTCTCGAAATCGATTACACGTACAAGAGGCATACATTAAAATAAAACAAAAAAAATACAGCTGTAAGGAAACATTTGTAGGAATAAGTAAATAACAGCTGAAAGTTTTATGGTTATCCGGTAGGAAGCTGACTCCACAAAAATGAATGATGAGACGGTAACACGGTTCTGCAGAAGGAATTTGACACAGCACTGAAAGACGTAAGTTGAAACAAGGCACCTAAGCGGACAACATTCCCTCAGACTTACTGAGATCCTTGGGACTACTATCCACGAGAAAACTGTTCCATCTGCTATGCGGGACACATGGTAAGTCAAAGCTATCATTACCCCGATATTTGGTTTGAAACCACAGTGGTATGTGCTATGTCCTGCCTTCCAGCAGCCTTTGAACTGGCGTAACCAACCAGCTATAGAGGGAACTATTACGGTTTAACGTGGACTCAGAACCGGAGTGCAGTTTTGCATTTTTGACCTTTACAAGTCATTGGAAGCGGCGAAAGAATCTAGAAATGGCAGAATAAATCACGGCCAACCAAGAATTGAACGAAGTTGGGCTCTCGGACCTCAGCCAGACTAAAAGACAGATAAAGTGAAATAAACAATATTTCAATGATCAAAACATTACGTTTTTGTTCCACATATCTGACTACGTTCACTTTGCCCGCCCCTTTGTCCAACATCCCCATTTTTACAGTCAAGGCGCAGGTGATTGTAAAAATCAGTGACGAAAACAGTTGTAAAGCGCATGCTAGATGCTGGAAAAGTCTCGCTGTCAGAGTGTAAATTAATATAGTTAGTGTGGAAGTGTGTGAAGTGGTATAACAACTGGACATCAAAATGGAGGCAGACACATGAACACTAACCGAAAGAAGTCGCCTATACTGCCGCAAGTCAGCACCCAGCATTATGCTAGCAATAATGATGTAACTTCCTGAAACCATCTGAAGATGAACCTGAAAAGGTTCGAAAACCGGTTCATGGAATGAAACATAATTATTCAAAAAAGCGACTGGTTGCCGTTTTGTATAACTTATTTACATTCAATATACAGTCACGGTTCTAAAATATCCGTAATGGATAAGCATGATGGTATAAATTTAACTATTGGACCGAACATATTGACGTTGAATACAGGTTATTGTGTGTTTGCTTACACAAAGAACTCCGTTATTCCTAAATTTCGGTCATTATTGCCTGTGTTGTCGTCATGATTGTATTACTGTCGAAAAAAAAGGAAACAAAACGTCTTCAATCACTAACGGTGATTGTTATTTCAATACAGGTTGCATTTCGAGAGCTTGGGACACAGTTGCTTCATCATTTTACGTCAGTTTGTTTTTAACAGTTTACTACTGATCCGGTTGCGACTACATAAGTATACAACACAGTGTATCACCTTGTAATATACCTATGTAGTCTTAATACCAGCAATAATAACGTATTTTCACAAAATGCGTTAACTGATCAAGTATCCGAAGATGAGCGGCCATGGCTCGAAATGCATCGTGTATTGAAATGAAAATCACCATTAGTGACTGATGGCGGTTTGTTTTCTTCTTTTCTACGTATTATTTTCGAAAAAAAGTTAAAAAAAAGTCTTCGGTCACTAACGGTGATTGTTATTTCAATAGCCGGCCGGTGTGGCCGTGCGGTTCTAGGCGCTTCAGTCTGGAATCGCGTGACCGCTACGGTCGCAGGTTCGAATCCTGCCTCGGGCATGGATGTGTGTGATGTCCTTAGGTTAGTTAGGTTTAAGTAGTTCTAAGTTCTAGGGGGCTGATGACCACAGATGTTAAGTTCCATAGTGCTCAGAGCCATTTGAACCATTTTTTGTTATTTCAATACAGGTTGCATTTCGAGCCTTTGAGAGTCAGTTGCTTCATAATTTTACATCAGTTTTTTTAAAACAATTTACTACTGATCGTGTTACGATACGTAAGTATAGAAGACAGTGTATCAGCTTGTAATAAACCTACGTACTCTTAATACCAGCAGTAATAACGTATTTTCACAAAATGCGTAAACTGATCAAGTATCTGAAGATGAGCGCCCAGGGCATCGTGTGTTGAAACGAAAATCACCATTAGTGACTGAAGGCGGTTTGTTTTCTTTTTTACGATAAGAAAATTAATTGCATCGTCGCCACTTACATGTGAGGCGGGTAACTTTCCCCCTTTTTCCGACACTGTGTCAACAGTTCACTTTGTAGAAAGGCGGTAAAAATAGGCCATAGGTTCACGAAATTATCCGATACAAGGCCCAAGGACTTGTAACACCTACAACGCCTCTCGGTGTTAATAAACCAAAATAGCTCCCAAATTAGCTCCCATGCCCTCGAAAAATAAATTCAGAAAATGTCCCAAGCTCCTCCACAAGTAGTAATTTACGAAACAGAAATAAGAGACAAATAGAGGGAAATCTATAGTAGAAAAATAATAGAAAAAGAAAAGAATTTTAATCATAAATTTTGGAAACATGGGAGGGGGGAAAAACGATAGAAATGGTTAAATTATTAGTTATTCTTATATATGAAAAAATCAATGTTATAGTCACAGAACGTACGTCTTGAACACCAAAGACAGCGTTTACTAAAGTATAAATAGACATACAATGCAATTATGATACTCCAGTCTCTATCCTCTAGTCTGTTCGAATTCAATTAGGACGTACAGCTTTAGGAAGCAACAATAGGAGCTTTATTAAACCAGGGCGCAAGAATAAATCGCGACGAGATTGATTTTTGGGAAGCATTAATTTCAGATCAGAATTAGAACTTTTGTCATATTAGAGGAACGGCGAGGTGATCAATAACCTCTCTGACTTTAACGTCACTTCGTGTGAAGATTTAAATATTTTACGGAATTAACTATTTTTGGACAGATTCGGACTTTGTATTGTGATAGTGAAAAAGCTTTACTTCACGCGACTAGTAATCATAGTTCGTGACAGTTTATGGATATAAAACGGGAACAATCTTTTTATCGAAAGTGACAGAACGTTGTTTAGTATCTCTGATATTGACGGGATTCCAGATTAGATACTTATTCAAAGAACCCTTTGAATGCTATCGTGTGAATGAACTGATTTATTAATAATTATTGTTAAATAAAATAACGTGTTAAATTGAAATTGACTATTCGTCTTGAAGTTTACTTCGATTTAGGTTCATAAGTAATTAGGTTACGTGATTTTCACCAAGAATAAACTGCAGACTAGTAACTGAAAGAAGTGAACGATAATCTATTGAAAACACTAGTATTAATTTACTTATGGTTGTTTTCCTTCAAAACTGGAAAGACAATACGTGTAGTGACTCACTGGGGTTAATTCAAGAACTAGCCGGGATAAAACAAAACCCCTCAATACCAGTCAATCTATAGATAAATTGACATTCCTACTTTCATGCAAGATACGGAAGTCGGGATGAAAAAAAAAAGGGTCGCTACAGACTCCATAACTAGACTCCAGTTGTCTGGAACCTCAATTACGTAGTTACGTTGAAAAACAGTGGAACATCAGACGTAAACACTGCTGCAAAACAGTTGCTATAAAACTGAACAAGAGGGCCCAGAGTCCCCGTTGTACCATCTACATCTACATCTACATGACTACTCTGCAATTCACATTTAAGTGCTTGGCAGAGGGTTCGTCGAACCACAATCATACTATCTCTCTACCATTCCACTCCCGAACAGCGCGCGGGAAAAACGAACACCTAAACCTTTCTGTTCGAGCTCTGATTTCTCTTACTTTATTTTGATGATCATTCCTACCTATGCAGGTTGGGCTCAACAAAATATTTTCGCATTCGGAAGAGAAAGATGGTGACTGAAATTTCGTAAATAGATCTCGTCGCGACGAAAAATGTCTTTGCTGTAATGACTTCCATCCCAATTCGCGTATCATATCTGCCACACTCTCTCCCCTACTATGTGATAATACAAAACGAGCTGCCCTTTTTTGTACCCTTTCGATGTCCTCCGTCAATCCCACCGGGTGAGGATCCCACACCGCGCAGCAATATTCTAACAGAGGACGAACGAGTGTAGTGTAAGCTCTCTCTTTAGTGGACTTGTTGCATCTTCTAAGTGTCCTGCCAATGAAACGCAACCTTTGGCTCGCCTTCCCCACGATATTATCTATATGGTCTTTCCAACTGAAGTTGTTCGTAATTTTAACACCCAGGTACTTAGTTGAATTGACAGCCTTGAGAATTGTACTATTTATCGAGTAATCGAATTCAGACGGATTTCTTTTGGAACTCATGTGGATCGCCTCACACTTTTCGTTATTTAGCGTCAACTGCCACCTGCCACACCATACAGCAATCTTTTCTAAATCGCTTTGCAACTGATACTGGTCTTCGGATGACCTTGCTAGACGGTAAATTACAGCATCATCTGCGAACAACCTAAGAGAACTGCTCAGATTGTCACCCAGGTCATTTATATAGATCAGGAACAGCAGAGGTACCAGGACGCTTCCCCGGGGAACACCTGATATCACTTCAGTTTTACTCGATGATTTGCCGTCTATTACTACGAACTGCGACCTTCCTGATAGGAAATCACGAATCCAGTCGCACAACTGAGACGATGCCCCATACGCCCGCAGCTTGATTAGAAGTCGCTTGTGAGGAACGGTGTCAAAAGCTTTCCGGAAATCTAGAAATACGGAATCAACTTGAGATCCCATGTCGATAGCGGCCATTACTTCGTGCATTACTTGTACCACTGGACAAGGGCGGGCCGGCGGACAAAGGACGACCACTGTAGCTCCCCGGAGCAGCCACAGGACGCGGCTGCGAGCCGCTGGGGCCGCTGCACGGGCCGCGCTACGGGCTACCGGCGCCGCCCACGGGCCCGGGTCGTCTTCCTGCTCCGGGCCCCACCTCTGTGACGTCAGCCGCCCACGCCGGGCTATATCCGTCGTCCAGGTGCGCCCGTCCGGGCCGGACTGGACCGGTACCGCCGCCGCTGGACTCCTCAGCACTCGCTGGACACCGCTCTGTACCGCCCTCCAGCGCCCGCGCCTTCAGTCCCGATGTGGTTCCAAAATTCGTCACTCTCCTCGCAGCACTACACCGAGGTGACGAAAGTCATAGGACAGCGATAACTACATGTACCGATGACGGTGGTATGGCGTACACAGGATGCAAAAGGGCAGTTCATTGGTTCAAATGGTTCATATGGCTCTGAGCACTTATGGGCGGTTTCAGTCCGTAATGAACATCCTCAGACCTTTTCCACACCATGTCCTAAAGTAATAAGGCCATAATGGCATCGTCAAAACATATAAATATAGTCAGCACAATATAGTCACATAGATCTATATTTATATGTTTTGACGATGGCATTATGGCCTTATAACTTTAGGACATGGTGTGGAAAAGGTCTGAGGATGTTCATTACGGACTGAAACCGGTCATCGTCAAAAGAATTGATATTGTGATCAAAGACTGAAATAAAAAAAACATTTGACAGTGTTGGATCACTGTTCGTATACGGGACTATGTCGCAGCTGGTGAAAGTTTGTGAACTAATCCATTCGAGGATTCAGAGAAGCCGGCCGCGGTGGTCTCGCGGTTCTAGGCGCTCAGTCCGGAACCGCGCGACTGCTACGGTCGCAGGTTCGAATCCTGCCTCGAGCATGGATGTGTGTGATGTCCTTAGGTTAGTTAGGTTAAAGTAGATCTAAGTTCTAGGGGACTGATGACCTAAGATGTTAAGTCGCATAGTGCTCAGAGCCATTTGAACCATTTTTTGATTCAGAGAAGGAAAACGATCCATTTCGAGCCCTGAACTCCCTTACTTTATCCTCAAGGTACCTTAGCAAGATTTTCAGTGGTGGCAGCCTAATGGTCCCAGAGTGCTCTTCGAATACATGAGGTTCTTTAAATGTATCCAACAAGGTTTCCTAAGAACAACATAGCGCAGCGTGTCATGAAATACGCGACGTCTGCTGCCATTCTTTCTCCATAAGGACCTCAGACGCTGAAACAGTTCTCTACACTAGATCGTATAGGGGCTTGTATGCCTTAGACATGCAGTTAGTTACCTAGAATCCTTCCAACCAACCTAGTTTACCATTCGCCACTTGTTTCATACCGATTGTTAGCATTGCCCCTAAATATTTAAACTGTGTGATGGCTCTAGCAATTTACACTATTCTTGAAATCGGAAACCAACATGTTCTTTCCATTATATACGGGCATAAGCCGCAAAGCAAGGTGGATTTCGAGCGGATATGGTCAGTTCGTTTAACTTGCGCTTCAGACTGTTAATACATAGCCCATCGTATGTAATAAATACGTGCCTTTGTTTGCCGGTGATATTCTTCTACAGTTTGGTTGGAAAATGGCTCTGAGCACTATGGGACTTAACATCTGAGGTCGTCAGTCCCCTAGAACTTAGAATTACTTAAACCTAACTAACATAAGGACATCACACACATCCATGCCCCAGGCAGGCTTCGAACCTGCGACCGTATCGGTCACGCGGTTCCAGACTGAAGCACCTAGAACCGCACGGCCACACTGGCCGGCAGTTCATTGGTTGAGCTGTCATTTGTACTCGGGTGATTCGTGTGAAGAGATTTCCGACTTGATTACGACCGAACGACGGAAATTAACAGATTTTGAACGCGTACTGTTAGTTAGAGTTAGATGCACGCAACATTCTATTTCGGAAATCTTTGGGGAATTCAATATTCCACAAAGTCAAGAGTGTGCCGAGAATACCAGACATTGCCTCTCACGACGGACAACACAGTGGCTGACGGCCTTCGCTTAACAACCGAGAGCAGCAGCGCCGGCCGTTGTGGCCGAGCGGTTCTAGGCGCTTCCTCGGATGTTAAGTCACATAGTGCTCAGTGTAAATTAATGCAGATGAATACTAAAAAGAATCCTGTAATGTTTGAATACTCCATCAGTAGCGTAGCGCTTGACACAGTCACGTCGATTAAGTATTTGGGCGTAACATTGCAGAGCGATATGAAGTGGCACAAGCATGTAATGGCAGTTGTGGGGAAGGCGGATAGTCGTCTTCGGTTCATTGGTAGAATTTTGGGAAGATGTGGTTCATCTGTAAAGGAGACCGCTTGTAAAACACTAATACGACCTATTATTGAGTACTGCTCGAGCGTTTGGTATCCCTATCAGGTCGGATTGAGGGAGGACATAGAAGCAATTGAGAAGCGGGCTGCTAGATTTCTTACTGGTAGGTTTGATCATCACGCGAGTGTTACGGAAATGCTTCAGGAACTCGGATGGGAGTCTCTGGCGGAAAGGAGGTTCTTTTCGTGAATCGTTACTGAGGAAATTTAGAGAACCAGCATTTGAGGCTGACTGCAGTACAATTTTACTGCCGCCAACTTACATTTCGCGGAAAGACCACAAAGATAAGATAAGAAAGATTAGGGCTCGTACAGAGGCATATAGGCAGTCATTTTTCCCTCGTTCTGTTTGGGAGTGGAACAGGGAGAGAAGATGCTAGTTGTGGTACGAGGTAACCTCCGCCACGCACCGTATGGTGGATGGCGGAGTATGGATGTAGATGTAGATGTAGATGTAGAAGTCACATAGTGCTCAAAGCCGTTTTTTGAGAGCAGCCGCCGGCCGGAGTGGCCGTGCGGTTCTAGGCGCTACAGTCTGGAGCCGAGCGACCGCTCCGGTCGCAGGTTCGAATCCTGCCTCGGGCATGGATGTGTGTCATGTCCTTAGGTTAGTTAGGTTTAATTAGTTCTAAGTTCTAGGCGACTGATGACCTCAGCAGTTAAGTCACATAGTGCTCAGAGCCATTTGAACCATTTGAGAGCAGCGGCATTTGCGTAGAGTTGTCACTACTAACAGACCAGCAACATTGCATGAAATAACCGCAAAAAAAAAAACAATCTGGATTGTACGATGACAGTGCGGCGAAATTTGCCGCTAATGGGCTATGGCAGCAGGCCACTGACGCGTCTGCCTTTGCTAACAGCATGACATCGTCTGCACCGCCTCTCCTGGGCTCATGACCGTATCGGTTGGACCGTACACGCTGGAAAACCGTGGCGTAGGTAGACGAGTCCCGATTCCAGTTCGTAAGAGCTTATGGTAGTGTTCGAGTGTGGCGCAGACACCACGAAGCCATGGATCCAAGTTGTCAACAAGGCCCAGCTCAAGCTGACGGTGGCTCCATAACAATGTGACTTCTATTTTCATGGATTGGACTGGGTTCTCTGGTCAGTCTGAACCAACCATTGACTGGAAGTGCTTATGTTAGGCTACTTGGTGGTCATTGGCAGTCATTCTTGGACTTCATGTTCCCAAACAACGATGTCACGTCACCGGGCCAAAACTGTTCACGATTGGTTTGAAGAATATCCAGGCCAGTTCGAGCAAATAATTTGGCCACCCATATCGCCTTACATGAACCCCACCGAACATTTACGGGACATAATGGAGAGGTCAGTTCGTGCACAATATCCTGTACCGGCGACATCTGGGGACGTCCAACGACTTGTTGAGTCCATGTCGTGTCGAGTTGCCGCACTAGGCTGGGCAAAAAGAGCTGCGGCACGATACTAGGAGGTGTCCCACGACTTTTGTCGTTTCGGTGTATTAGAGAGCAAATTGGTTGAGTTGGAAAGCGGCGGTTGTATACATCACTAAACGTTTTGTATCCATTGTGCTCAGCAGCCTGTATCAAGTTGATGAATGACATTGTATGTATATACATACATAAGGCTGCTTGTTTTATTGTTTAGTTTTACACTCCTGGAAATTGAAATAAGAACACCGTGAATTCATTGTCCCAGGAAGGGGAAACTTTATTGACACATTCCTGGGGTCAGATACATCACATGATCACACTGACAGAACCACAGGCACATAGACAAAGGTAACAGAGCATGCACAATGTCGGCACTAGTACAGTGTATATCCACCTTTCGCAGCAATGCAGGCTGCTATTCTCCCATGGAGACGATCGTAGAGATGCTGGATGTAGTCCTGTGGAACGGCTTGCCATGCCATTTCCACCTGGCGCCTCAGTTGGACCAGCGTTCGTGCTGGACGTGCAGACCGCTTGAGACGACGCTTCATCCAGTCCCAAACATGCTCAGTGGGGGACAGATCCGGAGATCTTGCTGGCCAGGGTAGTTGACTTACACCTTCTAGAGCACGTTGGGTGGCACGGGATACATGCGGACGTGCATTGTCCTGTTGGAACAGCAAGTTCCCTTGCCGGTCTAGGAATGGTAGAACGATGGGTTCGATGACGGTTTGGATGTACCGTGCACTATTCAGTGTCCCCTCGACGATCACCAGTGGTGTACGGCCAGTGTAGGAGATCGCTCCCCACACCATGATGCCGGGTGTTGGCCCTGTGTGCCTCGGTCGTATGCAGTACTGATTGTGGCGCTCACCTGCACGGCGCCAAACACGCATACGACCATCATTGGCACCAAGGCAGAAGCGACTCTCATCGCTGAAGACGACACGTCTCCATTCGTCCCTCCATTCACGCCTGTCGCGACACCACTGGAGGCGGGCTGCACGATGTTGGGGCGTGAGCAGAAGACGGCCTAACGGTGTGCGGGACCGTAGCCCAGCTTCATGGAGACGGTTGCGAATGGTCCTCGCCGATACCCCAGGAGCAACAGTGTCCCTAATTTGCTGGGAAGTGGCGGTGCGGTCCCCTACGGCACTGCGTAGGATCCTACGGTCTTGGCGTGCATCCGTGCGTCGCTGTGGTCCGGTCCCAGGTCGACGGGCACGTGCACCTTCCGCCGACCACAGGCGACAACATCGATGTACTGTGGAGACCTCACGCCCCACGTGTTGAGCAATTCGGCGGTACGTCCACCCGGCCTCCCGCATGCCCACTATACGCCCTCGCTCAAAGTCCGTCAACTGCACATACGGTTCACGTCCACGCTGTCGCGGCATGCTACCAGTGTTAAAGACTGCGATGGAGCTCCGCATGCCTCGGCAAACTGGCTGACACTGACGGCGGCGGTGCACAAATGCTGCGCAGCTAGCGCCATTCGACGGCCAACACCGCGGTTCCTGGTGTGTCCGCTGTGCCGTGCGTGTGATCATTGCTTGTACAGCCCTCTCGCAGTGTCCGGAGCAAGTATGGTGGGTCATACACACCGGTGTCAATGTGTTCTTTTTTCCATTTCCAGGAGTGTATTTTGCCCAATCCAATATCCAGTTACAGGCCTGTCTTGTAATTGTGCCCTCATACAATTTCCGTTGTTATTTTTGCGAATTTTACTTTTACATTTATTTGGTTTTAACACATCTCGGTTATGTTACAGATGATCGCTCGTAATGCGAAGCAAGTTGCCTCATCAGTAACATCAGAAGTGGGTGCTAAAAGCAATAAAATTTAAAGTATAATTTTAAAAAATCTAAGACAGTTCTCTTAGGAAATGACCTCAGAAGATGGACGTGTACCCTGATGCCAATCGGGCCAAAATAAAAATAAACAATAAAACTAGCATGAAACTTCCTGGCATATTGAAACTGTGTCCGACCGAGACTCTAACTCGGTACCTTTGTGTTTCGCAGGCAAGGGCCCTACCAACTGAGCTACCCAAGCACGACTCACGACCCGTCCCCACAGCTTCAATTCTGCCAATCCTCGAGACTAGAAAACAGGGACTGGCAGAACTAAAGCTGTGGGGACGGATCGTGAGTCGTGCTTGGGTAGCTCAGTTGGTAGGGTCCTTGCCTGCGAAAGGCAAAGGTCCCGAGTTCGAGTCTCAGTCCGGTTCGCAGTTTTAATGTGCCAGGAAGTTTCATACCAGCGCACATTCCCCCCTGGAGAGCGAAAATTTCATTCTGGGATAAAGCTAGCAACCTTGTCTATGTACACACCTAGATCGTCATTCATCAACTTCGAGAGAACAGTTGTAACCTTTCATTTCGTTCCCAATTCTTTGTACTCGTGACGTTCGCTATTTTTTACTATAGAGTCGGTTTACAGCATCCGTAGGAGAAGGGGTTTTGTTCAGTCTTTAAAATCAAATGGTTCAAATGGCTCTGAGCACTATGGGACTCAACTGCTGAGGTCATTAGTCCCCTAGAACTTAGAACTAGTTAAACCTAACTAACCTAAGGACATCACAAACATCCATGCCCGAGGCAGGATTCGAACCTGCGACCGTAGCGGTCTTGCGGTTCCAGACTGCAGCGCCTTTAACCGCACGGCCACTTCGGCCGGCTCTTTAAAATCACAGCAGGTGTTTTCCAGCAGTTGTTGGAAAGAAACTTCTGAAAGCTATAGCAAAAATGGGCTGTTTACAGCAAAAGTATCCACACCGACAGCATGACAACATCTGGAGCACCACGAGCTGTCCTGTCAGCATGGCGATCACTGTTACGGCTTCCCTTGACACTTGTAAGTGACTACCCTTCACTTGTGTGTGTGTGTGTGTGTGTGTGTGTGTGTGTGTGTGTGTGTGTGTGTGTGTGTGCGTGTGTGTTCTCGTAAATGCAAACCTGGGAATATGAACTTACAATTTTATATGCTACTGAGCTCAAAGCCACATCACTTACATGAAATTGAAAAGAATTCTGTATGTGTGAAAATCGATCACAAAAAGATGGTTCAAATGGCTCTGAGCACTATGGGACTAAACTTCTGAGGTCATCAGTCCCCTAGAACTTAGAACTACTTAAACCTAACTAACAGAAGGACATCACACACGCCCATGCCCGAGGCAGGATTCGATTTGGGTTGGGTTGGGTTGTTTTGGGGAAGGAGACCAGACAGCGTGGTCATCGGTCTCATCGGATTAGGGAAGGACGGGGAAGGAAGCCGGCCGTGCCCTTTGAAAGGAACCATCGCGGCATTTGCCTGGAGCGATTTAGGGAAATCACGGAAAACCTAAATCAGGATGGCCGGACGCGGGATTGAACCGTCGTCCTCCCGAATGCGAGTCCAGTGTCTAACCACTGCGCCATCTCGCTCGGTTGCAGGATTCGAACCTGCGACCGTAGCAGTCGCGCGGTTCCAGACTGTAGCGCCTAGAACCGCTCGGCCACCCCTGCCGGCAAAATCGATAACATTCACAAGCAAATAAATAAGCAAACCAATAATTTCACCCTCAGTAGTCTTGGTCAGCATGAACCGTTTGGAAAAAAAGAAACCGTAACTGCACAGGAAACCAAACCCAACTGTAATGTCGACCTGTATAAGAATGTAACATGAAATTTCTACACTGACATATGACCCTAGTAAAATAAAGAAACTGATAGAACCTACATTGCACAAACGAAAGGAAACAGTAACTTATTATGAATTTCACCTGCAAAATGAAGTACTGGCAGAAACAGCAATACAGCAAGATTCCCGACAGCTAAAAAAATAATGCTAAAGACTAACTACAGTTGGTCCAAGAAAATTGGGTTCATAATCTTCACACAGAATGCCAATAAAACAAATGACTCAACCTTAAAGTTCTGAAATTTCAGTACGGAAGGAACTTAAAAAAAAAAGCAATTATAAACTCTGATATGAAAATTCATTTAATCTAATAACTTCCATGGTAAAGTAAATTAATTCAGAAGATCAATCAGAATAATTATCAAAACCTCGAATGTGACGAGGGTCAAGTGGACCAACAATACAAGTCTACAAAAATAAAAATAAACTTTTTACGTCAACAAATAATATCTTGTTCTTCATTTGAAAACGTTTTTTATGTGCGTATGCTATCCAACCTTGTTCGGAGTCATCATTCCTCCTCGTAATAAATCTGCAACTCACATAGTTCCAAAAGTGCGTCCATGCATTACGCTGTACACTCAATGGAACCTCGCCTGCTGCACACCGCAGCCATCCACTACTTCGATTCCCGGCGGGGTCAGGGATTTTCTCTGCCTCGTGATGACTGGGTGTTGTGTGATGTCCTTAGGTTAGTTAGGTTTAAGTAGTTCTAAGTTCTAGGGGACTGATGACCATGGATGTTAAGTCCCATAGTGCTCAGAGCCATCCACTACTGACTGTGAAACATTCTGCGACTCCACGGTGCAGCCGTCGCAGACACAGATACGGTTGCCTAACAACTGCTGCTCTGACGACAATTCTTTAAGTATGTCATCATCCTTTACCAACGTTAACACATCCAATAACATCATCAAAAAATTGCCATCTTACACCTGCAACAGAAAGGCGAGTGCTGACTCGATCGACAACACAGGACAAGGAGTGACACCTCGCCATCTCTTTGGACGACTCCTGGCCCTGTGTACGGCATCAAGACCGACGTAAGAATGTCTTTAGCCTCAGAGGAGAACGAAAGTTGCCAGACTGGATTTGCCATCGTCATACGGGCTCAGCACATGGCGTCCTGGTATGGCGTGCCGTTGGGTACACAACAGAATCACCTCTGGATCGCATTAGTGACAAATCGCACTGCAGCCAGTACATGTGCTCTATCTTCGTGCTGGACGTGCAGACCGCGTAAGACGACGCTTCATCCAGTCCCAAACATGCTCAGTGGGGGACAGATCCGGAGATCTTGCTGGCCAGGGTAGTTGACTTACACCTTCTAGAGCACGTTGGGTGGCACGGGATACATGCGGACGTGCATTGTCCTGTTGGAACAGCAAGTTCCCTTGCCGGTCTAGGAATGGTAGAACGATGGGTTCGATGACGGTTTGGATGTACCGTGCACTATTCAGTGTCCCCTCGACGATCACCAGTGGTGTACGGCCAGTGTAGGAGATCGCTCCCCACACCATGATGCCGGGTGTTGGCCCTGTGTGCCTCGGTCGTATGCAGTCCTGATTGTGGCGCTCACCTGCACGGCGCCAAACACGCATACGACCATCATTGGCACCAAGGCAGAAGCGACTCTCATCGCTGAAGACGACACGTCTCCATTCGTCCCTCCATTCACGCCTGTCGCGACACCACTGGAGGCGGGCTGCACGATGTTGGGGCGTGAGCGGAAGACGGCCTAACGGTGTGCGGGACCGTAGCCCAGCTTCATGGAGACGGTTGCGAATGGTCCTCGCCGATACCCCAGGAGCAACAGTGTCCCTAATTTGCTGGGAAGTGGCGGTGCGGTCCCCTACGGCACTGCGTAGGATCCTACGGTCTTGGCGTGCATCCGTGCGTCGCGGCGGTCCGGTCCCAGGTCGACGGGCACGTGCACCTTCCGCCGACCACAGGCGACAACATCGATGTACTGTGGAGACCTCACGCCCCACGTGTTGAACAATTCGGCGGTACGTCCACCCGGCCTCCCGCATGCCCACTATACGCCCTCGCTCAAAGTCCGTCAACTGCACATACGGTTCACGTCCACGCTGTCGCGGCATGCTACCAGTGTTAAAGACTGCGATGGAGCTCCGTATGCCACGGCAAACTGGCTGACACTGACGGCGGCGGTGCACAAATGCTGCGCAGCTAGCGCCATTCGACGGCCAACACCGCGGTTCCTGGTGTGTCCGCTGTGCCGTGCGTGTGATCATTGCTTGTACAGCCCTCTCGCAGTGTCCGGAGCAAGTATGGTGGGTCTGACACACCGGTGTCAATGTGTTCTTTTTTCCATTTCCAGGAGTGTATTTTGCCCAATCCAATATCCAGTTACAGGCCTGTCTTGTAATTGTGCCCTCATACAATTTCCGTTGTTATTTTTGCGAATTTTACTTTTACATTTATTTGGTTTTAACACATCTCGGTTATGTTACAGATGATCGCTCGTAATGCGAAGCAAGTTGCCTCATCAGTAACATCAGAAGTGGGTGCTAAAAGCAATAAAATTTAAAGTATAATTTTAAAAAATCTAAGACAGTTCTCTTAGGAAATGACCTCAGAAGATGGACGTGTACCCTGATGCCAATCGGGCCAAAATAAAAATAAACAATAAAACTAGCATGAAACTTCCTGGCATATTGAAACTGTGTCCGACCGAGACTCTAACTCGGTACCTTTGTGTTTCGCAGGCAAGGGCCCTACCAACTGAGCTACCCAAGCACGACTCACGACCCGTCCCCACAGCTTCAATTCTGCCAATCCTCGAGACTAGAAAACAGGGACTGGCAGAACTAAAGCTGTGGGGACGGATCGTGAGTCGTGCTTGGGTAGCTCAGTTGGTAGGGTCCTTGCCTGCGAAAGGCAAAGGTCCCGAGTTCGAGTCTCAGTCCGGTTCGCAGTTTTAATGTGCCAGGAAGTTTCATACCAGCGCACATTCCCCCCTGGAGAGCGAAAATTTCATTCTGGGATAAAGCTAGCAACCTTGTCTATGTACACACCTAGATCGTCATTCATCAACTTCGAGAGAACAGTTGTAACCTTTCATTTCGTTCCCAATTCTTTGTACTCGTGACGTTCGCTATTTTTTACTATAGAGTCGGTTTACAGCATCCGTAGGAGAAGGGGTTTTGTTCAGTCTTTAAAATCAAATGGTTCAAATGGCTCTGAGCACTATGGGACTCAACTGCTGAGGTCATTAGTCCCCTAGAACTTAGAACTAGTTAAACCTAACTAACCTAAGGACATCACAAACATCCATGCCCGAGGCAGGATTCGAACCTGCGACCGTAGCGGTCTTGCGGTTCCAGACTGCAGCGCCTTTAACCGCACGGCCACTTCGGCCGGCTCTTTAAAATCACAGCAGGTGTTTTCCAGCAGTTGTTGGAAAGAAACTTCTGAAAGCTATAGCAAAAATGGGCTGTTTACAGCAAAAGTATCCACACCGACAGCATGACAACATCTGGAGCACCACGAGCTGTCCTGTCAGCATGGCGATCACTGTTACGGCTTCCCTTGACACTTGTAAGTGACTACCCTTCACTTGTGTGTGTGTGTGTGTGTGTGTGTGTGTGTGTGTGCGTGTGTGTTCTCGTAAATGCAAACCTGGGAATATGAACTTACAATTTTATATGCTACTGAGCTCAAAGCCACATCACTTACATGAAATTGAAAAGAATTCTGTATGTGTGAAAATCGATCACAAAAAGATGGTTCAAATGGCTCTGAGCACTATGGGACTAAACTTCTGAGGTCATCAGTCCCCTAGAACTTAGAACTACTTAAACCTAACTAACAGAAGGACATCACACACGCCCATGCCCGAGGCAGGATTCGATTTGGGTTGGGTTGGGTTGTTTTGGGGAAGGAGACCAGACAGCGTGGTCATCGGTCTCATCGGATTAGGGAAGGACGGGGAAGGAAGCCGGCCGTGCCCTTTGAAAGGAACCATCGCGGCATTTGCCTGGAGCGATTTAGGGAAATCACGGAAAACCTAAATCAGGATGGCCGGACGCGGGATTGAACCGTCGTCCTCCCGAATGCGAGTCCAGTGTCTAACCACTGCGCCATCTCGCTCGGTTGCAGGATTCGAACCTGCGACCGTAGCAGTCGCGCGGTTCCAGACTGTAGCGCCTAGAACCGCTCGGCCACCCCTGCCGGCAAAATCGATAACATTCACAAGCAAATAAATAAGCAAACCAATAATTTCACCCTCAGTAGTCTTGGTCAGCATGAACCGTTTGGAAAAAAAGAAACCGTAACTGCACAGGAAACCAAACCCAACTGTAATGTCGACCTGTATAAGAATGTAACATGAAATTTCTACACTGACATATGACCCTAGTAAAATAAAGAAACTGATAGAACCTACATTGCACAAACGAAAGGAAACAGTAACTTATTATGAATTTCACCTGCAAAATGAAGTACTGGCAGAAACAGCAATACAGCAAGATTCCCGACAGCTAAAAAAATAATGCTAAAGACTAACTACAGTTGGTCCAAGAAAATTGGGTTCATAATCTTCACACAGAATGCCAATAAAACAAATGACTCAACCTTAAAGTTCTGAAATTTCAGTACGGAAGGAACTTAAAAAAAAAAGCAATTATAAACTCTGATATGAAAATTCATTTAATCTAATAACTTCCATGGTAAAGTAAATTAATTCAGAAGATCAATCAGAATAATTATCAAAACCTCGAATGTGACGAGGGTCAAGTGGACCAACAATACAAGTCTACAAAAATAAAAATAAACTTTTTACGTCAACAAATAATATCTTGTTCTTCATTTGAAAACGTTTTTTATGTGCGTATGCTATCCAACCTTGTTCGGAGTCATCATTCCTCCTCGTAATAAATCTGCAACTCACATAGTTCCAAAAGTGCGTCCATGCATTACGCTGTACACTCAATGGAACCTCGCCTGCTGCACACCGCAGCCATCCACTACTTCGATTCCCGGCGGGGTCAGGGATTTTCTCTGCCTCGTGATGACTGGGTGTTGTGTGATGTCCTTAGGTTAGTTAGGTTTAAGTAGTTCTAAGTTCTAGGGGACTGATGACCATGGATGTTAAGTCCCATAGTGCTCAGAGCCATCCACTACTGACTGTGAAACATTCTGCGACTCCACGGTGCAGCCGTCGCAGACACAGATACGGTTGCCTAACAACTGCTGCTCTGACGACAATTCTTTAAGTATGTCATCATCCTTTACCAACGTTAACACATCCAATAACATCATCAAAAAATTGCCATCTTACACCTGCAACAGAAAGGCGAGTGCTGACTCGATCGACAACACAGGACAAGGAGTGACACCTCGCCATCTCTTTGGACGACTCCTGGCCCTGTGTACGGCATCAAGACCGACGTAAGAATGTCTTTAGCCTCAGAGGAGAACGAAAGTTGCCAGACTGGATTTGCCATCGTCATACGGGCTCAGCACATGGCGTCCTGGTATGGCGTGCCGTTGGGTACACAACAGAATCACCTCTGGATCGCATTAGTGACAAATCGCACTGCAGCCAGTACATGTGCTCTATCTTCGTGCTGGACGTGCAGACCGCGTAAGACGACGCTTCATCCAGTCCCAAACATGCTCAGTGGGGGACAGATCCGGAGATCTTGCTGGCCAGGGTAGTTGACTTACACCTTCTAGAGCACGTTGGGTGGCACGGGATACATGCGGACGTGCATTGTCCTGTTGGAACAGCAAGTTCCCTTCCGGTCTAGGAATGGTAGAACGATGGGTTCGATGACGGTTTGGATGTACCGTGCACTATTCAGTGTCCCCTCGACGATCACCAGTGGTGTACGGCCAGTGTAGGAGATCGCTCCCCACACCATGATGCCGGGTGTTGGCCCTGTGTGCCTCGGTCGTATGCAGTCCTGATTGTGGCGCTCACCTGCACGGCGCCAAACACGCATACGACCATCATTGGCACCAAGGCAGAAGCGACTCTCATCGCTGAAGACGACACGTCTCCATTCGTCCCTCCATTCACGCCTGTCGCGACACCACTGGAGGCGGGCTGCACGATGTTGGGGCGTGAGCGGAAGACGGCCTAACGGTGTGCGGGACCGTAGCCCAGCTTCATGGAGACGGTTGCGAATGGTCCTCGCCGATACCCCAGGAGCAACAGTGTCCCTAATTTGCTGGGAAGTGGCGGTGCGGTCCCCTACGGCACTGCGTAGGATCCTACGGTCTTGGCGTGCATCCGTGCGTCGCTGCGGTCCGGTCCCAGGTCGACGGGCACGTGCACCTTCCGCCGACCACTGGCGACAACATCGATGTACTGTGGAGACCTCACGCCCCACGTGTTGAGCAATTCGGCGGTACGTCCACCCGGCCTCCCGCATGCCCACTATACGCCTTCGCTCAAAGTCCGTCAACTGCACATACGGTTCACGTCCACGCTGTCGCGGCATGCTACCAGTGTTAAAGACTGCGATGGAGCTCCGTATGCCACGGCAAACTGGCTGACACTGACGGCGGCGGTGCACAAATGCTGCGCAGCTAGCGCCATTCGACGGCCAACACCGCGGTTCCTGGTGTGTCCGCTGTGTCGTGCGTGTGATCATTGCTTGTACAGCCCTCTCGCAGTGTCCGGAGCAAGTATGGTGGGTCTGACACACCGGTGTCAATGTGTTCTTTTTTCCATTTCCAGGAGTATAGTTAGAATATTGCTGTGGCCAGCAAGTTCGCAGTTGGAAAGATCTGGTCGTGGCTTACCGAAACACTGGCGCACCACTACTAGGCAGCCGCTAGCTCTGACTAATCCTGGCTGTTCAAGCAGCATGAGATGATGAACTCGTATCTCTCGGCCGAGCTTAGTTCGACACCGTGACCGCTGACATTGCCAGACGTGGCCGCTCCGTTTAGTAAGTTTCCCGTTCCACAATCCACCAGATGATCTACAAACTGAATCACGAATTGTTCCTACTAATATATTGTGTACGCACAATAAGTAAAATTCCATTATTTATCCTTCCTAATGTCGCAGTATTATAGCTTACAGTTTAGTTACATTGCTACAGGAAATTTGTTAAAGATGAGTTTAACTTATGTCCAGGGTCAAGACGAGGCTGTTTACCATTATTTAGACTGTTTTGGCATGTGGCAGTGCAGAATCCGGATCGCCAGTAAGCAACGTCGTCGAGAAAATCTGCGGAGCAATACATCTCGTAACTTTACCCACGCGCCGCACATCGCTAAAGAGTGAGAGTATTCTGGCCGCAACCACCAATTGGCCTTCAGTCGACAGCATGGAAGTTCCAAAGAGCGGCGAAGCGAACGCTTCACAGTTTAGTAAACGTTTCACCGTAAAGGAAGCCATTTATCTACAAGATGTGCGCCCTTGGTAGCTGAGTTGTCAGCACGACGGAATGTCATGCCTAACGTCCCGGATTCGATTCCCAGCTGGGTCGGAGATTTTCTCCACTCAGGGATTGGGTGTTGTGTTGTCCTCACCATCATCATTTCATCCCCACGGACACGCAAGTCGCCGAAGTGGCGTCAACTCGAAAGACTTGCTCCAGGCGAACGATCTACTCGACGGGAGGCCCTAACCACACGGCATTTCCATTTGCACTTTACATCCGCTCTAAAGCAAAAAAAAAAAAAAAAAAAAAAAATTACGCACCAAGAAGGAATTATGCTGTTGGGACGGAAATTTGTAGATGTGATGTGTGTGGACAGACAAAGAAATTAATAAAATTACAAAAAAAAATTCATGATTTATTCAAGAGCAAGAGCTTCAGAAATTGGGCAGATCAATAACCCACTTGTTCTCCACTAGCTCTTATGCAAGCAGTTATTCGTATTAGCATTGTTTGATACAGTCGTTGGGTGTCCTGAGAGATATCGAGACACTTTCTGCCCGGCTGGCATTTCAGATCTTCAAAATCCCGAGCTGGTTAGAGAGCCCTCCCCAAAACGCTCCAAACGTGCTGAATTTGGTGAGTTGCCGGCCAGCGTAGGGGTTGGCAAGCACGAAGACAAAGAAACTCTCGCCGTGTGCGTCCGGGCATTATCCTGCTGAAATGTATGCCCAGGATGGCTTGCCACGCAGGGCGACAAAACGGGGCGTAAAATATCATCGACGTACCGCTGTATTGTAAGGGTGCCGCGTATGACAACCAAAGGGGTCCTGCTATGAAATGAGATGGCACACCAGACCATTACTCCTGGTTGTTCGGCAGTATGGCGGGCGAGAGCCTGGTTGGTATCCTAGCACTGTCCAGGGCGTCTCCAGACACTTCGGCCTGGAATCTCATTGACTGAAGTAAGATTGTCCCACTTTTAACTGATCTCGTTAAACTTTGGTTACGCGATAAATCAGTCTAATCTAAAAGCCGTAAATTCAACTAAATACCTAAGTATTACAATTACAAACAACTTAAATTGGAAAGAACACATACAAAATGTTGTGGGGAAGGCTAACCAGAGACACCGTTTTATTGACAGGACACTTAGAAAATTCAATATAACAGAAGAAATATTGAATTTAATTGATGAAAAGAGAAAATATAAAAATGCAGTTAATGAAGCAGGCAAAAAGGAATACAAACGTCTCAAAAATGAGATCGACAGGAAGTGCAAAATGGCTAAGCAGGGATGGCTAGAGGACAAATGTAAGGATGTAGAGGCTTATTTCACTAGGGGTAAGATAGATACTGCCTACAGGAAAATTAAAGAGACCTTTGGAGATAAGAGAACCACTTGTATGAACATCAAGAACTCAGATGGAAACCCAGTTCTAAGCAAAGAAGGGAAAGCAGAAAGGTGGAAGGAGTATATAGAGGGTCTATACAATGGCGATGTACTTGAGGACAATATTATGGAATTGGAAGAGGATGTAGATGAAGATGAAATGGGAGATACGATACTGCGTGAAGAGTTTGACAGAGCACTGAAAGACCTGAGTCGAAACAAGGCCCCCGGAGTAGACAACATTCCATTGGAACTACTGACGGCCTTGGGAGAGCCAGTCCTGACAAAACTCTACCATCTGGTGAGCAACATGTATGAAACAGGCGAAATACCCTCAGACTTCAAGAAGAATATAATAATTCCAATCCCAAAGAAAGCAGGTGTTGACAGATGTGAAAATTACCGAACAATCAGTTTAATAAGTCACGGATGCAAAATACTAACACGAATTCTTTACAGACGAATGGAAAAACTTGTAGAAGCCGACCTCGGGGAAGATCAGTTTGGATTCCGTAGAAATACTGGAACACGTGAGGCAATACTGACCTTACGACTTACCTTAGAAGAAAGATTAAGGAAAGGCAAACCTACGTTTCTAGCATTTGTAGACTTAGAGAAAGCTTTTGACAATGTTGACTGGAATACTCTCTTTCAAATTCTAAAGGTGGCAGGGGTAAAATACAGGGAGCGAAAGGCTATTTACAATTTGTACAGAAACCAGATGGCAGTTATAAGAGTCGAGGGACATGAAAGGGAAGCAGTGGTTGGGAAGGGAGTAAGACAGGGTTGTAGCCTCTCCCCGATGTTATTCAATCTGTATATCGAGCAAGCAGTAAAGGAAACAAAAGAAAAATTCGGAGTAGGTATTAAAATCCATGGAGAAGAAATAAAAACCTTGAGGTTCGCCGATGACATTGTAATTCTGTCAGAGACAGCAAAGGACCTGGAAGTGCAGTTGAACGGAATGGACAGTGTCTTGAAAGGAGGATATAAGATGAACATCAACAAAAGCAAAACGAGGATGATGGAATGTAGTCCAATTAAGTCGGGTGATGCTGAGGGAATTAGATTAGGAAATGAGACACTTAAAGTAGTAAAGGAGTTTTGCTATTTGGGGAGCAAAATAACTGATGATGGTCGAAGTAGAGAGGATATAAAATGTAGACTGGCAATGGCAAGGAAAGCGTTTCTGAAGAAGAGAAATTTGTTAACATCGAGTATAGATTTAAGTGTAGGAAGTCATTTCTGAAAGTATTTGTATGGAGGGTAGCCATGTATGGAAGTGAAACATGGACGGTAAATAGTTTGGACAAGAAGAGAATAGAAGCTTTCGAAATGTGGTGCTACAGAAGAATGCTGAAGATTAGATGGGTAGATCACATAACTAATGAGGAAGTATTGAATAGGATTGGGGAGAAGAGAAGTTTGTGGCACAACTTGACCAGAAGAAGGGATCGGTTGGTAGGACATGTTCTGAGGCATCAAGGGATCACCAATTTAGTATTGGAGGGCAGCGTGGAGGGTAAAAATCGTAGGGGGAGACCAAGAGATGAATACACTAAGCAGATTCAGAAGGATGTAGGTTACAGTAGGTACTGGGAGATGAAGAAGCTTGCACAGGATAGAGTAGCATGGAGAGCTGCATCAAACCAGTCTCAGGACTGAAGACCACAACAACAACAACAACAACTTAGAAAATGTAACAGACCTACTAACAAGACTGCCTACACTACGCTTGTCCGTCCCCTTTCAGAATACTGCTGCTCGGTGTGGGATCCTTACCAGATAGGGCTGACGGAGTACATCGAAAAAGTTCGTAGAAAGGCAGCACGTTTTGTATTATCTCGAAATATGGGAAAGAGTGTCACAGAAATGATACAGGATTTGGGCTGGACATCATTAAAAGAAAGGCGTTTTTCGTTGCGACGGTATCTTCTCACGAAATTCCAGTCACCTAGTTTCTCCTCCGAATGCGAAAATATTTTGTTGACACCGACCTACATAGGAAAAAAATAAAGGAAATCAGAGCTCGTACGAAAAGATATAGGTGTTCATTCTTTCCGCGCGCTATACGAGATTGGAATAATAGAGAATTAATTGTGAAGGTGGTTCGATGAATCCTCTGCCAGGCACTTAATGTGATTTGCAGAGTATCCATGTAGATGTAGAACCCCGAAAACCAACAGACACACAAGAATTTCTGGTTCTTGTCTTCGTGCTTCTCAAAACCTAGCTTGGACAGCAAGGTCGATGCATCTCTCCCCAATTGAGGACATTTCGAGCATTATTGCCAGGGCTCTCCAACCAACTAGGGATTTTGACGAGCTAATGCGCCAATTGGACAGAATCTGGCATGATATCTCTCAGAAAGACATCCGACAACTCTATCAATCAATCCTAACGCAAATAGCTGCTTGCTTAAGGGTTGAGAAGTGGCATGAGCCCCCTCTCATATTTCTATCTTACGATTCTCCTCTCTAATTGCATGCGGTGGAAAATTGCTATTCCTTCACACGCGGACTTCCCACGCAGCGTCTCTCGTCACCCGGGTGGTCCAGTGACAGGCGGGCTCTGTTTGACTTTGAAAGGGTAAGCTGACAGGTGTGAGGGAGTCGAGTGAATGCTTTCCAGACGCCGACATTGTCAAGAGGCACGCCCGCAGGGCCTGAAGTAGCGGCTGGGCTAGAGGTTCCGTTACTTCGCAGAAACTTAGCGAAAACACTTTCTGGTGGGCTACCAGCGAGGCGTGGGAATGACTTCTGTACCCAGGCAGCTGTGGCGGGAAAATTCCCGCGCTTTCTGCAAAATAGTAACTGTGATTGGCTTGCTCAGGGCATAGCTCCGTGACGTAGCAAGATCGGCGCAGAAATTGGCGCCAAGAATCTCCATTGGTGGAATGGTAGCGTTCCGGCAATGGAGTGGAATTTTCCGCCGGTTTTCGAGTTGCTGATTGGAACGTTTAACCACGGCCACTGTCGTGGGGGCGGGAATGTTCTGTGTTCGGTTTTGTACGGGTGCTCTTGTAGGTAGTCGGCTCTCGCCTTTCGGTTGAGGACGTCGAAGCAACCAGCCAACGGCTCCGGTACGCCAGATCGTGTCCTGGCAGTCAAGAAGACAGTTTGGTAATGTATGTCCGCAGCACCGGCAGATAGGGATTTTCCTAGGTGATAATCAGAGCTCAGCAGAGCGCACCTGTTCGTCTTTTTTCTAACTTTGTTCTGTCTTGGGTAGCAGCAATTAATGTTGGGTTGGCTATGTGTTTTCTCTAAGATTTGAGTTGCAAGGAATTGGCTGCACATACCACTTCGTCACAATCCTCACAATCTAGTTTAGGGACAACTTCACATTCACAGCGTTTGTTTGAGTATCCAATTTGAGCCAATTTGATGTATTGTAAAAGAATTCATGTGTTTTTGTTTGTTATTTTGTGTTTAGTCTTAATAAGTCATATTGTTATTTTGGACAGAACTATCATTCTGTTAATCGGTAGAGCAACCCTATCATTCCTCACTATGTTAATGAAACCTTCGTTTATTTAACTTAACTATCAAATTAAATTATTGCAGGTGCCTAACTCTCTTCTACTCCACTGGCAGGGTTTATTAGAGTCAGTTCGCGTATTTTTTTATCCTTGTGCAACAGCAAAAGTCGGAGTTAGAATAGGGGGGGGGGGGCTTAGAGCATCATTTACATATGTAGATTCTAGAAGAATTTAATGTTAAATACACTGCTAGCCCCGGCACCTCGAAGGGTCACAGCTGGGACAGTGCGTTATTGACACGTTCAATGTGTGGAGCTCTTTCTCTTGAATAAATCACACATTTTTTTTTACAAAATGTAATAATTTGTCTGTCTGTACATATACATCACTTCTACCGACTTCCGTCCAGTTCAGATAATTCCTTAATGATGTGACGTTGTTTTGTTGTTTTAGGGTTGTTAAAAACCGAAGCCCCCTGTGGTATTTTCTGTCTGTATGTTACGGCTAATCCCAGCAACTAATGTGGGTTTTTTGGTATGGTTTCCAGTAATAGTGGTTCAAATTGTTCAAATGGCTCTGAGTACTATGGGACTTAACATCTGTGGTCATCAGTCCCCTAGACTTAGAACTACTTACACCTAACTAACCTAAGGACATCACACACATCCATGCCCGAGGCAGGATTCGAACCTGCGACCGGAGCGGTCACGCGGTTCCAGACTGAAGTGCCTAGACCGCACGGCCACACCGGCCGGCGTAATAGTGGTCTCGCGGTAGCCAATTGTCAATTGCCAATTTTGAGGATGTAGAAATCAGTAAGCTAACACACTTTGCATGCTTCCACTCTCTGATGTCATACCGAATAATATTCTGGGGCAACTCAATTCCAATAGGCAAAAGGTATTCACTGCTCAAAAGAAAGTAGTTAGAATAATGTGTGGGGCATCTATTTAAAAGGTTAGGACTTCTTACACAACTGCTTCACAGTACATTTACTCAGTAATGGAATTTTTTCTCAGCAACATAGACCAGTTTCAAATCAACAGCGACATTCATGATCACAATACCAGAAAAAAGGAAGCCCTACACTATCCTTGACTTAACCTATCTTTGGCACAGAAAGGGGTAAAATATGCTGTTATATAAAACGTTTTGATAAATTACCATATGAAATAAAATGTCTGATAGACAGCAGTAATAGTTTCAAAAACAAATTGAAATCATACCCCCTTGACAACTCCTTCTATACCATAGATGAATTCTTGAATATGAGTAAATAAATCTGGAGATATAATATATGCATTTTGTGCCATTTAAGGCTATGGGATAGATAACAGAAAAATTTAGGTATAACACTATAATGTAAAAAAAAGTTGTTTCCTATGCGCATTTCTTGTGCATTTGACACGTTTCACATCATAACGGTTTCCCGTGCTATTGAGCAATGGAACACGTAACTAATTAACTAACTAACTAACTCGCTTCCCGAGCACGGGGTCCCAGGTTCGATTCCCAATGGGGTCAGGAATTTTCACCTGCCTAGACATGACTGGGTTCATCCCCATTATGGTCGGAGGAAGGCAACGGCAAACCACCTCCACTAGGACCTCGCCTAGTACGGCGGTGCGGGTCTCCCGCATCGTTCCCCTACACTCTGTCAAAGAGTATGGCACTTCATCGTCCAGTAATAGGTAGGTGCTTCTTTTGACTTCGCGGAAATAAAATATTGGTTTAAACAGTTGAAAAAGTTCTTCAGCTGTGTTGCACGTTTTCCAGTTTACGATGTAGGTGAACGAACACACTATCCGTAAAACAAAGGACACTGCGAACTGCACTTGAAATCAGCATAATGCAAACAACAACGGAGCTCAGATTTGAACTTGTCATATGCTGACGCGAAGCCAGAGGATGAACAGAGACCTCTAGACGTGATTAGAGATGGGTAGCTCGCGAACGAACGGGTGCAAAGGAACGGTTCACCAAGATGAACGAAAGGACCGAGGAACTAATTCCAAGGAACGATCGGTTCATAGTTCACTTCGGTCGCGGCTGTCTACTTATAGTTCCCGGGAACGAGGAACGATCGGTTCATAGTTCACTTCGGTCGCGGCGGTCTACTTATAGTTCCAGGGAACGAGGAACGATCGGTTCATACTTCACTAGTTCACTACGGTCGCGGCGGTCACTTCGGCAGTTCTCGTTCCAGCCTCGGTCGCGTGCTCGTCTCAGTCTCGGTCTCCCTCGGCCGCACTCGTCGTTCTTCGCATGACCACCTGTCTCAGTTCCACTGCCGACTGCTCCTAGTTAGTTCAGAATCCAGTTGTTCGTTTCGCTCACTGCGCTCGCCTATTTTACATGTGTTCCAAACTGTTCTTGCACTTGGTTCTGGCTATTCAGCGCCCACGACCGGTAATCAAAAAGTATTTTATAGTTACGTAAATTTCATAAAAACTACGTTGTATATAATAGGTACGTCTCTTCAGGTAACAAAAGGGCATATCAGCTCACTTCATTATATCGATGAACAGTAGAAGACATAACAAGGCAAGTTTTTTTGTTATTCATATATTTTTGGTTTCATCGACTTGATTTAGCTGCTAACTTTCAATAACTTGCTTAATTTTGTGTAAGAGAATTCATATAAAACGATTTTCGTGTATCTTTCATATACAAAACATCACACCTAGGAAGGCTCTAATAATTTTTAAGTTTGGTTGTTTCTAATTTGCATTACCTGCTACTCTGGTTTCTTTGAAAAAACAAAAAAAGTGGGTTGTGGGTCATTTTGGCTCAGTAGGAAAAGCGATGCCTCTCCATTTGAAAAGACATAGATTGCCATAAAATCGTATTTACTTATTATCTCAAAAACATTTGTTCAGAAGGAGCTTTCAAACCAAAAAGTTTATTACTGCGAACTTAATTATTATTATTATTGCTGCATGAACTTTAATAATGCAACATAAAAACCTAATTTTTACTAAACGTGTGATGCAAGTATGAGAAAACCACATTTTATTTTATGCTTCCATAAAGTCTCTACTTCGCCTACGAACTCAGAGACAACGTGAAGTATATATAGGATGTAAACGGTTATTGTTTACAACGTAGCATAGCTATGTAGGGGAAGTCGAAACTAAGAATTTTATACAAGACACTTGCGGTGTATTAAGTTGGGAAACAGCCACCAACAGGTTTACAAGACTACATAAGCTATAGCCCATGCGCGTCGCGCGAGATTTTCATGTTATCTCCTCCAGCTCTCTACACATCGTCATCGATTGTTTCGCAATTGTTGCTTGCATTAGCTTGTTATTTCTTCATTGCCTAATTATTACATGTTTGTCTGTCGTATCTGCTCGTAACGGGCAACACATCGTCCGTAATTGGCGAGCAGTCTGTACTCGGGGCCAGTTTTCTGTGCGCCACCCTATACTAATTCCCTGCGATCAGCCACACAAGGCTACGGTTGGCTAAACGAGAGGTTCTGCAGAATCACAGAAATTACTTCTAAAAGTGTGTAAGAATTCTGTACCGAATAAAAACTCTATACTCCAGGAGGGAGACAAGTGCGCCCCCCCCCCCCCCCCCCTCTTGGTGCCCTCCGTCCTTCAGTCACCTACACTAGTAGTTTTCAGTTTTTCGTAAGAACCATATACCAAGCACAAATGAACGGTGAACGAGTAGAAATGAACAGTTCCCAAAAAGAACGATCAGCAGTGAACTAGTTCCCAAGGGTGAACGAGTTTGCCCATCTCTAGACGTGATAGTTGTGCCGGACACTTGGCGCCTCTTCAGGTACATAACAGCCGAGTTCCCACTCCCCTCTGCTCCAGTCAATAGTGTTCGCTTGCAACAGTGTTGTTGGCACACACGCTCCGGTTCACCTGTACGGATATACCTGACAGGTGTACCGGAACGCTCGCAAGAGAGAGAGAGAGAGAGAGAGAGAGAGAGAGAGAGAGAAACAGGCAGAGAGAGAAAGAGACAGAGAGAAACAGGCAGAGAGAGAGCGAGAGAGAGAGGGGGGGAGGGGAGGTAGGCGATGGAGGGGAGGGCGCCAGCCTTCTTCGCGCCGCGCGAGAAGCAGTCCTGCGGTCCGCACGTTTTTTTTCGTGCTTTGCGCAGCGCCGCATGTCGTTGGAGCCGTGCGGGAAACAGAAGGGGCCAAACAGAGTGCGATAAGGCGGCGCATTCATTAGCGCAGTTAGCGCCCGCGGTCGGCTTTACGAGCCCGCTCGCCGGGGTTCGTTAGCGAACGCTTTGTGGAGGAGCCGCTACACGCCGGTTCTGAAACCGAGGCTGCCTTCGATACCGTGCCGCGGACCGGTTTGTTGGAAAAGAAAAAAATTGCCCAGGTTCGGGCAGGACTCGCGCACTGAGAGTTCCGTACAAACTTAATTATGCGTATGTAAGTCTATCCGTCCCGGGAATCGATAATTTCGACGATTTGCCTGTTATCGACATTGATACTAGGCACTAGGCAACATGTCGGTCACAGGGATTCCAAACCTATAGACAATGTTTCAAGAAAATGGCTCTAAGCACTATGGGACTTAACATCTGAGGTCATTAGTCCCCTAGATATAGAACTACTTAAACCTAACTAACCTAACGAGCCGGCCGAAGTGGCCGTGCGGTTATAGGCGCTGCAGTCTGGAACCGCGAGGCCGTTACGGTCGCAGGTTCGAATCCTGCCTCGGGCATGGATGTGTGTGATGTCCTTAGGTTAGCTAGGTTTAACTAGTTCTGAGTTCTAGGGGACTAATAACCTCAGAAGTTGAGTCCCATAGTGCTCAGAGCCATTTGAACCATTTTAACCTAACGACATCACACACAACCATGCCCGAGGCAGGATTCGAACCTGTGAGCGTAGCAGCATCGCGGTTCCAAACTGAAGACAATGTTTCAATTTCGAGTCAGAAGTCGGATATGAAATGACAAAACAAATAACATTTTTCGTTTGGTACACTTATATACATCAACAATTTCAGATTTTTTTCCCTTCGCTTGAACAGTGAAACTTTGTTTCTTGCCAAATTTCACGGTTCTAGATCAACGGGAAGTACCCTATTTTGATGGGATTGACTTAAATGTCCGTATCTCTTGACTGAATTGACTTAGAAACTTAATACTTTTACGTCGCCAAGGGACCATAGACCTCAGTATGTGACATAAATTTGAATTCAATACGTCAAACTGTTCCAGAGAAAAGAGGTCTTAACAGACGGATAGACAGATGGATAAAAAATGACAAATATTTTTTCGCGCTACATAATTATAAATTGAGAATTTTCGGAATTTTCCTTTACTTGTACTGTGAAACCTTGCTTCTTCCCAAATTGCATGATTCTAGGCCAACAGGAAGCACCTTGTAGATTTTGGTGAGTGAGTTTGAGATTATCAAAATATGTGACATAAATGGTCGATATCCTTTGATTGCATTTTCTTAGAATTTTACATTTATTACAGCGCGGAGAGACTATAGAACTTTAGTATGCGACGTAAATTTCAACTTCATACGTCTACCCGTTCCTGAGAAAGGGGGTCCTAAGAGACTGAGGGACGGAGAGAACCAGAGATAAGAAATGACCAAAAAAAATTTTATTGTGTTTGGGTGATTACAAATTAACAATTTTCGGATTTTTTCCTTTGATGGTTCTCTAAACACTCGCTTTTTGCCAAATTTCGATGTTCTAGCTCGAAGTCAAGTGCCCTTCTGGTTTTCATGAGTGATTTTTCGAGTATCAAAAGGTGTGACATTAATGGCCGTACCTTTTCAACGAATAGCTTAATATTTTAACAATGCCAAGGACCAATAGACCTTACTATATGACATAAATTTGAATTCCATACGTCAGACTGTTCCTGAGAAAAATGATCTTAACATGCGGACAGACAAATGCACAGAGGGATACAAAAGGGTAAAAAAATATTTTTTCATATTACAAATTAAGACTTTTAGAATTTTTCCTTTGCTTGTGCTGTGAAACCTTACTTCCTGCCAAATTTCATGATTCTAGGTCAACGGCAAATACCTTACAGGTTTTATTATCAAAATATGTGACATAACTGGTAGATACCTTTTGACTGCATTCACTTAGAAACGCACATTTATTACACCACAGAGGGACTGTCGACTTAGTACGCTCCGTCATCAGGCCACAAGTGACCCATTGGGACCATCCGACCGCCGTGTCATCCTCAGGTGAGGATGCAGATAGGAAGGGCATGAGGTCAGCACATCGCTCTCCCGGCCGTTACGATGGTTTTCTGTGACCGGAGCCGCTACTATTCGGTCGAGTAGCTTCTCAATTGGCATCACGAGGCTGAGTGCACCCCGAAAAATGGCAACAGGCCATGGCGGCTGGATGGTCACCCATCCAAGTGCCAGCCACGCCCGACAGCGCTTAATTTCGGTGATCTGACGGGAACCGGTGTATCCACTGCAGCAAGGCCGTTGCCCCATAGAGTTGGATTAGTATGTGACATTAATTTCAACTTCGTACTTCTATCCATTCCTGCGAAAAGGGGTCTTAAGAGACTGACGGACAGACAGACAGATGACAGATGAGAAAAACCGTGTCCTGTGTTTTATACGTACAGATGAAAAATTTCCAGGTTTAGTTTCTCTGTGACCACTTGCTTCTTGCCAAATTTCATGGTTCTGGATGAACGATAAGTACCTTACAGGTTTTGATTAGAGACTTTTCGAGTATCAAAATATGTGGCATAAATGGCCATATCTTTTAATTGCATTGACTTGGAAGCCATGCACCTTTTATGTGACACAAATTTCCTCATTCCTGTGACAAAGGGCCGACCGAGCGGTTCTAGGCGCTACAGTCTGGAACCGCACGACCGCTACGGTCGCAGGTTCGAATCCTGCCTCGTGCATGGATGTACAGGGTTTTTACAAATGATTGAAGCGATTTCACAGCTCTACAATAACTTTATTATTTGAGATATTTTCACAATGCTTTGCACACACATACAAAATCTCAAAAAGTTTTTTTAGGCATTCACAAATGTTCGATATGTGCCCCTTTAGTGATTCGGCAGACATCAAGCCGATAATCAAGTTCCTCCCACACTCGGCGCAGCTTGTCCCCGTCAATGAGTTCGAAAGCATCGTTGATGCGAGCTCGCAGTTCTGGCACGTTTTTTAGTAGAGGAGGTTTAGACACTGAATCTTTCACATAACCCCACAGAAAGAAATCGCATTGGGTTACGTCGGGAGAGCGTGGAGGCCATGACATGAATTGCTGATCATGATCTCCACCACGACCGATCCATCGGTTTTCCAATCTCCTGTTTAAGAAATGCCGAACATCATGATGGAAGTGCGGTGGAGCACCATCCTGTTGAAAGATGAAGTCGGCGCTGTCGGTCTCCAGCTGTGCCATGAGACAATTTTCCAGCCTGTCCAGATACACGTGTCCTGTAACGTTTTTTTCGCAGAAGAAAAAGGGGCCGTAAACTTAAAACCGTGAGATTGCACAAAACACGTTAACTTTTGGTGAATTGCGAATTTGCTGCACGAATGCGTGAGGATTCTCTACCGCCCAGATTCGCACATTGTGTCTGTTCACTTCACCATTAAGAAAAAATGTTGCTTCATCACTGAAAACAAGTTTCGCACTGAACGCATCCTCTTCCATGAGCTGTTGCAACCGCGCCAAAAATTCAAAGCGTTTGACTTTGTTATCGGGCGTCAGGGCTTGTAGCAATTGTAAACGGTAAGGCTTCTGCTTTAGCCTTTTCCGTAAGATTTTCCAAACCGTCGGCTGTGGTACGTTTAGCTCCCTGCTTGCTTTATTCGTCGACTTTCGCGGGCTACGCGTGAAACTTGCCCGCACGCGTTCAACCGTCTCTTCGCTCACTGCAGGCCGACCCGTTGATTTCCCCATACAGAGGCATCCAGAAACTTTAAACTGCGCATACCATCGCCGAATGGAGTTAGCAGTTGGTGGATCTTTGTTGAACTTCGTCCTGAAGTGTCGTTGCACTGTTATTACTGACTGATGTGAGTGCACTTCAAGCACGACATACACTTTCTCGGCTCCTGTCACCATTTTGTCTCACTGCGCTCTCGAGCGCTCTGGCGGCAGAAACTGATGTGCGGCTTCAGCCGAACAAAACTTTATGAGTTTTTCTGCGTATCTGTAGTGTGTCGTGACCATATGTCAATGAATGGAGCTACAGTGAATTTACGAAATCGCTTCAATCATTTGTAATAGCCCTGTATTTATGTTAATCGGGAACAGCAGAGGGCCTATGACACTACCTTCCGGAACGCCAGATATCACTTCTGTTCTACTCGATGATTCACCATCTATCACTACGGTCTGTGACCTGTCTGAGAGGAAATGACTAATCCAGTCACACATCTGGGACGATACTCCATATGCACGCAATTTGATTAATAGTCGCTTGTGAGGAACGGTATCAAAAGCCTTCTTAGTATGCAGAAGGTGGTTATTGACCCCTACCTAGGTTTCACTCATTGGTCGTGCCTTTCGTGCCAAAGTTCGGTGTCAGACAAGATTCAGATGCTTGGCTAACCCAATTCTGGATGGGAGGCACGAGTTTTCTCATGGTAAGCCAGGGGCACCATATCGAGGTCTTCTGCGTTCTGTGTACCATTTCTTAAAGCAAAGTTCCCTATCTAAGTCCAGGCTATTTGGATCATTACATTGACCACCGAGTTGTCGTGTTACCCTGTAAATTACTGTTATTTATCACACTGAATGTCACTTGGCAGGTACAATTTAAAAACAAAGCAGATGTGTAAACTACAATGGGCCTGACAATCTCAGATTCAGTTCTTTTCCTTCGTAATTTAATGAATCTTTCACTTTGTTGAGATGACAGCTGGCTTGCTTGTATCATCCCTGCATACATGTATGGGACACCAAAGGAAATAAGGTAAGTTTCTTGCAAACTTGAACATTTAAAATTTGCATTTGACTTGAAAATGCAACGAATACAAATTGATGACTATAAACTATCAATCATTGCTTTTGGAGTTCTGGCTTTATCAATTATCGACACAAACGGAATGAAAGTGAATAGAAATGGATTACGAAAGAGCGCTTTTCATAGCACATACTTCTCTTCTCGGTTATTGGAAGTGTATAAACATAAAGGAATTACAGTACTGAGTACAGCAGCGTCATATTTTCGTGTCGTATTACTGTATCGAATACGCATTTAAGACCAGAAAAACGTCTGAAGTTGCGTTCCTTATGCTGTGTTGTTCACTAAAACAGTATAACATTTACTATATGAAACAAATATCGCGTGCACACGACAGAAATAACGAACAAGAAAGCATTGTAAACACTCGTCTGCTAATGTTTTGGGGGATCCAAGACGGCGGTAGGCCCCGCCCACTGGTTTCAAAACGACGTACAGCGTTAAGTCTGTAGCGCCATCTCCGCTTATTCTACCTCCATGAGAAAACCGCATTCGTAGCGGAAATGGACGGCCAGGGTCATGCTACGGAGTCCGGCCTGCTTCCACCAGAGGCTTCGTGACGGACCTGTGGTTACGTCGGAACCGCTACGCTGTACACGAAGGCAAACTGAAACGTTCCTCCATAGCTAATCAGCCCTGTGCTTTCCTAAACACGCAATCAAAACTGAGCAAATAAACAAGATAAACGCTGTAAGACGTGTATATTTCTATTGTCTATTGTCAAATCACAATTTATGAAATATGTTTATATTTTATTAATAGGATTAAGTAGGAATAATTAATATTTGTCATGTTGGAAATAATTGTGGCAGCAGGGAATATCTGCACCAAAGTATTGTTGATGTAATTTTAAAAAGGGCGGGAGAAACCGCGTACGGATACATTTTAAGAAAAGAGCGGGAAAGAACGCGCATTGATACATTTTGTAATGGTAGCAGGGATTGTCTGCACCAGAAAGCATTGTTGGCAGGAGAGACCGCACTTAAGCATTCGTAGGAAGTCAGTAGTAAGCGAGATGTGAGGCGAGTCGGTAGCAGGTCTGAAGCGAGAGGTTGAGAGGAACGGTGTGCCTGCCAGCCACTAGCTATGATTTACAAGAGATTATAAACGGATGTACAGCTAACTTTTATCATAAGAGGAACTAATATTATTCAATTAATTTTTTGAGAAACTCAAGACTACTGAAGGTATGTTTGCGCATTGCTAGTTGTAAGATTATTGTAAAAAGTAAGTCCCATTTGAACTTTTGTAAACTCATTTCACTCAGAATATAATTAACTTTTGCCAGCAATATTGCATTTCTAATTATAATCCATCCCAAAAACCGTCAACGTAAAACTTTGCAAAATTTTATTGTTGTCAAGAAAAAGTTTAACTATGAATTACGTAACTTCAGTCAAATCAATTAGAGAATAACGTCAGCTTTGCTATTAAAGAATGACGTCAGCTTTGGTAATAAATACAGCCACTTATTATGAAAGCTCACCAGCAGCTAATAGAGTATAGTAAAACAGATTAAGTATATTCATGTCGCAGTTCGATGTAGCAGTCAGATGGCAATCCAGTAACAGTAAAAAAGGTAAGGAACAGTTTTGGGTTATTGCAGGTAACGAATGAGGGCCACGACGACGACATATTCTATGTTTCATCGAAATAATCAGAAAATCACTTTTAATAAGCAACAATTAAATTTGTATGCGAAGATAGAGAAAGAGAATAAATTTCAAAGGGCAGATTTCATTTATTATTATTAAGCAAGAGATAGAAATCCTAAGGGAAGGTTTCATAGTTTATTGTAAAAGGGAAGGTTATCATTAACACAAGAGGCATAGAGGAGACGGGAAGGTTTCAACATTGCAAAGCCACATGTGACTGCTGTGTCACATCGGATAATGCCCGGCCATGCGGCAATGATAACACGTATCGCAGGCACATTGCAGCAATGCTGTCGGCAAGCTGTTGCGGCTACATAGTGTCGTAAAATATGCCCCATGTGGAGACACATTTAGTCCGGGTAGCAGCTGTTTTGTACCCTCACAGATCTGTAACAATGCTGGCCCCCCTTATTAGGCAGCGTACTGAACGAGTTCACCAGGACGTGTGGAGATGCAAGAGCAGCGTCAAGGTGAGCACGGCAGGCGGCAGCGAGAAGACATTAGTTAAGAGGAAGCGGCGGCGGCAGCGGCTGTTGACCCGCGTCTGTTTGTAAACAATTGGCTGTCGCGCCTGGCAGAGTGGCGAGCTGGCAGCGGCGGCAGGTAGGCAGGTAGGTAGGACCTGGGCCGGGCGTGCTGTGGGCGCGCAGGAATGTGGCCGCCAAGGTCACACCGGCGTCTGCGTCCGCGAGAGACAAGGGCGGCCGCGTCCACATCTGGCTGCACTCTGCACGACACCGCAGGCTAACCACGGGGGTGAAAGCTATATACAGGCGTCTAAAGCTAGCGAAATGAGGGATGCTCAACTACCTGACCTACCGATAGATGGCTCTAGCGTCAAGCGACCGTGATCCTTTGCGAGTCCAGGTGTCTCGGGTCACGCTCAACTACAGGATCAAACGATAGATGACTCTACGGTCACATTAGCATGATCCTTTGCGACGCCTGTAATACGGAGCGGCAAGGAAATTCCAACTCCTGCTTATTCTATGGCAGGGGCGGGCAGGAATCCTGCACATGTGCGGTGCACTTGCACGCGTGCAGTTAACAGGTGTTCCGCGTGCACACAGGGGCAAGCTAGCCACCCGCTTATCTCCCATCCCCACCATACCTTCTGTCCGCTCCTTCCTCTGTAATGCGTTTTGTTTCCTAGCTTGCTTTATTGAGTGAATGAATAAGGTTAGTAGGAGTGCTTGAAAGAAATCATGGTTTTAAAGAGTACCTATTACCTACGATACGTTTATTTAATTATCACATGAGGGGTTTACAATACGTTTAATATCTGGAACAAAATTTCTACATACAGACAAACACAAACAGTTACGTAAATTTTCATCACTGATGTTTGCTCTTAACCGAGACTTATTAATTCATCAAATGGTTTTCCAGCTCTCGCTATATTAAGCGCAGTCTTATAACTTGCACATACCGCTGGGCTATTATTGTTGTCGTCCTGAAAACTTGAAAACAGTGCTCCATAAAATGTTAAATCAGTTAGATGAGAGACATGACGAGAGGAAATCGCAGATCTCTCGTGACTACAGCAACTACGACAAATTCAAATGGCTCTGAGCACTATAGGACTTAACTGCTGTGGTCATCAGTCCCCTAGAACTTAGAACTACTTAAACCTAACTAACCTAAGGACATCACACACATCCATGCCCGAGGCAGGATTCGAACCTGCGACTATAGCGGTCGCGCGGTTCCAGACTGTAGTGCCTAGAACCGCTCGGTCACTCAATCCGGCCAACTACGACAGATTCATCTGGTATTCAGATCGCTCTTCTTAAGCTCAGTCAATTCCCCATCCGCTCAGAATCCGACAATAAATTCACTCGTCCTTGTGAAATTTATTATAATGGCCTTCAATACTACCGTTGACCAGCGAGAATACTGCCACATATTAAACATTTCGAATTTTCACGTTTTTGCACAAAGAAAAAATGATTCTCCCATTACTTTTTAAAAGATAGCAAATCTCCACTTCTCCGTTTCTTGAAATACAACGTTCACTACATAGTGCTCGCTTCGCATCAACGCCCGCAGCTTAGCCTGGCACTACACTGCCGCAACCTGCCGGCTGTCGCCACAGCCCCGGTCGACGCCTGCACGCGAGCAGCACACGTGCAGCGCTGTGCGCTCATGAGCCGCGTGCAACGTTTGCCCGCCCCTGTTCTATAGTCTGATCTACGAATGATGGCTGTTCGTGCAGATCGAGATATGGACGGGGACTGCACTGTTTACCGGTTTCAAGCGACGATTGCCGTAAGCACATACACGTGCTCTGCGCTAGAAAAAAGCGTGTTTGCTGCAAATTATGATTCTCACTTGCCTGTGCGAACTTGTTGCTTATCTCTACCATCGACCGTGACAAGTCGCAAGAAATGGAATAAAAGTTTACCGAATAACTCGCTACGGTCGCGTTTAATGCTCACGATGGCAACCACTTTCACAGCAGACATCTGAGAACAGTACTGAACGCATATTGGTTGTCGGAGAATGCGTGACGTAGATGCGCAGAACAGGCTTGACCCCAACTATAGTGAAAAAATCTTGCAAGGAAAGGTTCCCTCCTAGTTCCGCCACACAGTTTCGAGCTAAATTCTGTAGAACTGGTCTGGAATCTTGGAAAGAATAAGATCTGTAGTTGTAATGCATAGAGCATCTCACTCACTAACCCGAAAAAATAAAGGCTGATGCTTCTGCTGTTAACAAATGTGTCACCTATCCTGAAGCAATCCTTTCGACGTAAACCGTTGCGTTAGCGATTTGCGCGTCAGTTTTGCTCCTTTTATGTTCGAGTAGCTTTTCTGTTGATTTCCCAAGGCAGAAGGAACCTCCTTCCAGATCTTTCCACCAGATAAAAAACTTCAGTGAGTACTAACTGGGTATTGAACGCAGGACTTTGACATTACTAGCCAAAAACTGTAGTCGTTCCGCTACGATGTCATTAAGGATATTTGGCATTGTAATTATAACTGAAGTATTACAATATGGATCACATACACAAAAATGGTATGTGATAACTATTGGAGAAGAAATACTTTGACGGGCAAGGGAATAATAAAAAAAAAAAAAAAGAATCACTCGGAATAGATTCAAGCAAAGGATCGGCATTATCATTCACAGCTATGAAAAATAACTACATCACCAGAGAAGATAGGTTAACTGTGGTTTTGACGGATACTGCCAGTGAAGAGTCGTTAGCACCTAAATTAAGGTATACTGATACGTTCTGTTTCTGTTGTCTTAAATGGGCACCTATTTCTGTGGCGCATACAGACACAGGCGTCTAAAGCTAGCGGTAGCTTGACGCTAGAACCATCTATCGGTAGGTCAGGTAGTTGAGCATCATTTCGCTAGCTTTAGACCAGTTGAGCGCGCGATGCCGATGAGTGCGGACAACGGAATGCGCGCGTCCGAGCCAGCCGTCTCGGTCGCGCCGGGGCCGGCCGCTGGCCGGTCGGTGGGGCCTGCCCCGCTCCCCACAGGACGGATACAGTGGCGACGACCCCTGCAACGACAACGTATTCTGACAGGCAACATAATGAGGACAGGACCACGACGAGCGATACGCGAATGCAGAGCGGAGGACAACATACGTCAAACCCCTCTGACGAGAGACATCAGCTAACACAGAACGATCGGCAACAACGGGAACTGAGACGTGAAATACAACACATGATTCTGCAAAGTCAGCAAGTATACGACAACCGCACTAGTACAGTTCCTCCTTCACAGCATGAAGAACAAGTAGACGACGTGGAACAATTTTCTCCACCAGACGACGACGACGAAATGGAGGGAGTCTCCTCTGAAGAAGCATGGACCATGCAGCCCACCGACGGAGAGGGCGATTTTACACTAGTTCGCCAAAGAAAACGACTCAACGCTTCTCTTAAGCAGAACAACTCTCGGAAGCGACAACATCTACATCTACATCTACATCTATACTCCGCGAGCCACCTTACGGTGTGTGGCGGAGGGTACTTATTGTACCACTATCTGATCCCCCCTTCCCTGTTCCATTCACGAATTGTGCGTGGGAAGAACGACTGCTTGTAAGTCTCCGTATTTGCTCTAATTTCTCGGATCTTTTCGTTGTGATCATTACGCGAGATATATGTGGGCGGTAGTAATATGTTGCCCATCTCTTCCCGGAATGTGCTCTCTCGTAATTTCGACAATAAACCTCTCCGTATTGCGTAACGCCTTTCTTGAAGTGTCCGCCACTGGAGCTTGTTCAGCATCTCCGTAACGCTCTCGCGCTGACTAAATGTCCCCATGACGAATCGCGCTGCTTTTCGCTGGATCATGTCTATCTCTTCTATTAATCCAACCTGGTAAGGGTCCCATACTGATGAGCAATACTCAAGAGTTTTGTAAGCTACTTCTTTCGTTGATGAGTCACATTTTCTTAGAATTCTTCCTATGAATCTCAACCTGGCGCCTGCTTTTCCCACTATTTGTTTTATGTGATCATTCCACTTCAGATCGCTCCGGATAGTAACTCCTAAGTATTTTACGGTCGTTACCGCTTCCAATGATTTACCACCTATGGCATAATCGTACTGGAATGGATTTCTGCCCCTATGTATGCGCATTATATTACATTTATCTACGTTTAGGGAAAGCTGCCAGCTGTCGCACCATGCATTAATCCTCTGCAGGTCCTCCTGGAGTACGTACGAGTCTTCTGATGTTGCTACTTTCTTGTAGACAACCGTGTCATCTGCAAATAGCCTCACGGAGCTACCGATGTTGTCAACTAAGTCATTTATGTATATTGTAAACAATAAAGGTCCTATCACGCTTCCCTGCGGTACTCCCGAAATTACCTCTACATCTGCAGATTTTGAACCGTTAAGAATGACGTGTTGTGTTCTTTCTTCTAGGAAATCCTGAATCCAATCACAAACCTGGTCCGATATTCCGTAAGCTCGTATTTTTTTCACTAAACGTAAGTGCGGAACCGTATCAAATGCCTTCCTGAAGTCCAGGAATACGGCATCAATCTGCTCGCCAGTGTCTACGGCACTGTGAATTTCTTGGGCAAATAGGGCGAGCTGAGTTTCACATGATCTCTGTTTGCGGAATCCATGTTGGTTATGATGAAGGAGATTTGTATTATCTAAGAACGTCATAATACGAGAACACAAAACATGTTCCATTATTCTACAACAGATTGACGTAAGCGAAATAGGCCTATAATTATTCGCATCTGATTTATGACCCTTCTTGAAAATGGGAACGACCTGCGCTTTCTTCCAGTCGCTAGGTACTTTACGTTCTTCCAGCGATCTACGATAAATTGCTGATAGAAAGGGGGCAAGTTCTTTAGCATAATCACTGTAGAATCTTAAGGGTATCTCGTCTGGTCCGGATGCTTTTCCGCTACTAAGTGATAGCAGTTGTTTTTCAATTCCGATATCGTTTATTTCAATATTTTCCATTTTGGCGTCCGTGCGACGGCTGAAGTCAGGGACCGTGTTACGATTTTCCGCAGTGAAACAGTTTCGGAACACTGAATTCAGTATTTCTGCCTTTCTTCGGTCGTCCTCTGTTTCGGTGCCATCGTGGTCAACGAGTGACTGAATAGGGGATTTAGATCCGCTTACCGATTTTACATATGACCAAAACTTTTTAGGGTTCTTGTTTAGATTGTTTGCCAATGTTTTATGTTCGAATTCGTTGAATGCTTCTCTCATTGCTCTCTTTACGCTCTTTTTCGCTTCGTTCAGCTTTTCCTTATCAGCTATGATTCGACTACTCTTAAACCTATGATGAAGCTTTCTTTGTTTCCGTAGTACCTTTCGTACATGATTGTTATACCACGGTGGATCTTTCCCCTCGCTTTGGACCTTAGTCGGTACGAACTTATCTAAGGCGTACTGGACGATGTTTCTGAATTTTTTCCATTTTTGTTCCACATCCTCTTCCTCAGAAATGAACGTTTGATGGTGGTCACTCAGATATTCTGCGATTTGTGCCCTATCACTCTTGTTAAGCAAATATATTTTCCTTCCTTTCTTGGCATTTCTTATTACACTTGTAGTCATTGATGCAACCACTGACTTATGATCACTGATACCCTCTTCTACATTCACGGAGTCGAAAAGTTCCGGTCTATTTGTTGCTATGAGGTCTAAAACGTTAGCTTCACGAGTTGGTTCTCTAACTATCTGCTCGAAGTAATTCTCGGACAAGGCAGTCAGGATAATGTCACAAGAGTCTCTGTCCCTGGCTCCAGTTCTGATTGTGTGACTATCCCATTCTATACCTGGTAGATTGAAGTCTCCCCCTATTACAATAGTATGATCACGAAACTTCTTCACGACGTTCTGCAGGTTCTCTCTGAGGCGCTCAACTACTACGGTTGCTGATGCAGGTGGTCTATAGAAGCATCCGACTATCATATCTGACCCACCTTTGATACTTAGCTTAACCCAGATTATTTCACATTCGCATTCGCTAATAACTTCACTGGATATTATTGAATTCTTTACTGCTATAAATACTCCTCCACCATTGGCGTTTATCCTATCCTTGCGGTATATATTCCATTCTGTGTCTAGGATTTCGTTACTGTTCACTTCCGGTTTTAACCAACTTTCCGTTCCTAATACTATATGCGCACTATTTCCTTCAATAAGAGATACTAATTCAGGAACCTTGCCCTGGATACTCCTGCAGTTTACCAATATTACGTTAACTTTTCCTGTTTTTGATCTCTGAGGACGGACGTTCTTTATCAACGATGATAATGTCCTCTCTGGTAAGCCGTCAGGTATTTTATCGTTTCGCCCAAGGGGGGGTCCCTCTAACCTAAAAAACCCCCGTGTGCACGCCACACGTACTCTGCTACCCTAGTAGCTGCTTCCGGTGTGTAGTGCACGCCTGACCTGTCTAGGGGGGCCCTACAGTTCTCCACCCAATAACGGAGGTCGATGAATTTGCAACCATTATAGTCGCAGAGTCGTCTGAGCCTCTGGTTTAGACCCTCCACACGGCTCCAAACCAGAGGACCGCGATCGACTCTGGGCACTATGCTGCAGATATTAAGCTCAGCTTGCACTCCGCGTGCGATGCTGGTTGTCTTCACCAAATCAGCCAGCCGCCGGAAGGAACCAAGGATGGCCTCAGAACCCAAGCGGCAGGCGTCATTTGTTCCGACATGTGCTACTATCTGCAGCCGGTCACACCCAGTGCGTTCAATAGCTGCCGGAAGGGCCTCCTCCACATTACGGACGAGACCCCCCGGCAAGCACACCGAGTGGACACTGGCATTCTTCCCCGACCTAACGTTGGAGCTCCCTATAACTAATAGGCCCGCCTCTGTGACTGTCGGGACCTTGCCGGAGAATCGGCCACTGGCCCAACAGGCGAGGCATCCTGTGGTGGCTCGGAAACGATGTCATCACCACTAGGAAGCACCCCGTACCTGTTGGAAAGGGGTAAGGCAGCTGCCACGCGGCCAGATCCCACCTTCGCCTTTCGGCCAGGCACGCGCGAGCCCACCACTGTCCGCCATTCACCCTGGAGTGATGGCTGACCGGTAAGATGCTCACTGCCGGAAGACGCAGCGACATCAGAGGTTCCATGTGATTCCAAGGCCACCGAAGTAGGCATAGGTCTCACCACAGTTGCCCCAACGCCACTACGAGCCGACGCCTGCGCCTCGAGCTCGATGAGCCTAACAGACAAAGCCTCCACCTGCCCCCGAAGAGTGGCCAATTCTCCTTGCGTCCGCTCACAACAACCACAGTCCCTACACATGACTATGTTTACCCTACCCTATACGGTGACAAATTCCCAAGATAATCTTCTGATGAGCTACTCTGATAATCAAGAAACACTCACTGAAATACGAGACGCGAAAACTACGCTAGGTTTTCCCAGAAAAACTATTTAAAAGCTAAGCGCAGCAAATAAGTACAAAAACGCTTTATACAAACAGTACTCGCTCTGGCTGTCACAAGACAACTGCTGATTCAAGTGACTAGTGGCTAACGGCCGCGAAACAAACAAAAGACGGTTTTAGGGCGCTTTCTGTTCTAAACGATCAAGAAAACACTAAGAAATCTAACACGAAAACTACGTAAAGTTTTATCAAGAACTGTTAGTTACTATGCAGAGCAGATAAACACAAATAGAATCCCTTCCTTAGTGGAAGGTCGTAAACAAAATGTAAAATAAACGCTTTATACAAACAGTACTCGCTGCTGCTGGTGCTCTCGCTCTGGCTGTCACAAGACAACTGCTGATTCAATTGACTAGTGGCTAACGGCCGCGAAACAAACAAAAGACGGTTTTAGGGCGCTTTCTGTTCTAAACGATCAAGAAAACACTAAGAAATCTAACACGAAAACTACGTAAAGTTTTATCAAGAACTGTTAGTTACTATGCAGAGCAGATAAACACAAATAGAATCCCTTCCTTAGTGGAAGGTCGTAAACAAAATGCAAAATAAACGCTTTATACAAACAGTACTCGCTGCTGCTGGTGCTCACGCTCTGGCTGTCACAAGACAACGTCCAGAAGAACTGAAAACTTCCAACCGTTATGCGGCTATTGCGACGGAAGATACTACAGATGCTCTAGAACGTATGGACCAGACGAGTGATGTCAATCTCGAAGCAGATAAAGAGGGGACAGATGGCTCTGGCCGGAACTTACTACGCAAAGTCCCGCCCGTTACTATTTACCATACCAAGAACTACATGAAACTCAACAAGGCGCTGAAAGCTAATATTGACGGCAGTCTTAAGGCCATCTACCAACGTGACAGGATCAAATATCACTTTGACTCCTATGAAGATCAACGGCGGGCCATCAATTTCTTTGTGTCGAATGACATCCACTTTTTTACACATCAGGCCGCGGAGGACAAGGACCTCAAAGTGGTTGTCAAACGTCTACCTGCCGAAGTTACGGAGGAAGAACTGAAAGACGCACTGATAGAGAAGGGTTTCCCTGTCATCAAAGTCCACCAGTTTAAAAATCGAGACGACAAGACGAAGGAATTACGACCTCAAGATGCTTACTATGTCACGTTGCCAGCCTAAAAGGAAAACTACAAGATTTACGACATCAAATACCTTCTATATACTAAAGTCGTTATTGAAACCCACAACAGACAAGAAGGACCTGTTCAATGTCGCCACTGCCAGCGATTCGAACATACGGCTAATTATTGCAGCTTGCCTGCTCGCTGCGTTCGATGTGGAGGCCAACACCTATCTTCAGCATGTACTCATTCATCCCCGAGGGGCTCCACCGAAATGTGCTAACTGTGAAAAGGACCATCCTGCCACGTAGCGTGGCTGCCAGAAGTACCAGGAACTTCTCAGGAAATACACACAACGATCTTCCCCGCAGCCCTCTCAACGGAGGACTCGTGTAATACGGAACTCCAACCTGACGCCACACCCTCCGCCCCTCCGTCAGCAAACGCCACAAGAACAGCCGGCGACGACACGGCAGCCAGTAACAAAGCCTCCTCCTGACGCACTTCCACCTCGACAGCACCGCCAGCATTATTCATACGCCCACGCAGCATCACCACGCCGACCGGAACCGGAAATCTACGTCTCACCAGCTCATTTGATGCAATCTACAGCTCCAGCGCTCTCTGATGTCGCGAAACTTCTCACCGCCGTGCAGCAACAACTAGTGGGGATACTTTCTTTAATAGAAAGTGTATTGAAGGCCTTTGGAACACCTTAAGATGGATCGCCCTGGGACCACGAGAAACCTGAAAATCTGTATATGGAACGCCAACGGAATGAAACACAAGGAAACAAAATTCACTGAATTTTTACAACGTCACAAAATCGACATCGCACTTGTATCGGAGACGCACCTCCGTCCAACAACTGAGCTCAGATTTCGTAACATGTACGTCTATAGAACGGACAGACAAGGCCAACGAGGTGGAGGGACCGCAGTTCTGCTTAAAAGAGAACTGCGGCACCATCATGAAACACTACCTCACCTCCAACATCTGGAGGCAACAGCAGTAACGGTTCGATCGACCGCAGGCAACATCACTTTCATTGCGGCGTACAACAGCCCCGGTAAAAACCTGGAGCCAGACGACCTACGGAGTATCTTCACCAATTTTGACAAAATCTTCCTAGGAGGTGACCTTAACAGCAAGCACGTCGCGTGGAATTCCCGGCGTACGAACCCTCGTGGACGAACTTTGATTGCCATGGAAGAAGAACTGGGCATCACAGTCCATGGCCCACGAGAGCCCACACGGATTCATTACGTCGATCGGCAAGAAGCAGACGTCCTAGATATTGCTGTCATCAAAAATATTGAGACGAACGTCCACCTCCGCACCGTCGACGATCTTTCGTCTGACCACCGACCTGTTATCAGTATAGTGGAAAACGCAACGGCCAACCTTCCGCCCCCAACCTCACAAACTCTGAACTGGGGTCAATTTCGGACATATCTTGACAACAATATCTGCCCAACGCAGGACGTTTCAACACCGGAAGCCATCGACATCGCGGTACAAACTTTGGCGCAGAAGATAAAGGTAGCCAAACGGAGGGCAACTACTCACACGGTCTAACCTGTAGTAGCTTTCGACGAGTTCCCGCCTCTACTCCAAGAACTGAAGACACAGAGAAACAGGAGCAGGCGACGTTGGCTCCGCTATAGAAACCCGATCGATCGACGAGAAACACACGTCTTAACACGAAAACTGCACAGGAGAGTGGCCGAGTGGCGGCAGCAGGTCTGGGAAGATAAGATGGATGAATTATTCTTACTTCGAACCAAGAACGAATGGCAGGTAGTCAAGAACATACGACACCAGCGGCCACCTAAACGAGCCATCAGAGGACCAGATGGCCTCCTCTATGACGAACTCGCCCAGGCAAAGCTGTATGCTACGACTTACCAAGAACAGATGTCTACACCAGCGACCCCCGTGAACGACGTCCGCCTGCAAGAACAGGAAGCCGTCGTTACTGCAGAATGGACTGCTCTTCGTGCTGCGCCTGTGCAGAGCCGCCCACAACTCACCACACCAGCAGAGATCCGTACAATTATCCGGAAGACTCGGAATAATGCGCCGGGCAACGACTCCATAAGCAACACCGATTTGAAACAGTTGCCCAGGAAGCCAACTGTGCTCCTTACCCGAAATCTCAACAGCTGCCTTCTGCAGGGATATTTTCCTACGGCATGGAAGACGGCTCGAGTAGTTCCAATATCCAAGCCAGGTAAAGACCCATCAGAATCCAACAGTTACCGGCCAATTAGCCGCTTGCCGACCCTTGACAAGGTGCTCGAGAGAGTGCTGTTGCAGAGGCTCCATGACACGCTTACAGCGCATGATGTTATACGACCCGAACAATTCGGTTTCAAGGACAAGTTATCTGTCGAACTTCAACTTCTACGGATCACCGAACGGATACAAGAAGGATACAACAAGCAGCACTTCACGATTGGTGTCTTCCTTGACATCGAAAAAGCTTACGATAAGGTGTGGCGGCCCAACCTTATCGTCAAACTGCATCGCACTACCCCTATTGCGGATTGTTACATTAGACTCATAGACAGCTTTCTGCAGGACAGGAAACTGTATGTCCGAGTCGACGATAAAAACTCCGAAATGAAACTGATCTCCGCAGGAATTCCGCAGGGCTCTGTCATTTCGCCTCTACTTTTCAACTTATATATAAATGACATCCCAACAGTCCCCCTTGTTACGGCGAGTTTTTATGCGGACGACACGGCCTTTCTGACAACTGGACGACACTTGGAGCAGCTAATCGCTAGGATGCAACGGCAACTTGCTGTAATGGAACGCTGGGCGCTGCAAAATAAGATAACGATCAACCCGACGAAGACGGCAGCCGTTCTGTTCACACGGAGGAAACCAGTTCTGAACGACAGACTCCAAATAGCTGACCAATTTATCCCATGGTCGCCGGGAGTGAAGTATCTCGGTGTCTACCTTGACAAAAAATTACTCTTTACGCAGCATATTGACGACAAGAAGACGGCAGCCCAGAAGATGGCCAGGTCATTGATTCCGTTCCTGAAGAGTAAGGATCTCAACCCTAAGACTAAACTCCAATTGTATAAGGCAACGGTGGAACCCACAATGTTGTATGGCTCCATCTCGTGGGGAACTACGTGCGTCTCCAACTACAGCGAACTCCAAGCGCTGCAAAACATTTGCTATCGATGGATCACGGGAGCTCCATGGTGGACAAGAAACGTCGACATCCGCACCGCACTCCACGAGACCACTGTACAAGAGAAGGTCCATGACAAGGCTCTACGAGTTTTTGACAAGATCGATGCCCTTAGGGACGAAGTTCGACAGTTACAATCGGTAGGAACGGTAAACCCTGCAAGATGGCACAAGTATCGAGTACCGAAGTCAATAACGTTTCACCCCCCATAGGCAATCTGTCATAACACGAGGAAGCAGTCACACACATTTCACCCTCCGCAGGAGATAGACATCACCAAAGACAGCAGGCTAAAGGACCCATTGCGTGCCCAAGCCTAACTGAATGCGTAATAAATATAGTGTTTTCCTTTTATCCTTACATCCCATCCTAGAAGAATAAGTCATCAAGGATGATCTCTTCAGTCCACGCTACACACACACACACACACACACACACACACACACACACAAAAAAGCTTTAGACGCCTTTAAAGCTATATGGGCGAAGAGGCAACAAGCAACGTAGTTCCATTTCAGACCACTAGAGGCGCTAGGGGTCAAACGAAGCTGGAATTGACCAATGAGAGCTGTCTAAACTCCAATGGTGGTTGTTTTGAAATATTCTATCGTCTTGCTCTGAACTGAAGTCTGTGGTTCTCGGTTACAGTTGTCATATTTACATACTACTCATCTTCATTATAAACAGAGTTTTTACTTTATATTCATAAAATTCACTGTGGGATTGAAGAGATTTTCTGCTGAAGAATGTCCACAATTAATTGTACGGTAAGACATCTAATTCTTCATTAAATAATCTCGTAGCCTAAAAATTAAATGTGTTCTCTTCTATCGTGAATTAAGCAGTGTGGTTTCTGTTTGTTTATTTAAATAACTTTGATATGTCTGTAGTAGTTTTATTTAATGAAGACTTTTATGTTTTTTTCAGAATATTCAACACAACAGATTGACGTTGAAATACTCCTGCAAGTTCCCCAGCTGTTCATCTGGCTGTTACGTGGGTTCAACGGAGGAAATTTGCAACAAGCATTTCTACAGGTTTCCAAAACAACCTCAAGAGTTGCTTCTAAAGTGGAAGAGTGTTTGTAAACTGTCACCAGATGTGAACTGTGCTTCTTATTTTGTTTGTGAAGATCATTTTTTCGAAGAAGATTTTATGAATAAAAGTACGCATAGGATAAACAGGGGTGTGTTTGCACAACATGTGACAGGTGTTCCTTGTGAAATTGCCAAAATCGGTAGGGAATCAGGTGACACTGTTGTTAATAGTGTATAAAAAGTAAGTTTTGTTTTCATTTCACTGTTTTTATCCACCTTTCCTGCTTTTGTTACTTGGTGTTGATGTTTTCTTTTTTGTGTTGAAGCATTTACAGTAGTAAGATGTAGGAACCTTTTTAAGATATTAATGCTCAGTAGTGCAAGTTTGCTGGGCGGTTACTCAGAACTTATAGTCCTGAAACATAGTTGTAACAAATTTTAGAATTCTTCATTAATTAATACTCTGATAAATATTTCTTAATTGAACCTCTTTAACTGCTGCTTATTCTCTTAATAATAGGCTTTTTTCCTCCATTGATCCAGCAGCTTGTAGGACGTAAAAATTATGACATTATTCAGGAATATTTGTAGTCCAGTTTAGCTGCTACAATGTTATTTTTCTTTTGTTTAAATTGTTTACACTACAAGCTTGTTTCGACTTACTCTCAGTTTCAAGTGTTGCATCTAGTTCTTATGAACCATAAAACATGCTGGGGCTTTTACATGTTGATAAATGACAATATAAGCATGTCAATTTAAAAGTCTATTTTTGATGTTTGCGCCTGGCAGTCGCTGCTCCTATCATGTTTTCTTGTCTGTCAGACGCAAACGTCAAAAATAGACCGAAAATATTACTGAATAGGTTTCTCTCTGCTGTAGTACAGTGTGCTACAGCTGTGTTTCAATTATTTTATGATGATGCCAGCCAAAATAATTACATAGCACGCCCAGAAAAATAAGGTAATAGATTTAAAATAAAAATAAAAGCCTACAACGTAAGTAAGCTAGGGGGGATACAACTGGCAATGTTTTCATATTTTAGTTCATCTCCATACCACTTGAGGCGCTGCTGTCGGTCTGTGTTTCCCACTTTTAACACGGGAGTTGCGTTTCTCTTTTTTCTTGTTCTGTGAGTCTAACATAACAGTCGCCACACTTCGCCTCGATTTTGTTGCCTACCGCGCCAGCAGCGCCCAAAGCGGCCAGTAACTTATACTGTGAGTTCGGCGCGATCGTGAAAGCGAATGGTGGTTGTTTATTTTGATTTCTACAATGGAATTTACAAGCGGGAGCGTTTGTAGCGTAACAAATTGCAGCAACAACAGGAAAAGGACACCACAGTTGTCTTTTTTTAGGTTTCCTAAGGATCCTGAGAGGTATATACCATCATGCTACTAAACTGTATCGTCAGGATTCACTTGCAAACTACATGTGTATTAGTGATTAATGATTCGTTTCAGGAGCAGAAAATGGCTAGCTAATAGCAGACGAGAAGACCTTATGAAAAAACACCCAGTTTACCTGCATGATAATATTAGGTTTTGTTCGCTACATTTCGAACAAAACGAGTTGATGAACGCAGACAATAATAAACTCGTGTGGAATGAAGTAACCACCCTGTTTGACATCCCAAATAAGCCACGTCAACTGACGATGAAGAGGAAACTGCCACAAAGATTCGACAATCCATATAAAGCTGTAAAACAGTCCTATGACACAGAAGCAGCCAGTTCAGCTCTCCATGTATCAGTTCCAGATTCGTGTGAATGGTCAACACAGACCTGATTTGACGATGAAGTTGTTAGATTAAATTCAGTTATTCGTGTCTTACAAAATCGAAATGTTTGGTATGTATTTCATTCACTTCTGTTGTTAGTCACTTAATTTTCCTTGTTTCCTTCGTCTGATGACATTATTTTGCTAGCACCTTGTTCACTAACAGATTGTTTGAAAATTATTCAAACATTTAGTTTTGCGTGAAATGTAATGTAATCAGCTCATTATAATGTTTTCAACGTATTTCTCCCACTATTTGGCAGTTGCTTGTCCCACTTAGAATAATATAAAGATAAAGGTCGTACTTGTGGCAACAGCGACAACAATGACAAACACAATAGGCCTACAGAACGATAAACGAGCTGTCAATCGCTTTTGCATGTAGAGATACATCTCTGTGTCTCTTACGTGTGAATCTGTGTGTTTATATTCTTTTGATATCAACGTGGTAAGCTGCAATTCTATCCAACGCCACAAGTGTTTCTTCACGAATGTGTTGTAGCTTGCCACTCGATTCATGGTTTTTGTCCATACTTGCGCTTATTTTAGAATCATTTTAAGAAGTATATTGTTGTTGTTGTGGTCTTGAGTCCTGAGACTGGTTTGATGCAACTCTCCATGCCACTCTATCCTGGGCAAGCTTCTTCATCTCCCAGTACCTACTGCAACCTTCTGAATCTGCTTAGTGTATTCATCTCTTGGTCTCCCTCTACGATTTTTACCCTCCACGCTGCCCTGCAATACTAAATTGGTGATCCCTTGATGCCTCAGAACATGCCCTACCAACCGATCCCTTCTTCTTGTCAAGTTGTGCCACAAACTTCTCTTCTCCACAATTCTATTCAATACCTCCTCATTAGTTATGTCATCTATCCATCTAATCTTCAGCATTCTTCTGTAGCACCACATTTCGAAAGCTTCTATTCTCTTCTTGTCCAAACTATTTATCGTCCATGTTTCACTTTCATACTCCATACAAATACTTTCAAAAACGACTTCCTGACACTTAAATCTATACTCGATGTTTACAAATTTCTCTTCTTCAGAAACACTTTCCTTGCCATTGCAAGTCGACATTTTATATCTTCTCTACTTCGACCATTATCAGTTATTTTGCTCCCCAAATAGCAAAGCTCCTTTACCACTTTAAGTGTCTCATTTCCTAATCTAATTCCCTCAGCATCGCCCGACTTAATTCGACTACATTCCATCATCCTCGGTTTGCTTTTGTTGATGTTCATCTTATATCCTCCTTTCAAGACACTATCCATTCTGTTCAACTGCTCTTCCAAGTCCTTTGCTGTCTCTGACAGAATTACAATGTCATTGGCGAACCTCAAAGTTTTTATTTCTTCTCCATGGATTTTAATACCTACTCCGAATTTTTCTTTTGTTTCCTTTACTGCTTGCTCAATATACAGATTGAATAACATCGGGGATAGGCTACAACCCTGTCTGACTCCCTTCCTAACCATTGCTTCCCTTTCATGTCCCTCGAATCTTATAACTACCATCTGGTTTCTGTACAAATTGTACTTTCGCTCCCTGTATTTTACCCCTGCCACCTTCAGAATTTGAAAGAGAGTATTCCAGTCAACATTCCGAAAAGCCTTCTCTAAATCTACAAATGCTAGAAACTTAGGTTTGCCTTTCCTTAATCTTTCTTCTAAGATAAGTCGTAGGTTCAGTATTGCCTCACGTGTTCCAATATTTCTACGGAATCCAAACTGATCCTCCCCGAGGTCGGCTTCTACTAGTTCTTCCATTCGTCTGTTAAGAATTCGCGTTAGAAACATATATGCCTTCTGATACTACACAAACCCTTGGAGGCAAGAAAATAACTCAAATATTTCGTAAATTACGTAAGAAATGGATGCAAAACAAACATTACCGGTAAGTTTACGATGCGTCTGACGTTCAGCTTACTCGCCGCTTGGAGCGCTAGTGCCGCTCCATCTGTCAAACGATAACAACTTGTACAACAATGACTGTCGCGACTGTTATGTTAGGCTGTGACGACAACGGCAGGGCGCGTTTCTTAGTCTACAGTCTGTACTGGAGGTGCAAAATTAGAAAACGAAAGAGTACCTCGTAAACAGAATGTGGGAACGGATATGGAACGAGGGTAAACTTAAAGCCGTCCTCTCACGGGGCGTGAAAACGCGCGTGTGGACGAGGAGCTGGTGACGTCACAGCGTGGCATACGGGGCCCACGAGAAATACGGCCCCGCAACGTGCTTCTGCCGTTACACTACTCGCCTTGTCCGCCAACGAAATTCGAAAAATGCTGACAAAGCGAAGGCTGTTGCACTCTCGGTTCCAAAGAGAAGGCCCAAATGGTGATAGGCAAAAGTTAGTAGAGATTCGTGCGCCTGTGAAAAGATCTATGCTTGAAGCATACAAAAACTACTACTGTTACCTTAGCAAAACAGCTGGCATAGAACCCGAGGAAATTCTGCTCCTATGTAAAATCGCTAAGCAAGTCTGTCAGATTTCACCCAGTCACTCGTTAGTCACTCTGGTGTGCCAGTTGAAGTAAACAAAACGAAAGCCGAAGCTCTGAATTTCGCTTTTAAGAAATCATTTACACAGGAGAACCGTACGCCCGGTTAGCCGTTCCGTCTAACGCATGGCTTTCCAGGCGGGAAGGAGCGCCTGGTCCCCGGCACGAATCCGCCCGGCGGACTTGTGTCGAGGACCGGTGGGCCGGCCAGTCTGTGGATGGTTTTTAGGCGGTTTTCCATCTGCCTCGGAGAATGTGGGCTGGTTCCCCTTATTCCGCCTCAGCTACACTATGTCGGCGATTGCTGCGGAAACAAGTTCTCCACGTACGCGTACACCACTATTACTCTGCCACGCAAACATAGGGGTTACATTCGTGTTGTGTGAGACGTTCCCTTTTGACGGTGGGGGGTGGGGGGGTGTCCACTGGGAGCCGAAGCGCACAATAACCCTGGGCAGTGTGGGGCGGCGAAGGGGTGAAGTGGTCTGCGGTAGTCGTCGTGGGGTTGTGTGGACGGCTGCGGCGGGGACGGACCCTCTCCGTCGTTTCTAGGTCCCCGTTAACATACAGTACAATACAATACACACATGCCGTAGTTTGATTGTCAAACAGATTTCCGTATGGAGGACACGGTGATAACCATTCCTGGCGTAGAGAGACAATTGTAAGAGTTGAAAACAAGTCCCCAGGTTTGGATGGAATCCCAATTCGAAAACCCTACAATTACAAAGACTATTCTACGGCACTGGCCACTCACTTAGCTTGTATTTATAGGGAATCTGTTGTTGTTGTTGTTGTTGTTGTTGTTGCGGTCTTCAGTCCTGAGACTAGTTTGATGCAGCTCTCCATGCTACTCTATCCTGTGCAAGCTTCTTCATCTCCCAATACTTACTGCAACCTACATCCTTCTGAATCTGCTTGGTGTATTCATCTCGTGGTCTCCCTCTACGATCTTTACCCTCCACGCTGCCCTCCAATACTAAATTGGTGATTCCTTGATGCCTCAGAACATGTCCTACCAACCGCTCCCTTCTTCTAGTCAAGTTGTGCCACAGACTTCTCTTCTCCCCAATCCTATTCAACACCTCCTCATTGGTTATGTGATCTACCCATCGAAACTTCAGCGTTCTTCTGTAGCACCACATTTCGAAAGCTTCTATTCTCTTCTTGTCTAAACTATTTATCGTCCATGTTTCACTTCCATACATGGCTACACTCCATACAAATACTTTCAGAAACGACTTCCTAACACTTCAATCAATACTCGATGTTAACAAATTTCTCTTCTTCAGAAACGCTTTCCTTGCCATTGCCAGTCTACATTTTATATCCTCTCTACTGCGACCATCATCAGTTATTTTGCTCCTCAAATAGCAAAACTCCTTTACTACTTTAAGTATCTCATTTCCTAATCTAATACCCTCAACATCACCCGACTTAATTTGACTACATTCCATTATCCTCGTTTTGCTTTTGTTGATGTTCATCTTATATCCTCCCTTCAAGGCACCATCCATTCCGTTCAACTGCTCTTCCAAGTCCTTTGCTGTCTCTGACAGAATTACAATGTCATCAAAGTTTTTATTTCTTCTCCATGGATTTTAATACCTACTCCGAATTTTTCTTTTGTTTCCTTCAATGTTTACTCAATGTACGGATTGAATAACATCGGGGAGAGGCTACAACCCTGTCTCACTCCCTTCCCAACCACTGCTTCCCTTCCATTCCCCTCAACTCTTATAACTCCCATTTGGTTTCTATACAAATTGTAAATAGCCTTTCGCTCCCTATATTTACTCCTGCCACCTTCAGAATTTGAAAGAGAGTATTCCAGTCAACATTCTCAAAAGCCTTCTCTAAATCTACAAATGCTAGAAACTTAGGTTTGCCTTTCCTTAATCTTTCTTCTAAGATAAGTCGTAGGTTTAGTATTGCCTCACGTGTTCCAACATTTTTACGGAATCCAAACTGATCTTCCCCGAGGTCGGCTTCTACCAGTTTTTCCATTCGTCTGTAAAGAATACGTGTTAGTATTTTGCAGCCATGGCTTGTTAAACTCATAGTTCGGTAATTTTCACATCTGTCAACACCTGCTTTCTTTGAGATTGGGATTATTATATTCTTCTTTAAGTGTGAGGGTATTTCACCTGTCGCATACATCTTGCTCACCAGATGGTAGAGTTTTGTCAGGACTGGCTCTCCCAAGGCCGTCAGTAGTTCCAATGGAATGTTGTCTACTCCCGGGGCCTTGTTTCGACTCAGGTCTTTCAGTGCTCTGTCGAACGCTTCACGCAGTATCCTATCTCCCATTTCATCTTCATCTACATCCTGTTCCATTTCCGTAATATTGTCCTCGAGTACATCGCGCTTTTATAGACCCTCTATATACTCCTTCCACCTTTCTGCTTTCCCTTCTTTGCTTAGAACTGGGTTTCCATTTGAGCTTCATAGAAGTGGTTCTCTTCTCTCCAAAGGTCTCTTTAATTTTCCTGTAGGCAGTATCTATCTTACCCCTAGTGAGATAAGCCTCTACATCCTTACATTTGTCCTCTAGCCATCCCTGCTTAGCCATTTTGCACTTGCTGTCGATCTCATTTTGGAGACGTTTGTATTCCTTTTTGCCTGTTTCATTTACTGCATTTTTATATTTTCTCCTTTCGTCAATTAAATTCAATATTTCTTCTGTTACCCAAGGATTTCTACTAGCCCTCGTATTTTTACCTACTTGATCCTGTGCTGCCTTCACTACTTCATCCCTCAAAGTTGCCCATTCTTCTTCTACTGTCTTTCTTTCCCCCATTCCTGCCATTTGTTCCCTTACGCTCTCCCTGAAACTCTGTACAACCTCTGGTTTAGTCAGTTTATCCAGGTCCCATCTCCTTAAATTCCCACCTTTTTGCAGTTTCTTCAGTTTGAATCTACAGGTCATAACCAATAGATTGTGGTCAGACTCCACATCTGCCCCTGGAAATGTCTTACAATTTAAAACCTGGTTCCTAAATCTCTGTCTTACCATTATATAATCTATCTGATACCTTTTAGTATCTCCAGGGTTCTTCCATGTATACAACCTTCTTTCATGATTCTTGAACCAAGTGTTAGCTATGATTAAGTTGTGCTCTGCACAAAATTCTACCAGGCGGCTTCCTCTTTCATTTCTTAGCCCCAATCCATATTCACCTACTATGTTTCCTTCTCTCCCTTTTCCTACTGTCGAATTCCAGTCACCCATGACTATTAAATTTTCGTCTCTCTTCACTACCTGAATAATTTCTTTTATCTCATCATACATTTCTTCAGTTTTTTCGTCATCTGCAGAGCTAGTTGGCAGGGAATCTGTTACCCAGCGCAAAGTACCAAGCGACCAGAAAAATGTGTAGGTGACACCTGTATGTAAGATGGACCAGCAAAATTACGGACCAATATCTTAAACAACTGTTTGCTGCAGAATCCTTGAACAAATTCTCAGTTCGGATATAATAAATTTCCTTGACAGGGGAAAGCATCTGATCACAAATCGGCACGGTTTCTTTTCTTACATGAGATCCTACGAAGTATGGATGAAAGGCAACAGGCGGATACCGTATTCCTAATCTTCCGTAGCACGTTGGACACAGTGCCACACTGTCGATTGTCGATGAAGGTAAGAGCATACGGAGTAGGTTCGCAGGTATGTAACTGACTCGAAGGCTTCTTAACTAACAGAAGCCAATATCTTGTTGTCGACGACAAGAGTTAATCAGAGATACGTGTATTGCTACGAGTGGCCCAGCGAAGTGTGAAAGGACCGCTGTTATTTTGCATATACGTAGATGATCTCAAAATGGTTCAAATGGCTCTGAGCACTATGGGACTTAACTTCTGAGGTCATCAATCCCCTAGAACTTAGAACTACTTGAACCTAACTAACCGAAGGACATCACACACATCCATACCCGAGGCAGGATTCGAATGTGTGACCGTAGCGGTCGCGCGGTTACAGACTAGAGCGCCCAGATCCACTCTACCACCCCGGCCGGCCATAGATGATCTGTCGGACAAAGTATGCAGCAAACTGCGGGTGTTTGCTAATGATGCTGTGGTGTATGGGAAGGTGGCACTGTTGAGTGATGTAGGACAATTCAAGTAGACTTAGACAAAATTTGTATCGGGTATGGTGAACGGCAGCTAGCTCTAAATGTAGAAAAATGTAAGTCAACGTAGATGAGTAGGAAAAACAAACCCCGTAATGTCCTGCTAGACAAAATAAGGCCATCTGAATATCTGGTCGTAATGTTGCAAAGAGATATGAAATGCAATTAGCATATGAGGTTTGCAATAGGGAAGGCGAATGGTCGACTGTGGTTTATTGGGAGAATTTTAGGAAATTGTTGTTCAGCTGTAAAGGAGACCGCACATAGGACAGTAATACGACCCATTCTTGAGTACTGCTCGAGTGTTCGGCATCCGCTGAACTTGGCCAGGGCCGGCCGCTGTGGCCAAGCGGTTCTAGGCGCTTCAGTCCGGAACTACGCGGCTGCTACGGTCGCAGGTTCGAATCCTGCCTCGGGCATGGATGTGTGTGATGCCCTTAGGTTAGTTAGGTTTAATTAGTTCTAAGTCTAGGCCACTGATGACCTCAGATGTCGAGTCCCATAGTAGTTAGACCCATAAAAAAATTTTTTTTTGATCTTGGCCAGGATGGTATCAGGAGCTCAGGTGAGCATCTGCGGGGTTTTTCCTACACTTAAAATAAGAAATGCTAGGATTCGAAGAAAAATGGGTTTTATTCCCAAGAACTGCGATCAAGGTGTACAATATTCACGGAATCTGGGTACGCCCTCGGAATGAACAGCATATGGTCCGGAAAGAGCATTTCACCCTCAATAGAAAGCACTGGTGGACACGTCCAGAGCGTAAGGAAGCAGGCACGCAAGAGAGCGACCCGCCGTTGCGGCCGCTACCCTGTTGGCCCCCTTGCCTACCTCACGTGAAGGCACCCCGTCCCCCCATTGGCCGCTATGTGGCAGAAAGCAGTACCGTGGTGGCGTCCCCAGCCCCACGAAATATCGCGTGGGAGCCGGCCACAAGTACTGCGGAGTAGTTTACGTAACTGCTCACGCCACTGCCCGAGGCTGAATGATGGAAGCAGGATACAATAAAAAATTTTACCATTATAACCCGTTGTTACCATGTACAGTACACCAGGCCGGATTGAAGGAAGACATCGAAGCAATTCAGAGGCGGGATGCTATATCAGTTGCCGGTAGTTCAAACAACACGGACGTATTACGGAGATATTCAGGAATTAAGATGCGAGTCACTGGAGGGAAGCCGACTATTGAGAAAAATTTGGAGACCCAGCGTTTGAGACTGACTGCAGAGCGATCCACTGCTACCAACGTAGATTTTGCATAAGGTCCATGGAGATAAGATTAGAGAGATTACCGTTCGTAGGTAGGCATAAGACAGTCGTCTTCCCTCGCTTCGTTTGCGAGTGGAACAGGAAAGGAAATTAATAGTAATGGTACAGGGTACCCTCCGCCATGCACCATACGGTAGCTTACGTAGTACGTGTGTAGATGTAGATACTACCTTAACACTCGGGTCCATGCAGGGCCCACGGGAATCAATATGCCAAGAAAAGATACCCACTAAAGGTCTTAATTTTGTCGTGTGCTATCGGGAGTTTGCAAGCATTTAAATGCACAGGTAACAATTGTTAAACTCGTCTGAAATACACTCATGCTCATAAATGAAGGAAAATTCCAGAATGTGGTGCCACACAAAGTTTGCACTACACAAAACTGGCGCTAATAGCATGGTTACATAGGGAACACACACGACACAGATCTGTAAGTCCACGGTATTGGTGATAACTTGGAAAAACCGTCCAGAAACACATGTGGTACATGACGCCACTGTTTCCTGCGCATGTACCCCGACATCGATGTGGGATATGATCACCATGCGCACGTACACAAGCCGCACATCGTGTTGGCATAGTCTGGATCAGGTGGTCGAGCAGCTGCTTGGCTATAGCCTCCCATTCTTGCACCAGTGTCTGTCGGAGCTCCTGAAGTGTCCTAGGCGTTTGAAAACATGCAGCGATACGTCGACCGGGAGCATCCCCGACATGCTCGATGGGGTTTAGGTCTGGAGAACAGGCCGGTCACTCCATTCACCTGATACCTTCTATTTCAAGGTATTCCTCCACGATGGCAGCTCGATGGGGCCGTGCGTTATCATCCATCAGGAGGAAGGTGGGACCCACTACACTCCTGAAAAGGCGGACATACTGGTGCAAAATGACGTCCCGGTACACCTGAGCTGTTACATAGTTCCTCTGTCAAATACATGCAGGGGTGTACGTGCGCCAATCATAATCCCACCCCACACCATCAAACCACGACCTCCATACAGGTCCCTTTCAGTGACATTAAGGGGTTGGTATATGGTTCCTGGATCACGCCAGATGAAAACCCGGAGAGAATCACTGTTCAGACTATACCTGGACTCGTCCGTGAACATAACCTGGGACCACTGTTCCAATGACCACGTACAGAGCTCATGACGCCAGGCTTTACAGGCTCTCCTGTGACCTGGGGGGAGTGGAATGCACCTTGCAGGTCTCCAGGCGAATAAACCATGTCTGTTCAGTCGTCTGTAGACTGTGTGTCTCGAGACAAGTGTTCCACTGGCTGCGGTAAGGTCCCGAGCAAGGCTACCTGCGGTACTCCGTGGCCGTCTGCGGGCACTGAGTGTGAGATACCAGTCTTCTTGTAGTGTTGTACACTGTGGACGTCCCGTACTGTAGCGCCTGGACACGTTTCCTGTCTGCTGGAATCGTTGCCATAGTCTTGAGATCACACTTTGAGTCACACGGAGGGCCGATGCTACGACCTGCTGTATTTGACTAGCCTCCAGTCGCCCTAGTATTCTACCCCTCATAACGTCATCAGTATGTGTTCTTTGAGTCATTTTCAACACACAATCACCATTAGCACGTCTGAAAAGTTTGCAAACTTACTCGCTGCACCGTACTCTCACATGCAGCAACACACCTCTGCGTATGCCGACTGATACCAGCGCCACCGTGCGACGACCACAGGTCAAATGCACCTCATGGTCATACCGCGAAGTGATTTAAACCCGCAAACCGCCCACCAGAGCGTTGTTTCACCATGTATCAGCATTATCCTTAATTTATGAGCATGAGTGTAGTTACTCGCTCCCATCCAGAGACTGCTGCTCACACTCCCAAGACCTGCAGTGTCACGTGCTGTGACGAAAGCGCCACGATCTGTTTTTTTCGAGGGCCACTGTGGAATTCCACGCTCCGCCAGACAGAGGAGCGTGAAATATAGAATCTGGCATCTCAGATTTTTGCTTTGTGGATGAGACCGTGGTCAATAGATGCGACATCGTTTTAGGTCACAAACAGAAAATAGGGCCGTCATATTCTATGCCGTTAAACACGGTATTTTGTGGGTTTTCTTTCTCGTAGAGCATGTGGTATGAATATTAAACTGTTTCAAAGCATCTGTAAATCGAGGGTCTCTCTAAAACGCTTTGTTTTGGCTGAGATTTGTTATAATAAAATCACAGGAAACATTTACCTGTAGCTGATGTTTTCAATGCCATAACTTGCGAGCTACGAAAGTATACTATTTCAAGGATAATGATGACCTATCAGGATGACATCTTTTTGGTGTAATTTACGTATTAAATGTCAAATAATGACATTTGTGGATGCAGTTTTCAGAAAATGTTTGCCATATACGGAAAGTCTGTTGATATGTCGAAGCTACAGCGTAGTTCATAGCGTCGTTAGTCGTGAAAAGAAAAGTTGCAGGTTTCCTGCCTGCTGGAATCGTTGCCATAATCTTGAGATCACACTTGTGGCACACGGAGGGCCCGTGCTACGACCTGCTGTTTCCACCACACTACAAAAATGACTGGTAGTCAATGCAACATCGGTAATATGGGTATCACGCATTCGCGATTGGAACAGGGAACAGGGATCAGTTACTGGCACCAGAAACATCCTCCTCCACATACCATCAGGTGGCTTGTGGAGAACTGATGTCGATGTAGACCTGCTGAGGATCGATGACTGGTGCAGAACTGGCCAGCTAACTCTGGACATAAATAAATGTAACGTATTGCTCGTAAACAGGCGAAGAGGCCCATTACTGTACGATTCGGTTACTGGATTCTAATCACCGGAAACTAACAACTGTAAAATACCTATCGTAGCCGTCCGGACCGACTTAAATGGCCACGTATAACTAATTGTAGGAAAAGCAGATGCCACTTTGTGATTCATTGGAAGAATCTTAAGGCTAATTAAATTCACTCACAGAATAACGTGCTCAATTCTGTCTGCTAGGAAGTCGAGTCCAGTGACAAACCTGGTCCGATACTCCGTGAGCTCGTATTTACTCAGTAGGCGACAGTGCGGAACTGTGTCGAATGCCTCGCGGAAATCAAGGAACACAGATTCAACCTGGATGCTTTTCTCTACGGGGCAGTCGATATCGTGGACGAATAGAGAGAGCTTTGATTCGCAAGATCTCTGGTTACGGAGTCCATATTGATTTTTATAAAGTAGATTTTCGTTCTCCAAGAAACGTCAGAACGTGTGACTATTAAACGCGTTCCACTCACGGTTAGAGCGTTGGAAGATTGGTTGCCGCCTCTGTGAGTGCTATCATCTCTCTTCAATCCCTATGTGTGCGATACATAGAGAACTAGATACACTTAGATGCTCCTCTATGCAAACCAGCGCGTGCTAGCTGAAGGCAACACAATATATTTACATACCATGTAATGCGCACGTGTATGTATCTGCACATTAAGAGATATTTGCTAGTTTTTGCTTCAGACTGATATACAGGGTGTCCCAGCTATCTTGTCCACCCAAAATAACTCTGGAACAGTAACAGCTATTGGAAAACGACTTTCAACGTTATCAATCTAGGGCTGGGGCCCACGAATGTACATATTTGGAAACATTCTAAAACGAAAGCATATGTGTTTTTTAACACAAACTTATGATTTTTAAATGGACCTCCTATATTTTTTCTTCAGAAATCCATAGCATGACAAAGCACATACACAATGGCGTTGATTGCATCGCAATATTCCCATTACATCCCGAGATATTGAGACGCGAAGTTGACGCTTGAAACACCCGACATGCGCTGCTAGCGCACGTCCTGAGGCTCAGGCGTGAACCCCATGCTGCCCGTAATCGCGATGTGATTGACATGTGTAATCACACCTCCGTACTTATCAAGAGGTCCGAAACAACGGTAAAACTTTTAGTCCACTTGCTCGTTTCACTAAAACTATCAACATGACTTTTACTATTACGAGTGAATAATTAACTGTCACTTACGCTAGATCTACAGTAAAGTAAAGTTTTAACGTTGAACGGCATTACCTTTTTAGTAACGGATTAACGATAAGCGAAGTTAACTTTGTGACTAACGTTGCGGTACACAGATATGTTACAGAACCGCATCACCCCTAGCCTATGGGATAAATACCTGCTGGAATGTACGACGTTAATGCAGGATGGCAGCAGACCGTATTACTCGTTTCGGACCTCTTGATAAGTATGGAGGTGTGATTACGCATGTCAATCACATCGCGACTACGGGCAGCATGGGGTTCACGCCTGAGCCTCAGGACGTGCGCTAGCAGCGCATGTCGGGTGTATCAAGCGTCAACTTCGCGTCTTAATATCTCGGGATGTAACGAGAATATTGCGATGCAATCAACGCCACTGTGAATGTGCTTGGTCATGCTATGGATTGCCGAAGAAAAAATATAGGAGGTTCATTTAAAAAAACATAAGTTTGTGTTAAAAAACACATATGCTTTAGTTTTAGAATGTTTCCAAATATGTACATTCATGGGCCCCAGCCCTACATTGATACCGGTGAAAGTCGTTTTCCAATAGCTGTTATTGTTCCAGAGATATTTTGGATGGACAAGATAGCTGGGACACCCTGTATTGTCAAATACGGTGTAACTGGAGAACTTTCCTGAAGTTTGGGTGGTAGGAGATACTTGCGGAAGAAAACTAAACTAAGGCCCAACGGCACCGACAGGCCGCCGTGTCATCCTCAGCCCACAAGCGTCACTGCATGCGGATGTGGAGGGGCATGTGGCCAGCACACCGCTCTTCCGGCCTTATGTCAGTTTACGAGACCGGAGCCACTACATCTCAATCAAGTAGCTCCTCAGTTTGCCCCACAGGGGCTGACTGCACCCCGCTTGCCAACAGCGCTCCCCAGACTGGATGGTCACTCATCCAAGTGCTAGCCCAGTCCGACAGCGCTTAACTTCGGTGATCTGACGGGAACCGGTGTTACCACTGCGGCAAGACCGTTGGCTACTTGTGGAAGAGAAGCTTTAAAAATGATCTTGGCCCCGCGCCGCAGTATCGTAGCACACCACTAGAGAAACAGTTCATCTCCTCTTGTTAAAAACCACTCGGTGGCTGTCTCTAACTAGCCGTTCCTTGAGTTTCATGTTGTTATATAAGGAATAAAACAAAAGGCAAATTGAGACTAGTCTTCTATTGTGCGTAAAGATGCTAATAATTTAACGGATAGCTTGCCGGCCGGTGTGGCCGTGCGGTTAAAGGCGCTTCAGTCTGCGACCGCGTGACCGCTACGGTCGCAGGTTCGAATGCTGCCTCGGGCATGGATGTGTGTGATGTCCTTAGGTTAGTTAGGTTTAATTAGTTCTAAGCTCTAGGCGACTGATGACCTCAGAAGTTGAGTCGCATAGTGCTCAGAGCCATTTTAACGGATAGCTTGCCAGAAAAGATCGTATTTTATCAATGCAGCTGCAACTCACTACTGCAATACACATATTCTAGTCGATTTTTCTTGCTCTTATCACACGAAAGAGTAAATGAAATATGTGCATTTGATAATGGTGACTTCTTCCTTCTTAAGCACTGTGACCCATTTGCCAATAAGAGAGATAACTATGTTTTCATTCCGCTTAAGAGGGAAGAGTTATGATGTTTACGTCCTCCAGCCACGTATCTCGTGGCCGAGTAATGTGTGCAGAAAGGGCGAGCAGAGGTCACGGACCTCCCGGCTCTGACACACATACGCGTGTCTCAAACGAGGAAAACAAGTCAAGATGATTTTGTCACCTCAGTTTTTACTAGGGGTAGGCACTTTTAGAGATCCGCGAAGCTTTAATTGCTTATGTGTTGCAGAGCAGTGGTTTTCAAACTTTTTGAGACCGCGGCTCTTTACACCTGAACATACGAAACCGGCGATAGGGTCTTGTTACCTACTTGCAGTCCGACCCTGGTAGCTGAGTGGTCAGCGTGACGGAATGTCATACCTATCGGCCCGGGTTCGATTCCCGGCTGGGTCGGAGATTTTCTCCGCTCAGGAACTGGGTGTTGTATTGTCCTTATCATCATCATTTCATCCCCATCGACACGCAAGTCGCCGAAGTGGCGTCAACTCGAAAGACTTGCACCCGGCGAACGGTCTACCCGACGGGAGGCCCTAGCCACACGACATACATACATACCTACTTGCAGATACTCTTGCTTCACCAAGATCCAAAACACAAGAACTAATCAGGAAACAAACATAGACCTCTCTGTGGAGTCTGACGGAATATCAAAAATTGTTCTTGTTATTCGGTGGCAAGTGTTGATGGAAGTTCTGTTCTGAAAGGACATTTGATTCAGTTGCGTTGTCAACTCCTTTTGGAAAGTACGAGGGCGTTCAGTAAGTAATCCAACACATTTCATTCTGAAACCAGGTTAGTTTTATTCAGTATTCCAACATACCGTATTATTCTTCCTCTTGTGGTATTTTTCAACATAATCTCCGTTCAATGCGACGGCCTTACGGCACCTTACTGGGAGTGTTGTGTTGGCAGAGGAGCCAACAACGTGTTACTAGTGGAGGCCAAAATGCACGCGTTTTACCTCACGCAGGCTGGCGAGAGGAGGGAAGAACTATACTGACGTGAGGTCTGGAACATGACAAGGAATTAGAATTCACAAAGCGGACGTAATTAGTTTGATACTTAACTTTAACCCATTAATGATGAACGTCGCTCTTGACGGTACATGATTCACAATATTGTCTGTTCAGAATTCATTCTAATTACTGAATATGGCGCCTTACTAGGTCGTAGCAAATGACGTAGCTGAAGGCTATGCAAAACTGTCGTCTCTGCAAATGAGAGCGTATGTAGACAGTGAACCATCGCTAGCAAAGTCGGCTGTACAACTGAGGCGGGAATCTCTCTATACTAGACCTGCCGTGTGGCGGCGCTTGGTCTGCAATCACTGATAGTGGCGACACGCGGGTCCGACGTATACTAATGGACCGCGGCCGATTTAAAGGCTACCACCTAGCAAGTGTGGTGTCTGGCGGTGACACCACAGGGAGGGCCTTTATGCCCACAGGAAGGGCCTTTATGCCCACATGGTACCACTCCACTGGTCGACGTCAGGGCCAACGACTAACAGCTTCCTGTGAAGTGCATCCCTCATTGGTCCAAACAGATGGAAGCTCTTTACGGTCTTCAGTTAGGTGGCGAAGAACCCAGCCATGGGTGTGTGTGATGTCATTAGGTTAGCTAGGTTTAAGTAGTTCTAAGTTCTGGGGGACTGATGACTTCAGATGTTAAGTGGCATAGTGCTCAGAGCCATTTGAACCATTTGAAGAACTCAGCGGGCACACACCTTCAGGTTCCCCAAGTGGTGGATCGAGTACACCAACTGGTGGACAAGCGTGACAGTACTACCAAGACAGATGTCCAGTTGAGCAGCGAGGTGTTTGATTGGGATCCGTCGATCGCCTCGAACGAGAGTGTCCGAACGTTCCAGCATTGCAGGAGTCACAACTGTGTGTGGCAGGCCGGCACGCAAGAGATCTGACAGGCTTGCGCGACCCCGATGACAGACGCCTCGCACAACGACTCACCCAGCTTTTGTTCACTGCCAGGTCTCTGTAGACATTCTGCAAATGCCTGTGAATATCTGAGTTGCTCTAGTTTTCCTCCAAAAGAAACTCAATCACAACTCTATGCTTTGAATGCATGTCCGTCACAGACGTCTTTTTGAGGGGTACGTACGTTTAGCACCGCCATCCATCGGAACGTCATGAAACTATTAGGGTTGAAGAGGGAATATTCCACGATGTTCCGCAACACATTCCACCTTTTTCAACCGAAACTGGCCCATAAAAGAATGCGTTAAAATACTCATTGAACGCCCGTCGAATTTCAAAAGGTAATCACTGAGTTAGTTAAATGAGCCACAAACGCATACTTCAATTCTCCACTCAACTGAAAGCCAACGTCTTCTAAAACCGTGTGAAGAGCACTGAAAACGTAATGCGTATCTTTTATCACTCAGCTTTTTCTTCCACAACAGTAGTTTCTTTCTGAATGTTCAAATTTTGTCTGACAGTAGCATAATGTTGGTCTCATTACCTTGAAGGGATATATTCAATGAACTGAATTTTTCAAATATGTCACAAAGATACGTCAGATTTAGAACGTCACCGTCTACGAACTTCTCGGAATGGAAATGACATTCTCACCTGAAAGCCTCAGAGAGTTACTGTAATACATTTGGGAAATGTATTGAACGCCAATATCGACGCACATTTGTTGAACATTTCTGCTTAAGTGGCCGACTTTTAATGGTTCAAATGGCTCTAAGCACGATGGGACTAAACAACCGAGGTCATCAGTCCCCTAGTCTTGGAACTACTTAAACCTAAGTAACCTAAGGGCATCACACACATCCATGCGCGAGGCAGGATTCGAACCTGCGACCGTGGCAGCAGAGCGGTTCCGGACTGAAGCGCCTAGAACCGCTCGGCCACAGCGGCCGGCGACTTTTAATGAAGATTACCACTTCGATCACCGACTGAATGACTTCATGAAGGACAGGGCTCATGAAATCTGATGCGTCTAGATAGCTTGAGGAGCTTGTTTATGGACCACAAATATTTCATTACTTTTCACAAAAAGTCTGTACTTAGTTAATCGACAATGGTTCAAATGGCTCTGAGCAATATGGGACTTAACATCTGAGGTCATCAGTCCCCTAGAACTTAGAACTACTTATACCTAACTAACCTAAGGACATTACACGCATCCATGCGCGAGGCAGGATTCGAACCTGCGATCGTATTTGTCGCGCGGTTCCAGACTGAAGCGCCTAGAACCGCTCGACCAACACGGCCGGCTCTTCGACCATGTTCGGCTCAAAAATATACTCTTGTCTTGGTCGCTATATTGTTTTTATTATTGCTCCTGATTACGCCTTCCGCTTCAACAGTAACATCAAATCACATCTTTGGTACGGAGAACTAACATTATAATGGACAGAACAAAATTTTATAAAAATAATGTTTAGAGTAATTGTAGTGACGCATAAGTTAATTCAGTTTTTCAGGATAGCAAATGGGAAGTTGCGGTACAAAAAATGGTCCAGAGATCACGTGTGTTTGTGTGTGTGTGTGTGTGTGTGTGTGTGTGTAGTGAGTGAAGCGTTGTGTGTATAGTGTGTGCAGTGACTGATAATGAGATGTGAGTGAACAATCTGGCATTACATTATTTAATAAGTTATTTTGTAAAAAAAAAGTATTGTATACCAGGAGTAAATCTAATGACTGTCTCTTAACTAGAAGTCTGTAAGTATATGTGTACACGAATCAGCTTATTTTAAATTGATCTAAATTTGTAAATACTTTGACATCTCCTATATCCTTGTAAAAAGAGATCTACGGATGAATAAAGCTACTACTACTACTACTACTATTACTATTACTACTACTAATTTATGGACACGTAGTATCTAGTCAGAGTTAAACATCTTACTCGACATGAAAAACCGCGCGGCGCGTTACTAAGTATATATGTTTGGTCGCCACGTGAGTATAGTGAACGATTATACCGAATGTAATTTCCCACAACAATTTTAATGTGAAGCAATTACTCTCCTCCTTAAATATTCTAACTGCAGTCCAGACATATAAAATTTTAAAATAATTTTACAGCAGACGTTGTGCGTCAAAAGATGCGCGATTTGAATCACATTGACGTTCCATTTACAATTTAAATTTTTAATTGATCAAAAGTGCAGTTACATGTGCAGAAGAAACACCAGACTGCAGTATTAAGTCATAACTACAGCTAGCGGTGTTACATGTATGGAGGAGAAAGGAATTTTATTTTTAAGCCGGGACAGGGAAGTAACTTTTTTATACGACATCCTACGTGTAGATAGAGGATCGTATAAAAAGCAGTGATGACAGTAACAACATTAATGACAGTAATGCCAGTAAAGACCAATGCTGTGTCTGATGTTGTTTTCGTTGACTAACTGGCCATATTACTCGTATTACACGCATTTTCTGTTCAGTATTAATTAAGGTTTTGTCTGTATATAAACTTCACATAAGAATGTTATATTTAATGCACGTATATTTCAAACAAGAATGTTTGACTTTCCACAGTGCCTACAGCTGCGTCACATATGTACTATCATTTGCCAATATTGTTCACTTTCATTACTGTTATTACTGTGATTATTGTCATCAGTGTTTGTTACTGCCGATAGTTCTAACTGTTTTATATATGACCCTCTACCTAAGACGTCGTATAAAATGTTTCTCGCCTCTCCCGGCCTCAAAATAAAGTTCCTTCTTCCTCAATACATGTAATCCCGCTAGCTAAAGTTACGTACTAATACTATAGTCTTATGTTTCTTCTGTATATCCAACCATTACAGTTTTGGTTTATATATGTAGCATCATGTGATCCAAGTCGCGTATCTTTTGACGGAGAATAACATCTATTGGAAAAATGATTTTAAAATGTTATATGTTTACGCTGTAATTAGAATATTTAAGGAGGGGAATAAATGTTTCAGATTAAAATTTATGTGGAAAGTTGTATTCGGTATTCGACGTACACTACAGCCAACTATGGCCCCACATGTTTGATTTGTAATGTGGTGCAGGGTGAGAGCCAGTTTGGCTTCTGGTCTTAAATAAGAGGCTGGCTTTTGATGGTGAGTAAGTTGTTTAACTGGATTCTATGTGCCCATAAGGTATATAATCAAACTATGCGTCACTACAATTACTCTAGAAATTGTTTTTATAAAATTTTGTTCCATCTATTCTGAAGTGAGTTCTCTGTATCACAGATTTGATCTGATGACGCCGATAAAGCGAAAGGCGTAATGAGAAACAATAACAAAAAGAATGTAGCGGCCATGACAAGTGTATATTAGTCGGCCACAAGTATAACTCTCGTACATGCGTGAACAAAGAGTTTTCATCACACGAAAAAATTAAGGGTAGCTACTTACTGGTAACACAACTCTTAAATTGAGAACTATAATGCGTATTTTTCATGTTAATAATCCAATTTTATTGGAACAATAGCCTGAAATTTTCAGCGTAGGGCAGGAGCAAGTAAAGGAACTATGGTTCACGTTTGTTGACCATACGCTGAATAGATGTGTACGCAATAGGACAGTTTGTAATGGAAAAGACCCTTCATAATACACAGTCACTGTAAAGAAACTTCTATTAAAACAAAGCATAGGACTGCACGTAGAGAGATACTGAATGAAACGTGTCCGGCTGCCAAACATAGATCATGTTAAACACAAGTCGCACTTTTCTCAGATGACATTCTGAAAGCTTTGGATGAAGGCGTTCAGGTAGGTGCATTATTTCTTGATTCCTGGAAAACATTTGACTCAGTACCACACCTACACTTATTGTCAAAAATTCGATAATATGAATTATCAACTGAAATTTGTGACAGGATTGAGGACTTTTCGGTAGGGAGGACACAGCATGTTATCTTGGATGGAGAGTCATCGTCAGATGGAGAAGAAACTTCGGATGTTCCCCTGGGAAATGTATTCGGACCCTTGCCGTTCATGTTGTATACTAATGACCTTGAAGACAATATCGATAGTAAAATCAGGCTTTTTGCAGATGGTACAGTTATCTATAATGAGTTACTATCTGAAAGAAGCGACATAAATATTCTTCGTACATCCGTAGTTGAAATGGAGGACAGTGGGACGTCAGCTGGTATAAATTTATGTTAAAAATGAAGAAATTCCTCGAGCTGTATTGAAGGTGTCGATTTTATTTTGGCAACTAGTTTCAACGTTGTAACAACATCATCTTCAGGGCCATACACTTGTTGACGTCAACTGCGTGGGGCTCATACTAGAAGTCAGTGGTGAGATACGGACGTGCTCCGTGTGGAACCACGAAACTAGTTGCCAAAATAAAATCGACACCTAAAATACAGCTGGAGGAATTTCTTCATTTTTATTTTAAACATAAATATTCAGTCAGATCTTGGTAATATTTCCAAGTGGTGCAAAGATTGACAACTTGGTTTATATGTTGAGAAATGTAAAATTGTGCACTTGACAAAACGAAAAAACGTAGTATCCTATGACTATAATATCAATGAGTCACTGTTGTAATCGACCAGCTCATACAAATACCTAGGTGTAACGCTTTTTAGGGATATGAAATAGAATGATCATACAGACTCAGTCGTGGATAAAGCAGGTGGCAGACTTTATTGATAGAATACTGGGGCAGTGCAATCAGTATACAAAGAAGATTAGTCACAAATCATTCGTGGGACCCATTCTAGAACATTGCAAATAAGACTAACAGGGGATATTTAACGTATTCAGAGAAGGGCAGCACGAATGATCACAGTTTTTTTTTACCTGTGGGACAGTATTACAGAGATGCTGAAGAAACTGAACTGGCAGACTCTTGAAGATAGACGTAAACTGTCGCGAGAAAGTCTACTAACAAAGTTTCAAGAGCTGGCTTTAAATGATTACTCACGAAATATACAACCTCCTACGTATCGCTTACAGATGAATAGTGAGGACAAGATTAGCAGGCACAGAGGAATTCAAACAATCAGTCTTCTTGCGCTCCATACGTGAATGGAACAGGAAGAAAGCGCAATAACTGGTACAATAGTACGTACCCTCTGTCATGTACTTCATTGTAGTTTTCAGAGTAGAGATGTACACGTAGTTAAGCAGATATTTAACTGAGAACAGTCTCTTTGCTCTTAAATGTAGCAGACAGTTCTAATAAACATGTTTTTATTCACAACTGTCTCGAGACAATATCGGCCTGTGAGGCCTAGACTACATCGTATAAAACAAAAGTTCGAATGAAACACCAGTAAAAGAAGTGTGTTCTAGTCCTATAAGCAAATACTATTTGTCAAATTTCACACGCAGAAGAGCAATAAGGTTTATCATACATGACGAAAAATGTATTCAAAATTCATAGAGATTCAAGTGCGCTTGATATTTAAATATAAAACTATAATACGGGCGATAAAATGTATTTTGCAACTATATAAAACAGTTTTGTCTACTTATCACATTTCCAAGAAGATACAATATTAAATTCGTAACGGTAACAATTCCTGTACTAAACGTAGAATTAAGAGACACTACAACTCATTAAAAAAATCTATGTAAGAAACTGATATTTCGCTAGTAGAAAGTGTCATGGCAAATTAGTAATTCATTTGTGTACAAGCAAAGTGTTGCAAATATCAAAAGGATTCTCAATGTGAATATGGTTCTTGTGGGACGCAACTGGCTCCATATTCACACGAAGTACCGAGCGAGGTGGCGCAGTGGTTAGCACACTGCACTCGCATTCGGGAGGACGACGGTTCAATCCCGTCTCCAGCCATCCTGATTTAGGTTTTCCGCGATTTCCCTAAATCTTTTCAGGCAAATGCCGGGATGGTTCCTTTGAAAGGGTACGGCCGATTTCCTTCCCAATCCTTCCCTAACCCGAGCTTTCGCTCCGTCTCTAATGACCTCGTTGTCGACGGGACGTTAAACACTAACAACCACCACCACCACACGAAGTAATGAGGACCTCAGCTTAATTTCATACTTCTAGACTTCCAAAAGGCTTTTGACTCCGTTCCTCGCAAGTGGCTTTTAGTCAAATTGCATGTCTGAGGAGTATCGTCTCAGTTGTGCGACCGAATTTGTGAGTTCCTGTCAGAAACGTACACAGTTCGTACTAACTGACAGAAGTAATCTAATGAAACGAAAGTGAAATGTGGGGTTCCCCAAGGAAGTGTTATAGTCACTCTGCTGTTCTTAATCTTTATAAACGACTTAGGAGACAATCTGAACAGCTGTCTTAGATCGTTTGTAAATGATACTATCGTTTACTGTCAAGTAAGTCATCAGAAGATCGGAAAATGATTTAGACAAGATACCTAATAGTAAGAAAGATGGCAGTTGGCCCTACACCAGGGCTTAAGAACTGGCCGGTTTTGAGCGCGAGTACTCGCGTCTGCTCAGGCACGTGCTCGCGAGCAGGTGCAAGGTCGCGGAGTAGGGAGGGAGAGGAGGGAGGGGAAATGCGCGCGCACGTTTGAATGTGATCTCACGTGCTTTGCAGATTTAACTAGCCATCTGAATGCTTTGAACATTTTACTACAAGGTAAAGATCTGCTAATTACTCGTTTCATAGATCGGATACGAGCTTTTAAAATGAAATTGACACTTTGGGTGAGTCATCTGGAAACAGGAAACCTAGCTCGTTTTCCTAAATTATCATCCATGCAAGATGTTCACAAAGACTGTGAACGTTATTCACATAGTTTAGTTGATCAGCGCTTTCAAGATCTGACAGCACTAGACAGTGATTTTGATCTGTTCTCTCCATATTCAACGAATATTTAAGAGATTCGTCCTGAGCTGCAGCAAGAAATTATTGACCTGCAGTGTGACAGAGAATACAGAGACAAATTTCAGAACAAGAAAAACATTTTGGAATTCTACAGACACTTCCCTCAGGATAGATTTCCTCGTTTGCACAAACTGGCGGCTACAATAATATCAATGTTCGGTTCCATGTATGTTTGTGAACAACTGTTCTCTGCAATGAAATGTAACAAGACGCGCCTGAGAAACGCATTGTCTGATCGAAATTTAAACTGCACGCTGCGCCTAAAATGCACAAGAACAATTACTCCGAACATAGACGCAATTGTAAAGGGCAAAAAGTACAAGATAATCGAGAATCCCACACTTCAGTGACAGTTTTTATTGTGTAACAGTTCACAAATTAATGCGAATGTAGAGGCATACACTAAGCTAATAAAATTATGTGGCATGTGTACATTCTTCTTTATTTGTTTCATTTGTCGCAGTAATAATTCATGAGTGGCTCACAGCTTTCTCTGCGAGCACGTATGTTGTGAAGCCCTGCCCTAAACAATAAAAAGTGCGAAGGCCTTCACATGAGTGCTAAAAAATTGCGGTTAATTTCGGTTACACAAAAAATAACATATACTTAACGGTTGTAGATTAGACTAAGTACCAAGCGATTAGTTTTAGAAACAAATTAAATTGCAACTGTCACATAGAAAATGTTATGAGGAAAGCGAACCGAAACCTGTGTTTTACTGGCGGAGTACGTAGAAGGTGCAACTGACCTGCCCAAGTGACTGCCTACGCTACACTTGCCGCTCTCTTTTGGGGTACTGTTGCACGGTATGGGATGCTCACCAGAAAAGACTGACAAAGTCATCGAAAAAGAAGAGCAGTTCGTTTTGTATTCTCGCGAAACAGTGGGACATTGTCAAGGATTCGACAAGCGAGTTGGGATGGCTATCGGTAAAAGAAAGGCATTTATCGTTCCGGCGCGATATTTCTGCGAGATTACAGTCACCAACTTTGCGAGACGACTTAAATCTGAAAACAAACTGAAAAATTTTCTCTGTACAACAACTTCTATTCAGATAATATGTAAACGGTGGTGGCTATGAATTTCTAATTTACATCTGCATTAAAAAAAGCGTTTAAATGTTCTGTACGTAGCCTTGTTTACGTATGGATGTAAAATGACTCGTTCTAGATCTTCACAGAATTAATCGTACAAATGCTACATGAAACTGAATAATTAATAAACTAACGCTCCTCTGAATGCCAGTATATTTTGTCGACTCTCACCTACATAGGAAGAAATCATCATCGTGATAAAGTAAGAGACTTCCGTGAGTTGGAACGGTAGAAAAATTGGCCGAAAGTGGTTCTATGTATGCGCCGTCAAAGACTTCAGTGTGAAATATGGATTAATCACGTAGGCGCAGGAATATCGTAGGTCAATTGAAGGGCTTATTTCAATAGTGGTACAAGTCCATTTCCTCGACTTTTCTGTCTGTAATGCTTCTGAAATTAATGATCCAAACAAACAGAAAGAAAGGTTCATCTCTAGCTAGAAGCCATATGCTTGAATATTTTTGGTATTTCAACTGCAGATTTTTCAGCGCTCATTTAACTCTAGGACTCTGTATCTCAAAATGAACAAAAATGGACTTGTACCACTATTGAAATAAGCCCTCCAATTAACGTGCGAATCTCAACGTAAACTACCTTAGTTACACCTACGAGCTAACCCTAAAGGTTCCTTAGTTCCACTATACCGCAGTCGTTAGCCAGTTTTGTCTAAAATTTAAATCCTGATCCTCTGGTGGGTATTTTATGTATGACGTATTAGTTAATACATACGTTTGACAGTCGTAGCATTATCATGCGTTACTTGCATATTGGATCGTTTCTCATCTTCAAATCGTTATCTGGGAGACATAGAATTTTACAGATTCGAAGAAAGTATATGCTATTTGTGAGCTGAAGCATACAGCTAGAAATACGATCATCTCCGACGTTTTTTTTTTTTTAATAGCCGTTTAGAAGCAGCGAAGTACTATAGAAACATTTGAAGGGACAATGATCTTTGATAAGACCAGCCAAAATCGCACATCTTTTATCGAATAGAAGCACTTGAATAGTTCTTCGCATGTAGGAAGAACATCAGCGTTTCATTAAGATACTTTTAAAGGTTTAACCTATGCTAATACTCTCCACTGAAGCAGACACCTGGTCGAAATAATAAATAGCAATCAGTTAACAATTTTGCAACCTGGTGCTTAGATTTAGCTTTAGCAGCGGTGTACTGTTCTGGTAATTTCGGATCATTCGTTCCATTGAAAGTAAGTAAGGAATTTTAAGGTTAGATATCCCGCAAACCGTTGTACAAAAACTGAACGCTTCAGCTAAAAACTGCAACCACTTCCATCTAAGGTCGTCCTTGATGTCAATAAAGTATGCCTTTATGTAAACAATTTTAAAAGTGGAAGCAAGGAACTGCCGAATTCCAGAAGATAACATATACCGGGTGTTGCTCCTAACAGGCGTTAGGCGCATTTTCCGATGGTGTTTTGGCAGATATTTACAATTTCGTTTTTACATTGCATAGCTGGAGTCGGCCCAAACAAAAACTGATCCTCACATCTTTCATGCGACGCCCAGAGTCAACATAAAGCGTCGGAGTGTTTCCCACTACAAATAAATTATTTTTAAAGCGGATTTTTACGTGCCCATTCGATGGAGCGCTCCAAAATTAGGCCACTGCGATATTCGTTTTATCGATATGTATTAACAGGGACACTAAAACACGAAGTGTAAACAGGAGTCCAGCAGCCGACCCAGTAGCTCTGCATTAGTGATGGGCTAAACTGCGATTTTCCGATATCAGTGATTTCCTTGAATGCTACTTTTCAGTATCTGTTATTCTTAAATGTGATTTGTCGCAGTTAGGAATCGCAGTTAAGGAATCCAGGTCTTGTATCCCTCCTGCTACTTCTACGATTACTGCGATTTCTGTGACTCCTGCTACTTCTGTTACTTCTGCGATTTCCGTGACTCCTGCGTGCGATTTCTGCGACTTATCACCGTATGTAAAAGTTACACTAGTTCACATAGAAAATTGCATCTCAATAGAACTGTTATTAGTAAGTATGTTTTACATTTCTTATTCCCTTGACTTTACTTTTGTATTAAAGAAACAATTGTGAAAATGTGAATAATGTAATTAATATGTGAGTAGCCAGACAGTACCGTAATAGTACGGAAATATCATTGTCAACAGATCTGGAGAAATTGCCAGTGCGTCTTTAGATTGTCTTCGTCAGACGAGAGGTTAATTTCTAAGTGTTTCGGTGAACTTAATTACTTAAATGAGATCGTTTTCCAAATGTGAAACATCCCCCATTGAGTGGCTTTCATTACAGCAAATATTAGTAATATTACTCTGTCAGGTACATTGCTTGTAATTGGTGACAGCAAAAATGTTTAATGATTCTTGTGATTTTGCAGACGCAGTTCGGACTCTGATTACAGGTTGCTGTACGTATCTAACCACATCAAGGCTCTTGAGAAAGAACCGTGAAGATTTAAGACAGCTCTTAGAGGATTTGGAGTTTAAATAGTGCCATAATCATGCAATAAGTGTGCAGAATGAGTGACTGAACTGTGTTTCATTGAAGTTGTTATGCGATTTTAAAGGAATAATAAATGTTAAATACAGTGAGTGAGTAATGAAAATCTCATTTTTCAAATGTTAAGCCGACCTATAACTGTTAATTTCCTGCCATTTAATTATTGGTATACACTTGTTGGAGAGTGACAAGCCCCCCCCCCCCCCCTCGCCGCTTTCCACACAATCGAAAAGCTTACTTCTGTAGGTTGTTGTAGTGTCGGCATAAAGTTCTTGTGTGTGCAGTTGACATGTAGAACACCAGGTGTACCGATTTATTCTTCGAGTTTTACTGTTCCTGATAAAACACATTCATAAAACAAATATCGCATATCTTACTGGAGCACTCTATCGAATGGGATCGTAAAATTTCCATTTGTTTGCAGCAGGAAACAAACTAACGCTTTCCGTCGACACAGGATGCCGCATGAAAGACCTGATAAACACTATTTGTTTAGGCTGAATCCAGATACACAATGAGAAAACGAGATTGCAAATTTCTGCTGAAACAGCAGAGAAAATGCGCCTAACGACTGTTAGGAGAAACGCCTTGTGTATGGCGAGATAAAACACAGAGGTAACGATTTCTGGTGAGGTTTACTGGAAACAACGCAGATGGGTCGTTACTGCAGTTGAAGAATAACGAAGAGATAACATTCAGCGTCTGTTACAACGCGATAATCTGTATCCCTACACTATCGCCATGACGTAAGCATTTACCTCCTAGTATGGCTGGGAGACGATTTGGCATACCACACATATGTTCCCGATATTGTGCTCTCATACTCCCAACTTTCCCGTTCTGCACCGAAGAATTATCAAGGTAAACTCTTTCGAGATCGAAATAGCTTTTAAATCTCGAATTCACGACTTCGGTTCCAAGTTAATAGGTTCGTTCTGACGATGAACTGATAAACTAGTCTGCCAAAAAGTTGGGAGACAATCAAACATATTTTTAAGTGAGAATGTATTACTAATTCATTTCGGAGCGGTAAACATCATAATTAAAAACGTTTATAACTATTTCTTTTCTGGGAAACAAGGCAAGAAAAGAAGTAGTCTACCTCTGTAACGAGATATATGACAAAGGGGAATGGCCTGAGGACTTCCTTGCAACAGTTATGATACCAATAGAGAAAAAGAGAAACACTAAAAAATGTGAAGAGCATCGGACCATCAGTCTAAGTTCTCATGCAGCTAAAGTCTTGCTGAGAGTGTTGAATAGAAGGCTATATGGCAAGCTGGATAGAGGGATTGCAGAGGAGCAGTTCGGATTTAGAAGAGGAAAAGGAACAAGAGATGCTATTTGCCTGTTAAGAACTATAGGGGAAAGATATATGGAAAAGGGTAGAAAAATCTTTGCTGTTTATATAGATTTAGAAAAGGCTTTTGATAGAGTTCAGTGGAACAAGCTGATGGATATTTTGAAGAGGAAAGGAGTAGATTGGAAAGAGAGACGACTGATACAGAATCTATACTTACAACAGAAAGTAAGGTTAAGGATTGGAATGAAATGTCAGAAGGAAGCAGCACTGGACGAGGCGTTACACAAGGTTGTTGCCTTCCCCAACTGTTGTTTGACGCATACTTTGAAGAGATTATTGCGAAAGGATTAGATGGGAAAAGAGGAATATGTATTGGTGGAAAGAGAATAGAATGTATAAGATTTGCTGATGACATGGTACTAGTGGCAGAAAATGAGCGGACAGTGATTAACATGCTGAAAGATCTGAATGAAGCTTGTGTGGAATATAGGATGCAAATAAACACAGCAAAAACAAGGAGTACGGTCATCAGTACAAGACGCAGACTGTTCAATATTAAAATAGGACAATCTACCATTAACCAAGCAAATGAATTTAGATATCTTGGAAGCACAATAACTGAAGATTTGAGATGTCACCAGGAGGTGAAAACTCGAATTGCCGTAGCGAAGGAGGCATTCCACAGAAAGAGGAGACTCCTATGTGGCAAATTAGATAAAGGTCTAAGGAAAAGGCTTGGCAAATGTTTAGTCTGGAGTGTGGCACTGTATAGGGCAGAAACATGGACTCTGAGACGACAGGATGAAAAAAGGTTAGAAGCATTTGAGATGTGGATGTGGAGGAGAATGGAGAGAATAAACTGAATGGAGAGAGTGAATAATGAAAGAGTACTGGAGAGGGTTGGTGAGAGAAAATGTCTGAAGAAGGTTGTAAGAGAAAGGAAAAAGAACTGGTTGGGACATTCATTGAGAAGGGAGTGCTTGATAGCAGATCTACATCTACATCTACATGATTACTCTGCAATTCACATTTAAGTGCTTGGCAGAGGGTTCATCGAACCACAATCATACTATCTCCCTACTATTCCACTCCCCAACAGCGCGCAGGAAAAACGAACACCTAAACCTTTCTGTTCGAGCTCTGACTTCTCTTATTGTATTTTGATGATCATTCCTACCTATGTAGGCTGGGCTCAACAAAATATTTTCGCATTCGGAAGAGAAAGTTGGTGACTGAAATTTCGTAAATAGATCTCGCCGCGACGAAAAACGTCTTTGCTTTATTGACTTCCATCCCAACTCGCGTATCATATCTGCCACACTCTCTCCCCTATTACGCGATAATACAAAACGACCTGCCCTTTTTTGCACCCTTTCGATGTCCTCCGTCAATCCCACCTGGTAAGTATCCCACACCGCGCAGCAATATTCCAACAGAGGACGAACGAGTGTTGTGTAAGCTGTCTCTTTAGTGGACTTGTTGCATCTTCTAAGTGTCCTGCCAATGAAACGCAACCTTTGGCTCGCCTTCCCCACAATGTTATCTATGTGGTCTTTCCAACTGAAGTTGTTCGTAATTTTTACACCCAGGTACTTAGTTGAATTGACAGCCTTGAGAATTGTACTAATTATCGAGTAATCGAATTCCAACGGATTTCTTTTGGAACTCATGCGGATCACCTCACACTTTTCGTTATTTAGCGTCAACTACTACCTGCCACACCATACAGCAATCTTTTCTAAATCGCTTTGCAACTGATACTGGTCTTCGGATGACCTTACTAGACGGTAAATTACAGCATCATCTGCGAACAACCTAAGAGAACTGCTCCAGATCAGGAACAGCAGAGGTCCCTGGACGCTTCCCTGGGGAACACCTGATATCACTTCAGTTGTACTCGATAATTTGCCGTCTATTACTACGAACTGCGACCTTCCTGACAGGAAATCACGAATCCAATCGCACAACTGAGACGATACCCCATAGGCCCGCAGCTTGGCTACAAGTCGCTTGTGAGGAACGGTGTCAAAAGCTTTCCGGAAATCTAGAAATACGGAATCAACTTGAGATCCCCTGTCGATAGCGGTCATTACTTCGTGCGAATAGAGAGCTAGCTGCGTTGCACAAGAACGATGTTTTCTGAAACCATGCTGATTACGTATCAATAGATCGTTCCCTTCGAGGTGATTCATAATGTTTGAATACAGTATATGCTCCAAAACCCTACTGCAAACCGATGTCGATGATATAGGTCTGTAGTTCGATGGATTACTCCTTCTACCCTTCTTAAACACTGGTGCGACCTGCGCAATTTTTCAATCTGTAGGTACAGATCTATCGGTGAGCGATGCTTTGGAAGGATTGGTTTGTGGGAGCAGACTGAGAGGAAGAAGGAGATACAAGATGATAGACGACATAAAGGGAAGAGGAAATTACGCAGATCTGAAGAGGATGGCAGAAGACCGGACAGCCTGGAGAACTATCATGTGAAAACCTGATGATGATGATGATGATGATGATGATGATAACAGCCAAGCACAATGAACTTCTGAATGCCTCGAATAAGAATCACAAATTCTGCATCAAGAGAATTAACGTTATCGGAAACATTTCTTTAATTTCTTTGAACAATGTTTATGAAAACAAAGTAATGTTTCGCAGAGGTATAGAATTGCCGGAAGACCTTCATTTAATCTACTGTGATCTATCTAATGTCCGGGAATAATAACCTACCTCAGCACCAAAGTGTGAAGCTTCGCCCTGGATAACTGCGGGAATAATAAAGTCTTAGGCTCCTTGGCGCGTCAGGAAACCAGAGAATACATTACTGCACTGACACGCAGCTACCAGAAGATCGTGTACGTTGTTTATTGACTAACAGTAGATGATATTCTATCAGGATTTGCTGAATTTGGAAACTGTTTACGGACTCTCATCGCGTTGTACTGAAGATACTGACCAGGAATTTTAGCAGGCGCTACCCCAAGTTCCTCATCACAAGTGAAAAGTTGTTCCTTTTTTTAGTGGTATCGTTAGAATGCGATACATTCAGCGCTTGCAGTTAACTCAGTTACAAAAAAAAATACTTACATGCTACGTTTTCATCCAGCTTTAAGATGTTATCAGTTTGGTTAGAGTTAGCTTCTCCCTATTCGAATATGATTTCTGCAAACTGCACACGTCGGGCACATTCTACTGAAAGATCTCGTGAACTTAATAGTACACTCCTGGAAATGGAAAAAAGAACACATTGACACCGGTGTGTCAGACCCACCATACTTGCTCCGGACACTGCGAGAGGGCTGTACAAGCAATGATCACACGCACGGCACAGCGGACACACCAGGAACCGCGGTGTTGGCCGTCGAATGGCGCTAGCTGCGCAGCATTTGTGCACCGCCGCCGTCAGTGTCAGCCAGTTTGCCGTGGCATACGGAGCTCCATCGCAGTCTTTAACACTGGTAGCATGCCGCGACAGCGTGGACGTGAACCGTATGTGCAGTTGACGGACTTTGAGCGAGGGCGTATAGTGGGCATGCGGGAGGCCGGGTGGACGTACCGCCGAATTGCTCAACACGTGGGGCGTGAGGTCTCCACAGTACATCGATGTTGTCGCCAGTGGTCGGCGGAAGATGCACGTGCCCGTCGACCTGGGACCGGACCGCAGCGACGCACGGATGCACGCCAAGACCGTAGGATCCTACGCAGTGCCGTAGGGGACCGCACCGCCTCTTCCCAGCAAATTAGGGACACTGTTGCTCCTGGGGTATCGGCGAGGACCATTCGCAACCGTCTCCATGAAGCTGGGCTACGGTCCCGCACACCGTTAGGCCGTCTTCCGCTCACGCCCCAACATCGTGCAGCCCGCCTCCAGTGGTGTCGCGACAGGCGTGAATGGAGGGACGAATGGAGACGTGTCGTCTTCAGCGATGAGAGTCGCTTCTGCCTTGGTGCCAATGATGGTCGTATGCGTGTTTGGCGCCGTGCAGGTGAGCGCCACAATCAGGACTGCATACGACCGAGGCACACAGGGCCGACACCCGGCATCATGGTGTGGGGAGCGATCTCCTACACTGGCCGTACACCACTGGTGATCGTCGAGGGGACACTGAATAGTGCACGGTACATCCAAACCGTCATCGAACCCATCGTTCTACCATTCCTAGACCGGCAAGGGAACTTGCTGTTCCAACAGGACAATGCACGTCCGCATGTATCCCGTGCCACCCAACGTGCTCTAGAAGGTGTAAGTCAACTACCCTGGCCAGCAAGATCTCCGGATCTGTCCCCCATTGAGCATGTTTGGGACTGGATGAAACGTCGTCTCACGCGGTCTGCACGTCCAGCACGAACGCTGGTCCAACTGAGGCGCCAGGTGGAAATGGCATGGCAAGCCGTTCCACAGGACTACATCCAGCATCTCTACGATCGTCTCCATGGGAGAATAGCAGCCTGCATTGCTGCGAATGGTGGATATACACTGTACTAGTGCCGACATTGTGCACGCTCTGTTGCCTGTGTCTATGTGCCTGTGGTTCTGTCAGTGTGATCATGTGATGTATCTGACCCCAGGAATGTGTCAATAAAGTTTCCCCTTCCTGGGACAATGAATTCACGGTGTTCTTATTTCAATTTCCAGGAGTGTAGTATTTCTACGAGTGAAAAACTGATTATTATTTTCAAAAGATCTTACTGATGCAATATCTAGTCCACTTCCTCCGTCTATTCAAACGGCTTACTTTCCAGCGTTTCTTACGAATAAAACATGGACGCTGATTAGGTTTACTTTGCGCTGTGACGATGTTGTGCGACCTTGGAACCACATAAAACTAACAGAACTGTTACACAGTAAAATGGTTCAAATGGCTCTTAGCACTATGGGACTTAACATCTGAGGTCATCAGTCCCCTAGAACTAGTTAAACCTAACTAACCTAAGGACATCACACACATCCATTCCCGAGGCAGGATTAGAACCTGCGACCGTAGCAGCAGCGCGGTTCCGGACTGAAGCGTCTAGAACCGCTCGACCACAGCGGCCGGCTGTTACACAATAACTTACCGTTTCTGCTCAGTTGTTGGGAGGTGGGTGTCACATTTTGAAGCTTCCTTATTGTACATGAAGGGTGCATGTGACCGACTGATGTCCATATTTCGTAGGTTGCTACAATTTTTGCTCGCACTCCTCTCCTTCGGGAAGAGCTGTGTGCCCGGTTTTAGTTACCTGCAAAACAAATTGAAAAAATATTAGCTTTCGTTTCTGATATTCGTTACTCTTGTAAACAGATTCACACGTATGTCTCTACGAAAGATTTGAGGTACACAAAAGTAAAAATACATAAAACCAATTTAGCCACTATATTTTCCTGAGGTACTGTCCCTGAAACCATATGTACTCTTAACTCCGTCCAAACAGCCCTCGAAAGGCCTAACGTAGCGATCGACCGTCGTTTCTTCTCAGCCCATGCGCTTCACTGGATGTGAATGTGGAGGGGCATGCGGTCACCACACCGCTCTCCTTGGCGTTGCCAGATTTCGTGACCAGAACCACAACTTCTCAGTCAAACAGCTCCTCAATTGGACTCACAAGGGCTGAGTGCGCCCCACTTGTTCAAAATGTTCAGATGTGTGTGAAATCTTATGAGACTTAACTGCTATGGTCATCACACACACTACTTAACCTAAAGTACCCAAAGGACAAACACACACACCCATGCCCGAGGGAGGACTCGAACCTCCGCTGGGACCAGCCGCACAGTCCATGACTGCAGCGCCTTACACCGCCCCACTTGCGAACAGCTCTCGACAGACCCGAAATTTCACCTACCCAAGTGCTAGCCAAGCCCGAAAGCGCTTATCTTCGGTGATCTGACGGGAAAATTAAAATTTAAAACAGTCTTGATCGCAATCTCGTTAAAACATTTTTTTTATTGGAGTGAGAGACCTTTTTCGACTCTATGTAATAGTTACACGAGCGTCGACGGTCGACAGAACTCATCTGGCAGTGTCAATCCACCGCTCTGGAGTCTGAAGATGACTCTTTCAGAGAGTCACTCCAACAAAAAACAAAACAAAAAAAAACTTTTAAGATCTTAAATATTTTCAAAATTTCGCGGACCTGTCAACAACTCTGTAAATATTAATTTTAATTTTAAATCAACAGCCTCAGTTGCAAGGATTACCTAGATTTACCTAGGTTTCAGTCGGGATAACCCAACCTTCTTCAGAATGAAAGTAACTACCGTTTGTCCATAGTGGACATCGTCAAGCTAAAACTACAAATCCATAAATTATCGTCAGACTGTAAGAACTTATCTAGAACTGCCTCGGCCCCACTTCGCGACCGCGATGCGGCAGCCACGAGTTGCTGTACTGGAACTGGCCGTAGCGTCATGAGGCTCGCCTAGGCGGACACAGTACCTTGAGCCTGCGCATAAACTGTGTGATAGTTACTTGTTGGGACAAGACGTGAACTTAACTCCTAACCCTGAATTTACTAGTAAAGTGAAATAAAAGGTACAGCTGAGGAAAAGGGCGTATTATATGTTATCCTGTGTAGAACGTACTCAGATCGACTGTCTTAACATTTATGAAGTATTCGTTGGTCATGATATGAGGAAGACATCACGTGCTTAGAACATGTGGCCTGTCTAGGAAAATGTTGTGCTTAAGCACTCCTAAGTTCTTTAAGGTGATTAAACTTCCTAGACAGGCCACATGTTCTAAGCACGTGATGTCTTCCTCATATCATGACCAACGAATACTTCATAAATGTTAAGACAGTCGATCTGAATACGTTCTACACAGGATAACATATAATACGCCCGTTTCCTCAGCTGTACCTTTTACTTCACTTTACTAGTAAATTCAAGGTTAGGAGTTAGGTTCGCGTGTTATCCCAACAAGTAACTATCACACAGTTTATGCGCAGGCTCAAGGTACTGTGTTCGCCTAGGCGGGCCTCACGACGCTACGGTCAGTTCCAGTACAGCACTCGTGGCTGCCTCATCGCGGTCGCGAAGTGGGGCCGAGGCAGTTCCAGATAAGTTTTTACAGTCTGACGATAATTTATGAATATTTAGCTTGACGATGTCCACTACGGACAAACGGTAGTTACTTTTGTTCTGAAGAAGGTTGGGGTATCCCGACTGAAACCTAGGTAAATCTAGGTAGACATTGCAACTGAGGCTGTAGATTTAAAATTAAAATTAACCTTTAAGATCGCTGACTATGTTTTCAAAAATCTTATGATCTGACGGGAATCGGGGTTACTAATGCGGCAAGGCCGCTGGCATATGTACTTCTGCGATCTTGTAAACAGATTTTTCATACAATTTTCTTCACGTTTTCTAAACTCACTTACGCGATTGTTGATATCGTCTTCAACATTAATTAATGTGTTCCCATATGAGTTCTCATTCTGGGGAACACGAAACTGCACTGTCTCATTAAAAGTATCCGAACGTCATTAATGGACATTAGTGAGGGGTGTGTCCACCCTTTGCCTTTATGAAGCACTGAATTGCTGGGGACACTTCTAATGACTTGTCTGAATGTCTGTGGAGCAATAGCAACCCATTCTTTTCAAGAGCCGAAACCAGAGGAGGCAGTGATGTTGGACGCTGGGGTCTAAAGCGAAACCGACGTTCTAAATCATGGCAAAGATTTACTTGGCCAGGTTGGAATGCTAGGCGGATCAACCCACTTGAGGAATGTTTCTCTCTAAAACCTGTTGCCTCACCTTTGCTAATTTATGATAGGGTGCACTGTCACGCTGATACAATAAACCTCTCCGAAATGTTCCTCTAATGTACCTAGTACACACAATGCTGTAAAATGTATTCACATTCTTCAACATTTACGGTTTTATTATATGCAACAAGAGGATCAGACCCTAACCACGAAAAACATCCGCATACTGTAACACCACCACCTCTGTACCTCAGTGTGAGAACTCACAAGTGATTCCTCCCGCAGATTTCATGCAATTTTTGACAACCACCTTTCGAAGTGCTCCACAGTCAGTGTCCGGCAGTACATCAGGTCTGCCTGGTCATGGTTTGGTGTGGATGTTCCCTCGCGTTTCCATTTCACAGTCACGTCGCCAACAATCGACATGGCCAGATTTAGAAGGGTTGTAATGTCCATGATGGATTTGTTACATAAGTGATATCCAATGACTAATCGACATTCTAAGTCACTGAACTCTCCAGACCGATCCACTCTGCTGTTACTGCGTCGCTACTGACAACATAACACTAGCCCCGTGCTTTAATCCTGCTGGTTACGCTATCTGGCGACATTTGGTGGTCAGTTCCGCATTACATACGTGTATCGGGATTCCTTTGGTCAGATAATGTACTGAATGCAACCAAGTCAGGACGTGATGCATTCTGCTTGCTAACTCTTGTGACAGGTGTTTACAAGGATCAAATTGGTTCAAATGGTTCTGAGCACTATGGGACTCAACATCTGAGGTCATCAGTCCCCTAGAAATTAGAACTACTTAAACCTAACTAACGTAAGGACATCACACACATCCATGCCCGAGGCAGGATTCGAACCTGCGACCGTAGCGGTCGCACGGTTCCAGACTGAAGCGTCCAGAATCACTCGGCCACACCGGCCAGCATCAAATTAGTCTGACATCAGGTAACAGTGCAGGAATGTACTGTCCAATCATTTTGACAAACAGAAAGATGGTTGTGTTGTAAGACACCTCGAAAATGCGCGAGGCGTATGTTCCAAGCCAGTCACCATGACAAAAAGGTCGTTTATAATATCAGATATTCTTTGTACTCGAATATACAGTCGATTCTTGTTACTTCTATCCTCAAAAATTCGAATATCTCAATAAACTGAACCAGTTGCCTGATGCTTTAAACAAACCTCGATAAATCGACGATACTGTGTGTGTGTGTTTTTTTTTTTTGTACACTCGATAAATCAAAGTGACTGTCATGACAAACCGCCTGTAGACACTGACTCATTCGAAGTCGGTGGCGCCGGCAGCTGTGGCCGAGCGGTTCTAGGCGCTTCAGTCCGGAACCGCGCTTATGCTACGGTCGCAGGTTCCAATCCTGCGTCGGGCATGGATGTGTGTGATGTCCTTAGGTTATTTAGGTTTAAGTAGTTCTAAGTCTAGGGGGCTGATGACCTCAGAAGTTAAGTCCCACAGTGCTCAGAGCCATTTGAACCATTTGAAGTCGATGGCTATTTAACAATCGGTACTTCGAATTATTTCGCTAATCTTTTCGTTCACTCTTCGCGACACTTCTTTGGTAATTGGAAAATACATAACCTACGAGGTGCATTCAAGTTCTAAGGCCTCCGATTTTTTTTTCTAATTAACTACTCACGCGAAATCGATGAAACTGGCGTTACTTCTCGACGTAATCTCTTCTCGACGTAATCGCCCTGCAGACGTACACATTTTTCACAACGCTGACGCCATGATTCCATGGCAGCGGCGAAGGCTTCTTTAGGAGTCTGTTTTGACCACTGGAAAATCGCTGAGGCAATAGCACCACGGCTGGTGAATCTGCGGCCACGGAGAGTGTCTTTCATTGTTGGAAAAAGCCAAAAGTCACTAGGAGCCAGGTCAGGTGAGTAGGGAGCATGAGGAATCACTTCAAAGTTGTTATCACGAAGAAACTGTTGCGTAACGTTAGCTCGATGTGCGGGTGCGTTGTCTTGGTGAAACAGCACACGCGCAGCCCTTCCCGGACGTTTTTGTTGCAGTGCAGGAAGGAATTTGTTCTTCAAAACATTTTCGTAGGATGCACCTGTTACCGTAGTGCCCTTTGGAACGCAATGGGTAAGGATTACGCCCTCGCTGTCCCAGAATATGCACACCATCATTTTTTCAGCACTGGCGGTTACCCGAAATTTTTTCGTGGCGGTGAATCTGTGTGCTTCCATTGAGCTGACTGGCGCTTTGTTTCTGGATTGAAAAATGGCATCCACATCTCATCCATTGTCACAACTGACGAAAAGAATGTCCCATTCATGCTGTCGTTGCGCGTCAACATTGCTTGGCAACATGCCACACGGGCAGCCATGTGGTCGTCCGTCAGCATTCGTGTCACCCACCTGGATGACACTTTTCGCGTTTTCAGGTCGTCATGCAGGATTGTGTGCACAGAAATGCCAACTCTGGAGGCGATCTGTTCAACAGTCATTCGGCGATCCCCCAAAACAATTCTCTCCACTTTCTCAATCATGTCGTCAAACCGGCTTGTGCGAGCCCGAGGTTGTTTCGGTTTGTTGTCACACGACGTTGTGCCTTCATTAAACTGTCGCACCCACGAACGCACTTTCGACACATCCATAACTCCATCACCACATGTCTCCTTCAACTGTCGATGAATTTCAATTGGTTTCACACCACGCAAATTCAGAAAACGAATGATTGTACGCTGTTCAAGTAAGGGAAACGTCGCCATTTTAAGTATTTAAAACAGTTCTCATTCTCACCGCTGGCGGTAAAATGTACTACAGTACATAAATCACTTGTTAAAATTGGTATTAAGATGAACAAGTGAGTCTCCCAAAAAAGAAGCAGGTTATTGAGGCCGTAGAATGGAATCTTTCGATATTGACCGTGCGCTCTGGCCACACCTCGTACCTGATACTCCAGCGGCAGTCGTATTAATTCTGCTCCACACTGTTGCTGGCATGCCTGAAATTATGTATCTAAATACGCAAGTGGGTTTAGGGGAGCCACTCAGCGTTAAACACAACACTGTCTTACAGCTGGTGGAGTGGAAAAAACAAGATGTAGCGATTCCGCCATCCACGTTGTCGCAAACTGGAAGCAGAAAGGTACGACTGCTGAAAAATGATCATGTAATAGGAGGAAGCGGAGCCGGTAAGGTGTGTTCCTGCCACATGGAAGAACTCCAACTAAAATGGTTTACACAGTGTAGAGGACAAAATATACGCTGAGTCATTTCCTGTGAGTCTTTGCACCGAACGGTTCGCGACTAGGAAGGTATATTTTCGATTTTGGTCACAGTATAAATTACAATTCAGTGAGAAAGCTGGAGATCAATGACACACAAAAAAGATCACTGATTCCTTTGGAAAATAAAAGTTTTGTAGGTATTTTCGGAAATTTGTGTGTGCCTTTCGTTTGCAGATTTAAAACAAGGAAAATTAATAAAATAGACTGCCTGATAAAAAAAGTGAAGCACCCAGAAGAAATGGTGGAGAGTCAATGTACAAAACATTGCCAGGTACGCAAATGATTACAGCTGCAATTCTCTGTGAGAGGTTGAATACCCATCGGAGTGCATTAGTTTATAAAAGACATCATCTTTAAATGCGATCATTTTTAGGTTAGGCTTTACCGTGACTGTTATTAACATTAAATGAAACAACAAGTTTACTGTTACCGGTCACCGTTTATTAATCCCAATCAAATGGTGTAATCTATGTACGACTTTACTGCTGTAGCCAATATGATCATTGTACTTCAAGTCTGTAACATTTCACCTGATTGTTATTAACAAGTATGAAGTTTAAGCCATTTTAACATTTCACCTGATTGTGTAAACGAGTACGCATGTTTAGCTGTTTTAACTTGTCAAAATTGGATTTATATACCACCTGAAGTACACACACATATATTTGACACCTCAAAACAAACACCTGCAAATGCTTTAAACAATTATTCTGTAATAATGTTGTTACGATGTATAATCTTTGCTTTTAGCGATTATGTCTTCTCTTCTGCTATACGAACCTTGCACCCAGCAGATTCCAGACGCCATATTTGTTTACAAATGTGACAGTATACATGTGATGTGTTACGACAGTAAAAGGAACCTGTGACCACTGGAGGTACTCTAGTTTACCTATTTTATGTTTACCATTAGATATCAGTTTAATTTTTTGTCAAAAGTAATCCTAAACAATATTCTGAAATAGTCTTGTTTCTCCACTAGGCAGTGCCACAAGTTGCTCCAAAAAATCGTAACACTACACACACACAAATGTCATGCTAACTAATGTAAATCCACCCGATGATGGAGGTTTAAACCTTTGAAACGCGTCGTGGAAATAAATAAAACGGTGACTGGTAACAGTAAACTTGTTGTTTCATTTAAAAGACATCATATTTACGCCAGTGATTGTAACACATTCTTTATTTCACGATTGCAGTTTCGGCCTTAGGCCATTATCAAGTGCAGATTTATGTGGCTTTAAACCACTTGGTGGCTTAGTCACTTGGTGCATAAGTGACTAGTGATGGACTAACGAACATGAGTGTCTACAGACTTTGTTGTATTATGACATATGGATGTGTGTGCTCGCAATGTGTAACAGCGTCGCGAATGTATTTAATAGTAATGACAACGACATATAAATGTGTCAGCTCATTTTAAGTTGACATGGCTTAAAGTCACAAAAATCTGCACTTGATAATGGCCTAAGGCCGAAATTGCAATCGTGAAATAAAGAATGTGTTACAGTCACTGGCGTAAATATGATGTCTTTTATAAAGTTCTACGTGACTGTGAATCCCAGATATAAAAAGTTAATTAAGTGGAGTGCATTAGCGTTGTTCGTGTTTAATGTTGTTACCAGACCTGGCAGGGTATGTAAGGGGCGCGAAGAGCATCAGATATTGGAGTGATCACTGTGAAGGACGCGGAGATGCCGCGTACTCGTGTGAGACAGCGTTATCAGCACCTGACAGAGTTTGAAAAGTGGTCTCACTGTCGGTCTCCATTTGGACAGCTGGTCGAATAGCGCAATATCCAGGTTTGCGGGGCAGTCAGATGTGACAGCGGGCCGACGTTGGACTGCGCGGGGACGTGAGGGCAAGCGTGCTCGCCGTCAAGATTCCCATCCACCACTTTTGGCGACCACAAGGGAGTATCACTGTATTGTGCACCAAGCATATCGTAAGCCCTTCGAGTAAGTAACGAACTACCTACACCATCCTGTGTCATTCCGCAGCTCTAGTCGCAGACTAGCAGCAGACGGACCAGGGAATTACAGTCCCGTGTATAGGCACCGCAACGCAAACGGCTGCGTCTGCAGTGGTGCCATCATTGGTGAGCACGAACTGCCGATGAATAGCGTCGTATTGTGGTCAGCGATGATTCGCAGTTCTGCAGTATTTCGGATGGCCGTTCTTCCAACGTTTTGGAGACGGACAGCGATGTTACTCCTCTCGTCATGGTTTGGGGAGCCATCGGATATGACATCCAGTCCCGACTGGTAGTGGTGGCGAGAGCACTGAGGGCACAACGGTACATCACGGACATACTATGTCTACATCTGTTCCTCTCAAGAGACAATACCGTGGTGCCATTTTCCAACAGGACAACGCTCGCTGACACATGGCACGTGTCTCTGTTAACTGTCTGTACGATGTTGAGGTAGTCCCGTTGTCAGAAAGGTCGCCAAATGTCTCCCCAATGGAACACGTGTGGGACCAGCTCGTCGTCAACACCGTCCAAGTGCCGCTATCCACGATACCAAATTAAGGACCAATTACGAGAACTGTGGGCCACCTTGCGTCAGGAAGAGATGCAAAAGCTTTAGGACACCTCCCCCAACTGAATCAGCGCACACATGCCGGCCAGAGGTGCTGCAACCTCTTACTGACAAGTGGGTTCTTACTGTCAAGTTGCCGCGCGGAGTGGCCACGAGGTTTGAGGCGCCATGTCACGGATTGTCCGGCCCCTCCCGCCGGAGGTTCGAGTCCGCCCTCGGGCACTGGTGTGTGTGTATGTTGTTCTTAGCATAAGTTAATTTAAGTTACTTGAGGTAGTGTGTAAGTCTAGGGGCCTATGACCTCAGAAGTTTGGTCCCTTAGGAATTCACACACACAGACACACACACACTGTCTAGTTCTTTGTAAATTTGACTCGATAATGTAACAACTGAAGTAACATCACATACGTTCTGAACGCGAAGCCTCGTTTCGTGCCTCCTGCCCCCTCCCTCCCTCCCTCCTCCAGGTTGCTTCACTTTTTTGTCATTTTATACTTCCCTCTGTGAAGAGAGAGAAATATTATTGACATTACAGTACTAATTTCTATCTTTGTTTTTGTAGGGAATACACTTACTTAGAGTTTTTATCGATTCTATCTTAATAAACCGAACTTTCGTTACATCGAGCTTTTCATATGTCAGTGGCTTTCAGTCTGCGGCTGTGCCTGTGAACGTTGGATGCACTGGCTTGTGATGTTTTATGGTTTGAGTTGACAATGCACGAGTGACAATGCACAATGCAAGTTGTGACGAGACGTAATCACTTTAAAAAAATTTAAGGTAGCTTATAACTCAAGACTTCTGTACCCCTTATGTGTCTGTTGGTACAATAAGTACTGTTTATCTGGTTTCCTTGTTTTTAACACTTGAAAATGGGATAATATTGTCCCGAAACGTGTTGTGGCAATCATCGCGCGAGTGACAACTGGGCTGAATATCCTCAATACTGCTCTTCATTTGTCGTTCGCCTGTTATTAAGAAGACAGTGAAAGCATAGAATAGGTGGCTTTTGGTGATTTACTGTCAATGTTCGCTAAAAGATCACACACCTGATGATGTTCTGTCTGGTTTCGTCTCCTACTACATGTGTTTTGTAGCCTAGTACTGAATTAAATAGAGACAGCAGGGGATCTACATGCCAATGAAAGTTAGTAGATTCTGGTAATGGAATCATCTATCCGGAAATTAACACACTAATGCAAGCTAGCCATGTCACAAATCTTCCTGAACGTATTGCTTACAAATAACAGCCTCTTGTCGGGCAACTGACTTTTTGTAGGAAAAGTCAGAAGATACAAATACTTCCGTAAATGTTCAAATGTGTGTGAACTCTTATGGGACTTACCTGCTAAGGTCATCAGTCCCTAAGCTTACACACTGCTTAACCTAAATTATCCTAAGGACAAACACACACACCCATTCCCGAGGGAGGACTCGAACCTCTGCCGGGACCACTTCCGTAAATAGGTATACTTACAGAGTAAAGTCTAGTCCCTATTACACAGAGTGCGGAAAGAAAATGAAACTGAGACGCAGTAAAGAAGGAAGCGAGCCGTAGGTAACGAATGCAGCCACAGAAATCAGGTGTTCGGACGATGAAGCTTAGCACGCTACGACGTGTGGTACCCCGCGGTGCAGATCGTACGATAGCACACTCCCAACCTGAGGTTGCGGCGCCTTCCCTAAGACAAGCCATGACGAACATAGTGGGTGGCTAATCACGAAGCCGCTGCCACTCGCAGCAAAATGGCGGCAACTGCCACGCAGTGATTCTCGCGATGTAGACACTCTCAGAAACTGCAACATAAATGTGCTGCATAGGGGGTCTTCGGGCTATTTGTAACCTCGGGAGCCAGCCTCGGTTAACAACTACGCAGCGCAAAATTAAAGCATCACTTTTTACAAACCCCGTAACTGTGTCCCGTTTTAACGGATAAGTTTGAAATTTGGCTCAAACGTGCCTACGGCCTTTCTCCGCAATGGTGCAGAAGCGTGGAGGCGTGCGACTTCAATCTCGGTCCCGAAGAAGCTTCTTACAACAAGGTGTCGATACTTGCACAACAAGATGTCGACACTTGCGAAAAACAGGCCAAGGTTCAGAAGTTCATGAGACGTGTTGGGTGTGCTAAGGCTGTCACATTGGCGTCAAATTTCACCAGCGTTCTGCTCAATGCCACCGCCAATGGCTGGCAGAGGAGAATATTTCAGACACATCACCGCTCCGAATCGGAACGAAAAGGCCTTAGTGGGTGACATAAATGCAGACAGTTAAACCACTCTTCCCTTGGAACGTTGATTCCCACACATTTCGAAAACGACAATTCGCAGTGCGATGAGCAACACCAAGACGTTGTTAACAATGTTCGACAACTCTGATACCCTCGGACGTTTCAACCCTTCTGCGTGGACATTGTCAGGCTGCGTTCCCATCGAAGGTGATCAGACACCTTTGAAGTGCAGTGCGACCGCAAGTTTTGCTTCTGTGGTCAGGGTGGAGCCACTTCGTTCAAATCCATTCGACAAAATTTTAACGTGATCAGAAGTTGCAAAGAGTCCTTATACTTTTGCAGTGTTCCTGTTTCTCACCCTGCTATGGCATGATCACAAAGGGTTGCGACTTTGACACATGCACGAATAAAATGGCAAAGGATCCCTCTGAGATCCCTCCACCTTCCCTAGTTTTGGAAAACCCTCGGTCATAGCAAAGGATCCCTCTGAGATTCCCCCCTCCCCCTTCTTCCCCAGTCTGCGGAAACTTTGGGTGCGAACCACTCATATTTACTGAGAATTTTAAAAATATACCTTCACAGAGAAAACTTGCATAGTAACATGAGGTTCCTACAGGTCGGCAACCACGTGACACCCCTTCAACGCCAGGTGCCTGCCTGCAGGCGAATGAAGTTCTAAGCTATGGCTTCTTTCTTTTTTTTTTTTTTTTGCAAGTGTCGACACATTGCAGTTTCAAGTGTCTTCGAGATCGAGAATGACGACACAGAGCGCCATGTTTTTTCACCATTACAGAGGAACGTTGTAAGCAGCTTTGAACCAAATTTCAACCTTAATGTTGGAATGGGAAACAATTACAGGCTTTTGAAAAAGTATTGTTTTAGTTCCATTGTGCAGTGTAGTTTCTCATAGCCAGCATAACAGGAGTTGGATGCAGAACCGGTTCCGCAGCCTGGTGGAGTGGCACTGTCCTTTGACACCAACATTGGGACACCTGTTTGGGCGCGAATTCTCAGAACGAGGGATGTGCGGTGTCACCGCCAGACACCACACTTGCTAGGTGGTAGCCCTTAAATCGGCCGCGGTCCGTTAGTATACGTCGGACCAGCGTGTCGCCACTATCAGTGATTGCTGACCGAGCGCCGCCACACGGCAGGTCTAGTCTGGAGAGACTCCCTAGCACTCACCCCAGTTGTACAGCCGACTTTGCTAGAGATGGCTCACTGATTACATGCGCTCTCATTTGCAGAGACGATAGTTTAGCATAGCCTTCTGCTACGTCATTTGCTACGACCTAGCAAGGCGCCATATTCTTCAAGAATGTATTCTGAACTGATAATATTATGAATCATGTACCGTCAAGATGGATTAAAGTTAAGTATCAAACTAATTACGTCGCTTTCTGAATTCTTATTCTTTGTCATGTTCCAGACCTCACGTCAGTGTATAGTCCTTCCCTCCTCACGCCAGCCTGCGTGAGCTAGAACGCGTGTATTTCGGTCTCCTCTAGTAACACGGTGTTGGCTCTTCTGCCAACACAACAGGATGTAACAGGTGTACCTGTGCCACGGTATGACTGAACTTAAATATGAAGTAACGGCCAGGGAACTTTGTTGGATTTCACCATCTTCGGCGTTTTCTGCATTAATTAAACTGTGAATGTCAAAGATACCTCTGCCCCTCCCATCAGTAGCCTTCTATGCAGAGAAGACAGACATACGTGATGTCTGCCGGCCTGTGGAAATTAATTCAATAGTATAAAAAGGGTAGGCTGTGGGCCTATAGGGTATCGTGCGACTGGATTCGTGATTTCCTGTCAGGAAGGTCGCAGTTCGTAATAATAGACGGCAAATCATCGAGTACAACTGAAGTGATATCAGGTGTTCCCCAGGGAAGCGTCCTGCGACCTCTGCTGTTCCTGATCTATATAAATGACCTGGGTGGCAATCTGAGCAGTTCTCTTAGGTTGTTCGCAGATGATGCTGTAATTTACCGTCTAGTAAGGTCATCCGAAGACCAGTATCAGGTGCAAAGCGATTTAGAAAATATTGCTGTATGGTGTGGCAGATGGCAGTTGACGCTAAATAACGAAAAGTGTGAGGTGATCCACACGAGTTCCAAAAGAAATCCGTTGGAATTCGATTGCTCGATAAATAGTACAATTCTCAAGGCTGTCAATTCAACGAAGTACCAGGGTGTTGCCGGCCGCGGTGGTCTAGCGGTTCTAGGCGCTCAGTCCGGAACCGCGCGACTGCTACGGTCGCAGGTTCGAATCCTGCCTCGGGCATGGATGTGTGAGATGTCTTTAGGTTAGTTATGTTTAAGTAGTTCTAAGTTCTAGGGGACTGATGACCATATATGTTAAGTCCCTTAGTGCTCAGAGCCAACTAGGGTGTTAAAATTACGAACAACTTCAGTTGGTAAAACCACATAGATAATATTGTGGGGAAGGCGAGCCAAAGGTTGCGTTTTATTGGCAGGACACTTAGAAGATGCAACAAGTCCACTAAAGAGACAGCTTAAACTACACTCGTTCGTCCTCTGTTAGAATATTGCTCCGCGGTGTGGGATCCTTACCAGGTGGGATTGACGGTGGACATCGAAAGGGTGCAAAAATGGCAGCTCGTTTTGTATTATCACGTAATAGGGGAGAGAGTGTGGCAGATATGATACGCGAGTTGGGATGGAAGTCTGTAAAGCAAAGACGTTTTTCGTCGCGGCGAAATCTATTTACGAAATTTCAGTCACCAACTTTCACTTCCGAAGGCGAAAATATTTTGTTGAGCCCAACCTAGGAATGATCATCAAAATAAAATTAGAGAAATAAGAGCTCGAACAGAAACGTTTAAGTGTTCGGTTTTCCCGCGCGCTGTTCGGGAGTGGAACGGTAAAGAGATAGTATGATTGTGGTTCGATGAACCCTCCGGCAAGCACTTAAATGTGAATTGCAGAGTAATCATGTAGATGTAGATGTAGATGAAGTTTGGCAACTTATTGATTAATCTACAAACGTATCGCAGTGGCCCGCATCTCGTGGTCGTGCGGTAGCGTTCTCGCTTCCCACGCCCGGGTTCCCGGGTTCGATTCCCGGCGGGGTCAGGGATTTTCTCTGCCTCGTGATGGCTGGGTGTTGTGTGCTGTCCTTAGGTTAGTTAGGTTTAAGTAGTTCTAAGTTCTAGGGGACTGATGACCATAGATGTTAAGTCCCATAGTGCTCAGAGCCATTTGAACCAATATCTCAGTGTAGTATGAAAGCACTAGGAAATTTATCAGGAGTCCGAATGTGTGACAGAAATGAAAGAATTAATTTTATTCCTCTCTCTTACTTTGTGGGAGGGCAGGTATGGACAGTCGTTGTGGCCTCGCCACGTACCATATCAGTTTCACCAGATCACTGCATAACACGCTATTCGAAATTTTTGTGAGGTCCCTCGTCCCTCGAATTATCGATGGTGTATTGAACTCCACCTGTCGCACGTGTTTCATGTGGATCCCAGACAGCAGTGAGGCAGGCCCACGGTCGGTGTTCCGTGATGCAGACGTGCAGCTCTGAATGGGATTCCGCGGCGGCGTTCACCACCTGCTGTCGGCTGCGGTACCGCTACACGGCGAGGTCCGCTGCGGGCCTTAAAAGGCGACGCGGCCAGAGGCAGCCGGGACCCACGGGGCGTGCAAAGCAAGGACGCCGCGCCGCCGTCGGCCCGTTAAGGCCCCTGGTCCAGTTGGCGAGAGGCGCGCAACTCTGCCAAGTAGCGACACAGCGTCCAACGAAAAGTATCGGTATTTCAGTATCCCTAAACACAGACCTTGCCGTTGGTGGGGAGGCTTGCGTGCCTCAGCGATACAGATGGCCGTACCGTAGGTGCAACCACAACGGAGGGGTATCTGTTGAGAGGCCAGACAAACGTGTGGTTCCTGAAGAGGGGCAACAGCTTTTTCAGTAGTTGCAAGGGCAACAGTCTGGATGATTGACTGATCTGGCCTTGTAACACTAACCAAAACGGCCTTGCTGTGCTGGTACTGCGAACGGCAGAAAAGCAAGGGGAAACTACGGCCGTAATTTTTTCCGAGGGCATGCAGCTTCACTGTATGGTTAAATGATGATGGCGTCCTCTTGGGAAAAATATTCCGGAGGTAAAATAGTCCACCATTCGGATCTCCGGGCGGGGACTACTCAGGAGAACGTCGTTATCAGGAGAAAGAAAACTGGCGTTCTACGGATCGGAGCGTGGAATGTCAGATCCCTTAATCGGGCAGGTAGGTTGGAAAATTTAAAAAGGGAAATGGATAAAAAATGGTTCAAATGGCTCTGAGCACTATGGGACTTAACATCTGTGGTCATCAGTCCCCTAGAACTTAGAACTACTTAAACCTAACTAACCTAAGGACATCACACACATCCATGCCCGAGGCAGGATTCGAACCTGCGACCGTAGCAGTCGTGCGGTTCCGGACTGAGCGCCTAGAACCGCTAGACCACCGCGCCCGGAAATGGATAGGTTAAAGTTAGATATAGTGGGAATTAGTGAAGTTCGGTGGCAGGAGGAACAAGACTTTTGGTCAGGTGAATACACGGTTATAAATGCAAAATCAAATAGGGATGATGCAGGAGTAGGTTTAATAATGAATAAAAAAAAATAGGAGTGCGGGTAAGCTACTACAAACAGCATAGTGAACGCATTATTGTGGCCAAGATAGACACGAAGCCCACGCCTACTACAGTAGTACAAGTTTATATACCAACTAGCTCCATGGAGAAGAAATAAAAACTTTGAGGTTCGCCGATGACATTGTAATTCTGTTAGAGACAGCAAAGGACCTGGAAGAGCAATTGAATGGAATGGGCAGTGTCTTGAAAGGCGGATATAAGATGAACATCAACAAAAGCAAAACAAGGATAATGGAATGTAGTCGAATTAAGTCGGGTGATGCTGAGGGAATTAGGTTAGGTAATGAGACACTTAAAGTAGTAAAGGAGTTTTGCTATTTGGGGAGCAAAATAACTGATGATGGTCGAAGTAGAGAGGATATAAAATGTAGACTGGCAATGGCAAGGAAAGCGTTTCTGAAGAAGAGAAATTTGTTATCATCGAGTATAGATTTAAGTGTCAGGAAGTCATTTCTGAAAGTATTTGTATGGAGTGTAGCCATGTATGGAAGTGAAACATGGACGATAAGTAGTTTGGACAAGAAGAGAATAGAAGCTTTCGAAATGTGGTGCTACAGAAGAATGCTGAAGATTAGATGGGTAGATCGCATAACTTATGAGGAAGTATTGAATATAATTGGGGAGATGAGGAGTTTGTGGCTCAACTTGACTAGAAGAAGGGATCGGTTGGTAGGACATGTTCTGGGGCATCAAGGGATCACCAATTTAATATTGCAGGACAGCATGGAGGGTAAAAATCGTAGAGGGAGAGCAAGAGATGAATACATTATGCAGATTCAGAAGGATGTAGGTTGCAGTAGGTACTGTGAGATGAAGAAGTTTGCACAGGATAGAGTAGCATGGAGAGCTGCATCAAACCAGTCTCAGGACTGAAGAGAACAACAACAACACAGTATAAAACCATTAAATCCCCAAGCTCGATTCTTTAACCAATCGAATTCCAATAGCTCCCGAACTGGGTCTCCTACAATGACATATTTCGTACCTCCATTCAATGGTATATGTGTATGGTATACTGTGCCGCGCGTGATTAGCCGAGCGGTTTGAGGCGCTGCAGTCCCGGCGGAGGTTCGGGCATGGGTGTGTGTGTGTTTGTCCTTACGGTAATTTAGATTAAGTAGTGTGTAAACTTAGGGACTGATGATCTTAGCAGTTGAGTCCCGTAAGATTTCACACACATTTGATCATTTTTTGCATACTGTCTTCAAAATACGAGGACGTTCAATAAGTAATACAGTCTACTTTTTCCGAAAGCAGGTTGGTTTAATTCGGGATACCAATACAACATGTCATACTCCATTCTTCTGGCTACAAAACTCTATTTCTCGCCGGCCGCGGTGGCCAAACGGTTCTAGGCGCTTCAGTCCGCAACCGCGCGACTCCTACGATCGCATGTTCGAATCCTGCCTCGGGAATGGATGTGTGTGATGTCCTTAGGTTAGTTAGATTTAAGTAGTTCTAAGTTCTAGGGGACTGATGACCATAGATGTTAAGTCCCATAGTGCTCAGAGCCATTTGAACCATTTTCAACTGAGCCACGATGAGCAGCGGAGATGTGTTTGGAGACGTTCCAGACAGCGTATTATCACCCAGCGTTTGTGCAGAACAGGTCTCAGGTATCAGTTAATTATTAGTGCCAGTAACAGTTTAAGCAATACTAATCGTGCGCCACTGTGCGTCATGAAATGACAACGAATATTCAGATCAGAGTAATGAGTCAGATTACTGATTTAATTGACGAGAAAATTTAGCAAAATGTGAATAATTATTCTTGTAGACTCCTTTTAAGTGCTATAAAAGTCGTTAGAATTACATTTTCGTATACAAGATGCTCTTGCACCTTCGCAAATAAATGTAGATAGTGGTTCGACCCATCAGCCGCCTCCGAGAAGTTAGGCGCTTCCATGTGTTCCGGTGAATTAACACAAATGCATTGCGTTGCATCACCTGGCGGGCAAAGCACTGAGTCCTCCTCTTCAGCACCAATATATTGCAACCGCAGTACACCGCTGCACACTGACTGTTCACGCTCCCTCTGATGTTCCTCTTCTGCTCTTTCGATTTAACAATACCTGCGAGCTGTAACTGTTTTAGGGATTGGTATTTTCCTTCCATCGTGTATCAACCTCTATTAGTTATTACAAAGCGGAATATCCATATGTGGAATTTAGTTATACCAACATAATATATTCCTTTTTGATATAGTAAGGAGTAAGAAGCCGCTTCAGCTCTTTAATCTTTTCGTTATCAGATCACCCTGACTGGCGCTCGCCACCTACTCTGTGGTGTCCCTCCGCAGCTCCTGGTCTCGCAGTCGCGTCCTCTCTTCCCGAGCACGGGGTCCCGGGATCGATTCCCGGCGGGGTCAGGCATTTTCACCTGCCTCGAGATGACTGGGTGTTTGTGTTGTCCTCATCATTGAATTATCAATCATGAAAGTGGCGATACTGGACTAAGCAAAGGTTGGGAATTTGTATGGGCCCTGATAACAGCGCCGTCCGGCGCCCCAAAAACCAAACATCATTATCATCTGTGGTGTCCAGGATGTGGCTAGTCTCTGTGGTGGAGAGTGACGGTAAGCCCAAGCCTCACAGCGACGTGCATGCGCTCTGCCAGATGCACCTCTTCATCATGTTGCAGGAGCTGCTCTCTACAGAGGGCGCCTTCTGCCTAGGTCTACTGGGAGAGGTCTCCTTCCTTTGCTCCTGGATGGAGTTTCTGGCGACGCCTGTCTACTGCCCTTCCTGCAGGAAGCGTGCCAGTAGCGCTGAGTTTGTGGGAAGCGCTGCCGCCCCCCCCCCCTCCCCAGTCTTCATTGGCCTACCCTCTCCCTGACACTCTGCCTCTGCTCAAGCACACTGCTGGGAGTCTGAGGGTCCCTCCTGCCGTTCTCAAGAAATTACAGGTGGCCAGATCCCTGGCCGTAGCCTGCTGGCGCTGGCCATCTACATCACGACAACGCAGCAGTAATTGCAGCCAACAGTATCACCAGCTCAGCACTGGTAACTGGCTGCTATTGGGGTTGGATGGATTCTCGACCAGCCTCAGAGTGTCGCTGTCGCTCCAGCACGTTACCATCCAGGGAGGCCACCTGGTGCTGCTTCAGGTGCTTACTGTTGGATGTCTGCTTGTCTGACGAGATATCCTGAGGAGTCGAAGATGTGTTCTTCACAGGAGAACCTGCACACTGAAGGGAGTGATAAGAAGGGGGCAGAGAGTAGGTGAGTGGGGTGGAGGGGGGCATAGAGGAGGTGGCCAGGAGGAGTGGAGCAGGATCACTTTCTCCAACTCAGGGGTGAGAGGAATCTGATGCAGCAGAGCTGTTGCATGAGCCCAGCCTCACGTGATGACTGGTGGTGAATCCAAGGGCGCATCACTTCTTTCAAGGAGGGAAGTGATGATGGGACTAACGATCATCCTGATGACCTAGACTATGGTGGCACTAGCCCCACATCAGACACCACCCCCACTTCCCTGTAGAAGTGGGGGCTCATCAACACGGCCACCTCCAGCTGCTGCAGATGGCATGGCTGTGCATTTTGGCTGACCTCCACTGGCATTGTGCAGTGAGACCCTTGCGTGTGTGCCTGCTCCACAACCCAAAGTTGCTAGTATCTGTCTTCCTGTTACTGCCCTGTTCTGTGTGTTGCTGTTTTTGAGGTTCTGCATGAATGGCAGGCGACCGTATGATGCCAACCGTGGAATGACTGCCAGGGCGTGTGTGGGAGGTGGTGGCAGCAGAAGTCATTGCTGAGGAGGAGCAGCAGTCTTGCGAAGGGTGAGATGTGTCCACTGTGGAACAGGGGCAGCCACAGCTGTGACACCACCACACTTGGTCACACTAGTGGAGACGGGCCCAGCAGCCAGCAACAGTGACAGCAACGGCACAGCATTGACTTCGCAAGAGGAAGAGTCGACAACATCCACTGGCCAAGAACTACTGGAGCTCCAAGCCAGCACCTGCTGTTGCTGCGGTTGAGCTGCAGCTCTGCTCTGTTAGAATCCCCCCCCCCCCCATCTCCCCCACGGATTGGAGGAGGCGATCCTGCCCCTTCTCCTCACCCCCTTCTCTCTGTTCCCCAACTTTCTGACCCACTCTTCTTCACTCTCTCCTCTCCAACCCCCTCCACGCTATTCCTCTCCTATGGCAGTGGGGGTCTGACATCAATGAGCAGGTTCTCCTGAGAAGTGAAGATGACTGCATCCTCTGAAGAGCTCATCAGACGAGTGGGCGTCCAGTGGCGAGCATCTGGAGCAGCACGAACAACCTCTCTTGACAGCGAGGCACTGGAGCAGGTTGAGTCTCCCTTCACACCCAGTGGCAGCCAGTGCCCAACGGAATATGGCGCTGAGTTGGAGCTGCTGTCAGCTTCACCTGCTGCTGGTGATCCACGGGCCGCCGTGTGCAGACAGCTGGCGCCAGTGAGCTAGAGCCAGGGAACCATGCAGGATCCCCCAAGTGTGCACGGACAGAGGCAGAGGGCCCGCAAGAGGGCAGGACAATTCAGCGCCGCTGTCACCTCCCCAGTAGCTCCAGTCAGGAGCAGGAGCTGGAGGTGGAGGAACTTCTCTCAGCAGCAAGTGGATAAAGGAAGGAAAAGACCCACCAAAGTTTAATAACGAAATTCGGCGGATGCTGAGGCTGTTGCACTCTATTCAAAAGGGAACGCATAAATAAGGACAAGCGAAGGTTAGTAGATATTCGAGCGTCTGCAAACAGATCTATGTGCGGAGCATACAACTACTACCGTCACAAATTAGCGAAAGTGCTGGCAGTGTTAACACACCGTATTTGTATAGGTTACGACGTTTAGAGTCTTTACAACATCTGTGACGTAAGTGTATCATTTAAAGAATGGAAGGAGTTAATCTGGTATTTGAGAAACTCAAGAGAATGCGCTGCATGCAACTGTCAGTGTGGACACGAGCATTATAACAAGCAAGGAAATTTTCGTCAAGTCTTTATACGAGAGGCGTTCAATAAGTAATGCAACACATTTTTTTCTGAAAGCATGTTATTTTTATTCTGAATTTCAATACACCACATTATTCCACACTGTCGTGGCTATAAAACGCTATTTTTCAACATTACCCCCGTTCAATGCGACGGCCTTACGACACCTTACTGGGAGGCCCTGTATACCTGCATCGTATCACTCTAATGGGTGACTTTGGACACAACGTGTTGCTGCATCAATAACCTCTACATCACACACGTACTGCTTCCCGCGGTGTGCATCTTTCATTAGACCAAAAACGCGGAATCAGAAGGTGCGACATCTGAGCTGTAGGGGCGACGAACACACTACCTCGTTTCTCACCGACGGCAGCACAATACACTTTTGAGTTGATCGTTGCATCGTGACGGAGGACATCAATCAGAATAAGCCCTTTATAGTCCCAGAAGACCATCGCTGTGAATTTAGCTGCTGAGGGTGACAGTTTTAACTTTTGTAATTCTTCATGCTTTCCCGGCGATCTGATGACATCTTGGATATTCGGGAATCCAGCCGGATGTTCGCGTCGTTCTCGCACGATATTTCAACAGCGTGCCTCGCTGTCTTCTTCAGGTGCTACCTGAGACTGGTCCTTGGGTCGATCGAGTCCAGTATTTATGCCTGGGAGGAGCTCAACGGATGTGGTTATCATCTGAGGTGTGTCAGACCCGGTCTGAGATGTTGGGTACTGCCGACGGCAGTCGGAACATCTGCGACTGGAGGGGTCCGTTGAAGCCGAGTCTGGCGGGCGCGGACCACGATGGAACACTCGACCCGGCGCGGACCGATCAGGGAACGCCCAGCTCCTCCCAGGCGTAAATACTGGACTCGATCGACCCAAGGACGATTCCCGCTCACGCTGCGGTGAGGTACGCATAGCTGACTGTCGCTGTTGCTACTGGAGATGCCTGGACGTGGAAGGGGACGCAAAGCTGCTGCCTTGGCGGAGTTGCTGCTCACGATAGCAGGGACTTCCGGCAAGAAGAAGAGGAAGACTGCAGCGCAGTGCTTTCCCTGCCAAAAGCTTGACCACGTCGCCAAGCACTGCAGCGGCGCAGTTGCGTGCTTGAAGTGTGCGCAAGCACACGACACACGCGACTGCAAAAAGCAGAAGGACACCCCCTGTACCTGCGCCAACTGCGGCGGCGCACATGCGGCCAACGCCCGTTCCTGCGCCTACAGAAGAAACTGGCGCGGGCCGGAGAAGAAGACGCAGAAGCAAGTGACCACCACACACGAAGAGGTGGTCACTTGTACGGAAGACGACGTCACCAGGCGCCTCAACGACGCCGTACAAGAAGCCATGTCCGCCTTCAAATCCGCCATGGCGGAAGAGAGAGCGGCCATGCTGGCGGAACTGGGCGAGGCTCGGCGTCAGATTGCTGAGCTGACGCAGGAGCTTCGCTCAGCCAAAGAAGTCTCCGCCACAACAGAAGACACGGTCACCCAGACGACTCCTCCACGTGAGAAGGAGTCCGCGACGGTGGCCACGCAGACCGACGAGCCTGCCGAAGGGGAGGCGACACAGCACAAGAAGGACACCGAAGCAGCAGCGCAAGAAGAAGAGTGGGAAGAAGTCCCATTCCTGCCGCTTCCAGACATGTACAGCGCAAGCGCTGTAACGAAGGAGATCGCTGACTCGCTTCGCGATGATACATACCCCCACCACGACAACCCTTATCCTTTCGTTCCACCTAACCATCCTAAACCTAAACTCCCACATCACCCATTTGGGTATCAAGAAGGCTTTATTGGTTTTTTGTAGGGAGGATTTCAATCTGATTGATTCCCAACCTATCTTCACAGAGTGGCAAATGCGCTGTATCATCATCTCTCTGGTCAACGGAGAATATGATAAGGCAGGATACGTTACGCACAGTATCCCAACCGAGGGACAGCCCTCAGCAACAAGCAAGAAGAAGAAGAAGAAAAATAGTCATCTCGACAAGCCCAAGAAATAGGTCATCGGCACTCCTTGCCAGTCCAGATACGACCACACGTACAGAAAGAAGACTCTACAGATTCCCAGGGGAGTAAAGGCCAACAGGCCACAAACTTCCACTCGCACCCCCTCACAGTGAGGAAGTCATAATAGGAGAGCAGCAGACCCAAGGACCAGTCTCAGGTAGCACCTGAAGAAGACAGCGAGGCACGCTGTTGAAATATCGTGCGAGAACGACGCCAACATCCGGCTGGATTCCCGAATATCCAAGATGTCAGTTTTAACTTTTACTTCGGACGAGAGATGGTGTGGTGCCACTCTGTGGTCTGCTGCTTTGCTTCCGTTTGCAAGTGACTAATCCGTGTTTTATTACCCGTGAAGATATTCGACAAAAGTTTGCCACGATCGGCCTCGTAACGCGCAAGCAACTCATAGATGGCTCTTCGTTGTTCTTTACGGTCTTCTGATAGTCGGCGAGGAATTCAGGGACACACAGCTTTGAGTACCCCAAGTGGTGGACGATTGTGTCAGCACTAACAACAGAGACTCCCATTTGTGCAACGGGGTGTTTCATTGTGATTCGTCGACCACCTAGAATGAGAGTGGCCGCACGTTCTGACATATCAAGAGTCTCAGCTGTGAGCGGTCAGCCAACATGCGGGAGGTCGGGCACGTTTGCGTGACCTCTTCCGTTGATGACAGACGCCTCGCCTGACAACACATCATGCTTCTGTTGAGGTCCCCGCGGACTTTCTGCGAGAGGCTACGAATATCTGCAGTGCTCTGGTTTTCCGCCAAAAGAAACTCGGTGTCAGCTCTCTGGCTGGAACGCACCTCCTTCACAGATCCCATTTTCGTAGATGAAACTATAGAGGCTGAAGCGGGAATATTCCACGATGTCCGACAGCAAATTCCGCATTTTTCCTACCGAAACTGGTCGAGAAAAAAAGATGCGTTGCATTAATTATTGAACGCACCTCGAACTTAACGCAAACTGATAACTGAGTATCGTTTTGTCACAAGCCACGTCGCACTGTTCAATATTCACCTCCGTCGCACGAACTACAGTTTGTAGTTAATTTACCAACATGTCTTCCGGTCCAGATGGTATACCAATCAGGTTCCTTTCAGAGTATGCAGACACAATAGCGCCTTACTTAGCAATCATATACAGCCGCTCACTTGGCGAAAGCTCTGTTCCTAAGGACTGGAAAGTAGCACAGATCACAACAATATTGAAGAACAGACCCATATCACTGACCTCAATTTGCAATAGGAGTTTGGAGCAAATACTGTACTCGAACATTATGAAAATGACTTATTGACACATAACCAATACGGATTCAGAAAATATCGTTCTTGTGCAACACAGCTAACTCTTTATTCCCATGAAGTAATGAGTGCTGTCGACAAGGGATCTCAGATCGATTCCATATTCCTAGATTGTGTCACTGCATTCGTGACTTCCTCTCAGAGAGGTCACAGTTCATAGTGATACACGGTAAATCATCGAGTTGAACAGAAGTGATATCTGGCGTTCCGCAAGGTAGTGTCATAGGCCTTCTGCTGTTCCTGATTTACATAAATGATTTAGGGGATGATCTGGAGAGAATTTCTGTATGGTGTGAAAAGTGGCAATTGGCACTAAAGAAAGAAAAGTGCGAGGTCATCCACATGGGTACTAAAAGAAATTTGATAAATTTTGTGTATACGATAAATCGTACAAATCTAAGGACTGTCAATTCGAGTAAATACCTAGCAATTACAAGTACGAGCAACTTAAATTGGAAAGACCACATAGATAATATTGTAGGGAAGGCGAAAAAAAGACTGCGCTTCGTTGGCAGAACACTTAGAAGATGCGACAAACCCACTTAAGAGACAGCCTACATTACACTTGTCCGTCCACTGCTGGAATATTGCTGCGCGGTATGGGATCCTGGCCAGGTAGGATTGACGGAGGACGTCGAGAGGGTGCAAAGAAGGGCAGCTCGTTTCGTGTTATCGCGCAATAGGGGTGAGTGTGTCACTGATATGATACGCGAGTTGGGGTGGCAGTCACTGAGACAAAGGCGGTTTTCTTTGCAGCGAGATCTATTTACGAAATTTCAATCACCAACGTCCTCTTCGGAATGCGAAAATATTTTGTTGTCACCCACCTATGTAGGGAGAAACGATCATCATAATAAAATAAGAGAAATCAGAGCTCGTACGGAAAGATTTAGGTGTTCTTTCTTCCCACGCGCCATTCGAGAATGGAATGGTAGAGAAGTAATGTGAAAATGGTTCGATGAACCTTCTGCCAGACACTTAAGTGTGAATGGCAGAGTAACCATGTAGATGTAGATGTTTCTCATCATGTTGGTGTTTTGATGCAGCACGCTTTATTCCGCCGTTTGCTCCGGAAGTTCGCGTGGAGTTAGCAGTGACAGTCCGTACTGCTCGACAAGAATCACACAGCCGACACAGCAGGAGAAACACAGCTATCTCTCATTCGATAAATTACACACTGTAAACACAGCCAATTATTCGATGCACCCATCACAGCCGACTGGCCACACAGAAAACAAAGGCGCTATCTCCTAGTGGCTGAAGCGATGACAGAATGACGGATGAACAGAAATCGTTTGCGACAGCGATATATCGATTCATTCTCCCGCTACTTTTCTCATCCCATTTAATTCTAGCACAGCCGCTTACTCTTCTTCATTTTTAGTTATTTAGTTTCCAGGCATTCTTTTTGTTTTCTTTTAATTATTATCATATGTCCCTTTTTACTTAAGTATTTGTTGTTACTCACAGTATAAAGATGAGGGATTCTTCTGTCTATGATTAACACATGGAATGGGACGGAAAGACTAGAAATGCTGTTAGCCTATACACCCTTTTACCGGCAAACTCTATGGTAGACTACAATTGTTTACATAGATTTAACCATGCATCCAGCCACTTTGAATAATGGCTGACGCCGTTAAGGTTAGGCCTACGATTTAGCTGATTCGTCTGAAATGTTCAAAAATCCCCGCTGGGGATCTTCAACCTCACGGATGCCCCATTTGATACTTGCAGACCTAAAAGATCGTTTGATGTTGCCCTCCTCCTCTTCTCAATCAGGTTCATTCCCAAAAGCAAATGAAAAACATTCGGGAATATTCTTAACTTTCTAGTGATTTATTTCCTTTGGAAAATTTACTTTTTACATATTAGCTGCTGATCCAACAGAAGTAAAGAAAATAAAGACAAGTAATTTGTGAATGCCAGTCGCTATTATCTTGTTCTCATGAATGTCTGATAAAACTAAAAACAAATTAAAAACGTAATAAGTTTTGAAAAGGAGATTGATGAAAGGTGTGTTCAGTGACGTGTTTATTAGATTTTTTAGTGCTTGAATGTATTCTTTCGGTAATTTTGTCATTTAAAATGACGTCATCTACATCTACATGGTTACTCTGCAAATCACATTCAAGCGCATGGCAGAGGGTTCATGGAACCACCTTCACAATTCGCTATTATTCCAATTTCGTATAGCGTGCGGAAAGAGTGAACACCTATACCTTCCCGCTCGAGCTCTGATTTCCCTTATTTTATCTTTGTGATCGTTCCTCCCTATGTAGGTCAGTGTCAAAAATATATTTTCGCATTCGGAGGAGAGAGCTGGTGATTGGAATTTCGTCAGAAGATTCCGTCGCGAAGAAAAACGCCTTTCTTTTAATGATGTGCAGCCCAAATCCTATATCATTTCTGTGGCACTCTCTCCCATATTTCGCGATGATAAAAAACGTGCTGCCTTTATTTGAACTTTGTCGATGTACTCCGTTAGTCCTATCTGGTAAGGATCCCACACCACACAGCAGTATTCTAAAAGAGGACGGACAAGCGAAGTGTAGGCAGTCTCCTTAGTAGGTCTGTTACATTTTCTAAGTGTCCTGCCAATAAAACGCAGCCTTTGGTTAGCCTTCCCCACAACATTTTCTGTGTGTTCCTTCCAATTTAAGTTGTTTGTAATTGTAAATCCTCGGTGCTTAGTTAAATTTACGGCTTTTAGATTAGACTGATTTATCGTGTAATGTATTCCAAAATTAAATTTCTCATTTGCGGAGGGGAATCGATATTCTTTCATCTCATATATCATCAAATCAAGGAAAGGAAGGGGTCAGTGATGTTGCTATTCTATGTACATGCCATCGTGATCTAGGGATAGCGTCCTGGGTTCAATCCCACTCACTGCTTAAATTTTGAATACCACCAGTCAGCAATGGCGGTCGAAGATTTCCAGCAGAAAGAATCACTCTTGATGTGCCGACGGCCTTGTCAAAGAGGGCAGAGGAGCCAGCAGATGTCGGGGTAACCTTGCGTCCTTGATATGAGGTGGTTGTTGTTGTGGTCTTCAGTCCTGAGACTGGTTTGATCCAGCTCTCCATGCTACTCTATCCTGTGCAAGCTTCTTCATCTTCCAGTACCCACTGCAACCTACATCCTTCTGAATCTGCTTAGTGTATTCATCTCTTGGTCTCCCTCTACGATTTTTACCCTCCACACTTCCCTCCAATGCTAAATTTGTGATCCCCTGATGCCTCAGAACATGTCCTACCAACCGATCCCTTCTTCTAGTCAAGCTATGCCACAAACTCCTCTTCTCCCCAATTCTATTCAATACCTCCTCATTAGTTTTGTGATCTGAAGTAACTTCCCCTAAACGGGGGAAGTATCAACAGTAAGCAGTGGCATGAGGAAGCACAACGCAATGGAATCCACTACTTACGGACATTTCATATGTTTCCACAGGACATCTGGTCTGTAATTGAAAAAGTTTCACGATGATCTCTCCACTGTCAAAATAATCCAGGACAGTTCTCTGTTCGGATCTTTGGGAGGGGCTGTCAGGGAAGATGCCACAATGAGAAAAAGATCGAATGACCAACGAAAGGGAAGCTTTCTCCGTCTCGGAACGTGGAATATCAGAAATTTTAATGTGAAATGGAAGCTAGAAAACATGAAAAGGGAAATGCAAAGACAACAGCCTAGATGTAGTGGCAGTCAGTGAAGTGAAATGGAAGGAAGGTAAGGATAACTGGTAACATAAGGTGATATCAACAGCAGCAGAAAATGGTATTATGGGAGTAGAATTCGTTATGAACAGGGAGATAGATCAGAGAATGACTTACTTGGAACAAATCATTTATACGATTGTTCTGATCACGAACGACAACAAACCGATGCCACCAACAACATTCAGTTATACATGCCGACAACAAGCAGGAGATGAAGAGATAGAGAGAGAGTATAGGGGGGCATTGAAAGGCAGCTAAGTATATAAAGGGGGACTGGAGTACGGTTGTAAGGGAAGGATTAGAGGAAAGGGTTATGGGAGAATATGGACTTGGTAGAAGAAATGAGAGGGGAGAAGGAATAATTTAGTTCTGCAAAAAATGAAGATAAGTTGAAGGCTTCTTACGAGCGGGAGGAACGTCTGGTGATACGGTAGAAGAAGTGGAGGTCAATTTGGAAGACGTGAAAGATCCAGTATTACATGCAGAGCTTTGAAAGACTTGCAGTAAAATAACGTAGAAGGCATGCGTAACATTCCTTCGGAATTTCTAAAATCACTGGAGGAAAAGGCAAGTAAGAAAGTTCGTTTACAGAATCTATGAGATTGGAGACATACCATCAGACATTTGCAAAATGTCATCTGCACAATCCAGAACATACGGATGGCAGCTAAGTGCAAGAACTATTCCACTGTCAGCCTAACACCTCATGCATCCAAGTTACTCAAAGAATAATACATAAGGGAATGTAAAAGAAAATCGAGGATCTCTTAGTTGTCGATCAGTTTTGCTTTAGGAAAGGTAAAGGCGTTGCACTTGATAATGCAAGCAAAACTTGAGAAAAATCAACACGTGTTCATAAGATTTGTTGACCTAGAAAGGGCGTTCGACAGCTTAATGTGGTGCAAGTTGTTCGATATTCCCAGGAAAATATGTATAAGCTGTAGGGAACGATTGTACAGTATGTGTAAGAACAAAGAAGGTACCGTAAAAATGGAAGAACAAGAACGAGGTACTCGGATTAAGAGACGGCTGCAGTCTTTCCCCCCTACTATTCAATCTGTACATCGAAGAAGTCATGATGGAAAAAAAAGATTTGTCAGGAGAGAGATTAAAATCAGAGTTACAGAATATCAATGGTAAGATTCGCTGATGACATTTCTGTCCTCAGTAAAAGTAAAGAACAGTTTCAGAAAGGAATAAACGGTGTACTGAGAACAGAATACGGCTTGAGACTAAACTGAAGAAAGACGGAAGTAATGAGGAGTAGCAAAAAATGAGACACGTGACAAAATTAGCCTCAAAATTGGGGACCACAAAATAGATGGAGTGGAGAAATACCGCCGCGTAGGAAGCAAATTTGCGCATAACGGACGGAGCAAGGTTGACATAGAAAGCAGTCTAGCATAGGCAAAAGAAGTCTATTAGTATTAAATATTGGTCTGAATGTGCGGAAGAAATTTATGAAAATTTGGTGCACAGCATTGCAAGGAACTGGATCGTGGACTGTGGGAAAACAGTAGAGGAAGAGAAACGAAGCGTTTGACATATGGTGCTACAAAAGGATGTGGAAAATTAGGTGAACCGATAAGAAATTTAGCTGTTTTTCAGAGAATCAGAGAGGAAAGAACTATGAAGAAAATACTGACAAGAAGAATGTATAGGACGATACGACATGTTTTAAGACAGACGCCATGGAATAAACTCCAGGGTGCTTGAAGGAGCTATAAAAAACCTTCTTTCGTTATTGTACAGCTTGTACGACCAACGATCAAGTTGTTGTTTGTGCATATTGTATATAAAAGAGAAACACTTAGGACGAAAATAAGCACAGCAAATGCTTGCTGCACAATGGACGATAAGTTTTTAAACTTCAACAAAGGACCAATCGCATCAGAACAATATGAAAATCTTTTCAGAAGTTGCAGCAGTCGTCTCAAATCAGAGTCTGAACGGTTGCTTCTTGACCACAGTATAAGGAGAAGACTTGCTTAACTTTCTAGTTTTTGAAAAAAATAACGTGAGGAGAGCACAAGATCAAATGAAGAAATTGCTTTAGAGCTTATTTATAAAACATCCGTACCCTTCGTAGTCATAAAGAGAAAGAGGTTCATGCGAAAACTTCGAGTTAAAAAAAAAGAAACAACTCCGCGTCTTTCAATACATAGCCCCCAACAATAAAGTGTAACGGACCGAGAGTATATTTTTCCTCTATTCTTCTTACACTTTTATTGTGAGCACGAAATGTAAGTTAAGTAAATACTTTCGCCAGAAAAGTCCGAACGGATAAAAAAGGTATGAGACGTGGAACTTAAAACTAATAGTAGTTACACTGAGGCGACAAAAGTCACGGGATACCTCCTAATATTGTGTCTGATTGCCTTTTGCCTGGCGATGTGCCATGGACTCAAGACGTTGGAAGTCTCCCTGCAGAAATACTGAGCCCTGCCCCCTCTATGGCCGTCCATAATTACGAAGGTGTTGCCGGCGCAGGATGTTTTGCACAAACTGACCTGTCCACTGTCTGCCGTTAACCTGCGATGGGATGGATTCATGTCGGGCGATCCGGATGGCCAAAACGTTCACTCGAATTGTCCAGAATGTTCTTCAAACCAGTGGTGAACAATTGTAGCCAGGTGACGTGATATCGTTGTTGGAAACATGAAGTCCATGAATGTTTGCATACGATCTCCTAGTAGCCAACATAAACATTTCCATTCAGTGATCGGTTCAGTTGGACCAAAGGCCCCAACAAGTGCCCCGTAAACACAGTCCACACCATCATGGAGCCAGCACCAGCTTGTACACTGCCATCTTGGATCCACGGCTTCATGGAGTTTGCTGCACACTCCAGCTCTACCACCAGCTCTGCACGACTGACATCGGGATTCAGCTGACAAAGCCGCTGTTTTCTAGTCGTCCAACAACACAACCCTTCTGATTTTACCCCTGAGAAATTGAACCCTTTTGTTTTTACCCCCGAGAAATTTAGATTTTATCGCTGAGATAGTACACTACTGGCCATTAAAATTGCTGCACGAAGAAGAAATGCAGATGATAAACGGGCACTCATTGGACAAATATATTACACTAGAACTGACATGTGATTACATTTTCACGCAATTTGGGTGCATAGATCCTGAGAAATCAGTAACCAGAACAACCACCTCTGGCCGTAATAACGGCCTTAATACGCCTGGGCATTTAGTCAAACAGAGCTTGGATGTCGTGTACAGGTACAGCTGCCCGTGCAGCTTCAAACGATACCACAGTTCATCAAGAATAGTGCTTGGAGTATTATGACGAGCAAGTTGCTCGGCCACCATTGACCAGACGTTTTCAATTGGCGAGAGATCTGGAGGATGCGCTGGCCAGGTTAGCAGTCGAACATTTTCTGTATCTAGAAAGGCCCGTACAGGACCCCCAACATGCGGTCGTGCATTATCCTGCTGAAATGTAGAGTTTCGAGGGATCGAATGAAGGGTAGAGCCACGGGTCGTAACACATCTGAAATGTAACGTCCATTGTTCAAAGTGCAGTCAATGTGAACAAGAGGTGACCGAGACGTGTAACCTAGGCACCCTATACCATCGCGCCGGGTGATACGCCAGTATGGCGATGACGAATACATGCTTCCAATGTGCGTTCGCCAAACACGGATGCGACCATCATGATGCTGTAAACAGAACCTGGATTCATCCGAAAAAATGACGTTTTGCCATTCGTGCACCCAGGTTCGTCGTTGAGTCGCAGGCGCTCCTGTCTGTGATGCAGCGTCAAGGGTAACCGCAGCCACGGTCTCCGAGCTGATAGTCCATGCTGCTGCACACGTCGTCGAACTGTTCGTGCAGATGGTTGTTGTCTTGCAAACGTCCCCATGTGTTGACTCAGGCATCGAGACGTGGCTGCACGATCCGTTACAGCCGTGCGGATAAGATGCCTGTCATGTCGACTGCTAGTGATACGAGGCCGTTGGGATCCAGCACGGCGTTCCGTATTACCCTCCTGAACCCACCGATTCCATATTATGCTAACAGTAATTGGACCTCGACCAACGCGAGCAGCAATGTCGCGATACGATAAACCGCAATCGTGGTAGGCTACAATCCGACCTTTATCAGAGTCGGAAACGTGATGGTACGCATTTCTCCTCCTTACACGAGGCATCACAGCAACGTTTCACCAGGCAACGCCGGTCAACTGCTGTTTGAGAAATCGTTCGGAAACTTTCCTCATGTCGGCACGTTGTAGGTGTCGCCACCGGCGCCAACCTTGTGTGAATGCTCTGAAAAACTAATCATTTGCATATCACAGCATCTTCTTCGTGTCGGTTAAATTTCGCGTCTGTAGCACGTCATCTTCGTGGAGTAGCAATTTTAATGGCCAGTAGTGTAATTAATTCCAGATTGGAAACCACTGCCCTAGGGCAACGAAGTGGGTTCTATTGCTTAAGAAGGCTTCGAGCCGGTCACATATTTGGGAACCTATTTCGTACGCTCGGACTTTCTTTCCTGTGGACAGACGCGCCGTAAACCAGTTGTTCTCCCTGGAGCGGCCACAGGTGCGGCTGTTTCCAGGGTTGGGCTGTACCTGCTACTGGCTGCGGGGATGGGTTCACCGCAGGTGGCTGGCTTTGTTAAGGCGCGGAGAGTGGCAGCTCCCTGAGAGACAGACAGGTGTTCGCCGAGCGGCCGCCTTTGTGGGATCTGCAGAGTGCGGGCGGCGTCCTTCGTGTGACCGCTGCCCACGGCTTTGTCTGCGCCAGCATATCGCACAGTGACACGCAGTGTCTGCCGGGCCTCGGCGCGAAGGAGAGAGAGAGAGAGAGAGAGCAGGCATGGCTCACTCTGTAAAGCGCGGTTTAGACGAGCAACTTGCCGCGACTACTCACTGTGCGTGCACCTTATATGCCTGCAAGTAAATCAGCAATCGACCACGATGTGTCTATGACGTCAATGACCTATCGATTGTCCTGACTGTGGAGTTCTGAATTTCTGTATAAAGGGTGGTCCATTGATAGTGACCAGGCCAAATATCTCACGAAATAAGCACCCAACGAGAAAACTACAGAGAACTAAACTCGTCTAGCTTGAAGGAAGAAACCAGATGGCGCTATTGTTGGCCCGCTAGATGGCGGTGCTTTAGGTCAAATGGATATCAACTGCGTTTTTTTTAAATAGGAACCCCCATTTTTATTACATATTCGTGTAGTACGTAAAGAAATATGAATGTTTTAGTTGGACCTCTTTTTTCGCTTTGTGATAGATGGCGCTGTAGTAGTCGCAAACGTATAAGTACGTGGTATCACGTAACATTCCGCCAGTGCGGACGGTATTTGCTTCGTGATACATTACCCGTTTTAAATGGACCATTTACCAACTGAGGAAAAGGTCGATATCGTGTTGATGTATGGCTATTGTGATCAAGATGCCCAACGGGTGTGTGCTACGTATGCTGCTCGGTATCCTGGACGACATCATCCAAGTGTCCGGACCGTTCGCCGGATAGTTACGTGATTTAAGGAAACAGGAAGTGTTCAGCCACGTCCTGCAACAAATGATGATGATCCCCACGTTGGTGTTTTAGCTGCTGTCGCTGCTATTCCGCACATCAGTAGCAGACAAATTGCGCGAGAATCGGGAATCTCTAAAACGTCGGTGTTGAGAATGCTACATCAACATCGATTGCACCCGCACCATATTTCTACGCACCAGGCGACGACTTTGAACGTCGCGTACAGTTCTGCCACTGTGCACAAGAGAAATTACCGGATGATGACAGACTAGGCAGTGCCACAAGTTCCTCCAAAAAGTCGTAACACAACACACACACAAAACTGTCGTACTAACTAATGTAAATCCACCCGATGATGGAGGTTTAGCCCTTTCAAACGCGACGTGGAAATAAATAAAACGGTAACTGGTAACAGTAAACTTCTTGTTTCATTTAATGTCAATAACAGTCACGGTAAAGCCTAATCTAATATGTTCGCATTTAAAGTTACCATACGACCTTTTACAAGAACTTCCACCATGAATTCTGCTGTGAACTTTTATAAACTCTATTATCATTGCCTTTTCCAATATTTTGCTACTATTTTTCTATTTTTTCGTATAAAGGATAGTCCCTCATAACCTCACTGCCACCGTTCAGATGCCAAACTGCACAGCAGACAGGTGCCACAACACACTCAGTTTTGGTTCTGACGTGTGAATGAAGATGATCGCTCGAAACAGACGAGACTCAGTACGGGAACAAAACGACACAGGCGCTGCAGTAGACTCACTTGTCTCCAAAAAATTGAGGCAAGGAAGTCTATCGTGTATAAAAGGGCTTTAAAGAGGTCATCAACCCAAAGGTTTGTTTGAACAGCACAGTCTTTTACTGGGCACGGTCCCACTGTGGCATGCTCTTGACTAAAGAGATTTACCCAGCCATTATGAGAGAACCTACGGTTTCAGTTGGACTGACTTACAAAGAAACTTGGCATTTTTCACATACCAACAACGAATTTTTCGAACGAATGTATATAACGATTTCAAGTGGTACACATATACAAGGAATGCTACATAAGTCAAAGTCAAATGCTACATAAGTCAAAGTCAAATCGACTGCCTGTATATTTCCCTTTTTAGATTTTTATTTCCGGCACGCTAGGTGTATCGGAGTGAATACTCCCTCATTTGCGACCTTCACATGACGATTGGCACAGGAGAGGAATTCCAGGCGGGCCAATCCGACCAGTCAGAAGCCTGACGAAGATTTTCGTCTTGAGCTGGTGAAGCAGTCACACTAAGACATGGTATCGAACGAAATTTATCGCTACTTTGTTAATCAGAAATGATGAAAATGGCTCTGAGAAGTATAGTACTTAACATCTGAGGTCATCAGTCCCCTAGGACTACTTAAACCTAACTAACATAAGGACATCACACACATCCATGCCCTAGGCAGGATTCGAACCTGTGACCGTAGCGTTCGCGCGGTTCCAGACTGAAGTGCGAGAAATATCGAAAGAATTGAATCTCCCACAGAAAAATATCGATTGAGAAGCATCGATAGCTTGAGGTATCGTTACTTATCTTTGAAAATAAAATTATTTATTTATTTAATCTAATCTGATTAGAGTCATTAGGCCCTCTCTTACATAGGACCAGAGTTTCACACATGCAGTACCCGTTCTTCATCACAGTTACCTATGAAATAACAATTTTAATATGAAAACTAGTATGAAAGTGATTTAAGTGTCTGAATTGACTGTTTCAGTAATTTGTACTGGCTATATGCTAATAAAGTTAATTACTGGCAGAACTTGTAGCTGCTGCCACTGATAGTGATAATAATAATAAAAATAATGACAATAATTACGACTGCAATAACAATAATGATAGTGGCAGACATAAGAACAATTCATACGTGTACAAAATAGATTTTTTCTGATGTAGCAAGTTCTGGGGTAAAGCAAATTTAAGGGAAATGCGTCGGCTACGAATACTGGAAAATGTGAAAGATTAGGTTGGAAAGAGGCAAGTACAAGGGTAGTGAGTGCGTACAGGGACAATGGTAATCCTTATTGTTGCTTTACTAGATATGTCATTAATCGCCGGCCGGTGTGTCCGAGCGGTTCTAGGCACTACAGTCTGGAACCGCGCGACCACTACGGTCGCAGGTTCGAATGCTGCCTCGGGCATGGATGTATGTCATGTCCTTAGGTTAGTTAGGTTTAAATAGTTCTAAGTTCTAGGGGACTGATGACCTTAGACGTTAAGTCCCACAGTGCTCAGAGCCATTTGAACTATTTTGTCATTGTCATCTGAAGCTGGAGAGGTATTCAGTTCTCTAATATAATGCGGAACGTTATTCCAGAGTCGGGTTCCTGTTACTGAGAAGGTCTTCGACAATGTGTCTCAACGATGGAGTGCGGCAGAAAGGGTTTCACTCTGATGGGAGCAGGTGTTTCTGCCCTTTTGTTCAGACTAGAGCGTTAGGGTCGAAGCGAGATATGAGGGACAGTGTTCATTGATAAGACAGCAGACAAAACAAAGGGCGTGGAAATATCTGTGCTTGTCTGCACGCAGCCAGGACAGCTGTGTATATGATGGTGAAGTGTAATTAACTAGTCGAACATCACAAATATGACGGGCACAAACATTCACAAGCAGTTTAGATACTTTTCGTGGATTCTAGTCTCTCTATCTCGGTTTTTGAAATCTTACTATATCACAGAGAGACATATTCGCTTTTCACAATATCAGGACCGAGTAAGTTTTTTATTTTCATTAAAGATTAAAATTTTTATAAACTTAGGACTTGCAGTGTGCAATTGAAAGATCAGATTATAGGGGAAAAGCTGAATATTACACAAATGTAAAAAGAAGGAAAATCTTACTTCAACATCCCTTTCTTCCTCCGCACAGCCACTCAGAAATAATTTGCATACTGACCCTACGACTTAACTTAGAAAATAGATTAAGGAAAGGCAAACCTACGTTTCTAGCATTTGTAGACATAGAGAAAGCTTTTGACAATGTTGACTGGCGTACTCACTTTCAAATTCTGAAGGTGGCAGGGGTAAAATACAGGGAGCGAAAGTACAATTTGTACAGAAACCAGATGGTAGTTATAAGACTCGAGGGACATGAAAAGGAAGCAATGGTTAGGAAGGGATTCAGACAGGGATGTAGCCTATCCCCGATGTTATTCAATCTGTATATTGAGCAAGCAGTAAAGGAAACAAAAGAAAAATTCGGAGTAGGTATCAAAATCCATGGAGAAGAAATAAAAACTTTGAGGTTCGCCAATGACATTGTAATTCTGTCAGAGACAGCAAAGGACTTGGAAGAGCAGTTGAACGGAATGGACAGTGTCTTGAAAGGAGGATATAAGATGAACATCAACAAACGCAAAACGAGGATAATGGAATGTAGCGAATTAAGTCGGGTGATGCTGAGGGAATTAGATTAGGAAATGAGACACTTAAAGTAGTAAAGGAGTTTTGCTATTTGGGGACGAGCGAAATAACTGATGATGGTCGAAGTAGGGAGGATATAAAATGTAAACTGGCAATGGCAAGGAAAGCGTTTCTGAAGAAGAGAAATTTGTTAACATCGAGTATAGATTTAAGTGTCAGGAAGTCGTTGCTCAAAGTATTTGTATGGAGTGTAGCCATGTATGGTTCAAATGGCTCTGAGCACTATGGGACTTAACGCCTGAGGTCATCAGTTCCCTAGAACTAAGAACTACTTAAACCTAACTAACCTAAGGACATCACACACATCCATGCCCGAGACAGGATTCGAACCTGTGACCGTGGCGGTCGCGCGGTTCCAGACTGAAGCGCCTAGAACCGCTCGGCCACTTCGGCCGGCTGCCATGTATGGAAGTGAAACATGGACGATAAATAGTTTAGACAAGAAGAGAATAGAAGCTTTCGGAATGTGGTGCTACAGAGGAATGCTGAAGATTAGATGGGTAGATCACATAACGAATGAGGAGGTATTGAATAGAATTGGGGAGAAGAGGAGTTTGTGGCACAACTTGAGTAGAAGAAGGGATCGGTTGGTAGGACATGTTCTGAGGCATCGAGGGATCACCAATTTAGTATTGGAGGGTAGCGTGGAGGGTAAAAATCGTACAGGGAGACCAAGAGATGAATACACTAAGCAGATTTTGAAGGATGTAGGTTGCAGTAAGTACTGGGAGATGAAGAAGCTTGCGCAGGCTAGAGTAGCATGGAGAGCTGTATCAAACCAGTCTCACGACTGAAGACCACAACAACAACATCTCGATGCCTGGCTGATAAAACTGGGGGAGTAGCACGTTCATGATTTCACACTGCTGTATAGTATTCACCCACAGTGATTACAGAGGTGTTGCCAAATAAAGGTTGATTCCATCTTTTTGATCAGCCAGAGCAGGTTCAAAAGAGGCTTACGATTACTGCAAAGATCGTTTTCCGTTTCAAGAGGAGACACACTATCGAGTTCGCTGCTGCGGTGTCAGCAGGAGCAGCAGCAGGAGCAACAAGATTAGTTACTGATAGAAGCCTTAGTGTAGACACTACCCTAGCATTAGCTCTGGCCACGCGGGATATCTGCGTGGTTTCAGGCGACTTGAAACGGTTCGCGCGTGCTCCCCCCGAGGGAGGTTTGAGTCCTCAGTCGGGCATGGGTGTGTGTGTGGTGTCCTTAGCGTAAGTTAGTTTAAGTAGTTCTAAGTCAAGGGGACTGACGACCTCAGATGTCAAGCCGCATAATGCTTAGAGCGATTTGAACCGGTTTTGAGCACTATCAGCTGCTCACACAAGTCTAGCGGAAGGATTCCTTCGTAAGTTCCAAAATGCCACCAGCAGACCAACTAGGACAGTGTCTGTCCGCGGGGAGTGGGGTACATGCTTGAGCAGCTCTCCATGAAGGCACACATTTCTGTAGCCACTGCTAAGACACGCTTGATGTGGTGTAAAGAGCGACCCCAACGGGCTGTGGATGGCTCGAAACGTGTGATGAATCACGCCGTATCCTCTGGTGATGGTTTGTTATTGACATTCCTGCAATGCACTGGCCTGCCCATAGTCCCGATCTCAACCCAGTGGAACATCTTTGGGATGAGTTAGAACGTCGACTTCGCTCTAGACCTCTGCGTCCGACATCACTCCATTCTTGGCTTCCGGCTCTTGAACAATAATGGGCTGTCATTCCTCCATAGACGTTGATACACCTAACTGAAAGTTCCCCAGCAGGGTTCAAGGGATCATAATGGAGAAAGGCGGGCACACCCACTGTTCATATCCAATAACAGGCGTCTGGATACTTTTGATCTGATGCTCCAGCTAATTGGTACGTCACACCCGTACTTACCGCAGGTAGCATCCATTTATGAACCAGAAGTTGCAGCCTGTCCCAGCCCATGTCCAGATGCAGCACGCAGCTGCCTCGCCTCTGCAGAAGTCTACGACCTCCTTGCATTTTAAGCTCGCCGCGCAAGCGGCAGACGAGACGGTCGGCGGACGAGAGAAGAGACTCCAACGACCAGAATTACGGACGCCACTAATAAGCAGGCCCGTTAAGCACCTCCCGCCCGCCAGTCGTTAGGCAAAATGCTGCGTATGCAAACCAAAAAAAAAGAAAAAAAATGAAAAACTGGAAAAAGCTGGCGAGGTGGCCGCTTTGCATTATAAGAGGGCCGGCGGCCCTAATGACGGATAAGAGCCGTAGAGGGGCGGAATCTCACGAGGACGGCCGCGTCTGCCGCAGCCTCCCACACACAGGCATTCCTTCTGGCTGCGGCCAAACCATTCTGTGAGTTCCACTCGCGACTGTCGGGACTGCAAGGTGGATGGCTTCCGTATCTCCGGCGACAAAGTCTGTCTACATCTATCGACGTATTCTTTCCGGGAAATAAGCCCAGTAGTATGTTCGCTTCGGAGCGACGGTTCGACAAGTTTGTTACTTGTCATCCTCAGGAGAAGTGACGGGTTCCTGTCGCATGATGTTACACATTCATGGTATTATACAACAATAAAAATTTTTTGCATCACCTCCGTTCCGAGAGTTCCGGAACCTGTACAGAAAATTCGAATAGAGGTCAACATAAACATCATTTCTGCCCCTTTCACTACTCACGAAAACCACACATTCCATGTTGTACCACCATATAGCAAGACCTTCAGAGGCGGTGGTCCAGACTGCTGTGCCGGCCGCTGTGGCCGAGCAGTTATAGGCGCTTCAGTCCGGACCCGCGCTGCTGCTACGGTCGCAGGTTCGAATCCTGCCTCGGGCATGGATGTGTGTTATGTCCTTAGGTTAGTTAGGTTTAAGTAGTCCTAAGTCTAGTCAAAATAGTGTTCCTGGACCTACTCTGTAGCAGTTATGGACGTGTGGGTGTCGCATTGTCCTGCTGGAATTGCCCAAGTCCGTCGGAATGCAGAATGGACATGAGTGGATGCAGGTGATCAGACAGGATGCTTACATACGTGTCACCTGTCAGAGTCGTGTCAGGGGTCCCATATCACTCCAACTGCACACGGCCCACACCATTACAGAGCCTCCACCAAACTGAACAGTCCCCTGCTGGCCTGCAGAATCCATGGACTCACAAGGTTGTCTCCATACCCATACACATCCATCCGCTCGATACAATTTGAAACGAGACTCGTCCGTCCAGGCAACATGTTTCCAGTCATCAACAGTCCAACGTCGGTGTTGACGGGCACGGGCAAGGCATAAAGCTTTGTGTCGGGCAGTCATCAACACGACTGGGCTTTCGGCTCCGATAGCGCATATTGATGATGGTTCGTTGAATGATTCTCAGACAGATACTTGTTAATGGCCCAGCATTGAAACCTGCAGCAATTTGCGGAAGGGTTGCACTTGTGTCACCTTGAACGATTCTGTTCAGTCGTCTTCGGTCCCATTCTTGCAGTATCTTTTTCCGGCCGCAGCGATGTCGGCAGTTTGATGTTTTACCGGATTCCTGATATTCGCGGTACATTCGTTAAATGGTCGTATGGAAAAATCCCCACTTCATCGCTATCTCGGAGATGCTTTGTTCTATCGCTCGTGCGCCGACTATAATACCACGTTCAAGCTCACTTAAATCTTGATAACCCGCCATTGTAGCAGGAGTAATCGATCAAAAACTGCACCAGGCATTTGTTGCCTTATATAGGCGTTGCCGACTGCAGCGCCGTATTCTGCCCGTTTACAGATCTCTGCATTTGAATACGCATGCCTATTACCAGTTTCTTCGGCGCTTCAGTGTAAAATCGCCCAATAGACGTACTCCCAGTTATCTTCTCGTGTGACGAATTCTCTCCATTGAGAATCGCCTGCTGTGTTCTAGATGGTGGGCGACATACGACTGCCCCGAAAATGTTTCATGCACCTGAAGGTAGGCAACCCAACGTACTTTGCCCTGGGTGTGATAGAAGTAACTTAGGTTGCCTATCTTAAGTTGCATGAAATATCTTCTCGGCCAATTTTATTTCGTCCACTCAACTCTTCAATCCAATCATAAAGCCGGGACAACATTCCGTTGGCTAGAATTTTGATAATTCTTTGGCGCTTCAGTGTACATCGTGAGACGGGCCAGGCCAAGAATGACAATCCTGCAAACGCAGTTGCAGAGAAGGTGTTATTGCAGGGTGGACTATGCAGTTATTACACCACCGGCTCTTGGATTTGTTTTCCCAAACGTGGCTGGAATCCATGCGTTGGCACAACAAACGATCTGCCAACCTGTGTAAATAACTGTCAAATGGCTCTGAGCACTATGGGACTCAACTTCTGAGGTCATTAGTCCCCTAGAACTTAGAACTAGTTAAACCTAACTAACCTAAGGACATCACAAACATCCATGCCCGAGGCAGGATTCGAACCTGCGACCGTTGGGGTCTTGCGGTTCCAGACTGCAGCGCCTTTAACCGCACGGCCACTTCGGCCGGCTAAATAACTGTCAATTTTAGAAGAAGGGCCAACAATTCGGCAGCACCTTCCGCGGCCAGAGAGCTATGCAAGGATCCGGAGCGACATGGGACAGCAAGCAGGCACCACAGGGGTGGGTCTGCGTCTCCACCACACCGCCCTCTAGCACCGAGTTCACCCTCCCCCCCCCCCCCCTCCCACACCCACCACCCACCGGTGTTGAGGCCACTAATGAGGCCGTTCGAGGTGCACTCCACCAGCAGTTTGTTTCCCGCCGGTAGTAGCAGACCGAGAGCCGGGCAGTACAGCCGCTCACCCTCCTACGCTTTTGCAGTTACTTTGGCACAACGTGGCGACACTTGCAGGCGCGAGGTCCACTACCGAAGGCTCTCATCCCCTGCAAGTATTCCGGCCGCCTTCAGCGCCACTCGCGCCTACCCCGAGCAACGACGCCACGCCAGCTGCGGCACGCTCCGCGGGCTTGTGCATGTCAGCTTTCCTGGGAGCTGACGTCACGGTACGCCTACTGGTCACCAGCTGGCAACACCAGCGAGCCACGCACCGCCACGTGCTGAGCGGGGGCGTGGCCGCCTCACAGAACACACTACGAGTGTGGTAGCGCAAATTCCAAAACAAGGTCTGAGTTTTGACGTTGTTTATCTGAGTCGCCATCGGCCTGCATTCCCATCACGACCCAAACCGCCGCCCAACCCCAGGTCCACTTCGTTATACACTACTCGCCATTAAAATTGCTACACCACGAAGATGATGTGCTACAGACGCGAAATTTAACCGACAGGAAGAAGATGCAGTGATATGCAAATGATTAGCTTTTCAGAGCATTCACACAAGGTTGGCACCGGTGGCGACACCTACAACGTGCTGACATGAGGAAAGTTTCCAACCGATTTCTCATACACAAAGAGCAGTTGACCGGCGTTGCCTGGTGAAACGTTGTTGTGATGCCTCGTGTAAGGAGCAGAAATGCGTACCATCACGTTTCCGACTTTGATAAAGGTCGGATTGTACCCTATCGCGATTGCGGTTTATCGTATCGCGACATTGCTGCTCGCGTTGGTCGAGATCCAATGACTGTTAGCAGAATATGGAATCGGTGAGTTCAGGAGGGTAATACGGAATCCTGGATCCCAACGGCCTCGTATCACCAGCAGTCGAGATGACAGGCATCTCATCCGCCTGGCTGTAACGGATGGTGCAGCCACGTCTCGATCCCTGAGTCAACAGATGGGGACGTTGGCAAGACAACAACCATCTGCACGAACAGTTCGACAACGTTTGTAGCAGCATGCACTATCAGCTCGGAGATCACGGCTGCGGTTACCCTTGACGCTGCATCACAGATAGGAGCGCCTGCGATGGTGTACTCAACGGCGAACCTGCTTGCACGAATGGCAAAACGTCATTTTTTCGGATGAATCCAGGTTCTGTTTACAGCATCATGATGGTCGCATCCGTGTTTGGCGACATTGCGGTGAACGTACATTGGAAGCGTGTATTCGTCACCGCCATACTGGCGTATTACCCGGCGTGATGGTATGGGGTGCCATTGGTTACACGTCGAGGTCACCTCTTGTTCTCATTGTCGGCACTTTGAACAGTGGACGTTATATTTCAGATGTGTTACGACCCGTGTCTCTACCCTTCGTTCGATCCCTGTGAAACCCTATATTTCAGCAGGATAATGCACGACCGCATGTTGCAGGTCCTGTACGGGCCTTTCTGGATACAGAAAAAGTTTGACTGCTGTCATGGCCAGCACATTCTCCAGATCTCTCACCAATTGAAAACGTCTGGTCAATGGTGGCCGAGCAACTGGCTCGTCACAATACGCCAGTCACTACTCTTGATGAACTGTGGTATCGTGTTGAAGCTGCATGGGCAGCTGTACCTTTACACGCCATCCAAGCTCTGTTTGACTCAACGCCCAGGCGTATTAAGGCCGTTATTACGGCCAGAGGTGTTTGTTCTGGGTACTGATTCTCAGGATCTATGCTCCCAATTGCGTGAAAATTTAATCACATGTCACTTGAATACCCGTTTATTATCTGCATTTCTTCTTGGTGTAGCAATTTTAATGGCCGGTAGCGTATATGCATGCACAGGGAGTTCCTTGCCGGCGATCTCGATGACTCCACTTAACTCCAAAGCAACGGAATTTATTTGTGCTTCCCACACGTTGGATGAGGATACGCGATCCAAGAAGCAAGCAGTGCCACTTCAGCTTCCAACTACCTTCTAGTAAGGCTCAAGCACTCGTATGCTCGACGTTTACGGCTTCAAAAAGATGTATTATTCAGCGATTCGTTTTCGCTGGCTGGATCAGAACTTTTTTCCAGAAAAAGAGTAGAAGCGCCCCTTCCTATGCAACTTCTATTTGCCAGAAGATTCCCCACTTCATTATGTTCATGCGAGACGTTGATAAAATGGAAAACTGTTTGTTCGGAGTATTTACTGAAGACAGTTCAGTATCATATTATAACTAACATTAAATATAAATCTCTAGCTCAGTGCAATCACGTTAGCGCATTGTGAAGTACGTAAATGACGCTAGAGAACTTTTCCAACTCACTCAACTAGCGCGAGTTTCTGAACCTAATACACTAATGGCCATTAAAGTTGCTACACCAAGAAGAAATGCAGATGATAAGCAGGTATTCATTGGACAAATATATTATACTAGGACTGACATGTGATTACATTTTCACGCAATTTGGGTGCATAGATCCTGAGAAATCAGTGCCCAGAACAACCACCTCTGGCCGTAATAACGGCGTTGATACGCCTGGGCATTGAGTCAAACAGAGATTGGATGGCGTGTACAGGTACAGCTGCCCATGCAGCTTCGACACGATACCACAGTTCTTCAAGAGTACTGACTGGCGTATTGTGACGAGGCAGTTGCTCGGCCACCATTGACCAGACGTTTTCAACTGGTGAGAGATCTGGAAAGTGTGCTGGCCAGAGCAGCAGTCGAACATTTTCTGTATTCAGAAAGGCCCGTACAGGACCTGCAACATGCGGTCGTGCATTATCCTGCTGAAATGTAGGGTTTCGCAGGGATAGAATGAAGGTTAGAGCCACGGGTCGTAACACATCTGAAATGTAACATCCACTCTTCAAAGTGCCGTCAAAGCGTACAAGAGGTGACCGAGACGTGTAACCAGTGGCACCCCATACCATCACGCCGGGTGATACGCCAGTATGGCGATGACGAATACACGCTTCCAATGTGCGTTCACCGCGATGTCGCCAAACACGGATGCGACCATCGTGATGCTGTAAACAGAACCTGGATTCATCCGAAAAAATGACGTTTTGCCATTCGTGCACCCAGGTTCGTCGTTGAGTGCACCATCACAGGCGTTCCTGTATGTGATGCAGCGTCAAGGGTCGCCGCAGCCACTGTCCGTGCTCCTGCAAACGTCGTCGAACTTTTCGTGCAGATGGTTGTTGTCTTGCAATCGTCCCCATCTTTTGACTCAGGGATCGAGACGTGGCTGCACGATCCGTTACAGCCACGTGGATAAAATGCCTGTCCTCTCGACTGCTAGTGATACAAGGCCGCTGGGATCCAGGACGGCGTTCCGTATTACCCTCCTGAACCCACCGATCCCATATTCTGCTAACAGTCATTGGATCTCGACCAACGCGTTCAGCAATGTCGCGATACGATAAATCGCAATTGTGATAAGCTACAATCCGACCTTTATCAAAGTCGGAAACGTGATGGTACGCATTTCTGCTCCTTACACGAGGCATCACAACAACGTCTCACCAGGCAACGCCGGTCAACTGCTGTTTGTGTATGAGAAATCGGTTGGAAACTTTGCTCATGTCAGCACGTTGTAGGTGTCGCCACCGGCGCCAATCTTGTGTGAATGCTCTGAAAAGCTAATCATTTGCATGTCAGAGCATCTTCTTCCTGTCGGTTAAATTTCGCGTCTGTAGCACGTCATCGTTGTGGTGCAGCAATTTTAATGGCCAGTAATGTAGTTGTCTTCTAAGTTTGCTGCACTCACCACATAATTCACTGGACCACATAAAGTGCTTACAGCTTCAACAGCATCGTGAGATCGTCTCAGTATCGCTTCTTGGGTGAGGTCAGGACGCTGGGGAGGGGAGGGGGGGGGGAGAGTTACCTCACATAGGAACTTCTCTTCGGTAGTAAAGCTAGGTTTTCTTCTACGCTGCGGAGAAAAACGATTTCTCCTGATAACTGTACACCTCTTACCTGGATGATAGTGAACTGCAGCATTTACTTCGCGTGTAACAGCTTGTGACTCTATACTAATGAGTCAAAACATTATGACCAATATCGCAAGCGAGACTGGGGTGCCACCTGGTTCCCCAAACCACCGACTTGTAATTTACGGAAACTGCGTGACCGCTGCCACATACCGCTGGAAACTCATTCGGGGTTTGCATTCGACCATGGAGACATTTGGAAAGAATATATTGGTTTAACAGGTTCCGTCGCTGCAGATGTTATGCTATTTTTGTCCTAAATTGTTCCTCTGTACCCGCTGCCTGAGCTTTGCGGTACTTGCACTATGAACCAGCACCAGGTGGGCAAAGACGCTCTATAGGTGTATCATCAGTTGATAAATTGTGAAAGAACGTAGCGCACATTCCTTTTTTCATCCCTTGTAGGACATGTGTATTGTTTCTTATTCTCATTCCGTAATATTGCAGGAGTTCATCAATGTTTTTGTCTGTAAGTCTTCCTTTACCATTTAGACTCTCCACAAAACGCATGTGCTATACCGTAGTTTCTGTTTACACACTGCATCCAACCTCTTAACACGAACATAAACATGAATTCAAGGAATAAATAGTTGAAAACCACAGCCTCCTAGACTGAATAGCTTCGGAGATAGAGGTACTTAAGGAAGTTTAACGGATTGCTAAAGCGCCTAAACAAGTCTGTGTTTGCGATGCGAATGACGTCAGGCATAGGAGATATAAATACAAAAAAAACTGGCATATTTTGCTTATTTTCACTCTATTGTGTCATATGGTATCATATTTTGGGGTAACTCCACAAACAGAGAAAAAAAATTTTAGAGTACAGAAGCGTATAACAAGAGTAATGAGTAGTGTAAATCCAAGAACATCATGTCTAAACCTATTCAAAAGAATTGGGCATATTAACCACAGCTTCTCGGTATATTTATTCCTTAATGAAGTTTGTTGTAAATAATACATCTCTTTTTCCAACTAATTGCTTAGTACACAGTATCAATACTAGGAATAAGAACAATATACATGAAGATTTAAAATCACTTACTCTTGCCGAGAAAGGAGTCCAGTATTCAGGAACGCATATTTGCAATAAGTTACCAGCAACCATTAAGAGTTTAGTTTCAGACAAGGCACAATGTAAACATAATTTAAAAGAATTTTTGGTGGCCAACTCCTTCTATTCCATCCATGAGTTTCTCAACAAGTGCAGTAGGCCATTTTAATGAAAATTTATTATACTTTAATTTTTGGCAATACTTGGTTGTAACAGCCAAGTAACTACATACTGTGTGAATGATGGGTGTATGGAAAGCAGATGTAAGTCTTAAATCTGTAAATAGTGGAAGTTTTAATTTTAAATCTTGTGCATAATCTGACTGTTCGTAACTGAGGATCACTGAAATGAATAATTTACTTCAATTTTTGACAATACTTGGTTGTAATAGCCAAGAAACTAGCAAATGTCTGAATGGTGGATTTAATGAAAGGAGATGTAAGTCTTAAACCTGTTAATATTAGAAGTTTAAATTTAATTCATGTACAAACAAACCTCTGCCAATAACATTTGTAGATTTTAAGAAGGCATATGACTGTTTCCACAGACCACCAGCATTAAAAATTTTAAGACATCTAGTACTCCATCCAAAACTAATTAAAATAATACAACTCACTCTAACCAACCCCAAATCAAAAGTGAAGTTTAGAGGAGAAATTTCGGAACCATTCCTCATAAAAACAGACTTAAGACAAAGTGACTGCCTATCACCATTACTGTTCAACTGTGCAGTGGAATACATAATGAGAGAATGGTACTAGGACAATCCAAAGATGATAAGAATTGAAAGTGCAAAAGATGATATTAGCTTAAACTGCTTGGGATTCGCTCTCCTAGCCAACACCGTTCAAGAAGCCAGGCAACAAGTGAAATCACTACAAGAAATAGCAGAGAAAGTAGGCCTTAGAATATCATTTGAAAAAACGGAGATTATGCTAACTGACCCACCACTTGCAAAACAAAATTACAATAGGAGAACAGGAAATCAAAATTGTTGATAAATTTAAATATTTAGGCGAAATAATAACATACAATATAAATGAGAAGCCATCATGGCAGAATAGAATAAAAAAACTGAACTACGCAAATTACATTACTAAAACTACATACAACAAAAAAAGCCTATGTATAGATGCAAAATTAAAACACTATAAGACAGTTACACAACCAGAAATAACGCATGGAGCTGAAACTATCTTCAAAACAACTAATACAGCAGACATTGACAGAATACTAAAAATAGCAAGAAGAATAATTAGGACATGTATAAATAAACAGTATAAAATAAATGGCCATTGGAGAATAGCATCAAATGAAGCAGTATATAAGAAAATTTATCCAGTCATGAGCACGATCAGGAAGAAACGCATCTCATTCTTTGGACATCTGATGAGAAGTCCAGAAAACAGAATTAGTAAAAAAATAATACAAAAATTGTGTAATAGCAAGAGCGACATTAAATGGATCACAGAAATTAAGGAAGATATAAAAGAACTCCAAATTACAGTAGATGACCTAAAAAACAAGACAGAGGAAACAAGAATACTGCAAGACCCGCAAACCAGACTACAAATGAAAATCAATAAAAGGAGTACAGGAAGAGTGGTCGCAGATGAACAAAGAAAGAAAATATCTGAAAGAATGAAGAAATATTGGGCAGACATAAGATCAAAACACCATTCATATAAGAATAGACTCTAATAATTATATTACCTAAATATCATATTAAGTTATTGTTGAGCCAAAATGTAACCCTGTGTAACAACTTGTCTACAACATTGTATTTTTGATTAGAGTGGTCCAATGGAGGCCATAAAATAAATAATAATAATAATAATAACATAATTTTACTGTTTATTGACTGAGGATCATTGAAATTAATGAAACTCAAGTTTTTCTAATTACATTTTTGTAATGTGTTTGTCTGACATGTTCCACACGCAGGAGGATTCCCTCTTTTATGGGTCTATGGAATGAACAATTAATCTAATCTAATCTCAGTGCAGAACGACTGATTTTTTTTTTTTGCACTTGCACTATTAACTTTGAAATAAGAAAAAGTTCACTTCCAACTGGAATTAATCGAGAAATGATGCATCAAATTATTCAGGATGTTGATGTTGTGGTCTTCAGTCCTGAGACTGGTTTGATGCAGCTCTCCACACTACTCTATCCTGTGCAAGCTTCTTCATCTCCCAGTACCTACTGCAGCCTACATCCTTCTGAATCTGCTTAGTGTATTCTTCTATTGGTCTCCCTCTACGATTTTTACCTTCCACCCTGCTCTTCAGTACTAAATTGGTGATTCCTTGATGCCTCAGAACATGTCCTACCAACCGATGCCTTCTTCTACTCAAATTGTGCCACAAACTCCTCTTCTCCCCAATTCTATTCCATATCTCCTCATTAGTTATCTGATCTACCCATCTAATCTTCAGCATTCTTCTGTAGCACCACATTTCGAAAGCTTCTATTCTCTTGTTGCCTAAACTATTTATCGTCCATGTTTCACTTCCATACATGGCTACACTCCATACCATACAAATAATTTAAGAAACGACTTCCTGAAACTTAAATCTACACTCGATGTTAAATAATTTATCTTTTTCAGAAACGCTTTCCTTGCCATTGCCAGTCTACATTTTATATCCTGTCTACTGCGAGCATCATCAGTTATTTTGCTCCCCAAATAGCAAAACTACTTTGCTACTTTAAGTGTCTCATTTCCTAATCTAATTCCCTCAGCATCACCCGAGGTAATTCGGCTACATTCCATTATCCTCGTTTTGCTTTTGTTGATGTTCATCTTATATCCTCCTTTCAAGACACTGTCCATTCCGTTCAACTGCTCTTCCAAGTCCTTTGCTGTCTCTGACAGAATTACAATGTCATCGGCGAACCTCAAAGTTTTTATTTCTTCTCCATGGATTTTAATACCTACTCCGAATTTTTCTTTTGTTTCATTCACTGCTTGCTCAATATATAGATTGATTAACATCGGGGATATGCACAACCCTGTCTCACTCCCTTCCCAATCACTGCTTCCCTTTCATGTCCCTCGACTTTTATTACTGCCATCTGGTTTCTGTACAAATAGTAAATAGCCTTTCGCTCCCTGTATTTTACCCCTGCCACCTTCAGAATTTGAAAGTGAGTATTCCAGTCAACATTGTCAAAAGCTTTCTCAAAGTCTCCAAAGGCTAGAAATGTAGGTTTGCCTTTCCTTAATCTAGCTTAATCTAGCCACCATCATTTAACCATACAGTAAAGCTGCATGCCCTCAGGAAAAATTACGACTGTAGTTTACCCTTGCTTTCAGCCGTTCGCAGTACCAGCACAGCAAGGCCGTTTTGGTTAGTGTTACAAGGCCAGGTCAGTCAGTTATCCAGACTGTTTGTAACCTCCCCCTCACTTATCGACCTTAATGACAGTGAAAAATTAAACCGCGTGTACCTAATGGAAATTTGGGAAAAGCAATCGTCACCGAAGTTAATTTGTCGGTGAAGAGGGAGGAAAGGGTTACATCTAAATGAAAGGAAAAATGCAAATGAAACTGGTGGAAATTAATTTTGAAAAGGGGTAAAGTTAATAAAGAAAGTAAATGTGCGGCCGTTACGTTAACAATTAATTAGCGGTAATTAGATATTTGAGATTTGGGGGAAATTACGGTCGCCAGTCCTAAGGACAATTACTATAGTAACTGAAAAAGAAAGGTTATTACACATATAATTAGCACTAGAAGCGTGGCAACTGAAGGTTGACACGTGTAGTGTGAAAACTGAAAGTTTGTCAGAAGTAATAAATTTCGCTACACTCTGACTTAATTTAGCAAAAGAATTAATAAAACCGAAAAATCGAAAGTTAATTTAGTGACTGAAGTTAATAGTGAGCTTTCTTTCTGAAGCACATCGAAATTCAATAAAATACGGTTAGTCTTGGACTGCCTCAACAATCATTTCAAAAGCTACTTGAATCTACGCAATTTAGAAATAAGAGATTTAACTTTGAACTCGAATTAAATGATTCTGAACAATTAACAATAGTAAAATTTAGTACGTACCAAGCTGAGCTGCAGTCACAGGTAAGCTAAAATACGGTAACAAAACTCGCACTCTTAATTTGTGCTTGTGTAATCTAAATATTGTAGCCAGCTATGAATTCCTTAACTGAACTTTGAAATTAAAGCAGTGAAATCGAATGATGCTGGCATTTGAATTTCAACGACACACGTGTTCATTCCGGAAAAGGAAGGGACCCTGCTTGGTAATGCAATTGGGACAATGAGCAACAAAGGTTCATGCTAAGTTGCTGTAACTTTGTGATGCAACAATTTTAAAAGTTTGAAAAGCTGAGGTCTGCCATACAGTTCTAAAACTTTATGTGCTTCCAGTCTTCCTTGTTGGTTGATTGAAGGTCTGAAGCCGTCGATCGAGGAGGTGGCGACAGTCACTCATTGTCGGCCGTCGCTGTTGCAGAAGCTGGATGTTGGCGCGCCTTCTTCTCGACACGGTCACCGGACGAAACGGGCTCTTGATGTGCGCCAGCTAATGCTTCCCGTCCGCGACACCATGTCAGAAACCATCTTCGCAAGTCGAGCGCAATTACATGCTGCCAAACCCCGAAAGCGCGGCAACTCGCGGGAGCTTCACACAACACACCTGCACCACTGCACCACCCCAGCCAGACTCTCTCTCTGCCCGCGCTCCACGCGACAGAGTTAACACTACCAAAGATCCTAAACACTTTGGTTCTCCACACGACCTATCGATGTAATCGTTCGATAGCATAGTTTTCCCTAGGCCAGACCCAGCGTAAAAATACAAATAGTATGTACAAAACAAACCAATTATACATCGACATAAATGCATGTATATACAAATATTAAAACAATTACAGTAAAGAGACAGAAATATCATATCTTCAGGTGACAAAATAAGGAAAAAAATTATAGTACAATAGATGGAAATAGGAGGATATGCATTTCCGGCGTTACATGTTGTCCCTGCAAGTACTGAAAAGGCTGTTGCCCCTCTTCAGGAACCACACGTTTGTCTGGCTTCTCAACAGATACCCCTCCGTTGTGGTTGCACCTACGGTACGGCTATCTGTATCGCTGAGGCACGCAAGCCTCCCCACCAACGGCAAGGTCCATGGTTCTTTGGGGGATGGGGGAGAGGGGGGGGGACACTTACAGTATTAACTTTGAAATAAGATAAACTTCACTTCCAACTGGAATTAATCGTCAAATGATGCATCAAATTATTCAGGAGAGGTGAAATATTATTAAGAGATAATAATCGGAAAATGTCGATTATTGACCAGTTTCAGCGTATGTAGTCCCCTTAAATGGTGTTGGAAGTTCTGTCTTGAGATCTAGGCTCTCGGAAGCCGTCGGCGGGTATTGTGATAACACTCTGGGAGTGTGCTGGGAGTGCAGAAACGTGGCAACAGTCGACGCCGTGTCCTTGGCGCCGGTTCGTGAGCAGCCGGCACTGGCTGGCTGGCTGGCAGCTTATGCGGTGACGCGGGAGTTTGCCCGCATTATTCGCATCCCGCCGGCGGCCGGCGCGTGCCGCTAATGCTAATCGGCCCGTCCACTGCTCCTGCGAGAGCTCGCTCGCTGCCACCGGAGGAGCCGGAAACCACGTATCTCCACACGAGGCGACCCCGCGCAGGGCGTCGCGGCTATCTGTCGCCTGTGGTATTAATAACCGAGCTGTTTCAGTTTTCCGAGCCTGCACGCTCAGAATAACTGATGCCGGTCCTTCAGACAGAGTCGCCTGGATGTCGTTATCTAGGTGGTTCCCCGCAGTCTCTGCTAGACTACGCCCCGGCGTCGAACGAAAACTATCCAAGTAGTGTCGTAGCGGAGGTACAGAACACATAAAAATATCGAAAGAAAAGCATCGACACCTTGTTGTGTTGGTATTTTCATGAAAAGTTTAGATACTCCCTGTCAGCTCCAGTCTTCCCATCTCTATTTTCAAAATTTGCCTACGAGGTGTAGTGTCCCTTTTGGCAACATCCACCATTATCGAGGTTCAAAAATGGTTCAAATGGCTCTGAGCACTGTGGGACTTAACATCGACGGTCATCAGTCCCCTAGAACTTAGAACTACTTAAACCTAACTAACCTAAGGACAGCACACAACACCCAGCCATCACGAGGCAGAGAAAATCCCTGACCCCGCCGGGAATCGAACCCGGGAACCCGGGCGTGGGAAGCGAGAACGCTACCGCACGACCACGAGATGCGGGCCATTATCGAGGTGAAACATAAATAAAAATGACTGTATGTGACTCAAAATGAACTGCAAACATCGATTTATCTGCGAAAGGTAATAACACTAACTGTAAAAATATACAATATAGATCGATAGATGCAGAAAAGACATTATTTTTATTGTATGAGATTATGATGTGTAAGTAATTAAAAGAAGTATTATTATCTTTGTAAGAGTATAAAACACTATGCAATGCTCATTCTTCTGTCTAGTCTGTTTTGTTCTGTTCGTTCTGGTGTTAGCTGGAATAAGGTAAGCAAGCTATTGTGCTGCGCTAGCATTTGTTTCTGCCGTACTGTAATTGCAAATATTTAATGGTGTAAACTGTGTCCTAGTAAGAATATATTAGTATATAGTTATTTCAAGAACCTACGCCACATTTATCTTATGAAAAGAATATTTAATGAAAATTATTTAGCATGTTTCCAGCTGCTGCGGAGCGAGTAACAGTGATCTCTGACTGTTAACAATTAGCCGCCATTACGCGGTACATTAAAAAATATTTTTTCAGAGCACAATGTCCGATAGCCGGAGCGGAAGAAATTATGTAAAAATATTCAGTGAGATTGATTGAAGGAATCCAGTGAAATAATTTTATTAAAACTTGTCTATTTTCTGGGATAGTAATAATTTCAGATCAGTGAACTGGAGCGTAGTAATACTACGCTATTGCATTTATAGTAATTTGTAGGGAGCCTGGCGCTCGATAAAACCAGATATAATACGTAATTGGCAACCTACGAAATTCATTATTTTGCTTATTATATCTCTTTTGTATTTTTTTGAAAGCTAAACGTAAAAACTAACTTCACTAAAAATCAGTAACAGATCACGATAAATCAATGGACAAACAAATTTACCAGGATAGTGTTTCCTCTAAATAAATAGTTACATTATTTTTTTAAAGAGATATAATAGAGGGTCACCCATAAATTAATGCACTTTCTTTCTTTTTCTCAGCCAAAATCAACTGTACGAATGCGAAACTTCAGGTATATATTATTTAACGTTTTGAACAACAACCGCTTCGTGTTAAGAAGGGCAAACCGGTAGGTCATTTCGAAAAATATTTCAAGAACACCTTAACTTAAATAATCCCGATCTGCACTAACAATGCACTTGCGCAAAACGTGGCACAGCATCAGAACCCGGTCAGAAAATTTCAGAATACTTAATAAAAAAGAAAACAGCCATATGTTGAATATACTAGGGGAACAGGAAACTTTTAGATATAAAAAAGAAAATGCCCAGTTCACATTGAATAATCAAAGCACCATAGCATTCTGGCTACTTTTGATATTAAACTGGCTCGTGAAGGGAGCGACCCAGTGGTCCTAATCATGAGTGCATGACGTCATACCGTCCACAAGCTAGTTACCGTTCCGTCAGCCTGTTAGTCCGTCTTACATCTGTCGCTTGTTCGGGCAGCTTCTATACTCTTCCCACCACCGGGTTGCCCTGCCGTCACACCGATAACAAAGTGCCACGTTATACCATTCCACAGAGTAATTTGCATTGTGTCCCGATTAATCAGGTTACTGGCGACTACTTTTTACTCCCAATCCGGCGTTTTTAAATTTTTTTGTCGTCCTCACACTATCAAAAGTATCCGGACACCTAACCGAAAATGGCTTACAAGTTCGTTGCGCCCTCCATCCGTAATGCTGAAATTCAATATGGTGTTGGCCCACCCTTAGCCTTGATGACAGCTTCCACTCACGCAGGCATACGTTCAATCAGGTGCGGGAACATTTCTTGGGGAATGGCAGCCCATTCTTCACGGAGTGCTGCACTGAGGAGAGGTATCGATGTCGGTCGGTGAGGCCTGGCACGAATTCGGCGTCCCAAAACATCCCAAAGTTGTTCTATAGGATTCAGGTCAGGACTCTGTGCAGGCCAGTCCATTACAGATATGTTATTGCCGTGTTACCGCTCCACCACAGTCTGTGCATTATGAACAGGTCGATCGTGTTGAAAGACGTTATCGCCACCCCCGAATTGATCTTCAACAGTGGGAAGCAAGAAGGTCCTTAAAAGATCAATGTAGACCTCTGCTGTGATAGTGCCACGCGAAACAACACTGTTCAGTCGTCCAATGTTTACGCTCCTTACACCAAACGAGGCGTCGTTTGGCATTTACCGGCGTGATGTGTGGCTTATGACCAGCCGATCGACCAGGAAATTCAAGTTTTCTCACCTCCCGCCCAACCGTCATATTACTTGCTGTGGGTCATGGTGCAGTTTGAAATTCCTATGTGACGGTCTGGATAGATGTCTGCCATTTACACATTACGACCCTCTTCAACAGTCGGCGGTCTCTTGTCAGTCGCCGCGCGGGTTAGCCGAGCGGTCTTAGGCGTCATGTCACGGTCCGCGCGGCTCCCCCCGTTGGAGGTTCGAGTCCTGCCTTGGGCATGGGTGTGCGGTTGTCCTTAGCGTAAGTTAGGTTAAGTTGCTTTAAGTAGTGTGTAAGATTAGGGACCGATGGCCTCAGCTGTTTGGTTCCGTAAGATCTTACCACAAATTTCCAGATTTTTTTCTCTGTCAGTCAAGAGACGAGGTCAGCCTGTACACTTTTGTGCTGTACGTGTCCCTTCGCGTTTCCTCTTCACTGTCGCGTCAGAAACAGTGGACCTAGAGATGTTTACGAGTGTGGCTTTCTCGAGTACAGACGTATGACACAACTGACAACCAATCACCTGACCACGTCCGAAGTCCGTGAGTTCCGCGTAGCGCCCCATTCTGCTCTCTCACGATGTCTAATGACTACTGAGGTCGCTGATATGGAGTACCTGGCAGTAAGTGGCAGCACAATGCACCTAATATAAAAAGCGTATGCTTTTGGGAGCGTCCGGATACTTTTGATCACATAGTGTACCTAGTTGACCCCGCATTGAAAAGGAGATACACCACCTATTCAAATAACAGCTTGTGCGCGTAAGACTAATTATTTTCAACAACGCATTTCAGTAACTAAGAGTGGTCGGTCTTTAAAGAAGTGAGGGTAACGCAATTTACCAGCGACTCTGGAGGTAATGCCCAGGCGCACCCATTCATTATTCACGGTTATTTTGTTTTGCGACCGGCCTGAAATTACTCCGCGTCTCGCAGTCTTTCTCTCCCACACTTATGATTTACTGATTTAATTACCACTTCGCGTGGCCTGCTGGCCGCGCCTGCCTTGGACATTTATTTTTGTTATTAGTTAGAACTAATTAGTCGGACGGTTCAGGTAATGTGAGACTTATTCCCATATAATGTGTGCTATGAAAGTGATTTAATGAGAGCCTTAAGGCACTTAGGCAGCCTCAAATACGGGGATTCGTTGAGGGTACGCCGGCACTAGGCTATGTCTCTGCAAGATGTAAATGCAGTTACCAATGGCTTCATGAATAAATATGCGTGTGAAACGTTTTGTGACCAACGTCGATGTTCCCCATATGGCACGGGGGACTCTGACGTTTAGATAGATCGGTCTGAGTTGCGGGCTCTTTGCTAGAGAATTAATTATATCCTACCCTCTCTACTACGTCTCTGATCATTGTCTTTCCCGTGGTACGAATGAAATCGTGGGTTGCGTTTCTGATTTTATTTATGAACAAAATATTTTTCTACCAGCGATATCGCATATCTGAATTGATAGTTTTCGATGTTCTGAGTAATCGAACAAGCTACTGAAACATTCTCTGGCCGCACATGTGTGCTGCCCCTGTTTGCTTACTGTGTAAGATGTGCCCAACTGAAGAGGGGACTACATTTATAAGTAAAGAAATTTTAACAAGAATATTGTAATTACTATTCATGTGGAACAGTACAACCGTACATAACTGCCATTGATATTGCTACACCGATCCCAGCGCGTACGAAGGGAGTGGACGGAGTCAGTGTAGAAACTTGTGGGTTGCTGACGGATCCAGTTTTCCACGGTGCCCTGCACCTCCTTGTCATAGGTGAACCTCTTACCTTTCAGAGATTGTTTTAATGAGCCGAAAATATGCAAGTCATGTGGGGAAATATCGGAGTTGTAAGGGGGAAGTTCCAGGACGTCCCATCGAAATTTTTGAAGGAGCGCGAGGGCCTTGTTGGTCACACGTCCTCCTCCTAACGCTGACACCAACGGATTATTGTGCACCGTGCAAGAGGCTGCTCTCATGCGATGAACTTGTGAAGCATGCTCCACTTCTACGCAAAGAAACGGGATAATCGGTGTTCCTGCTGATTCGTACTCATTCACCATGCAACGGACTGCCGAAACACCTCTCCAGAAACAGGAAATTGCTGCGAAGCCGTTAACTTCGCTTGTGCTGCTGGGAACACGACCACGTCACATCTCGGTAATCCCAGTGCATGCACTGGGATTAACCAGGTGTACCGGTATGAAATGAGCGTTAAGATACAAAAGTGTCCATAGGGAACATTTGTTGTGAACGAGCCTTAATTTTTTTTTTTGGTTTGGTTGGTATGACATCTGTCAAAGATATTTAGTATACATCAAGTCATGGAACAAACAACATCATATATTTTCATCGTGTTAACGATGTCGAATTTTGTACCAGAAGGAAAGCATTAATTTTTTGTTTTCATTTGAAAAAAAGTGCTGCAGAGTCGCATCGAATGCTGGTCGAGGCATATGGTGATCATGCTCTATCAGAAGCAACATGCAAAAGATGGGTTGAACGGTTGAGAAATAATGATTTTCATGTAAGAAATGAAGAACGTGGAAGACCACCAAAAAAGTTCGAAGACGCCGAATTGCAGGCAATATTGGATCAAGATGATACTTTGAGTCAGAAGCAAATGGCAGCAATGCTAAATGATGCACAATAAACAATTTATGACCGTTTGAAAGCTATGGGAAAGATCCGAAAGTGTGGAAAATGGGTGCCACATGAATGGAATGAAAGACGGATGGAAAACCGAAAAACCATTTGTCAAATTTTGCTTCAAAGAGATGAAAGAAAATCAATTTTGCATCGAATTGTTACTGGCGATGAAAAATGGATTTAGTTTAAGAATCCTAAACGGCAAAAATCATGGGTTAATCCGGGACAACCATCAAAATCGACTGCAAAACCAGATCGATTCGGCAAGAAGACAATGCTCTGTATTTGGTGGGATCAAAAAGGTGTGGTGTATCATGAGCTTCTAAAACCCGGTGAAACTGTGAATACTTATCGTTACAGACAACAAATGATCAATTTGAACTATGAATTGATCGAAAAAAGACCAGAATGGGCCAGAAGACATGGCAATGTAATTTTTTTACACGACAATGCACCTGCACACAAAGCAAAACCGGTTCAGGATACAATCAAAACACTTGGCTGGGAGCTGCTACCCCACCCGCCGTGTTCACCAGACTTGGCCCCTTCCGACGACCATTTGTTTTCATCAATGGGACACGCACTGGCTGAGGAACACTTCGATTCCTACGAAGAAGTCGAAAATTGGGTGTCTGATTGGTTCGCTTCAAAAGGCGAACATTTCTATTGGCGTGGTGTCCACAAATTGCCAGAAAGGTGGTCAAAATGTATAGAAAGCAATGGTCAGTTCTTTGAATAAAATGTTTTTACTTTTCAATTCAACATTAGTGTTTCATTTTCACACAAAAACGCTCATTTCACACCGGTACACCTGGTAGATACAACTCTGCTACAGGGAAGGTCTCGTTTTAATTGGGAATATCTTATAGTCTTCTCATTGAGCTTCTGGCTGCAAGGTGAAAGGGTTTATTGCTCGCTTTGAAGAAGATGGGCAGGATTTTCCATAATCCTACCAAGTGGGTGGTTGTCAGAGCGCTGATTTTAGGTACGCGTTATTTCCGCATGACGGCTGGTTTTTACCGCACCCGTTGCTGAAAAAATTTAAAGGTCCTACCAGTAAACAGCATCTTACAGAAGCTCTGTCAGCGGAAGCCAATGGAAATGCCTAGCCCCCGCCCCCGATTTTGATTGGCTGTAACGTCTTTTTTTTGTTTTGTTTTGTTTTTTTTTGTCATCAGTTTTCTGACTGGTTTGATGCGGCCCGCCGCGAATTCCTCTCCTCTGCCAACCTCTTCATCTGAGAACAGCACTTGCAACCTACGTCCTCAATTGTTTGCTGGATGTATTCCAATCTTTGTCTTCCTCCACAGCTTTTACACTCTACCGCTCCCTCTAGTACTATGGAAGTTATTCGATGTGTTAACAGACGTCCCATCGTCCCGTCCCTTCTTGTTGTCAGTGTTTTCCACATGTGCCTTTCCTCACCGATTCTGTGCAGAACCTCCTCATTCCTCACCTTATCAGTCCACCTAATTTTCAACATTCGTCTGTAGCACCACACGTCAAACGCTTCGATTTTCTTCTGTTCCGGTTTTCCCACAGTCCTGTTTTCACTACCATACAAAGCTGTCCTCCAAGCGTATATTCCCAGACATTTTTCCCTCAAATTAATTTCAATTTAATTCGATACTGGCCGATTTCTCTCGGCTGGGACTGCCATTTTTGTCAGTGCTAGACTGCTTTCTATGTCATACTTGCCCCATCAGTAATGAATTATTTCTCTGTCTACGTAACAGAATTCCTTAACTTCGCCTACTTCGTGACCATCAATCCTGATGCTAAGTTTCTCGCTGTTCTCGTTTCTGCTATTTCTCATTACTTTCATCTTTCTTCGATTTACCCTCAAACCATACTCTGTGCTCGTTAGACTGTTCATTCCACTCGACAGCTCCTGCAATTCATCTTCACTTTCACTGACGATAGCAATGTCACCAGTGAACCTCATCATTGATGTAATTTCACCCTGAATTTCACTCCCACTGTTGAACCTTTTTTGATTTCCATTATTGTTTCTTCGATGTATACATTAGGGGTGAAAGACTACATCCCTGTCTTACACCATTTTTAATAAGAGCATTTCGTTCTTGGTCCACTCTTACGTATTATTTCCCTCTTGGCTTTTGTACATATTGTATATTACCCGTCTCTCCCCATAGCTTACTCCTATTTTTCTCAAAATTTCGAACATCTTGAATCATTTTACACTGTCGAACGCTTTTTCCAGGTCGACAAATCTTATGAACGTTTCTTGATCTTTCTTCAGTCTTGCTTCTGACCGCAGCGTCTGAATTGCCACTCCGGTACGTTTACCTTTCCTAAAGCCAAACTGATCGTCATCTAACACATCCTCAATGTTCTTTTCCATTCTTCTGTGTATTATTCCTGTCATCAATTTGGATGCATGAACTGTTAAGTTGATTGTGCGATAATTCTCGCATTTGTCAGCTCTTGCAGTCTTCAGAATAGTATGGATGATATTTTTCCGGAAATCAGATGATATGTTGCCAGACTCATAGATTCTACACACCACCGTCAATAGTCGTTTTGTTGTCAGTTCCCCCAATGATCAAGATATTATGATGGAATGTTATCTTTTTCCTTCTTTCTTGGGGCCTTTGTCCCGCATCGTAGCGGGGTCGGCCGTGTTGTTATTCATTTGGCAGTGTTAGTCGCAGAGGGTGGCTAGAAACCCTTCCTGCCGCCACGCCGAACCCTCTGGGATGGGGTTAGTGTACTCCAGCTGCCTGTGTCTAGTGTAAGCCATGCAATGGTGCGAACGTATTTCAAATGTCTGCGAGTCGTGTAACTGAGGCGGAACGTGGGGACCGGGGTATTCACCTAGCGTGATGTGGAAAACCGCCTAAAAACCACATGGAGGCTCGCCGGCATATCGGCCCTCGTCGTTAATCCGCCGGGCGGAATCGATCCGGGACCGGCGCGCGTTAGCGCTCTCGGCTAATGTGGCGGGTAATGTTATCTATCCTTTCTGCTTATTCAAACTTAAGTCTTCCAAAGCTCTTTTCAACTCTGATCTTAATACTGTATCCCCTATCTCTTCTAAATTGACTTCTGTTTTTTCTTCTATCACATCAGACAAATCTTCCCGTTCATAGAGGCCTTAAATGGACTCTTTCCACATGTCCACTGAAAGGCTTACGTGTTAAATAACATCGTGAAGCAACGTCGAGCTCAAGAAACGGAGGATCGGCTTGCAGCCCTTGTTGGATATAGAAGTCGCCTACCGTAAGAGGTGAAGGAAGTTTTTTCGTTGCGTGTATTAGAAGAAGGGACTAGGGACTTCGTGATGAAGCAGGCTGCTTAGTGCATCACGGAAGACGGAGAATCCGAAGTGCGTTCCCGGGCGCCGACATGGAATTCTGCTTAGGCAAGCCTTGCGGAATGGAGTGGGAGTTTGTTCGATATTTGAGAGAGAGCGCAGGTCGGAGCGTGGAGCTGGAGGTAGTACTGGATAAAATTGACGAATTTGGTATACCGATAAATTTCATTTGTTTGAGTGCAAATCTGACAGTGATATTTTTGCGTGACTCTTTCCCCATAGACATCGAATTGTGGTCCAGTGTGTTGCGGAGATGATTATTGGTGAGATTGTTTAGCGGTCAGTTGGAGGCGGTGTATGAACTGTAAACATTCCACCCCACCGGGCGCAAAAAAATGGTTCAAATGGCTCTGAGCACTATGGGACTCAACATATTAGGTCATAAGTCCCCTAGAACTTAGAACTACTTAAACCTAACTAACCTAAGGACATCACACACACCCATGCCCGAGGCAGGATTCGAACCTGCGACCGTAGCAGTCCCGCGGTTCCCGACTGCAGCGCCAGAACCGCTAGACCACCGCGGCCGGCCCAACCGGGCGCATCTCGGAATGTTTCTGATAGTGCTCGGTCTGCTAAAGTGCTTTGATTAGTCATTTGATATTGGAGTAGTGAGGAGTTTGACCCTGTGTCACGGGTCAAATCGAGGCTGGCGACCCCTATTTAGAGTGACTGATAGTGTAACAGCGCAGACAATTAACCCAGATCCTCAATTAAACGTTTCCAATTAAATCCGCGGGGCAGTAAGTCTCGTAATTTGTCTCGCGCTTCGCACAGCACCAAGAGTCGTGGATTCTGGTGAATGCCGGCGAGTCGCCAAGGAACCTCCGAGGCACAGACGAAGGAAACGTTTCTCTGTCTGGAACATTTGTATAAGGGTCACTACTTTTAAGTCATACATGAATTAATTGCAAGTAGATGTTTGGCTAATCAGCAAGTAGTTACTATTCTAGTCATTTGTGGTATATCTCTGTTCATTTACGTATATTACAGGATGGTCAAAATGAAACTGGCTTGGAAAGTATTTCGTGCACGTTAAAATAGGCAATACGATTTACATCATCGAGACTTGGTTTGCCTATCTTAGTGTGCATGAAATATTTTGCAGGCCAGTTTCATTTTTCACGCCCCGTATATCGCGATAAAATAAGACGCTCCATGCAGGTAGCGCGCGTTGTGCAAGAGTAATGTAACATCGACGAAGCGCTACAAAAGAAACAAATGTTCTGCACAGTGTTCATAGACTTTACCAAAGCCTTTGACCTACTGGAAAGAGATCTCATAGTCCGAAAACTGGAAAACACAATGGGAGAAGGCAGCGTATGGGCAAGAGTAGTCAAGTCAATCCTCGAATACAACTTAATCACAATATCAGACAACCTCTCTTTTTCGAACCTCATTGTGCAATCGAACAGAGTCTTACAGGGTGAGCCAATGAGCCCTTTGCTGTACATTCTTGCCACTGAAGCAGTACTCCGAATTGGAGAAAATGAAGAAGATGTACACGTATATGCATACGCTTACGACATAGCCGTAGGTTCAACAAATATGCAGAAGCGGCAGAAAATCATTGAGAAAATAGACAAATGGTGCAGTAAACACAAACTACACATAAACATAAAAGACAGAAATGGTGATTTTCAGAAAAGGAGGCAAAACACCCAAGAATGCGGAAATCAACATCAGAGGACAAAAAATAAAAATCTCACCAGACTTTAAATACCTAGGGGTGACATTGCAACCAACAGTCAAATGCTTCGCAAAACATACAACAGAACGTGCAGCCCAAGCAATAATAGCAATCCAGGACATCAAAAACATCCGCCTACTCAGTCTAGAAACAGCCATGAAATTATTCAACGCAGAAATCTTGCCAATCCTGGCCTATGGGATGGAGGTTATATGGGACCACCTGCCAAAAAAATCTAGAAACACTAGCAAAAGGTAAAATCGACCTATCTAAAAAGAGCACTAGGTCTCTCAAAGACAACAAGATCTAGACTAGTGTACCTGCCGGCCGGTGTGGTCGAGCGGTTCTAGGCGCTACAGTCTGGAACCGCGTGACCTCTACGGTCGCAGGTTCGAATCCTGCCTCGGGCATGGATGTGTGTGATGTCCTTGGGTTAGTTAGGTTTAAGTAGTTCTAAGTTCTAGGGGACTGATTACCTCAGTAGTTAAGTCCCATAGTGCTCAGAACCATTTGAACCAATTTTTTTAGTGTACCTGCTAGCGAGAGAGACATTCCTAATTGAAGACATCAGACTTCGATATATGATGCCACACACCAGGTCTTCCAGAAATCAACTGAAGATCATGGAGGACAAACGAGAAAAAGTATGGCCGGAGTTCTATGGCACCCAAGCAATGACGAACCGCTCACGGACAGCACCAAACTACGAGCTGCGACATGTCGTAAGTAGATTTTCTATTCACGGCTTTCATCATCTAATTTGCAAAAACAAAACTTATCACGACCCAACCACAACATGTGTATGTGAACTGTGTAAGGAACCCTGCGAACGATATCACATAAAACTGTGCAGTAAATGAGTGAAATCGATAAATGAATACGCAAAAATGTAAAATGTAAATGTAAAATGTTAAGCAAGGTAACTGTATATGGCTATTTGGCTGCAATTTTATTAAATAAAAAACATTCGCTGAACCTCAAAACCTGTAACGTCACGGGTATATGTCAAGTGTGAAGACTGCCTATGACACTCTAAGAGAAAAGTGTGTTTCAAGCGTCATCTAAGTCGAGATCATTAGAGACGGAGTGGGGGAAAGGATGTGGGAGCGAATCGGCAGTGTCTGTTTCTAAGGATCCATTCCAGCGTTCGCCAGAAATGATCTAGGGAAGACATGGAAAATCTACCTCTGGTTGCCAGTACCCAACTTTCAGTCTGCAGCGGAATATGAGTTACTATGAACTTCTTGAAAGGTTAATGCTGTCTGATGGTCGGGAACTGTAACCTGTGATGCTTCCTAAAATGCGTCATTAGGTAAATGGTTGCAGCACCTTTCGTAGCTTTACCACTCTGAACTGTGGCTGCTTGGTTAATCAATATGAGTATAAATGAGGCACTACTATGTGCAAGGTGGTATCTGCCAAGAATTACAATTTTGAGGTTTTGTACCGAGAAGGTAGTATGTGGCCATTCCAGTGCCACAGACGAGGTAGTAAGTGTAGACATAAGGAAACGCAGCCAAAACGTAGTCGCTAGATACGTTAGGTTGTATGTGTTGAGCTGTAGGCGCGGCCAATGTAGTATCTTATTTTACAATGTCTCGGCAACAGAACGTGTCTAGACGTATTGGTAACAAGCGGTAGTGATACAGACCTTTTGTTTATAAACCAGTATGCCGCCAAAACGTTTACCATGGAAAGTTGAAATTTGTAGTTTCAGGACATCCTTGCATGCCTTGTGATAGAGAATTTGGCATAATTAACAGAAGCCCTCTACTGCTAACACAAATCAGTACTTTGATACATATTACTTCTAGCTGGAACAAACAGAAGCTGCTCTTGCCAATATTCCAGATCACTTTAATGTAAAAATAAGTCAACAGTTAAAGAAATTTTGTTCATGGTTTCGAAATATAAAATGTACAGCATACAAACAGCTTTAGTCCATTACAGTAACTATAACTTTTATACATACACCTTAAGCTAAAATAAACAGAATCTACTCTTGCTAATACCCAGATCATGTTAACATAACAACAGAAATAAGTCAACAGTTCATCTGAAGGTTCGTTTTTAATTTAAATATTAAGGTCCTAGTCATACTGACAGCTGCATCTCACTGCAGATACAATAACTCTGTATCATTGATTCCAGGGTATTCATCTTAATGCAAAAAAAAAAAAAAAAAAAAAAAAATTGTAAACTGCCTGTATTATACGTAATATACAAATAGAAGTAAGATTTCAGATCACTTGATATTTGCTCTTGTAGTAATTTATTTATTTATTTTATTTTGTGCTCTCATGTTATCGCCCGTCTGATTAAAATATTTGCCTTTATGTCGACTTTAATACGTGTAAAGAAGAACAAATTACATCTTTGTGCAAAGTAGGCCTGTCAAGATCTTCGTTACAAGCAACAGTTGTAAGGCGCATGCTGGATGCTGGAAAAGTCTCGCTGTCAGACTGTAAATTAATATAGTTTGTGTGGAAGTGTGTCTAGTGATATAACAACTGGACATCAAAATGGAGACAGACAGATGGACACTAACCGAAAAAAGCCGCCTATACTGTCGCAGTGAGTAAAAAACTAAATTTACATCCATATCGACAGTCATGGCGATACATTAAAGTGTGTCCATCTTTTTGTCATAGAACCAGCACCCAGCATTATGCTAGCAATAATTATGTAACCTTCTGAAACCATCTGAAGATGAACCTGAAAAGGTTCGAAAACTGGTTCATGGAATAAAACATAATTGTTCAAAAAAGTGACTGGTTGCAGTTTTGTATAACTTATTTACATTGAATATACAGTCACAGTCACGGTTCTAAAATATCCGTAATGGATAAGCATAATTAAGAAAAGAAAAAAAATTGGTGCAAGAGAATGATTCGAAAAGAGGTAGCATGTACGATGTGAAGTGCTGAAGATATCAGGCATAATAATATAATAATGTTGAAGGATGAGAACTTCTTAGAATTTTCTGCGCAATGTGACAAGTTTTGAAACACATTTTTTTTCAAAAATCAGGTCTTTCAGGTGGATGAAACTGTCAAGAAACGATTTTCATGTCTTAAAAACAAGACAGTCATTGAATGATACTGAAATGTGAATGGAGCACAAAATTTCTAAAAGAGGACGGTCATTCGGGCCACGCACTGGTTTGCAGTGCTTGTAGCGCCTTGAAAGACGACCAGTCATAACAATGTAAAAGAAAAGAAACTTATTACCAATGTAACTTCCTCGATGAGAAGTATCATAGATTTCACCGCAAAATCTGTGTATGAAATACAAATAACAGTAATTCTGATTTTGAGAAAGGAATGATTTTGCATGTTTCGTACAGGAATTGAGATTTTATAGACAAAAAACGATAAATTTTTCAAATGCCATTCGCAACACAAAGCGTGAGTGCATGCCTCCAATTACAAGCAATTTCTGTGATAACGTTAGTAAAAACGAATTCATAAATTTGTTTTTTCGTTCCCCTGAGAAGTTTTCTTTTGGTAGTTACTACCTTTCCCATGTCAATACCTCTTTTAATGATCACCCCTGACTTTTATAACATCTACTACAACATTTACGGGGCGTCTTGCTTGTTTTCACTGTACTTCACCGCACAGCACCAATACTGTTCTAGTTCTTCAGGGTAGTGGACCTTGAACGTAAACAGCAGGGCACCAGGTAAGCCAGGCCTTTCCCATACCTTGTTGGAAAACGTGTGTGTGAATTCCTAAGGGAGCAAACTGCTGAGGTCATCGGTCCCTAGACTTACACACTACTTAAACTTACTTATGCTAAGAACGACACACTCACACATGCCCGAGGGAGGACTCGAACCTCCAGCGGGACAGGCCGCGCAATCCGTGACATGGCGCCTCTAACCGCGCGGCCACTCTGCGCGGCATACCTTGTAGCTCAAAATGGTTCAAATGGCTCTGAGCACTATGGGACTTAACATCTATGGTCATCAGTCCCCTAGAACTTAGAACTACTTAAACCTAACTAACCTAAGGCCAGCACACAACACTCAGCCATCACGAGGCAGAGAAAATCCCCGACCCCGCCGGGAATCGAACCCGGGAACCCGGGCGTGGGAAGCGAGAACGCTACCGCACGACCACGAGATGCGGGCTACCTTGTAGCAAATACATTTTTTATACTACGGAAAACCCTAGTAATATCTGTGCGACGAGCCTCGATCACAAGTATTGTGCGCTGGACGAAGTCGTGTGTGGTGCCACACGCTATGTTCGCTTATTGCTACAAGGTTAAACCTATCCTTTAGGAACGTTGTACGAGCTGCATTCAAGTTCTAAGGCCTCCGATTTTTTTTCTCCGGACTGGAAAGAGATAGAAACATGCGCATTGTTTTAAAATGAGGCCGCGTTCATTGTCAATACGTCCCAGAGATGGCAGCACCGTACGGCAGATGGAATTTTACCGCCAGCGGCGAGAATGAGAACTGTTTTAAATACTTAAAATGGCGACGTTTTCCTTACTTGAACAGCGTGCAATCATTCGTTTTCTGAATTTGCGTGGTGTGAAACCAATTGAAATTCATCGACAGTTGAAGGAGACATGTGGTGGAGTTATGGATGTGTCGAAAGTGCGTTCGTGGGTGCGACAATTTAATGAAGGCAGAACGTCGTGTGATAACAAACCGAAACAACCTCGGGCTCGCACAAACCGGTCTGACGACATGATCGAGAAAGTGGAGAGAATTGTTTTGGGGGATCGCCGAATGACTGTTGAACAGATCGCCTCCAGAGTTGGCATTTCTGTGGGTTCTGTGCACACAATCCTGCATGACGACTTGAAAATGCGAAAAGTGCCATCCAGGTGGGTGCCACGAATGCTGACGGACGACCACACGGCTGCCCGTGTGGCATGTTGCCGAGCAATGTTGACGCGCAACGACAGCATGAATGGGACTTTCTTTTCGTCGGTTGTGACAATGGATGAGATGTTGATGCCATTTTTCAATCCAGAAACAAAGCGCCAGTCAGCTCAATGGAAGCACACAGATTCACCGCCACCAAAAAAATTTCGGGTAACCGCCAGTGCTGAAAAAATGATGGTGTCCATGTCCTGAGACAGCGAGGGCGTAATCCTTACCCATTGCGTTCCAAAGGGCACTACGGTAACAGGTGCATCCTACGAAAATGTTTTGAAGAACAAATTCCTTCCTGCACTGCAACAAAAACGTCCGGGAAGGGCTGCGCGTGTGCTGTTTCACCGAGACAACGCACCCGCACATCGAGCTAAAGTTACGCAACAGTTTCTTCGTGATAACAACTTTGAAGTGATTCCTCTTGCTCCCTACTCACCTGACCTGGCTCCTAGTGACTTTTGGCTTTTTCCAACAATGAAAGACACTCTCCGTGGCCGCACATTCACCAGCCATGCTGCTATGGCCTCAGCGATTTTCCAGTGGTCAAAACAGACTCCTAAAGAAGCCTTCGCCGCTGCCATGGAATCATGGCGTCAGCGTTGTGAAAAATGTGTACGTCTGCAGGGCGATTACGTTGAGAAGTAACGCCAGTTTCATCGATTTCGGGTGAGTAGTTAATTAGAAAAAAAATCGGAGGCCTTAGAACTTCAATGCACCTCGTAATTATGGGCACATGGTGTATAGTACTTTGAGCAGTAAAGTGTGCTGGATTATGACTTCATGTCGAAACAAGTTGGTTGGTTGGTTGGAGGGGCCCAAACAGCGAGGTCATCGGTCCCGGCCGGCCGTTGTGGCCGAGCGGTTCTAGGCGCTTCAGTCTGGAACCGCACGACCGCTACGGTCGCAGGTTCGAATCCTGCCTCGGACATGGATGTGTGTGATGTCCTTAGATTAGTTAGGTTTAAGTAGTTCTAAGTTCTAGGGGACTAATGACCTCAGGTGTTAAGTCCCATAGTGCTCAGAGCCAATCATCGGTCCCATCGGATTAGGGAAGGATGGGGAAGCAAGTCGGCCGTGGTCTTTCAAGGGAACCGTCCCGGAATTTACCAGAAGCGATTTAGGGAAATCGCGGAAAACCTAAATCAGGATCGCCGGACGCGTGTTTGAACCGTCGTCTTCCCGAATGTGCAATTTTGGGAATATGTGGTAAGGGTTTATGGGACCAAACTGTTGAGGTCACCGGTCCCTACGCTTACACACTACTTAATCTAACGTAAACTAACTTACGTTTAGGACAAGACACAAACCCATACCCGAAGGAGGACTCGAACCTTCGACGGTGGGCGCTGCGCGGACCGTGACAAGGCGCCCAAGACCTCTCGGCTACCCCGCGCGGCTCCCGAATACGAGTCCAGTCTGATAACCACTGCGCCATCTCGCTCGGTTCCGAAACTAGTCTCGCAAAGTAAAGCAGTGCTGACTAGCAGCTTTTGGTGGTATAAAAATGTTTTCCATACAAGATATCGAAGCTGTGCAGTACAATTCCAAGATTTAGTTACATATCGTTTACATCTTCATAGATGGCGTATAATGTAATGGATGATTCCTGCTACCTCGTTTAGATGTTTTTCCCACGACGAAAATGACTGAGGTTTTATCCTAAGTAGATGCGAAGGATATCAGTCGTGAACAAATTTTTGTCTGTGAAAACAATGATTTTGGCGGAATGCTTTGCTATATTGAAGCGTATAGTCTTCCTCTCGACTGTTGTAAGATCTGCCACATATGATTCATCCTCCTGAAAGGCTTGCTTTTTTAAACTGGCAACGAAATCGGTATGTACCAGCCAAGTGTAATAAAGCTGGCCATCAATCACAGTATATTTCGTCGGGTTGTCAGCTATCTCATTATACGAGATACCAGAGTGACCCTTGATCCATAATAACTGTCCACGTTTGTGTTGTTATTCACACTGGTAGAGTAATTTATGTACATCAAGCACATGGCGGTTATTTTTGATGGTGCTCCACTCTGCACGGTTGTAGGTGGCTTGATTAGCACTGAATCGGCGGGTTATATGCTGCAATGACGTTCCTCTTAAAGCCTGATACAATCGGAGCTATCAGGTACAAGTCCTGTAAGAAATACGGCGGCATTTCTGTAAAAGTAATGAAATCAATCATCATTCAGAAGGTGGTTTCAAGGGCCGGCCGGTGTGGCCGTGCGGTTCTAAGCGCTTTAGTTTGGAACCGCGTGGCCGCTACGGTCGCAGGTTCGAATCCTGCCTCGGGCATGGATGTGTGTGATGTCCTTAGGTTACTTAGGTTTAAGTAGTTCTAAGTTCTAGGGGACTGATGACCTCAGAAGTTAAGTCCCATAGTGCTCAGAACCATTTGAACCATTTTTTTTGTGGTTTCAAGGACGCTGAATTACATACGCTGTTGTTTCGATAAACCTGCCATAAAATGGGCTGTGACAGTAGCATGAACTATCCCGTTTGAACCGTGCGGGTTAGCCGTGCGGTCTGGGGCGCCTTGTCACGGTTCGCGCGGCTCCCCCCCTCAGTGGTTCGAGTCCTCCCTCGGGCATGGCTGTGTGTGGTGTCCTTAGCGTAAGTTAGTTTAAGTTAGATTGGGTACTGCATAAGCTTAGGGACCGATGACCTCAGCAGTTTTGTCCCATAAGACCTTACCACAAATTTCCAAATACAGGGTGGTCCATTGATCATGACCGGGCCAAATAGCTCACGAAATAAGCGTCAAACGAAAAAACTACAAAGAACGAAACTTGTCTAGCTTGAAGGGTGAAACCATATGGCGCTAGATGGCGCTGCCATAGATCAAACGGATGTCAACTACGTTTTTTTTTTTTTTTTTTTTTTAACAGGAACCCCCTTTTTATTACATATTCGTGTAATATGAATGTTTTAGTTGGACCACTTTTTTCGCTTTGTGATAGATGGCGCTGTAATAGTCACAAACATATGGCTCACAATTTTAGACGAACAGTTGGTAACAGGTAGGTTTTTTAAATTAAAATGCAGAACGTAGGTACGTTTGAACATTTTATTTCGGTTGTTTCAATGTGATAGATGTACCTTTGCGACCTTATCATTTCTGAGAACGCATGCTGTTACAGCGTGATTACCTGTAAATACCACATTAATGCAATAAATGCTCAAAATGATGTCCGTCAACCTCAATGCATTTGGCAATACGTGTAACGATATTCCTCTCAACAGCGAGTATTTCGGCTTCCGTAATGTTCGCACAATCATTGACAGTGCGCTGCCGCATGATATCAGGCGTTAAGGCGGTGGATCACGATAGCAAATATCCTTCAACTTTCTCCACAGAAAGAAATGTGGAGACGTCAGATCCGGTGAACGTGCGGGCCATGGTATGGCGCTTCGACGACCAATCCACCTGTCAGTACCGCTTCAACTGCACGCGAGCTATGTGCCGGACATCCAACAAGTTGAAAGTACATCGCCATTCTGTCATGCAGTGAAACATCTTGTAGTAACATCGGTAGAACATTAAGTAGGAAATCAGCATACATTGCACCATTTAGATTGCCATCGATAAAATGGGGGCCAATTATCCTTCCACCCATAATGCCGCACCATACATTAACCCGCCAAGGTCGCTGATGTTCCACTTGTCGCACCCATTGACGATTCTGCGTTGCCCAATAGAGCGTATTATGCTGGCTTACGTTACAGCTGTTGGGTGAATGACGCTTCGTCGCTAAATAGTACGCGTGCAAAAATTCCGTCATCGTCCCGTAATTTCTCTTGTTCAAAAATGGTTCAAATGGCTCTGTGCACTATGGGACTTAACATCGGAGGTCATCAGTCCCCTAGAACTTAGAACTACTTAAACCTAACTAACCTAAGGACTTCATGTGCCGCGAGGCAGGATTCGAACCTGCGCCCGCAGCGTCACGCGGTTCCAGACTGAAGCGCCTAGAACCGCTCGGCCACACCGGCAGGCTAATTTCTCTTGTGCACAGTGGAAGATCTGTATACGACGTTCAAAGTCGTCGTCAAGCAATTCCTGGTGCATAGAAATATGGTGCGGGTGCAATCGATGTTCATGTAGCATTCTCAACACCGACGTTTCCGAAATTCCCGATTCTCGCGCAATTTGTCTGCTACTGATGTGCGGATTAGCCGCGACAGCAGCTAAAACACCTACTTGAGCATCATCATTTGTTGCAGGTCGTGGTTGACGTTCAGATGTGTCTGCACACTTCCTGTTTCCTTAAATAACGTAACTATCCGGCGAACGGTCCGGACATTTGGATGATGTCGTCCAGGATACCGAGCAGCATACATAGCACACATCCGTTGGGCATTTTGATCACAATAGCTATACATCAAGACGATATCGACCTTTTCCGCAATTGGTAAATGGTCTATTTTAACACGGGTAATGCATCACGAAGCAAATACCGTCTGCACTGGCGGAATGTTACTTATACGTTTGGTGCTATTACAGCGCCATCTATCACAAAGCGAAAAAAGTGGTCCAACTGTTGTTGTTGTTGTTGTAGTCTTCAGTCCTGAGAATGGTTTGATGCAGCTCTCCATGCTACTCTATCCTGTGCAAGCTTCTTCATCTCCCAGTACCTACTGCAGCCTACATCCTTCTGAATCTGCTTAATGTATTCATCTCTTGGTCTCCCTCTACGATTTTTACCCTCCACGCTGCCCTCCAATACTAAATTGGTGATCCCTCGATGTCTCAGAACATGTCCTACCAACCGATCCCTTCTTCTAGTCAAGTTGTGCCACAAAGTCCTCCCCAGTTCTATTCAATACCTCCTCATTAGTTACGTGATCTACCCATCTAATCTTCAGCATTCTTCTGTAGCACCACATTTCGAAAGCTTCTATTCTCTTCTTGTCTAAACTATTTAACCTCCACGTTTCACTTCCATACATGGCAACACTCCATACAAATACTTTCAGAAACGACTTCCTGACATTTAAATCTATACTCGATGTTAACAAACTTTTCTTCTTCAGAAACGCTTTCCTTGCCATTGCCAGTTTACATTTTATATCCTCTCTACTTGACCATCATCAGTTATTTTGCTCCCCAAATAGCAAAACTCCTTTACTAATTTAAGTGTCTCATTTCCTAATCTAATTCCCTCAGCATCACCCGACTTAATTCGACTACATTCCATTATCCTCGTTTTGCTTTTTGTTGATGTTCATCTTATACCCTCCTTTCAAGATGCTGTCCATTCCGTTCAACTGCTCTTCCAAGTCCCTTGCTGTCTCGGACAAAATTGCAATGTCATCAGCGAACCTCAAAGTATTTGTTTCTTCTCCATGGATTTTAATACCTACTCCAAACTTTTCTTTTGTTTCCTTTATTGCTTGCTCAATATACAGATTGAATATTTCTGGTCCAACTAAAACATTCATATTTATTTACGTACTACACGAATATGTAATAAAAATGGGGGTTCCTATTAAAAAAAAAACGCAGTTGAGATCCGTTTATGGCAGCGCCATCTAGCGGGCCAACCATAGCGCCATTTGGTTTCCCCCTTGAAGCTAGACAAGTTTCGTTCCTTGTAGTTTTTTCGTTTGACGCTTATTTCGTGAGATATTTGGCCCAGTCACTATCAATGGACCACCGTGTATATCCCGTTTGACGAGACGACAAAAACGCCCAGTTTCCAGTAAGACAGGTCGCAGTTAATCCGTCGGCCATTACGGAATAACGAGTGGCGTGTTTACACAGGGGCAGCCGCGCAGCACAGCACAGCAGGTCGGTCTCAAGCGGCCGCGATTACGCGTGCGTCCCTGGGCGGGCCGATCGCCCGTGAGCGCAGCGGCTGCGTGGCGTAACCCGACACAGCTGGCGCCCAGGCCGAGTGACCCAGTTGCCGGCTTTTTGCTCTGCCTGGACGCGGCCGAACGGCGCGTCACGCACTGGTGGTTGGCCGGCGGGCCGGTCATCGCCGCTCCTGTACGCTGCAGGTGTGACAGAGGGGCAGCCGAATAGGACAGACAGTGTTTGCACTCTCGCAGCCTCTGTAACGACAAACGCCGTAACACCATCGTCCTATATGCCGAGCGTCTACACTCTGCACCTTCATCTTTTTAACGTCTGTTGGCTCCAATCTTGCAGAGGCATGTGTTTCATACTGTTCTACAGGCCCTTAAGGGGAGCCGGACGTGCCTATGCTGCCCATGTTAAAATCACCAAGTTTGAGGAACATTTATGAATAAACTACCAAATAGAAAAATTTGAATTTTTTTTTTACATATAGAGTGGTTTAGTATTGCAGTTATGACAGAGGGATTTTGGAGTATCTTTTCTAGTTTCCTTCCAATTATTTTTTTTATTAATGACCCAAATTTTTTTTACAAATAATTGCTTTATAATTAAACTGAAATGAAACTACTGAACATATTGCCAAATGGCGGTGTTACAATGTAAGTTTGACCACTAGGAGTGCTGTATAAAAATGTCATCTCTCTAGCTTGAGTGGATTTTGAGAAAATGTTCCTTATATTCGAAAAATTCTAATTTACGGGAAATGGCTATCAAAGTTTCTCAATACATTCCTGCACTATAGGATGGATTATCAAGGGTCTTCTCCTTCATCCTCCAAAAGCTTCCTCTTCTGCCTTCTTTTCTGGCCTGTTGTTCCATCATACTTCATATGCCTTTCTCTTCTTTCTGCTCCTCTTATCCTTTCTCTGTCAATATTTCTTAGTGCTCGTACAGTATTCACCCCAGCTGTAAATCCTAATTCCTTCAGAACTTCACACTGTTCCCTTGGTTGTAGGTTGCTATTGCATCATAAATGCCAAAGTGCAGTGTTTTTATGCTTACAAACACCCTTTTAGGAATCACTTTCCAAATCAAATTGTTTACGCTCTCATTAGGATTCTGCGTCTTTCCGTGTAGACATTTGTGTAACAATTCTGGCTGTGCTAAGTCATGAAAAATTGGTTTTATTGCATTTATCACAGCTGCTGGCAAACCATGTTTGTGATCATAGTCCTTTTTTGCATTATATTTGCACCAGGAATCTTTTGGGCACAGGCCGTGTTGAGGGTATTCATTGGAAGAGGCAGTATGAAGGAACAATGCCCACACTGCTTTTCGCATGTCACTACCATTACTAGTATTTTGCCTTATAGCATACCCATAGTATCTCTGTAGACGTTCAATCACCTCATCAGTAAGCCTGTCTCTCCCTCCTATTGTCTTTCCATCACTGAGCTTACTCGAACCCAAAGTTTGTTTGAGCCTTCGAAGCCGTGCACCCATACGCTTTTGCACATGCCCAATGCATTCCAACTTTTCAACTACAAATTCATTTCCATATGGTTTCAGTTCCTCTGTAGTCTTGAAACCCGTGGAGTCACCATCCCCAAGGTAGTATTTGCTAGAAGATGTCACAGGGCTATGGCCGGCCATGTGTTGCTTAGCAGAAGAACGCACTGTTTCAGTAATTGTAGTATCGCAACTCGGTATTAGTGTTAATTTTCTTTTCCCTACGTTCTTCCTCTTCTTATATACACGGTTACTAAAACGTGGCATCGTAACCAGAACAACGCTTTACACAAGAAGTATAATACTACCAACAACAGGTGCAACACTGAACTAATTTGAAACGGTAAACAGCAAAGAGACAATGTTCCGCGCTCTTAGCGCTTCATTTGTCACAGAAACCCTTGCACACCCTTGCACACTCGCTGTATGCGTAACGGGCCGAGAAAATCCCAAGCAGTTCGCCAGGAAGTCACGAGAGGGTGTTAGATGCAGTCAGCGGCCGCCCATTTCCTCTGCAGGCGTGAGGGAAATGGTAATAACTCCACTTCTAGGGCGAGTAGAACAATAATTCAAAGTTTACATTAAAGAGGAATGTTCCATTTAATTTTCGGTAGCAAAAAAAATCGTAATTTTTTGGATTTGACCACCTCCGGCTCCCCTTAAAGCTGCCTATCGAAATCGCGTCTGCTACTTCCTGTTCGAATAGTTCCTCAGATGTCTTCTCAAGTTTAAGAGAAACCCGTTTGAGGGCCGTCAAGTACACTCCTGGAAATGGAAAAAGGAACACATTGACACCGGTGTGTCAGACCCACCATACTTGCTCCGGACACTGCGAGAGGGCTGTACAAGCAATGATCACACGCACGGCACAGCGGACACACCAGGAACCACGGTGTTGGCCGTCGAATGGCGCTAGCTGCGCAGCATTTGTGCAACGCCGCCGTCAGTGTCAGTCAGTTTGCCGTGGCATACGGAGCTCCATCGCAGTCTTTAACACTGGTAGCATGCCGCGACAGCGTGGACGTGAACCGTATGTGCAGTTGACGGACTTTGAGCGAGGGCGTATAGTGGGCATGTGGGAGGCCGGGTGGACGTACCGCCGAATTGCTCAACACGTGGGGCGTGAGGTCTCCACAGTACATCGATGTTGTCGCCAGTGGTCGGCGGAAGGTGCACGTGCCCGTCGACCTGGGACCGGACCGCAGCGACGCACGGATGCACGCCAAGACCGTAGGATCCTACGCAGTGCCGTAGGGGACCGCACCGCCACTTCCCAGCAAATTAGGGACACTGTTGCCCCTGGGGTATCGGCGAGGACCATTCGCAACCGTCTCCATGAAGCTGGGCTACGGTCCCGCACACCGTTAGGCCGTCTTCCGCTCACGCCCCAACATCGTGCAGCCCGCCTCCAGTGGTGTCGCGACAGGCGTGAATGGAGGGACGAATGGAGACGTGTCGTCTTCAGCGATGAGAGTCGCTTCTGCCTTGGTGCCAATGATGGTCGTATGCGTGTTTGGCGCCGTGCAGGTGAGCGCCACAATCAGGACTGCATACGACCGAGGCACACAGGGCAACACCCGGCATCATGGTGTGGGGAGCGATCTCCTACACTGGCCGTACACCTCTGGTGATCGTCGAGGGGACTCTGAATAGTGCACGGTACATCCAAACCGTCATCGAACCCATCGTTCTACCATTCCTAGACCGGCAAGGGAACTTGCTGTTCCAACAGGACAATGCACGTCCGCATGTATCCCGTGCCACCCAACGTGCTCTAGAAGGTGTAAGTCAACTACCCTGGCCAGCAAGATCTCCGGATCTGTCGCCCATTGAGCATGTTTGGGACTGGATGAAGCGTCGTCTCACGCGGTCTGCACGTCCAGCACGAACGCTGGTCCAACTGAGGCGCCAGGTGGAAATGGCATGGCAAGCCGTTCCACAGGACTACATTCAGCATCTCTACGATCGTCTCCATGGGAGAATAGCAGCCTGCATTGCTGCGAAAGGTGGATATACACTGTACTAGTGCCGACATTGTGCATGCTCTGTTGCCTGTGTCTATGTGCCTGTGGTTCTGTCAGTGTGATCATGTGATGTATCTGACCCCAGGAATGTGTCAATAAAGTTTCCCCTTCCTGGGACAATGAATTCACGGTGTTCCTATTTCAATTTCCAGGAGTGTAGATTCCCTGTAGGTACTGGGGATCCCTCCAGGTTCCAGAATAAAGCACACTTACAGGGCAGCCTAACAACCCCACCACAACAAAGGTCAAAAATTAATTATGATTGTAGTGTTGCTCACGCTACTAAATATTGCGTTTTCGGGTGACTACAACGTTATATTATGTGGCACGTGTCATTGGAGCACAGTTAATAAAGTCATTTCATGAAATAATGGATAAACTAGGCACTCATCTTTTCGTGTTTCCCACACTGTGAACTCATGGCTCAATCGTCGAAAATCTAGCTGGTGATGATTCCTAGCTCGGATGCAAAGAGGCCTAGGTGTTATTCTGCGATATTCAGAAGTTTTATAGATGTGTTTCATAAACCATTCTTGAAGATTAAACTTTTGCAAATTAGCACAATGGTGATGTAAAAAAGTAATCAGTACTCCGAATTTAAGTTACACATCTTTTTTATTACTTTTGTTGCAATATCACGTAACTCAGGAAACATCACTTCACAATATAAAACATACTTGAAAATATCTTCCTCAGTGTTAAAGTTCGCATTACATAAAGAGGCTACAATTTGCGTTTTTTCAACATGACGACCAAGGCTAGACTTTCTAATAACCGCTTACGCGCCCAAAAATCAGAGTTACAAGTACGCCAAAGATCATAGTGACGAAAGAAAGAATACACATAAGAATAATATCATTGCAATATAAACATATCGATGTATCAAAGTACCTCTATATTAATGAAATCAAATCTGAATGTTGTCACAGAAATATGTTAACTACTTTACGGAAACACAGTTGAATATTGCTGGTATCGAGAGGTTGAGGTGAAGTGCCGTAAAGGTTACATAATTCAAGTACCATTACAGCAGGTGAAACGAAAATGGACCGGGATATGTTTCATATACCTTAAGGCACACAAAGCAACGGCCTTGCCGCAGTGGTAACACCGGTTCCCGTCAGATCATAGGACTTAAGCGCTGTCGGGCTGGGCTAGCACTTGGATGGGTGACCATCCAGTCTGCCGAACGCTGTTAGCAAGCGGGGTGCACTCAGCCCTTGTGTGTCAAACTGAGGAGCTACTTGACTGAGAAGTAGCGGCTCCGGTCTCGGAAACTGACATACGGTCGGGAGAGCGGTCAGCTGACCACATGCCCCTCCAAATCCGTATCACAGTGACGCCTATCAACTGAGGATGACACGGCGGCCGGTCGGTACCGTTGGGCCATCATGGCTTGTTCGGGAGGAGTTTGGTTAATTTTTTTTAGGGTAAACAATGCAACTTACGTCTTCCGCACCTGGGACAGCTGACGTGGGTTGGGTTGCCTACGTTAAATTACTTGAAGTATGCGTATACTCCCACTCTGCCACTCTGCCACTCTGCCACACTGCCACACTGCCACTCTCTCTCTCTCTCTCTCTCTCTCTCTCTCTCTCTCCCCCCTGTTCAAAATGGTTCAAATGGCTCTAAGCGGCCGGCCGAAGTGGCCGAGCGGTTGTAGGCGCTTCAGTCTGGAATCGTGTGACCGCTATGGTCGCAGGTTCGAATCCCGCCTCGGGCATGGATGTGTGTGATGTCCTTAGGTTAGTTAAGTTTAAGTAGTTCTAACTCTAGGGGACTGATGACCTCAGATGTTAAGTCCCATAGTGCTCAGAGCAATTTGAACCTTCTTTTTTTTTTGGCTCTGAGCACTACGGGACTTAACTTCTGAGGTCATCAGTCTCCTAGAGTTAGAACTACTTAAACCTAACTAACCTAAGGACATCACACACACCCATGCCCGAGGTAGCATTCGAACCTGCGATCCTAGCAGCCGTGCTGTTCCAGACTGAAGCGCCTCAAACCGCTCGGCTATCTCTCTCCGTACGATCAGGTTTCGATAAGCCCAACGGTACCGACCGACCGCCGTGTCATCCTCTGCCGTTAAGGTGTCACTACATGCGGATTTGGAGGGTCACGCGGTCAGCACATCTATCTCCTGCCCGTTGTCAGTTTTTCTACTTCTTCAATTGGCCTCATAAGGGCTGAGTGCACCCCACTTGGCAACAGCGCTCAGCAGACCCGGACCGTCGCCCATCCAAGTTCACGCCATCGCGACAGTGCTTGACTTGGGTGATCCGACGGGAACCAGTGTTGCCACTGCGGCAAGTCCGCTGGCCGCGTGAAGTACACCGGCCGTCAAAAAAAGTGAACCACCCAGAAGGGCATGAGGAAACGAAATGAAACTTCACAGCTTGAGTGCGATGTGGTGTTATTTCATTGATTACAAAATCGAATAAAACTTACAAAGAACTTCGCAGCATTAGCCTGTAACGCCGGAAATGCATATCCTCCTATTTCCATCTATTGCACTATAATTTCTTTTCCTTTATTTTGTTACCTGAATATATCACGTTTCTGTGTCTTTATACACTCCTGGAAATTGAAATAAGAACACCGTGAATTCATGGTCCCAGGAAGGGGAAACTTTATTGACACATTCCTGGGGTCAGATACATCACATGATCACACTGACAGAACCACAGGCACATAGACACAGGCAACAGACCATGCACAATGTCGGCACTAGTACAGTGTATATCCACCTTTCGCAGCAATGCAGGCTGCTATTCTCCCATGGAGACGATCGTAGAGATGCTGGATGTAGTCCTGTGGAACAGCTTGCCAAGTCATTTCCACCTGGCGCCTCAGTTTGACTAGCGTTCGTGCTGGACGTGCAGACCGCGTGAGACGACGCTTCATCCAGTCCCAAACATGCTCAATGGGGGACAGATCCGGAGATCTTGCTGGCCAGGGTAGTTGACTTACACCTTCTAGAGCACGTTGGGTGGCACGCGATACATGCGGACGTGCATTGTCCTGTTGGAACAGCAAGTTCCCTTGCCGGTCTAGGAATGGTAGAACGATGGGTTCGATGACGGTTTGGATGTACCGTGCACTATTCAGTGTCCCCTCGACGATCACCAGTGGTGTACGGCCAGTGTAGGAGATCGCTCCCCACACCATGATGCCGGGTGTTGGCCCTGTGTGCCTCGGTCGTATGCAGTCCTGATTGTGGCGCTCACCTGCACGGCGCCAAACACGCATACGACCATCATTGGCACCAAGGCAGAAGCGACTCTCATCGCTGAAGACGACACGTCTCCATTCGTCCCTCCATTCACGCCTGTCGCGACACCACTGGAGGCGGGCTGCACGATGTTGGGGCGTGAGCGGAAGACGGCCTAACGGTGTGCGGGACCGTAGCCCAGCTTCATGGAGACGGTTGCGAATGGTCCTCGCCGATACCCCAGGAGCAACAGTGTCCCTAATTTGCTGGGAAGTGGCGGTGCGGTCCCCTACGGCACTGCGTAGGATCCTACGGTCTTGGCGTGCATCCGTGCATCGCTGCGGTCCGGTCCCAGGTCGACGGGCACGTGCACCTTCCGCCGACCACTGGCGACAACATCGATGTACTGTGGAGACCTCACGCCCCACGTGTTGAGCAATTCGGCGGTACGTCCACCCGGCCTCCCGCATGCCCACTATACGCCCTCGCTCAAAGTCCGTCAACTGCACATACGGTTCACGTCCACGCTGTCGCGGCATGCTACCAGTGTTAAAGACTGCGATGGAGCTCCGTATGCCACGGCAAACTGGCTGACACTGACGGCGGCGGTGCACAAATGCTGCGCAGCTAGCGCCATTCGACGGCCAACACCGCGGTTCCTGGTGTGTCCGCTGTGCCGCGCGTGTGATCATTGCTTGTACAGCCCTCTCGCAGTGTCAGCAGCAAGTATGGTGGGTCTGACACACCGGTGTCAATGTGTTCTTTTTTCCATTTCCAGGAGTGTATATTGTAATTGTTTTACTATTTGTATATATATGCATTTATGTCGATGTATAATTGGTTTGTTTTGTGAATATTATTTGTATTTATACGCTGGGTCTGGCCTAGGGAAAACTATGCTATCGAACGAATACATCGATAGGTCGTGTGGAGAACCAAAGTGTTTAGGACCTTTGGTAGGGTTAACGCTGTCGCGTGGAGCGCGGGCGGAGCAGAGAGAGTCTGGCTGGAGTAGTGCGGTGTGTATTGTGACGCTCCCGCGAGTTACCGTGCTTTCGGGGTTTGGCAGCATGTAATTGCGCTCGACTTGCTATCATAGTTTCTGGCACGGTGTCGCGGACGGGAAGCATTAGCTGGCGCACATCAAGAGCCCGTTTCGCCTGGTGACCGTGTCTAGAAGAAGGCGCGCCAACATCCTGCTTCTGCAACAGCGACGGCCGACAATGAGTGACTGTCGCCACCTCCTCGATCGACGGCTTCAAACCTTCAATCAACCAACAAGGAAGACTGGAAGCACGTAAAGTTTTAGAACTGTATGGCAGACCTCAGCTTTTCAAACTATAATTACAGCAACTTAGCTTGAACATTTGTTGCTCATTGTCCCAATTGCATTACCAAGCAGGGTCCCTTCTTTTTCCGGAATGAGCCCGAGTGTCGTTGAAATTCAAACGCCAGCATTAAAGTGATATTATTCCATTTCACTGCTTTAATTTCAAAGTTCAGTTAAAGTACTCATAGCTGGCTACAATATTTGGATTACACAAGCACAAATTATGAGTGCGAGTTTTGTTACCATATTTTAGCTTACCTGTGACTACAGCTCAGCTTGGTACGTACTAAATTTTACTATTGTTAATTGTTCAGAATCATTTAATTCAAGTTCAAAGTTAAATCTCTTATTTCTAAATTGCGTAGATTCAAGTAGCTTTTGAAATGATTGTTGAGGTAGCCCAAGACTAACATTATTTTACTGAATTTCGTAGTGCTTCAGAAACAAAGCTCACTGTTAATTTCAGTCACTAAATTAACTTTCAGTTTTCCGGTTTTATTAATTCTTTTGCTAAATTAAGTGAGAGTGTAGCGAATTTTATTACTTCTGACAAACTTTCAGTTTTCACACTAAACGTGCCAACCTTCAGTTGCCACGCTCCTAGTGCTAATTATATGTGCAATAACCTTTCTTTTTCAGTTACTAATTACCGCTAGTTAATTGTTAACGTAACGGCCGCACATTTACTTTCTTTATTAACTTTACCCCTTTTCAAAAATAATTTCCACCAGTTTCATTTGCATTATTCCTTTCATTTAGATGTAACCCTTTCCTCCCTCTTTACCGACGGATTAACTTCGGTGACGATTGCTTTTCCCAAATTTCCATTAAGTACACGCGGTTTAATTTTTCACTGTCATTAAGGTCGGTAAGTGAGGGGGAGGTTACAAGCCCACTTATCAGTATGATGCTGAACCCCTCTGGCATGAATCCATGCACTAATTTGCTTTGCACGGGTGTCGTGAAGCCGTCGTATCCTCTCGTGAGACAAAATGGCCCACAACTACCGCTGTAACTGATCTTGATACCCTGGATAATAGCAGTGGGGCGGAGTTGACATCCGAGCTGCTCTACTGGGGACAGATCTGGGGACTTTGCTGGCCACTTGGGTGCCCTGCGTCACGCAGGCACTTCCTAGAGACATGCGCCGTGTGTGGCAGAACATTATCCTGTTGAAAAATGACACCACGGTATTGTCGCATGAGAGGTAACATACGGGAGAGCAGAATGACCGTCACGTACCGTTGTGCCTTCAGAGTTTCCTCAGCCCCTACGAACCATAACCTAAAGTCATAACCGATGGCTCACCACACCAGGGCCTCTGTGGCCTTCCAAAACATTGGAGGAATGGGATTTCTTGAAAGGTCGCCACTATACTCGCCGACAGTGGCCATCCGCGGTGGTACAGAACCGCGATTCATTGCCGAACGCAATGCGACGCCCTTCATCAGCAATCCGGCACCAGTCCACACGCAGCCCTTTGCGTTGTGGTGTTAACGGCAGCTTACGCATGGAACGGTAATTCCCTAGTCGACCTGCTGCTAGTCTCTGACCAATGATGCGGATGACACAGAATGTTGTACGCAGTCCATTACTTACTCTCGGATGGCAGGCGAAGATGTGTAGGGTTACGAAGTGCTTGGTGCACACTAAGGCGACCCTGCCTTGCGGTGGTCAGACGTATTCTACTGGAATCTGGACGATGAATGTGGCTGCCCGCAGTGACTCCCTTTTCAAACTGTCAGGTGCTGACAACTCCGCGTCATTCACAGTGACTGCTGACCATCTGACACTGATCACGCCCCTTTAAATACCCTACCAGGCCTGCTAACAGCTCTAAGCACGGACAATACTAATGCCGCTGATGACCATAATACCGGACACAGGGAATTACAGTGTGTGTGTGTGTGTGTGTGTGTGTGTGTGTGTGTGTGTGTGTGTTGGGGCTTATGGGCGCTCAACATCGAGGTCATCAGCGCCCTGACACACATTAAAAGGAACGAATGTGGACAGACCTAAGAAAACTGAAAAACACACTCAAAGAAAGCAGGAAAAGAAGGAAAATACTACATAGAAAAGTAAAACCGAAGGAAAGGGAAAACAAAGCAACAAGAATGCCACACAAAATTGTCATTGGCTGGCCACTTACATAAAATATGGGCGAGCTTGTCACACAGTGAGCAAATTAAAATCCTCTCCCTAAAATCTTTGTAAAAACATTGACATGGCACAGAACTTTAAAACTTTAACCACATTCGTCCGAGTGTTGCCTAAAAGAGATGGCAGGTCCGCTGGCAAGTCAGCCGCGGCCCGCTGGTCAGAAAATAAAACGCAATCCAATAAAACGTGGCGCACAGTGACCTGAACGCCACAAGCAGCACACATTGGAGGGTCCTCCCGCCGGAGCAGGAAGCCATGCGTCAGAGGGCTGTGGCCTATTCGAAGCCGCGTGAGGAGAACCTCGTCCCGTAGATGGGGCTGAAAGGAAGTACACCGCATACGCGTTGTGGGCTTGACTATACGGAGCTTATTGTCAGTCACTTCCAGCCACTCATCCTCCCACCGACGTATGACTCGTGAGCTCAACAGCGAGGTGAGTGCGTGCAAGGGGATAGCACACTGAGATACTTGTGGATCGAGACACGCCTCCTTGGCTGCGAGATCTGCCCTTTCATTCCCAGCAATGCCGACATGCCCCGGAACCCAGCAGAAAGCTACAACCTTCCCCAGTCGCTGTAGTCGGAGGAGGGCATTCTGGATTGTCTGGACTATTTTGTCTGCCGGACACAAACGTTGCAATGAGTGAAGGGCACTGAGTGAATCGGAACAGACAAGAAATTTAGGAGAGGAAGAATGTCTCATGTACTTCGGTGCCCGCAAGATCGCAAACAATTCTGCATCAAAGACAGTAAAAGTCTGAGGCAGTCGGACGTTGAGGACACGATCCGGAAAAACAACTGAGCAACCAATGGAATCCCCTTGTTTCGATCCATCCGTAAAAACAGCTACATAGTCGTTGTGCTCAGATAAAATGGCAGAAAATGCTGCATTAAAAACGGTGGCAGGAGTGCAATCTCTCTTGTACTGCAATAAATCTAAAATCACTCCGGGCCTCTTCAGAAACCAGGGTGGCAGGCGGTTAAAACCCAGGATTTGGGGCTGTACAGACACCGCACCGAGGGTGCACTACGTTGCACACGGATCCCAAACGGCAACGTAGCCCGGGGACGGCGGGAAAATAGGCGGTCCAGAGGTGGATGGGCAACAAGATGGTGAGCAGGCGAGCTGGGAGCCGCAATTACAACTCTGCTCATTTACATACTCACTCTTAATATGTACGTGTACGAAGTTACATTGATATCCGACCATGTTTTCTGGGTGCTTCACTATTTTCGTCAGGCAGTGTATTTCAGCCCACTTACATCACCCGCACCTTGGCCGACTGTGTGATTTTGATTGACCGTCTTCATGCCCATGAAATATTTTCCAGACCAGTTTCATTGGCCCACATCGTAGTTGTACCAAAACTTACAGTCTGTTTCAGGTTCAGACACTGAGTCAAATGTAAAGGAAAAGTAACGAAATATTGTATTTCTTACTGTATTGTATCTATGAGGGCTGGAACGCCAATAGTGGCGACTATTTATTTACAGCTCGTCCAAATAGATACGTGTTTCAAAGTTTTTCGCACCTTCAGAGTAGTCACTAGCACAGTGTACAATCTGTTGCGAGGGATGTGGAAGTCGTAGGATGCTCTTAGCAGTGCCAGTTGTGTTGACATTTCGATCGGCACGGTCTATAGCCCAAGGAATTTGTAGCAGTTCTGAAGCGCATGCCGTGAAGTGTTTCCTACAGTTTAGAAATCGAGTTGAACTCAACGAGAGCTTAAATCATGGGAGTGCAGTAGGTGGTATAGCATTTAGCAGCCCCATCAGTCAAACAAATCAGTAACAGCTTGCACTGTACGTGCTTGAGCATTGTCATGCAAAATGATGGTCAGGTCCTGCAGAAAGTGTCATCACTTCTGTCTCTATGTTGTTCGTCTTTGGAACACAACCTACGACGAGCTTAGACACAGAAGTGATGACAGTTTATGCAGGACCTAACCATCATTTTGCATGACAATGCTCAAGCACGTACAGTGCAAGCTGTTACTGATTTGTTCGACTGATGGAGCTACTAAGTGCTGTACCACCTACTGCACTCCCCTGACTTAAGCCCTCGTGAGTTCAACTCGATTTCTAAACTGAAGGAAACAGTTCACGGCATCGCTTCAGAACTGCTACAAATTCGTCGGGCAATAGACCGCGCCGCTCGAACTGTCAACACAACTGGCACTGCTAAGAGTATCCTACGACTTCCACATCGCTGGCAACGGGTTATACACAATGCTGGTGACTACTTTGAAGGTCAGCAAAACTTTGAAACATCTATTTTATACGAGCTGTAAATAAATAGTTGCCACTATTAAATTTCCAACCCTCGTATGTCCGCAGCTCGTGGTCTCGCGGTAGCGTTCTCGCTTCCCGAGCACGGGGTCCCGGGTTCGATTCCTGGCGGAGTTGTGTCGTCTTCATCATCATCATTCATCCCCATTACGGTCGGATGAAGGCAACGGCAAACAACCTCCATTAGAACCTTGCCTACTATGACGGTGCGGTTCTCCTGCATCCTTCCCCTACGCTCTGTCGCCGGCCGCTGGTGGCCGAGAGGTTCTAGGCGCTTCAGTCTGGAACCGCGCGACCGCTACGGGTCGCCTCGGGTATAGATGTGTGTGATGCCTTAGGTTAGTTAGGTTTAAGTAGTTCTAAGTTCTAGGGGACTGATGACCTCAGAAGTTAAGTCCGATAGTGCTCAGAGCCATTTGAACCTACGCTCTGTCAAGAAGCATCGGACTTCATTTCCATTTCAATTGTATCTATCTATGCACTTATCTTGCCATCCAGAGACAACTGGGCTGCATTAGTACTATCTACTAGCCAGTACCATTTAAAGGTCTGCAGGCTGCCCAATTCCTCAGTAGATGGTAGAATTTATTTTCACTTTACTAGGACTCGAATGGTGGACGTCATTTGGATGTTATTAGGGACGCTGAACCACAATTTATTGCTTCGGGACAAATAAAAAACGTAGGGACTCAAGGTCCTCGTCTGCCACAGTGTCCTTGAGGTTTGCAAGCCGGATCAGGAGTGTCCAACGAGCGTCACAGTCGCTGTCAGAGACGACTAATTTGAGAAACATGGCGCGGAAATTAGTCACGGAGTCACGTCTTTCATGGACTTCGTGACTTAGCATTAAGATGTTTCAGGGGATTCCTGTCACGTACCAAACTTTGAAGCCAAGGTAAGCCATGGTTGTACACCCTTGCCTCCCACAACACTGAAGGGGGGAAGCGTACGTCAAACGGTTCAATGATTTTTCTCACCTTTCACCCAGTCGTAGATGTAACGAATGCTGCTATGCGCTAATCAAGTGTGTCCGGGAAACCGGGGTTCAAAGTTTTGCGAGCGTGTTGAATTCCACACGAGAGCACCAGTCTTCGAGAAGGGGCATTAGTGCAGCGTCTAATACATGCCGGCACGGTAGATCAGCATTTTCGGTTAGAGGGTTAGCTACCATCTGTAATAAAAAAAACTGAGTTAACGGATCAACTAAGAACCTTACCTGGTGTCATCGGACGTACAACCTGAATAAATTCAATAAACAATATAGAACAAAATGAGATTAAAAAAAAAAAAACACGGCGACAGACTAGGAAGTCTGCCAGGTACTGCATTCGTGTCTTGCCAGTTTTTTATTTTTTAACCTTCCTTCAAACACTAGCATGATGATTCTTTAATCGCTGATGAAGGTCCTGATAACGGCTCCACTTCGGAAACACAGTAAACGTATGTTTGCAGCGTACAGTAACTACCGAACGCCCTCAGTAGTTATGAAATGTTGACTAGTAACTTGATTACTTCTAGTATCAATATGAAGCGGTCTGCAAGGCAGCAGATAAGAAAGCAGGCAGCCGCGGCCCATGTCCTGAATAAGGGACGCTCCTGCTTTTCTCTGATACTCCATAAGCAATCCATTGTACACTATTCGAAGTAGGTGTAGTCCAGTATAATTTCAGAGCGGTACGCGCATCAATGTGTCGATACATAGATGATGGTTTCATCACGCTTTCTTACTATATCGGGATTATACGTCATCTTCAATGTACCACTATGATTGTCATTATTATTATTACTGTTCCTTTTCGAAGAAACACGATTCGTTTTAGCGATACAAGTGTTTGAAAATAACGAAAAAACTGACGAGACTCGAACGCAGTACCGGCTATTGGCATATCCTTAATGCCAATGGTCCTGGCGCTCTCGTGTGGAATTCAACGCTCTCGCAAAACTTGGAGCGTCGATTTCCTGGCAATACCTGAGAAGCATATCTTACCATAGAGCAGCATTTGTTACATCTAAGTATGTGTCACAACTGTGCGAAAGAGAGCGAACATTGTGATCCGCTGGATATACGGTTGCCTTGTGAGACGAAAGGGTGCTAGGAAGAGGTTATGAGCGTTGGCGACACTGCTTAGAACGGAGGGCATATTTCTTGGGCAATCACTGCTAAGAATCGCTAATAGGGAAGTAGCCGAGTGTCTGTTAACGATACGTGCCCATTCGATGCCATGTCTAACTAATGGGAAAGGCTAGGAGCCGCGCGTGGTAGCCACGTGGTTTGAGGCGCCTTGTCACGGTTCGCGAGGCTCCCCCCGTCGGAGGTTCGAGTCCTCCCTCGGGCATGGGTCTGTGTGTTGTCCTTAGCGTAAGTTAGTTTAAGTTAGATTAAGTAGTGTGTAAGCCTAGGGACTGATGATCTCAGTAGTTTGGTCCCACAGAAGCTTACCACAAATTTCCAAGAATTTCGAAAGGCTACGAAGAAACGTTTACTCCAGTGATACGAACGCGTTGTAGACTTTCTGAACATCATGTGGTGGGGCGTTACTTTGCTGGGATGAAAGGCTAGTAATTAACTGTCATACCAAGTACCGTGATAACACGCGCTAATAGTGTGGCATTTGTCCCAGTTGTAGACAGATGGAATCCTAGAGATAGAAGATAATTTCATCACCGGCATTTACCGGGTCTGGAGAGGAGCTGGCGCACCATACTTGGTCACCAGAACGTACTCCAAGAAAAAAATCTATAGCCCTCCAATGTCCATTTCGGAGAGGGGACATATGGCACTTGATGATGTTCAGCCTGCTGTATAAACAGTTCAGGTGTTTCTTTGCTGCTATTTGAGAGAAATAAATTGTGTCCCTACTCATGATTTCATCTTCTCCCTGCGTTTTACTGTCATAATGATCCCTAACACATACACTGCGCTACGCTATACTACACACGTACTTAGCACAATCGTCCCCAGAACCGGACACACAGCACATTTGTCGCGGAATGAAGACGAACCCTACCTCAGTATTTCATTAGGAAGGATATCTGTAAAGAGTTCGCGCAGTAACTTCCATGGTACCAGAAGTAGCCGTAGGAAGCAAAAATTTTAGGCGGACAGAAGCTGGAACATATACGAGGGTTTCTCAGCCGAAAACAATGGCATGACTGCGAAATGTTATTATTTGACGTCTCCTGAGTGAGCGCGCCAAGTTTCCGTCACTTCCGACAGATAGCGTAGCTGCAGGACAGTTTCAAAATGGCGTCTGAAGGCGATGTATTTTACAAGCAACATGCCGTCATTGAATTTTTCACTGCAGAGAAAGAAACTGTGGGGAATATTCAGAGACGCTTGTGCAAAGTCTATGGAGCACCTGCAGTCGACAGAAGTACAGTTAGTCAAAAAATGGTTCAAATGGCTCTGAGCACTATGGGACTTAACATCTATGGTCATCAGTCGCCTAGAACTTAGAACTAATTAAAGCTAATTAACCTAAGGACATCACACACATCGATGCCCGAGGCAGGATTCGAACCTGCGACCGTAGCAGTCGTGCGGCTCCGGACTGAGCGCCTAGAACCGCTAGACCACCGCGGCCGGCTTACAGTTAGTCGCTGGGCACGGAAGGTGAGGTCATCAGAAGGCGGTTCGGCGGAGATCGACGATTTGCAGCGATGTGGGAGACCATTCACAGCTGTCACACAAGACACACCTGACCTAGCTCTCTCGGACTTCCACTGGTTTGGGCCATTATAGGATGCCATTCGTGGAAGACATTCTGAGGACGATGAGGGGGTGATTCACACAGTGAAGCACTGGCTCCGGAACCAGGACAGGGGTTGCTGCCGACAGGGCATACACGACCTTGTTCACTCTGGAGGAAGGGCTTAGAACGGGATGAAGATTACGTGGAAAAATAGGGTGTGCAGATAAAAGACCATTGTTGCGTGTGTGTAATTCTCAGTATGTTCAATAAAGAATTGTTGAAGAAAAGAAATGCGGTGCATTACTTTCTCGGCAACCCTCGCACAGCAAATAGTTAAGGACTTTGTGTACAGGTGGTACTCTGAGAGGAAGGAACTGCTAGAGAAGAAGAAATTAAACTAGAGAACTGGCGACAAAAAAATTATGAACATAATTCAGGACGTCGCAGTTCATTCCATTTGCGAGTGGAAAAGGGAAAGGCAATGGCCTGCAATGGCACAGAGTACCGTCAAGTACGGACAGTATAGTGGCCCGCCGAGTATATATGCTGAACCGTGATGATGTTACAAATAGTCACGGATGTTGGAGAAGGAAAAATACATCAATTTAACGTAAGAGAACCTGGTCGATAAAGGACCGAGTAGAAAGCTGTACGCGAAAATTGTTCTGGTACAGTGCAATACATACAACGTTACTGCTGTTGCTAAGGCCGGCCGCCGTTGCCGAACGGCTCTAGGCGCTTCAGTCTGGAACCGCGCGACCGCTACGGTCGCAGGTTCGAATTCTGCCTCGGGCGTGGATGTGTGTGATGTCCTTGCGTTGGTTAGGTTTAAGTACAAGGTGCATTCAAGTTCTAAGGCCTCCGATTTTTTTTCTAATTAACTACTCACCCGAAATCGATGAAACTGGCGTTACTTCTCGAAGTAATCACCCTGCAGACGTACATATTTTTCACAACGCTGACGCCATGATTCCATGGCAGCGGCGAAGGCTTCTTTAGGAGTCTGTTTTGACCACTGGAAAACCGCTGAGGCAATAGCAGCACGGCTGGTGAATGTGCGGCCACGGAGAGTGTCTTTCATTGTTGGAAAAAGCCAAAAGTCACTAGGAGCCAGGTCAGGTGAGTAGGGAGCATGAGGAATCACTTCAAAGTTGTTATCACGAAGAAACTGTTGCGTAACGTTAGCTCGATGTGCGGGTGCGTTGTCTCGGTGAAACAGCACACGCGAGCCCTTCCCGGCGTTTTTGTTGCAGGAAGGAATTTGTTCTTCAAAACATTATCGTAGGATGCACCTGTGCACCCTTTGGAACGCAATGGGTAAGGATTACGCCCTCGCTGTCCCAGAACATGGACACCATCATTTTTTCAGCACCCGTAATTTTTTTGGTGGCGGTGAATCTGTGTACTTCCATTGAGCTGACTGGCGCTTTGTTTCTGAATTGAAAAATGGCATCCACGTCTCATCCATTGCCACAACCGACGAAAAGAAAGTCCCATTGGTGCTGTCGTTGTGCGTCAACATTGCTTGGCAACATGCCACACAGGCAGCCGTGTGGTCGTCCGTCAGCATTCGTGGCACCCACCTGGATGACACTTTTCGCATTTTCAGGTTGTCATGCAGGATTGTGTGCACAGAACCCACAGAAATGCCAACTCTGGAGGCGATCTGTTCAACAGTCATTCGGCGATCCCCCAAAACAATTCTCTCCACTTTCTCGGTCATGTCGTCAGACCGGCTTGTGCGAGCCCGAGGTTGTTTCGGTTTGTTGTCACACGATGTTCTGCCTTCATTAAACTGTGGCACCCACGAACGCACTTTCGACACATCCATAGCTCCATCACCACATGTCTCCTTCAACTGTCGATGAATTTCAATTGGTTTCACACCACGCAAATTCAGAAAACGATTGATTGCACGCTGTTCAAGTAAGGAAAACGTCGCCATTTTAAGTATTTAAAACAGTTCTCATTCTCGCCGCTGGCGGTAAAATTCCATCTGCCGTACGGTACTGCCATCTCTGGGACATATTGACAATGAATGCGGCCTCATTTTAAAACAATGCGCATGTTTCTATCTCTTTCCAGTCCGGAGAAAAAAAGTCGGAGGCCTTAGTACTTGAATGCACCTCGTAGTTCTAAGTTCTAGGGGACTGATGACCTCCGATATTAAGTCCCATAGTGCTCAGAGCCATTTTTTTTTTTTTTTTTTTGCGAAGACCTTAGGGTAGGCAACTTTCAGAGATAGCAGTATGGATCAAAACAAGATAAAAATGTTGAGTAAACATGAGCTATAAGCAGCATACCTTAAGAGCTGTGAGAACTACTTCATCTTCGATTCTGTGAAAAAAGGTCTTTTACAGCAAGCTCTTTTGGTTCCATGTATTTGGAAGATGCTGTATGGCTCAAAATCGGGAAAAAAGTCCAGTAAATGTTGGCTCTAAAATGCATACCGTAACAGCTATGAGGACCTGTTCTGTAGAAAAGATGTGCGTCACAGTATCGAAGATGAACAGGCGCTCAGAGCTGTGAGCAACAACGGTACACACACATGTATTCTACTTTCAGATGTATTAGAACTGTTTTCGATTATTACTTTCGACTCGCTTACCTCAAATTGATACATTTACCCTTCACCGAGCGGGGTGGCGCAGTGGTTAGACACTGGACTCGCATTCGGAAGGACGACGGTTCAATCCCGCGTCCGGTCATCCTGATTTAGGTTTTCCGTGATTTCCCTAAATCACTCCAGGCAAATGCCGGGATGGTTCCTCTGAAAGGGCACGGCCGACTTCCTTCCCAATCCTTCCCTAATTCGATGAGACCGATGACCACGCTGTCTGGTCTCCTTCCCCAAACCAACCACCAACCACATTTACCCTTCTCAATCAATCCTGAAAATTTGTAACATCAACGCTCAATCATCCTGTGTGTACAGCTTGAAAAATTTGAACAGTACTCTTTTCAGTATGTAATATTTATCGAGTGTTGTTTTATTTACATCTACATCGACATCCATACTCCGGAAGCCACCTGGCGGTGTGTGGTGGAGGGTACCTTGAGTACCTCTATCGGTTCTCACTTCTATTCCAGTCTCGTATTGTTCGTGGAAAGAAGGATTGTCGGTATGCCTCTGTGTGGGCTCTAATCTCTCTGATTTTATCCTCACGGTCTCTTCGCGTGATATACATAGGAGGGAGCAATATACTGCTTGACTCTTCGGTGAAGGTATGTTCTCGAAACTTCAACAAAAGCCCGTACCGAGCTACAGAGCGTCTCTCCTGCACAGTCTTCCACTGGAGTTTATCTATCATCTCCGTAAAGCTTTGGCTGTTACTAAATGATCCTGTAACGAAGCGCGCTGCTCTCCGTCGGATCTTCTATATCTCTTCTATCAACCCTATCTGGTACATATCCCACTCCGGTGAGCAGTATTCAAGCAGTGGGCGAACAAGTGTACTGTAACTTACTTCCTTTGTTTTCGGACTGAATTTCCTTAGGATTCTTCCAATGATTCTGAGTCTGGCATCTGCTTCACCGACGATCAACTTTATATGATCATTCCATTTTGAATCACTCCTAATGCGTACTCCCAGATAATTTATGGAATTAACTGCTTCCAGTTGCTGACCTGCTATATTGTAGCTAAATGATAAGGGATCTTTCTTTCTATGTATTCGCAGCACATTACACTTGTCTACATTGAGATTCAATTCTCAATCCCTGCACCGTGCGTCAATTCGTTGCAGATCCTCCTGCATTTCACTACAATTTTCCATTGTTACAACCTCTTGATATACCACAGCATCATCCGCAAAAAGCCTCAGTGAACTTCCGATGCCATGCACAAGATCATTTATGTATATTGTGAATAGCAACGGTCCTACGACACTCCCCTGCGGCACACCTGAAATCACTCTTACTTCGAAAGACTTCTCTCCATTAAGAATAACATGCTGCGTTCTGTTATCTAGGAACTCTTCAATCCAATCACACAATTGGTCTGATAGTCCATATGCTCTTACTTTGTCCACTAAACGACTTTGGGGAACTGTATCGAACGCCTTGCGGAAGTCAAGAAACACGGCATCTACCTGGAAACCCGTGTCTATGGCCCTTTGAGTCTCGTTGACGAATAGCGCGAGCTGGGTTTCACACGATCGTCTTTTTCTAAACCCGTGCTGATTCCTACAGAGTAGGTTTCTAGTCTCCAGAAAAGTCATTATACTCGAACATAATACGTGTTCCAAAATTCTACAACTGATCGACGTTAGAGATATAGGTCTATAGTTCTGGACATCTGTTCGACGTCCCTTCTTGAAAACGGGGATGACCTGTGCCCTTTTCCAATCCTTTGGAACGCTACGCTCTTCTAGAGACCTACGGTACACCGCTGCAAGAAGGGGGGCAAGTACCTTCGCGTACTCTGTGTAAAATCGAACTGGTATCCCATCAGGTCTATTATAGCTTTAAGTAAGTCGGTTCTTTTACTGGAACAGTGTGGAGTGCGCAGAGACTGCATACCGGGAGCGGGGAGAGAGGCGATAGTGAGAGCGGAATAGGCAGTCGGGTGGGGGTGGGGTGGGGGGGGGGGATGTGGCAGAAAACAGATAAACACAAATACGCGCCACATAGCGACGAGCCTTCGTCCCTAATGGAGGAATTGCTAGGCTTCCACCAGCAGGGTATATCGCAGCAATTGCAAGTCGTACAACACGCTGGCCACCACAGACGGTGCAGGTGTGGGCGCCGCAGCCGCAGCCACGACCTGCCTACGTCACCCGCCGGCTGCCGTCACCGCTGCCAGCTGCCGCGTGCAACACCGACTCGAAGGAAGGCCTCGGCGCTTGTTGATGACGTCACGTCAGCTAGGCACGGCGAACACCAGGTCAGTTGCAGGCAGAAACGCCTGGGCATGCTTATCACTATAAATCTCTTATTTTTGGACAAAATGTTTGGCGTTGTTTTGGATTCTGCAGTTTTATTTAGAAGAAAGATTTTTATACTATCGTAAAACTACAAATGAAGATCATAGTTCTGTATTTCTGAATCCTGTCGAAACAAACGTAGATGAATATGAGAAGATGCTTTGCCCCATTGCAAACTTCGAAAATTATACATTCAGGTAACTATATTTACTTGATCCATTTTGTTATCGAAACTTACCCCAACCCCCTTACAATGAACTCGTTTCTTTTATTTATTTATTTATTTTCGTTTGACATCGTCACAGGAAATGTGAACTAATTTACATGTGTGAATGTCCAACTGTTGCCAGTCATTAGATTACAGTCGTTTTCAACGAAAGGAATTCTAAACAGGAAACAAAATAGCTTCATACATCGAAAATACTGCTGAGGTTAAGCTTTTTTAAACATGCACATTAGAAAATATAAATATTCCCCTCTTGCAACTGAAAGGATAAACTTTATAAGATAAAAAAATTTTATTCGATAAAACAAGTATCTCTATTTTGCCTCTTCTTCTGTTCCCCACCCTATCCCCAAACGTGTACAATCGGAAGATATTTCATTAAGATTCAGTGCTCCTCACCCCATAGTCAACCAAGATACCTAAAGAAGAGCACAAATATGGTCACGGTTTCTTGTAAAAGCAAACCAGTACAAATGTAACTCCCTCAGATTTACAAATAAGGTAAAGAAGCTGGACCATGAAGTTGTTTTTGTATGTCAATCCTTAAAACAGGTGGAAATTTAAGTTCAGGAGTACACTATTTGTTAAGAAGTGTAATGAATTGCACAATTAATTGATTGCAGAAATCTCTCAGAACAATGTGTCTTGGTCAACTACCGCCAATAGTTTCGCATTTTCCTGTGTCAGGGAGGGAGACGCCACCATTATGAGTATGCCTGCAACAGACCTGGCGTTCGCCGTGCCTAGCTGACGTGACGTCACGAACAAGCGGCCAGGCCTTCCTTTGAGTCGGTGTTGCCGCGTGACGCTCTGGCGGAAGCGCCGATTCAAATGGTTCAAATGGCTCTGAACACTATGGGACTCAACTGCTGAGGTCATCAGTCCCCTAGAACTTAGAACTAGTTAAACCTAACTAACCTAAGGACATCACACACATCCATGCCCGAGGCAGGATTCGAACCTGCAACCGTAGCGGTCTTGCGGTTCCAGACTGCAGCGCCTTTAACCGCACGGCCACTTCGGCCGGCGGAAGCGATGAGCCAGCAAGAGGCAGGGTGGGAGGCCGTCCGCAGACCTCCAGCGTACACTGAACCGCCGCCGTACGCGGCATCAGAGCGGCCGTGTAAAATCCTGGTCACTCAGTTCGTCCGCGAGAGGAGGCAGAAGATACCGGCGCCCAGGTGGATGCCGTGTTCATTGACCTCCGGAAGGCATCCGATACAATTCCCATACTATCGCCGAATTATCAAAATTGTAGCGAACGGAATGTTGACCCAGCTTTATCATTGGATTGAAGAGTTTAGTGGACGAAACAAAATTGGCCCGGAAGATATTTCATGCACCTTAAGATAGGCAACCTAAGTTACTTCTAACACACTCGGCGCAAAGTACGTTGGGTTGCCTATCCTTAGGTGCATGAAACCAGTTTTCGGGGCAGTCGTATGTTGCCCACCATCTAGAACACAGTAGGTCATTCTAAATGGAGAGAATTCGTCAGACGAAAAAATAACTGGGAGTATGTCTACTGGGCGATTTTACACTGAAGCGCCGAAGAAACTGGTATAGGCATATGTTTTCAAATACAGAGATGTGTAAACGGGCAGAATACGGCGCTGGGGTCGGCAAGGCCTATGTAGGACAACAAGTGTCTGGCGCACTTTTATATCGGTTACTCCTGCTACAATGGCAGGTTATCAAGATTTAAGTGAGTTTGAAGATGGTGTTATAGTCGGCGCTCGAGCGATGTGACACAGCATCTCCGTGGTACCGATGAAGAGGGGACTTTCCCGTACAACCGTTTCACAAGTGTACCGTGAATATCACGAATGTTACTTAAAATCCGTCTTGATTGCAAATTTTTTATTCATATGACCGGTTTCGGTTCATTCAGAACCATCTTCAGATCTGATATTTCAGTTACAGGAGTAACCCGTCCAAATCCAGCAACTTTCACATGCTACGTCACATCTTTGCAAAATATCACGAATCCAGTAAAAACATCAAATCTCCGACATTTCCGCGGCCGGTAAAATATCCTGCAAGAACGGGACCAACGACGACTGAAGAGAATCGTTGATCGTCACAGAAGTGCAACCATTCCGCAAATTGCAGCAGATTTCAACACTGGGCCATCAACAAGTGTCAGTGTGCGAACCATTCAACGAAATATCATCGATATGCACTTCCAGAGCCAAAGGCCCACTCGTGTGCGCTTGATGACTGCACGACACAAAGCTTTATGCCTCGCCTGGCCGTCAAAACCGACATTGCACTGTTGATGAATGGAAACATGTTGCCTGGTCGGCAAATTGTATCGAGCGGATCGGCGTGTACGGGTATGGACACAACCTCACGAATGGGCGGGGTCCGAAACCGCGCTGCTGCTACGGTCTCGGGTTCCAATCCTGCCTCAGGCATGGATATGTGTGATGTCTTTAATTTAGTTAGGATTAAGTAGTACTAAGTTCTAGGGGACTGATGACCTCAGGTGTTAAGTCCCATAGTACTTTGAACCATTTGAATGGATGGGCTCTGCATGTCAACAGAGGATTGTTCAAGCTCTGTAATGGTGTGCGGCGTGTGGAGTTGGAGTGATATGGGGCCCCTGACACGTCTAGACGCCACTCTGACAGGTGACACGTACGTAACTGTCCTGTCTGATTACCTGCATCCATTCACTTGGGCAGTTCCAGCAGGACAATGCGACACCGCACACGTCCAGTACTGCTACAGAGTGGCTGCAGGAAAGTTCTTCCGCTAACCACCAAACTCCTCAGAAATGAGCATATCTGGGATGCCTTGCAACGTGCTGCTCTGAAGGGATCTCCACCCCTATGTGCTCTTACGGATTTATAGACAGTCTTGCAGGATTCATGGCTTCACTTCCCTCCAGCATTACTTCAGACATTAGTTGAGTCCACGCCACGTCGTGTTGCGGCACTCCTACACGATATAAGACAGGTGTACCAGTTTCTTTGGATCTGAGGAAACGACTGAGCCGTACATCACAACAGTCCTTCGAATGCCCGGGGTCTGTCTGTCCCTTGTGTGTTCGCTTCTGAGATGTTATTGCTCTGGTGGAGGCTCTGGCCTCTCGGCGGCAGCTCGATTTCACCGACGGTGGCCGCGAGAGGGCGCGGCCGGCAGTACGGCGGATGGAGTGACGGATGCGGGTGGGGCGGCTCTGACCGGGCAGAATTGGCAGCGAGCGTTAGCACGCGACGGCCAGGAGTCTGAGGCGTTCAGAACGAGAGGCCCACAGGTGTTTGCGTTCGGTTGATGGGGGTCGTCGTCCGCGCTCCTCTCTCTCCACTACTTAGTTCAAAAATGGCTTTGAGCACTATGCGACTTAACTTCTGAGGTCATCAGTCGTCTAGAACTTAGAACTAATTAAACCTAACTAACTTAAGGACGTCACACACATCCATGCTCGAGGCAGGATTCGAACCTGCGACCGTAGCGGTCACGCGGTTCCAGACTGAAGCGCCTTTAACCGCACGGCCACACCGGCCGGCCACTACTTAGTGATCATCTTTCACTTCTGATATTCGATGGAGTGGCTGTAGCGCAGTGATCCCGGACACGAATTTTATCCTACGAGGGTAATCCCAAAAGTAAAGTCTCCTATGTTTTTTTATAAGTACAGAACTCTGTTTGTGTGGCAGTTGGTCACACTGTTACGAAGAGTGCTTCACGCGCTGTGTGTAAACATGCGCACGCCGCGCTGAGGCGCTCAGTCTTGGCTTGGCAGCCGCTGAGAATGGAGGTCCCGTTGGATGTTACCACCAAGAGGGATTTGCGAGCAGTTATTCGGTTTCTGAACGCAAAGGGCTCTGCGCCGATTGAAATCCATCGCCAACTGACGGAAGTATATGGTGAGTCGTGCGTGGATGTCAAAAATGTTCGTAAGTGGTGTAGAGTGTTTGCAGCTGGTCGGGCCGAAATTCACGACGAGGAGAGGAGCGGGAGACCGTCACTTTCTGAGGAGACAGTGTTGAAGGTTGAGCAAAGCGTGCGTGAAGATCGGCTGATCAGCCTGTATGATCTCTGCACGCTGGTTCCTGAGGTTTCCCGAAGCACCGCTCACAGAATTTTAACGGAAACACTGAACTACCGGAAGGTGTGCCCAAGATGGATGCCACGCATGCTGACTGAGGACCACATGCGGCAACGAGTTGATGCTTCTCGCGCATTTCTTCACCGCCTTGCACCCGAACAGGACAACAGTGTGGACTCAATTGTCACGGGTGACGACACCTGGGCATACCGCTTTACACCTGAAACCAAGCAACAATCACGCCAGTGGCGGAGTTTTTCTTCGCCAAAGCCGCGGAAATTCAAACAAACACAGTCTGCCGTTAAAGTCATGGCATCCGTTTTTTGGGATCGGAAAGAGGTATTGTTGGTCGACTTTATGTCCACTGGGACCACAATTAACGCTGACAGGTACTGTGAGACTCTGTAAAAACTCAGTCAATTCAGATCCGGAGAAGAGGAATGTTGAGCGAGGTCACACACATTCTCCATGACAACGCTCGCTCACACATTAATTGGCAAACCGTTGCTCTCCTGCAACAGTTTCAGTGGAACATAATCACCCATCCACCCACCTTGTAGTCCTGACTTGGCGCATAGTGACTATCACCTGTTCCCTACGTTAAAAGAAGTTTTGGCCGGAAAGCGATTCAGCTCCGACGACGAGGTGAAAGAAGAGGTTCATAACTTTCTGAACAGCATGACGGCGAGCTGGTATGCCATGGGCATACAAAAACTGCCACAGCGTCTCCAAAAATGCATCGACAGAAATGGTGATTATGTCGATAAATAGCTAAATGTTCAAGCTGTAAACTGATGTAAACCATTGTACAAATAAACAGGTCAATGTACTCATAAAAAAATAGGAGATCTTGCTTTTGAGATTACCCTTGTAGTTACAAAACTATGACTGATGGCTTAGCTGAACACCCGAAAGAATGGGTCTGGATAGTGTCGCCTTGGCGGCATTTGTTTCATGTTTATTCAGTTGATCTGAAGACCCACCTGATGTTCTTTTCTAGATATTTTCTGACATCTTCCAGTGAATACTTGTGTATCCTTAAACTCCACCTTTGCACTGTGCAAGTTGCTGTTTTCTTCGGAGCTGACTTACGTTGGGCATGTTGTCTCTGCCAAAATATTGTCCTCATAGCCAGTGGTTCACGTGAGCAGAGAAGAAACTCATGACGAGTCAATTATGGTCCGTGTTATGACTGACCCAAACACTTCTCACTGCAAACGCTGCACGAGCATCTTCATTGCCCCTGCAGAGTACGGCCAAGAAATGCATGACAGTTATGTTATGTGGGCTGCATGACAACAGGCGAAATCTCTCACCAGGGCCTCATACTTGGCAGGAGGCACTCTTTTCTAGGCATCTGTTTACTGTGCGCTCATAACTGAAAAGAGCAACGTGCCACGATTGATTAGCATACTAAGAAACACTACCCAACACCTCTGCACAAAACTTCATCGGATTTTCACAGTGGCTTCCATTTCGCTGCCGATCAGAACCTACTCTCCGGATAGGCCTCGTAAATTAACCCTACGGTAGTCACTTCTTATTACACAGTTTCTCGATATTTTTAACACGTCAACTGCCTTTTACAAATGTGAACTGCCTCTAACTAGTATGATAACCATAATTACATCTTCGTGGTATTTACCTTCAAAAAGTAACTGTTCCTAGTTCAGTTATTTCGATTTCCATCTGTAGCAACAACACTTATTCAACGTAGGCTATAACACATAGATAAATGAGTAAAAGTAGAGCGAATATGTGTAATGTTAAATACGTAAGTTTTTGGATAGGTTCCGCCTTTAGCAAAACACAATTTTGTTTTTTAACCCAAGAATGTTTCGCTGCAGTTGCAGCATCTTCTATGGGCTTTTATTTTTCATCTGTTAAAGATAAAGAATGTTCTTTACTGTTTGCGTCCATGTAACTATTGCCGGCCGGTGTGGCCGTGCGGTTCTAGGCGCTTCAGTCTGGAACCGCGTGACCGCTACGGTCGCAGGTTCGAATCCTGCCTCGGGCATTGATGTGTGTGATGTCCTTAGGTTAGTTAGGTTTAAGAAGTTCTAAGTTCTAGGGGACTGATGACCACAGATGTTAAGTCCCATAGTGCTCAGAGCCATTTGAACCATGTAGCTATTAGTTTTTAAATCGTAATTACAAATATCTGAAGAAACATATAAATTATGAATTCATACCTTTTTACCACATGGTGTGGTTTTTCTGATGTGTTGTGTTTCTACATTGACTGTTTTGTTCCACAGTGTGTCATCTGCAACCACTTACACTGTGGAACCAAACAATCCCTGTAGAAACACAACACTTCAGAAAAACCACACCATGTGGTAAAAAGGTATGAATTCATAATTTATGTGTTTTTTCAAATATCTGAAATTACGATTTAAAAACTAATAGTTACATGTACGCAAACAGTAAAGAACACTCTTTATCTTTAACAGATGAAAAATAAAAGCCCACAGAATATGCTGCTAATGCAGTGAAAAATGTTTGGATTAAAAAACAAAATTGTGTTTTGCTAAAGGAGGACCCTATCCAAAAACATACGTATTGTTAAAGCAAACACGGAAAAATAGTGCTTTTCAATCCCAAGATGATTATTGTAATGTTAAGATTTCGTCCTTAGTGCAAAATGTAAACAAACAACGTTACACGAAAATTGCGTAGCACCAACACCGACTCAAAGGAAGTCCTCGGCGCTTGTTGGTGACGTCACGTCAGCTAGGGACGGCGAACGCCAGGTCTGTTGCAGGCACACTCATAATGGTGCTGTCTCCCTCTCTGACACTATTGGCGGTAGTTGAACCAACACACATTGTTCTGAGAGATTTCTGCAATCAATTAATTGTGCAATTCATTACACTTCTTAACAAATAGTGTACTCCTGAACTTAAATTTCCACTTGTTCTAAGGATTGACGTACAAAAACAACTTCATGGTCCAGCAGCAACAGAATTCGTGCTTCTTTACCTTATTTGTAAATCTGAGGAAGTTACGTTTGTACTGGGTTGCTTTTACAAGAAACTGTGAACATATTGGTGCTCTTCTTTAGGTATCGTGGTTGACTATGGGGTGAGGAGCACTGAATGTTAATGAAATATCTTGCGATTGTACACGTTGGGGGAGGGGATGGGGGACAGAAGAAGAGGCAAAAGAGAGATACGTGTTTTATCGAATAAAATTTTTTAACTTATAAAGTTTCTCCTTTCAGTTGCAAGAGGGGAATATTTATCTTTTCTAATGTGCATGTTTAAAAAAGTTTAAGCTCAGCAGTATTTTCGATGTATGAAGCTATTTTGTTTCCTGTTTAGAATTCCTTTCGTTGAAAACGACTGTAATCTAATGACTGGCAACAGTTGAACATTTACACATGTAAATTAGTTCACATTTCCAGTGACGATGTCAAACGAAAATAAATAAATAAATAAAAGAAACGAGTTCATTGTAGGGGGGTTGGGGTAAGTTTCGATAACAAAATGGATCAAGTAAACATAGTTACTTGAATGTAAAATTTCCGAAGTTTGCAATGGGGCAAAGCATCTTCTCATACTGATCTACGTTTGCTTCGACAGGATTCAGTAATACAGAACTATGATCTTCATGTGTAGCTTTACGATAGTAAGAAAATCTTTCATCTAAATAAAACAGCAGAATTCAAAACATTACCAAACAGTTTGTCCAAAAATAAGAGATTTATAGTGATAAGCACGCCCAGGCGTTTCTGCCTGCAACAGACCTGGCGTTGGCCGTGCCTAGCTGACGTGACGTCATCAACAAGCGCCGGGGCCTTCTTTTGAGTCGGTGTTGGTAGCACACGCAGTTTCACGTTGTCAACATGCGCTGTAGAAATCGACGACAGTATCTTTGCACCTGGCAGTAGATTTTATCGTGATATCTCACGAGGATGGGATGAACCTCTTGATAGTATATGCACAACTGTCTTGAAATCATTCAAAATGCGATGCGTTTCCCTCAGTCTACTTGCTTACTCTATCATCATCACGTGTTTTCCATAACGGCCACGGGAGGCCAAGTGCGACAATATCCTGGTCTGCCATACACATTCCTGTTGTGCGTTTGCCGCCAGAGTCGTTGACACGGCTATGGGACCTCGGAGCGCCAGAGTGTAGCCCCCTTCCCTTGCTGCTCTCCCCCTCCCCCCCCCCCCTCCTGCGGTCGTAAAGCACGAAGTGCGGCCCGAGTAAACACCGCCGCTGCCTGAATGAAGCCCGTACCGTCCCGGAATGCACGCGCGAGCGTGTGTGCGACCCGACAGCTTTATCCCCGTCCTAAATCACCCGGAAAACGATCGCTTCCTGCATCGGACGTCGCGGTGAATAGTTCTCCGGCCGAGCTGCGAACATTCAGACCAGTTAGAGAGCGATCACTCTTGCGTGAACGGTGTGTAACACGGCGTTCGCTTTACGGGTGGTTTTCGGGCTCCACAATAGCAGGAGGAAGACTTCACGTCGCGGCGATAAATTCGCGTGAAATGTGGGAAACTTTTCACACAGTCTTTCATCGACATATTTTGTACGCCACGAACGCTGGACAAAGCCGTAGGCTACTGAGATGAATCTGGCACGGTTATTTGAATGCGCCGTGCTTGTCAACACTTTTTACTGCACCTGCGATTGCACGAACTGTACAAACTGATAGAGATAGGAATGAAGCTTTTCTAACGATTGCTCTTCCGATGGGACAAATCAAAACATAACAACGCTATCTCCAACTTACTACGCCACAAACGGTTTCGCGAGCCGTCCCTTTACACACAGTAGCGTCCAATTGTTTTAAATAAACACTATTTTGTGACAATAAAAAAACTAGAGAGCATTTGGTTAAAGGTAACTACAGAGAAACGAAAATTTAACTGACTCGAAACAAAAGGTTATTCGCATAACGAAGAAACTTCCTGAGTAGTTTTAGAACTCAGTATGGTGGTTTATATAGGCACGTAGTCTATAAGGAAGAACAAATGTACACCTCGGTCATCATTCTATGACTGTCTGTAACGAACGAACTTCATTGTTCATCTTTTATTAAATTTCCTAGATTCTATTGAATGGTTAACTTTTCCTACATTCGTTGAAAACGAATGACGTCTCCATATGTATGGCTAGGCAAACAATTGATAACTTTTATTTTTGGCTCCAGCCAATATAAAAATTATCAATTGTCAATCTGGACAGACATATGGAGAGTGTACTGGTGCAAAGGTTTTTAACTACCGCTAACAGTCACAAAATTTGTCAACTAATGCATCATTTATTTGTTGTGCGACATGTTTCGAGGGAATACCTCACCATCAGGCTATATGGCGTTACAAAAACAATTTCGCAATAAAATCGTACAGATTTTAAACAGTCTTTTCATAAATGCTGTGGTTATCCTGTGGAAGAAGAGAAAACCTAGTAAGAGGCGATGTCACTTTGTAAGCTGGACTGATGTTTGCATGAAAATACTTTGTAACAGTCGCTCACTTTGTTCTTATGCCATGGCATTCTCGTTGTCATGGGCTGAGGTGTTTCAGTTTCTGTGGCTCTCTTGATCACTGTTCACAAATTTTCACAGACGTATCAGTAACTTGGAAACATGATCACAAAAACAAATCTGCAGTGCAGTGGACAAGATGGCGGTCAAAATACAGCTGGTTTCGATTTGACTATCGATCTGTCGATCTATATGGTGTCAGATGTTTGACAGTGTCTTCTGCACGTCTTGTTATCGTATTACAGATGTGGGTTGACGAAATACATTACAAACTGAGCACCAGTTACAACATTATTGTACAAATGACGATATAAGAACTATTTATTTTACATACTTCTACGCTGGGGTCGAAAGACTGTGATGTTATGCATCTTTTATTCTGAAAGTACTGTAGTGAAACTGGAAAAGAAATGTGAATTTTTGAAGTCTGTCACTTCATTCAGGATCTTGGTATTCCCCATGTGGCCATGGATGAATATTTCCATTTCTTCCGAGATGTCCATTTTCCTGCTCTTTTCTAAGTTATGTAGTACTATGAGATCGTTGTCTATTGTAACACTGTGTCCTGTTTCATTGATATGTTTCGCTATAGCTGATTTATTCGGTTTACCAAGTCTGAAACAGTCAGTGTGTTCCTTAAATGGCTTCAAAAAGAGTGCTGGTGACTGGCTCGCTCTTTGGAGTCATGGACAACAACCTGACGCATAAAAGAAAGACTGAAATTTGTGTTAAAACGTACAAACTGATGATGAGTGAACGCATGAGAATTGCGTAATAGTGCCGATGGTTTGTAGAATGCTAGAGTGAAGGCGAATCGTGGGTGACATAAACGCATCCGTCTGCATCTGCGGCTCCGCGGGGACGAATTCAGTAAGATAATACTTATGCTCACGAACAAACGATCAACAGACTCGAGCGCCATAATGTGAAAGCGATTCAGATTCGTGTGTGAAGGCAGTGTGTTGATAGGGTTGCCTGAGAAGGGACTAATTGTGAATATAATCCAAGTTTCATTAAAGCTGTGTCACGGTAATTGGTAGTACAGCACCCAGTCATTACGTCAGTATCGGTCTGTATGCTAAACGAACGTTTCAGCGCGGTCGCACTCACGGTGTTACGAAGGAAGGAGGCTGTCTTGTCCTGAACGTGGCAGGCGGGGGCGGAAAAGCACCAGGTCGTAAAACGCAGTCTCTCTTCCCACGTGGCACTGCCGTATATTACACCTGGTCGGTTTCCACACACTTACTCAAGATCGCGAGGCTGCTCGGAAAACGCAACCTCAAAACCGTCTTCCGACCACCGCCGAAAATGAAAAATGTTTTTGGCTCTGCGGAGGACCTATATAGTCTAACACGTCAGGGACGTATTGGGTGCAGAATGAGAATTTCACTCTGCAGCGGAGTGTACGCTGATATGCAACTTCCTGGCAGATTAAAACTGTGTGCCGGACCGAGACTCGAACTCGGGACTTTTACCTTTGCCTTTCTCATTCTGGAAACATTCCCCCAGGCTGTGGCTAAGCCATGTCTCAGCAATATCCTTTCTTTCAGGAGTGTTAGTTCTGCGAGGTTCGCAGGAGAGCTTCTGTAAAGTTTGGAAGGTAGGAAACGAGGTACTGGCAGATGTAAAGCTGTGAGGACGGGGCGTGAGTCGTGCTTGGGTAGCTGAGTTGGTAGAGCACTTGCCCGAGAAAGGCAAAGGTCCCGTGTGCGAGTCTCGGTGCGGCACACAGTTTTAATCTGGCAGGAAGTTACGCACTGGGTGGTCAGAAATAGTCTGGAAACCTTGTAATAGTATTACAGGTTAGGCTGTGCTGCGAAATACTTGTTAAGAAAAAAATTGTATACGTTGCACTGTTTTTGCGTTAATTAGCATTAAAGTTGGAAGCGGCCCGCCAGAGACTGCGTCTCCAAACGTGTTCTTCGTGTGGTTTCCTAAAACCGAACAAGAGAGCGAGACAAAAATTGTACTTGAGTCGGTAGTAAGGATCGAACCCGAACCAAAGGCTGAACTGCCTGTTGCGGTAACTTCTTTTGTGTCCCGCCTGGAAGGCGTCGCGTGGGTGTGCTCCTGCAAACTGAAGGGTAGGCCGAGTGTAGGGAGCGAATAGGAGCGGGAAAAGGTGAAGTACTTTGGTACTGCTGGTAGATTTTACAAGTTTACCATAGTCAGAATGAGGATTACATTAGGCTTACTTAACTTTGGCTGAGATGAGCAGGTAGGTGCGAAGCCGAGCAGGTATCAACGCTAACAGCGGATAGAAGTTACAAAGGCAAAATCTGTAGTGGCTCGCCCACTATGAAATAGAAACAATGTTGCTTGGTCGTCTACTCGGAATCACATGGGCTGAATCTGGAGCGGCGCTCGTAGAGCTGCACAGCGCCGGCTAGAGGGCGGTGTCGTCGGTGTCGGTGTCGCAGTGCCAACCTAAGAACTTGCACCTACGCCGTGGCATCGTAGCTATCGATACCACAACTTCCTCCCTATGATTTCTCAAACTGGGGAACAATCAAGAATGGTGTGCCGCAAGGTTCGGTCTTGGGTCCTCTGCTGTTCTTAATATACAGGGTTATTACAAATGATTGAAGCGATTTCATAGCTCTACAATAACTTTATTATTTGAGATATTTTCACAATGCTTTGCACACACATACAATAACTCAAAAAGTTTTTTTAGGCATTCACAAATGTTCGATATGTGCCCCTTTAGTGATTCGGCAGACATCAAGCCGATAATCAAGTTCCTCCCACACTCGGCGCAGCATGTCCCCATCAATGAGTTCGATAGCATCGTTGATGCGAGCTCGCAGTTCTGGCACGTTTCTTGGTAGAGGAGGTTTAAACACTGAATCTTTCACATAACCCCAAGGAAAGAAATCACATGGGGTTAAGTCGGGAGAGCGTGGAGGCCATGACATGAATTGCTGATCATGATCTCCACCACGACCAATCCATCGGTTTTCCTATCTCCTGTTTAAGAAATGCCGAACATCATGATGGAAGTGCGGTGGAGCACCATCCTGTTGAAAGATGAAGTCGGCGCTGTCGGTCTCCAGTTGTGGCATGAACCAATTTTCCAGCATGTCCAGATACACGTGTCCTGTAACGTTTTTTTCGAAGAAGAAAAAGGGGCCGTAAACTTTAAACCGTGAGATTGCACAAAACACGTTAACTTTTGGTGAATTGCGAATTTGCTGCACGAATGCGTGAGGATTCTCTACCGCCCAGATTCGCACATTGTGTCTGTTCACTTCACCATTAAGAAAAAATGTTGCTTCATCACTGAAAACAAGTTTCGCACTGAACGCATCCTCTTCCATGAGCTGTTGCAACCGCGCCGAAAATTCAAAGCGTTTGACTTTGTCATCGGGTGTCAGGGCTTGTAGGAATTGTGAACGGTAAGGCTTCTGCTTTAACCTTTTCCGTAAGATTTTCCAAACCGTCGGCTGAGGTACGTTTAGCTCCCTGCTTGCTTTATTCGTCGAATTCCGCGGGCTACGCGTGAAACTTGCCCGCACGCGTTCAACCGTTTCTTCGCTCACTGCAGGCCGACCCGTTGATTTCCCCTTACAGAGGCATCCAGAAGCTTTTAACTGCCCGTACCATCGCCGAATGGAGTTAGCAGTTGGTGGGTCTTTGTTGAACTTCGTCCTGAAGTGTCGTTGCACTGTTATGACTGACTGATGTGAGTGCATTTCAAGCACGACATACGCTTTCTCGGCTCCTGTCGCCATTTTGTCTCACTGCGCTCTCGAGCGCTCTGGCGGCAGAAACCTGAAGTGCGGCTTCAGCCGAACAAAACTTTATGAGTTTTTCTACGTATCTGTAGTGTGTCGTGACCATATGTCAATGAATGGAGCTACAGTGAATTTATGAAATCGCTTCAATCATTTGTAATAGCCCTGTATATTAATGACTTGCCATTCTATATTCACGAAGATGCAACGCTGGTACTTTTTGCCGATGATACGAGTATAGTTATCACACCCGACAGACAAGAATTAACTGGTGAAATTTTAAACGATGTTTTTCAGAAAATCATTAAGTGGTTCTCTGCAAATGGGCTCTCATTAAACTTTGACAAAACACGGTATATACATTTCCACACAGTAAATGGAATGACCCCATTAATGAATATAGACTTCGATCAGAAATCGGTAGCTAAGGTAGAATATTCAAAATTTCTAAGTGTATGCATTGATGAGAGGTTCAGATGGAAAAAACACACTGAGGATCTGCTGAACGTTTGAGTTCAGCTACTTATGCTATTAGGGCCATTGCAAATTTTAGCGATATACATCTGAGTAAATTAAGCTTACCACGCCTATTTTCATTCTCTGCTTTCGTATGGCATCATATTCTGGGGTAACTCATCATTGAGTAAAAGAGTGTTCATTGCACAAAAGCGTGTAATCAGAATAATTGCTGCAGCTCATCAAAGATCATCCTGCAGACACTTATTTAAACAGCTAGAAATCTTCACTGTAGCCTCACAATATATATATTCACTTATGAAATTTGTTATTAACAATCCGAACGAATTCAAAAGTAATAGCAGTGTACATGGCTACAACACTAGGAGAAAGGATGATCTTCACTACTCAAGGTTAAATCTAACTTTGGCTCAGAAGGGGATAAATTATGCTGCCACAAAAGTCTTTGGTCACTTACCTAATAGCATCAAAAGTCTGACAGATAGCCATGTAGCATTTAAAAGGAAATTAAAAGAATTTCTTAATGGTAACTCCTTCTACTCATTAGATGAACTTTTGGATATAGTAAGTGGGTAATTCCCCAACCTACAAAAATAATAATAATAATAATAATAATAATAATAATAATATTGAGTGTCATGTAATATTTTGTCTAATGTAATATCTTATGTAACGCCTTTTATTAACCTGACACGTTCCACATCATTACGAAGTGTCGTATTCATGATCTATGGAACAAGTACTAATCTAATCCAATCTAATGTAATGAACGTAACTGACACTAGTTCTAGCTGGCGGGCTGCTTGAATTTGCGCGCAACGTCTTGAAGGCTAACTTCAACGCTAATTACCTCGGAAACAGCTCAACGTATAGAATTTTTTTCCTTAACAATTGTTTCTTCGAAGGTAGCAAGAGCCAATAAGTACAAGCATTATCGCACAATCAGCTTTCATACATCCAAATTGCTGACAAGACAAATATACAGAAGAAAGCAAAGGAAACTTGAGGATCTCTTTGATGACGATCAGTTTGGCTTTAGGAAAGGTAAAGGCACCAGAGAGGCAGTTGTGACGTTACAGTTCATAATACACGCAAGACCGAAGAAAAATCAACAGACGTTCATAGGGTATGTCCACCTGGAACGGGCGTTCGACAATGTAGAATGGTGCGAGACGTTCTAAATTCTGAGAATAATAATGGTAAATTATAGGGAAGGACGGGTAATGTGCAGTATGTACAAGAAGTGAGAGGGAACAATAAGAGCGGAAGATCACGAACAAAGTGCTCGGATTAAGAAGGACGTGAGACAGGGATGTAGTCTTTCGCTCCTGCTGTTCGATCTATACATCGAAGTAGCCATGATGGAAATAAGAGGAAGGTTCAAGGGTGGGACTGATATTCAAGGTTAAAAGATATCAGTAATAAGCAAGTATCTTCCAGCAAAGTGAAAACGAACTGCAGAATGTAGTGAATGGAATGAACAGTCTAATGAGTACAGAATATGGACTGAGAGTAAATCGAAGAAAGACGGAAGTAATGAGAAGCAGCAGATATGAGAACAACGAGAAACTTGAGATCGGAATTGCTGATCACGAAGTCAAGGAATTCTGCAACCTAGACAGTAAAATAACGCATGATTGACGGAGCACGGAGGACATAAAAAAAAGTAGACTGGCACTAGCAGAAAGGGCATTCCTAGCCAAGAGAAGTCTGTTGGTGTCGAACATAGACCTTAATTCGGGGAAGAAATTTCGGAGAATGTACGTTTGAAGCACAGCATTAATGGTAGTGAAACATGGGCTGTAGAGAAACTGGAACGGAAGAGAATCTAAGCATTTGAGGTATGCGGAAAATTAAGTGGACTGATAAGGAATGAGGAGATTCTCCGCCGAATCATCGAGGAAAGGAATATACAGGAAACACTGACAAGAAGAAGGGACAAGATGCTAAAACATCTGCTAAAATGTCCGGGAAGAACTTCCACGGTACTAGAGGGATGTGTAGAGGGCAAAAACTGCAGAGGAAGACAGAGATTGGAATATATCCAGTTTGGCTACTCTGAGGTGGAAACATTGGCACTGGAGAGGAATTCGTGGCGGGTCACATCAAACGAGTCAGGAGACTCAAAAAATGGTTCAAATAGTTCTGAGCACTATGGGACTTAACTTCTGAGGTCATCACTCCCCTAGAACTTGGAATTACTTAAACCTAACTAACCTAAGGACATCACACACATCCATTCCCGAGGTAGGATTCGAATCTGCGACCGTAGCAGCAGCGCGGTTCCGGATTGAAGTGCCTAGAACCGCTCGGCCACAGCGGCTGGTATCAGAAGACTGATGACCTAAATAAAAAAATGTCAGCACGACCTACCCTGCAACACCCTTACAAGATTTTCAGACTGTTTCTGACCACCTTTAGTATAGCATCCTCTGTCAGTGTGGCCGCCAATGCCTCAGTCAAACGCAGCGTTGTATTTGGAAACGTAGCGAGAAAGCAGTAGGTATTTACGTCGGAGACACACAGAGAAATCAGCAGTGGATGTGCACATCCTAAATGAGAAACATACTTCTGATTTCAACTGCACCACCTTATTGTGCCGAGCTAGCAGCGGTTCGGAAAGCATTACGAGAGAATCCGCAGAAATATGTAATCACGTAAATCTTGTCATAGGGACGAAGGCTGTGGAGTTCGACGTGGAATCCCGTACTAGAACAATATGCAGAGAGTTTGCCCGCAGTAGACAGCACGCGACACGGATTAATGACCAAACGGTAATGGAAATGAGCGTTTGGCGTCATTGGCCGGGAGGCCCCTTACGGGGCAGGTCCGGCCGCCTTGGTGCAGGTCTTTTTAGATTCGACGCCACATTGGCCGACCTACGCGCCAGATGGGGAAGAAATGATGACGAAGACAACAATCAGTCCCTGAGCGGAGAAAATCCCCGACCCAGCCGGGAATCGAACTCAAGCCCGTAGGACGGCAATCCGTTACGCTGCTCACTCAGCTATCGGGGCGGACATGACCAAACGGTGATTCGACTCGAGTGCAGCCTCGGGTCTCATCCATCTCGTCCCTCCACCCCTCGGTCCACTTACCCCCCCCCCCCCTCCAAAACAACGATTTGTATAACACTCGTCTAAACGTCACAGTTTCTCAACGCTTTCACATGGCTGAAACTTTTTTTATCATTTAATGTTATCACTTCGTAATATAAAACTTTCGCATTATGATGCTCTGTTATCAGAATACGTTTGTTAAATTTGTCAGGTGCTCGTATGCTAAGAATTATATCTTTACAATGTATGCAATAGGAAGATGTAATTGAGTGTTACTCAATTCTGACTCAGACATAACGGTGTACCATTAAAAGGTCTTCAAGAAACTTGTTAATTTGGTTGTAGCAGATACTAACGTAATGTGGACACAAAAAGGAATATAGCATGCTTTTCAGATACCCGGAGCTAAATAGACAAGATCTCGAATCTTTGAAAGTTAAGAATGTGAGGTAGGTATTCTTCTCCGTGTGATGTGTCATCCTCCATATTTAACATCTGCGTCTCCATTGAAGGTATTTCTATACCACTCTCTACAGTAATACTAAAAAAGATTTGAGAGAGAAACAGTATTATATTATTGGTACTACAGAAAGCACCGACGATAGGGCGCTCTGTAATTTTATTTTTACTGATGTTCTTACTAATCGATTATTTAATTTTCCGCTGTAACGAAGACCATTATGGATTAAATTAAACTTTCTTGTTTCACCCGAAAGCTAGTATTCTCAGATCCTCTATGAGCACTGCCAATTTTCACCGTTTCCTTTACCTTGATGTAAACGCCTTTAGCAGTGAAATAAATTCTTCATAATACGCGTTGTTGCTGCGTATCAGAGGTGACTAATCACGTCTACATTTCACAATGTTCAATATAGCCACTAGACTACCGATTGTTACTGGAACTGCCAATGCTCATAACCTAGGCCTACCTGATCTTAAAACGACTTCTCGTGTTATTAGACACCATCCAGATGATGGAAGCTCGTACCTGTAAAGAAGAAAGAAGTTCCATTAAAGAGTGGCCATTAATCATCAATTTACACATAATTTCTTTAGGACTAAAAATTGTAAATCACTGTGGCCACTGTTTCCATTGGGCTCTCTATTCAATTGTTATAGTGGCACAGTGTATATTCCAGATTGTCTGGTGCTGTCGAATAAACATGGCTCAGCTCCGCAGGTAACCGAGTAACCTACTTGGTATTGGCGTCTCAAAGACAAGAAGCGCATAGACGCAGTGAAGTGTATCACAGGTTCGCCTTGACAATGGATGTAAGGTTCTCAGCCAAAATATCACAAGATGAAGTAACGTCGTCCCACATTAAGAACCGAAAAATTATTGAAAAGGAGGGGCAGCAAGAGAGATGACAATGTATATTCTTGATAAAATGGTTCAAATGGCTCTGAGCACCATGGGACTTAACTTCTGAGGTCATCAGTTCCGTAGAACTTAGAACTACTTAAACCAAACTAAGCTAAGGACATCACACACATCCATGCCCGAGGCAGGATTCGAACCTGCGACCATAGCGGTCGCGCGGTCCCAGGCTGTAGCGCCTAGAACCGCTCGGCCACTTCGGCCGGCTATTCTTGATAAGAAATCTAAAATTGGTGGGCTAAGCTCCTGAGGATCGAAAAGAAACAACAATCGGTGCTACAGATACAACATGGGGAGGGCGCAAACGAATTTTATTAAGAATGAATACGAACTGGAGAGGCCTGTCCTTATTTATTCTGAAGATCCTGCCGATTTCGCCTAGTTCGACGATAATGGCTGCAGCTATCCCTACGAGTCGGCTGTTTGTAACGGAAAAAATTCGTTTTTACAGACACTGGTGGGCCTCCCAGCACGCCCTACGACTGGCAAAGACACACTGTCCTGCCACCGTCGACGAATGCAGTCATAACCCGACACCCGCACCAACGCCCGTGGCGGAATGAGCTTGTCGTCAGCACTGAAAAAGCCTACATCTAGTCTGATTCGTTTTGAAACCGCATCCTTACTTTGAAGAGACTCTCGATTCTCTACTGCTAGTATTTTATCCCCTTTTCTGTGATGGTTTTTTCTTCATGTTAATTTAGTATTTTATTCTATGTACAAAGAAACTGTGAATTCTGTTGAAAACGTGAGAAAACTTAGCTTTACGTAATGATACGCTGCGTAGCAGCGAGAAACTAGATATAACATACCACATTCTTTTGCAAGCAGTGATAATAGATCACTGATCGCAATGGAGGTTTGCACTCTCTGGAAAATGGAGAAGACTTACTCTTTGTAATTTGTTCATGTTAGGAGGGAGAAAGCTTTACTGAATTGGAACAAATACGGTGTGAAATTTTGTGGAGATACTGAATGCGACTGCTAGAATACATTACTGTGGACTGACATCTTGATAAACTTGCAACTGACAGAACTACGTCCGATCGTGGACGAGTTTTGAACTGTGATTTTGACTAAAACATGCAAGGAATTGTTACTATTGATTTTAAGAATACATTCTCCGAAAAAGAATTGATACGCCCTTTTAGAGGTTTTAGTTTTACTCAAAATTTATTATTCCAACGGTGAATATGGTCTACACGAAATGATTACTATTCCAGGTCAATAGCACAAGCGGTTCCAAGATATCAGGTATCGAACCCTATTGAAACACTCATATCAGTACATGGTATAGCCTTTACAGGCGGCAATGCAGGCACTGATCTGGCATCCAGTCCTGGGATATGTTAAACCATGAGAGGCACCCACATGCCTTGCTTATACTGTGGCATCAAGCAGTCAGGCCTGCAAGATGAGTGCTCTGCCAAGCGAGTGCATTCATTTTTTATTTATCAAGTAACATGAACTCTAGTACTCACAATTAAGTTACAAGTTATTCTCCTGCTTGGATATAACGCAACGGAAACGCACATCTGACTATTAGTAATTTACACAACACTGACTGTTCACTACGCACTGGCAATACCACATTTTCTTTCTTATTTAACGGCTTTTATCAACACGTGGCCATCGCACTGAATATGAATGGCGTACTCATTATAAATTCTGGATATCATAATAACATACAATTCGAAGAAAAAGGCCACCAATCTTTTTCTTTTCACTATCTTATTTATTCCGATAAATTCTATAACCTAAATACACAAATTCTATAACCTACAACAATAACACATGAGAAATTCCGCCCAGTGGGCATGGCTTTACATAGGTGATTCTCCATCTTATGGTCTCCTAATTATTTAATGCTACAGTGCACTTTCTGGATAGGATGGTGGATCTTTTTTTTTACATCTCACACTTCGACTCTCACAACCATCATCACGAAACTTTCCTCCAGACCGAGCGGTACAAAAGGAACATGCATACCCCACTACCTCTGAAACTACCTTGCTTCTCTACCATGCAAACCACACATACTTAAATTACATGACATACACCACACTGCAAAATGGAATACGACATAAGGAATAGTCACAACATTATAATCACATCACTTTCAGCTTTCCCACTTCAATTAGTATTCATCCCAGTTCCACACGACACTGCCCCACTTCGTAACTTTTCTTTCCTACTACGAACTCTGGACGATATATGCACGTCTTCCTGTGCAGTGCAAGGCAAGTGGCGTTGCTGGATAGACGGCTGACTCACCTTGCTTCTCTCTCAGAGTATTATAGTTTGAATCAAGCGTCACACGGAAACACAACACGCAAAGTAATATTAAGAACATATTCATCACACACGCGAGTCCTCAACTGATACCATGGACGAGTACTTCTCTTTATCCTTTGTCTCATACACAGATTGAGACTCACACAGTACTCACCACGTGGAAATACTCGTCTCTAATTCCAAGTCCTGCACACGCCATTTCTTAAATATTTCCAACTTATAGTACACAAGCTAGTAATTCAGCTTAACTTAAGCACTCGGAAGTATTTCAACTTATTGCTACACGTGGTTTCATTGTGACCGTTGGTCACTTCCGAAGATTACTACGATCCCATTAATATTATCTGCCTGACATTTAATTCTCCCCACAAAAGTTCCTGAAATAGAGAAATTATTATTCTAAACTACTCTTAAGTATTTCACATGCATACCATGTCTCCACTCTTTTGTCCTTACGGAGCACGCCTAAGGCAGGTCTTACCAACACTAGATCCAGTGACAGAGTGCTGAAACATGGCCGTTCTTCAGGTCCTCTCGCACCTCTGCTGAAGTGGGGGAGTACCTTGCTACCGTATTGGTCAGCCACATTTCAGGCGCTCAAAGCTCCGGTAAGTTTCGTCTCTTTGGTTACACCAAAGGTGACCAAAAGAACGTCTCAAAGATGATCATATATTCACATTCACTATCTGCGGTTAGCAGACGACCACACATTCATTCATTTCACAGATCTCACCAAACTGGATGTAGGGATTTATTTTGTGGGAGTGCACATGTGATCAATTAAATAAATAAACTGTCATTCTTTCCCACACTGGTATCCGGCTTCGCTGTATTAATTGAAATTGAATTATTATTAGAAAAAAATATGTTGTTCTGACAAGAATAATGAAGTATGTTGTACCTGTTTTCAATATCGGGCGGTACTGTACCCTTTCAACCACTCCTGCTCGACCTGTTCACGTAGTTCTGTAAGAGTTGTTGGTTGACGAGTCACGTCCCATCATATCCTACAAGTGCTCGATTGGAGACAATTACGGAGGTCGTGCCGGCCAGGGAAGTTACTGCACATCTCGCAGAGCACGTAGAGTTTCATGGGCAGTGTGTGGGCGAGCATTGTCCTGATGGAACAACACATCACCTTCCTGTTGGAAGAGTGGCAAAAGAGCGGGTCTAACAACATTCTACACGTACCGAGCGCTGGTTAGCGTCCCCTCCATAAACACCAAACGTGAACGAGAGCTGTAGCTTATCGCACGACTGACCGCAAGGGCTTGGACAATGCAGTCTAGGAGACGGCGCTCACCAGGTCTGCGTCGCACACACACACAAACGACCGTCACTTGCGTGAAGGCAGGATTTGCTTTCATCGCTGAAGACCATGTGCGCCATGTTCCGAGTCATCCTCTGATAGCACCATTCGAGCCCTGCACGTCGATGCTGTGGCGTGAATGGAATATGCGTTCGACGTCTGCGCGCCCGTAGTATACAGCTAATAACCGGTTCGCAACAGTTCGTGCTGACACGTGTGGGCTCGCAATCCCTCTTGCCTGTGCTGTTTTAGCTGTACGATCTGCCACTGCTGTCCCCGCAATACGATGATCCTGGCCGGCGTCTGTGCTACGTGGACGTCCAGGACCTCGTTTACGGGTGTGGGAACGTTCAAGTGACCATTGATACCAGCATCGTCGCACAACTGACACAGTATGTCCAACCAGAGTGGCAGTTCTTCGAAAGGACCTTCCCACCACTCGGAAGGACACAATTTGAGCCCTTTCAGTTGGCTGTAGGAAGCACGAGTGCGTCTCTACAGCGTGGTTGCCCACTTGCTACACACCTTTGCACCACAATGAGCCTACTGGCTGTAAGCATTCCCTACTAGAGGGTAGACACAGATGGCGCCCTGGTAGCTACGCCATTACGCTAGCTGTTGGCGGAAACCGTTATCAGTACATATACCAGGGTAAGCATGGAGGTAAGAATAGAGGGAGACGCCGTGACGTCACAGCTGTGAAGCTATGTGAAGCCGAAGGTAGCCATCTCAATCCGACCAAAACATTGCTGCTGTAAGCTTGTGTGCATAGGCTTGTCGCTCGCTGTTGGAAGGATTTTGCGCTATTATGGTGACTTGTGTGGTGTTCGGATGTACGAATCGTTCTGATTGTGATGCGAAATGGAAGGGAATAACATTTCATGTGTAAGTTGTCTCGTTAAGTGTGATTTTACAGCTTCATTGTGAATGAACGTGTGCTACATCGGTACTTGTACTATAGCGTGTTTTTCTCCTGTATGATTTTAGATCTCCTAAAAATGAAAGTCGGAAAGCTCTGTGGGAGAATGCCGTGAGGAGGAAGAATTGGCGTGCGTCTAAATGGAGCACTATATGTTCTCAGCATTTCCGAGAAGAGGACATAGACCGAACTTCCCTTTCAACAGTAAGGCTCCGAGAAAATGCTGTACCATCAGTTTTCCCTACACACCCAAAACATTTGCAAAAGGTATGTTAATTCAAAGAATTAAATTCTTAGTTTTCAAGTTCACGTTTCAGTATAATACGTACGTATCGTCGATAATCCAAGTGTTGAGTAACTCACTTTGTCTTCATCATGTACCAAATTAAAAGCTAACACTACATTAACTGGCATAAAGTATAGGCCTAAACAGGACAATGTGTAGATTTGCCATTCTATGTACCGTATTTCAGTAAATATTGGTGGTAATGAACAGTGTTTCCCAGCAGTGTAACGTAACTGAAATGTCCCAGTGCGTATTACAAACAAGATGTATTTATGGGGCTTTGGAGGGAGGGTATAGCTAACTTAGTTTTCAGTTTCTATTATTTAGTTTGTCATACACGTTTATTACTGAATTAACAAAATTGTATCGTTTACATTGAAGGCTAGCTATTCGTAATATTACATTAAAAACTATTTTTAATCAGAAGAAACGCGGAATTTCGCCTTTACGAGATTTCATTTTAAACAAAAACTTTGAAACAACCAATCTGATGACGTTACATGCGTATATGGTGCAATTAGCGACTGTAATACACGCAGCGCTATAGCACACTGGCAATGTTTTGGTCAGAGTGTCATGGCAGCGAGCCACGCCCTCATGGCTTCAAAACGTAGTACGGCTGGGATACGTAGCGCCATCTCCCCTTATTCTTACCTCCACGAGGGTAAGTCAATTACTATCGGCAAAGAACTTATAAGATAAACGTCAACAGAACCAAACGGGGATAATGGAATGTAGTCGAATTAAATCGGGTAATGCTGCGAGAATTACATTAGGAAATGAGAGGCTTAAAGTAGTAAATGAGTTTTGCTATTTGGGGAGCAAAATAACTGATTATGGTCGAAGTAGAGAGGATATAAAATGTAGACTGGCAATGGCAAGGAAAGCGTTTCTGAAGAAGAAAAATTTGTTAACATCGAGTATAGATTTAAGTGTCAGGAAGTCGTTTCTGAAAGTATTTGTATGGAGTGTAGCCATGTATGGAAGTGAAACGTCGGCGATAAATAGTTTACACAAGAAGATAATAGAAGCTTTCGAAATGTGGTGATACAGAAGAATGCTGAAGATTACATGGGTAGATCACATAACTAATGAGGAGGTATTGAACAGAATTCGAGAGAAGAGAAACTTGTAGCACAACTTGACTAGGAGACGGGAACGGTTGGTGGGGCATATTCTGAGGCATCAAGGGATCACCAATTTAGTACTGGAGGGCAGCGTGGAGGGTAAAAGTCCTAGAGGGGAACCAAGAGATGAATACACTAAACAGATTCAGAAGGATGTAGGTTGCTGAATTTACTGGGAGATGAAGAAGCTTGCATAGGATAGAGTAGCATGAAGAGCTGCATCAAACCAGTCTCAGGACTGAAGCCGCAACAACAACAATCAAATAGGAAACTTACAAGAGCATCATTTTTCGGCATAGTCTTTTTGCGTTTCAACGCACTTGGTCCATCGTTGTACAAGCTTCCTGAAGGCCTCATAAAAGGAGGTTCTCGGTTGAGCTGCGAGCCAGGAATGCATCACTTCTTTCCCTGCTTCGTCCGACTCAAGTCGACGGCCTCTTAAAGCCTGCCTGAGTGGAGAAAACAAGTGTTAGTCAGAAGGGGGCAAGACCGGGACTATATGGAGGATGTTCTAGTACTTCAAATTCGAGTTTTTGGAGCATTTCAAGAGTGTGGGGAGCAGTATGCGGACGGCCATTGTCGTGCAACAACATAACACCTTTTTACAGCAATCCTCGGCGTTTGCTTCGAATTGCAGGCTTTAGCCTGGCAATAACCATCTCACTGTAAGGTAAACTGCTTATTGTTGTGCCCCTTTCCCTATAACGTTCCAGTACTGGACCTTGTGCGTCCCAAAAAACCGTAAGCACCAGTTTTCCTGCGGGCAGTTGGGTCTTGAAATTTTTCTTGCGCGGCGAATTTGGATGTTTCCGTTCCATAGTATGCCGTTTACTCTCCGGCTCGTAATGATGGATCCATGTTTCGTCACCAGTGATGATCCTGTCTAAGAGATTGTCCACTTCGTTACCATAGCGATCCAAATGTTTTTTGCAGATGTCCAAGCGTGTTAGTTTATGCAACTGTGTGAGTTGTTTTGGGATCCATCTTGTACAAACTTTATGAAACTCAAGTCTGTTGATGATGATTTCGTAGGCAGAACCGTGACTAATTTGCAGACGATATGCCACCTCGTCAATAGTTAATCGTCTGTCTAAGAGAATCGTTTCACGTGAACGCTCAATGTTTTCTTCATTTGTGGCGGTAAACGGTCGTCCGGCTCCTTCATCGTGCGCCAAACTTGTGCGACCATTTCGGAATTTTTCAAACCATTCGTAGGCACTCCGTTGTGGCAAAACACTGTTCTCGTACTGTACCGAAAGTCTTCGATGAATTTCGGCCCCTGATACGCCTTCCGACCACAAAAAACGGATCACTGAACGTTGCTCTTCTTTGGTGAAAATAGACAACGGAGCAGTCATGACTAACAGCACGGCAGCGATAACGAAACTAACCTAGCAGCTTGAAAATTGCAAATATATAACAACAAATAAACAAACCATGCGTCATCAACGTAAAACGACAGTACTGCCAAAATAAACAAAAATATAACTAAACTGCGGATAATAATTGACTTACCCTCGTACCATCGCATACGTGGCATATGCCGTCATCGGATCAAAGTCGACATCGTCTTTCCAGGTGTACAATTTTTTCTGGCAGTGTATGTGGTATTAAGTTTTAATCTATACGTCCACCATTTTTCTTGTAATTGTCTGAATTCACTTTTCATATTTAAAGATTCATATCTACGTAATTTGTGGTGATTTGAGAAGGACGACTGGTTGAATAGAGCCTGAAGCACGGTAGTTGCTTTTTGAGCGATTCATTTGGTTACATAAATTCATTTCATAAGTACAAGTAATTAATTATCCGTTCACTCTCCACGTAGAGCGCCGCAATGGCACAGATGCAGAATCGTTGATGCTTATAATCACGAAGCAGAATGGAAGAGTGAACGCTTTTCGTAATGTACTATGAGTAGCGCATTTCAGCTCTGACGCAGCACAGTTTCACTGAACATATGAAATCAGATTCATCTTGAAAAGGCATTCAAATTGGATTTCAATTGACAGAACAAGGTTTCAGTGGTAATTTCTTGAACCGAAGTGATAAAATTCCTAGGACAAAGCTTTAAGTTAATTGCAGTATTTCACATAAGTTAAAGACTTGTCAGAGAATCATTTTCAGTTACACACTTAGAAAACATTTGCGTCAGATTATATAAATTATTACCGCAGAAATACAAACCAGTCTTATTTATTTGACTTTTTTAAAATTAGAAATTCCTGTAAGAGTATGCCTGCAGCATCGCATTGCATGAAAGTCAAACGTGGAGCGTCGGAAATCCAGAGAAGAAGATCTTGCTAGCGGAGAATGGACGGATGAAATGAAGAAATGAAGAAGTCCCGAAAATAACAGGCGAGAAAAAAAGGTCTGGAGAAGCTTACTGGGAGAAGAGACAGGCTACTTGAATATGTTCTGGAAGGGTCAGCAGATGGGGGAAAATACAAGGGGAAAAAGAAGATTAGAAAATGGAAAACAGGTTATCAACGGCGCCTTACGTAATTCGCTAAGGATAAGATGGGTTTATGAATCAACGGGAGGGGCCGTTGGTGTAACGTAATATCAACTATAGTCTTAATGTATATGTGGCTTAAAAAGTAATATGTATAGAGTGAATTTCTACTTTCCTAATTGTTTTTGGAGAAAAAAATTTGCTCTCAAGTGCAAAAACTATATGGCCCGATTTCGTAGCGCAAAAATTATAGGCAAAACCAAAGCAAAGCTGTACGTTCTGGCCCATCGTCGGCTAATGGCGTCATTTGGATGCGATATGGAGGTGCATGGGGGTCAGCATATCGCTGGCCCAGCCGTTGTCGGTTTTCTTGACCTTCTCATTCATGTAGTTCCTCAATTGGCATAAAGAAGTTAAGCGGACTTCGTTCGAGTCTTCCCACGGAGGAAAACTACCTGCCAGTACCGAGAATCGAACCCATGCCAGGCATCTGCGCAGACCACTGAGCAACGGAGGCGGACAAGAATTATAGGGCAACATCATAAATCGCGAAAATGAAGTAAGGCAAAAAAAAAGAAGTTACTGTTCCCCCTGCCTCCTTCATCCATTGACGCTGCTGCCAGTTTACGCTCACTCGGAGACAATAGCGAGCCCTCCTCTGAATGAAACATCTCGGACGAACTTTTGTTTCTCCGAGACACCTGGCACTGCGTTCGGGACTGGCAAATTATTGGCGGGTCCTGAGCAGCGGTCTGACATGACGGGCAGGCGGGCAGACTGACGGACTTGGCCATTTACAGGACAGTCACGTGTTGCCTGGAACCGGCTTCCTTAAGCGGCTGCATTGTGAGCCCCGTACCGGTTCAGCCTACCTTCCAGACGCACCGGCTTAGCAAACCGGACACGCGCAGCTTGGGGACCTCAGTGTCGATTTTCGGCTCCGACATCCTGGTTCCAGTACCGTGCACCGTTACTTCTGTGAAAAGCCTGAATGGACAAATTTTCTTCTGTCAGCTACGAACATCTCAAGCACTACTTAAAAGCGACGATTTTGTGGAAAATTGTAAATCTTTAGATGAGCACATCGAAATCCTTCTAGCGCTCGTTGGTTTTATGTAAAATTTATAGTGTGTTTCCAAATTCATGTTACACACCTCTAGAGGCTGTAGAGGGGACTTAGCAGATCAAGATTTACATAGGAACCCATGTCCAGAAACGTCATCCGAAGACGCTAGAGGGCGTCAAAGTTATAGGCGTAGGCGCCTATAAATGTATGTACACACATCAAAATACGTTTTGCATCACCCCGGTTCCCAGAACTCCTGAAGGTAGACGCTGACTGTGGATATTGTATCACAGACACAGTCGCTTTGACTGTTCAGAGTGTAAGTAGGCTGTTTTTATGTTGGTAACGCCACGTAGCGCTCTGTATGAAAATCACTGACTTGTGCTGTGTTCAGTCTGTAGCTGGTTGGACTGATTGTTGCAATATTCGCTTGTGTAGTGATGGGCAGCTGGATGTGAACATCGCGTAGCGTTGTGCAATTGGAGGTGAGCCGCCAACGGTGGTGGATGTCGGGAGAGAGATGCCAGAGTTTCGAGAGGTTACTACGAGTGGACGATCTGGGCGTGTGTCCGTCAGGAAAAGGAAATCTGTAAGACTGGATGTCATGAACTCATATATATTATGACTTTTGTACATTATTAAGGTAAATACATTGTTTGTTCTCTATCAAAATCTTTCATTTGCTAACTATGCCTATCAGTAGTTAGAATGTCTTTAATTAGCTGGCAGTATTGGCTCTCGCTGTATTGCGGTAGTTCGAGTAAAGAAACTTTTTGTGAGGTAAGTGATTCATGAAAGGTATAGGTTATTGTTGTTCAGGGCCAATCTTTTGTAGGGATTATTGAAAGTCAGACTGCGTTGCGCTAAAAATATTGTGTATCAGTTAAATGATGATCAGAATAAGTAAAGAGAGAACTGTCTGACTACGTTCAGTTTTGCTCAGCTGTTTGAAAATCAAATAACGTAGAAGTTTACTAGCACAGTCATTCATAATTTTTCTAAGGGGACGTTACAAGAGATGTCACTAAACCCGCCCAAAGATGTAAACAACCATGCATGAGCAGCGCCTATGAGACGGAGCAGGTCCGACAGCCGGTAAGTTCCAGTCATTCCACCAGGAAGGAGGTACACGGCTCGTGTTGTCTGTAGTTCAACCCTGACTAGACGGTCAATACCGCGGTTCTATCGCGGCCGCATTGTTACTTTGTGTCAGGAAGGGCTCTCAACAATGGAAGTGTCGAGGCGTCTCGGAGCGAACCAAAGCGATGTTATTCGGACATGGAGGAGACACAAAGAGACAGGAACTGTCGATGACATGCCTCGCTCAGGCCGCCCAACGACTGCTACTGCAGTGGATGACCGCTACCTACGGATTATGGCTCGGAGGAACCCTGACAGCAACGCCACCTTGTTGAATAATGCTTTTCATGCAGCCACAGGATGTCGTGTTACGACTCAAACTGTGCACAATGGGCTGCATGATGCGCAACTTCACTCCGGACGTCCATGGCGAGGTCCATCTTTGCAACCACGTCACTATGCAGCCTGGAAAGATGGGTCCAACAACATGCTGAATGGACCGCTCAGGATTGGCATCACGTTCTCTTCACCGGTGAGTGTCGCACATGCCTTCAATCGTCGGAGACATGTTTGGAGGCAACCTGGTCAGGCTGAGCTCCTTTGACATCCTGTCCAGCGAGTGCAGCAAGATGGAGATTCCCTGCTGTTTTCGCGTGGCATGATGTGGGGCCGACGTACGCCGCTGGTGGTCATGGAAGACGCCGTAACGACTCTATGATACGTGAATGCCGTCCTCCGACCGATAGTGCAACCATATCGGCAGCATACTGGCGTGGCATTCGTCTTCATGGAAGACAGTTCGCGCCCTCCATCGTGCACATCTTTTGAATGACTTCCTCCAGGATAATGACATAGCTAGAGTGGCCAGCATACAAAATTGTTAAGGCTTTCGTGTCCACTTGCTGACAAACGGCCTATTGGCTTCTGTCTCGGGTTCTTCAGCCGAAGTTCATCTGATGATTTTACTGACGTTTCGCCAGCACGAGTGGCTGGCACTGTCAAAGCTTCACCCTCCGGCTTCACCACCGGGAATGGAGGGTGAAGAATTCACAATGCCAGCCACCCGAGACAGAAGCCAATAGTCAGTTTGTCAGTGGCCAGCATTTTCTCCAGACATAAACCCTATCGAACATGCCTGGGATAGATTGAAAAGTGCCGTTTATGGACGACGTGATCTACCAACCACTCTGAGGAATTTATGCCGAATCGCCGTTGAGGAGTGGGACAATCTGGACCGACAGTGCCTTGATGAACTTGTGAATAGTATGCCATGACGAATACAGGCATGCATCAATGGAGGACGTGCTACTGGGTATTAGAGGTACCGGTGTGTATAACAATCTGGACCACCACCTCTGAAGATGTCGCTGTATGGTGGTACAACATACAATGTGTGGTTTTCATGAGCAATACAAAGGGCAGAAATGATGTTTATGTTGATCTCTACTCCAATATTCTGTACAGGTTCCGGAATTCTCGGAACCGATGTGATGCAAAGCTTTTTTTGATGTGTGTATACAGTGTGATTACGTGACGATGTTAAAAACTTTCTAGGACGATGGGGAAGGATAAATCTATCAATTAGAGGTAAGGGTCCCAGTACCGGAATAGAAAGAGTGGATAGTTAGAACCGAAAACTGTTCTGATATCTTTGACAGTGGAATATATGTACTGGTACTGCTGTTGCTAAGATTATGTGGCAGGCAACTTTAAGAGCTAGTATGGGTAAAAAAAAAAAATGGTTCAAATGGCTCTGAGCACTATGGGACTTAACATATTAGGTCATCAGTCCCCTAGAACTTAGAACTACTTAAACCTAACTAACCTAAGGACATCACACACATCCATGCCCGAGGCAGGATTCGAACCTGCGACCATAGCAGTCCCGCGGTTCCGGACTGAAGCGCCTAGAACCGCACGGCCACCGCGGCCGGTAGTATGGGTCAAAACAAGGAAACAGAGCGTAGTAAACGTCGGCTCTAAACTGTATACCTCAAGAACTATGAGCAGTTATTCAATAGAGGAGATGAGTTTTACACCAGCAAAGATGAACAAGTGCTCATTGCTCCTCAAGAGCCCATGTTTACTGGACATTTTTTCCTTGTTTTGGTCCATACTACCTGTAATGTCCTGCGGTCGGCAGGAAAGAACTAACGATAAAGTTTGAACACACTTTCTTGGCGTGGACTAATTTCCAAACTCAAAAACAATAAGAAACACAATAATTCTTGTGCTGGCAAAATCCGGATAAAAGTTACAAGACAATGAAAAGAAATAACAACAACCAAAATACTACGTTACACAATTCCAAAGTGGCGTTACGCCCAATAAGACACAATTTTCTACAGAAAGACTGCGGCGAGTGTCTACTGGGCTAGAGCCAGCGTCCTAGCAGTAGGTACACACTGCCGGTCTGACTCTACTGGCATGGTTATAACACCGATTCTGCGGAGTGCTACACGTATTCACAGTAGTTCCAATTGGTGGATCTCTGCCACATGGATTTTCACGAAGTAGTGCCGCGTTTATGCGGATAGTGTGTTGATGTTTACATTCACTGGCGATGTTTTGATACGAGATCTTGAAACGATGTCAGCAGCCCACCTTTCTTATCTGTTGTGCGGGCCCTCTATCTGATAGGGGACCACTTCGACACTACCACCTCTGAAAAGTTCCTTAAGATGTACTATTAGCAACAACAGTACCAGTACATGTATTCCACTGTCAAAGGTATCCAGACGGTTTTCGCTTACATCTTTCGCCAGCCGTGATGGCCAAGCGGTTCTAGGCGCTTCAGTCCGGAACCGCGCGGCTGCTACGGTCGCAGGTTCGAATCCTGCCTCGGGCATAGATGTGTGTGATGTCCTTAGGTTAGTTCTAAGGGACTGATGACCTTAGATGTTAAGTCGCATAGTGCTCAGAGCCCTTACATCTTTCGAGTTGTTCAATTCCGGCACAGGGATGCTTACCTGTAATTGGTACGTATATCCTTCTCCATCATCCTAGATAGTTATAACATCATGATGGAATCACCCAGTATATACATACATTTACAGATGCCGGCAACTATAACGCTGTGCGGCGTAGTTGGATGACGTTTCTGGACTTCGATTCCTATGTAAAACTTGATCTGCTGAGTCCCGTCTACAACCTCTAGAAGTGTGTGGCATGAACTGTGAAACACGCTGTGGGTGTTGTGTGTATAGGACTGTGCGTTCATTTTATTCTGACACTTAACATGACATTCACCTGTGACAATGCATGTCAGAAAAATCGCGTTGCATCGCTGCATCCGCGTTAACTCTAGGTGCCACCGTTATTGGCTGACTGAGCCGGTTCTCGGGTGGGAAGACAGGGCGTGGTGAAGCCCATTCAAAAGATACAGTTACTCGTACATATAGTGTTTACTCTGCAAGTCACTGTAAAGTTACGGCGCAAAATCCGATACTATTGTTACAAAGTCATCCTCGAACACCGATTCCGTGAACTGATCCAAGAGTAGTTCGCGAAAAGACAGTTCCATGAGAACCTCTGTTATACTTTCGACTGAGATAGGTCGTTCTATTGCAATCACAACAGAACCTCTTTGATAAGGACGCCTAACGGGGCAGTATTACTTCTAAAACATTATACGTCGCATCAAACAAGCTGTGATTATGAAGAAACTCACGGAGGTAGGCCCATAAGTGAGTTAATTACAACTGCCTGACAAACCCGCGCTGGCCGCGGTGGTCTAGCGGTTCTGGCGCTGCAGTTCGGAACCGCGGGACTGCTACGGTCGCAGGTTCGAATCCTGCCTCGGGCATGGGTGTGTGTGATGTCCTTAGGTTAGTTAGGTTTAAGTAGTTCTAAGTTCTAGGGGACTTATGACCTAAGATGTTGAGTCCCATAGTGCTCAGAGCCATTTGAACCATTTGACAAACCCGCGCTGCTTACAACAGTCAAAATTTGAACATGAACGGCTTTTCTCAACGGCCACCGTCATATTCGGATTTTTAATATAAGTAATATGTCATAACCATATAATGGTTCTGACATCATTGTCTGATAGCCCAGTCCTCCCAAAATATATTGGTATTTCCGAGACATGCTTATTAAGCTTATATACTTGCTTAATATACACTAGGTGATCAAAAGTATCCGGACACCTATTTGCGGACATTAACAGGGATTGCGTCCACGACTGCCTTTGTGGTGGCTTGAACTGTGCTTGGAACACTGCCGTTAGGGTCTATGGAACAACAGCAGCTCATTTTTCCTCACGTTGAAGCTAGAGAAGGTGGAACGAAGTCGGCGTTCTAACGCATACGAAAAATGTTCCATTAGGTTTAGGTCGGTACCCTGGGCATGTCAGCGCATTGCTGTGTCACTGTCCACAATCAGTTGCTTCATAGATGTGCTTTGTGACGGGTTTCTTTGTCATTCTGATACAATCATCGTCCGCGAACTGTTACTCTACTGTACGCAGTACACAGTGCTTTAAAATGTATTCATAAACTTCCGTGTTTAACGTTTTCTTAAGAGCAATAAGGGGACCACCCCCTAACCACCAAAAACACTTCCCTTACTGCAATACCATCTCCTCCATACTTCACTGTTGGCAGTGCACAAGATGGCAGGCAACGGTCTCCAGGCACTCGCCAAACCTAAACCCTTCCATCGGCTTTCCACCCGAGATAGCGTGGTTCATCATAGCACACTCGTTTCCAGCAGAACCCTCCAGTGGCTTCGATCTTTACACTACAAAGTGAGGCTCACCATTCACTTCAGAAATGTGTGGCTTGTGAGGAGCTGCTCAACCACTGTTGTACCCCACTCTTTCTAGCTCCCAACGCACAGTTATTGTGTTAGCTAGACTGTTTGTACCACTTTGGAGTGTTTCCTTCTGCTGATTTCACAGGATATTGTTTTTGTAACACCCTGGGCAATGCTCGTCGGTTCCTGTCCTTCAGTAAATGCTGGCTGCCTGGCCTTGGTTTGGTTGTGGTCGTTCCTTCGTGTTTCCAGACTTCACAATCACGTCACCAACAGTCGACTTGATCTGCTTCATAATGGCTGAAATGTCGCTGACGAATTTGTTATTCAGGTGATAGCCGATGGCTAGTTCACGTTTCAAGCCTCTTAGATGTCCTGACCGAGCAATTTTGTTGTTCCTGCTTCTCTACTGATAATACAGTGCTCCCCGCTCCCTTTTATACCGGAAGGTCCGCCGCTCCTGACATCTAGTAGTCACTTCCGCATAGCATGGGTGTTCGGATAGTTTTTATTAGATTGTGTACATGTAATCGACTGTGAGTGCGGCCATTCGATTTGTAATTTCACCAGCTATCATAGTCTGTTATACGAATTTAATTGAAACTTCCTTGCAGGTTAAAACTGTGTGCCCGACCGAGACTCGAACTCGGGACCTTTGCCTTTCGCGGGCAAGTGCTCTACCATCTGAGCTACCGAAGCACGACTCACGCCCGGTCCTCACAGCTTTACTTCTGCCAGTATCTCATTCTGGAAACATCCCCCAGGCTGTGGCTAAGCCATGTCTCCGCAGTATCCTTTCTTTCAGGAGTGCTAGGTCTGCAAGGTTCGCAGGAAAGCTTCTGTAAAGTTTGGAAGGTAGGAGACGAGATACTGGCAGAAGTAAAGCTGTGAGGACCGGGCGCGAGTCGTGCTTCGGTAGTTCAGATGGTAGAGCACTTGCCCGCGAAAGGCAAAGGTCCCGAGTTCGAGTCTCGGTCGGGCACACAGTTTTAATCTGCCAGGGAGTTTCATATCAGCGCACACTCCGCTGCAGAGTGAAAATCTCATTCTGGACGAATTTAATTGTCTGGGTTTATGAAGGCTCTTTGTATGTGCTGGATGTAATGGCTGCTTTGACATAGCCAGAGGGAGCGTGAATCGCCCTGGGGAAGTCCGTGATGTACACACGCTCCATTCATCATGGATGATCTTATCTCACATTTGCTCATGTTTAGAGAGGCCTGTCATTCAGTACACTATATAGCAATACTAAACTAAACTTCGTCCAAACGAGCCTTGGAAGGTCAAACGGTACCAACCGGCCGCCGTGTCGTCCCCAGCCCACAGTTGTCACTGGATGCGGATATGGAGGGCCGTGTGCTCAGCACACCGCTCCCCGGCCCCGTATGTCAGTTCACGAGACCGAAGCTCCTCAGTTTGCCTCACAAGGGCTGAGTGCACGCCGCCTGCCAACAGCGCTCAGCAGATCGGATGGTCACCCACCCGAGTGCTAGCCCAGCCCGACAGCGCTAACTTCGGTGATCTGACGGGGCCCGGTGTTACCACTGCGGCAAGGCCGTTGACATAGTAATACTATATCATTCTGTATTTCTTTACAGACTTCCACTGACGATACGTTCCTGTAGAGAACTCCATCGTCAGAAAACCACCTGGTTGCTGCTTCAAGCTATCTGGCCAGTTATTTATGCACAGTGAGTACATTAAGGATTGTAAGAGATTTCACCGGTGCTGTTTTCAGTTATCTTGACCACTGGTCGTTCAAAATAGAAGAAGGAAGAAAGATTAGAGTTTAAAGTCCCTTCGACGGCGGCGTCATGATAAAGTACAGGTTCGGATTGGGGATGCAAATCGGGTATGTCTCTTTCAAAGAAACCACACTACTTCATCGTTGCGTGTTTGGTGATCTCTTCTTGCAGCGCTCCTCGGCGTTTAATTTCGTGACGCAATGAACTCGGATCTTTGCCCTTTGTGGGCAACTCGCTTACTCACAGCTTTTATCTGTTTGTAACTCTCTCCTACTTTTGCAAACCGGAAAAAGACTGTTCTCTTACTATACAGCATTAGAAACCGAGCGAAAAATGCCGCGGGGAAAATTAGATTTTAGTTTGCAACTGTCGACAGAGCTCCACAATCAAACACTGCAATAAACTCTGCAGAAAAAATGTCTCTCGCATACGATTTTACTGGCGGCGAGCGAGGCACTACGAGAAGTACACTAATTTACTGACAGGTTCCACACTCGTCCGCTTTACTCATTCTCAGTATACAAAAGTCTGCTCCTTGGTGATGACTGTTTCTAAAAACCCAGGCCGAAATTCGTCTCCAAGAGTACATTTGCTGTCCGCATTTGCTCGGCATGTGCGACACTGAGACCATATAAGGAGGTGAAAACCCCACACAACTAAATGCAGACGCCTACCCATGTTTGATATCGTGGAGAATCATTGGCGAACGATCTGTTGTTTGAACTAAAAATGCGCGTAATTTTATAATGATGTAACAAAAATGTTCAAATTGTAGAATAAAAAAAAACGTAAACCCACTGATGATGGCACAGTGGTGCCGAGAAATGTTTGGATAGTGAGAAAAACGGTGTTATGCGTTACTGGCGGACCTCAAATCCCAAAAATTTTAATTGCAAACACGGCCAATACAACGACTGCAAATCAAAAGATGGACATAATGTATCTACTCAGAAGACACAGAAAAATTTTTCTCCAGCAGCAGTAGTTTTATACGTTATGACGCGGTACCATACCCAGAAAACTTTTATGTCGAAATGTCCCATATTTCTAGCTCCAACTACCACTCCGTGCTCAAAGTCTGTTAAGTCCAGTCGTGCAGCCATAATCACGTAGGAATCCTATCTACACTCCTGGAAATGGAAAAAAGAACACATTGACACCCGCGTGTCAGACCCACCATACTTGCTCCGGACACTGCGAGAGGGCTGTACAAGCAATGATCACACGCACGGCACAGCGGACACACCAGGAACCGCGGTGTTGGCCGTCGAATGGCGCTAGCTGCGCAGCATTTGTGCACCGCCGCCGTCAGTGTCAGCCAGTTTGCCGTGGCATACGGAGCTCCATCGCAGTCTTTAACACTGGTAGCATGCCGCGACAGCGTGAACGTGAACCGTATGTGCAGTTGACGGACTTTGAGCGAGGGCGTATAGTGGGCATGCGGGAGGCCGGGTGGACGTACCGCCGAATTGCTCAACACGTGGGGCGTGAGGTCTCCACAGTACATCGATGTTGTCGCCAGTGGTCGGCGGAAGGTGCACGTGCCCGTCGACCTGGGACCGGACCGCAGCGACGCACGGATGCACGCCAAGACCGTAGGATCCTACGCAGTGCCGTAGGGGACCGCACCGCCACTTCCCAGCAAATTAGGGACACTGTTGCTCCTGGGGTATCGGAGAGGACCATTCGCAACCGTCTCGATGAAGCTGGGCTACGGTCCCGCACACCGTTAGGCCGTCTTCCGCTCACGCCCCAACATCGTGCAGCCCGCCTCCAGTGGTGTCGCGACAGGCGTGAATGGAGGGACGAATGGAGACGTGTGGTCTTCAGCGATGAGAGTCGCTTCTGCCTTGGTGTCAATGATGGTCGTATGCGTGTTTGGCGCCGTGCAGGTGAGCGCCACAATCAGGACTGCATACGACCGAGGCACACAGGGCCAACACCCGGCATCATGGTGTGGGGAGCGATCTCCTACACTGGCCGTACACCACTGGTGATCGTCGAGGGGACACTGAATAGTGCACGGTACATCCAAACCGTCATCGAACCCATCGTTCTACCATTCCTAGACCGGCAAGGGAACTTGCTGTTCCAACAGGACAATGCACGTCCGCATGTATCCCGTGCCACCCAACGTGCTCTAGAAGGTGTAAGTCAACTACCCTGGCCAGCAAGATCTCCGGATCTGTCCCCCATTGAGCATGTTTGGGACTGGATGAAGCGTCGTCTCACGCGGTCTGCACGTCCAGCACGAACGCTGGTCCAACTGAGGCGCCAGGTGGAAATGGGATGGCAAGCCGTTCCACAGGACTACATCCAGCATCTCTACGATCGTCTCCATGGGAGAATAGCAGCCTGCATTGCGGCGAAAGGTGGATATACACTGTACTAGTGCCGACATTGTACATGCTCTGTTGCCTGTGTCTATGTGCCTGTGGTTATGTCAGTGTGATCATGTGATGTATCTGACCCCAGGAATGTGTCAATAAAGTTTCCCCTTCCTGGGACAATGAATTCACGGTGTTCTTATTTCAATTTCCAGGAGTGTACTTGAGTGGTGTGAGTAGAAATGACAGCTGCACCAATGCACTGCTCTTTTATACTTTGTGTACGCAATGCTACCGCCATCTCTACATGTGCACATCGCTTACCCATGACCTTCACCACCTCAGTGTAAAGCACCCACTGTGCTCTCTTAAGGGGCTGTATTGGTGCGTCCTGCTCGAAGACTCTCTTCGCGGAAACTAATTGTTATTTATGACACAGAATTTGTTTTCAAATGGCTTAGCGCGAGTCATTTGCAAAGTTATGCGCATCCGAGGTAGCGTCGCGCATGTAACATCGGACTTGCAGTCCATATTCGCCATTCGGAAGCGCGTCACGTCAAAAGCTGCGTCGCGACCGTGGAACAAAGCGAGTCGGCGCGCGGCGGTTCCCAGGAACTGACGGGGACTGATGGACTGCTCGGCTGCCCCTGCTGCAGCCAAGAGCCTGCCGGGCTGGTAAATCACCACGTCCGCTGCGTGCGCTCCCCTGGCCGCAAGCGCAGCGCCGCTCCCAGAACACTTCAAGCTGCGAGTCACTCTCTTTGACCAGAGATGTTCTTACTCTAAGGCATAGACTTCGACCATAAATATAATAGACTGGCCCTGACGTCATTTTCTTGGCTCCAACATCTCTGGGCTAAAGTCACGTGATTGTTGGCAAAACTTGGTCGTTTCGTGTTGCGCTTATGGCTGTACTCAGCGTTTTGTCGGGGAAAATGGCGTTACATTTCACGTGTGTTTCTATGATAGTGCAGATGCGTTTATTGAAATCTGCTGAAGTGACATTTATATGTTTTTTACACTTGAAATAGAGTATCACGTAAATTAAAGTGTTGAGAGTGATGCCTGTCAAGTCAGACTCATATTACATTTTGGAAAGTATCTGTGATAATTCGGTTACAGAAGTAAGTATAACTATTTCTCGTTCCTACTCATAGGTTCCCTAAAGATGAAAATCGAAGGCAGCTTTGGATACAGGCCCTGAAACGGAAAAACTTTAAACCATCTGCACATACGCGCCTTTTTGTATATATAAGTGAAATTATAATATAATAACCTATGGTCAACACATGAAGAGAATTTTTTTCTACCTTCTAATACTATTAAATAAATGTAGGATTCAAAATTATTTTCTGAAACTTCAAAGTCTCACCTTTCATGTAAAATATAACTTTTTTTAAACTAATAGTTTAAACTTTTGTAAAAATAGTAGGAACTGAACCTTTGAAGTGCGCCTAAAACTGATACTCTAAAATGGACCTGCTCCTAAAGTCGACAATTTTGGCACCTATAGTTGACATAATTCCCATATCCCATTTTCTTTTATAAGTGACTAGAGCACAAAACGCGGCGAATCCAATGTTTAAAGCTTTTACACGAGCCCACTTTTATTGTTTAAAAGAATTTAACGACATTTTACTTTAATTGATCGTTTATAGTAATTTCGTCCCGCTGCCCACCAGAGGGGCGTTCGATGTATTTGTTAGATTTTATAAATGGTACTGTGAACAAATCCAGGTCAAATGTAGTTCTGACATAATTTTTCGCAAATAAAAAAGTAATTTTTGTTGGAAGCGTTTGACAGTCAACTGAGAAATGTGGGTAAAATACGATACAAACATAGGATGGCAGACCGCTGATTTGAAATCCCGCCACGTTTTGTCAACAGTCACGTGGTTTATGTTGGAGCCACACCAGCCCTATAGCTTCAGCACAGCAAGGCCAGTCTACTAGTATCTATGGTCGAAGGGCATAGAGTAAGAAACTCTCTTTGACCAGAGACGTTCTTACTCTACGGCACACAGTAAGAACGTCTATGGAATTAGCATATCGTGGGTAACACTCATCTCACAAGACTTCCTGCAAGCGTGACCTAGTTTTGACGTAACGCTGTATCGAAGACGGAGAGTACTGTCTATTGACTTCCGTGATCGTACGGTTCACAACATGTGAGGCAAACATGACGTATCATTCGCCTCAGTTAGAGAGAACTGGAGCTTACGCTATTTTCTTTACTGTAGGATACGTTAACCTCCAAGCTGCGTTCTCAATAAATGTGTAAAGTTCTGCATTCATGTTGTGTGGGGTGTGAATAAGGGAGAAATTAAAAGTGTTTGCAAGTATTAATTCCGATTCTTACTGAAAAAGTTGTACTAATTAATTTTCCTAATACGTCTTTATCACCTTCGAATACGAGACGAGTTGCTGATTTACAAGCAGAAAAGCAAGCTTTCTGAAGCCAGCCAGCTCTGAATCCATTTAACGTATACAGGGTGGTCCACTGATCATGACCGGGCCAAATATCTCACGAAATAAGCGTCAAACACAAAAACTACACGATATGACTGGGTGTTGTGTGATGTCCTTAGGTTAGTTAGGTTTGAGTAGTTCTAAGTTCTAGGGGACTGATGACCATAGATGTTAAGTCCCATAGTGCTCAGAGCCATTTGAACCATTTTTGAACAAAAACTACAAACAACGAAACTCGTCTAGCCTGCAGGGGGAAACCAGATGGCGCTATTGGTTGGCCCACTAGATGGCGCTGCCGTAGGTCACACGTATATCAATTATTTTTTCTTTTTTTAATTTGAACCCCCATTTATTATTCGTGTAGTACGTAAAGAAATATGAATGTTTCAGTTGGACCACTTTTTTCGCATTGTGATAGATGGCGCTTTAATAGTTACAAACGTATAACTACGTGGTATCACGTAACGTTCCGCCAGTGCGGACGGTATTTGCTTCGTGATACATTACCCGTGTTAAAAAGGACCGTTTACCAATTGCGGAAAAGGTCGATATCGTGTTGAAGTATGGGTATTGTGACCAAAATGCCCAACGGGCGTGTGCTGCGTATGCTGCTCGGTATCCTGGACGACATCATCCAAGTGTCCTGACCGTTCGCCGGATAGTTACGTTATTTAAGGAAACACGAAGTGTGCAGCCACATGTGAAACGTAAACCACGACCTGCAACAAATGATGATGCCCAAATAGATGTTTTAGCTGCTGTCGCGGCTAATCCGCACATCAGTAGCAGATAAATTACGCGAGAATCGGGAATCTCAAAAACTTCGGTGTTGAGAATGCTACATCAACATCGATTGCACCCGTACCATATTTCTATGCACCAGGAATTGCATGGTGACGACTTTGAGCGTCGTGTACAGTTCTGCCACTCGGCACAAGAGAAATTGCGGGACGATGACAGTTTTTTTTGTACGCGTTCTATTTAGCGACGAAGCGTCATTCACCAACAGCGGTAACGTAAACCGGCATAATATGCACTATTGGGCAACAGAAACTCCACGATGGCTGCGACAAGTGGAACATCAGCGACCTTCGCGGGTTAATGTATAGTGCGGCATTATGGGAGGAAGCATAATAATTGGCCACCATTTTATCGAAGGCAATCTAAATAGTGCAATGTATGCTGAATTCCTACGTAATGTTCTACCGATGTTACTGCAAGATGTTTCACTGCATGACAGAATGGCGATGTACTTCCAACATGATGGATGTCCGGCACATAGCTCACGTGCGGTTGAAGCGGTATTGAATAGCATATTTCATCACAGGTGGATTGGTCGTCGTAGCAGCATAGCGTGGCCCGCACGTTCACCGGATCTGACGTCCCCACATTTCTTTCTGTGGGGAAAGTTGAAGGATATTTGCTATCGTGAACAACCGACAACGCATGACGACATGCTTCAGGGCATTGTCAATGCATGTGCGAACACTACGGAAGGTGAACTACTCGCTGTTGAGAGGAATGTCGTTACACGTATTGCCAAATCCATTGAGGTTGACGGACATCATTTTGAGCTTTTATTGCATTTATGTGGTGTTTGTAGGTAATCACGCTGTAACAACATGCGTTCTCAGAAATGATAAGTTCGCAAAGGTACATGTGTCACATTAGAACAACTGAAATAAAATGTTCAAACGTACCTACGTTCTGTATTTTAATTTTGAAAACCTACCTGTTACCAACTGTTCGTCTAAAATTGTGAGCCATATCTTTGTGACTATTACAGCGCCATCTATCAGAAAGCGAAAAAAGTGGTCCAACTAACACATTCATATTTCTGTACGTACTACACTAATATGTAATAAAAACTGGGGGTTCCTGTTTAAAAAAAACGCAGTTCATATCCGTTTGACCTATGGCAGCGCCATCTAGCGGGCCAACCATAGCGCCATCTGGTTTCTCCCTTCAAGCTAGACAAGTTTCGTTCTTTGTAGTTTTTTCGTTTGACGCTTATTTCGTGAGATATTTGGCCCAGTCACGATCAATGGACCACCCTGTATAAAGGACTATGTACTGACTGACTCATTCATCATCGTCCTGCCCAAACCGCTAAGGACAGAAACTTTAAGTTTGAAGAGTGTTTGAATCTTATACTGATTTATTGTCTAAGAAGGGGGGCTGGCTGGAATTCCACTGCTAAGGGCGTGAAATAGGGGCTGAAAGGTTTTTTGAAAGTATGTAGCTATGAAGGAAATTTTGAAGCTAGAAGTACGAAAAATTGTATTTGGTTTCTCAGTTAAAATAGTGTTTAGCATTTTTGGAAACACAGACACTAAGGGGGTAAAATAGCGTGGAAAGTTTTTTTGAAAATAAATAAATAAATGCTAAAGAACTACTAAAGAATTTTTAAAGGTACATCTATTACCTTTAGTCCTTGACTTCACAATTAGAAATAAAAAAAGCGTGTGCTAGGGTTCCTGGAAATTCAACCCCTAAAGGAGTGCAATAGGGAATGCAAATTTTCAAGAAAATATTTTGTAACATTAAAAAAAATTAAAGCTGAATTTATGAAAATTGCTATTTCAATTCTCGGTTAGATATAAAGAAATAGTTGTTAGGGGATGAAAGTTACTATGGAAATATCTCTACAAGAACGAAAAAATCATGATTAGCAAAAACTTTGGGCTCCAGCTACGATATCGCTTTTTGGTCAGAAGTACATTCAGAGAAGACCATGCTGTGCCTTAATTAGCAGGAAAAGTTTAAAAAGTGTTGCAATTTATGAACAACATAAAAATTCGATTAAATAAAAACAGAAAAATCTCTGCAGGCCATACAGCATACACGAGCGAAGCAGCGGCCGCTAAGGTAGTTCTTTTCTGAAAGTGTCAGACTTTTCAATCCCTTTTATTCTGAGTGGTAGTTTATTTTACAATGATCATCGTATTTTGAATACTTGCTCACATTTGCGGATTTCATGCTTCATTTGCAAATAATTGACAATCACAAGTTAGTCCTGGGAGAGCACTCCTATACTTGCATGACATCAAACATTACGGAACATACTTCTATTAAACTAATAAGGAAATCACAAGCCTTTCAGAAAGGCGAAAAAATATTGAAGGTGGCATGACGCAAATTAGCCGGCATTTCTACTATTATAAGCACTACACTGTCATGACGTGAAGGAACTTTAGACTCTGTTTTAGATTAGATTAGATTAGATTTACTTTCATTCCAATTGATCCGTAGTGAGGAGGTCCTCCAGGATGTGGAACATGTCAGAAAAACAACAATACATGACAAATATTTACAACTAAAACAAATAAGCTAATGTACCATTCCACAGGTCCCAAGTGGAATGATCGTCATATTTTAATGAACACTAAGAGTCATTTTACAAATACTAATGCACTGAATTTAAAATAAAAAAGTTTTTTATTTATTTATAAGGTAATAAACATGTAATACAACTACTGAAATACTTATTTACAATGAACACATTACTGCACTGAAATGGTGCAGAAGTTAGATTATACTTACACACAACCACACACACACACAGACACACAAATTTTCAGTGAACACATTACTGCACTGAAATTGTGCAGAAATTATGTTGTACTTATATACAAATCAGTTGGTTTTACTAAGAAATTCATCAATGGAGTAGAAGGAGTTGGCCACCAATAAATCCTTTAGGCTTCTCTTAAACTGAATTTCATTGGTTGTTAAGCTTTTTATGGCTGCTGGCAAGTTATTGAAAATGTGTGTTCCTGAATAATGCACACCTTTTTGTACAAGACTAAGTGACTTTAAATCCTTGTGAAGATTATTCTTATTTCTAGTATTGATTCCATGAATTGAGCTGTTGGTTTGAAAAAGTGATATATTTTTAATGACAAATTTCATTAAGGAATAAATATATTGGGAAGCTGTAGTTAGTATCCCTAGTTCCCTAAACAGGCTTCTGCAGGATGTTCTTGAGTTCACACCACATATAATTCTTACTGCACGTTTTTGTGCCCGGAAAACTTTAGCTTGGCTTGATGAATTACCCCAAAAAATAATCCCATATGACATTATGGAATGAAAGTAAGCATAGTATGCCAGCTTTTTCATTTTTATATCCCCTATGTCTGACAAAATTCGCATTGCAAACAGAGATTTGTTAAGACGCTTCAGCAGTTCTGTGGTGTGCTCCTCCCAGTTGAATTTATTATCAAGCTGTAATCCCAAGAATTTAACACTGTCCACTTCTTCTATCTTCTTGTCATCATATGTTAGACATATACTCTTGGGACACCCCTTACAAGTTCTGAACTGCATGTAGTGTGTAGTGTGTAGTGTGTAGTGCTGTAGCTTAGAACATGTAAAACCTTTAATAGCCGGTAAGTCATTATGTGACGTTTATTTGTAATAATAACAACCACAATTGTATTAAGGAAGACTTGTTTTCGTATACCTGCGATATCGCGTGTAACGTCAAAATGACGTGACATGTTCACGAAGTCTTTTGAGTTACGACAGAGGCCTGCATCGAATGCTGACGAAAATCGACAGCAGTTCCTGCGATTGTCGATATTGCGACTGACGTCAGAATGACGTCACGTTAGGAGGAAGTCTTGTGAGATGAGTCTCACCCGCATAGCGTACTGTGCACGTCGTCGCCATCAAGAAAAATTAGACACATGCGTTGGTGCGACGGTGTCATTCACATTTTCCGGTAACCACTTGACCTCATGTTTTCGGATGAAAACAAAAAACACTTCCAAGATATCAGCTCCAGCAATCGATCCCGCGCATAATTCTGATAATAGGCAGTTATGACCTTCCGAATATACAACTGCGGAACTTTCGCGCGCACCTGCTGTTTGTCACTTGCTCCGAGCCACTGCACCTGCTTAAGGGCATGGTGCGACGTACAGTGCAATGGAATGATTGCGAATTTCGATTCGCTGTTTTGACATTGTTTTGTTCAAAAATGGTTCAAATGGCTCTGAGCACTATGGGACTCAACTGCTGTTGTCATCAGTCCCCTAGAACTTAGAACTACTTAAACCTAACTAACCTAAGGACATCACACACACCCATGCCCGAAGCAGGATTCGAACCTGCGACCGTAGCAGCAGCGCGGCTCCGGACTGGAGCGCCTAGAACCGCACGGATTGTTTTGTTAGTTGTGTAAAGTGGGCGATTTCTAAGCTATACCTGGCGCCAGAGATCTCTCTGCTTTGAACATGTTTGTATTGAGATTCACAAATGCAGTATAAATGAACGAAACGAATGAGTGTGTCATTAGAGAAGTAACGCAGCGCCGTTTAATCATTAAAATCATTGCAGTCAGTGGTTTTCTTTGGATTTTAAAGATGACGCCATTAAAGTGAAGCTTTTTTGCAGGAGAGGTGCTGTCGTTCAATGTCATTGGCAAGATTAAATTGTTAATCGAAACTCATTAAAATAATTTCATAATAATTCTTCAGTTGCCTCGCCTGGGCCCGTAAACACCGACATTGGACTGTTGATGACTGGAAACTCATTTCAAACGGTATCGAGCTGATGGACGTGTACGGGTATGGAGACAATCTGATGAATCCATGGACCCTCCATGTCAACAGGGTACTGTTCAAGCTGGTGGAGGCTCTGTAATGGTGCGGGGAGTGTACAGTTGGACTGATGTGAGACGCCTGATACGTCTAGATACGACTGTGACAGGTGACACGTACGTAAGCATCCTGTGCGATGAACTGCATCCATTCATATCCATTGTGCATTCCAACGGACAGGACAATGCGACACCCCACACGTGCAGAATCGCTACAGAGTGGCTCCAGAAACACTCTTCTGAGTTTAAACACTTCCGCTGGCCACAAAACGCCCCAGACATGAACACTTTTGAGCATATCTGGGAAGCCTCGCAACGTGCTGTTCAGAGGAGAGTTCCACCCCCATGTACTCTTACGGATTTATTGACAGCCCTGGAGGATTTATGGTGTCAATTCCCTCCAGCACTGCTTCAGACGTTATTCGAATCCATGCCACGTCGTGTTCCGGCACTTCTGCCTACTCGCGGGAGCCCTACACGGCATTAGTCAGATGTACCAGTTTCTTTGACTCTTAAATATAACTAGCCCTTGAAGAGATGAACTTTTTGGCACTTCATTTGTATAGCTAGCAACAGCTGATCGTCAAATACAGGGTGGCGCACGAAATGTGTTACCATTTTGTTTTTGAATATAAACTTTATTGTCAATACAATCTGAAAGGAACATATACTACAATGAAGAGCCGTCCATGGAGATTTCTTCTAATTCAGCACATGCTCAATAGTCCACCATTTCGTTTCCTAACTTCCTTCAAACGAACACTGAAGTTAATGATTACCCTACGGCACATGTCTTCCGTAATTTTACTGCAAGCTTGAAGAATAAGTCTTCTGAGCTCCATTAAATCATGTGGACGTTTCGGAAAATTTTTTCCTTTAGGTACCCCCAAAGAAAAAAGTCACATGGTTCAAATGGCTCTGAGCACTATGCTACTTAACTTCTGAGATCATCAGTCGCCTAGAACTTAGAACTAATTAAACCTAACTAACCTAAGGACATCACACACAGGCAGGATTCGAACCTGCGACCGTAGCGGTCGCTCGGCTCCAGACTGCAGCGCCCAGAACCGCACGGCCACTCCGGCCGGCTAAAGACACATGGATTGAGGTCTGGACTTTTGGAGGGGGTGGGGGGTGCAATTTTGTCATCTGGAAACCTGAGTGAAATGATCTGCATGTTGAAATGCTCGTGTAAAAACTCCAACACAGTGTTTGCAGTATGTGGCCTTCCTCCATCTTGCATGAACCACTGCGTGTTGTAGGGCAAGGCAGTAGCAAGAAGCTGTGGAATTTAATGGAGCTCAGAAGACTTATCCTTCAAGCTTGCAGTGAAATTTCGGAAGACATATGGCGTAGGGTAATCACCAACTTCAGTGTTCGTTTGAAGGAAGTTAGGAAACGAAATGATGGACATATTGAGCATGTGCCTGGTTAGAACAAATCTCCATGGACGGCTCTTCATTGTAGTACATGTTCCTTTCAGATTGTATTGACAATGAAGTTCATATTCAAAAACAAAATGGTAACACATTTCGTGCGCTACCCTGTCTATACCGCTGGTTAATTTGATACTCCATTTGTACGTTTCCCTCTCATTCAGACAAAAATTCGTCGTTAAATTTGCAGGGAGTCTTGTTTTGTCTCCGCTCAAACATTTGACAAACCATTAATCAATCACTTAGAGAAAACCGTAGAGATTACATGCCGAAGCTGGTCAAAATCGTTAGATCGCAGGTTCTGGCCTCTCCTTTACTGTAGGAACATTAGGCAAATGGCTCTGAGCACTATGGGACTTGACCGAGCGGGGTGGCGCAGTGGTTAGACACTGGACTCGCATTCGGGAGGACGACGGTTCAATCCCGCGTCCGGCCATCCTGATTTAGGTTTTCCGTAATTTCCCTAAATCACTTCAGGCAAATGCCGGGATGGTTCCTCTGAAAGGGCACGGCCGACTTCCTTCCCAATCCTTCCCTAATCCGATGAGACCGATGACCACGCTGTCTGGTCTCCTTCCCCAAACCAACCAACAACAACTATGGGACTTACCTTCTAAGGTCATAAGCCCCCTAGAACTCAGAACTACTTAAACCTAACTAACCTAAGGACAACACACACATCAATGCCCTAGGCAGGATTCGAACCGTAGCTGTCGCGCTGTTCCAGACTGTAGCGCCTAGAACCGCTCGGCCACCGAACATTAGGCAAGCAAGCAGAGATCATGCTCGAGTGTGATTGTCAGGACTTTGGAGTGATGAAGTCAGCAGCGTTCTCGGTTTCACGGGCGTACGGTTGCGCGTGTGGACAGTAACTCGGCAGCGAGCACAAAGGCACGGACAGTAGCTGCTGCTGCTGCGTCTTGTTTGGTGTGGCGCGGGGACAGGACAGGTTCCTGGCGCCACGGGGAACTCCTTGTCGGGCCCACCAGAATGGACGGCCGACTCGCGGCCACTCCTCCGCGGCAATTACCTGCTCAAACAAAGGCTGCGGCAGTCGGGCGAGTGGGGAAACCAGTAAGCACTGCCCGAAGACGGCGGGCGCCGTAATGCACAAATACAGCCGTGAGTGTTGTTGCCTCCGTCGCAATAATTCTCTTCCGAAACGTGCTGCTGGCCTAGGGCACAAATAAAACCCTACTTGGGCTGTAACACAACACAGGTGTGAAAGGAAGTGAGGAGGATTAGGGATTAACGTCCCGTGGACAACGAGATCATTATGGACGGAGCTCAGCCTCCGATTAGGGACGGTTCGGGAAAGAAATCCGCCGTATCCTTTCATAGAACCCATCTCGGCGGTTGCCTTACCTTAACCGCTTTTAGGGAAGCCACGATAATCCTCCAGAATGCCGCGCGGTATTAGCCGAGCGGTCTAGGGCGCTGCAGTCATGGACTGTGCGGCTGGTCCCGGCGGAGGTTCGAGTCCTCCCTCGGCCGTGGGGGTGTGTGTGTTTGTCCTTAGGATACTTTAGGTTAAGTAGTGTGTAAGCTTAGGGACTGATGACCTCAGCAGTTCAGTCCCATAAGATTTCACACACATTTGAACATTTTTTGAACCTCCGGAATACGAGTACAGCATCTCTCAACTGCGCCTTCCCGATCGGTACGCAAGACGTTAACCGAGATTGTAAAAGCTACAGTCGCCACATTTTCTTTTTCCAGAAATCAGTACTTTTAGGCTAAGAAATTAAGTTTTCCTCCTGTTCCTACTGCTTTCAGTTCCTTAAGGCCCTGTTTCTGCACGATTTCTATCGAAATTATGTGGAACGTGCCGTTACATACGTACAGTTTTTTATTTTAGTCATCTGTCTTCTGACTGCTTGGATGTAGCCTGCCAAGAATTCCTCTCGTGTGCCAACCTCATCATCTCAGAGTAGCATTCTCACGCTGCCGTCTCAATTACTTGTTGGACAAACTCTAATCTGTGTCCTCCTCTAGAGTTCGTTCCTCGCAGTTATCCCCTGATGGTTCAAATGGCTCTGAGCACTATGGGACTTAAGATCGGAGGTCATCAGTCTCCTAGAACTTAGAACTACTTGAACCTAACTAACCTAAGGACATTACACACATCCATGCTCGAGGCAGGATTCGAACCTGCGACCGTAGCGGTCGCGCGGTTCCAGACTGTAGCGCCTAGAACCGCTCGGCCACCATGGCCGGCTGTCCCTGATGTCTTAACACCTCTAAAAAATCCTGTCCCATCTTCTTGTTAGTGTTTTCCACATGTTCCTTTCTCCGCCGATCCTCGGACAATCTTCTCATTCCTTACCTTATCAGCCCACCTAAGTTTTCTTCTGTAAGCACCACATCTCAACCGCTTCGATTCTCTTCCGTTCTGATTTTCCTACAGCGCTGTGCTCCAAACGCACATTCTCAAAAATTTCTTCGTCATATTGACATCTATGTTTGATAGTAACAGACTTCTTTTGAGCAGAAATGCCCTCTTGGGCAGTGCTTGTTTTCTTTTTGTATCCTCCTTGCTCCGTCTATCTTACTTCATTTTGCTTCCAAGGAAGCAGAATTCCTTCACTTCATCTCTTTTGTGGTCGCCAATTCTGATGTTGAGTTTCTCGCTATTATCGTTTCTACTACTCCTCATCACTTTCGTCTTTCTTCAGTTTACTGTAAATACACATTCTGTTCTCTATAGACTATTCATTATATTCAGTAGGCCCTGTGATTATTTTTCGCGTTCACTGAGCGTAGGTATATCCATCGACGAATCTTATCATTTACATCTTTTCATCTTGGATTTTAATCCTACTCTTCAATCTTTTTTTTATTTCCGTCATTGCTTCTTCGATTGAAAAGTAGCGGTGAAAGATTGCACCCATCTCTTAACCCCGTTTTAATCCGAGCACTTTGTTCTTGGTCTTCCAATCGTATTGTACATTCTTGGTTACTGCACATATTCTATATCACCCATCTTTCCATACAGCTTACTCATATTTTCGACCATATTGCACCATTTTATATCGTCGAATGCTTTTTTTATGTCGACAAATCCTAAGAAAAGTCTTGATTTTTCTTCAGTCTCTTCAAGCGCAAAATCAGACTCCATCTCTTTCCTAAAGACGAACTGATTGTCAGCCTTTCCATATTATTCGAGTCAGCTGAGCTGTTAACCTGATTGTGCGATAGTTCTCATACTTATCTGCTCTTCCTATCTTCGGAATGGAATGGATGATATTTTTCTCAAAATCTGACGGTATGTCGCCAGTCTCATAGGATGGTTTTACACACCATCTCGTATAGTCGTTTGTTTGCCACTTCCCCAAAGAGTTTAGTAATTCCGATGGCATCCAGTGTGTCTATCCATTATGTCCTACTTAACCTCAAATCATCCAAAGCTCTTTTAAATCCTAACTGTAATACGGGATTCCCAATGTTTTCCATACCGATAGTAAATTCTTCTTTATCACGTCGTCAGACAGTTCCTCCCGCTCACAGAAGCCTCCAGTGTGGTGTTTTCATCTATCCGCCCTTCTCCTCTGCATTTAGCAGTAGAATACCCATTGCACTTTTAATATTGCTCCCCTTGCTTTTAACTTCACCGAAGGTCGTTCTGACTGTCCTGTGTGCTGAGCCACTTCTTCCGACGGTCATTTCTTTTCCAATTTTTTTCAAGTTTTTCATGCAGCCTTTTCGCCTTGGCTTCCCTGCACTTCATATGACTAAATGCAGGGCATTTACAGAGTAGTAAATAACACAGTCATTTAAAATTAATGATACTGGACATATTAGTCTTTGACAGTACTCATGTTACAAGTAAAACACGCAATCTTATCAGTGAAAGTAAACACCTTTGCCTTCTATATTGCACTTTCTATTAGTTTTGATATTTCCTGGAAGGATATATCCGTGTGCCGGGCCGGAAATCGAACCCAGACCGCTGACTTTCGTGAGCAACGCTCTAAGCGACTAGAATATCCGGCCACGAGTCAAGACCTCGCTCTCACAGCTCTCTACGACCTCTCTTTTCTAGTCTGGTAGGAAGATTTAAAAACAGCGCCGGGTCCACTGCAGAATACGAGTGCATTCTGGATAGTTTTCCATGAAAACTTCGTCAGTAGAGTTGAAGGAGCTGCTGAGAAGAAACAGTCTGAGATTAGTTGTGAGTACGCGGTTGGATGCAAAAGAAACGCCGGCGTAACGCCATCCGCATGACACTTGAGAACCGCGGGACAAAGTCAGCGCCGGACCTGGCGACCTTCGGAAGGTTCCGGCGCAAACAGGATTACAACCGGAACTGATACAACCTAGAATGCTTGCATTTTCCTACAGGCGAGATGAACCAAGTATCAGATGACCTACATGCAACTACCATTACGAGAAAAAAAAGTAGTGATTTTATAGACAGATCTGACACAGAGGAACACATTGGCTAGAGTGTGATATTGGTCTCTTCTGGTAATAGATTGATTTATGTCGTAGCTCGAGGTCTAGGTCAGGTTTGAAGGTGACAGTCTAATTGTGAGCTGGCGAAGCTAAAGAACGGGAGTGCGAAGTACAGGTTGTGGTAACAGGCTGATCTGTAGCGTATCGTGCTGTTTACGTCTGGGTCATATTTTACGCATTTTTTGACATTGAAACTAAAACTGCAAGGCAAATTCAGAAAGCTTTTACTAGTTCACTGTCAATAGAGCAAGAAGTCTGAAAAAAAACATGACACTCAAATTTCCGGCGAAACCAGCATAATATATTTGCCTCTTGATAAACCTCACCAAGTCCGTCTGGTTCACAAGAACACTGCCGTGCAACTAGCTATCGGCTCCGCGATTTGACGTGAGGGCTCTGCTAAGCGAGCACGCTTTCGCTCGCTTAAAGGCAACAGCCGTCTACAAAAGTTGAAAGGGAGGCGTCCTGTTTGCCATGCCGCTTTTCAGATAGTTGGCCATAAATGTGTATGAAGTTACGAGTTTGATAAATGTACTCAACCTCTGTAATATTATATTCTTTGTAAGAGACCAGAGATATTCGTCAGAGGGGTTACTCCATTTCGAAGAGAGAGAGAGAGAGAGAGAGAGAGAGAGAGAGAGAGAGAGAGAGAGGGGGGGGGGTGGGGGGTGGGTGGGGGGGGGGAAGGAGAGTGTTCAACAGTCTGGCATTGTATTTGGTTTGAAGAGGATGGAAGCTGACCTAGCGTATACTGGAGGCAGTATTATTTAAAAATGATTTCGTAATAATGTGTTTTGAAGAAAATATTGAAGAACTGAGATGATATTCATGGAAGAATGACAAAAATCAATTTTTAAGGTATCCAGGTCTTTTTATATTTCTAACTGCGTAGTTTCTTACTGCCAGAACATTGTGTTTGGTTAAAGTATGCTGTAGAAATTTTATAGCGAAGCACATGGACTTCTCTGATAGCTGAAATAAGTGTCAAGGAAGGCAACTGTACACAAGAGAGTTACTAAAAAATATTTTGCTAATTTATGTAGGTGTGATGACCTTACGAAAAGCTGTATTGTTGTCATGGTTTAATGAAACATAGATAAACTTGGAGTCTTTGTTCTCATTTATCAGTCTTTAAGGCTAGTTCGCCTTTCTAATTTATTTTCACAACTGTTTACACGCTCGCATTGCACATCGCGAGATGTGTACTGAAAACCATCTTTATGGAAATTCGTAAGATACCGTCTTGCATTGCACATCGCAAGTACAGTGAATGAAATAGGATTTTTTTTTGACAGTCTTATTACTATCCTAATAGTGACAGGTTGCAGAGCAGACCAGCGTTCCGTGCGCACACGTAGGCCAACAAATTTATCATCAAAATTCATGTCCACTGTAAGGTAGATTGATTGTCAGAGTGGATTTGTGAAAGTAATATCATATCGGTTCAGAGACTAACACCAGTAGATTTCGGTAAAATGCCATCTTGTAAATTTGGAAACAATTTGATTAAAAAGTCAGTTGCGTTAATTTTTACGTTCGTTTTCTGTATAATTACAATAATAGTTCTGATACATGGCTGTTTGCAAGACGGAAGATTAAGTTAAACAATACTCAGGGCCAACATTTTAATATGAGTCATTTGTTTTGCAGTCAGGTAGCATATGTAAATTTCATCGAAAATAGATTGCTTTCTCGCAGACGAATTGCGTGTGTACCGGCTAGCTTCGATTTCGCAAGCTTCACATACTTTCCTTCAAAATTAAATTTTCACGTGGTTCTGTTTCCATGCACTGAGGTTCGCGTATTTCAATATCAAAATAAGTTTTACCAGTTTTTCAGCTACCAACTTGAGACTTACAAACACGACTGTAAATAAATACGAACACGTTTCAAAGTTTAACCTGAAATCCAAGCTCGCACACGGGAACGCATTTACAGGATCTCTCAGATTTTCCTTACTGCACAAAATAACTCGGTTGATCGTAGAGGATCGGTTACTCCCGACTTCCGGAATATACTGGGAAAATACCAGCTCCATCCCAGAGGGCACACCGCTTCTACCTCCGTCGAGGGTTGCCTCAAGAAATGACTTAATCTTTATATCTTCCAGCCGATCAGAATCAGAACCAGAATGTAAGAATTTTCATTGGCTACTTCTTGTTTCCGTTAATAGAGCTTCTATAGGATACAGCTTCTTAATAGGACTTTTATGACTTTCTCTGCCCAGGATGTTGGAAACCCCGATAGTCAGTGGGAAATTACGAGGGTTGTTTCTTAAGTGAGGGCCGTTTTTATTTTAAAAAAAAGATAGAAATACTTTTGTAAAAAAACTTTTATTTTCTGATTCTACACACTTTTACCTATTTTCCTACATAGTTGCCTTGTTTATTTAAGCACTTGTCAGACCGTACAACTAAGTTTTTAATTCCCTCTTCGAAGAATTCGGCCGCCTGCTCCGACAGCCAAGAGTTCACGGCCGCTTTCACTTCATCGTCGTCATTGAAGCGCTGCCCGCCAAGATGGTGTTTCAGGTACCGGAAAAGGTGAAAATCGCTAGGAGCAAGGTCGGGGCTGTATGGTGCATGGTCCAAAACTTCCCAGCCAAAAGAATCAATCAAATCCCGAGTCTTTTGAGAGGTGTGAGGCCTAGCGTTATCGTGCAGGCGCAAAACTCCTTTTGTCAGCATGCCGCGCCTTTTGTTTTGAATTGCTCTCCGGAGCTTCTTTAGAGTTGCACAGTAGGCATCTGAGTTGATTGTCGTTCCTCGTGGCATAAAGTCCACTAGCAAAACACCGCGCCGGTCCCAGAACACAGCTGCCATAATCTTGCGCATTGACAGCGTCTGTTTGGCTTTGACCTTGACGGGTGAGGTTGTGTGTCGCCATTCCATCGATTGTCACTTGCTTTCGGGAGTGATATGGGATACCCATGTTTCATCTCCAGTGACAATTTGACTCAACATGTCATCCCCTTCTTCCTCGTAACGAATCAAAAAGTCCAATGAAGTGGCAAATCTCTTCCCTTTGTGGTCCCCTGTGAGGAGTCTGGGTACCCACCGAGAACACAGTTTCTTAAATTTTGGGTTTTCAGACACAATTTTGTACAATACCGATCGTGAAACATGTTGAAATTCCAAAGAAAGAGTGGAAATTGTGAATCTTCTGTCCTCACGAATATTTGTTTCGACTGCAGCCACCAAATCATCAGTGATCACAGAGGGCCGGCCTGAGCGTTCTTCGTCATGGACGTTTTGACGGCCATTTTTAAACTCTCTAACCCATTGACGCACTTTACCTCCACTCATTGCATTCAAGCCATAAACTTCTGTTAACTGACGATGAATTTCTGCAGCGGATAGGCTTCTCGCGGTCAAAAAACCTATCACTGACCGTATCTCACACGCCGCGGGCGTTTCAATAATCGTAAACATTATACAGTAGCACAGCGATGCGTACACGTCAGCTACAGAGCTGCAACTTGCATCAGTGTGAACGGGAAGGATGCCGGCAAGTTGCGCGGTGGCTTGTTGCGGCGTCCGCGCGAACTACGGGACTATACGCGCGAACGGCCCTTACTTAAAAAACAACCCTCGTACTCGCCCGGTAAGCCAACTGTGTAGGCTCCAGGGACAACCCATTTAGGAGGATTAGGGAGAGACCAGCCAATCAGCTCCAGACTGAAGAAGGTCTCCTTTCCCCTGGAACCGACCGCGTCGTACACAATAGCCAGCGGAAGAGCGCACACGCACGACAAACATAAGAGATGTTACAACAGACAACGTCGCCGTGGCTGTAGTGGCATCAATGTTGACAGCTGAAGCTGCAAGAGTTGGACTCGTTGTCATATCGAAATAATTCCAAACTGAATCGCTACCTCACTGCCTCTCGTAGGCTAGTACAGCCAGAGGCGGCAATTCTGTAGTAGCAAGGAGAAGAGGCGTGTATGGTTGCACACGCCAGTAACTGCGTTCCATTCATCTGTCATAGCCCTGCTAAGAAAACCCTTTCAACGCTGTGGGCTATCGAAAAGCTGGCGATTTACCAGACTAAAGTAAGGCTCTGCTTATTTTACTAACGGAACGTGTAAGTGCAATGGCCCGCTCGTCTCGTCTGGCGTTGGAAGTAATTGATCAGGAATCTCTATGTTCAACCATACTATGACCGGGGTGTGTATTCCAACTGTGTCACTCACTATTACGAACACTTAACGATACTACACAAATTCAGCCGGACGTTGTGGCCGAGCGGTTCTAGGCGCTTTAGTCTGGAGCCGCGGTGCTGCTACTGTCGCGGGTTCGAATCCTGCCTCGGGCATGGATGTGTGTAATGTCCTTAGCTTAGTTAGCCTTAAGTAGTTCTAAGTCTAGGGGACTCATGACCTCAGAAGTTAAGTCCCATAGTGCTCAGAGCCATTTGAACCATTCTTGAACAAAAATTCAAACCAGACAAGATAATGAACAGTACCTACTTTAATGACTATATACCTCACAGAGTTATTTAGTCACAATCGCATTATTTATTTTGCCGCCAACCAGTTTCAACCCGCGATGGGGTCATCTTCAGGGCAATTTACACTGTAAAGTTATAATATTAGTAAGTAATCATGCACGTAATCTACAAGCAATTCGACAAAGTTACATAAATAAACAGATTTTTGTAACCATTTGGTCGCTCGCTGGAGTCGTCACCCTGCCTGTGCATGGTTGGTAACTCTGCATGGTTGTTTCTCTGCAGGAGCTTAAATAACGGCCAACAACACGTGGGCAGGCGGTAACGCCCTCCACGGTGACAAACGGTAGTTAGATGCTTAAGCAAGAAATCGTAAGTTTAAAGTTTGTTCCAGTTGTAATATAAAACATAATAAGTAATAAATAAAACTAATTAAACCTCAAGAAATTTACAGTTATTTAAAATTCAGGTAACTGTTGTCCCATTCATTTTTCACATCAATTGTGGATAGAGCAGAGCGCTCTATCTTTTGTGGTAGGGACGCCGATGCCACTGGCGATAGTATATGTGAAGCGCCCCCTAGCATGTGTGGTCGGGACGCTGTCGTCGTGGTAGCCGCTTCGTATAAGTCGTCTGCTGTAATACCTTCTTTGCGCTGCGTTCGTTGTTATGGTAACGGCGTACCGTAACCATTCTTCCGCCATGTTGTTGTCAATCCACGAACACGTCCATATCTTACCACTGACTTCTAGTATCAGCCGCACGCAGTTGACGTCAACATGTGTATGGGCCTGAAGCTGACGTTGTTACAACGCTGAAACTAGTTGCCAAAATAAAATCAACACCTTAAATACAGCTGGAGGAATATCTTCATTTTTAATATAAATGTATACCAGATGACGTCCCACTGTCCTTCATTTCAATTATGGATGTACGAACACAAAATATTGAGTCGGCACGAACTCCGAGTCCACTGAGGGTAACGAACTGGACTATCAGACTAATTATGTGATTGGATTGAAGAGTTCCTAGATAACAGAACGCAGCATGTCATTCTCAATGGAGAGAAAAGTCTTCCGAAGTAAGAGTGATTTCAGGTGCGCCGCAGGGGAGTGTCGTAGGACCGTTGCTATTCACAATGTACACTCCTGGAAATTGAAATAAGAACACCGTGAATTCATTGTCCCAGGAAGGGGAAACTTTATTCACACATTCCTGGGGTCAGATACATCACATGATCACACTGACAGAACCACAGGCACATAGACACAGGCAACAGAGCATGCACAATGTCGGCACTAGTACAGTGTATATCCACCTTTCGCAGAAATGCAGGCTGCTATTCTCCCATGGAGACGATCGTAGAGATGCTGGATGTAGTTCTGTGGAACGGCTTGCCATGCCATTTCCACCTGGCGCCTCAGTTGGACCAGCGTTCGTGCTGGACGTGCAGACCGCGTGAGACGACGCTTCATCCAGTCCCAAACATGCTCAATGGGGGACAGATCCGGAGATCTTGCTGGCCAGGGTAGTTGACTTACACCTTCTAGAGCACGTTGGGTGGCACGGGATACATGCGGACGTGCATTGTCCTGTTGGAACAGCAAGTTCCCTTGCCGGTCTAGGAATGGTAGAACGATGGGTTCGATGACGGTTTGGATGTACCGTGCACTATTCAGTGTCCCCTCGACGATCACCAGTGGTGTACGGCCAGTGTAGGAGATCGCTCCCCACACCATGAAGCCGGGTGTAGGCCCTGTGTGCCTCGGTCGTATGCAGTCCTGATTGTGGCGCTCACCTGCACGGCGCCAAACACGCATACGACCATCATTGGCACCAAGGCAGAAGCGACTCTCATCGCTGAAGACGACACGTCTCCATTCGTCCCTCCATTCACGCCTGTCGCGACACCACTGGAGGCGGGCTGCACGATGTTGGGGCGTGAGCGGAAGACGGCCTAACGGTGTGCGGGACCGTAGCCCAGCTTCATGGAGACGGTTGCGAATGGTCCTCGCCGATACCCCAGGAGCAACAGTGTCCCTAATTTGCTGGGAAGTGGCGGTGCGGTCCCCTACGGCACTGCGTAGGATCCTACGGTCTTGGCGTGCATCCGTGCGTCGCTGCGGTCCGGTCCCAGGTCGACGGGCACGTGCACCTTCCGCCGACCACTGGCGACAACATCGATGTACTGTGGAGACCTCACGCCCCACGTGTTGAGCAATTCGGCGGTACGTCCACCCGGCCTCCCGCATGCCCACTATACGCCCTCGCTCAAAGTCCGTCAACTGCACATACGGTTCACGTCCACACTGTCGTGGCATGCTACCAGTGTTAAAGACTGCGATGGAGCTCCGTATGCCACGGCAAACTGGCTGACACTGACGGCGGCGGTGCACAAATGCTGCGCAGCTAGCGCCATTCGACGGCCAACACCGCGGTTCCTGGTGTGTCTGCTGTGCCGTGCGTGTGATCATTGCTTGTACAGCCCTCTCGCAGTGTCCGGAGCAAGTATGGTGGGTCTGACACACCGGTGTCAATGTGTTCTTTTTTCCATTTCCAGGAGTGTATATAAATGACCTTGTGGATGACATCGGAAGTTCACTGAGGCTTTTTGCAGATGATGCTGTGGCGTATCGAGAGGTTGCAACAATGGAAAATTGTTCTGAAATGCAGGAGGATCTGCAGCGAATTGACGCATGGTGCAGGGAATGGCAATTGAATCTCAATGTAGACAAGTGTAATGTGCTGCGAATACATAGAAAAATTGTTCTGAAATGCAGGAGGATCTGCAGCGAATTGACGCATGGTGCAGGGAATGGCAATTGAATCTCAATGTAGACAAGTGTAATGTGCTGCGAATACATAGAAATATAGATCCCTTATCATTTAGCTACAAAATAGCAGGTCAGCAACTGGAAGCAATTAATTCCATAAATTATCTGGGAGTAGGCATTAGGAGTGATTTAAAATGGAATGACGATACAATATTAATCGTCGGTAAAGCAGATGCCAGACTGAGATTCATTGGAAGAATCCTAAGAAATGCAATCCGAAAACAAAGGAAGTAGGTTACAGTACGCTTGTTCGCCCACTGCTTCAATAGTGCTCAGCAGTGTGGGTTCCGTACCAGATAGGGTTGATAGAAGAGATAGAGAAAATCCAACGGAGAGCAGCGCGCTTCGTTACAGGAACATTTAGTAATCGCGAAAGCGTTACGGAGATGATAGATCGGTTCTGGGCGCTCCAGTCTGGAACCGCGCGACCGCTACGGTCGCAGGTTCGAATCCTGCCTCGGGCATGGATGTGTGTGATGTCTTTAGGTTAGTTAGGTTTAAGTAGTTCTAATTTCTAGGGGACTTATGATCACAGCAGTTGAGTCCCATAGTGCTCAGAGCCATTTGAACCTTTTTTTTTTTTTTGATGATAGATAAACTCCAGTGGAACACTCTGCAGGAGAGACGCTTAGTAGCTTGGTGCAGGCTTTTGTTGAAGTTTCGAGAAAATACCTTCACCGAGGAGTCATATTGCTTGCTCCTACGTATATTTCGCGAAGAGACCATGAGGATAAAATCAGACAGATTAGAGCCCACACAGAAGCATACCGACAGTCTTTCTTTCCACGAACAATACGAGACTGGAATATGGTTCAAATGGCTCTGAGCACTATGCGACTTAACTTCTGAGGCCATCAGTCGCCTAGAACTTAGAACTAATTAAACCTAACTAATCTAAGGAGTCCGCAGCTCGTGGTCGTGCGGTAGCGTTCTCGCTTCCCGCGCCCGGGTTCCCGGGTTCGATTCCCGGCGGGGTCAGGGATTTTCTCTACCTCGTGATGACTGGGTGTTGTGTGATGTCCTTAGGTTAGTTAGGTTTAAGTAGTTCTAAGTTCTAGGGGACTGATGACCATAGATGTTATGTCCCATAGTGCTCAGAGCCATTTGAACCATTTAATCTAAGGACATCACTCACATCCATGCCCGAGCAGGATTCGAACCTTCGACCGTAGCGGTCGCTCGGTTCCAGACTGTAGCGCCTAGAACCGCACGGCCACTCCGGCCGACGACTGGAATAGAAGGGAGAACCGATAGAGGTACTCAAGGTACACTCCACCACACACCGTCAGGTGGCTTGCGGAGTATGGACGTAGATAGATGTAGAATGCGAAAGCTACCGAGTCAGGCACGAACTGCGTGCGGGGAAGAAATCGTGGGAGTATTAAAACGCTTCCGGCAGAAACGGAACGGTACTTGGAGTCCCGTGAAACATTCGTTACCGAGTGACGAATTGTAGTGGGACGAAATTGAAGCGTCACCCATCCACCAGTGTCAGCCCAGTTTGCAGGTGAATATAAGTTGAATATAGTGTTTTGTTCATGTATTTTTTCTGATATTTTGTAATGGTTGTGAATTGCCTAAAGTTTTGTATTTTTTTATGTTTCATGTACGGAGAGGGCGGCGCAACGAACGGAGACAGCATCTTCGCTGCCGGGACCAGAGAGAAAATTGCTGGCCACTATACGTCACGGGTCGAGAGCCAAAGAGCGACAGAAGATTCTGGAACCGAGTTGTTGCGTCGTGCTTCTAAAAATTGATAAATGAGAATTTGTAATGTTTTGTACAACAATGATATCATAGGAAGTTTAATCTTATTGAAAATGTTAGTCCTATCTCGTTAAGGCTCAGGTTGACGTCTGTATGTAGGAAGATAATAAACTGGTGGATGCTATTAAAGTTGAAATACGTGTTCTGAGGATTTATTTGTGAAGAATTATGTGAATGAATTAATAATATATTTGACGAGATTATTGAATTTTGACAGTGTTCATCGTGACTTTGAATCTCAAAGTTTATTTAATGTGGTTCTAATATCGATTAAATCAAGATAAAGTGTATCAATATAATTTCTGAGGAGAAACAAACGACGTCAAAAATTGAAAAAAGTTTACGCAAACCATTTGGCCCGAGTGACGTAATTCTGCGCATACGACTCAAATGATGTTTTACAGTTTCGTTCAAGAACCATTCTGAGACAATTTAAAAAGAATATAAATAATTTTGAAGTGAGTTGTAACTGACGTAGGTGACGAAGTCTACACATGGTCATATGTCGAAAGAAAATCATTTATAAGAAACTTACGTCGTTACACTACAGAATCCGTACGACACGCAACAGGCCTAATACAGGGACGACCTTCGTGTAAAATGCAGCGGCAGTCGGCTGCGTTATCGGTGGCCAGTGGCGCGTGTCGGCAGAGGCAACACGTGTGAACGACGCGTCCACGGGGAGATAGTGCGCCCGTTGAAGGCAGCGGGCCCGGCATAGAGGCGCGTTGTCGCGCGCCCCGCACAAGGGCCGCCTTCTGCGGCTGTGTGTAGCCCTGCCCCGGCGCTGCGTGCAGACCGCACCGCTGACCTTCAGCCGCCGCGGCACAGTCCGGCCAAAAACCCGGCCGCACCATATGGGAGGCCGGGGGACGCTCCGGCGACATCCAGCAGAGCGGACACGGTGGGCTGACCTGACAGGAAGGGTGTCCCGGCACGGAACATCGACACTCTACTCAGGAAAACACTTGTCATGGGTCATCAGTCTGCTGGCTGGTTTGACGAGGCCCTCCACGAGTCGAATTCCTGTGTCAACCACCTCAACTACATCAAGCACCTGCACTCGACGTCCTCAGTTATTTTTTGGGTATAATATTAACGATTATGTTAAGACCGTTTGCTGCAACTGAATATAGGCATTGTTCGTTTTTCGAAACGAGCATCACCAGTGGCTTTTCATCTACAAAGTGATCCATTGATCGTGACCGGGCCAAATATCTCACGAAATAAGCGTCGAACGAAGAAACTACAAAGAACGAAACTCATCTAGCTTGGAGCGGGAAACCAGATGGCGCTATGGTTGGCCCGCTACATGGCGCTGCCATAGGTCAAACGGATATCAACTGCGTTTTTTTTTAAATAGGAACCCACATTTTTTATTACATATTCGTGGAGCACGTAAAGAAATATGAATGTTTTAGTTGGACCACTTTTTTCGCTTTGTGATAGATGGCGCTGTAATAGTCACAAACATATGGCTCACAATTTTAGGCTAACAGTTGGTAACAGGTAGGGCTTTTAAATTAAAATACAGAACGTAGGTACGTTCGAACATTTTATTTCGGTTGTTCCAATGTGATTCATGTACCTTTGTGAACTTATCATTTCTGAGAACGCAGCCGGCCGGGGTGGCCGAGCGGTTCTAGGCGCTTCAGTCCAGAACCGCGCTGCTGCTACGGTCGCAGGTTCGAATCCTCCCTCGGGCATGGATGTGTGTCATGTCCTTAGGTTACTTAGGTTTAAGTAGTTCTAAGCGACTAATGACCTCAGAAGTTAAGTCCCATAGTGCTCAGAGCCATTTGAACCATTTTTTTCGGACAACACATGCCGTGACGGCGTAATTACCTGCAAATACCACATTAATGCAATAAATGCTCAAAATGATGTCCGTCAACCTCAATGCATTTGGCAATACGTGTAACGACATTCCTCTCAACAGCGAGTTGTTCGCCTCCCGTGATGTTCGCACATGCATTGACAATGCGCTGACGCATGTTGTCAGGCGTTGTCGGTGGATCACGACAGCAAATATCCTTCAACTTTCCCCACAGAAAGAAATCCGGGGACGTCAGATCCGGTGAACGTGCGGGCCATGGTATGGTGCTTCGACGACCAATCCAACTGTCATGAAATATGCTATTCAATACCGCTTCAACCGCACGCGAGCTATGTGCCAGACATCCGTCATGTTGGAAGTACATCGCCATTCTGTCATGCAGTGAAACATCTTGCAGTAACATCGGTAGAACATTACGTAGGAATTCAGCATACATTTCACCATTTAGATTGCCATCGATAAAATGGTGGCTAATTATTATCCTTCCTCCCATAATGCCGCACCATACATTAACCCGCCAAGGTCGCTGATGTTTCACTTGTCGCAGCCATCGTGGATTTTCCGTTGCCCAATGGTGCATATTATGCCGGTTTACGTTACCGCTGTTGGTGAATGACGCTTCGTCGCTAAATACATAGAACACGTGTAAAAAATCTGTCATCGTCCCGTAATTTCTCTTGTGCCCAGTGGCAGAACTGTACACGACGTTCAAAGTCGTCGCCATGCAATTCCTGGTGCAAAGAAATATGGTACGGGTGCAATCGATGTTGATGTAGCATTCTCAACACCGACGTTTTTGAGATTCCCGATTCTCGCGCAATTTGTGTGCTACTGATGTGCGGATTAGCCGCGACAGCAGCTAAAACACCTACTTGGACATCATCATTTGTTGCAGGTCGTGGTTGACGTTTCAATGTGGCTGAACACTTTCTCTTTCCTTAAATAACGTAACTGTCCGGCGAACGGTCCGGGCACTTCAAGATATCGACCTTTTCCGCAATTGGTAAACGGTCCATTTTAACACGGGTAATGTATCACGAAGCAAATACCCTCCGTACTGGCGGAATGTTACGTGATACCACGTACTTATACGTTTGTGACTATTACAGCGCCATCTATCACAAAGCGAAAAAAGTGGTCCAACTAAAGCATTCATATTTCTTTACGTACTACACGTAAATGTAATAAAAAATGGGGGTTCCTATTAAAAAAAAAAACGCAGTTGATATCCGTTTGACCTAAGGCAGCGCCATCTAGCTGGCCAACCATAGCGCCATCTGGTTTCCCCCTTCAAGCTAGACGAGTTTCGTTCTTTGTAGTTTTTTCGTTTGATGCTTCTTTCGTGAGATATTTGGCCCGGTCACTATCAATGGGCCACCCTGTATATGTAGAGTACTTTCAACTTGCATATTCTGCTGACATACACTATCTTATCGAAAATATTGAGAACCCCCCCTCCACGTAACGCGGAACCGACAACTAGATGTCACAACAAGCGGACTCGTCGGTATAAAAGGAGGCGGGGGACGTCGTGTCGTCAGAGGGGAACGGAGTGGCTGGATCACGAGAGGTCAGCGACTGCGAACGTGGAGTAGTCATTACACGTCGCCTGGGTATCAGATCCATCAGGGTCATTTCAACCATTCTGAAGCTGCCCAAGTGGACTGTTGCTCATGTTGACTGTGAAGTGGAAACGGGAAGGAACAACCGCGGCTAAACAAACACTCTTTTGCTGTTCCAGTCGAGTATTCTCGGGAAGAACGATTGTTGGTAATCCTCAGTATGAGCTCGGATGTCTCTGATTTTACCTTCTGATCTTTCCGTAACATGAATTCAGGAGCTTAGGACGAAGTTATTACATACTGTGAATGTTGATATTGCTCTTCATGTGCTCATGCGTCCGAAGTTCGCGGTCTAGTGGCTAGAGTCGCTGCCTCTGGATCACAGGGTCCCGGGTTCGATTACGGGCGGGGTTGGGGATTTTCTCTGCCCGCGGACTGGGTGCTTGTGTTGTCTTCATCATTTCATTATCATCATCATTATCATCATCATTCGTGGCAGTGGCTCGATTGGACTGTGTAAAGATTGGGACTTTGTACGGGCGCTGGTGACAGCGCAGTTGAGCGCACCACAAAACAAACATCATCAACATCATGTGCTCGTTCTTTATCGAGATGAAGCTGCTATTCTGCCTGTAGCAACACAGTTCTGCATTTTCAGCGTGGCACACAAGCTGCAGACACACTGTTCCACTACGGTCGCGGGCTCGAATCCTGCCTCGGGCATGGATGTGTGTGATGTCCTTAGGTTAGTTAGGTTTAAGAAGTTCTAAGTGTTGTCCTAATCATCATCATTTCATCCCCACCGACACGCAGGTCGCCGAAGTGGCGTCAACTCGAAAGACCTGCACCAGCGAACGGTCTACCCGACGGGAGGCCCTAGCCACACGACATTTCATTTCGTTTCAGTAGTTGTAAGTTTTAGGGTACTGATGACCTCAGATGTTAAGCCCCATAGTGCTCAGAGACATTTGAACCCATTTTAACACTGTTCCAACACAATGCAGTTTTTCACGGAATAATGCCCTATAGGTTGAACGATACGAACATGAAACACGGGATATCGAATGTTGTACCGACATTCAAAGATTTGTCGCTTCGGGACTCAGAAACGAAGATAAGGGCACCGTAAACTACTCATTATAATGCCAACCTGTCCACCCCACGACAAAAACTTGCAATTATATTGGCCTGAGTAGTAGATTGAAAGAGATGGGCTTCTACCCTAGAATGCTAATCATATTTCCCATTTGGTATTCTTTCTGCGCCTCTCCCAGTCTGTTGGGGTATTTGACTGGAAAAGGCGAAGTCCTGCAACAGCCTGCCCTGAAAAAAAAAACAACAGAAAAAGATCATACGAAGACAAGCAGCTCGATTACTTCCTCGAATATTTTTGGTATCAAGGAGCAACTGGATCCGATTTATGGCTCTGTTCTCGTGGTTTAAATTTTCCATATTTTCTTAAGATATTAGTGCGGATGATACCCTAAGGTAGGTGCCCTTATTTCAAGCACTATTGGAGGTAGAAAATGATATGTACGCGCCAAATCAAACTAATAAAATTACTGCAAAGAGAATAAATGGCCCAAAATAATACGTATAGTCTATTGTGCTGGCAAATACGCTTAACAAGGCTTCTCATATTTTATATGTACAATTTCAAGATGTTTTTTAAAGAACTACGCAATGTAAATTTTAAATTCTGGTACGTTTTCAGAGACTCGCCTCGTAAATACCCTCTTAGCTACAAAAGCTAAATGAACGTTATTAACGCTGCTGTGTGTTGAATGAGGCGTCATTACTTATGTCTGTGCATCAGTCATTTCGTTCTTTATGTTTGTGACAAGAGTAGATTCCACAGCTAATTATTGTAGTGGAATTAACTTGATAGTTACGCAAGGAACATTATCTACTCAAGACTACAATAGCTATAATAAATTGTTTATAAGCAATGAGCTGAAAAAAGTCCACAATTTTTTGGAAAAGATGTAGAGATTTCCTAACCCTTCTCCATTTCCTAACTCGAGTTATAAGTATTATTCAATAAATTTTGATGTATTCGTAATAATTAGCTCTTGAAACATATTGCGACCAAAACGAAAACATCACATGGAAGTCATTGCTTCTAGCGTAGAAAGTCAAATTATTTCATCTCTTTTGACATTAATAATTAAATATATTGCGGTGTTTAGCGGAAGCAGCAAAACTCCCGTTGCACATTTAGCGCCTGCGCTTGGTGGAGAAAACTAGGACGCCGGCTGGACAGTTCGCCAGTGCGAATTAAATCGACCTTCCGCGATCGTCTAGCGTTTCGCAAATTAGGCTGTGGAACCCAGTTGACCCTTGCATTCGCGTAACGAGATCTTAATGAGTGTCATCAGCTGACCTGCTGGTGCACGAGCGTGGCTTTAAAAGCCGTCTCGGGACCTCCGAAGTTTGAATGCCTGTTATAAGAACGGCAATAAAAACCCGTGCAGCAGTCCACCTGGATTTAATCTTCCGTGCCCGTTACTGCAAATACCGATTAACAACTTCCGCCTTATAGCAAGACAATTAGCTGTTTGTCTCTTCTCTACAAAACTGACGTCACACTTGTGGCACCAAAGGGGAATATTTATTTATTTCCTTTTAGACTAAATTTTGTATTTTCTTTGTCGGTCATTTTCGCAACAAATATATAGTAAATGCAACAATGCGTTTTAACGGTGCACCTGCCCTGGCCCTTATTAGCTGGATTATTAGCGTTTTTAAGTATCTGATTGTAAATTTTGTGTTTTTGGGAATATTTTTCTCATACTTGTCCACGGTGCTAGTTGTTACTCGCTTGACAACACGCTTTCGAGCTTACTTCGCTGCACTTTGTGTTAATACCACTAATGCATAAATATGCATTTATTTACAATCCTAACTTCAGTTAATGTATGAATATTCAGTAAATAATTGTCATATCATGGGCAGTCATCACGTTTATCAAATAGTTATTACTTTGTCGAAATATCTATTCTATGGCTGTACAGTTTTACATTTTACGACAGAACATAACTGATTGTGTCAAAGATAAAATGTTTATACACACAGATACGAAACTAGTTCTCATGGTTTTCTGATGTATAGCTGAACAGACAATACTATATCCTTCGATAATAAATTCTGTCAATCCATGTTGCCTTATTTCAGTTTAAATGTCAATTGTCATAAAATTTTTAGATATTGCTTCTTTTTCCTAACACGCTATATGGTCTAAACTCTGAAGTATCCTGACACCTTAAAAAACCCGCTGTTTGTGACGCAAAACTATGTATTCGAGCGTATAAATCTGTAGGTACAATTTGCCAGCGCATTTTCGAACAGAATTTAGTGTCCTGAAATAAACGAAAGCGTTGACAAGATGACGTCACAATGTGTTAGCGCGCAACGTAAATCCTGTGTATTACATAATGCAGTCGTTTTTATTACAGTGTTGGAATTGCAGTTGTAACAAAGGCTTGCTGATTTCTTTCAGTATGACCCTCATTCATTAGCATAAAGTATGCTCCGCAGTTCTATAACATAGATCATGAGTGTGAGGACGTTCCAATTCTAGATTCGATACATTTGGATCGATGCTAATACCTAAACATGTGCATCGATACCTTGGTAATATCTAAACAATATATGCTGGAAACGGAACATGTCACCAACAGTGTAGAAAATAATTTAGTAGTACTACATAATGAAGCCAATGATGGTAAGACCTAAATTTGTTAGAACAACTGGCAATATATCTCCACAAAATCAAAAAGCAGAATCTACGTTAAATGAACAAACTATTTCGCAAGCACAGTTATTTCAGTAATTTTTAAAGACCTGTTCTAAATTTATTCCCTGCATATGTCAATTACTAAACAATTAGATCTCTGGCACTACGAGTAAATTCATCTTTGATCACACCATGTACAAAAACATCTGTGAAGTGTTTACAAACATATGTATGCAAATGCGCCTCTTGAATGAAGTGATATGTCCGAACAGGATAGAGAAAAGAATGTATGATGGTGCGAAAAAGTTAAAAACGCTTTTCTTGGATTATGTGGTAAGTTTACAACGTTCATTTTTCCCCACTATTTCTCACATGTGTTCCGCGATTGATTTATGAAATTCATAACCTAACATCAAACCGTTTCGTAACAGGAATATGCATTTCATCTTATTCAAGAGAAGAAATAAAGCACGTGTTAAGACAAATTACACCTGACGATACACACACAGGATCCGAAATGTATCATGTAAATGTGAATGTGTGAGGATGGACTTGTAAGCCGAAAACCGGTTAACAATAAAAGTAATATTTTAGAACAAAAGCAAACTGGTGCTTTTCATTTATTATCGTTTATTTAATAAAATACGAAAAGTTGTGACTGAAGGCGTTTTTTAATTCATACTTCCAGTCTAAACAAAAGTATCGAAAGTGGCAGTATCGGAAGGTACTGACTGGCTAAGTATTTTTAAGCTTTTCCTGAAGGAAAAGGACTTACGTAGAGTACGAGAGAGAATACAGAAATTATGCTATTTTTCATGAACAGACTGGAATCTAATACTGAACAAAATGTGAGTTGTAAACGAGTAATATTCCTACTGCAAAGAAAATATAGGCCTTCACATACGTTTTATGCTGCCTATACGTGCGTTATTACAAGCTGTTATTTTCAATAAGCATCTGTTTTTTACTGTGGTTGCACGAACCATCTCGGGTATAAAATTAATACTGGAACCAGTAACGAAGGTCGTAGGTACAAATTTAATATTACTGTCGTAAGCCGTTGTAGTCGAGCGGTTCTAGGCGCTTCAGTCTGGAACCGCGCGACCGCTACGGTCACAGGTTCGAATCCTGCCTCGGGCATGGATGTGTGTGATGCCCTTAGGTTAGTTAGTTTTACGTAGTTCTAAGTTCTAGGGGACTGATGACCTCAGATGTTAAGTCCAATAGTGCTCAGAGCAATTTGAACCATTACTGCCTATGTTGTTGAAATTTGATCTGTTTATTACAATCTGTACATGGTATGTAATTTTTACTCCTGTACTTGTGTTTCCCGTGTAGTACACACATTGTCCTGTCACATTAATGCGACCACCTGTCAAAAGCCCGAATAATGACTTTTTGCAACGCGGACTGTTGCGAGACGTGCATGAAGAGTGTCAATGAGGTTTTGGAAGGTACGGACAAGGATGTGGCATTATGTCAAGTGTGGTGGTATGAACAGCTGCGCTAGGTTACTCTGTTGAGGATCCATGCTGCGAAAAGCCCGACTGACGTGACCCCACAGATTCTGGACTGGGTTTAATTCCGGGGCGTTTTGTGGCCAGGGGTGTACGATAAACTCATACTGGTGCTCTTTGGATGACGCATGTACACTGTGAGCTGTGTGACAAATTGCGTTGTCCTGCTGGTAGATACCATCGTGCCGAGGAAAAAGAAACAACACGTAGGGGTGCACATGGTCCTCAAGGATAGATGCATACTTTGTTGACCCATTGCGCTTTCCAGAATGACGAGTTCACCCAGGGAATGCAGCGAAAATACACTCCTGGAAATTGAAATAAGAACACCGTGAATTCATTGTCCCAGGAAGGGGAAACTTTATTGACACATTCCTGGGGTCAGATACATCACATGATCACACTGACAGAACCACAGGCACATAGACACAGGCAACAGAGCATGCACAATGTCGGCACTAGTACAGTGTATATCCACCTTTCGCAGCAATGCAGGCTGCTATTCTCCCATGGAGATGATCGTAGAGATGCTGGATGTAGTCCTGTGGAACGGCTTGCATGCCATTTCCACCTGGCGCCTCAGTTGGACCAGCGTTCGTGCTGGACGTGCAGACCGCGTGAGACGACGCTTCATCCAGTCCCAAACATGCTCAATGGGGGACAGATCCGGAGATCTTGCTGGCCAGGGTAGCTGACTTACACCTTCTAGAGCACGTTGGGTGGCACGGGATACATGCGGACGTGCATTGTCCTGTTGGAACAGCAAGTTTCCTTGCCGGTCTAGGAATGGTAGAACGATGGGTTCGATGACGGTTTGGATGTACCGTGCACTATTCAGTGTCCCCTCGACGATCACCAGTGGTGTACGGCCAGTGTAGGAGATCGCTCCCCACACCATGATGCTGGGTGTTGGCCCTGTGTGCCTCGGTCGTATGCGGTCCTGATTGTGGCGCTCACCTGCACGGCGCCAAACACGCATACGACCATCATTGGCACCAAGGCAGAAGCGACTCTCATCGCTGAAGACGACACGTCTCCATTCGTCCCTCCATTCACGCCTGTCGCGACACCACTGGAGGCGGGCTGCACGATGTTGGGGCGTGAGCGGAAGACGGCCTAACGGTGTGCGGGACCGTAGCCCAGCTTCATGGAGACGGTTGCGAATGGTCCTCGCCGATACCCCAGGAGCAACAGTGTCCCTAATTTGCTGGGAAGTGGCGGTGCGGTCCCCTACGGCACTGCGTAGGATCCTACGGTCTTGGCGTGCATCCGTGCGTCGCTGCGGTCCGGTCCCAGGTCGACGGGCACGTGCACCTTCCGCCGACCACTGGCGACAACATCGATGTACTGTGGAGACCTCACGCCCCACGTGTTGAGCAATTCGGCGGTACGTCCACCCGGCCTCCCGCATGCCCACTATACGCCCTCGCTCAAAGTCCGTCAACTGCACATACGGTTCACGTCCACGCTGTCGCGGCATGCTACCAGTGTTAAAGACTGCGATGGAGCTCCGTATGCCACGGCAAACTGGCTGACACTGACGGCGGCGGTGCACAAATGCTGCGCAGCTAGCGCCATTCGACGTCCAACACCGCGGTTCCTGGTGTGTCCGCTGTGCCGTGCGTGTGATCATTGCTTGTACAGCCCTCTCGCAGTGTCCGGAGCAAGTATGGTGGGTCTGACACACCGGTGTCAATGTGTTCTTTTTTTCCATTTCCAGGAGTGTATCTCCCAGACCGAAACTGTTGCAGCGTCTTTGCTTTCACACATTTCACGTCGTACACGCGAACAGTCGTCTATCCGATGGACCATAAAACGTGACACATCTGAAAAGGCAACTTGACGCCGATCAGTGGACGTCCTTTTGCGATATTTCCGTGCGAGGGCCAACTTTTGCCCTCGTTGAATAGCAGTCGGCATGGGTGGATGAACCAGGAGGCGGCCCATACGTAGCAACGTTCGCTGAACGGTCGTTGAGAAGACACTGTCGGGAGCTCCTTGGTTCATCTGGGCGGTCAGTTGGTGAACAGTTGCGCGTCTATTCGACTGTACACATCTCCCCAGCTGCCGTTCACTCCTGTCATTTATGGCCCTTGGTGCACCACAGTTGCCCCGATGTCGATTATGGATAGCGCCATTTTGCCATGCACAGTCTACTTTAACCACGATGGCACGCGAACGGTTTAGAAACTTAGCCGTTTCGAAAATGCTTCCACACTTGACTCGAAAGCCAATGACCATTCCCTTGTGGACGTCGGATAACTCGTTCCGTTACCGCATTACGACAATACCTTCATTCAATAACACAATGCCAATAGCCGTTATTTAGGTTTTATTTTTAGGCTACCAGTTTCGACGATACACCACGTCGTATTCAGGCCTCCTTTAATCGAGTAATCTTCGTTACAGCACTTTTAACTGGTCTCGTAACGATCATTACGGGCATGCGTGCTCCTTGGACGTCAGCAAATGTCAACTGACAGTCCGCCGCTCGTGGTCTCGCGGTAGCGTTTTCGCTCCCCGAGCACGGGGTCCCGGGTTCGATTCCCGGCGGGGTCAGGGATTTTCACCTGCCTCGAGATGACTGGGTGTTTGTGTCGTCCTCATCATTTGATCATCATCCAGGAAAGTGGCGAAATTGGACTGAGCAAAGGTTGGGAAATTGTACGGTCGCTGATAACCACGCAGTTGAGCGCCCCACAAACCAATCATCATCATCATCATGTCAACTGACAACTGTAGTGTATCGCCGAAACTGGTAGCCTGAAAATAAAACTTAAATAACGGCGATTGGTATTATTTTATTGGCTGTTGACCAGCCGTAGTCCTATGCACCATGCAGAAGATGGAACTACATTCATTGCCTGCACTGTTTTCCGCGTCCCCCTACACGATTTATGTACCCTAGTGCTGCCGCCTGCCGTCTGTGAGTAATTATTACACATTGACTACGAGCACAGGCGGTGCTCACGTTAATGTGACTGGGCTGTATAGATACCGCATACATTTGAATTCTCACTCAATTAGTAGCGAAAGGTTATTATACTACTGACCACTAAAATTGCTACGCCAAGAAGAAATGCAGATGATAAATGGGTATTCATTGGACAAATATATTATACTAGAACTGACACCTGATTACATTTTCACGCAATTTGGGGGCATAGATCCTGAGAAATCAGTACCCAGAACAACCACCTCTAGCCGTAATAACGGCCTTGATACGCCTGGGCATTGAGTCAAACAGAGCTTGGCTGGCGTGTACAGGTACAGCCGCCCATGCAGCTTCAACAAGATACCACAGTTCACCAAGAGTAGTGATTGGCGTATTGTGACGAGCCAGTTGCTCGCACACCATTGACCAGACGTATTGAATTGGTGAGAGATCTGGAGAATGTGCTAGCCAAGGCAGCAGTCGAACATTTTCTGTTCCCAGAAAGACCCGTAGAGGACCTGCAACATGCGGTCGTGCATTATCCTGCTGAAATGTAGGGTTTCGCAGGGATCGAATGAAGGGTAGAGCCACGGGTCGTAGGACATCTGCAATGTAACGTCCCCTGTCAAAGTGCCGTCAATGCGAACAAGAGGTGACCGAGACGTGTAACCAATGGCACCCCATACCATCACGCGGGGTGATACGCCAGTATGACGATGACGAATACACGTTTCCAATGTGCGTTCACCGCGATCTCGCCAAACACGGATGCGACCATCATGATGCTGTAAACACAACCTGGATTCATCCGAAAAAATGACGTTTTGCCAATCGTGCACCCAGTTTCGTAGTTGAGTACACAGTCACAGGCGCTCCTGTCTGTGATGCAGCGTCAAGGGTAACCGCAGCCACGGTCTCCGAGCTGATAGTCCATGCTGCTGCAAACGTCGTCGAACAGTTCGTGCAGATGGTTATTGTCTTGCGAACGTCCCCATCTGTTGACTCCGGGGTCGAGACGTGGCTGTACGATCCTTTATAGCCATGCGGATAAAATGCTTGTCATCTCGACTGATAGTGATACGAGGCCGTTGCGGTCCAGCACGGCGTTCCGTATTAATCTCCAGAACCGACAGATTCCATATTCTGCTAACAGTCATTGGATCTCGACCAACGCGAGCAGGAATGTCGGGATACGATAAAGCGCAATCGCGATAGGCTACAATCGGACCTTTATCAAAGTCGGAAATGTGATGGTACGCATTTCTCCTCCTTACACGAGTCATCACAACAACGTTTCAGCAGGCAACGCCGGTCAAGTGCTGTTTGTGTATAAGAAATCGGTTGGAAACTTTCCTCATGTCAGCACATTGTAGGTGTCGCCACCGGCGCGAACCTTGTGTGAATGCTCTGAAAAGCTAATCATTTGCATATCACAGCATCTTCTTCCTGTCGGTCAAATTTCGCGTCTGTAGCACGTCATCGTCGTGGTGTAGCAGTTTTAATGGCCAGTAGTGTATTTACTTCAATGCCCTTGTTTACTAAGGCTACCGATACTCTGATATATCTTGCGTTACATTCGAATTTTCGTGTACTTGGTACCGATACCCGTTTCATAGGTCATATGAGCAGCGATATGATCAGTAGTATCGGAACGTCATAGGTGAGTCACTCTCCCCTTCAGATGTCTGAGAGATCAGAGTGACGGACGCTTTGGCTCGGAGATTGCCGTTCCCAGCAGGTGGGAAGCGAGTGGCGCTACAAAAAACGGCAACGGCGCACCGTAGAAGCAGCAGCAGCAGCAGCAGCAGCGCTTGTTTACGATGCAAATATCGCGTCGCAGTGAGCGGCGACAGCCAGCGCTAGGCAGGCCGTACGCCACTGGAGGCCAGCAACCTGGCTGCGAGGCTTCTCGTCCGCCGCTGTGTGCTCGGCCAGCAGACGAGACCGGCTCGAGCAGCGGCTGCACCGTAGTGGATGACTCGCCCTGGATCTACGTCAGATCACGGAGCAAAGTAAAACTCACCCCGTTAGACATTAAGATACCGCGGAGAGTGAGTTTTGGTGACACTATTCCAACTGGAATGACCAATTTATTCTTGATTTTTACATCTGTCCTCTATCGGTTTTAGGTGCACTGAGGTGACAAAACCCATGGGAAATTCACAATACCGTGTCGGAGCTCCTTTTGGCAGCGCAGTGCAGCAACTCGACGTGGCATGGACTAGACAAGTAGCTATGTAAGTAGGCTGGGCTATGTAAGTAGGCTGTTTATGTTTTCTTATTGGTAACGTTACGTAGCGCTCTGTATGAAAATCACTGGCTGTGCTGTGTGCAGTCTGTGGCTAGTTTGCATTGTTGTCTGCCATTGTAGTGTTGGGCAGGTGGATGTGAACAGCGCGTAGCGCTGCGCAGTTGGAGGTGAGCCGCCAGCAGTGGTGGATGTGGGGAGAGAGATGGCGGAAGTTTTGAAATTGAACTGCTATATATATTACGATTATTAAGGTAAATACAGTGTTTGTTCTCTATTAAAATCTTTCATTTGCTAACTATCCCTATCAGTAGTTAGTGACTTCCGTAGTTTGAATCTTTTATTTAGCTGGCAGTAGTGGCGCTCGCTGTATTGCAGTAGTTCGAGTAATAAAGATTTTTGTGAGGTAAGTTATTTGTGAAAGGTATAGTTTAATGTTAGTCAGGGCCATTCTTTTGTAGGGATTTTTGAAAGTCAGATTGCGTTGCGCTAAAAAATATTGTGTGGCAGTTTAAGCACAGTCATAATATTGTGTGTCAGGTTAAGCACAGTCGTGTACAATTGTTCTAAGGGGACGTTTCAGCTACAACTCCCCTGCGGAAATACAGAACCATACTGCCTCTACAGCCATGCATGAATTCAAAAGTGCTGCCGGTGCAGAATTTTTTGCGTGAAGTTATCTCTCGATTATGTACCATAAATGATCGTGAAGAGCTTGACAGAGCACGGAAAGACCTGAGTCGAAATAAGGCCCCGGAAGTAGACAACATTCCATTAGAACTACTGACGGCCTTGGGAGAGCCAGTCCTGACAAAACTCTACCATCTGCTGAGAAAGATGTATGAGACAGGCGAAATACACTCAGACTTCAAGAAGAATGTAATAGTTCCAATCCCCAAGAAAGCAGGTGCTGACAGATGTGAAAATTACCGAACTATAAGTTTAATAAGTCACGGCTGCAAAATACTAACCCGAAATCTTTACAGACGAATGGAAAACCTGGTAGAAGCTGACCTCGGGGAAGATCAGTTTGGATTCCGTACAAATATTGGAACACGTGAGGCAATACTGACCCTACGACTTATCTTAGAAGAAAGATTAAGGAAAGGCAAACCTACGTTTCCAGCATTTGTAGACTTAGAGAAAGCTTTTGACAATGTTGACAGGAATACTCTCTTTTAAATTCTGAAGGTGGCAGGGGTAAAATACAGGGAGCGAAAGGCTATTTACAACTTGCACTGAAACCAGATGGCAGTTATAAGAGTCGAGGGGCATGAAAGGGAAGCAGTGGTTGGGAAGGGAGTGAGACAGGGTTGTAGCCTCTCCCCGGTGTTATTCAATGTGTATATTGAGCAAGCAGTAAAGGAAACAAAAGAAAAGTTCGGAGTAGGTATTGAAATCCATGGAGAAGAAATAAAAACTTTGAGGTTCGCCGATGACATTGTAATTCTTTCAGAGACAGCAAAGGAGTTGGAAGAGCAGTTGAACGGAATGGACAGTGTCTTGAAAGGAGGATATAAGGTGAACATCAACAAAAGCAAAACGAGGATAATGGAATTTAGTCGAATTAAGTCAGGTTGAGGGAATTAGATTAGGGAATGAGACACTTAAAGTAGTAGATGAGTTTTGCTACTTGGGGAGCAAAATAATTGATGACAGTCGAAGTAGAGAGGGTATAAAATGTAGACTGGCAATGGCAAGGAAAGCGTTTCTGAAGAAGAGAAATTTGTTAACATCAAGTATAGATTTAAGTGTCAGGAAGTCTTTTCTGAAAGTATTTGTATGGAGTGTAGCCATGTATGGAAGTGAAACGTGGACGATAAATAGTTTGTACAAAAAGAGAATAGAAGCTTTCGAAATGTGGTGCTATAGAAGAATGCTGAAGATTAGATGGGTACATCACATAACTAATGAGGAGGTATTGAACAGGATTGGGGAGAAGAGAAGTTTGTGGCACAACGTGACTAGAAGAAGGGATCGGTTGGTAGGACGTGTTCTGATGCATCAAGATATCACCAATTTAGTGCTGGAGGGGAGCGTGGAGGGTAAAAATCGTAGAGGGAGACCAAGAGATGAATACACTAAGCAGATTCAGAAGGATGTAGGTTGCAGTAGGTACTGGCAGATGAAGAAAGTTGCATAGGATATATATATATATATATATATATAAAATTGGTTTGTTTTGTAAATATTATTTGTATTTTTACCCTGGGTGTTGCCTAGGGAAAACTATGCAATCAAACGATTACATCGATAGGTCGTATGGAGAACCACAGTGTTTAGGATCTTTGGTAGTGTTAACACTGAGGCATGGAGCGCGGGCAGAGCGGAGTCTGGGTGGAGTAGAGCGGTGGAGCAGGTGTGTTGAGTGAAGCTCCCGCGAGTTGCCGCGCTTTCGGGGTTTGGCAGCATGTAATTGCGCTCGACTTGCTATGATAGTTTCTGACACGGTGTCGCGGACGGGAAGCATTAGCTGGCGCACATCAAGAGCCCGTTTCGCCTGGTGACCGTGTCGAGAAGAAGGTGCGCCAACATCCAGCTTCTGCAACAGCGACGGCCGACAATAAGTGATTGTCGCCACCTCCTCGATCGACGACTTCAAACCTTCAGTCAACCAACAAGGAAAACTCAAAGCACGCAAAGTTTTAGAACTGTGTGGCAGACCTCGGCTTTTCAAACTGTTCCATTTGCATGACTAAAATACAGCAACTTAGCATGAACCTTTGTTGCTCAGTGTCCCAATTGCATTACCAAACAGGATCTCTTCCTTTTCCGAAATGAACCTGAGTGTCGCTGAAATTCAAATGCCAGCATTAAAGTAATATCATTCCATTTCACTGCTTTAATTTTAAAGGCCAGTCAAAGTATTCAGAGTTGTCTACAATAACCAAACAGAACTATATTTAGAATACACAAGCACAAATTAGGAGTGCGAGTTTTGTTACCATATTTTAGCTTACCTGTGACTGCAGCTCAGCTCGGTACATACTAAATTTTATTATTGTTAATTGTTCAAAATCGTTTAACTCAAGTTCAAAGTTAAATCTCTTATTTCTAAATTGCGTAGATTCAAGTTGCTTTTGAGATGAATGTTGAGGTAGCCCAAGACTAATCTTATTTTACTTAATTTCGTAGTGCTTCAGAAACAAAGTTCACTATTAATTTCAGCCACTAAATTAACTTTCAATTTTCCGGTTTTATTAATTCTTTTGCTAAATTAAGTCAGAGTGTAGCGAAATTTATTACTTCTGACAAACATTCAGTTTTCACACAACACGTGTCGACCTTCAGTTGCCACGCTGTTAGTGCTGATTATATGTGCATTAACCTTTCTTTTTCAGTTATTATTGTAGTTGTCCATAGGACTGGCGACCGTAATTTTCCCCAAATTTCAAATACCTAATTAACACCAGTTAATTGTTAACATAACGACAACACATTTACTTTCTTTATGAACTTTACCCTTTTTCAAAATTAATTTCCACCAATTTCATTTGCATTTGCCCTTTCATTTAGATGTAACTCTTCCTCCCTCTTTACCGACAGATTGGTCCGCCCCAGTAGGTGAGTGGTCAGCGTGACAGACTGTCAATTCTAAGGGCCCGGGTTCGATTCCCGGGTGGGTCGGAGATTTTCTCCGCTCAGGGACTGGGTGTTGTGTTGTCCTCCTCATCATCATTTCATCGCCATCGACGCGCAGGTCACCGAAGTGGCGTCAAATCGAAAGACCAGCACCAGGCGAACGGTCTACCCGACGGGAGGCCCTAGCCACACGACATTTCCATTTATACCGACAGATTAACTTCGGTGACGATTGCTTTTCCCAAATTTCCATTAAATACACGCGGTTGAATATTTCACTGTCATTAAGGTCGATAAGTGAGGGGGAGGTTACACACACCTGAGCAACCCATATCCCTTTACTTCTCCGGACATCACTAAATCTCCTCTTCCCCACAAGCCACATGATGTCCGCGAAATCCGCGACCTCATGTTTGATATCATATCGAAGGAGGAGCTTAGGATCGTAAATGGCGATCCTATATTCACCGCCGCCGTCATGGCTACACCTCTACGGTGTCACAGAGAAGAGGGTGAAGGAGGAGTTTCGATGGGGAAGGAGAACGTCTTCCCCTGAGGACATGGAAGCCATCAACTACTTCAACAACTAGAACAAGTTGGAGATGATTAAAGATGAAATCAACCCCTATGTGTGCCGGCCGCGGTGGTCTCGCGGTTCTAGGCGCGCAGTCCGGAACCGTGCGACTGCTACGGTCGCAGGTTCGAATCCTGCCTCGGCCATGGATGTGTCTGCTGTCCTTAGGTTAGTTAGGTTTAAGTAGTTCTAAGTTCTAGGGGACTGATGACCACAGCTGTTAAGTCCCATAGTGCTCAGAGCCATTTGAACCATTTTTCAACCCCTATGTGCCATGGCTTTTTCTTCTACCCTAGCATAACGCCAGGACAATCCATCAAGTGAGGCCGACCATCATTAACCAGAGAAGATTGAGGAGGAACAGCAGACTTCTGCTTAGCCTCCAACATTCGGGCCAAAGCATAGGTCCGTCTGTCTTGCGACCTGCGACCGCTTTCTATCTCCACCGTACTACTGACTACTCGCTGGCGACTCCGCTTTGGTTTTGGTTTTCTCTCTGGTCTCAATATCCGCAGCTCGTGGTCTTGCGGTAGCATTCTCCCTTTCTCGAGCACGGGGTCCCGGGTTCGATTCCCGGCGGGGTCAGGGATTTTTCCTGCCTCGAGATGACTGGGTGCTGTTGTCTCGTCTTCAAAAACTGGTTCAAATGGCTCTGAGCACTATGGGACTTAACTGCTAGAACTTAGAACTACTTAAACCTAACTAACCTAAGGACATCACACACATCCATGCCCGAGGCAGGATTCGAACCTGCGACCGTAGCGGTCACGCGATTCCAGACTGTAGCGCCTAGAACCGCACGGCCACTCCGGCCGGCTGTCTCGTCTTCACCATCACGGTCGGAAGAAGACAATGGCAAACTATTTCCACTAGGACCTTGCCTGGTACGGCGGTGTGGGTCTCCCGCATCGTCCCCAACGCTCCTCGGAATATGGGACCTCATCATCATCTGGTCTTAATTTAGATTGCGGTTGTATTTGATCTGTTGACAACGTTGTGTCAAAAGTTCGTCGCACTTCGTTGTAGCCTACAATGCCTTCCTCTTGTTGTGTCGGTTCCGCCGTTCGTCTGCGCTGTTTTTCGACTGCGGCGCGGGTTTGAGTCCCGACCGCAGGCGGTCTTCGCGCCTCGCGTCGCCATCGTTTCTCGCCTGTTAGCTGACATGTGCATCGGTATCCAGCGACTCGAGGATATATAGCAAGCACAAGGGTCGCTCTGGTTGTTTGGTTGGTTGGTTGGTTTGGGAAAGGAGACCAGACAGCGTGGTCATCGGTCTCATCGGATTAGGGAAGGATGGGGAAGGAAGTCGGCCGTGCCCTTTCAGAGGAACCATCCCGGCATTTGCCTGGAGTGATTTAGGGAAATCACGGAAAACCTAAATCAGGATGGCCGGACGCGGGATTGAACCGTCGTCCTTCCGAATGCGAGTCCAGTGTCTAACCACTGCGCCACCCCGGGTCGCTCTGGAGCGCCGACCATTATGTGTAAGTGGTACCAGACTGTCACGTGACGACCTCCCGCTTGTTCAACGTTGGGACGTGACTGAAGGCAGAAAGGAGCAATAACGTTTGTTCGTGGCCATGAGCAGACCGTGGATGAGGCTGCCCGATTTGCTCGTGTATCGGTGCGGACTGCCCATCCTGGATGCAGAAAATAGTGTACCACTCTCCGCAGTGGACGTCGTGGTCGATAAACGATCCTGACCGACAGCGACCGCAAACGAGTGCCACGCCTTGTTACTCAGTTCTTCATTACTGTGGTTACTGAGTGCTGTTGGTAAGGGACTTAAAATTGATTCTGTATTTATAGATTTCCGGAAGGCTTTTGACACTGTACCGCACAAGCGGCTTGTGATCAAATTGCGTGCTTATGGACTATCGTCTCAGTTATGTGACTGGATTCGCGATTTCCTGTCAGACAGGTCGCAGTTGGTAATAGTTGACGGTAAGTCATCGAGTAAAACGGAAGTGATTTCTTGCGTTGCCTAAGGTAGTGTTTTAGGTTACCGGCCATTTGCTGTTCCTTATCTATATAAACGATTTTGGAGACAATCTGAGCAACCGTCTCAGGTTCTTTGCTGATGACGCTGTCGATTATCGTCTAGTAAAGTCATCAGAAGATCAAAACAATTTGCGAAACGATTTAGAAGAGATATCATGCGAAAATTGGAGACTGTCTCTAAACAATGAAAATGTGAGATCATCCACATGAGAGCTAAAGGGAATCCGTTACACTTCGGTTACACGTTAAATCAGTCAAATCTAAAGTCCGTAATTTCAACTAAATAGCTAGGAATTACTATTACATACAACTTAAATTGGAGAAAACACGTAACAAATGTTGCGCAGAAGGCGAACCAAAGACAGCGACTTATTGGCAGAACACTTAGAAGGCGCAACAGATCTTCTAAAGAGACTGCCTAAACTACGCTTGTCTGTTCTCTTTTGAAGTATCACTACTCGATCTAGGATCCTTACCAGGTAGGATTAACGGAGTATGTCGAGAAAGTTTGAAGAAGAGCAGCACGGGTTGTACTATAGAGAAATAGGGGAGAGAGTGTCACGGACGTGATACAGTATTTGGGGTGGACATCACTGCAGCAAAGGCGCTTCTCGTTGCGGTGGGATCTTCTCACGAATTTCAATCACCAGCTTTCTCCTCCGAAAGCGAGGTCATTTTGTTGACGCCGTTCTGTATAGGGAGAAACGATCGTCATAATAGAATAAGGTAAATCGGAGCTTGCGCAGAAAGATGTAGGCGTTCGTTTTTTTCCGACCGCTGTTCGAGATTGGAATAATAGACAATTATTGTAAAAGAAGTTCGATGAACCCTCTGCCAGGCACTTAAGTGTGATTTGCACAGTATCCATGCATTTGTAGATGTAGAGGGAGATACGGATGTCCCTAGTTGCTTTATAGCTATTGGAAGTATTTTAAATCCATCTGTGCGAGCTGAGAATTGCTGTTATCAGTGAAGGCAGGTTGATACACTCCCAGACAGCCGTGCACGTTAGCACACCCCTATCGGGATTCTGGGAGACGCTCCTGCACCGGACCGAGTCTGCACAGGTTATTAACGATGGGTCCCGGTGTGCCAGCCAGCCTGGACGTGTGTTTTAGACGGTTTTCCGCATGCACCTAGGTGAATATCGGGCTGGTACCCATGTCAGTTACATGATTCGCAAACGTTTAGAACACGTTCTTAGTCTCGAACATGAGACTCACTCTAGACGCAGACAGATAGGGTGTAGTAATTCCTTGCTAGCAGCGAAGGGGTGGCGACACGAAAGGCCTCTGGCCATCTTCTACAACTAACGCTGGCAAATCCCGAATAACGTACCAGTTCTGTTCAGACTCGGAGTAAGTCCAGGAAAAAGAGTGGATGCAGGTCCATCTCATCCAGTTTCCGAGCGAACATTGTGAAGGGAACTGCATGCAATGGAGATTTGGAGTCAGCTACTTTGGAAAATGATATTGATCACCGTGTTACAGAAATGTGCATGTCTTCAATTGGCGAAACAACTCAGGAACTTGACAATAACTCTGTTTATTTTCAAATGATGAAGGTGTACACTAGCCGACAGCCCAATGAGGCATTTCAACTGCATTGCGTGAAGTATGTCGTTGAGGCCAGAGGTGGTGCTGTGATGTTGCGGTTTTCGTACTGTGATTAAGGTCCACTGATTCTGGTTGCCATGGAGAAATACCAGCATTTTTATTTCAACATTCTCCGTGATCAAGTGTAGACCTTCCTTATAAATCTTTACGATGGGGGTAGTGTGGACACTCCCAGCTTCAAAGATCCAACAGGTGTGTTCACCGCTCTATACGGATACGTCCTTGTTGTGAAGAATGCTGTGGCCTCCATTTCGTACCTCGACTGGCAAGATGAATCACGCGATGTTAATCCCATAGAAAATGCCTGGGACTATTTTGGAACAGCGCGCGAAAGGTAGCATTAAACATCCCCGCAATTTGATAGCTCTGAGTGATGCAGTGGCTTTGTCAAGGCTAGAGGCAGGGTTGCTCGATATTATAGTGCCGTCTCCTTGGAGTGGTGGAGGAGGATATTAATTGGAAATTTGCAAATTTGTGGTAAGGTCTTATGGAACCAAACTGCTGAGGTCATCGGTCGCTAAGCTTACACACTACCGAATCTAACTTAAACTAACTTACGCTAAGGACAACACACACACCCATGCCCGAGGGAGGAATCGAACCCCCGACGGAGGGAGCCGCGCGGACCGTGACGAGACGCCTAAGACCGCGCGGCTACCCTGCGCGGCATGAGATTAGTGTTTAACGTCCCGTTGACGTCGAAGAGACGGAACACAAGCTCGGATTAGGGAAGTATGGGGAAGGAGCCCGCCTGGTTTGCCGTGCGGTCTAACGCACTGCTTTCCGGGCGGGAAGGAGCGCCTGGTCCCCGGCACGAATCCGCCCGGCGGACTTGTGTCGAGGTCCGGTGAGCCGGCCAGTCTGTGGATGGCTTTTAGGCGGTTTTCCATCAGCCTCGGCGAATGCGGGCTGGTTTCCCTTATTCCGCCTCAGCTACACTATATCGGCGATTGATGCGCAAACAAATTCTCAAATGGTTCATATGGCTCTGAGCAGAATGGGACTTAACTTCTGAGGTCATCAGTCCCCTAGAACTTAGAACTACTTAAACCTAACTAAGGTAAGGACATCACACACAGCCATGCCCGAGGCAGGATTCGAACATGCGACCGTAGCGGTCGCTCGGCTCTAGACTGTAGCGCCTAGAACCGCTCGGCCATCCCCGGCCGGTACAAGTTCTCCACGTACGCGTACACCAAATTTACTCTACCACGCAAACATAGGGGTTACACTCGTCTGGTGTGAGACGTTCCCTGCGGGGCCCACCGGGGGGCGAACCGCACAATAACCCTGTGTTCGGTGTGGGGCGGCGGAGGGGTGAAGTGGACTGCAGTAGTCGTCGTGGGGTTGTGGACCACTGCGGCTGCGGCGGGGACGGAGCCTCTCCGTCGTTCCTACGTCCCGGTTAACATACAACACAATAAATACAACGGGGAAGGAAATCGCCTTGCCAGTTCAACGGAACCATCCCGGCATTTGCCTGAAGCGATTTAGGGAAATAACGGGAAAACCTAAATCAGGGTGGCCGGATGCGGATTTCAACCGTCGTCCGCTCGTATGCGACTCCAGTGTGCTAACCACTGCGCCACCACCTCGCTGGGTCCTTGTAGTGGCTTTTTTTCGGTCAGATTAAAAGTTGCACAAGCCACCGTACAAATGGTTCAAATGGCTCTGAGCACTATGGGACTTAACTTCTGAGATCATTAGTCCCCTAGAACTTAGAACTACTTAAACCTAACTAACCTAAGGACATCACACACATCCATGCCCGAGACAGCATTCGAACCTGCGACCGTAGCGGTCTCGCGGTTCTAGACTGCAGCGCCTAGAACCGCAGGGCCACCGTATAGTGCATGATAGAACGTACATTGCACAATTTCGTCGTTTTTCTGTCGTATTCCACCGCGTGTAGAACGAAGTTAAAGTGACCTTCTTGTAATTCTACGCGCACTATAGTTACTGAAACACTTCTAGACTCCGTTACGATCAGTCAGCGACTAAGTAGTGAGTATAAATATGGGAAGACGAAATAAAGCTGCCCTGACTGAATGCTCACCAAGTGTTGTAAAGTAACGTAACAATACTTTACCGCCGGCCGCGGTGGTCTAGCGGTTCTAGGCGCTCAGTCCGGAGCCGCGCGACTGCTACGGTCGCAGGTTCGAATCCTGCCTCGGGCATGGATGTGTGCGATATCCTTAGGTTAGTTAGGTTTAAGGGGCTCCGGAACGCCCTATACTTGCAATGTTAAAATAACGCTTATAAATTACATCTTTCCTCACAAAGTATTTGAGGTAGGAAGTTGAACTTTTTACAGATTATTTATTGGAATATGGGCTACAACTTAACACAGGGATTTTACAAAATTTTTGTTCAGTTATTAAAGATGATTTTTTTCAATTGTAATGAAAATTCACAACACTTTTTTGCAATTTTTTATTTATATATTAAAAAATATACAGTTTTTTGGAAAAAGGCTGTGTTAAATTCTGCAGAAGGTACTGTGTAACATTTACTGAAAGTTTGGAACAAATATGTTTGGAAGATCCTTAGAAAACATGTAATTAGTATGAGAAAATAAAAGTTTTGGGAATCGAGCGACAAAGATTGGATTAACTTTTTAGCGCATTCCAGGTCCATAGGATGGATTATCTTCATCCTCTGCAAACTCCTCCTCCAGCTTCCTCTTGTTTCTCCTCCTGTTTACTCTTGCTCGTATTTCTAGACTCTTTACAGCCCTGTCTGCAGCCCGAAGGCGTTCCTTGTCTATAGCAAGCATCGCTCGTACCATCTTAGAACCTGTCTTCATTCCCATATTTCTAAATACCTTGCACCTTACAATGTTGCCATCATTGAAAGTCGCAACAGCATCATACACACCAAAGTGAAGTGTTTCTATTCCAACAAATACAGTCTTGGGGATTCTCGACCATATAACACTATTTACACTTCCATTGGGGTTTTGAGTTTTTCCGTGAATACACTTTTTCAACAGTTCAGGTGCTGCTAAGTCTCTGAAAATAGGTTAGCCACAACACATACTTTATCTCACATCACTAAAATGTACCTGATGAACACAAACGTTAATAATAACACCATTTGACGGCAGTTTAACAGCGCCACAGTGGGTCACGCCCATGTAGAGCACATTTCAAAAAAAATTTAAAAATAGTTGTAGTCTTCGGAATTGAATAAATTATATATCTATTAAAGGTAATAGTCTGCAGATTCAGAAAACGCAAAAAAGTAAAAATTGAACTTTTCATGATTTTGAGCCTTTCCGGAGCCCCTTAAGTTGTTCTAAGTTCTAGGGGACTGATGACCATAGATATTAAGTCCCATAGTGCTCAGAGCCATTTGAACCATTTTTGAATACTTTACATAACTTACTACTTGCTCCATGTTCGTTGCAGCATGTAAAAGGCACACTCTAAAACTTCGTTAGTACGGGAACAGTGGAAATGCGTAAAATGAGAAAGACGTCCGTACACACAGCGGGAAACCTGCGCGCCTGCTGATGCGATGTCTGGTAACGAGTTGCTATTGGCAGACCGGCTGTTTACTTGCCGAGCGCCCTTGACATACTGCTGATCTCGGCGTAGTGAAATGCACGGCGGATGAACGCTACAGGAAGAACATGGGTTGCGGCACGCGAGCGATACGCTAGCCTTGCAGTACGTAGTACTCGAGCTGAGCTCTTAACAGACGGAAAATCACGCATGGCAGCAGCGCAACACAAAATTATGAAGGATCTCAGTCTCAAACCTTCGAACGTTCAAAGAGCTGTCACTAGTCTCTGTCTCTCTTTCCCTCCCCCCCCCCCCCCCCTCCCGCTCCCTCCAATAGCGTTTCCATTGTCGCCACTGTCGTAAGTCATCCTAGAACGTTTACACCTGTGCGTGCGACGTGTGACAATGCTTGCGCCACACGCAAATAGCGCCACACATGTTCGAGGATGCCTCTTCCTCAACATGTGCATGTAAGTGGATTTCATCCACATCTGTGTTCACACTGGGCATCTCTATTTCCGTGTGGGGCAAGCTGCAAACGCGCGGCACAGATGTGAACGCGTCTTAATGGAGGGGATTCGGTTACGCCATCCGTCTCTGAATCACGTACACCTTGTTCTGTGTATTATCGTATTTTAACTGACTGTGTGTGTTCAAATGTTCAAATGTGTGTGAAATGTTATGGTAATTAACTGCTAAGGTCATCAGTCCCCAAGCTTACACACTACTTAACCTAAATTATCCTAAGGACAAACACATACACCCATGCCCGAGGGAGGACTCGAACCTCCGCCGGTATGACTGTGTGTTGTATTTTCTGAGTCGGAGATTCAGAACCATCCTAGCTTTTGCCTAGAGGAGCGTGGTAGACGGCCTAAGAACCACATCAGCCCGGCCTCAGTACCAGACCAACGATCATTAATCCGCCGCGCGGATCCCGTCCGGGTCGGCTAACCTCTCTGTTACTAAAATGTAGACTTTCACGCCCGGAAATATCATGTCTATTATAATTATCCGGGCTGTTATGCCGTGGTCGGTTGATGAATTCTGTGTCGATTCCCAACGTTTCGTCTCCGACTGCGGGAGACATCTTCAAGGGGGTCCGTAGCTCAATGGAAGGTCCAACACACACACTGGCTCGCTACTGACTGCCGCTAAATTCCGTGTCCGCGCGCTCCCACGCCGCGGTGTGACGTCACGTGTTTTGAAAACGTCAGTGCAATTGGCCGCGGAACGATCAGCTGTTCGGAGCGTGCTTTCCAGGCAGGGAACCACAATATTTGTTTACAGGAGACGCAAGTACTAGCGGCCACAAGCGGATATTACGAAAGGCTCTACAGGGAGGCAATCGAAATCGCTAAACACCCAAATAATTTCAACCGTAAGGAGGAGGGTGTGAAATTAAACGGCATATGGATGCCGGTGTTAAAGAAGATGTGTACCACCCGCCCACTACTGGCTGATGGCAACGGCGATCGACGGCGACGGACAGCGGCCAATTGCACTGACGTTTTCAAAACACGTGACATCATACCGCGGCGTGGGAGCGCGCGGACACGGAATTTAGCGGCAGTCAGTAGCGAGCCAGTGTGTGTGTTGGACCTTCCATTGAGCTACGGACCCCCTTGAAGATGTCTCCCGCAGTCGGAGACGAAACGTTGGGAATCGACACAGAATTCATCAACCGACCACGGCATAACAGCCCGGATAATTATAATGTACATAACCTCTCTGTGCCACGAGATAGCGCGGGGCTCTTTAAGCCCACAAGAGCAGGCCAAAGATGTGCCAGACTAATCCGGTCATATCGCCAACACGCTGTTAGAAACCTGGTAATACCTAGGAAGACATCAGTTCTGCCATTTGCCTCACAACGAAGGGAATCCCCCTACCCCGAAAATCTTGCTTGAAACAGCGAGGATTGAAAGAATTTTCAGTTTATTTCTGACACATGATGCTACAGACGAAAATGGCCTACGTATGTTTTGTGTGTACGAATGAATAAAATCGATAACTTGTTAAATGTGTATAGTGGTTTTTGTATTTATACTGTCACCTGATACGTTTTATTTAGTAATCTGTAGCTGTTACGGAAGCTAGAGAGTCTGTGAAGGACATAACTGCTGACTACAAGCAACTTTTTTATAGTTTGTTTTACATGCCGTTTTCTTGTCAGCGTAACTGCACGCACAGCCACTAATCCAAAATTCCAATGAACGGGGAGAGTAGTTTCGCAAAATTTCAATCTACATCATCAGCAGACGAGAAACTGACGAAGAAAAAGAAGTGTAGGTTGGTAGCATATGGTAGTGTTTTAGCCTTGGGCGTGCGGTAGCGTTCTCGCTTCCCACGCCCGGGTTCCCGGGTTCGATTCCCGGCGGGGTCAGGGATTTTCTCTGCCTCGTGATGACTGGGTGTTGTGTGCTGTCCTTTGCTTAGTTAGGTTTAAGAAGCTCTAAGTTCTAGGGGACTGATGACCATAGCTGTTACGTCCCATAGTGCTCAGAACCTGCACTCGGGTAGGAGCGCCAGCCACGGATCGAATTCGCCCGGCGGATTAACGACGTCGGCCGAAGTGCCGGCCACCCTGGATGTGGTTTTTAGGCGGTTTTCCGCATACCGCTAGGTGAATACCGGGCTGGTCCCTACGTTCCGCCTCAGTTACACGACTCGCGGACATCTGAACACGTTCGCACTTTTCCATGGATCACACTAGACGCAGACAGTTGGGGTACACTAATTCCATCCCGGGGGTGAATGATCGCGGTACGTAGTAATGGAATCATCGAATAAAACAGAAGTAATATGCGGCCTTGTCCAAGTGTTATAGGCCCTCTGCTCTTCCTGATCTACATCAACTATGTAGGAGATAAACTCACCAGCCTTCTTAGACTGTTTGCAGATGATGCTGTCATTTACCGTCTTGTAAGGCCATCAAATGATCAGAACAAATTGTAAAATGATTTAGGCAAGATACCTATATGGTGCGAAAAGTGGCAGTTGACTCTAAATAATTAAAAGTGTGAAGCTGTCGACATGAGCACTAAAAGGAGACCGCTAAATTTCGGTTACACGACAAATCACACAAATCTAAACGCTGTAAACTCAAACTAGATTCTTTGGGATTACAGTTACGAATAACTTCAACTGGAACGATCACATAGACAACGTTGTAGGGAAACCAAAGACTGCGATTTATTGGCACAACAATTAGAAGATGTAACAGGTGTACTAAAGAGATTGCTTACACTATGGTTCCTCTTCTGCAGTATTGCTGTGCGGTGTGGGATCCACATCAGATACAATTTGTAACGCCGGAAATGCATATCCTCCTATTTCCATCTATTGTACTATTTTTTTTCCTTGCTTTGTTACCTCAAGATATGACATTTCTGTCTCTTTGTATATTGTAATTGTTTTACTATTTGTATATTTATGCATTTATGTCGATGTATAATTGGTTTGTTTCGTAAATATTATTTGTATTTTTACGCTGGGTCTTGCCTAGGGAAAACTGCTATCGAACGATTACATCGATAGGTCGTGTGAAGAATCAAAGTGTGTAGGATCTTTGGTAGTGTTAACTCTGCCGCGTGGAGCGCGGGCTGAGCAGAGGAGTGTGGCGGGAGTAGCGAGTGGAGCAGGTGTTGTGTGACGCTCCCGCGAGTTGTCGCGCTTTCGGGGTTTGGCAGCATGTAATTGCGCTCGACTTGCGATGATAGTTTCTGACATGGTGTCGCGGACGGGAAACATTAACTAGCGCACATCAAGAGCCCGTTTCGTCTGGTGACCGTGTCGAGAAGAAGGCGCGCCAACATCCAGCTTCTGCAACAGCGACGGCCGACAATGAGTGACTGTCGCCACCTCCTCGATCGACGGCTTCGAACCTTCAATCAACCAACAAGGAAGACTGGAAGCACGTAAAGTTTTAGAACTGTATGGCAGACCTCAGCTTTTAATCTTGTTCCATTTGCCTCGCAAAATTACAGCAACTTAGCATGAACCTTTGTTGCTCATTGTCCCAATTGCATTACCAAGCAGGGTCCCTTCCTTTTCCGGAATGAACCCGAGTGTCGTTGAAATTCAGACGCCAGCATTAAAGTAACATCATTTCACTGCTTTAATTTCAAAGTTCAGTTAGCTGGCTACGATATTCAGATTACACAAGCACAAATTAAGAGTGCGAGTTTTGTTACCATATTTTAGCTTATCGGTGACTGCAGCTCAGCTTGGTACGTACTAAATTTTACTATTGTTAATTGTTCAGAATCATTTAATTCAGGCTCAAAGTTAAATCTCTTCTTTCTAAATTGCGTAGATTCAAGTAGTTTTTTGAAATGATTGTTGAGGTAGTCCAAGACTAACCGTATTTTACTGAATTGCGATGTGCTTCAGAAAGAAAGCTCACTATTAACTTCAGTCACTAAATTAACTTTCGATTTTTCGATTTTATTAATTCTTTTGCTAAATTAAGTCAGAGTGTAGCGAAATTTATTACTTCTGACAAACTTTCAGTTTTCACACTACACGTGTCAACCTTCAGTTGCCACGCTTCTAGTGCAAATCATATGTGTAATAACCTTTCTTTTTCAGTTACTATAGTAATTGTCCTTAGGACTGACGACCGTGATTTCCCCCAAATCTCAAATACGTAATTACCGCTAGTTAATTGTTAACGTAACGGCTGCACATTTACTTTCTTTATTAACTTTACCCCTTTTCAAAGTTAATTTCCACCAGTTTCATTAGCACATTTCCTTTCATTTAGATGTAACCCTTTCCTCCCTCTTTACCGACAGGTTAACTTCGGTGACGATTGCTTTTCCAAAACTCCCATTAGGTACACGCGGTTTCATTTTTCACTGTCATTAAGGTCGGTAAGTGAGGGGGAGGTTACAAATTGACGGAGGACATCGAAAAAGTTCAACATATGACAGCTTGTCTTGTATTATCGCAAGATAGGGGAGATAATGCGAAGGATACGATATACGAATTGGGATGGTAAACATTACAACGAAGGCGTTTTTCATTGTGGACGGATCTTCTCGCGAAGTTAAAATCACCAACTTTCTACTCAGTGTATGAAAATATTTTGTTGGTGCCCACCTACATATGGAGAAATGATCAACATAATAAAATAAGAGAAATCAGAGCTCGCACACAGAGATTTAAGTGTTGGTTTTTCACGTGCGCTGCTCCAGTGTGGAGCCGTAGATAAATAACTTGAAGGTGGTTCGATGAACCCTCTGCCAGGCAGCCAGTTGTGAACTAGGAGTAATCACGTAGATGCAGGTGTAGATGTAGACTATTTGAACGCAGATCTATAAGGCACTTCGGGAAAATAATTGTGTACGGATATCTAGAAGAAATGCTCACTTAGACCGCCTTGTACAAAGAGCTAACATTGTAAGATCAGTAAAAATAAAATAGCCTGTCTCGGACACGTTGTTAGGAATGGAAGCTCAGACGAGGATAAAGGAACAGTGAGTGCTCTAAACAAGACTGAAGGAGATATATCAATAGGTATTAACTGGGAGAAGAATGAAAGTAAGTGGACAGACGACGTCGAAGAGGATATAAAAGATCCTGGAAATTACGACGGTGACGAAGATCTGCATTGTGGATGACGGACTGGTGGACATTTGTTGAAGAGGGTATGACTCATACGCTTTGTAATGTCTTGAGAAGCAGAAATACTAAATAGACCGTAAATCGTCAGTTGGAGGTGCAAATCATTATTCGGAAAACGATTGTGGATTATAATTCGTTCACAGAAGAAGGAGAACAATTTGCATATTTGGTAGGTCAGGTGGCTTGGATTGTAATTTATTTGACGCTAGTGGGAAGGAAGGAAGGAACGAAGGAGGGAAGATTATGCTTCAGCGTTCCATCGACGACGAGGTCGTTTAGCAAGGATTCGGAATTAAAATCTGTCATGCCCTTTCCGAAGGACCCATTCGGGCATTTGCCTTAGTTGATTTAAGGGAACGTTGGTAAACATAAATATGAGTTGCCTAGCGGGGATCTGATTCGGCGTACTTCTGAAAGCGGATCCGGTGTCCTACCTTTCCGACATCTCCCTCGGTTGAGAGACGGAGGTTCCGGGTTCGACCCTTGAAAGACGCAGTTTGTTTATTCATGTTTTTGAAATTTATGTGGGCGTTAACTGCATCGTACTTGCGCTCTAAATGACACTAAATGTTTTCTAAAAGGTTTCTCCTGCTCATGCTCAATAATGTTCATGACTGGGGAGTTTGGTGGCCAGCAGAAGTGTTTAAACTGAGAAGAGTGTTCCTGGAGCCACTCTGTAGCAGTTCTGGACATGTAGGGTGTCGCGTTCTCCTGCTGGAATTTCCCAAGTCCGTCGGTATACACAATGGACACGAATGGATGCAGGTGATCAGACAGGACGCTTGCGTACGTGTCACCTGTCAGACTCGCGTCTAGACGCGTCAGGGGTCCCGTGTCAGTCCAACTGCACACACTACACACCGTTAAAGAGCCCCCATCAGTTTCAAAAGTACCTTGCTGATATGCATGGCCCATGGATTCATGAGGTTGTCTCCTTAACCGTAGACGACCATCCGTTTGAAAGGAGACTCGTCCGACCAGGCAACATGTTTCCAGTCATCAACAGCTCAATGTCGTTGTTGACAGGCCCAGGCGAGGCGTAAAACTTTGTGTCGGCCAGTCATCAAGGATACACGAGTGGGACATCGGCTCTGAAAGCTCTTATCGATAATGTTTCGTTGAATGGTTCGCACGCTGACATTTGTTGATGGCCCAGTTCTGAAATCTGCACAAATTTGCGGAAGGGTTGCACTTTTGCCACGTTGAACGATTTTCTTCAGTCGTTGCTGGTCCCGTTCTTGCAGGATCTTTTTGTGGCCGCAGCGACTTACTTCTTTTTGGTGGGGGTGGGAGAGGGGGGGGGTGATCCTGTATGGTACCACCAGGGTTCGAAGTGGTGGCACCATGTTTTGTTTCCAGAGACCACTCGGGACAGAAACTCATTCCCTTCCTTTGCATAGAGCTGCAGGTGTTCTAATGACAGAGCACCATCCGACATGTTTCCTGTGCTGGTTGAAGACTGTGCAGCACCCATTTGGGGAACACTTTGCGAAATTTCAGTCCATTCTTAAAGATGTTGTGAACACTTCCGACGATCAATCCGACATTTGCGGCAATGGCCGCAACCGCCACTCGCCGGTCTTGAGTGAATGAGAGCATCCACCTGGTGATGCGATGATGCGTTCCAGACTGTGCATCATCGGCCTACGACATCCACTCTTCCCTGAATACTTTGCCACACCTTGATCCACACAACGGACATGCAGTGGTCTCCGTTCACTGGTGCCATTCTCCGACGAATTTTCGTTGCCCGCACTCCTTCCACTGGAAGGAAAGGCACTGCATCCATTTGCTTTTTATTTATTTATTTATTTATTTATTGTTCCGTGGGACCAAATTAAGGAGAAGTCTCCATGGCCATGGAACGAGTCAATACATGAAATTATAACACGATAGTAGAAACAGATAAAATGAAATACAAGAAAAGTATTCAGGCGACATTTCGTAAGTTTAAATAAACAAAGTCAACAATGTAACACTGAAATTTTCTTAATTTTTCAGCTCTTCCAGGAGCTCCCCGACAGAATAGAAGGAATGAGCGACGAGGAAACTCTTCAGTTTGGACTTAAAAGTGTTTGGGCTCCTGCTAAGATTTTTGAGTTCTTGTGGTAGCTTATTGAAAATGGATGCAGCAGAATACTGCACTCCTTTATGCACAAGAGTCAAGGAAGTGCATTCCACATGCAGATTTGATTTCTGCCTAGTATTAACTGAGTGAAAGCTGCTAACTCTTGGGAATAAGCTAATACTGCTAACAAAAAAAGACATTAAAGAAAATATATACTGTGAGGGCAATGTCAGAACTCCCGGACTATTGAACAGGGGTTGACAAGAGGTTCTCGAACTTACACCACATATAGCTCGAACGACCCGTTTTTGAGCCAAAAATACCCTTTTTGAATCAGAAGAATTCCCCCAAAAAATAATACCATATGACATAAGCGTATGAAAATATGCGAAGTAGACTACTTTTCGTGTTGAACTGTCACTTATTTCGGATACTGTTCTAATGGTAAATAAAGCAGCATTTAGTTTCTGAACAAGATCCTGAACATGGGCTTTCCACAACAGCTTAGTATCTATCCGAACGCCTAGGAACTTGAACTATTCCGTCTCGCTTATAATATGCCCATTCTGTCTGATCAAAATATCGGTTCTTGTTGAATAGTGACTTAGAAACTGTAAAAACTGAGTCTTACTGTGATTTAGCATCAAATTATTTTCCACAAGTTACGAACTTATTTCATGAACTACATTATTTGATACTGTTACAATATTACACACAAGATCCTTCACTACCAAGCTGATGTCATCAGCAAACAGAAATATGCTTGAATCACCTGTAATACTAGAAGGCATATCATTTATATAAATAAGAAACAGCAGTGGCCCCAGCACCGGCCCTTGGGGAACGCCCCGCTTAATAGTGCCCCACTGGGACTGAACATCACTACCACTCTCAATATTGCGGAGAATTACCTTCTGCTTTCTGTTCTTAAAGTAAGAGGCGAACCAATTGTAAGCTACTCCCCTTACTCCATAATGGTCCAACTTCTGCAGTAATATTTTGTGGTTAACACAGTCAAAAACCTTCGTTAAATCGAAGAAAGCACCTGGCGTTCGCAACCTTTTATTTAATCCGTCCAAAACCTCACAGAGAAAATAGAATATAGCATTTTCAGATGTTAAGCCATTTCTAAAACCAAACTGTACATTTGACAGCAAATTATGTGAATTTAAATGCTCCAGTATCCTTGTATATACAACCTTCTCGATAACTTTAGCAAACACCGATGGCATAGAAATAGGTCTATAATTGTCAACATTATCCCTGTCTCCCTTTTTATAAAGTGGCTTCACTACCGAGTACTTTAATCGGTCAGGAAACCGACCACTCCTAAAGGAAAAGTTTCAGACATGGCTAAGTACTGGGCTAACATACATAGACAATACTTCAGTATTCTGCTAGATACCCCGTCATATCCATGAGAGTTCTTGGTCTTTAGTGATTTAATTATTAACTCAGTCTCCCTCTTGTCAGTATCATCTTCTTCTGAAGCCTCCGTTTCTCTGTTGCCAGTACGATCGAGTGCAGTAGACGGTCGAAGCGGGCGTATGCTCGCTCTGACGTCACGTGAGTGTGGGCCCGTGCCCCTTTGGCATCGATCTTGGGATCTCAACGCTCTCAAAGAGACCGCATCTTCTTTCGTAGGCCATGACACTGCGGTCCTTTCAGCAGTTGTCATTTTACAGCCACCGCCTAATTTCTTTTTTAATATTCCTTATATACCGTTGCTGTTGTTGTTGTTATCTTCAGCCCTGAGACTGGTTTGATGCAGCTCTCCATGCTACTCTATCCTGTGCAAGCTTCTTCATCTCCCAGTACCTACTTCAACCTATACCCTTCTGAATCTGCTAAGTGTATTCATCTCTTGGTCTCCCTCTACGATTTTTACCCTCCACGCTGCCCTCCAATAGTAAATTGGTGATCCCTTGATGCCTCAGAACATGTCCAACCAACCGATCCCTTCTTCTAGTCAAGTTGTGCCACAAACTCCTCTTCTCCCCAATCCTATTCAATACTTCCTCATTAGTTACAGGATGTACCCATCTAATCTTCAGCGTTCTTCTGTAGCACCACATTTCGAAAGCTTCTATTCTCTTCTTGTCCAAACTATTTATCGTCCATGTTTCACTTCCATAAATGGCTACACTCCACACAAATACTTTCAGAAACGACTTCCTGACACTTGAATCCATACTCGATGATAACAAATTTCTCTTCTTCAGAAACGCTTTCCTTGCCATTGCCAGTCTACATTTTACGTCCTCTCTACTTCATCATCAGTTATTTTGCTCCGCAAATAGCAAAACTCCTTTGTTACTTTAAGTGTCTCATTTCCTAATCTAATTCCCTCAGCATCACCCGACTTAATTCGACTACGTGCCATTATCCTCGTTTTCTTTTGTTGATGTTCATCTTATACCCTCCTTTCAAGACACTGTCCATTCCGTTCAACTGCTCTTCCAAGTCCTTTGCTGTCTCTGACAGAATTACAATGTCATCGGCGAACCGCAAAGCTTTTATTTCCTCTCCATCGATTTTAATACCTACTGCGAATTTTTCTTTTAAAGTTAACTAATGTTCTTCTATCGGCTAACGCTCCGACTTTTGATAAAGAAAATAACCTCGGAATGCTTGACAGGTGTTCCGTACCACAGTCCGGAACCTGCCGCTCCATCAGGCGCGTGGGAGGGCCCGCCACGTGCACGGAGTGAGCATCACGGGTGCTTCCGTCCGGCCCGGCCTGCCATAAGCGCAGCCGTGACGTCACTTCCGGGTCGCACCTGTTGGCCGCCAACTTCCGGCCGCCCCGATTGCGCAACAGGCGGGTTCAGCGGCCCACGGCCGCACGCACAAGCTCGGCCGCCGCCCACGCCACCAGCCGGCCAGCCCACAGGTGCGTGTGTGTGTGTGTGTGTGTGTGTGTGTGTGTGTGTGTGTGTGGGCGCGCTACACGTAACCCTGCTGCGGCCTCTACAAGGACGCGCTCTGACATAAGCCTCGGGCCGATCTGTAAGACAGACGGACATCCAGGTGGAGGTACAGTTAACACGTACACTACTGGCTATCACAACTGCAATACCACAAGGGGACCGTGAAACTGTGGTGTGCGTACTGTAAGACCTTCGGTACACACACCATCAGATTATTTGACCTGTCGCTCTAACGAAGTAGGCGAGTGTCAGCAATATGTCTCGTGGTCTTATCGTGGCGTGTTTATCTTCTGCCGTTAGGTCAGACGATAGAAATGCCACTTGCACGCTTAGAGTAGCAGATTGACGGTGACCAACTTTAAACAGAACTTGATTAAGTTTCACACACATTTATTAAAATAATAACAAGCATAAAAATTACTTAACTTGGTTCTGGATGCTATTTACAATTGACAATCTGAAGTTCCTTTGGTACTGGTACGTTAATTTTATTCTCACATATATCTCTGATACTTGACAAAAGTGTCTATACATTTATCTTCATGGCTATGTACAGGAATTTGGTATTCTTATTAGGCGCAGACTGACACTTGACTATAGACTGGTACAGACAAATGTAAAACTTGTACAGACTGGTACAGACTAATGCAGACTGGTACAGACTGGTGCAGACTGGTACAGACTGGTGCAGACTGGTACAGACTGGTGCACACAAATGTAGATTGACTAATCGGAGGTCTGTACACTCGTTATAATACCTCGCGTGTTCATGTATCACTGCACGAGTGTGATCCACGAGGAGAAAAGGTTCTACGTTAGCAGCAATCTCATTGGCTGCGTTACATATTAGTACGTGGATCGGCGGAAGCAGAATTTGGTCCGTCTCTATGGCAGCGCCATCTCGTAGTGCGGAGACGGACGAGCGCTGCGCCTGCGCTGTTGAGCTTAGCACGGCGCGCTCTAGTGGGAAAGTTGTGTACGCGCTGAGTACGTGGAACTATGTACACAACAGAAACAAACGTCAATTTGGTATTAATTGTAAGAATGCCAGACATTTCCCACGTCGGACATTTGCCACACTTGCTCCTTCGCCAGGTGGCTTGAGCAGCGATCCCTCAGGTAAGGGACACCCTTCCTCGTACTACTTCTGTCCGCTTTCAAACCACAGTCTCCACATCTTACTCGATACAACCAGTATGTAAGGGACCTTGGCCAAATACAGAGCTTCTTTTCCGAAATATAAATATTTATAAATTTTGGAAAATGAATGCAATACCGACGATTATGTCAGTATGTAATTAGTTCTGCCAAGTATAAATATAGATCCCTGTGTCTGCAACAAGAGCAACAAGGGCAACAAGAAAGGAACGATGTAAAGAGAATGCGAATGTACGCTAATCATTTCTTTTTCATGACTATATTTGTGCCTACTTTAATTACTACAACTGCATGCCGAAAAGACAATAAGGAAACATGAAACTGGTATCTGAATGTTTGGAAAGAAGAATGACATACTCCATATTAGTTTACTCTCTGAACTCGGATATCCCTTGCAGCGAAACATTAATTAATAAAGCGTAGCAGGACAATGTTCAAAACATGACTGAAAATACGTTCACTAAATACAGATAAGAACATCTATGACTGACATATCATCTAAAGTTGACATACAATTTTAAGATGTTAGAAATAAGGAAATGACGTAATACATAATGCTATTTTTGTAACGTACGTTGATGTTCTACATTGTTTAGCTCTGGTATTTACAGGGTTACAGAGAAAGCGTAATAGGTTTTGAAGGGAAAAGCCGTAATTGTGATGATCTGCACTGCAACAGAAACAAGAAGCACAACTTAAGCAAACATAATGTAATATGTGTTCCAGCTCACAAGCGACATTGAAGCAGATAGTTCCTGTGACTTAGTATGGGAAGAGGTTATATCCGACAACCGGAATAAATTAATAACTGGCTCCTTTTACCGACCCCCTGTCTCAGATGAAACAGTTGCTGAACAGTTCAAAGAAAACTAGAGTCTCATCACAAATAGGTACCCTACTCATACAATTATAGTTAGCAGTGACTTCTATCTACCTTCCGTATGTTGACAAAAATACATTTTGAGACCCTATTGTAGATGGAAAACAACTTCCGTAATTGTTCTAAATGCTTTTTTAAAAATTGTTTTGAACAATTAGCTCACGAGGCCATTTAAATTGTAAATGGTTACCAAAACACCAAAACACACTTGACCTCTTAGCCACAAATAATCCTGAGCATCACGACGGATACAGGGATTAGTAAACACACAGTCGAGTGAGGCTCAATTCCGTGACAAAGAAATTCACCAAAACTGAACGCGAAATATATCTATTTATAAAAGCAGTTAAAAATTTGGTTGACGTCTTTCTAAGAGACAGTCTCAAATCTTTCCAATCTATGTAAGTGAAGACCATATGTGGCTTAAGTTTGAAGAAATAGTATCCACAGCACTCGAGAGACTCATACCAAACGAATTAATAAGAGACGGAACTGATCCCCCGTGGCACACAAAACACGACAGAAGCTGCTGCAGGAGCACCGAAAGAGGCACGTATCATTTAGATGAACGGAAAATCTCCAAGATTGGAGCAGTTTTATTGAGGCTCGAAATTTGGCGTGGATTTCATTGCGAGATGCATTTAATAGTTTCCTCAATGAAACTCTCTCTAGAAATGTGACGGAAAATCCAAAGAGATTCTGGTCCTATGTTAAGTAAATTAGTGGAAAGGCTCAGTATGTACCTTTACTGCGCGACAGCGATGGTAATGTTACTGATGACAATGCAGTGAGGAGGAGGAGGAGGGGGAGACAACGGACCCAACCCTTCGGAGCAGGTAAAATCGTGGCAAACGTCCGGCGTGGCAAATGTCCGGCGTGGCAAATGTCCGGCGTGGCAAATGTCCGGCGTGGCAAATGTCCGGCGTGGCAAATGTCCGCACACCAAATGTAATATACATTTGGGGATGCAACTGGTCAGCATTTCATCGCAACAGCGTCAACTATATAGGAGTAACACCATCTACATTCTGTACTATGGTATCCGACGAAAAGTTCCGAGACTGATTTTATTCCTGGGGTATAAGCGGCGTCAGTGCAGTAACTTTGGTTGCAGCTTGAACTAGCAACTTTAGACACTGCTGTGCATTTGACCAGTCAGTTCTAAGCTGGAAAGAGTGGTTAAGTAGTGGATGGGCTGTGTAGTGTATCGAAATTATTTTGTCACAGATCACAATAGAGCTATAAAATGGACATGTCCAGATCTAGTGTTCAAGACATTTTCCAGAATGCTTTAAAGGAGGCAAAAGTCTGTGCAAGGTGTGTACTGCACCCCTTCACTCCTGAAAGAAAAGGACTACGTATGGGACACTTGCTCCGACTTGACTGCAGTGAAAAATACGGACAGTTCTTCTCTGAAAAAAAAAAAACCCATTGCGGGTCATGAGACTCCGTGTTATCAATAGGAACCTACCACAAAACGGCAAACGACAGAATGGGTCTCCGATCTTTCGAGAAGACCAAAGAAGATGCAAATGTAATGCACGAGTTGAACAACATACCCAAAAGAACGATTTTTCTCACTGTTTCAGTCAGTTGCATGAAGGTTCTATGACACTCACTTCTCACGGATTTGATACCCATGCTCAGAAAGCAGTTTTCGTTGGACAGGAGAGAGGAATGGTCGAAGGCATCTAAAATCAAAGGCAGTAATCAGCAGTAATTCATCCCACCATTCTAAGACTACTGTGATATATTAACGAGATTCACGGCTGAAATGTTATCATTGGAAGTTCAACAAACATCTGTATTGGCTCAACCTCAGCGCCGCTTCTCTATATGGTTGCGGAGAGAAAGAAGCTCCAAACGTCATATTCCTACACTATCCTCGGAACATGTATCACATAAATGTCCTTGAATGTAACAGTCGCGTTCTTGGTCAACAGTTCCCAAGCAGCCTCGAAACTTTGTTAGCATCCAACGATGTTGTTGTTGTCTTCAGTCCTGAGACTGGTTTGATGCAGCTCTCCATGCTACTCTATCCTGTGCAAGCTTCTTCATCTCTCAGTACCTACTGCAACCTACATCCTTCTGCAGCTGCTTGGTGTATTCATCTCTTGGTCTCCATCTACGATTTTTACCCTCCACGCTGCCCTCCAATGCTAAATTGGTGATCCCTTGATGCCTCAGAACATGTCCTACCAACCGATCCCTTCTTCTTGTCAAGTTGTGCCACAAACTTCTCTTCTCCCCAATCCTATTCAACGCCTCCTCATTAGTTATGTGATCTACCCATCTAATCTTCAGCATTCTTCTGTAGCACCACATTTCGAAAGCTTCTATTCTCTTCTTGTCTCAACTATTTATCGTCCACGTTTCACTTCCATACATGGCTACACTCCATACAAATACTTTTAGAAAAGACTTCCTAACACTTAAATCAATACTCGATGTAAACAAATTTCTCTTCTTCAGAAACGCTTTCCTTGCCATTGCCAGTCTACATTTTATATCCTCTCTACTTCGACCATCATCAGTTATTTTGCTCCCCAAATAGCTAAACTCCTTTACTACTTTAAGTGTCTCATTTCCTAATCAAATACCCTCAACATCACCCGACTTAATTCGACCACATTCCATTATACTCGATTTGCTTTTGTTGATGGTCATCTTATATCCTCCTTTGAAGACACTGTCCATTCCGTTCAACTGCTCTTCCAAGTCCTTTGCTGTCTCTGACAGAACTACGATGTCATCGACGAACCTCAAAGTTTTTAATTCTTCTCCATGGACTTTAATACCTACTCCGAACTTTTCTTTTGTTTCCTTTACTGCTACCTCAATATACAGATTGAGGTCGGCTTCTACCAATTTTTTCATTCGTCTGTAAAGAATTCGCGTTAGTATTTTGCAGCCGTGACTTATTAAACTGATAGTTCGGTAATTTTCACATCTGCCAACATCTGCTTTCTTTGGGATTGGAATTATTATATTCTTCTTGAAGTCTGAGGGTATTTCGCCTGTCTCATACATCTTGCTCACCAGATGGTAGAGTTTTGTCAGGGCTGGCTCTCCCAAGGCCGTCAGTAGTTCCAATGGAATGTTGCCTACTCTCGGGGCCTTGTTTCGACTTAGGTCTTTCAGTGCTCTGTCAAACTCTTCACGCAGTGTCGTATCTCCTATTTCATCTTCATCTACCTCCTCTTCCATTTCCATAATATTGTCCTCAAGTACATCGCCCTTGTATAGACCCTCTATATACTCCTTCCACATTTCTGCTTTCCCTTCTTTGCTTAGAACTGGGTTTCCATCAACGCTCTTGATATTCATAGAAGTGGCTCTCCTTTCTCCAAAGGTCTCTTTAGTTTTCCTGTAGGCAGTATCTATCTTACCCCTAGTGAGATAAGCCTCTACATCCTTACATTTATCCTCTAGCCATCCCTGCTTAGCCATTTTGCACTTCCTGTCGATCTCATTTTTGAGACCTTTGTATTCCTTTTTGCCTGCTTCATTTACTGCGTTTTTATATTTTCTCCTTTCATCGATTAAATTCAATATTTCTTCTGTTACCCAAGGATTTCTACTAGCCATCGTCTTTTTACCTACTTGATCCTCTGCTGCCTTCACTACTTCATCCCTCAGAGCTACCCGTTTCTCTTCTACTGTATTTCTTTCCCCCATTCCTGTCAATTGTTGCCTTATGCTCTCCCTGAAACTCTGTACAACCTCTGGTTTAGACAGTTTATCCAGGTCCCATCTCCTTAAATTCCCACCTTTTTGCAGTTTCTTCAGGTTTAATCTACAGTTCATAACCAATAGAGTGTGATCAGAGTCCACATCTGCCCCTGGAAATGTCTTACAATTTAAAATCTGGTTCATAAATCTCTGTCTTACCATTATATAATCTATCTGATACCTTCTAGTATCTCCAGGATTCTTCTATGTTTACAACCTTCTTTTATGATCTAACGATATAATAACATATAAATTACTGTACGAATCCGTCAACAATGACATCAGTATATGGCTCTCTGCGCTCCTAATCTTTTGTCTTGGTACTTAGAATGCCAGGGGAAAATAAAAGCTCAGTTTGTATTGTATTGTGTGTTAACCGGAGACCTAGAAACGACGGAGAGGCTCCGTCCCCGCCGCAGCCGCAGTGGTCCACAACCCCACGACGACTACCGCAGTCCACTTCACCCCTCCGCCGCCCCACACCAAACCCAGGGTTATTGTGCGGTTCGGCCCCCGGTGGACTCCCCAGGGAAAGTCTGACACCAGACGAGTGTAACCCCTATTCGCGTGGTAGAGTAATGGTTATGAACGCATACGTGGAGAACTTGTTTGCGCAGCAATCGCCGACATGTTGCAACCGAGGCGGAATAAGGGGAACCAGCCCGCATTCGCCGAGACTGATGGAAAACCGCCTAAAAACCATCCTCAGACTGGCCGGTTCACAGGACCTCGACACAAATCCGACTGGCGGATTCGTGCCGGGAACCAGGCGCTCCTTCCCGTCCAGAAAGCCGTGCGTTAGACCGCACGGCAAACCGGGCGGGCATAAGCTCAGTTTACTTTACTGTATTCCCACGCGCTACTCAGCAGAATATGGAACACAAACCCTATAAATGTATGACGCTATGTACCTCCTGTAATATGTATGTGTCTCAGTACTGGTGTAACTATATGTATAGGTACAATACCCAAATCTGGTTCTTATACACTGTTCTCCTGTTATGTCTAGATGGTACTTGTAGACCTGCACAAATATGCAAGTCTATATCCGCAGCTTTTGAAACAGTTGTTACAGGGCATAGAAAAGAATACTTTATTGTTCATTTAGATACATAGTCATTAATATGGATTGCATTGGAAATATAACAAATGTGTACCAACGGCGAACTGTAATTTCTTATTCTGTTACAAGTATAATTTTTGTAACACACTGTCTCGTGTATGCTGGGTCACATTTTGATCTTGTTTACTTGTTTTAATATGTTGTTACATGTCAGAATCGATCCTTCATTAAGCCTTTGTAACTTCGTGCCAGGGCACGACATAAACTAAAGCCTACTCTGTGCTGTCACAACAATTATGCCGTTTCTAGTGCTGAGATGGCTGTGTGGGCTCGTTCCGAAAGCCAGCAAATTGTAAAGAAGGATCTGCGCGTTGTTGTCAAGTGGGGGGAGACTATGTAGAGCATCTGAAGCATTAAAACTGCCGTGTTTACTTTTCTTTATTTTTTATTAAACCAGTGTCGAAACTTTTTCGACAGATGGGGGTATACAGGGTGTTACAAAAAGGTACGGCCAAACTTTCAGGAAACATTCCTCACACACAAAGAAAGAAAATATGTTATGTGGACATGTGTCCGGAAACGCTTACTTTCCATATTAAAGCTCATTTTATTACTCCTCTTCAAATCACGTTAATCATGGAATGGAAACAGACAGCAACAGAACGTACCAGCGTGACTTCAAACACTTCGTTACAGGAAATGTTCCAAATGTCCTCCGTTAGCGAAGATACATGCATCCAACCTCCAACGCATGGAATCCCTGATGCGCTGATGCAGCTTGGAGAATGGCGTTTTGTATCACAGCCGTCCACAATACGAGCACGAAGAGTCTCTACATTTGGTACCGGGGTTGCGTAGACAAGAGCTTTCGAATGCCCCCGTAAATGAAAGTCAAGAGGGGTGAGGTCAGGAGAGCGTGGAGGCCATGGAATTGGTCCGCCTCTACCTATCCATCGGTCACCGAATCTGTTGTTGAGAAGCGTACGAACACTTCGACTGAAATGTTCAGGAGCTCCATCGTGCATGAACCACATGTTGTGTCGTACTTGTAAAGGCACATGTTCTAGCAGCACAGGTAGAGTATCCCGTATGAAATCATGATAACGTGTTCCATTGAGCGTAGGTGGACGAAACTAAAATGAGCTCTAACATGGAAATCAAGCGTTTCCGGACACATGTCCACATAAAATCTTTTCTTTATTTGTGTGTGAGGAATGTTTCCTGAAAGTTTGGCCGTACCTTTTTGTATCACCCTGTATATCAGAAGCTTATGCAGCGGGTTTCTCATTCAGGAATCGCATTTGAGTGTTGATGAATTCTTCTCGGGTTATCAGCCGAGTGGTGGCGTCGTCTTGTCGCAACGTTTCGATGAGTTTCGCACCCGAGAAGAATTCATCATTGGAATACGCCGAGAAATACTGCAGTCGCATTTGAGTGGTGTTTGTTTGTGAGAATACCGTGTTGTGCCTCCTCTAAGGAGAAGATTCGTCTACCAGCACGTGTAGCCACTATATAGACTTAGGGACGTAGCGTGTCTGCGGTTTATCGTGTAATGATGTCCCGCAACTGTTTTAAGAATAGGAATCGAAGAGTTCAGGAGAGTGCTATTTAGCGACATTCTGAATCTTAATGCTGCTACGTGACTAGCGCCCGAAAGGGCAAACATGTAGTCAGCTCGGCCGTGCAAGATCGTACAGCCACGTGCGCGGTGCGTCGACGTCTGGAACATCACAGACTAAAAGCACGGTGACGTTTGTTGCGACTTCTCTTGAGGCGGCGTGACGTCAGCCGAATGTCCAACGTCACCATTGCACACGACAGTGGCGCCGTATTGTGTCTTTGGGCGCGTCCTAGTCCCGCGTACCGATGGACGTAACCGGGCGTGGAGATTCCGACGAGAATAAGCGTTGGCATATTGCATTCGTCATCATCGTACGGGCTTAGCAACTCTCGTGTCATCTCTGGTACTCAGAGCAGCAATTTGGGACGTGACTGCGCTGTATGTTTGAAGTCTCCGTGCTGTTGTCTTTCAACGAGGTAACGCAACACATCTTACCGCCGACCTGGTCTACCTCGATGTAGAGGGACCAGCACGTTCTTCAGGTCTGTCGCCCACTGAAAACATCTGGTCGTGGGTTGCCGAGAGACTGATCAGCCACAACTCGCTAGCAGCTGCGGTTGATTAACTCTGTCATACAGCTGGAAGCAGCATGGGATGACGTACCCCTGTCTTGTCACCCAAGCTCAGTTCGACTCGATGCCTAGACGTTTAGTGCTGTTCCGTGTACTAAATTTCCCATCCTGCATACCCCCAAACCACCTACAAATTAGTCACGTATTCTGCCTGCTATATGTTATACGCAAGGTAAATGTAAATTTGTTATTTGCTATCCGTTCTAGTACTGCAATTTCAATGCTCAGCTTGGTATGATGTGGTTATCTCTGTATCAGGCGCATTACAATATAAGAAAGGTTTTCGCCAATCGTGGTTCATCTAACTATTAATCATCAGTGACTCAGTACCACAACGACACTTACTAGCAACAGTAGTATCATATGGTGTATCAAGAGAAATTTGTGACCAGGTTGAAGACTTTTTGGTAAGGACGACGCAGCATGTTATCTTGGATTGGGACTCATCGTCAGATGTAGAAGTAACTTCGGGTGTGTCCCAAATGGTTCAAATGGCTCTGAGCAGTATGGGACTTAACATCTGAGGTCATCAGTCCCCGAGAACTTAGAACTACTTAAACCTAACTAAGGACATTACACACATCCATGCCCGAGGCAGGATTCGTACCTGCGACCGAAGCGGTTGCGCGGTTCCAGACTGAAGCGCCTAGAACAGCTCGGCCACAATGGCCGGCTGTGTGTGTCCCAGAGAAGTGTGTTGTATATTAATGACCTTGCGAACAATATTAATAATAATCTTAGACTTTTCGCAGATGATGCACTTATTTTTAATGAAGCACTCTCAAAAACAAGCTACTGAATTGAATTTGTGGTAAGGTATTATGGGACCAAACTGCTGAGGTCATCGGTCCCTAAGCTTGCACACTACTTAATCTAACTTAAACTAACTTACGCTAAGGACAACACACACACACACACACACACACACACACACACACGCACGCACACACGCACACACACACACACACACACCCATGGCCGAGGGAGGACTCGAAGCTCCGACGTGAGGAGCTGTGCGAACCGTGACAGGACGCCTGAGACCGCGCGGCTATCCCGCGCGGCAAAGAAGCTGCTGATAAGATTTCAAAGTGGTGCAAAGATGGGAAAGTTGCTTCAAATGTAAAACTGTGCACTTCACAAAAAGAAGTTGTATCCTATGACTATAATATCGATGAATCACTTTTGGAATAAGTCAACTCATACTAATACCTCGGTGTAACCCTTCGTAGGGATATGAAATAGAATAATCACATAGGCTCATTCGTGGGTAAAGCGGGTGGTAGACTTCGGTTTAATGGTAGAATAGTGGGGAAGTGCAATCAGGCTACAAAGGAGATTGCATACAAATCGCTCTTGCGACCCATTCTAGAATATTGCTCAAGTTTGAGGGACTTCTGCCAAATAGGATTAACAAGGGATATTGAACATATACAGAGAAGAGCAGCACGAACTGTCACAGGTTTGTTTGACAAGTGGGAGACAGTTAGAGAAATGGTGAAGAAACAAAAACTGGCAAACTTTTGAAGATAGACATAAACTGTCCCGGGAAACTCTGTTGACAAAGTTTCAAGAATCGGTTTCAAATGATGACTGTAGGGAAATACTACACTCCCTACATATCGCTCACATAGGGATCGTGAGGACAATATTAGATTAATTACAGCATTCAAACAATTATTCTTCCCGCGCTCCATACGTGAATAAAACGGGAATAAACCCTAATAAGTGGTACTATGGGAGGTACCCTCCGCCACGCATTTCACGATGCGTTGCGGAGTATAGATATTGATGTAGATGTCTATGTGGATATAGGTGCAATTTTTTCTAAATTTTTGCTTATATAATTGTTCTACATTTTAATTTCTATTTAGTTGAAAAGAAGCGTTGTTGTTGTTGTTATTGGTTCAAAAGTGGTTCAAATGGTTCTGAGCACTGTGGGACTTAACGTCTGAGGCCATCAGTCCCCCAGAACTTAGAACTACTTAAACCTAACTAACCAAAGGACATCACACACATCCATGCGCGAGGCGCTACAGTCTGGAACCGAGCGACCGCTACGCTCGCAGGTTCGAATCCTGCCTCGGGTATGGATGTGTGTGATGTCCTTAGCTTAGTTAGGTTTAATTAGTTCTAAGTTCTAGGCGACTGATGACCTCAGAAGTTAAGTCGCATAGTGCTCAGAGCCATTTGAACCATGCGCGAGGCAGGATTCGAACCTGCGACCGTAGCGGTCGCGTGGTTCCAGACTGTAGCGCCTAGAACCGCTCGGCCACCCCGGCCGGCAACATTTTCCATATCCACTCATTAAAACAACATAAGATAATATAATTGTCATTGGAGAAACCGATAATAAGTTAAGAGTGGTATCGCAGAGTTCCCGGTTATTACGTCTGAAACACGTATGTAACATAGCAGCGATGGCGAGGCATTGTAGCATCTGTGACCAGAGAGTATGCGCTTGACCGCGCGAGTGTTGCGAGCGGTTCTCAGTCTGTCAGTCAGTCGTTGCGAGTCTGTAGCTCTGTCTAGTTGAGGGCAGTACTCAGTTAGTAGTCGTTGAGAGCAGTTCAGTGGTAGTCGTCGTGGAGTACGCTAGTAGTCGTCATGCAGAGCAGTCTGTGGGCAACACTGGTCAAGATGCTGAATGAGGTATATTGTTAATTAAGGTAATCATCAGATAATGTAAAGTTTATTTATTGTAATTAATTTCCAACAAGTGCCCCAATAATAATTTTTATTTCAAAAGCAATTTTCCAAAAAGAATTTATTTGATTGAAGTTCCACTTCCCTTAAACAAAAGTCTCAGTTAAATTAAAAAAAAAAAAAGGAATATTATTATTTGCAATGCAGTTCCTCCAAGCTGTGCGCAAGAATAAGAGCAGAAATGTGACTAGCAGTTACAATGAGGTAAGAATTTAATTCTGATTTTTGTACAGGGCCAAAGACCGATATTTCGGTTTAATTGAATTTTCATTATCACTGAGATTTTCATTAGCACTGAATTGTTTTTCATTATTTTTGTGGGAGCTTACACCAGAGTCAGATTGCGAATTTTTGTTTAATTGTCATTGTCAGTAAACTTATTTGCTGGGAGATTACGTTAGGTTGTATTCTTGTTAACATTCAAATTATTGTCCGGTCAACATTTTTGTGGGAAGGTTTCACTTGGCTCCATTTTATTAAATATTTATGTCCTTTCTTTTAAATTTTTGTGGGGAGGTTACACTTGGCGACACCCAGTCCAGGATCGTATTTCGTTGAGAGTCTTTTGAACAACAGTCAGATATCTGCTCTTATTTGCTTAGATATAATTAGGATTTGGCGCAACGCTTTTACTAATCTTGTGACTTCCTTTCTACAGGCCAACGGCAATTCGTTGCTCTATTGTATTTGTGTGTTGCTTTTGCATTTGTGCTTATTGTTTTGTGAATAATTGTGACTATTGTAAAAATGCCGCGAAAGACTCTGAATAGTGTATCGCGAGGTATTATGAACGAAATTACTGACTTAAACAACGTGACCGATAGGACTTGTGACACGCAGTGTCATGATGACAATCCTGCGTTCACTAACAATCAGTGTATTCCAACCACTAATGATGACTTTTGTCTTAATGATGAACGAACGAACTCGATTGTGTCTTCTGTTGATTTGACGACAATCGATGATGCGGAACGCTCTATTGTAATGAGCGATGCCCAGCCTAACATACCCGATTTGGAAAATTCAAGTAACGTACCGAGAAATTTTTCTAATGAAAATGGACAGTGTACTGAAAGTACGACTGATCTATTTAATTCCGAAATAGTGTCCAACAGTGTACATTTGACTGGCAAACCTTTTTGTGAGTCTCAGAATAACCAAATGGTTATAGAAAGCGAAACAATTTCAGATCCACCATTAAACAGCACAGATAATAGAAATGCTAATTTAGGCTCGGATCCAATTTTGGCAATACTGCTACAATTTAGGGAAGATTTCAAACAACAGAATGAAAGACAAGACAAAAATCACAAAGAACTTAGTGAACAGATCAAACAACAGAACGAAAAACAAGACAAACTTAGTGAACAGGTCAAACAACAGAACGAAAAACAAGACAAACTTAGTGAACAGGTCAAACAACAGAACGAAAAACAAGACAGGTTAAATGAAAAATTAGACGACAATTCCAGACAGCTTAGTGAACAAATTAGAGCCGTTGCCGCGCAGTGTCATGACACTAAGGAACAGTTGCGCGTGGAAATTGAGGCTTGTTCACGAAAAAATAGCGAAGAAATTAAGTCTGTTGCGCAGGAATTAAGGGAAATGCAAACTGCCGCAACAGAAACACTCAGAGACGAAATTAGCGGAGTCGCTAAACAATGCTCTGATAAGGCTACACAATTACGCGACGAGTTTAAAGCAATGACAGCAGAACTTTCGCGCACAATGGATGAAAAGATAGACGCGAAATTCGAACAGCAGAACACTCAGATTAACGAGCGCTTTAATCAGCACATAGAAAACAGTAATACGCGTTTCCGCAAATTTATTCAGGATCAAAATAAAGTCAAACGTCAAGTCATGGAAACAATCACTGCACAGAGACAGGAAGACAAACGTAAAATGTTCGCGAAAGCGAAGACGTATGTAGACAATAATATTACTACAGTGTCCGACGAAATTAATTCCATCAAACAGTCGAACACAGAATTACGTGACGAAATTTCCAATCTTAAATCAAAAACAGATACACACACAGTAGATATTCAAACAGTGACAGACAGATTCGAGCAATTAGAACTAACACAGGATTGCGATGTCATTAAAGCTGATGTTAAAAAACTGAGCGAAACTACGCGTAAGTTGCAGAAACAGATTAATGCGTCTGATTCTAAAACCGATGATCAGGCAAAAATACTGACTGAAAAATATGAAGAATTGGCCAGTCGTATTGATGCTATTGAAAGTAGTAATGATAATAAATCAGACGATACTGTACCGGTTTCATTTAACCAAACACCTGAATTTCAAAATTTGCAGCAGACAATTAATGAGATCGACTCGTCTAACAACACGTTGCGTAGAAAACTGTCAAGTTTACAGCAAGAAGTAACAGAGATTAAAAATATTTCAGTTAATAACACATCACAGCAGGCGCCACTTTTCGAACATTTGCTAGACTCACGCAGTGCATATAATTTGAGCAATTTACAGAGACTATGCGACTTAAAATCCGAAAAGCTACGCGACTTAAAATCTGAAATGACACAGACAAATAGATTCTCACACAAACGTGAACGTGTTCTCAAATTCAGTGACGAGAACGTTGATTACGAGCAATTCCTATCCGTAAGAAAAACTAAGGAATTTAATAATGACAGAGCACAAATACACGATTTGAACTGGATACGTCGATTTATTCTTGTACTTTCACCGCTATTACCTGTAACGCAGAAACTAGCTTTGAACTGGATACGACAATTTGCTCTTGAATTTTTACCAACATTTCGTGTAATGCAAAAACTTGAATTAGTATGGATACAGCAATTTATTTCTGAATTTTTACCGGCATTGCCTGTAAGGCAAAAGCTGAAAAGTATTTGCAGTGCGTAATTAACCTCAGGGGATTCATTACACTTTAATGAATATGTGCCGTAGCGAGCATAGGGCCCCGAGCTGTAGTAGTGCTATTTCATCTTTAGTTTTCTGCACTGCTGCCTTCTCTTCTACTATCCTTTATATCTATCAAAACCGCTCTTTAACTATTGCTCTACCTAGAATTAAGAATATGTAATGAAAACCCGATGTGACAAATTTTTACCGAAAGTGACAATTTTCATTAGGCACTCCAGAACTACCAGCGTAATTTTAATAACTCACAAAATCTTAATCATCAGTACGTGTAAAATTATCAGCAACAGTAAACACATTTTTGTAACAATAGACGTTTTCCACCGTAACAGCATGAAAGTCAACCGCTTAGCATACGTAACCAACAATGCAGTCTACAAGGTCAACCAAGCTTTAATGTTTCGCCGCGTGCACGTATAGTCCCTGGTACAACAAATAGTAAAGCACGGCAGCCACAATGAAATAACTACGTACAGAAAACACAGTATTTTAATTCCTATAGCAATGTGCCGTACAGAAATGACTATCATGACAAACGTAAAAATAATGAGCTCAATTTTCAGCGTACATTTAATAACAGTCGATCTTTTCAGCAGCAAGAACTTCAGCAACAACATATTATCATGAATGAACCAGACAATAGGTGTCATACATGGCGTAATACGTCAGGAAGAAATAACAGAATAGTTCAAATAGTCAAAATTCCACAGCGTCCTCCTGAAAATAATAACATGTCAGATAGAATTTAACCAGATACAGTACAGGTTGCATCTTTCAGTTACGCAAGCAATACTTTTGAATCACAGAATCTTATTCACGAAAATGTTATTTGAAACATGCTTTGTTGAATGCTCCACTTTTATCGCACCCAGATCTTACCAAAAAATTTTTCCATTGCCACCGACAGTTCTAACACCGCTTTAGGCGTACACATTTTCCAGGAAATTGAAGAAGATGGTTCAATAGTAATTAAAAACATCGCATTTGCAAGCCGCATTCTATCACCTGCTGAACGAAATTATTCCGTTACTGAACTTGAAACATTATGTGTTGTTTGGGCTTTTACGAGATTTCGGCACTTTCTTTATGGAAGACACACTACAGTTTACACAGACCACAGAGCGATACAATTTTTACTTTCAGCTAAATTCACTCACGACAGGTTAAGCAGATGGAAACTTTACTTGCAGGAATTTAATTTCACAATTGTTCACATTCCCGGCACACAAAATGTTGTAGCAGACGCATTATCCCGTTCTCTTTGCAACAATCAGCAAGACATCGCAACCAACTTCTGTAAAGCAAATTTCAGCGTAATGTACATCCAACAAGTTGCATTTGAAAATTTTATTTCGTCGTCATTACAGGACATAGCAAAAGAGCAAAGTAAAGACAACGTGTGGAAAGAAATTAAACGCCTTTGGCAAGATAAGAATAATGTTACGATTAGAAACCATTACACTGTACGCAATGACATTTTGTTTCGCCGCTCTCACCCTGACACCAACAATTGGTTATTATGTATTCCTGACGAACTGGTTAACAAATTAATCTGGTACACTCATTTAAGTTACGCACATTACGGAGCACGAAAATGTTTTCTTATACTGAGACAGAACTGTTATTTTAACAACATGGAGAAACGAATACGACGAGTTTTAGCGTCTTGTAAAATTTGCCAGAAAGCTAAATCAGACACCACTTCACATATTCCTCCTTTATATCCCATTGTACCTGTTAAATTAAGACACATGGCCGCAGTAGATATTTTTGGTCCGATTCCGAGAACTAACAGAGGTTTTTGCTACATCTTTGTCGCTGTTGAGCTCACTTCGAAATTTGTTACTTTCACTCCGTTACGCAAAGCTACTGCTAAAACTGTTTCGAAAGCATTTGTAAAACATTTTCTATTTCATGTACGGCATGTGATGAAAGTAATTTCAGACAATGGATCTCAATTTCGTAGTAGCGTATGGACACGCATGTTACGAGCCAGAAACATTTCTCCGATCTATATATCCAAGTACCACGCTTCTTCGAACCCCTGTGAAAGATTAATGAAAGAAATTGGTAAGCTGTGCCGAATATACTGCCACAAAAGACATATTGATTGGGATACACACATTCTCTCATTCCAAGATGTAATTAATTCCATTCCAAATGAATCCACTATGCTATCTCCGTCTGTTATACTGAAAAACGTTGAACCACCAAACAAAATTAAAGAATTTGTAAAATTTCCTACATCTCGTCGCTTACGACACCACGAAATAATTGACATTGCGCTGAACAACATCAAACGTGCCGCAGAGCGCCGGAGAAGACAGCAAAAACAGGTTTGTACACGCCGAGACTTTCACGTTGGACAGAAAATATTAGTACGTACACACTATTTATCCAGCAAATTAAAAGGTAAGTGCAGTAAATTTGAACTTCTATACGCAGGTCCATATCGGATTCGCAACATCCCTCACCCCAATGTTGTACACGTCGAAACTTTGAGAACCAGAAAATCGAAAGGCAATCACCATATCTCAAACATTAAACCGTTTATTGAATGAAGACACTTTATGATTCAATACACTATGATGTCATTTACTAATGCAATTATTTCACCTGACTAATTACTGATGATTATCGTATTTTTTCTTGGCAAGTGCCCGGCAAGGTAAGGTTAGCAGGTCGCTTTACTTGTCGTTACACACCAGACCGTGCACATTTTCCATTTTTTTTATGTACGATTGTATTCCAGTTTTGTCTATATGCACTGTGAAATAGTTAAGATATAACACACCCGTTGACTTTGACATTTTTTGCCCTATGATGTCTCAACATCGTGACTTTTACATTTTTTACTGCTGCATTGTGATATTCTCTGTACATTTTGGCTTTGAACACTGTCAATGTCTTTGACATATTACGTTGTCTGTCATGTTATGCTGTATGCTTAATTATATTACCGTTAATCAGTAATTACTTAGTGGGTATATAATGTAAATGCAAGACATTAATCTTTGTTCATCATTTTCAGAAAGAAATAACGTGTAAAGGAAATAAATTAAACAGAAATGGGAATTTCACCTACGGAATAGACGAAAGAGGATTCAGTAACTTTATGAGGAAGAGTAAATGGATCAGGATTAACAAGCATTAACAAGAATATACTATACTCATCGTAGAATAGCAGTCTTAACTAATTTTTTCTTTCAGAATACAAGGTGATTGATGCAGGCTGTCGGACAGAACTACACATCTTAGTTTTAGTGATGAAATATGCTAGAGATGAGGAATAGTTGTATAATGAGTAATGAAGTAATTTTTTGCAGATGATAATGAATACTGATGAATAATGATGAAGAATATGCTGTTATAAATAATGAAGTTTTTCTTTACAGGTGATGATGATAATGGAATTATGAAGTGATGAATAATGAAGTTTTTTCTTTACAGATGAGGATAATGTTGAAGTTATGTATTTATGCTACGTAGTTATTTAAGTATTTGTTGCAGTTTGTTTTGACAGCAGGTGTTATATTGCATAGTAGGATGACGGAAAGTTTTGGAAAGGACAGCTATGGAGCACATTTTATACACATTTCACTACTTGTTAATTCGAAGTTCACTACTTTTCAGCATAGTGTGCGTTTCTTCTTTCAGGTCAATAATCCATTTTATATTTTTTCCAGGAGAAGTTTTTCATGATACATACTAAACCTATTACTTATTATACCTGTACTAGCACTTACATTTTTTACCCATTTGTGTCTATTATTTATAAATGTGATCACATATACTGCCTTGTTTCATAACCTTGCTACAGCTGACTCATGACGAATGACGTAACTCATTTTTTTTCATTTACAGTGACAACCCAGAACCAATTTTTTTTCTTTTTTTTCTCTTCTTGCTTTCTCTTACAATTACCAAACGCAATGCATTGCTAACAAAAAAATGTATTACCACTCCCAAATAGTGATACCAGTTGGAGAAAGTTCTGAATAATACTGATCAACTTTGAATAGTATGTCACTTCAGTAATGACTTCGTAATGATACAAAAAAATATATGTATAAAATAATGCTTTGTAACTGGCTAATAACTGCCACGGTTTATTGTAATGAGACTACTTATAATGCCCATGCTTATTAATGCTATGACTGTAATTAGCTGATTTTTAATAATGACTTCATAATGATCTGAATGTGACTCAATGGATTGTTATTACTTCTTAATGATCTGAATAATACTGAATGATGAACATTGTTTTATTCTATTCAATACTTGATGGCCACTGAGTGCCAATAATTAATGTCAATCAATGAATTATGTTATTAATTATGCCATTAATTAGCTCTTGTTTTCAATGTTACTTTGTAACTGGAAAAGAGTGTGACTGTTTAATAATACTTTGTAATTAGGAAAAGGCTAATTATTCTTACTATATTGAAATGACAAATGATTAATTAACTATGCTGTACTTTGTAACTGGAAAAGAATGTGACTGTTTAATAATGCTTTGTAATTAGGAAAAGGCTAATGATTATTACTATTGGAATGACAAATAATTAATTAACTATGCCATACTTTGTAACTGGAAAAGAATATGATTCTTACTATATTGAAATGACAAATGATTAACTATGCTTTATAATTGGGAAAGAATGTGACTCTTTAATAATACTTTGTAATTAGGAGAAGGCTAATGATTATTACTATATTGGAATGACACATAATTAATTAACTATGCTATACTTTGTAACTGGAAAAGAATGCGATTATTTAATAATGCTTTGTAACTAGGAAAAGAAAGTTACTGATTCTATGTAAAACAATTAATGAACATTTTCTGTAATACTACATTCATGGTACAGAAATGTTCAACACTGGGCTATGAATGCCCCAAATGAAAACTGTAATTGTCAATATTATGTGACTTAATGTCCTTCACCTCATGAGCTAACTACCCTGAATTACTGCAATGTCCATTTGTCCTGTCTATCCTAGTGATCATGGAGCACTACCTTTGGGTTTGCACTACTTCTACGTTGGTGTGCCTTGTAAAAGCGTGGTGTTGACACGACATGCTGTCCACCACCATGAGCGATGAAGACGTTATTATGGTCCCACTGTTTGGTGTACCTAATGTACTGCCAAAATGAGAACATGAAATATCACTACGAGAGTTCAGTGTCTTGGCTACACTGATGAATTCTGATGGAAAAGTACTGCAAATTGTGTCACTTGGTGTTGTACTTCTGTGGAAAGATATGGACTTTCAGAACAGCTGTGTGCAATCTAAAGTGCTACAACCATGATGCAATCCTTCCCTTTCCTATCCTAATTCTTGTCACATAGTGAAAATAATTTTTTGCTAACATTATTTATGTTCATGACTATACATTTTTTTTTGATTCGCTGAACTCCAGTGCGAGTACAGTTATGTCACTTGTCGATATGATTTTTGCCATTATGTTTATTTATTGCAAAAATACCTAAGACATTTTTTCGATTTGTTCTCAAGTACAGTATGTGCACTCTTGTCTTTTATATTGTATATACATTTTTTACTATTTTTTTTAATGATATGTTCTGAACTACAGTGCATGTGCACTTATGTTGTGTGTTAATATGTTTTCTACTGAACTCCAGTGCCTGTGCACTTTTCTCATTTTTCAATATGATTTGTACTATTCTGTATATTCAATACTTCAATGCGTATGCACTTATGTCATTTGTTACTAATTGTATATACATTTCATCATTTACTGATATGTTCTCAACTGCAGTGCATGTGCACTCATGTCACTTGTCAACATAATATTTTTTTTGCCAGTCTGTTTATTTGTTCTGAATATGCTAAAGAATTTTTTCAGTGCCTGTGCACTTTGTTATCTGTCAAATAATTTGGATATACATTTTTCTGATTTGCTACTATGTTTTGTACTCACATTTTGTCTTTGTCTGATATATTTTGTACTTAGTGCGTGTGCACAACATTTAATTCATGTACTACATCTAAATATTCTGTAAGTTGTAGAAGTTTGTTAATTAAAGAAAAATTTTGCCGCGCTTGGCAAGTCCAAATGACTCACCATCGCTGCCAAATTTTTGCCCCCCCAGTGGAGGGTTATGAAACACGTATGTAACATAGCAGCGATGGCGAGGCATTGTAGCATCTGTGACCAGAGAGTATGCGCTTGACCGCGCGAGTGTTGCGAGCGGTTCTCAGTCTGTCAGTCAGTCGTTGCGAGTCTGTAGCTCTGTCTAGTTGAGGGCAGTACTCAGTTAGTAGTCGTTGAGAGCAGTTCAGTGGTAGTCGTCGTGGAGTACGCTAGTAGTCGTCATGCAGAGCAGTCTGTGGGCAACACTGGTCAAGATGCTGAATAAGGTATATTGTTAATTAAGGTAATCATCAGATAATGTAAAGTTTATTTATTGTAATTAATTTCCAACAAGTGCCCCAATAATAATTTTTATTTCAAAAGCAATTTTCCAAAAAGAATTTATTTGATTGAAGTTCCACTTCCCTTAAACAAAAGTCTCAGTTAAATTAAAAAAAAAAAAAGGAATATTATTATTTGCAATGCAGTTCCTCCAAGCTGTGCGCAAGAATAAGAGCAGAAATGTGACTAGCAGTTACAATGAGGTAAGAATTTAATTCTGATTTTTGTACAGGGCCAAAGACCGATATTTCGGTTTAATTGAATTTTCATTATCACTGAGATTTTCATTAGCACTGAATTGTTTTTCATTATTTTTGTGAGGAGCTTATACTTTCAGTCAGATTGCGATTCTCACTTTTATTGTCATTAAATTTAATTGCTACACAGGTTACGCTTTGGTTCCATTTTTATTAAATATAGTCTTTTTCTTGTAAATTTTTGTGGGCAGGTTACACGTCTTACATAGATATTATTACAGCTTCAGAAGTTCATTTCAATCCATGAGACAAACTGACTATAGGTTAATAGGTTTTTGTGTTTAGGGCAGTTAAAGACAAAGGATAAATAGCGGGACTTTCGACTCTGAGTGGCCTATTCGAGCCATGGTGTAACAATCCTAGACTGGCATTCCTTTTCCAGATTGAATCGATCGGTGCCAGTCTAAAAATTCGCGAATCGCCCGATGTCATTTTTGGCCGTATGTGCGCGGAGCGTGACTTTTACTGGTAGTTTGGTTTTTTTTATTGAATTATCCGTTATTTCTATTTCTTTATCGTATTTCATATTGATCAGAATATTCGGTATGCTTTTTGTGCAAAATTATGCAAAATAGTGTGCAGTCCAGAAAGCTAATCATCATGGCATTTATTACGATGAATTTAAATAAGAATGAGTAGAGTGTTGTATCTTGTAAAGTGAAAAACGCCGGCCGCGGTGGTCGTGCGGTTCTGGCGCTGCAGTCCGGAACCGCGGAACTGCTACGGTCGCAGGTTCGAATCCTGCCTCGGGCATGGATGTGTGTGATGTCCTTAGGTTAGTTAGGTTTAAGTAGTTCTAAGTTCTAGGGGACTTATGACCTAAGATGTTGAGTTGTTGAGTCCCATAGTGCTCAGAGCTATTTGAACCATTTTGTAAAGTGAAAAAGAATTAATGTAACAATTTATTATATGAATACAGATTTAGATTCACAAGATCGTAAAATCGCAGAGAAAATTTGGTTTCAGTCTAAACAGTAGGAATATATGTCTTTGGCGTAAGACTGTCTTTTGAGGCTGTTGGTACTGTGTGAGGCAAGCAGTTGTGATTATCAGTCGGCTCTATGATGTCATGGGGTATGTAAATTGTTTGTTGTGAATGATAAAATCATCAGTCTGAATTGAAGAGCAATGTCAAAGAGATTCTTTCAATGTGTTCCAAAGCCTGTCATGATAGTGTTTTCATTCGAGAATCGTCGCAGTTGCAGTAGTTACTCGGATATGAAGAGGGTTGCACAGGATAGAGTAGGCCGGAGAGCTGCGTCAAACCAGTGCTCGGACTGAAGGCCACAACAACAGCAACACCACCACTAACAACAACAATCAGAATATTATGTAGCAATTTCACTTCAGAACGAATTAGTGTCTTTGCACTGCTCCGTTTCTGCCAGTTATCTAACAGACTTTTATTCGTTGCCAGTTGCCTTGATGTTTTATTATGATCTGTGATAAGATATTGTCAGCTCTGTACGTTCTTAAACAAAATTTGATGGTAGAGATGGTCGAGCCCTTGCCCTGCGAAAGGCATTGGTCGCGAGTTCGAGTCTCGGTCCGGCACACACTTTTAATCTGCCATGAAGTTTCATATCAGCGAACACTCCGCTGCAGAGTGAAAATGTCATTCCGGAAAATTTGAATCACCTATGTTACAAGCTGGTGGTTGCATGGCATGTATACAAAACGCCAGTAAAAAGTGTCTGAAGTTGTGGAGCAAGGCAAGTACGGCGGTCTGCGTCACACTACTGCAGCGTTGTCAAGGTTACGAGGTCGCAGCAGATGGCGAATAATAAACACAGCTCGCAGTCTGTATAAGCAAAACTAATTGGGTCACCAGGCTTGGTTAAAACGGCGACCTTACGTCACGCCAGTTTGCTCTGGCCAGTGCAGAAAGATTCGTTGTGGAATATTAGTAAACATTAGCCCTTTCTGTGAATATCGCAGACATATGAGAGCAGTGACACAGGCAGGTGCGTTGACACCCGACTCTTGCATTTTGCAGCGCCGAGTGCGCTATTTTGAAACGTTAAATCTGGGTGTCGGACATGGATTCGAACACTGAAATTTTTAATTTGCCAGTAAGTTTCAGAAGTAAACAACTAAACTCATGACAATTAGACATTCACATACTCAAGGGGCCTGCAGCCCACCCCCCCGCCCCCCTCAGGTGGTGAATTCCCGTATTTGCCGACAGGATTGAGGTCAAGTTCGTCAGTCGGTTAGTTAGTTAGTTAGTTTTATGTCCCAAGGATCATATGCGCGATAAAACGCAATGATGTGGGGCGAGTCATTTTACATTGACGTTGCAAATCAACGTGTAAGTATGGCTACTTGCTGAAACTGATAAGATTTGTTTTATTCTGTTGCTTTATTATTATTATAGAGACGTGAGTTACTAATTCCCGCCCACCACCATTTATACATTACAGTGATAGAAAATCTTCTGCAGAATAGGAGAAGTTATCAAGGAGGAACTTTTTCATCTACATCTACATCTACATGATTACTCTGCAATTCACATTTAAGTGCTTGGCAGAGGGTTCATTGAACCACAATCATACCATCTCCCTACCATTCCACTCCCTAACAGAGCGCGGGAAAAACGAACACCTAAACCTTTCTGTTCGAGCTCTGATTTCTCTTATTTTATTTTGATGATCATTCCTACCTATGTAGGTTGGGCTCAACAAAATATTTTCGCACTCGGAAGAGAAAGTTGGTGACTGAAATTTCGTAAATAGATCTCGCCGCGACGAAAAACGTCTTTGCTTTAATGACTTCCATCCCAACTCGCGTATCATATCTGCCACACTCTCTCCCCTATTACGCGATAATACAAAACGAGCTGCCCTTTTTTGCACCCTTTCGATGTCCTCCGTCAATCCCACCTGGTAAGGATCCCACACCGCGCAGCAATATTCTAACAGAGGACGAACGAGTGTAGTGTAAGTCGTCTCTTTAGTGGACTTGTTGCATCTTCTAAGTGTCCTGCCAATGAAACGCAACCTTTGGCTCGGCTTCCCCACAATATTATCTATGTGGTCTTTCCAACTGAAGTTGTTCGTAATTTTAACACCCAGGTACTTAGTTGAATTGACAGCCTTGAGAATTGTACTATTTATCGACAGGGTGTATACGGGGACAAGGAAAAAAAATTCCCGGATTATTCCCGGATTTCTCCCGGATATCCCGTTTAAAAAATATGCTTTTTCCCGGGCGAAAAATACACTTTTTCTGTGCTAAGTGACAGTAGGTTTTCCGTAGATTTTCCCTCGGAACTGTAAAACTTATCAACTTTTGAATGGTTGACGTTTTATATAATCGCGCAGAACTTCCCGGAAAAAAAGAAAAGACGGGGCAGGGAAGTTTTGGAGAGACTTTTGATTTAAAAAAAAGGAGAGAAGTTTTGGAAAGACTTTTGATTTGCAGCAACATATACGCTGCATATTTTCGTATTACGAGAGTATAAATTCGAATTGCACCAAACACAGCGTGTTAGTTTCCGGAGCGTTGAAACCGAGGTTGCGATGTCCTTTTGTAAACGAGTCATATCTCAAGCCACGAGATCTCGCCAGCCGATGACAGCAGCTATTCAGAGCATAGGACACGTGTTATAGTCAGCCAATAGCAAGATCACTGGTTACATAGCGCGAACACACAAGATGAAAAGTTAACGGTTTACATTAATGTACACAGTACCGTATCTCTTCAAGAAAAGCTAAGCTTTCACGTATAATTTTGGTCTCTAAGATTAACACGCTACAACAGAAGCTAAGTTTTCACATGTAATATTGATTTTTTTTTTTTTTTGCATGTGTTATACTTTAAGATACATCACACAAATGTGCCAGTAAATTTAAAATTCTGACATAAATGTCTCGAAATTCTTGTAAGTGGCTGGTCCTCAAACTGTTCAGTTTTGAATGCTCTGTGATTTAGATATCCATCACACTTTCTCACACGTAACATAATTCATCTTGTGTAAAAAGAAATTTACTTTGAAAGTAACGCTTTTCTAACCACCGTTCGCAATACTATCCGGAGACTGTTAGAAATAGGTTCGATTTACCAGTTGCCATAGAGCGCCAGAAAAACAGGCATTTTTGTGCGTGTGCAACTGTATTGGTGTAGGAAGCCCGCATGTTTGTGTGTATTAAGCCTGTCAGTGTGGTTTTTGGGATGTAAATTTTCTTGGAATACCAGTACTCTGCGATCTCATTTTTGGTACTTTATTATGGCATAATGCCATATAAGGCAGAAGATGATAACGTGCACTTGAAAATCAGCTTCGCTTGGAACTAGGCAGTACTGTAGAATGAAACACTTCGTTTCAAATAAAATGACTGCCTCAGCGGAAAGATTAATAAAGCCAAATTTCTTTAGCAAACTTGCAAAATTAACTTCACTGATCTGCAAGGCGATTAATGCTTGACTGCTACAAACTTGGAAATAAAATAAAATCAGAAAACTGAAATTAATAATATATTTTTGCCCTCCGTAATTATGTGAATGTATTTTAATTCACTTGATAACTTCCGGCCACAGAAATCCGTTTAGTTTTCATTTGATTTGGGAGCTGTACACGAAGAGAAGCAGCGAAATCACTTAATGTAAACACGGGTCACGTGGAGAACCCCCTCCCCACTACAACTCTGTGCAAGCGTGAATCTGGCAGCTAGGGCGCGCGAGAAAAAATTTTCTCGTTTGCATCTGGCTGCTTGCTGCTGCTACCGATACAGCTAACAGCCAAACTTCAAGTAGCGGGAGAAGGTACTCCTTATACGCGAGTCAAATGCGCTTGCGCAACAGACCGCTGGCAATTGGTCAAACGAACCTTACGTGAACAGTTGTGACGTCATGCTCATAGCAAGCCGTTTATTGTTACGAAGAATTACAGTCTGCGCCCTACGGCCTTTGACATATTTTTGCTATTTGCAGACGCTTGTGCGTGCACGGTGTTTTGTTGTTGTAAATTGCACATTTCCTTTGCCACTAAAGTTTTATTTTTTTCCCTCTCGTTTATATTTTCTTGCTGCAGTAACATTCTTTGCTAGAGAATCAATTCTGCAGTCAAAATTACAAAAATTTAACTGAAAGCTAAAACAATGAAAAATTCCCGGAATTCCGAAAAATTCCCGGGTTTTTCCCGGTTTTCTCCCGGATGAAAAAATCCCCGGGTTTTTCCCGGATTTCCCGGTTGTCCCGGGTCGTAGACACCCTGATCGAGTAATCGAATTCCAACGGATTTCTTTTGGAACTCGTGTGGATCACCTCACACTTTTCGTTATTTAGCGTCAACTGCCACCTGCCACACCATACAGCAATCTTTTCTAAATTGCTTTGCAACTAATACTGGTCTTCGGATGACCTTACTAGACGGTAAATTACATCATCATCTGCGAACAACCTAAGAGAACTGCTCAGATTGTCACCCAGGTCATTTATATAGATCAGGAACAGCAGAGGTCCCAGGACGCTTGCCTGGGGAACACCGGATATCACTTCAGTTTTACTCGATGATTTGCCGTCTATTACTACGAACTGCGACCTTCCTGACAGGAAATCACGAATCCAGTCGCACAAGTGAGACGATACCCCGTAGGCCCGCAGCTTGATTAGAAGTCGCTTGTTTTCAAAATTTCCTTTGCTGTATGTAAAACATTTTATATCACTGAGGAAGTGATCGTAGATTTTAGCTTCAGCACTGTGCGTTCCTTTTATGCTAGAGACAACCTTAATGCGGAGTAGTGAATGTCATTTTTCTTTCTGGTAATGTAATTATGTACATCATTGTTCCTTTCGAACTGCAGTGAATTATTTACTACAAACTGCATGAGGTAATAAATATGCTGTGAAGGAGCAGTCAGAATTGCCAACTCATTAAACAGATGTCTACAAGATGATCGTGAATGAGTAGCACATATTACTCTTACAGGTGATAAGGACGCGCACACAAGGACCTTCATGTGCGTGGTCGGTCCCTCAAATTGTTCTGACACAACTTGGGGAGATAGTGATTTGTCACTCCGACGGTACATTTCGCCAACTGGATTCTTTGAGAGAAAAAACTTATTGTGACTATCGAGTGGCCCACACTGCCCACTAGTGAGAGATTCTTCGAGATTTAACACAGAGGCTCTTCATCCCCTGTAAGCATCCCCTGCATTAGTGTTTCCCCTCCACCAACCAGCATGTTGCCCTTTTGCCAAGCAGATGTAGCGCTTCATATCATTTTGCGCTGCCATCGGCGTGTTCCAGTATGTTTAGTGACTGATCAGTGCAGGCGACCTCTATCCACGTTCACATGCAATAGTGATGTACCTGTGGGAAGATGTGGCAGCCCTCCACTCCCCACGCCGAGATAAAATCGCTTTAAAGTGTAGGTCCTACAAAAATGAAGTAAAAGTAATATTTGAAAACCGTACACGTTACAGGTCCGTACTAGTGTGCGTAAGCCATTTGCCCAGATATTAAGATATCGTTCTGCCTTTTCGTTAGTCGGAGCAGGTGTTGAGGATCAACGTTCGCTTTCCCGGAGTGATAGTTTACAGTATCATTTTGTCGTGTAACATAGGAAAATGAGCACGCCGAGAATCGAACCAGGATCACATGCTTTCCGAGAGTAGTCACCTTGACAATAATGCTATCTGGACACGCCTCCAGGAACGACTCAGGATTTTTGTCATCAATGATAGTTGCTTCCATTACTTCAAAAGTACTGCAATCAAAATTCTCCAACGGACTGTTATGTGGTGAAAAACTTTCTATTGCCAAGATCGCATAAACACTTACTTATTTTCCGAAAACCGATTTCGACAGACTGGTGTGCAAAAATTGTTGTTACAACACTTGTTCAGTGTGAATTGGAACCTCATGCCAAGTTGTCATATTAGTGGATAAAATGTTGCACATTGTGCAAAGGTTTGTTAGAAATAAAACATTTACAACCTTGTGCACATGGCCATGTCCGTATATACTGGTGATTGTTAAGTCTTAAAAAACACAGTGTACAGCAAAATATACAACAGCACATCTGTTTACTTTAGCTTGACATGTATACATTGACGAACCACCTTAGACACCGTATATACTATATGTGTACGACCCTAGAAGGTTAAACGATATAATTCATTCCATAGACCCATAAAAGAGGGAATCCTCCTGGGTGTGGAACATGTCAGATAAACACATTACAAAAATGTAATTAGAAAAACTTGAGTTTCTTTAATTTTAATGATCCTGTCAATAAACAGTAAAATTATGTACATGAATTAAATTTAAACTTCTAATATTTACAGGTTTAATACTTATATCTGCTTTCATTAAATCCATCATTCAGACATTTGCTTGTTTCTTGGCTATTACAACCAAGTATTGTCAAAAATTAAAGTAAATTATTCATTTCAGTGATTCTCAGTTAAGAACAGTCAGATTATGTACAAGATTTAAAATTAAACTTCCACTGTTTACAGACTTAAGACTTACATCTGCTTTCCATACATCCATCATTCACACAATAGGTAGTTACTTGGCTGTTCCAACCAAGTATTGTCAAACATTAAGGTATAATAAATTTTCATAAAAATGGTCTACTGCACTTGTTGAGAAATTCATGGATGGAATAGAAGGAGTTGGCCACGAAAAATTCTTTTAATTATGTTTAAATTGTGCCTTGTCTGAAACTAAACTCTTAATCGTTGCTGGTAACTTATTGAAAATATGCGTTACTGGACTCCTTTCTAGCCAAGATTATGTGATTTTAAATCTTTATGTATATTGTTCTTATTCCTAATATTGATACTGTGCAGTGAGCAGTTTGTTGGAAAAAGAGATGTATTATTTACAACAAACTTCATTAAGGAACAAATATACTGAGAAGCTGTGGTTAGTATGCCCAGTACTTTGAATAGGTTTGGACATGATGATCTTGGATTTAGACTACACATTACTTTTATTATACGGTTCTGTACTCTAAAATTTTTTTCTCGGTTTGAGGAGTTACCCTAAAATATAATACCATATGACATAATGGAGTGAAAATAAGCAAAATATGCCAGTTTTTTTAATATTTATATCTCGTAAGTCTGACATCATTAGCATTGTAAACATAGACTTGTTTAGACGCCTTAGCAGTTCGTTAGTATGTCGCTCCTAACTGAATTTATTATCAAGTTGTAATCCCAAGACTTTTACATTCTCAACTTCTCCTATATCCATATCATCATATTTCCACCGATTGTCAAAAATAAGCCTTTATTTATGCGATGCTGGCTGTAGAAAGCTTTTTGCAACTTATAGCAGACCGCTCCTTCTGATTTCTCAACATGACAAATTTCAGCCGAATTGTTACGTAGTAAGCATCATAAGGGGAACTGTTTCGGCAATTATCCAGTGTAACAGGCAGTCCTCTCTAGATCTGTCACTGCGTTTGGGTCCTGAGGTTTCAGTTCAAACGGAACAGAAGAGTAAGAGGGGGTGAAGGGGAGACTAAGTTATTCGTGGCATTTCACGCACAACGGTGAATAGCTTCACTTATACACTACTGGGCATTAAAATTGCTACACCAAGAAGAAATGCAGATGATAAATAGTTATTCATTGGGCAAATATAGTATACTAGAACTGACATGTGATTACATTTTTACGCAATTTGGGTGTATAGATCCTGAGAAATCAGTACCCTGAATAACCACCTCTGGCCGTAATAACGGCCTTGATACGCCTGGGCATTGATTCAAACAGAGCTTGGATGGCGTGTACAGGTACAGCTGCCCATCCAGCTTCAACACGATACCACAGTTCATCAAGAGTAGTGACTGGCGTATTGTGACGAGCCAGTTGCTCGGCCACCTTTGACCAGACGCTTTCAATTGGTGAGAGATCTGGAGATTGTGCTGCCTAGGACAGCAGTAGAACATTTTTTATATCCAGAAAGGCCCGTACAGGACCTGCAACATGCAGTCGTGCATTATCCTGCTGAAATGTAGGGTTTAGCAGGGATCGAATTAAGGGTAGAGCCACGGGACGAAACACATCTGAAATGTAACATCCACTGTTAAAAGTGCCGTCAATGCGAACAAGAGGTGGCCGAGACGTGTAACCAATGGCACCCCATACCATCACACTGGGTGATACGCCAGTATGGCGATGACGAATACACGCTTCCAATGTGCGTTCACCGCGATGTCGCCAAACACGGATGCGACCATCACGATGGTGTAAACAGAACCTGGACTCATCCGAAAAAATGACGTTTTGCCAGTCGTGCACCCAGGATCGTCATCTAGTACACCGTCGCAGGCGCTCCTGTCTGTGATGCAGCGTCAAGGGTATATAGCCGCAGCCACGGTCTCCGAGCTGATAGTCCATGCTGCTGCAAACGTCGCCGAACTGTTCGTGCAGAAGGTTGTTGTCTTCCAAATGTCCCCATCTGTTGACTCAAGGATCGAGACGTGGCTGCACGACCCGTTATAGCCATGCGGATAAGATGCCTGTCATCTCGACTACTAGTGATACGAGGCAGTTGGGATCCAGCACGGCGTTCCGTATTACCTTCGTGAACCCACCGATTCCGTATTCTGCTAACAGTCATTGGATCTCGACCAACGCGAGCAGCAATGTCGCGATACGATAAACCGCAATCGCGATAGGCTACAATCCGACGTGTATCACAGTCGGAAACGTGATGGTACGCATTTCTCCTCCTTAGACGAGGCATCACAACAACATTTCATCAGGCAACGCCGGTCAACTGGTGTTTGTGTATGAGAAGTCGGTTGGAAACTTTCCTGGTGTCAGAACGTTGTAGGTGTCGCTACCGGCGCCAACCTTGTGTGAATGCTCTGAAAAGCTAATCATTTGCATATCACATCATCTTCTTCCTGTCGGTTAAATTTCGCGTCTGTAGCACGTCATTTTTGTGGTGTAGCAATTTTAATGGCCAGTAGTGTATAAGTGAAGCTTATGTTAGGATCCTGCAGTAAACCTGAGAAGAATACCGTGTAGGGTATGCAGACCTCGTCCTGTGAGAGAGTACAGTCCCCGTATAGAGGCCCGCCGCGTGGATTTATCGCCGGCCGGCCGGCTGGCGTCCGCCATACGTCACGGGCGTCGACCAGAAGACAGGCGCGCCGGCGTATCGCGCGCCGCGCTAAAAGCCGCCGTCTAATTCCGTCACGGGACTATCTGGGCGCGCCCGGACCACCTCCCCTCTCTTCTTTTTTGTTTACTGCTTTCTTCCCCGGCCCGCAGCTTTTTTTCTCCCGCGCGGCAGAAGCTCCGGTTATGGGCGCGATGAAATACGGCCCGGGAACTGGTCCGCCCAGCGAAGTGCGTCTCTCTGCGCGCTTCCGCCTGCTGGCGCGCGAAGCCTCGCCCACCTGGCGGCCTTCCGCGACGCCTCGGGGCCAGCCCGTGCTGTCCTAGTGACTAGTGACCTAGTGATGGTGCTTCATCTTTATTGATCTCCAAAAGTACAAACATGTGCATGAATGTATAAACACCTGAAGGTGGGCGCAAGCCCGAAATCGCTCGTGTGAAAATAAATAACCTTTTATTGTGACTGGTTGCGGATATCTTTCTACACCCTACATCTGAATATCTGTAGTGACATGAAACTTCCTGGCAGATTAAAACTGTGTGCCCGACCGAGACTCGAACTCGGGACCTTTGCCTTTCGCGGGCAAGTGCTCTACCAACTGAGCTACCCGAGCACGACTCACGTCCGGTACTCACAGCTTTACTTCGGCCAGTACCTCGTCTCCTACCTTCCAAACTTTACAGAAGCTCTCCTGCGAAACTTGCAGAACTAGCACTCCTGAAAGAAAGGATATTGCGGAGACATGGCTTAGCCACAGCGTGGGGGATGTTTGGCAAAGGTCCCGAGTTCGAGTCTCGGTCGGGCACACAGTTTTAATCTGCCAGGAAGTTTGATATCAGCGCACACTCCGCTGCAGAGTGAAAATCTCATTCTGGATCTGTAGTGAAGTTGATACGTTGAATAAAGTGTGTGGATGCCGTACTTTGTTCATAATTTTCGTTTTTCTCGTATAGTTCAATAATAGTCACCCGGTAAATAACAATGAATTAAGGATGGGTTCATTTTTTTGCAAGTACACAAATGTAGATGATTTTAGAACACCTGCTACGTTGGCAGATCACATGTGTACTAATTTAGATCTGTGACCGATTTTGGTTGGCAGCCACAGGACACACAATGCAAAATAAAAGGTAAAGTGCACATGCAGTTTAAATGACAACAAAATCTGATGTAACATATTTCTTAACATTAAAATAACCTGTATTTGTGTATTTCATGAAAAGAATAAAAAATCGACTGAGGATGCCACAACTGTGGTGAAACATGTTTGGCTGATAAAACAATAGTTTGTGCGGAACTTCCTGGAAGATTATAACTGTTCCGGACCGAGACTCGAACTCGGGACCTTTGCCCTTCGCGAGCAAAAAGGGCTGACCCATCCTTTATTCATTGCTACGCTACATTTGTTTATGCTGAGGGTCAGCTACCACTCATTAAACCAAGCGCCGCTGGACTGCGGGTCTGCCTGAATTTTCTAACGTCCCGACGTCTCTGTACACGTGAGCAGCATCCGCACACAAGTCGTACGGAAATTTCGACGTTATGCAGCATGTCATTTGTGTGTGTTGTGAAAAACAACGGTCCTTACGTTCGCATATTTCTCTGCGCTGAAAATGACATGTAGTTACCTATTTACTATAAACTCTTCAGCCCAGTCACACAGCTGGTCTGATACTGCGTGTGCTCTTATTTTGTTCATTAGGCAGCTATGCGGATCTCTGTCGAACGCCCTTCGGAAGCCTAGAACAGCGATATCAGCCTGCGCATCGGTATCTACTGTTTTTGGGTCTCATGAGGAAGAGTAAGAGCTGAGCTTCACACTATCGTTGTTTTCGGAACCCAGGGTGATTGCTCCAGAGGAGATTTTCGGTCTCCAGAAATTTTATAATGTTGTTGTTGTTGTGGTCTTCAGTCCTGAGACTGGTTTGATGCAGCTCTCCATGCTACTCTATCCTGTGCAAGCTTCTTCATCTCCCAGTACTTCCTGCAACCTACATCCTTCTGAATCTGCTTAGTGTATTCATCTCTTGGTCTCCCCCTACTATTTTTACCCTCCACGCTGCCCTCCAATACTAAATTGGTGATCCCTTGATGCCTCAGAACATGTCCTACCAACCGGTCCCTTCTTCTGGTCAAGTTGTGCCACAAACTTCTCTTCTCCCCAAAACCTATTCAATACTTCCTCATTAGTTATGCGATCTACCCATCTACTCTTCAGCATTCTTCTGTAGCACCACATTTCGAAAGCTTCTATTCGATTCTTGTCCAAACTATTTACCGTCCATGTTTCACTTCCATACATGGCTACACTCCATACAAATACTTTTAGAAATGACTTCCTGACACTTAAATCTATACTCGATGTTAACAAATTTCTCTTCTTCAGAAACGCTTTACTTGCCATTGCCAGTCTACATTTTATATCCTCTCTACTACGACCATCATCAGTTATTTTGCTCCCCAAATAGCAAAACTCCTTTACTACTTTAAGTGTCTCATTTCCTAATCTAATTCCCTCAGCATCACCCGACTTAATTCGACTACATTCCATTATTCTCGTTTTGGTTTTGTTGATGTTCATCTTATATCCTCCCTTCAAGACACCATCCATTCCGTTCAACTGCTCTTCCAAGTCCTTTGCTGTCTCTGACAGAATTACAATGCAATCGGCGAACCTTAAAGTTTTTATTTCTTCTCCATGGATTTTAATACCTACTCCGAATTTTTCTTTTGTTTCTTTTACTGCTTGGTCAATATACAGATTGAATAACATCGGGGAGATGCTACAACCCAACAACTGCTTCCCTTTCATGTCCCTCGACTCTTATAACTGCCATCTGGTTTCTGTACAAATTGTAAACAGCCTTTCGCTCCCTGTATTTTACCCCTGCCACCTTTAGAATTTGAAAGAGAGTATTCCAGACAACATTGTCAACAGCTTTCTCAAAGTCTACAAATGCTAGAATCGTAGGTTTGCCTTTCCTTAATCTTTCTTCTAAGATAAGTCGCCGGCCTAAGTGGCCGTGCGGTTAAAGGCGCTGCAGTCCGGAACCGCAAGACCGCTACGGTCGCAGGTTCGAATCCTGCCTCGGGCATGGATGTTTGTGCTGTCCTTAGGTTAGTTAGGTTTAACTAGTTCTAAGTTCTAGGGGACTAATGACCTCAGCAGTTGAGTCCCATAGTGCTCAGAGCCATTTTTAAGATAAGTCGTAAGGTCAGAATAGATTTACCCTTAACACTTAAATTAAAATACCTCCTTAAAATTCTGTATAGAAGTTAGAAACTTTAATAATGCGTATACTAGTTTCATAAACAACTCAAAATCACCAGAACGAGCCCAGTATAGAGTGGTCATTACTATGAATTTTTACTTCGACAGGACAAGTTGCAAATGCTGCTCGCTGCAAAACCTATGAGTGTCAGTGTTTTTAGGTTTTTATTCCTTCATCTACAGCTACATCTACATCTACATGGATACTCTGCAAATCACACTTAAGAATCTGGCAGAGGGTTCATCGAACCACCTTAACAATAATTCTCTATTATTCCAATCTCGAACACCGCGCAGAAACAACGAACACCTGTATCTTTCCGTGCGACCTGTGATTTCCCTTATTTCATTATGATGATCGTTTCTCCTTATGTAGGTCGGCGTCAACAAAATATTTTCGCATTCGGCGGAGTAAGTTGGTGATTGAAACTTCGTGAGAAGAATACGCCGCATTGAAGAACGCCTTTGTTTTGATGATGTCCTGTATCATGTCAGTGACACTCTCCCCCCTACTTCGCGATGGTACAAAATGTGCTACTCTTCTTTGAACTTTCTCGATGTACTCCGTTAATCCCACCTGGCAAGAATCCAACACTGCGCAGCAGTTCTCCAAAAGAGGACGAACAAGCGTAGTGCAGGCAGTCTCTTTAGAAGACCTGTTCTGCCAATAAAACGAGGTCCATGGTTCGCCTTCACCACAACATTTTCTATGTGCTCTTTTCCATTTAAGTTGTACGTAATTGTAATTCCTAGGGATTTAGTTGAATTTGCGGCCTTTAGTTTCGTCTAATTTATTGTGTAACCGAAGTTCAATGGATTCCTTGTAGCACTCATGTGGATCACCTAACTCTTTTCATTATTTAAGGTCAATTTTCAGTTTTCGCACCGTATAGATATCTTTTTGCAATTTATTTTGATCTTCTGATGACTTTACTAGACGATAAACATCTGCAAACAACCTAAGACGGCTGCTCAGATTGTCTTCAAAATCGTTTATATAGATAAGGAACAGCAAAGGGCCTATAACACTACCTTGGGGAACGCCAGAAATCACTTCTGTTTTACTCGACGACTTTCCGTCAATTACTACGAACAATGACCTCTCTGACAGGAAATCACGAATCCAGTCACATAACTCAGACGATATTCGAGAAGAACGCAATTTGAGTGTTTGTGTGGTGCAGTGTCAAAAGCCTTCTGCCGCCCGAAGTGGCCGTGCGGTTACAGGCGCTGCAGTCTGGAACCGCAAGACCGCTACGGTCGCAGGTTCGAATCCTGCCTCGGGCATGGATGTTTGTGATGTCCTTAGGTTAGTTAGGTTTAACTAGTTCTAAGTTCTAGGGGACTAATGACCTCAGCAGTTGAGTCCTATAGTGCTCGTGCTCCATAATACCTATAAATTCTAACGTAAAGCCCTTACTCGATGTGGGTGCAAAGAAACGAAACAAAACTAAAGAACCACACTTAATATATAGACAAACAAGTTGTAACTAGGCAGCCATACTGCCACATGTGGGCAAGTCGCCGCACGCAATTCCTTAGATGGCTTGGGAATTACCGACGACTAGCGTTCGAGCTATTGCCGCCATCTATGATTTAGAGCGATATGCGGACAGATCGCGCGACCTGGAGATGGATTGCTGCGATCCGTCTCTCGTGTGTGGAGGGCTGGTAAAGCCGTCGGCACACGGACCGTGCTGTCGAACGTTAACGTTGAACTGCTGAACGCTCAGGAACGATGCGACTTGTGTACGTGGGCCCCAACGTGGTATACGCGATCGCAACGCGCTCCAGCGGCAGTTGAGGGATGTTTCTAGTTTACTCAAGGGACGCGCGTGAAATTCCCACGTTAGCTCTATTAAAGCGCACACTTCCTCCATCGCCCACGAAAAGGAAATTACCATGTCTAATCAATAAGGACACAGACTTATAAAAGTTCCATTACAAACAGTGCGGTACAAATTTGGAATACTTATCCGCATAATATAACATTATTTCATCACTCCCACGTTTTAGTAAAACCTCAGCCTCACTTGATCACTACCCAGTAGCAGAATCTTTGCGACATGTGAATTACGAAGCGTAAAAGAAAAAGGAACAAAGCTGTCCTGTAGATTAAGCCAATCGAACAAAATCATCCCTCAAAAACGGTGAATTTATATTTACATAACATCAAATTATAGCATTTACTTATATTAAACTAATAATAGAGTATCAGAACCTAATAAAAACGCGAATGTTATGAAAAAAAATTTGGAAGAGTTATGACGCGAACCACCACCCCAAATAAAACTCATTATTGTTCGAAAACGCTACTCATTACGCTAATCCTACCACACAATCCTTGTATGTAATCATATTGTATTACCCGTGCTATAAACGTTAATCGTACATTATTATGTTACTAATTGAAATTTAATTATAACAAATTGTACCAAGGATAATACGTTTTGGGTGGATCTTCAGTGTGTCGCTGTCTTCAAATAGCCTTTTCTCATAATACGCAAGTTACAATAATTCTTTTGTAACGAATATGATGTTTCTCATTATTTTATTGGAACAAATCACACAACTAACAACAGATTTTCCAGTGATTCTGAATTTGGTGGTGCTCAGAAACGGCAAATATATATACAGGCTTGAAATGAATGCCAATATGGCGCCTCACAACTCTGTACTGAAGGGTGACGGCGTGCGTGTGACGTAGGTGGCGTTGTGCCATCTCATTGGTTAACGCTCAGACGCACGCTCAGAATATCTGACATGCCAGATATTGCTCTGCACGTTCGGAAAGACTCCCGAACGTGCTGTTCCACGCTATGACGTCAGAAACTCGGCACGCTCAACGCTCAAAGTTCGGATGCACGGTCCGTGTGCCGACGGCTTAAGTTTAGCAGGTACGCGAGCGGCCGGTGCGCCGGTGAGTGGGGGTACGCAGTGTGAAGCAGTTGCACCGACGCGATGCGGGCCCCCCGGCTGATTGGCCGCGATGCCGTAGATGGGAGCCCAGCTGGGTAGTCGGTCCGTGGGAACTTGAGGGCGCTGCCACACCTCAAACGCCTGCAGCCTGAGCTGAACTGCCCGACACGTTTTCACCAAAGTACGGAATATTCACGTTTGTTTACATACGAGTCACGCTGCGAGTAAAGATTTCTAATTAAATGTACTGAAGAATTCGTCGTAAATAAGGGAGGCTGCTCAGCTGCGAAGTGCACTAATCATTGCAGAAATTGTTTTCGCGTGTTGAGATTTCCAAGCGATCCCGAATGAAGAAAAAGGCAGACCATAAATTGCTGCAGAGACAACTGGGAACCAGCACCTGGCGCTCAGTTGTGTATTTTAGCTATATATTAATAAAAGTAGTTATGAACCAAATGCATACAACTGCATTTCTTCGCCGGCCGCGGTGGTCTAGCGGTTCTAGGCGCGCAGTCCGGAACCGCGCGACTGCTACGGTCGCAGGTTCGAATCCTGCCTCGGGCATGGATGTGCGTGATGTCCTTAGGTTAGTTAGGTTTAAGTAGTTCTAAGTTCTAGGGGACTGATGACCACAGATGTTAAGTCCCATAGTGCTCAGAGCCATTTTGCATTTCTTCCTCAACTCGAAAACTAAACTGAGACAGTTCGTCTCAAAATCTTTCTATTCCTGAAATCTTTTCTCCATTGGCAAAGTGGAGAGGAATATTTACTGTGATGTATTTATACATCGTAAACACACATAAACAAAATAAATAATATGCTTCAAATGGCTCAGAGCACTATGGGACGTAACATCTGAGGTCATCAGTCCCCTAGAACTTAGAATTACTTAAACCTAACTAACCTAAGGACATCACACACATCCATGCCCGAGGCAGGATTCGAACCTGCGACCGTAGCGGTCCTAAGGTTCCAGACTGTAGCGCCTAGAACCGCTCGGTCACAGAGGCCGGCAAAAAAAAATAATATTAAACCCCAGTTCTTGTATAGGTGCGGTAGGACAAGTGATAAGATATTATTATAGTGGATTGGTCATGGTGCCGGCCGGATGGTAGTTCAGGAAAAGTGTTTCACATATCAGTACCAAAACAAAATTATTTTCCTGACAGTGAAAATCACGGAATATAGCACACAAGTTTTCAACAAAACATTTGCTGATAGCTTTGACATATCTCAAAACAATGTTTTTTGGTTCAAATAGCTCTGAGCACTATGCGACTTAACTGCTAAGGTCATTAGTCGCCTAGAACTTAGAACTAATTAAACCTAACTAACCTAAGGACATCAAACACACCCATGCCCGAGGCAGGATTCGAACCTGCGACCGTTGCGACCGCTCGGCTCCAGACTGTAGCGCCTAGAACCGCACGGCCACTCCGGCCGGCAACAATGTTTTTTACGTTCTATGAAGTTTTCTGGGGAATATACGCGCCACTACATATAAATGATGTACAAAGTAGCAGAATTACTGGGGTGTGTAGTAATGTTCCAAAACAATGTGTGCGATGTACGAGAAAATACAATTAGGTACTTCAAACATTTTTGGAATGGAGAAGACGGTGAGTTGATATGATTTTCGTGAAACAGACACACTGTGTCACTTATAAACATACGCCACAGTATTTTTCTCCAAGTTCCAAATGCAGCTCACTACATGTTAGCATTAGACAGATATGACATACAGAACTCCCAACGCTCAAAACTGCGTATTACTTTAGTGGAACTTACGCATCCTATCACCAAAGAAGGGGTTAAAAAGATACGGTGACGTCACAGGAGGGTTGAAAAAGCATAAACACGCTTTGCTGCTTCGGATCACATTCAAGTTTCGTCGAATGATTTTGAACGGTCCGTAGTGTTTCGTCCTGTATACCAGAGCAAAACGTGCACTACACTCCAAAGAGGTCAGATTACGTTCAATGGGATTGCAGCCCCACAACGTCCTTAGAGAAGGCTTGAGTCTCCGGCAAGCGACAGTCAAAGTTTATCATTCTGTTGCACGTCGGTCTGAAAACTATCATTTTTGATCACAAAATGTGTGGAAATGAGCCGACCGGAGTGGCCGAGCGGTTAAAGGCGCTGCAGTCTGGAACCGCACGACCGCTACGGTCGCAGGTTCGAATCTTGCCTCGGGCATGGATATGTGTGATGTCCTTAGCTTAGTAAGGTTTAAGTAGTTCTAAGTTCTAGGGGACTTATGACCACAGCAGTTGAGTCCCATAGTGCTCAGAGCCTTTTGAACCATTTTTTTCTCTGGCCTACTGTACTCCAGCGGGAGCCCAGACAGTCTTGCGCATCCGCACTGACTGATCAGGGCCCAACGAGATATACGGGCCCTGAAACGAACTTGTGACGTCACACTAGTAGGCTTGTCTGCCACATTTCGCGAACGCTCAGCTCCGTGCACGCCCCATCGGGAAATCAATATCTAATTGGAAACGTATCCACTAAAGGTCATAATCTTGTCGTGGGCTTCCGAAAACTTGCATCCATTTAAAAACGCAGTCGAGAATTATGAACTCGCCTGAAATAGGTACTCGCGCCAGACACGGTTGCTAACATTCCTAAAAGACCAAGAGTATCACGTGCTGTGACATATGTGCCACGCGTGGGTCTAGCGACTGATCAATATGCCGCTAGGCGCATATGTTATATAGGTATTGTGTCTGTCCTTTCGTCGTTATTGTCCAAAAGAATAGACATCGCATCTGCGTAACTAATCGCCCCTTTGCGTTGTACAGTATATTAAGTTATGCTCATACGCGTTGGTGCAATTTACTGTAACATCCACGAGATAAATTTTAGCTACAGTACGACGAGAGGAAATTATGCCTCTAACAGTTATAAACATTATCTATCTGACATATGACAAAACAGTGAAATAAAACGATGATAATTATTTATATAATATTTTATGATGTAATTGGACATATCGATGTGTATCATACAAAGGCAATGATAATTGTAAATTCCTTTTATGATCTGCGTTTGTCTCCCTTTGTTTTTACCTTTTGTTGGTTGGCTTTTGTAGGTTGCGGACGCAAGACATATATCAAACTGAGGTCTGTTAAGAAATTGTAATTTGTTAATTATTACGAGAATAGAGTTCATTATTATTATAAATATGAGTGAATAATTATTCTAACTTTAATTCATCTCTCAATAAGCATTATCTGTGTTAATTATTTCTTTCCGCTGCAAGGGGCGCAGCCATTTATGATAGCGATTTGTATTGCGTTTTTATCTGTGTTTCTTACGAAAGTATCAAAGGTTTGCTTGATGAAAATTAGTCTAAATAGTGCACAATATGAAAGCAAAGTTTAATAAGCATTTCAAATACTTCCAGAATGAGATTTTCACTCTGCAGTGGAGTGTGCGCTGATACGAAATTTCCTGGCAGATTAAAACTGTGTGCTTGAACGAGACTCGAACTCGGGACTCGGGTCCCGAGTTCGAGTCTCGGTCGGGCACACAGTTTTAATCTGCCAGGAAGTTTCATTTCAAATACTTATCCTGTTAGAAGGAAATTTGCTCTAACAATAGAAAGTCTCTATCAACTGTCTGCCGCCATCTTAACAATTATCTCAGCGGCAAATTCAAATTACGCAACTTTGCAGACATAAATGCCGAAGGTAATAAAAATGTGTAAAAATAAATGTGCACCGGTGGTCCTGAACTCATTTTAATGACAATAATTCGAATCAGATTGGTTCTTTAAAAAACAGTGCCTCACAGCACGATCCATATAACAAACTTTTCTTGCTGATGTATGGAGCCGAAATTAATTACTTACGAGTTGCGAAGAATATTGTTTCAGGTAACATACGTCAGTGTTGTGCGGGGCTGATATTCGGTGGTTTTAATGATCATTTTGCTGAAGATAACTGTTTCCATCATAATCAATAGTTGTATAGAATCAGTTGTACGAACTGTGATTTAGTGACACTTACACAATTTACAGACAACACTTTAACACAACGTTAACTTAGAGTTCTTTAGCAACTTGACCAAATCTTTAGCCGGGAGAAAAAATTATTTTGTAATTAGTCACTGTAATGAAATAACATTATTATTTTCATTTACGAATTAGTTAAATACCAAACCATTGACCTCGGGCATGGATGTGTGTGATGTCCTTAGGTTAGTTAGGTTTAAGTAGTTCTAAGTTCTATGGGGCTGATGGCCTCAGATGTTAAGTCCCATAGTGCTCAGAGCCATTTGAATCATTGAACAAACCATTGAATAACACAGCGAACGCCACATTACCGTATACAGTTAACTAAACTTGGCATTTTAATTGTTCCAGTGTTTCACAATGATGCGGCGTAATACACAAAATGATTTTATTGAAATTCGCACAAGCAGAGAACCTTTGAACGTTTCATAACTGCTTGTAAAATACGAAACAGAGGGTACCCAGCATAAAGTGAACATCCTAGCGTGTAAAACACTGTTCAAGATATGAAACTAATTGTTCGACAAACGCCAGTATATAAAGAAGACTGCCTGTTGCTCAGCAGCTGATGAACGATATATACCGTAAACAAAGATACAGACCGATTTATTATCTACAAAATCCAAATGGCTCAACGTACTTCATTGTACTTTCTAAGCGGTATTCGATTCCTAGTGAAAAGGCTGTGATGATACACCAATTACTGAATACAGCTGAAACAAGCTAGCGTTTCACATTTTTACAAAGTAGTTCGTTCAGTATTTTGATAGCTCAAGAAGTTGCGAATACTAATCGCACTGCAGCGTACTCGCACCTTTGCGTATTGTTTCATGTTTAAATGTTGATCCGGATACACGTAATAGATTGTGAAATATTAGAACCAGGGACATTACAGCCACAGTCTCCTAAATATCCATTTCAAAGCGTTTAAGGAAGTGAAACCTTCCATTCTTGCTTCAGTAACCCTTTTATAACTATATTATAAGGGGGTATCTATCAGTCAGAACACATTTAATATTCAAGATGCACTGTGGCGTTGGGGCTGTAATGTGGTTATTTATTTTAGTAGCTTTTCCGAGGTAATCGACCGCCGCTCTCGCATAATTAATACAGGAACAGCATAATTCCGTTAATACGACCAGAAACCAGATAAATGATTGGAAAAGAGCACAGGTAGTCCCAGTCTTCAAGAAGGGTCGTCGAGCAGATGCGCAAAACTATAGACCTATCTCTCTGACGTCGATCTGTTGTAGAATTTTAGAACATGTCTTTTGCTCGAGTATCATGTCGTTTTTGGAAACTCAGAATCTACTATGTAGGAATCAACATGGATTCCGGAAACAGCGATCGTGTGAAACCCAACTCGCTTTATTTGTTCATGAGACCCAGAAAATATTAGATACAGGCTCCCAGGTAGATGCCATTTTCCTTGACTTCCGGAAGGCGTTCGATACAGTTCCGCACTGTCGCCTGATAAACAAAGTAAGAGCCTACGGAATATCAGACCAGCTGTGTGGCTGGATTGAAGAGTTTTTAGCAAACAGAACACAGCATGTTGTTCTCAATGGAGAGACATCTACAGACGTTAAAGTAACCTCTGGCGTGCCACAGGGGAGTGTTATGGGACCATTGCTTTTCACAATATATATAAATGACCTAGTAGATAGTGTCGGAAGTTCCATGCGGCTTTTCGCGGATGATGCTGTAGTATACAGAGAAGTTGCAGCATTAGAAAATTGTAGCGAAATGCAGGAAGATCTGCAGCGGATAGGCACTTGGTGCAGGGAGTGGCAACTGACCCTTAACATAGACAAATGTAATGTATTGCGAATACATAGAAAGAAGGATCCTTTATTGTATGATTATATGATAGCGGAACAAACACTGGTAGCAGTTACTTCTGTAAAATATCTGGGAGTATGCGTGCGGAACGATTTGAAGTGGAATGATCATATAAAGTTAATTGTTGGTAAGGCGGGTACCAGGTTGAGATTCATTGGGAGAGTCCTTAGAAAATGTAGTCCATCAACAAAGGAGGTGGCTTACAAAACACTCGTTCGACCTATACTTGAGTATTGCTCATCAGTGTGGGATCCGTACCAGATCGGGTTGACGGAGGAGATAGAGAAGATCCAAAGAAGAGCGGCGCGTTTCGTCACAGGGTTATTTGGTAACCGTGATAGCGTTACGGAGATGTTTAACAAACTCAAGTGGCAGACTCTGCAAGAGAGGCGCTCTGCATCGCGGTGTAGCTTGCTCGCCAGGTTTCGAGAGGGTGCGTTTCTGGATGAGGTATCGAATATATTGCTTCCCCCTACTTATACCTCCCGAGGAGATCACGAATGTAAAATTAGAGAGATTAGAGCGCGCACAGAGGCTTTCAGACAGTCGTTCTTCCCGCGAACCATACGCGACTGGAACAGGAAAGGGAGATAATGACAGTGGCACGTAAAGTGCCCTCCGCCACACACCGTTGGGTGGCTTGCGGAGTATAAATGTAGATGTAGATGTAGATAATTACACCTCTTGCCCTCCTCGCATAAGCAGTGAGATCCGATGGTTTTCCCGTTCATCAAATTAAAGCACCTCCTGATTGACTCACTGCTCCCAAAGCGTGCCGTGAATGCTAAATAAATAACAGCTTCGTGTCGGAGGCGGCTTCCTTCTTAAGGCAGATGCCCCGCTCACCAGGGGGACCGAAATTTCGTTGACAGTTTCAAGGATATTCACACGTTGCTATGAAGTTTTTATATTCACTGTGAAAGACGTGCACATGTCCGTATCGTTCTTGATTGTCATTAAACATAACAAGGATTATTATTATTATTTCTTTCTATTCTCAGACGTTATGTCTGGTCAAAAATGGACAGTGACGCGGACCTTGATCAAGCGTGACTTCCTTTTAACTGTACGGTATATGTTAAATTGCATTTAGGAACTTTCGGGTCATTGAACATGTATCAATAATTACAGATTTTTGTAGTTGTATATATATGTTTGGATGTAGCTGTATTGCATTGATGTACTGGTGGATATTGTGAGGTATGACTCCTGTAGTTGATAGTATAATTGGTATAATGTCGACTTTATCCTGATGCCACATGTCCTTGACTTCCTCAGCCAGTTGGATGTATTTTTCAATTTTTTCTCCTGTTTTCTTCTGTATATTTGTTGTGTTGGGTATGGATATTTCAATTAGTTGTGTTAATTTCTTCTTTTTATTGGTGAGTATGATGTCAGGTTTGTTATGTGGTGTTGTTTTATCTGTTATAATCGTTCTGTTCCAGTATAATTTGTATTCATCATTCTCCAGTACATTTTGTGGTGTGTACTTGTATGTGGGAACGTGTTGTTTTATTAGTTTATGTTTTATGGCAAGTTGTTGATGTATTATTTTTGCTACATTGTCATGTCTTCTGGGGTATTCTGTATTTGCTAGTATTGTACATCCGCTTGTGATGTGATCTACTGTTTCTATTTGTTGTTTGGAAAGTCTGCATTTATCTGGTGTGGTATTGGGATCTTTAATAATATGCTTGCTGTAATATCTGGTGTTAATTGTTTGATCCTGTATTGCAATCATGAATCCTTCCGTCTCACTGTATATATTGCCTTTTCTTAGTCATGTGTTGGATGCGTCTTGATCTATGTGTGGCTGTGTTAGATTATTATTATTATTATTATTATTGCCAGCGCATCTAGCTTGAACGTTCTCTTCTAAGTTGCCTGTACCAGTCAGACTGTCTCATTAAAAATGTGTGATACTGTAGGCTTTTTTTCAGTTCACACGTATTGGAAATAGGAATAGATACAATTACGTCGACACCAATTACTGAAGCTAACTGAGGACGTCAGAAGCAACGAGGTATACGAATAAGTACACTTCTTTTAGTTTTGAGAAAACTGAAGGTAAAATTCGCAATGTTTCAGAATTCTCTAGAGATTGCAAAAAAATTTTTAAGTTATTTTTATGTTTACTAGACATAAAAGTACTTTGTAGAATGTTTTATTCATATATTGGAATAACAGGTTAATAAAAATGATCAGTTGTATAACACAATTTGTAACAGTCTTCATGCACTTGTATCCTTTGCTTCAAGAATGTTGTGAATTAAGAAAAATGTGATTTATATTTTGTCGATACTGCTTTGTTATTTGTTCTTAATACTTATTTATTACAAAATTGCTATTTAGAGCTATAACAAAACAGTTATGTAATGCTGCGTGGAACACCATGCGTTTGTGGCTTACAGTAGTGAAACAAAATAAGAAAGATTAATATTTAATGCGCTATCCCATTACTGAAAATATTTCGTCCCACCTGATTGACTTCCTTCTTTTCACGTATCATAAAAATATTACTTACATCATACACAACATAAAAAATCAGTATATCCCTGCAGGAACGCACCTATGGCGTAACATATTGTAACTAGTTTTCTCTGCATTCACCATGCAGCAGTACAGAGTGGGGTTTGACTTGTACCTCTTTGCCACGATAATTTTACAAGCGTTCTCAGTTTTGTGGGAAATGTCACTTCTGCCCCTTTCTTTCTGACCCACTCAATTATCAATTATGGTGAGGATTTCACACTGGGTCGCCCAACGAGAATATTATCAGTTCTTTTTGAAAATAAACAAAGCGACTTTGGTTCAATGTTCTGAAATTTGTCCAACGAGAGCGTGAAAGCTGTCGTTACAATCTGTCACACGTATTCGCCATTTATTCAGCCAGCGACGTTTGAAAAAATAAAGAGATTCTTAAAAAATGAATGAGACCTCTGTTTAAAATGTGTTATTAGATTATCACAATGATAACAAAAAGGTTAAATAATGTCTTTATAATGAGGCTGGCTATTACTTCCCAAATAAATGAAAGAGCGGCCCACCCTAATATTGCACTAAAACCTCCTACCTGAAGTTTACGGTGGGAAACTACACTGAAGCGCCAAAGAAACTGGTATAGGCGTGCGTATTCAAATACGGTGATATGTAAATAGCCAGAATACGGCGCTGTGGTCGAGAACACCTGTATAAGCCAACAAGTGCCTGAAGCAGTTGTTAGATCGGTCACTGCTGCTACAATGGCAGGTTATCAAGATCTGAGTGAGCTTGAACGTGGTGTCGCAGTTGGCACACGAGCGATGGGACACGTCATCTCCGAAGTAGCGATGAAGGGATTTTCCCGTACGACCATTTCACGACTGTACCGTGATTATCAGAAATCGGGTAAAACATCAGATCTCCGACACAGCTGCGGCCGGAAAAAGATCCTACAAGAACGAGATCAATGACGACTGAAGAGAATCGTTCAGCGTGACGGAAGTGCAACCCTTCCGCAAATTGCTGCAGATTTCAATTCTGGGCCATCAACAACATCATCGGTATGGGCTTTCGGAGCCGAAGACCCACTCGTGTACCCTTGATGACTGCACGACACGAAGCTTTACGTCACGCTTGGCCCGTCAGCACCAACATTTGACTGTTGATGACTGGAAACATGATGCCTGTTCGGAGCAGTCTCGTTCAAATTGTATCGAACTGATGGACTTGTCCGGGTATGGAGACAACCTCATGAATCGATGGATCTTGCATGTCAGCAGGGGACTGTTCAAGCTGGTGGAGGCTCTGCAATGGTGTGAGGCGTGTGCAGTTGGAGTGACAAGGGATCCCTGACACGTCTAGATACGACTCTGACAGGTGACACGTACGTAAGCATCCTGTCTTATCATCTGCATCCATTCATATCCATTGTGCATTCCGACGGACTTGGGCAATTCCATCAGGACAATGCGACATCCCACACGTCCAGAATTCCTGCAGAGCGGCTCCAGGAACACTCTTCTGAGTTTAAACACTTCCACTAGCCACAAAACTCCTCAGACATGAACACTATTCAGCATATCTGGGATGGCTTGCGATGTTCTGCTCAGAAGAGATCTCCACCCCCTCGTACTCTTACGGATTTACGGACAAGCCTCCAGCACTACTTAAGACATTAATCGAGTCCGTGCCATGTGGTGTTGCGGCACTTCTGAATGCTAGCGGGGGCTCAACACGATATTAGGCAGGTGTACCAGTTTCTTTGGCTCTTCATTGTAAACGAATTTTGAAAGACGTAGGCTGTGTATCACATTGTTTGAGGACCCCTTTGCCGAATAAACTAGTGGCTGCTGTCTTCTCACGCTCTAAGGTTCATCCCCATGTATGTGTCACACAGTAACCTACGAGACAAGCATCGCTGACCGGTGGGCGCCACAGGATGGAAGGTGGTTTAGGGTTTAACATCCTGTCGATGACGGGGTCATTGGACACGGACCAAAGGTTCGATTTGGCCAAGCAAACACGTGATGCTCTCTTCAGAGGAACCATCCCGTTACTTGCCGTAAGCTAGACACCTTCTCAAAAGTATCTGTATAAGTATTACCGGACATTAAGGAGTGGTGTGTCCACGGTTCGCCTCTATCACGTCTTGAAATCTGCTGGGGACACTTTAAGTGAGGTGTCTGAATATCTGTGGAGGAACGGCAGCCTATTCTTCCTCAAGAGCTGAAACCATAGAAGGTATTGGTGTTGGACGCTAGGGTCTGAAGTGAAGTCGACGTTCTATCAAATTCCAAACGTGTTCCATTGGGTCTAAGTTGGGCTCTGGGCAGGCCAGTGCATTTCAGGAATGGTACCGTCCACAAACCGATGCCTGACAGATACTGTTCTACGACAGGGTGTATTGTTATAATGATGCAACAGTCACCGTCTTCGAACTGTTCTTCCACTGTAGGCGGTACACAGTGCTGATACATGTGTTCATATCTTTCCGCACTCATGGGTCTACTCAGCACAAAAAGGAGACGGCAGCCTAACCATCAGAAACACGCCCACCGCCGTGATTTTCTGTTGACACCACACGTGGCGGCAGGTAACGCTCGCACGTCACTCGTCAAATCCAAACCCTTCTCTCAGATAGACACTCGGTACATCGTGATTCATCACTCCAAACTGCTCGTTTCCAACCGTCCACTGCGCAGTGGCGTTGCACTTTACAACACCTCACGTGCCGCTTAGTACTGAAATGTGTGGCTTACGAGGAGCTGTACCTCATTCTTTTGACCCCCTACAGTGTTAGTGGGAGCTGGACTGCTGGTAGCACTGTGAAATTCACTGGTGATTCCTGCCGGTGATTTTGTGCTACTTCTTACAACCATCCATCACAATGTTCGACTATCCCGACCGTCAGTACTTGGGGTCTGCGCGGTCTTGGCTTAGCTTTCGTTGTTCCTTCGTGTCTCCACTTCACACCCACATCCGATACACTCGACTTGGATGGCTTTAGGACTGAAATGTCCCTGATTAGATTTGTTACTCAGATGGCATCCAGTGACTAGTCTACGTTCCAAATTGCTGCGCTCTGACCGACCCATTCTTCTGTTTCTCTGCTGGCAGTACAACAATCCTTATTTCCTTTCATACTGGCGGGCCTGTCTTTCGTGACGTCTAGTGGTCAATTCCACATTACGCAGGGGTGTCCGGACACTTTTAATTACGTTCTGAGTCACGCGAATCCCAAGTGAGCTAGTTGCTTGGGGCCAGTTTATGAATACTCGAAACCCGTTTTCGTTCACAACTGCAAAACAAGTTTCACAGCTACTGCCAGATTCCAACGTTAGGTAATGTTCGGACAGCCAGCCCTATTGTACCTCTTGACGTGTCTCAGGACGCCGTTCCCAGTAATATTCTGCAGCTGAATATGCACGTTGTGTGTCATCTGAGACCATTGGTTAGAGACTAACAGCAACTGAACCACAGAATTACCAACCCACATGTAGGCTACCGTTAACACGACAACACAAACGGATGACTATAAAGTGGTGCTGTGACAGGGAAGCATGCCCTGATCATGAATGGCACCACACTGTGTTCAGCGAAGAATCACGGTTGTGTACTGCTCTGGATAACCAGTTTCGACGAGTATGGCTGCGACGTGGGGGGAGGTCCCACGCTTCCATTGTTTTGGAGGGGAGAGGTCCCATGCTTCCATTGTTTTGGAGGGGGAGGTCCTATGCTTCCATTGTTTTGGAGGGGTCATATGCTTCCATTGTTTTGGAGAGGAGAATTCCCATGCTTCCACTGTTTTGCAGGTAAGAGGCTCCATGCTTCCATTGTTTTGAAGTGGAGAGGTCTCATGATTCCTTGTTTTGAAGGGGAGAGGTCCTATGCTTCCATATTTTTTGAGGGGAGAAGTCCCATGCTTCCGTTTTTTTTTGTTTTTTTTTTTTTTGTAGAGAGGTTCTATGATTCCATTGTTTTGGAGCAGTCCCATGCTTCCACTGTTTTGGAGTGACAGGCTCCATGTTTCCATTGTTTTGGAGGGGAGAGGTCCCATGATTCTGTTTTTTGAAAAGGAGAGGTCCCGTGCTTCCATTGTTTTGGAGGGCAGAAGTCCCATGCTTCCACTGTTTTGGTAGGAAAAGGTCTCCTGATTCTGTTTTTTGAAGGGGAGAAGTCTCATGCTTCCATTGTTTTGGAGGGGAGAGGTCCCATGCTTCCATTGTTTTGGAGGGGAGAGGCTCGATGCTTCCATTGTTTTGGAGTGAATAGGTCTCATGATTCCTTTTTTTGAAGGGTAGAGGTCCCACACTTCCATTGTTTTGGAGGGCAGAGGTCCCACACTTCCATTGTTTTGGAGGGGCACAGCGATGTTATTGCTGGTGTCACAATGTGGGAAGACATCGAGTAGGAAACTCGGATGTCACAGCAGTACGTCAAGGACGTCCTATGTTTGCGTGTATAGCCTCTCACGCAACAGTATCATCGAGCCATTTTTCAAGAGGACAACGCTGGTCCCCACATGGTATACGTCTGTATGAAGTGTCTGAACGATGTTGTGGTACTCCCGTGGCCAGAAAGATCCCTAGATCTGACCCAAATAGAACAAGTGTGAGATCATCTCAGATCTCAACTTCGATCAGTACCAGGACTAGTTACAACAACTGTGGGCCAACCTGCCTAAGGAGAAGATACAACTACTTTATGAGACCCCTCCTAACCGACGCAGTGCCTGCATCTGAGCCAGAGCGGCATCGCCATCGTACTGGTAAGTGCCTCGTACAGCAGAGTTCTCTGCAAATTTAACCCAGTTCTGTAATCACTGAAATTACATCACCACGCATGAAGTTTCATTTCCAGAAGTTTGGAAGGTAGGAGACGAGATACTGGCAGAAGTAGAGCTGTGAGGACGGGGCGTGAGTCGTGCCTGGGTAGCTCAGTTGGTAGAGCACTTGCCCGCGAAAGGCAAAGGTCCCGAGTTCGAGTCTCAGCCCGGCACACAGTTTTAATCTGGCAGGAAGTTTCACTTTCATTTCGTTTCTCAGACAGTGTAATTATGTAACTTTATTTCTTAGAGGCATTGCTTGATACTTTATGCGTACTGCCTCAGAGGAGTTTGGACTTTTACGGTGAGTCAGTGCTGGCAGACAGTTTTTCTGGTGCCACCGTAAACCGCGACCGGCCGGCTGTCCGCCGTTGCGTCAGAGGCGCGTTTCCGCGGCAGCGGCGTCCCTAGCCGCCGCGCTCGCAATCGCCAGGAATAGCCGGCGACGACGCACGCACCGCCCGGCCGCGGCTCTAGTGCTGTGGTGCGTGCAGCCCACGTGGGCCCCCGCACGCGCTGCCGTGGGGCGCCCCGGCCCCCGCCGCCCGCACGCTCGCAGAATTCCAACGACGCCTCCCACCACAGCTGCAGGTCGACAGCGGCGCGTGTCCCCAGCACACTGCGAGATTCTGCAGAAACGACGAGGAAACAGGGAATGCCCTGCTCTGTTTTTTTCACATGGGATTGCCGGAATCCTTCAAGACAGCGAAAGGAGATGCACATATCTACATCTACATATATACTCCGCAATCCACCATACGGTCCGTGGCGGAGAGTACCTCGTACCACAACTAGCATCTTCTCTCCCTGTTCCACTCCCAAACAGAACGAGGGAAAAATGACTGCCTATATGCCTCTGTACGAGCCCTAATCTCTCTTATTGTATCTTTGTGGTCTTTCCGCGAAAAGTAAGTTGGCGGCAGTAAAATTGTACTGCAGTCAGCCTCAAATGCTGGTTCTCTAAATTTCCTCAGTAGCGATTCACGAAAAGAACGCCCTCTTTCCTCTAGAGACTCCCACACGAGTTCCTGAAGCTTTTCCGTAACACTCGCGTGATGATCAAACCTACCAGTAACAAATCTAGCAGCCCGCCTCTGAATTGCTTCTATGTCCTCCCTCTATCCGACCTGGTACGGATCCCAAACGCTCGAGCAGTACTCAAGAATAGGTCGTATTAGTGTTTTATAAGCGGTCTCCTTTACAGATGAACCACATCTTCCCAAAATTATACCAATGAAATGAAGACGACTATCCGCCTTCCCCACAACTGCCATTACATGCTTGTCCCACTTCATATCGCTCTGTAATGTTATTACGCCCAAATATTAAACCGACTTGACTGTGTCAAGCGCTACATTACTAATGGAGTATTCAAACATTACTGGATGCTTTTTCCTATTCATCTGCATTAATTTACATCTATCTATATTTAGAGTTAGCTGTCATTCTTTACACCAATCACAAATCCTGTCCAAGTCAACTTGTATCCTCCTACAGTCACTAAACGACGACACCTTCCCGTACACCACAGCATCATCAGCAAACAGCCGCACATTGCTATCCACCCTATCCAAAAGATCATTTATGTAGATAGAAAACAACAGCGGACCTACCACACTTCCCTGGCGCACTCCAAATGATACCCTCACCTCCGATGAACACTCACCATCGAGGACAACGTACTGCGTTCTATTACTTAAGAAGTCTTCGAGCCACTCACATATTTAGGAACCAATCCCATAAGTTCGTACCTTAGTTAGGAGTCTGCAGTGGGGCACCGAGTCAAACGCTTTCCGAAATGAATATGGTATCCGTCTGATACCCTTCATCCATGGTTCGCAAGATATGCGAAAAAAGGGCGAGTTGCGTTTAGCAGGAGCCATGCTTTCTAAAGCCGTGCTGATCATGCATGGACAGCAACTTCTCTGTCTCTAAGAAATTCAATATATTCGAACTGAGAATCTGTTCGAGAATCCTGCAACAAACCGATGTTAAGGCTGCTAGGAAAAAAAAAAAATCACGTAGCCCTACAGGAGGTGATAATGGACAAAACTAGACAAAAACTTCATATAACATGTCCGGAAACCAATACCTGTTGAGATATGGGCCAATCTCTCAAAAATGATTCACATGTCTCTGAACACTATGGGACTTAACATCTGAGGTCATCAGTCCCCTAGAACTTAGAACTACTTAAACCTAACTAACCGAAGGGCATCACACACATCCATGCCCGAGGCAGGATTCGACCCTGCTACCGTAGCAGTCGCACGGTTCCGGATTGAAGCGTCTAGAACCGCTCGACCACAGCGGCCGGCGCCAATCTGTCCTCTCATCCCAACTTGTCTTTTACGTCGGATATAGGCAGTGCTGCACCCTGACACATCGTGAACTCTTCTTCGCAGTGAATCACGCACTCTTCCGAATACACCCGGCTTCATTCAGATTACGTCGCATGCATTGGTCACACGTTCCCATATTGTCTGCACACTGTCGAACCAGCACGAGTTTCGTAAAAGACGATCGTGTGAAACGCAGCTCGCGCTATTCGTCCACGAGACTCAGAGGGCCATAGACACGGGTTTTCAGGTAGATGCCGTGTTTCTTGACTTCCGCAGGGCGTTTGATACAGTTCCCCATAGTCGTTTAATGAGCAAAGTAAGAGCTTATGGACTTTGAGACCATTTGTGTGATTGGATTGAAAAGGTCCTAGATAACAGAACGCAGCACATCATTCTCAATGGAGAGAAGTTTTCCAAAGTAAGAGTAATTTCAGGTGTGCCGGAGGGGAGTGTCGTAGGACCGTTGCTATTCACAATATATACAGAAGACCTTGTGGATAACATCGGAAGTTCACTGATGATATTTGCGGTTGATGCTGTAGTATATCGAGAGGTTGCAACAATGGAAAATTGTACTGAAATGCAGGACGATCTGCAACGAATTGACGCATGGTGCAGAAAGTACCAATTGAATCTCAATGTAGAGAAGTATAATGTGCTGCGAATACATAGGAAGAAAGATCCCTTATCATTTAGCTACAATATAGCAGGTCAGCAACTGGAAACAGTTAATTCCATAAATTATCTGGGAGTAGGTATTGCGATGCCGTTGATGCTTGCGTGCCTCAGCGGTGCAGATGGCCGTACCGTAGGTGCAACCACAACGGAGGGGTATCTGTTGAGAGGCCAGACCAACGCGTGGTTCCTGAAGAGGGGCAGCAACCTTTTCAGTAGTTGCAGCGGCAACAGTCTGGATGATTGACTGATCTGGCCTTGTAACACTAACCTAATCGGCCTTGCTGCGAACGGCTGAAAGCAAGTGGAAACTATAGCCGTAATTTTTCCCGAGAGCGTGCAGCTTTAATGTATGGTTAAATGGTGATGGCGTCCTCTTGGGTAAAATATTCCGGAGGTAAAATAGTTCCCCATTCGGATCTCCGGGCGGGGACTACTCAGGAGGACGTCGTTATCAGGAGAAAGAAAACTGGCGTTCTACGGATCGGAGCGTGGAATGTCAGATTCCATAATCGGGCAGGTAGGTTAGAAAATTTAAAAACGGAAATGGATAGGTTAAATTTAGATATAGTGGGAATTAGTGGAGTTCGGTGGCAGGAGGAACAAGACTTTTGGTCAGGTGAATACAGGATTATAAATACAAAGTCAAATAGGGGTAATGCAGGAGTAGGTTTAATAATGAATAAAAAAATAGGAGTGCGGGTAAGCTACCACAAACAGCATAGTGAACGCATTATTGTGGCCAAGATAGACACGAAGCCTATGCCTAGTACAGTAGTACAAGTTTATATGCCAACTAGCTCTGCAGATGACGAAGAAATCGATGAAATATATGATGAGATAAAAGAAATTACTCAGGTAGTGAAGGGAGACGAAAATCTAATAGTCATGGGTGAATGCAATTCGAGAGTAGGAAAAGGGAGAGAAGGAAACATAGTAGGTGAATATGGATTGGGGGTACGAAGTGAAAGAGGAAGCCGCGTGGTGGAATTTTGCACAGAGCACAACTTAATCATAGCTAACACTTGGTTCAAGAATCATGATAGAAGGTTGTATACATGGAAGAACCCTGGAGATACTAAAAGGTATCAGATAGATTATATAATGGTAAGACAGAGATTTAGGTACCAGGTTTTAAATTGTAAGACATTTCCAGGGGAAGATGTGGACTCTGACCACAATCTATTGGTTGAACTGTAGATTAAACCTGAAGAAACTGCAAAAAGGTGGGAATTTGAGGAGATGGGACCTGGATAAACTGAAAGAACCAGAGGTTGTAGAGAGCTTCAGGGACAGCATTAGGGAACGATTGACAAGAATGGGGGAAAGAAATACAGTAGAATAAGAATGGGTAGCTTTGAGACACCAAATAGTGAAGGTAGCAGAGGATCAAGTAGGTAAAAATACAAGGGCTACTAGAAATCCTTGGGTAACAGAAGAGAGATTGAATTTCATTGATGAAGGGAGAAAATATAAAAATGCAGTAAGTGAAGCGGGCAAAAACGAATACAATCGTCTCAAAAATGAGATCGACAGGAAGTGCAAAATGGCTAAGCAGTGATGGCTAGAGGACAAACGTAAGGATATAGAGGCTTATCTCACTAGGGGTAAGATACATACTGCCTACAGGAAAATTAAAGAGACTTTGGGAGAATAGAGAACCACTAGAATGAATATCAAGAGCTCAGATGGAAACTCAGTTTTAAGCAAAGAAGGGAGAGCAGAGAGGTGGAAGGAGTATATAGACGGTCTATACAAGGGCGATGTACTTGAGGACAATATTATGGAAATGGAAGAGGATGTAGATGAAGATCAAATGGGAGATACAATACTGCGTGAAGAGTTTGACAGAGCACTGAAAGACCTGAGTCGAAACAAGGTCCCCGGAGTAGACAACATTCCATTAGAACTACTGACGGCCTTGGGAGAGCCAGTCCTGACAAAACTCTACCATCTGGTGAGCAAGACGTATGTGACAGGCGAAATACCCTCATACTTCAAGACGAATATAGTAATTCCAATCCCAAAGAAAGCAGGTGTTGACAGATGTGAAAATTACCGAACTACCAGTTTAATAAGTCACGGCTGCAAAATACTAACGCGAATTCTTTACAGACGCATGGATAAATTCGTAGAAGCCGACCTCGGCGAAGATCAGTTTGGATTCCGTAGAAATTTTGGAACACGTGAGGCAATACTGACCCTACGACTTATCTTAGAAGCTAGATTAAGGAAAGGCAAACCTACATTTCTAGCACTTGTAGACTTAGAGAAAGCTTTTGACAATGTTGACTGGAATACTGTCTTTCAAATTCTAAAGGTGACAGGGGTAAAATACAGGGAGCGAAAGGCTATTTCCAATTTGTACAGAAAGCAGATGGCAGTTATAAGAGTCGAGGGACATGAAAGTGAAGCAGTGCTTGGGAAGGGAGTTAGATAGGGTTGTAGCCTCTCCCCAATTTTATTGAATCTGTATATTGAGCAAGCAGTGAAGGAAACAAAAGAAAAATTCGGAGTAGGTATTAAAATCCATGGAGAAGAAATAAAAACTTTGAGGTTCGCCGATGACATTGTAATTCTATCAAAGACAGCAAAGGGCTTGGAAGGGCAGTTGAACGGAATGGACAGTGTCTTGAAAGGTGGATATAAGATGAACATCAACAAAAGCAAAACGAGTATAATGGAATGTAGTCGAATTAGGCCGGATGATGCTGAGGGAATTAGATTAGGAAATGAGACACTTAAAGTAGTAAATGAGTTTTGCTATTTGGGGAGCAAAATAACTGATGATGGTAGAAGTAGAGAGGATATAAAATGTGGACTGGCAATGGCAAGGAAAGCATTTCTGAAAAAGAGAAATTTGTAAACATCGAGTATAGATTTAAGTGCAGGAAGTCGTTTCTGAATGCATTTGTATGGAGTGTAGCCATGTATGGAAGTGGAACATGGACGATAAATAGTTTGGAGAAGAAGAGAATAGAAGCTTTCGAAATGTGGTGTTACAGAAGAATGCTGAAGATTAGATGGGTAGATCATATAACTAATGAGGAGGTACTGAATAGAATTGGGGAGAAGAGGAGTTTGTGGCACAACTTGACAAGAAGAAGGGACCGGTTGGTAGGACACTTCTGAGGCATCAAGGGATCACAAATTTAGCATTGGAGGGCAGTGTGGAGGGTAAAAATCGTAGAGGGAGACCAAGAGATGGATACACTAAGCAGATTCAGAAGGATGTAGGTTGCAGTAGGTACTGGGAGGTGAAGGAGCTTGCACAGGATAGAGTAACATGGAGACTGAAGACCACAACAACAACAATATATATCTCGCGAAGAGACCAGGAGGATAAAATCAGAGAGATTAGAGCCCACACAGAGACATACCGACAATCTTTCTTTCAACGAACTATACGAGTCTGGAATGGAAGGGAGAACCGATAGAGGTACTCGAGGTACCCTCCGCCACACACGGTCGGGTGGCTTGCTGGTAATTCATCGCGCAGAACCTGATAATATGTTTTCTTAAGTGTATATATGGCCGTATGAGTCTGTCACCGATAATTCCTACCCGTACACTGATGCTGAAGCAATCCTGATGTCTCATCTTCAGGAGTGCTCGAGGATTTCCATTTGGCCACACTAGCGTATTGCTGGTAATTAACTATGGGGACTTTTTTAACGGCCTACTCCACCGAATACTGCTCCTTACTCGTCACATTTAAAATGACCCATATCTCCACATGTATTGGCTCCCAGACACATAATTACTGGAACTTTTTTTCTAGCCTGAATAAAAATGCTTTCAGTCACAATTATTTCGTGCTTTATTGAATTACAACATACATTTTGGGCCCTGTAGTTTCATCATGACGTGCTAATCGTCTTATTAAATAACGTACTTCTGCTATTGAGTAAGCTATCACAAACCCCGCAATCAGAAAGGTATATGTTGGATTTTGGGCTTGAAGTAACAACTGTGGAAAATGTAATGAGAAACAGTAGGTAAAAAACAATGAAAAATTTGCCAAACAATCAATGAAGAACATTTTTAATCTTTTAATGTCAGCACACGTTGGTTTATCATTTCTGTCATCGCTTATCGCATCACTAAAGGCTCACGCTTGCTTACACACATTAAAAACGCGTCTCAAATTTAATTCAACACAATATGATCAAAGATGAAGCCAGATGTCTTCTTTTTTCAGCGTGTGGCATGACGGCCTCCTATACAGATTTCTTTTATTGGGGTTCCCAGTGTCACACATTCGCCTGTTTTCAATCACACCTCAGCGGCAGAACATTTAACGTGCCTGCCGAAGATGGCGACTCCATAGCGCTGTCAATAAAGGTGGAAGTGTCCCAGGGTCTGTGCTGTACCTGCTTCGTCGCCAGCTGGCCTTTGACAAGTTGAGAGCTTGGGCCACCAAGCGGAGGGTGAAACCGAACGCATCAAAAAGCCAGGCGGTGGTCATTACCAGGTAAAAGCTGCCAGTTGACGCTTACCTCCGGTTCGCTTCATGGGGTGCCCCAATACTTAGTTGTAGAACGGTAAATACCCTCGGCTAAACTAACATGGGGACTATAGGTCCGTGAACTGAGGGACAAAGCGTTGGGTAGACTTCACTGCTTTATCCCTTACCAAACCCGAAGTCGACAACGCCCTCAGATGTGGTGTCACACTGTATCTGGCACTAACCTGGATAGTGATCGAATATGCAGCCGTGGTACTGGACAATGCTGTCATCAACCACACCGTGCTATTACAAAAAATGCGGAACAGGGCCTTATGGCTTACTCTGCACATCTCATTATACTTTCCACGGGAGTGCTGTGTTAAAGTAGTAATGCTACGGGTTAGATTCCGACAGACTGCGCCCCATTTCTATACATCGGCCCATGAGTGGGACAGATTTAATGCCAACCTGGGAAACCGGTTGCACTGGCGCCCGACCACAAGGTGGCCGGAACTGCTGTGCAACCGACAATCGTGCAGCAAGAACTATTAGAGGAATATTTTTTCACAAAGCAGTTGACGTACCCAAAAGAAAAGCCAAACTAACTTAAGGGGGGTAGGACGTCAAACAGGCCAACATGGAGCAGGAGATGCAGCACAGGACATTTTAACTTCCACTGTCTATACTTTTACAAACAAATTCATAAAACTTTGTCAGCATGACCAGAAAGGATTCAGGATTGACGCTCTTAGCAGTGGGAGTTCAAAAACGTAACAATTTTGTTTTTTTTATGTTTGAAATTTCATCATTTTTTCACTTACTATTGTCTGCACTTGTTACTATAGGTACACTTTTCTTCCTGAGTAAGAGAGATTATTTGATGAATTTTGCACAGCATACAAACCATTCGTACAGGGGTATGAAACTCTAGAATTTCTTTAGTTTACGAAAAAATGAGTGAGCTGCTATATTTTAAACTTCATGTTGAGAAAAAACTCAAATTCTATAGTTTATTATCTGAATTTTTACCGCAGTTTTTAATAGATTTGGAAAATTCTAGAATTTCATACACCTGTGAGTGTGGTTTGTGTGCTGTGCAAAATTCATCGAAGAATCTCTCTTACTTATGAAGAAAACTGTACCTATAGCAACACATGCTGGCAACAGTAAGTGAAAAAATTATGAAATTTGACAAGTAAAAAAAATTATTTTGCTATGTTCTTGAACTCCCACTGGTACGAGTGTGAATCCTGAATCCTTTCTGGTCATGCTGACAAAGTTTTATGAATTTATTTGTAAAAGTATAGACAGTAGGAATTAAAATGTCCTGTGGTGCCTCTCCTGCTCCAAGTCGGCCCGTTTGACGTCCTACCCCCCTTAAAAGAGAGAAGAAACAGAGAGACGGGTGGGTAGATAGACAGATGAATAGACAGATAGATGGACAGAGAGAGAGAGAGAGAGAGAGAGAGAGGCGCCAACCAGAATGATTCATGATGTCGTCACACCTTGTACTGGCCATCGGTGTGACAGTCGAACAAGACGCGCGATATCAGCGCATTTGATCGCGCCCAGATTAGACGCGTATGAGACGCTCCAAGGTTGTGCACGCACTGGGCTGCTGACGTGACACGCGTGTCAAAGATTCCCGGTGAGTACCTCCGTTCGGGAAAAAGCCACCACAGACAGAGTCAACGGCCGGCCGAAGTGGCCGTGCGGTTAAAGGCGCTGCAGTCTGGAACCGCAAGACCGCTACGGTCGCAGGTTCGAATCCTGCCTCGGGCATGGATGTTTGTGATGTCCTTAGGTTAGTTAGCTTTAACTAGTTCTAAGTTCTAGGGGACTAATGACCTCAGCAGTTGAGTCTCATAGTGCTCAGAGGCATTTGAACCATTTTGAACGAGAGTCAACAGGCGTGGGCAACGACGCGAAGACGTCGTACGTCGTCGCCCACTTAGGCGGACTGTCACAGTGGATATACGGGCCAGACTGCGTCATTTCACTCGCCAGTTCATCGCTGGACTACAACAGCGGAATGGGGGTATCAGCCGGCACCACCTCACAGGGATGGGGCACGGTAGCTGTCGGCCCAGTCGCGTACCTCTGCTCACCGCCCATCACAGAGCACAGACATTAGCCTAAGATTTAATGAGGAATTTCTCACATTTCATTTGCGTGAAAACAGAATTACGATATCCTAAAAGTTTCAGGAAATAACTGAGGTGAACAGCTTAACTCTATTACTCCACATACTTTTATTCTGTAAACACATACAGGGTGAAAATTATTGAACCGAAACTCGGGAAAGTTCCATGGGACACCAAAACAAACACTTTCCTTCAAAGCCATAATTACCTGTGAGCTTTTTTTAAAAAATCTGATAGAGGGTGTAGTCGCTCTCAGAGCACTCGCGAATTGGGCGTAACAAGAGGATGAATCAAATGAATGTACGAAACGTCCTTCATGAGCACTTGTTAATGCATTTCACACACTGCACCGGAGCGAGCTGATTATGCACCCGGAGCACAGTTTTCGCATTTTTGCAATGGTACCTGGCAACAGTGCCAGATGCAGCCCGCATTTCCGTCCTCCCTACTGTTTACTGATGGAGCAACGTTTTAGCACCATGGGGTCTTCAACATACACAACTGGCATGTTTTGAGTGAGGTTAATATACATGCCTCATTTCCTCGCGTTCATCAGTTGCGGTTCTACGTATCTAGGCCATTAACTGACAAACATTAGTACAACTTCTTCGCCAGAGCATTGGCAGAGTTGCTGAATGACGTGGCACTCGTGAAACGTCCCCTTAGAAAAATTATGAATGACTGTGCCGGTAAACTTCTACGTTATTTGATTTTCAAACAGCTGAGCAAAACTGTACGTACTCAGACATTTCTCTCTTTACTTATTCTGATCATCACTAAACTGACACATAATATTTTTAGCGCAACGCAGTCGGACTTTCAATAACCCCTACAAAAGAATGGCCCTGACTAACAATAACCTATACCTTTCATGAATCACTTACCTCACAAAACTCTTCATTACTCGGACTACTGCAATACAGCGAGTGCCAATACTGCCAGCTAAATAAAAGATTCTAACCACTGAATGCACTAAAACTACTGATAGACATAATTAGCAAATGAAAGATTTTGATAGTGGCTCTGCCTTTGATTGTGTACACCTTCCGGGTTACAGGACTGGAGTAGGTGGTGGTGGGAGGGTGCATGGGACAGGTTTTACACCGGGGGCAGTTACAAGGATAGGAGCCAGAGGGTAGGGAAGGTGGTTTGGGGATTTCATAGGGATGAAAGCACCCACGTGATCTACCAACTGACCTGCCTACACTGTGATGCATTCTATGTGGGAATGACCAGCAACAAACTGTCCATTCGCATGAATGGACACAGGCAGACAGTGTTTGTTGGTAATGAGGAACACCCTGTGGCTAAACATGCCTTGGTGCACGGCCAGCACATCTTGGCGCAGTGTTACACCATCCGGGTTATCTGGATACTTCCCACCAACACCAACCTATCCGAACTCCGGAGATGGGAACGTGCTCTTCAATATATCCTCTCTTCCCGTTATCCACCAGGCCTCAATCTCCGCTAAATTCAAGTTGCCGCCACTCATACCTCACCTGTCATTCAACAACATCTTTGCCTCTGCACTTCTGCCTCGACTGACATCTCTGCCCAAACTCTTTGTCTTTAAATATGTCTGCTTGTGTCTGTATATGTGTGGATGGATATGTGTGTGTGTGTGTGCGAGTGTATACCCGTCCCTTTTTCCCCCTAGGGTAAGTCTTTCCGCTCCCGGGACTGGAATGACTCCTTACCCTCTCCCTTAAAACCCACATCCTTTCGTCTTTCCCTCTCCTTCCCTCTTTCCTGATGAGGCAACAGTTTGTTGCGAAAGCTTGAATTTTGTGTGTATGTCTGTGTTCGTTTGTGTGTCTGTCGACCTGCCAGCACTTTCATTTGGTAAGTCACATCATCTTTGTTTTTAGGTATATTTTTCCTACGTGGAATGTTTCCTTCTCGTCTTACAAATTTCCTTTTTCTGACGGACACACGTCCAGATCGTCCGCTCAAAACTCCGTCATCTCTCTCCCCACATCCACCACTGCTGGCGGCTCACCTCCAACTGCCCAACGCTACGCGCTGTTCACATCCAACTGCCCAACACTACACAAGCGAATATTCCAACAATGAGTCCAACCAGCCACAGACTGCACAAAGCGCAGTCAGTGATTTTCATACAGAGCGCTACGTTGCGTTACCAACATAAAAACCTAAACAGCCTACTTACACTCGTTACGGGGGAGAGCACCAGCACATTTCAGCCAACCTGTGCGTCAATTTGTGAACCGACAGTTACCAGGAAAGTAGATTTGCAGTGGTTGTCCTGTACCATGGCCAACTCGATTCCCTGATTTCACCCATTTGGACTTCTTTGTGTAAAGAGATGAGCAATCTTGTTTACAAAACCTGTGTTGAATCGGAGGAGAATCTAGTTGCCCGGATGGTAGCAGCAGCAGTTGGAATTAAGGATAATCCCTTACTCTTTAACAGTGTTGCACAGAACTTGACCCACCCACGTAACCTGTGTTTGCAAGTCAATGGAGGCATTTTTGAACCTCTACTGTAAGTGAAGTAATTCTGTTACTGTTGTTGTCTCATGGTAATAAAAAAAACTTGAATGAGATTTTCACTCTGCAGCGGAGTGTGCGCTGATATGAGTTCGAGTCTCAGTCCAGCACACAGTTTTAATCTGCGAGTTAAAACTTGTATGTGTTACTTTTTCTCCTGACAGGAAAACACATTAGAAAAAGTGTTTTCATAGTCCCATGCAACTACCCAGCGTTTCTTAGTTTGATTAATTTTCGTCTAGAGAAAACTCCCTCTACCGATTTAAAAAAATCCTCACAAAAAATATGATTTCAGAGAAAAATATTTGTTTCGGTATCCCGTGCAACCTCTCAGGGTTTGTCGTTTAAATAATTTTCACACTGTACAGCTGTCCCTCTGTCAGTTAAAGTATTTAAGATAATGATTTAAATTTTTTTAAAGTTTGTAAAAATGTGTAATACCATAGCTTAACTTTGCTGCACTCCTACAATATACCTCATAGACATGTTGCGGAGAGTGGTCAAGAGTAATTCATAGGTCTGCTGCTAGTTGGGGAGTTTGGGTGCTAGCGGTAAAAACAGTTTTGGGCAAGTTGCGGAGTTCGGATTCTGAGCAGGCAGAAGTTACGGACTTCATGAAACTGGAATTGTCTTCCCCAGGGTGCGTCCAGATCCGTACCCACTATCAATCGTGCCAAAAAAAGATTACGTAACAGTAATATGGTTTTTCCTGTCTCTACTGCTGGATCTCGTTTCACTTTTCTTCCTATTTTCTTTCTCGTCTTTATTCAGCTTCTACAGCAGTGGTTCCCAACCTGGCAGTAAAATGAAATTTCAAAAGGTTTTTGATTGTGTTTTGGTTATGAAGTTAAATTATTTTTGAATGATAAGTGCTGTTATTCTTATTTCCTAAGATTGTAATTTTGATTTCGTAACTCACCTATAATTACATTTTTTAAATACTAGCGTAACGCATAATACAATGTGGTGGAGCTTGCAGCTTGTGAAACATATGTGAGAGCATCTTCGTCACAGAATCCACGACAGTAAAACTGAGACATATGCGTCACTATTGCTTATATATCTCATGAAAATCCCTTCTCCGATTTGCGGGTAATCACCACAATGGACCAAAAATTGCTTCAATATTCACTTCGCAGCTGTAGTCCTATGAAAATTAGTTGATTTGCCGCACAGTGTTGTCACATCGTATGCCGGCTACCGTTCGGTTATAGGCGAAACACAAATACGGTGAGTCACTTCACAAATGCTGTTAATGTGTACTGCGGAGCAATGTTTAAAGTGACCGCCGGCGGGTTTGACGGAAACGGGAGATGCTCTGTCGACAGATGATTTTAACTGACCGATGACTGAACTGCGGCAGACGATGCGTTTTGTAGCCCTTAATTTAAACTAATATCCTAACGTAAACACAAGGTCGTGAAATGCAATGTATCGGAGAGAACGGCGATCAACAGTCTGTGGCCGAATTAAAACCACGATCCCGTTTTTCACTGTGATTAAAGCTAAACTCTACGACCAAAGTCTAGACAGAAAAAATTTAGATTCATCGCTAAAATCAATCTAATTTCTCGCTATCATTGGGTACCTGAAACTAGCCTCACGTACTGGCTACGAGAGCTGCAGCGTTACAGTTAACTGGCAGTCCTGCTTAGCAGATTATAGGTGACACAGGCACACTCCAAACGAGAAAAGAATGATAGAAAGAAAAATAACAGCAACACGGTGAAGTACTAGAATTTAAAGAGATCACATTTCAATCAATTAACTGACTTTAAATATTAAATTCTTTTGATTAGATTTCAAAATTTCGCTGTATTTGACGAGATTCGGACCTACAACCATCTACATGGCAGGTTTAGACGCTAACCCTTGCACCACGTTACTACACTGTGGAAGATTATTGTTGGTTGGTTGGTTGGTTTGGGGGAAGAGACCAAACAGCGAGGTCATCAGTCTCATCGGATTAGGGAAGGATGGGGAAGGAAGTCGGCCGTGCCCTTTCAGAGGAACCATCCCGGCATTTGCCTGCAGCGATTTAGGAAAATCACGGAAAACCTAAATCAGGATGTCCGGACGCGGCATTGAACCGTCGTCCTCCCGAATGCGAGTCCAGTGTGCTAACCATTGCGCCACCTCGTTCGGTGAAGATTATTGTATATATCACTTTGGTGACACAGACGCAATGATTAATTGCAGCGTTAAAAAATTCTGCTTCACGTGATGTCGTGTGAAGCTTATCTAATGTAGACCAATCTCTATGGTTATAATATAACTGTATATGCGACGCTGAATCGCGTCTTGTGCGGAAGGATCCAACTTTGTCAGTGCTGTGTTTGAAACATGGCTTAGCATCGTTTTAGCGCGCGCATGTGTGTGTGTGTTTATTGTTTTTGGTGTAGTTATCGTGAGTGATAAAATACGAAACAAAAGGGCCAGAACCAGGATTCAGGGATCCACACACATTAAGAAAGAAGAAAGCTGGGCAAGGAATCGGAAGTGGTGCTGACCTACTGTTACGGCAGGTTGGCAACTGTAATGACACATTCCGACGCAGAGACATACAATACCTTAAAGGCTGCGCCAAAGATTAAATTGAGAGGTATGTAGAATATAATCTCTGTAATGTTCATATTGGATTCTCTTTTGTTTCATACTCCAAGGAGGAGTTAAGATACACTTTCTATTGTTACACCGAGCGAGGTGGCGCAGTGGTTAGCACACTGGACTCGCATTCGGGAGGACGACGGTTCAATCCCGTCTCCGGCCATCCTGATTTAGGTTTTCCGTGATTTCCCTAAATCGCTTCAGGCAAATGCCGGGATGGTTCCTTTGAAAGGGCACGGCCGATTTCCTTCCCCATCCTTTCCTCACCCGAGCTTGCGCTCCGTCTCTAATGACCTCGTTGTCGACGGGACGTTAAACACTAATATCCTCCTCCTCTATTGTTACCTTGTAGGGGATGGACGTAATTTTTGGTGTGTGCGGGAAGGCGGACATCTTGTTAGTATTTATGGTTTGTGCGACGAGCAGGGGAAGTCTTATTGTCTTGTGAATAAAAAACAGTGAGAAGTATGTAAGTTTTACGAGAATTATTTAAAGCGACGTAGCATTGTATTCCTTGGTTTCTACCGTCTTCGTGAAGTAAACCGATGCCGACTTAGGAAGAGACACACGGTCAACGAAGAGAAGAACATCGATGGCGACTAATGAATTAATATTGTGGTAGAAGGACTAATTCTACGTCTAAGGTGAGAACTCTGATTAAATCAACAATGACGTAGAATTCAAAAATGTAATTAATCGGAATTGTAAATTATATTACAGGCAAATTTCACACAGCACTGAATTTGTCCGCATTCAAGCAGGTCAATATAGTCTGTAAAAAAGCCTTTAAAAATTCTAAAGTTAAATTCCCATATCCATAATTTTTTCTCTTTTCAAAAAAAAAAAAAAATCAATAAATTTAATTAATTTATTTATTTCGCCACACAACGGTGAACAGTTCGGGCACGACCTTAACCGCAGTGCTAGGAGGAAACCAGCCCCAACACGTGAAGTGTCAGCTATCGTGTAATTTTAACTGAACTGTAGTAAACGAAGTAACTGACTGCACAATATCGTAGAAACTATGCCATTGCTGCTACATTGCTACAGGGCCCAGACAGTATTACTGTCACTATTATTATTATTATTTCTATTGTTATTATGATCATTATTGGCGGCAGTGGTGATACACAAAGCATTGGCAGCCGGAAGTGTTCCAGTTTCTGCCAGTTCAGAAGTAAGGAGTCCTGCAATTAAGTGATTTGGAAACGGAGTATGGGGTACACATTTAACTAGGTTGATCTTAAATGAGGATGTAGGGTGCAGCCGAAGCAGTTGCCACTAGGAAGAGGCAGGTGAAGCAGAAGCATTTTTTGTAACAAGTGTCTACCCTCTATGTGGATGGTTAGCTTAATTATCTGAGAAGGAGTTTTACTTAGCACTCGTGATGGACTGTGTATTCCTCTATCGGTCTATAAAGAAACGTTTGTAGAAATAAGCAGTGCCAATTGTCTCATTGATTCGTTAGCTCGTGGTTTAATAAAACACTTACAAAGATTAAATATCACTTATCTTTCACCATTTTAGAAATAGCAGTGTTCAAGGAAAGTTATTTTTTCAGAATGAAAGGCAAAGGTCCTGAGTTCGAGTCTCGGTCCGGCACACAGTTTTAATCTGCCAGGAAGTTTCAAAATTATCTTTGATTTTCAAGTTTATTTAGGCGCTAATGTTGTTGACGGTTGGAGAGAAAAAGGGGGCGGGGGAGTGGTACTACCCGGTATCGGTTTTTGCACTTAGGGGTAATGGTATCAGGAAACTGGAAATCACTGTTCTGCAGACTCCGAAGCTGAGGTGCCCTCGCACAGACTCACTGGTAAAACGAAAGTGTACTTTTAGTTCGGCTCTGACTGCTCAACAGCCTTAAGTGCCACGGTCAAGGACCACGAAATGTTCAGGCGACTTGGCCACAAAAACGTGGCCGTGTTCCTGTAAAGCGCGTCTCGCTGACAGGCTTTGACGAGCAGGTAGGCACTGGCCTATGCCGGGACGAAACACGAGAGGCCAGGACTGTGCGGGAGAAAAACAGGCGTAGCCCTTTAACGGCGAACAGCTTCCCAGCTAACACGTGTAGCTGTACCGTTTTGTCGGCTGCGACCTCACACCACACAGGTCGGCGGCAGCTATAATATACAGCGATTGGTGATTGCCAGAAACACTGAACTACAACTCCATCGATGCTCCGCAACCTATTGCGAAGTGCATGGCAGAGGGTGCGTCACACAGCGGGGCGTCAGCTGCAATGTACAGTGATTACTGACTGCCAGAAACACTGAACTACAACTCCATCTCGTATGCTCCGCAAACAGTTGCGAAGTGCCTGGCACAGGGTGCTGTTCATGATGCCACATGTTGAAGTTTCTTCCCTTTCCAATGGCGTACGAAGCACAGGAAGAAAGACTACTTAAATGCCTCTTCATTTGCTGCAGTTAGCCTAATTTTGTCTTTACAGTGGTACGTATGGGATGAGATACACCAGGGGCGCTCAAAAAGTAATGCAACACTGTTTATTTCTCTGACAATTTCAGTTGTAGAAATGCGGAATTTGTTGTGGGACATAGTGAAATATTCCTGCTTCAGCTCCTATAGTTTCATGAAGTTCTGACAGGGGTAGGTGCTACACGCAGCCTTCAAAATGGCGCCTGTAACGAAGGTGCGTTCCAAGCAGAAAGCTGTCATTAAGATTCTTCTAGTAGAAAATCACAGCAGAGCAGATGTTTATAGGTAATTGAATAATGTCTACGCAAAGCTGGCAGTGAACAAAAGCGCGTTGAGTCGTCGTGCGAGGCGTCTGTCATCATGACAGTCGACAAAAGCGCGTTGAGTCGTCGTGCGAGGCGTCTGTCATCATGACAGTCGACAAAAGCGCGTTGAGTCGTTGGGCGAGGCGTCTGTCATCACGACAGTGAACAAAAGCGCATTGTGTCGTTGGGCGAGGCCTCTGTCATCATCGCAACAAGGTCGTGCAAACACGTCCCATCTCCCGCGTGCCGGGCGGTCGCACACAGCTGTGTCTCCTGCAGTTGCTGGAACGTGCGGACACTCTCATTCGAGGTGATCGACAGATTAGAGGCAACCACCTCGCTGCTGAACTGGACCTCTCTGTCGGCAGTATTGACACACTCTTCCACCAAAGCTGTCTGTCCGCTGAGTTCCCCGCCGATTGACATAATACCATAAAGAGGAACGAGGGACCATTTGTGCGGAATTGCTTGCGCAGTTATGAGGCTAGTCGTGGCAATTTTTTTGTCGAACACTGTCACAGATGATGCAACATGGGTTCATTCACTTCGAACCGGAAACAAAACGGCAACCTGTAGAGTTGCGCCCTACCCCCTTCCCTCCGAAGAAACAGTTCAAAGCCGCACCGTCAGCCGGCAAAGTCCTGTCGAAGGTCTTCTGCGACTCTTAAGGGGTAAATCGAAATGCCGCGTGGCTAGAGCCTCTTGTTGGGCAGACCGTTCGCCTGGTGCAAGTCTTTCGAGTTGACGCCACTTCGGCGACGTGCGTGTAAATGGGGGTGAAATGATGATGATAAGGACAACACAACACCCAGTCCGTGAGCGGAGAAAATCCCCCACCCAGCCGGGAATCGAACCCGGGCCGTTAGGTATGACATTCTGTCGCGCTGACCACTCAGCCACCAGAGACGGATTCTTAAGGGGTTATTATGTTTGATGTTCTCTGTCACGGCGCAACGATAAACTCGAAAGTGAATTGTGCTCCTCTCAAGAAATTGAACAAACGACTTCTCCATGTCAAAACAAGGCCTCACACATGTTTGCGCACGCAACAGGTGCTCATGAAACGTCTTTTAACTGTTCTCTCTCATCCACCCAAAAGCCTGGATCTTGCACCTTCCGACTCCCGTCTGTTTGGCCCAATTAGAGATGTACTTCGCGGGAAGCAGTACTTGGATGATGGGGAGGTTGCTGATGCAGCAAGACCTTGGCTTCCACATCAAGCATGAGGGTTTACTAGCTCCCATAGTAAAATGACGTGAGGCCGTCGCATTGAACGGAGATTATGTTGAAAAATAGGGTTTTTGTAACCAAATAGTGGGGAATAATACGGTGTAATTGGAATCCTGACTAAAAAGAACCTGCTTTCAGAAAAAAAATGTGTTGCATTATTCACTGAACGCCTCTCGCATCTCTGGATTCTTCACTTAATACTGGTTCCGGAAATACTGTGTGCAGGTTTTCACGGGATACTGTGCATCTATCTTTCCAGAGTGCCGGTTCACGTTTCACATCTTCGTGGCACTCTCGGGCTGGTCAAACAAACCTATGACCTTTCGTGCCCATCCTTTCTATACCTTTAATATCCCCCGTTAGTCTTATTTGGCATGCGTTCAACAAACTTGAGCAGTACTATAAGAAGGGACATGTAGGCCCAATAGAATTGCAACGATACTCCTTTGTAGACTGACTGCATTTTAACAGTATTCTGCCACTGTACCGAAATATGCCACTTGCTGTACCTGTGACTGAGCCTATGTGATCATCCCATGTCACATCTTTGATCCCTACAAACTGTTTTATTCACGTATTTGTATGAGTTGACTGATTATATTTCTAAATTTGGAAATATTGTGTGCGACAGATAAAAGCACTCCTATCTGAACACAAAAAATACAAACATGTTCCTTTTTTTTCAAAAGTCTCTAACTGAAAAGTGGCGTCCCAGCTGTCTCACTCTACCCTCCTCAGCACCTTTAAAAATTTTCCCACCTACTACTCATTGCTGTAAGACACTCATACCCATCCACTCCAAGTTGCCCGTTCTCATTCACTCATTCAGCCCAACACATTGTCGTTATCTCTTTATGACTACCAGTCACTGTCTTGTGCGTCACAGCCACAGTCTCCTTCGCTGTGTCCTACTACTGCAATCGCCTCTCGATGTCCCAGTGCTGCTGTCTCGTATCACTATCACTATCTCTCTCTTCCTCATTGTTGTTGCCATATACTCTATTCTCATTACCACTGGCTCCTCCCATTTCCACTTCCTCTTTCACTCTTTTTCTTATCACTCTTTTATCACTGTCAACTATGTTCTGCTGTCGCTGTGTCCCTCTCTTTGACACTGCCATTGTCTTCTTCGCACCTTCTATAACGCAAAGACTGTCTACTATCTTCCAGCATTTATCAGTTTTCCGTCTCTTTGCCATTGCCACTATCTTCTTCTCTCTCAGAATAAAAAAAAAAAAAAACGAGAATGTTCGCAGGCCAAAATTTTTGGGAACATTTTTAAAGGTGCTGAGGAAGACAGAGTGAGGCAACTGGTACCCAACTTTTCAGTCAGAGTCTGTTAAATAAACAAGAACACATTCACATTTTTCATACCCCGATAGACGCATTTTTCCGATGGTTCCCTTATTTTGTCTGCTGCAGCAGGACATGTAACTCACGTGAAAAGAAATTTATAGGTCAATAAAATTTAGGTAGTTTACTTATATGAAACTGAAATAATACAAAATTGATTTTACACATGACGCCAATTTTTAGGCGCAAAAAATTATGCATGTACCTCAGTACTACAACATGGGGTTCCCAGATGATAACGGAGACACTTTAAAGCATATTTCTGCGCGCTACGTCACTGAATAAACTACGCTTTTGCCTCACACCGGCTTTTATGTGCGTATGTTACGCGTACAACCAGGGTATCTTTGAATCATTGTACCGCGGAAACCGATAAAGATATGAAGAAAATTTTCAAATCTAGTTTCAGATCGGAATCTTATGAATACATCGGAAAAATTACAGCCACTTGCTGTGCAATAGCTGTCTCGGAATCCGCCGCTGGGTTTTGGTACCCAAGAAAAAGGTTTCTGAGCTGTTGTGTCGATAACAGATAATGATTTTTGAAAATGGGAACATGGCTCTTCTAGAGAATACACTGTTAAAATCTGAACATTTTCTGTGGTTATTTATTATTTAGATTTCGTCTTATACTGGATTTTACGTGTAGAGGGAGAGTGATTTTGAACCTCTGTAACTTGGAAACGGATGAAGATATCAAGAAAATTTTCAAGGTTGTTCGAGATCTGGATCTTAGGAATATATAGCTAAAACTTCATCCATTTGCCGTGAATATCCATGTTGTAATCCTCGACTGAAGCCGGCCGCTGTGGACGAGCGGTTCTAGGCGCTTCAGTCCGGAACCACGCGGCTGCTACGGTCGCAGGTTCGAATCCTGCCTCTGGCATGGATGTGTGTGGTGTCCTTAGGTTAGTTAGGTTTACGTAGTTCTAAGTCTAGGGGAATGATGACCTCGGATTTTATGCCCCATAGTGCTTAGAGCCATCTGAACCATTTTAACCATTTTCCTCACCTGGTGACGTCGAAAAAATAGTAAAAAAATCCTTTCTGTGAGGTTTTCCGAGAAACTGTCCATGAATTAATCTTGTCTCCATAAGTCCTATGAAGCCTACCGTAGACCACTTGATATGTGAAAGGAAAAAAACCGATTTGCTCCATTTGTCTAAGCAGGAGAAAGTGTGCAGTATTCATATTTTGGTCCTGTTCTGTTGGATGGCGATGGTAAGACGACCCTTCTGTTGGGTATGCAATAGGTCCTTAGCGCAAAGAGGTATGAGCACCGGAGTATCCCCTTTTTATGCGCGGCGTTTTGAAACATATTAGGTACGCATGCTGTCGCATGCATACCGATAAGCTAAGGTAATCAGCCAGCATTGTACAATTTATATAAGGGGCAAAAAGGTTCCACGAGTTTACCTGTGATTCTCAAATATTACCTCGCATTTTATTTCAAATTTCCTAATAATGCATTGATCCACGGCTGGTACCTAAATATCTTGGCAGCGTACTTCGATGTGGTCCATGTTCTACAGGAATCGCTAGGTAACTCTGGTGAAAAAAGAAAGTAGGGTTTTAAACTTTTCTTCTTCCCCTCCCCCCAATCTCCATCAACAACTATGCACCTGATACAGCGTCATTTCCGTTTTCCATGCCACTGGAAGACTTAAGTTTCGACAAACTCAGCTAAAATGAGCGCTGTCGAGCAGATGGCTTCCTCGTTTGGTAAATCAAGCCAGGTATCGAGTCAGGTCACAGGAAGAACATACTTGGAGAGACTGAATCAGGAGATTAAGGAGGTATTGTCTTGAATCTCAACCGATGCATTTTCGTATTTGTAACTGCTGCCGTGTTCGCTGCAGCTCACGACAGAATTTATTTATTACTCGTTTACTTCTTCACTACCGTACGCCTGTTAATATTGTGCAGGCATAACATTAACAGAGTCGAATCTGGTTGGCAGCGCAGGGTTTGGGCTGGCGCAAATAGATAAATGGAGAGCTTGCAGTTGTCGCTTAGCTAACAGGCAATTAGGGTTATTTTCGAATTGATGTTGAAGATAAATTAAATGGACTACGATACAAGGATGTAGACCGTGTTACATACGCATGTCGGGTCGGTCTGGGGAACGCGCACGGAAAGACGAAGTAGTTAAAGCGATCGAACGTGATAAACGAGATACCCGGGTTCCAGTTCCGGCCCAGCACAAATTTTAATATGTCACTATTGGGTAGGATACATCTCATGTCAAGCATTTCGCTATCAGCGAATTATTTTCAAAAATATTTCGTACGGTTGTGGAGCGTCAAGCGTGCCTGTTCTTTGAGACATGCATATAAGCAAATAAGGATCATGTTCTTTTTTATTTTATTACGACACAATCACATACGTTTTCAGAACGCATTTTTGAATGCGTCATATGATTATATTGTAGGAACGGCTTAGCGAATTGCTCATGTGAAGATTGTAAAATATATCTACATCTGCTCCTCTTTATTGCGAGCCATTTCAAGGTGTGTGGCGGAGAGTACTCCTGGTACTACTACATCTACATCTACATCTACATGATTACTCTGCAATTCACATTTAAGTGCTTGGCAGGGGGTTCATCGAACCACAATCATACTATCTCCCTACCATTCCACTCCCGAACACCGCGCGGGAAGAACGAACACCTAAACCCTTCTGCTCGAGCTCTGATTTCTCTTATTTTATTTTGATGATGATTCCTACCTATGTAGGCTGGGCTCAACAAAATATTTTCGCATTCGGAAGAGAAAGTTGGTGACTGAAATTTCGTAAATAGATCTCGCCGCGACGAAGAACGCCTTTGCTTTAATTACTTCCATCCCAACTCTCTCCCCTATTACGTGATAATACAAAACGAGTTGCCCTTTTTCGCACCCTTTCGATGTCCCCCGTCAATCCCACCTGGTAAGGATCCCACACCGCGCAGCAATATTCTAACAGAGGACGAACGAGCGCAGTGTAAGCTGTCTCTTTAGTGGACTTGTTGCATCTTCTAAGTGTCCTGCCAATGAAACGCAACCTTTGGCTCGCCTTTCTCACAATATTATCTATTTGGTGTTTCCAACTGAAGTTGTTCCTAATTTTTACACCCAGATACTTAGTTGAATTGACAGCCTTGAGAATTGTACTATTTATCGAGCAATCGAATTCCAACGGATTTCTTTTGGAACTCATGTGGATCACCTCACAGTTTTCGTTATTTAGCGTCAACTGCCACCTGCCACACCATACAGCAATCTTTTCTAAATCGCTTTGCAACTGATACTGGTCTTCGGATGATCTTAGTAGACGCTAAATTACAGCGTCATCTGCGAACAACCTAAGAGAACTGCTCAGATTGTCACCCAGGCCATTTATATAGATCAGGAACAGTAGAGGTCCCAGGACGCTTCCCTGGGGAAGTTATGCAGCTCCCCATTCCCTATTTCATTCCTGAATGGCGCGTGGGAAGAATGATTATAAATAAACATCCGTATTAGCTCCAATTTCTCTTTTTTTTTCGTCGTGGTCATTTCGTGAGACGTATGTAATATTTTGTCCGACTCTTCTCGAAACGTACTCTCTCGGCATTTCAATAGCAATCCTGTCTCTGATCGACAAAGCATCTTGCGGCGACTAAACGATCCAGTGACGAAATGCGCCACTCTTCGTTGTATCTTTTTTTCTTCTGTTCTATTAATCCAACCTGGTAAGGACCGCAGTCTCATGAGCAGTAGCCAAGAATCGGTTGAACAAGTGTTTCGTAAGCCACTTGTATCGTGGACAAATTATATTTCCTTACTGTTCTTCCTATGAATCTTAGCGCTGGCATCTGCCTTTCCTACTGTTTCTTTCATGTGGTCATTCCGCTAAAGTCACTGCCTATCGTTATTTTTTGTGTGGTATCACAGATCGATACCACGAGTAACAGCTCAAAATTACTCCCTGAAGGTCCCAAAATTGCCCTCATCTGCAGTGTTGGACTTTTTCATCCACGGTTACGAATCTCAACAAAAAGTGCTAACTCTACGCTTGAAGACAACCTGATTCAGTCAGAGTTGAAGTATTCTACAGCAGTACTCTTTGATAAAAAAAAAGCCAGATCTTGCGGGCTCAGGCCCTTTTCACAACCTATTTTTCGTGAAGAAGGTAGTGTATCTCATTCATGTACAGTGCCCATAAAATCAGCTTTCATATACGCATTCATTTCTCGGTCTTCCCTTACCATATCGTTTACTTTTTAATAGTTGTCTGCGTGATTATGTCAACTATCCGGTCCGAATCCACTTCAGTTTCTGTGTTACTGCGACCAACTGTAAACGCAAAGTAGAACTTGTCCAGAATTTTAATCTAGGAAGTTTAGGGTTGAACTTGTTAGCAATCACGGGGTCACCTGAAATATAGCAAAAGCTCAGAATGAACAAGAACGAAAGCGGAAGGAAATCAGCAGTTTCATTTTCAAAGCAACCATCCTCTCATCGGCAAGGTAGGGAAGCCTTAATGTGGATGACCGGACACGGATTTGAATACCCTTCTTCCCGAAAGCGAATCCAGTTTGTTAACATTTGCGCCAAATTTATCGGTCGACAGAACGCAGTCCCGTCTGATGAAAATGATTAGTGACAATGAATTATTCGACCTTTTATATCTCCTACTTCACATGTCTTAGTAAGTATCTCCAGACTGCTATTATCTAATGCCTGCACGTCGTAATAATCTGAAATTTCCAACAAAATACTGCGATTTTCAGCAAGAGCGTCTTTTAAATAAGATTTCGGTTTCTCACAGAAATTTTTTTGACATCATTCTACTCTCGGGTACTTGCATGGATGTGAATAGCAAAAATGTCCGCTAAGAGGTGACACTGCTCTCGTAGATTAGAAGAAGGTCGTTTCTAAGCCATGAGCAGCCGCTGGGACTCCTGTTACAATACGTAATGTATATTGTGTCCTGAATCCCTGTTGACTTATGGAGCATTGTCAACGCGCCCCTATGTCCATTACGGACTACCAACCATTCCTACTCTTCCATTCTTTAATGAAGTATAGACGACCAACGTTTAGTCCACTTTAAGTTTCACTGTCAATAATCCGCTTTTGAAGCCTGGTGCAAAGAATTCATCAAAAACTCAAGAAATAGCACCACAATAATACAAAAGGGTTCTAAACAGTTTTTATACTCACTATTCCGAACGCCATCTCTTTTAAAACTTATGGTCGCATGGAATTTCATATTGCTAGGAAATATGAAATACACCGTATAGGCAGATACTTTCCAATTTTCAGATGTTTAACATTCGACCGCTATGAAGTTTCTGTCCATCAAAACGAATAGTGACAAAGGAAACAAATATAACTTAGACACTATGGGACAAATTTCCATCTTATTACACTGTAAAGATGGGATGTGTCAGCAAAAGTGTGGTATGGAGTTATTTTTTTATAGAGTTAAAAATCTCTGCCATGCCCTGAAGAAAATTTTAGCTTGCTGTAGAATCGAAGACTCAATATCCCTTACCTCTTCATCTGTCTCATCACCAGCTACGGTCCCGTTCTACTTCTGGTTGCGAAATAAATCCGCGAGTTTTTAGTCACATTTTACCTGAAACAAAAAGAAAAAGAGTCAACAGAAGAAACATCACAAAATGATAAACTTTTTTTACAAACGAAGAGATAGTACTAGCACCATTTGCGTCACAGAATTTGGGTAAATACTTCCTTCTAGAGCACCGACTGCTTCGCAGGCAAACGCTGTGTCTCAGTTACTCAGTCCATGGTGTAGTGTACATTCCAAAGTAGGAAGGAAGGAAGGCAGATTAGGTTTAACGTTCCGTCGACATCGAGGTCATTGGAGACGAAGCAGCACAAACTCGGATGGTGTCAAGGATACGGAAGGAAATCAGCCGTGTCCTTTCAAAGGAACCGTCCTGGCGTTTGCATGGAGAAATTTAGGGGAGTCACAGAAAACATAAAGCTGGGTGGCCGGACGCGGGTTTGAACCTGCGGGCTTTCAAATTAATAAATGAAATGATGTGGCTATGGTGTGGCCCTCAACTACGTACCCTCCGACTCGAAGTTGAAATATTAAAAGTTTTATCTGGTTTCAATGTCTAGGGGCTGGGATACGAAGCTGCCGCATTACAAGCCAAATACTGCTGAGTCTACAGTATACAATATGAATAGACACATGAATCGAATGGTCGAAGTTCCTATCACTCGGCAATTGCGAATTTTGAAAGTAATATAGACATTTGTAAATGAAAGATTGCAGTTAAATAAAATCTGCAGGTTCTATCTTAACGACTTTAATTGATGAGTACAATAGTCGAAGTACTTTTGAGAATGCAGTGTATTTCTGTAAAACACTTATTGGTGTCGATGGCCCAACAATTAAATAAAATGTAAGTTGAATAACAGGGAAACAATAGATTCCTACTGGACGTAATTAGTTATGAACCACAACATAGCTCGCGAGATATTCACTTCTAAACACATAGTAAGTCTTCACTGCAGAAACCACGGAGATCTCACTAGTTCACAAGCCGGCACTACGAAATATTTCTATGTTCCACGCCCACGCGCAAACTGCTCCACTGTCCAAGTCTTTCTGCGGCTATGCGTCCGTCGCGCCATACTGTCCAAGACTCCCCGTGTCCTGTGTGACTCCCCCTCGCGCCGCACTGTTCCAAACTCCCCCGTGTCCTCCCCGGAAACGATGCTCCTGCCCAACCTCCTCCATACAGTCTTTCCATTAACGAACGCTGTGATTGGCTAGAGCGTTCCCGCCATGTCTTCAAGCCAACGCACACTCACAAACACATTAAAACACATTCAAAATACTGGATTTATATTTAAATAACTTGAAATTAAATAAATATTCCCACGGCTGCAGCAAAAACACGCTCTAACTTACATTATTAAATACGTTAACAAATTAAACAAACATATATCAAAGGAATAGCAACAAAAGGTTGGCCGGTAGCCTAATATCTCTGTGCATTCTAAAACACAGTAAATATTTAACCAATTTCTTCATGAATAGTATATATCGGATATAAACAAAGACACAGATGAATAAATATATTTATAAGCATGCTGCCACCGTTTTTCCGTGTAACTGTGGAGTACTTACGGCCTGACGCGATCGATAGTAATCGGCCACTTTGACCTCCAATAGCTCATGTACTATTCAAGTTACATGCCTGTAATTTACACCAATTTAGGTTTACACTAATAGCTTTCTAAAGACATATCGATCGACGAAGTCAGATGAAGCGCTTAGATTTTGGAAATTCGTTGCTGGGTGTTTCTTGTATAATTTATCATCAGATACTAAACTTTAAACTAATAAATATATTGGAAATCTGATTACACCATCAGAATTGTCGTGCAAATAATGGTAATGTACATGTTTCTCTTTGAGGTATCATGATTCATCTGGCTACTATTAATTTCTATACGAACTGCGAAATGTCTGTCATTAAGGTTTCACAAAGTCCGCCATCTTTGGCACTCCCGGCGTGTCTCCTTCATCAGCGCAGCGTCACCATGGAATTCCCAGGCACGCGGCTGGACTGGCCATTGTGCGACATCACACGGTTGCTAAGCTAATGTTCGGGACCACGTGGCTGCTGCTGGGCCGCGACCCACCGAGAGGCCCTAGTTCGGCCACGCCAACTCTGAACTTAGAATATTTTCACGGCACGACAATTCGCCCATTACCAAACAAACCGTCGTCACATTTCAAAGTAATGACACTCTTTTGTGAAATGGAACTGGTATGATAACGGTGGTTGTTCTCTTTAAAGCCAAGGTCCTGACTACTGTTCGTATGGTAAATTGATAAGCTAAGTTTTAAAAGAGCTCTTGGAGGAAAAATAAATCTGGTCTTTGGACCACGTAGTTTACAGGAATGTCCATTTACCAGTATCATAATTCAGCTTCTATGTACAGTAATGTATGTTTTAAAGTACTTCAAACAGCGATGGCTCATATACACTTTACTAATATAAGGACGTCAATAGTATGCATTCCTCTTTGTTAAATCTAGTCATGTTTCTGGCGAAAGTTTCACCTTACGGGACAAAAAATTTTAACTGAAGTTCTCCACTCTGGGTTGGTGAAAGCAACTACAACTGTGTTTCACAAAAATCTGCTCCAGTATTATCGATGACGATCTCGACTAAACTGTTTCATTTTTAAGATCTGGACAGTTCCACAATAAAAATGGATTTCTTCATAATTGCTCCCTTAAGTGATGAAGAATAATTGCTGAGTGCACTGGAAGTTTTATCGAGTACATGTATGGCACCATTTGACCTCCACCTGTTGCCTCTTTTTTTTTTAAAAAATATATGTCTAATGAAACTATATGGTTTCAGCGACCTTTCCAAGTCCCAAACACACACTGTATATACGCAGACTGTAGCAACGAATGAAAATTTGTACCAAGGCCGGGAATCGAACCCGGATCTCCTGTTCACGAGGCAGATGCGCTGACCACTATACTACCCTGCTACAGTGGCTTTGCACAACTGCACGGACTACTCTAGCACGCTTACCTCCTCAAGCAAAACTCCCATTCACGCCTCAGCCCACTTGGCATTACCTCTAAACTCGTATAGCATTGCAGAGGCTCTATAACTGTATTGGAGTAGCACCGCAGTGTTGAACGAAACGAGGGATCCTGTCTGAAGCAGAGGCACTATGAAACCATGTAGTTCCAGAGACCGTTTCAAGTCTCAAATCAAGTGGGCTGAGACGTGCATGGGAATTTGGATTGAGGAGAGAAGTGTGGTAGGGTAGTCCGTGCAGAGTGCAAAATCACTGTGCCAGGGTGGCGTAGTGGTCAGCGCAACTGTCTAGTCAGCAGGGGAACCGGGTTCATTCGTCACTTCAGTGTTATTTGTATCTAAGAAACACGTGACTGGCAAACATTTTGAGTCCAATGAAAGTGACATGGTGGACATAGATGAGTTCGATTTTTAAGACATTCAGATCGCATTTTAAGAATAGGAATCTACTCACTGGGAAAACAATGTGTAAAGCACTGATACAAACTAGGAATCAGTGCATTTTCTGAATTGAAAAAAGTGACAATCTCTGACTGCCAGTTCGTTTCAGCTTTCCCTCGTACACTGATGAGCCAAAACAAAATGACCACTGTCCACCATTAGGTTGTATGAGGCCTGGTGGTGCTGAGGCCATATGACGCCTAAGAGAACTACGTGGGCGAGCAGAGAGGAATGGGGACCAACTCTAGCTGCGATAACTGGCTTAAATGCGGAAATCCGCCGACTTAAGCGACTCTGACAAAAAGCCAGATTGTTGTGGCCCAGTGCCTGGGAGCGAGCGTATCAGGAATAGCGAAGCTGGTCGGTCGTCCGCGTGCTACTGTCGTGGGCATCTGTGCAAAGTGGCTGAAGAATGCTGAAACCACGAGTGACGACGAGAAGTTGGACGTACATACCTCATCACAGATCATAGGGGTCGCAGGCTTGCCCGCTGTCTAAAGCAGGATAGGCGGAGATCTGTGACAGGCCTGACGACAGAGTACAGTGCTGGAGCAGGCACAGGTGTTTTGGACCACGCCGTTCAGAGCACAGTGGTGAACGTGGTGTGCCCCAGCAGAGGAGCCCTATTGGTTCCCACGTTGTCCCAACAACATCGTCAATTTTGATTACAGAGGGCACAGGGTCATCGAGATTGGACCGGAGATAATGGAATCGTGTCGCCTCGTCGGATTATTCCCGTTTATTGTTAAACCATGTCGATGGTCGTGCCCAGAGACGCCATCATCCAGGCGAACGGCTGCTTGAAGCATTCAGCGCGCCACGGACGCAGGCCGGTTGGAGCAGTACTATGTTGTGGGCTTCCGTGGGACCTGTGGTGGTAATCGAAGGCACCTGGTGGTCAACATTATTAGGGACCACCTGTAACCCTTATGCTTGATGTGTTCCCCAACAGCGATTGCATCTTCCAGCAGGATAACTGCCCGTGTCACAAGGCCAGAATCGTGCTGCAATGATTTAGGAGCATAACAGTGAACTCATCAAATTCGGCTGATCTGAATCCGATGAAACCCGACTGGGACGCTATCGGACGCCAACTCCGTGCCCACAGATCAACCGACTGTAAAGTACTGGAAGTGTGTGACCTGTGCGGAGGCGTCTAGTGAGACGAACCTCTGTAACTCTATCTTGTACTAGTCGAATCCATGGTAGGCAGAATTACTGCTTATTTGCGCTCGGGAGGTGCACCAACACGCTTTTAGGTAGATGGTCATAGTGTGACTATGTAGACTTTCCAGCCGGAACCAACTGTCATCTGAGCACTTAAGGATCCGTCATAACGTATGGTACAGAAGGATCCCACGGATCGTATAAAACGGACTACGATTTCACTGCTGAAGAAGAGTTCCTTACCTGAGGACACTATCAAAAAACTACGTCCTGGTGCGGCCGTTCCACCTAGATTATACGGTTTGCCAAAGATCCATAAGGATCGGGTCCCATTGCGCCCTATTCTTACTACTTTGGGTGCACCAACCTACAACTTGGCAAAATATTTAGCGTCGGTTCTCAGCACTCATGTGGGTAAATGTGAACACCATATTTCCAACTCCATGGATTTTATTCAGCGTTTAAAGTTGTTTCATCTTCGTCCATCTGATTTACTTGTTAGTTTTGATGTGGGTCACTTTTTACTCGGGTCCCTCTTGAAGATTCATTGATTTTAATTAAGGAAACACTTGATATGAAAATGACTAAGCTCTGCCGTCATGTTCTGACGTCCACCTGTTCTTTATTCGATGACAAATATTTTGAACAAACGGACGGTGTGGCTATGGGGAGTCCTTTATCCCCCATAGTCGCTAAGCTTTTTATGGAGGCCTTTGAGGATACGGCCCTGAAAATATCCTTTTTGATGCCTTCGTGTTTTTTGAGATATGTTTCTTGTTTTGCCACATGGAATAGACTCTTTGCACCGGTTATTGGACCATTTTAATCGTCTTCATACGAACATCAAATTCACGATGGAAATTGAAAAGGAGGGAAAGTTACCTTTTTTGGATGTACTTGTTTATAGAAAAGAAGACGGAACTCTTGGACACAGTGTTTACAGGAAACAGACTCATATCGACAGGTATTTACATGCTACCAGTTGCCATCCACCTTTTCGAGGTTCGGGAGTCCTTAGGACCTTGATTAAACGAGCATATACTCACTCGAATGCTGAAAATTTACCACAGAAGCCGCAACATCTTAAGGACGTGTTCAATAATAACAGCTATACGGACCGACAACTTCGACGTGCTTTTGAGTACCGACATCTACCTGAACCTTCTGAAGACACCTTCAGGTCTGTGACTTTTCTTCCGTATGCTGGGAATGTGTCCGCCAAGATAGGTAGACTTTCGAAGAAATATGAGATCAGATGCGTTTTTCGTCCGCCAGCTAAGATTCGAGCACTTCTTGGCTCTGTCAAAGATGATCTAGGTTTAAGGAAGTTTGGCGTTTACAAAATACCGTCTGAGTGCGGGAAAATTTACATTGGCCAAACTATTCGTACCGTCAACGACGTGTATTGAACATCATCGCCATACGCGAATATTACAACCAGATGAATCTGCAGTGGCTGAGCATTCCCTTACAGAGGGACACCGGAGGCTATACAATGAGACGCAAGTAGTTGCAAATGCTTCTCGGTATTGGGATTGTGTTTTAAAAGAATCTGTTGAAATCAGACTAGCAGATAATATCATTAATCGTGATAATGGATATCCGCTAAGTAAAACGTGTAATCCTGTCTTATCAGACATGAAGGAACAACGGCATGTGAATCGGCCGGCTATGAATAATCATTTGTAACAATATATAGTTTTCAACAGCATTCACCATCGGAGGCGCTGCAACTCTCTTTGCGCCACCATCGTTCAGGTTAAATACGGTTGGGAGAAACTGATCGCCGACCATGTCCGATTTCCGTTTTGCTCTCATAAGGTTTTATTATTTGAAACTTCTGATTTTTCCTGACATCTGTGCATCAAAACTGAAAGAAACTGAAACGAGCACTTGGCTACTATCGATTCATAAAGCACCTTAAAGTAGAGGGTAGTCACCCAGGTTTACGACAGACATGCGAGCGCTTTTCGCACACTTCGCATCCCTTCGTCGGAATAACCGAGTGTAGCGCCACACTCATCCTGAATCTCTCAGGCGAAATCTGACGGCTAGTCAAAACTGACTGAAGGATACAGAGACGGCAACGGCACTCCATTTCACCCTAATAGCTGCATCTCGTTGCTTTTTCTCGGTTACGAAACAAAAAGTGTTTGTTTTAGTAAGGTTGAGCAGTGTTTAATTTAGAGTTTAGACGTTTCCGCCCTCTCTATCCTCGCCCCGGTTTTTGCTTTCCCTCTTCGTAATGGCCGTCTGCTTGTTTTCTTGCGCGCTCGGAAATTGCAGTGAGCTATGCCCTATGAGTGGTCCCAATTAAACGTTACTGGAGGCGAGGGCCTTATAAGCGACTGGTGCCACAGAGGACAGCAGGATAGCCCACTGCTAAGTCGTGTGCACTTACCGTTACATGCGTTGGATGTTAGCAATTTCAGCTCCTCAGTCGTTCGAAAATGCTACGGCCGACCTGTTTACAAGTCAACTTACGTAATTTTACTGCTTAGAACGATTGTTACGTACTGTTCGTAACAACAATCTAGATCTATGAACTGTCAAGACCGTTCATTAACCAGTGACGTCGCCTCATTTGCCACCTGTGGAACACATCCTGCACTTGATAATAAATGTCTTGTGTTGTAATAGCAACATGCGCAAAGAGTGGAGAATAACAACTGCGCTCCCAAGGCAAATAAAAGAAGATGTCTCACATTACCGATCACAAGTAGTATTCCTAATGCAATATATCATCACATGATTTTTTGCTAGTCTAAGGGACTCACAAATAAGTTTCCTTAAGGGGACGTTGGTTGTGTTTCCTAACGTAGTTCAAGAAGCATGAAGAGTGAATGAAGATTAGAACACAATGCTCCGTCGACAATGAGGTCATTATAGCGGAAGCAACGACTCAGCTGGACACGGATGAAGAAGAGGGTGGGTTGTGTCACTGTTGAAAGAACCATCCTGGATTCAACCAGTAGTTATTTGACAAAATCGTTGAAAATGTGGAAGACGATTACCGGACGGAAAATGCGAAAGTAGCTCTTTCCGAACACGACTCCAACGCCTCACTCGATCGGAATAGAGGGCTTAAAAATTATATTCATAATGTTGCAGAAGGGAAAGTAATCGTTAGTACTTAGAACACACCATGCAAACAGATACGAGTATAAAGGCACATATATGTAAGTTCAAATTACTGTGAGTATGGACATCCAGTTTCCTGAAATTGGCTTGCACCAGTTTACAACTGATGACAAGTTTATACGACGTAATTTGTCTTTTATTGTTGATAGGAGTATTGCAAATAATTCTCGTAGATGTTTATATGTGTTTCGACAATTTTTTTTGTAGCTCTGATTTCAAATATACAAGTATCATGTACCAACAGCGTGTGCAATATTTGCACCTAAAGCTTGCACAACAAACATTGCGGAAAGTGCTATTGAAGTACGGTTTTCACAGAATGCATTGGTAGTTAGGTTTTCGTACTGTTAGCCGATAAATAAATTGTAATAATACTTACAAGGTGTATCTGTTGTGAAAATGTACACTTTTCTTAAATGGAACAATGCCTATTGAAATTTATAAAATAAATAAAATAAAATCAAATAAAATATTAATTATTTTAATGTTAATTATTCTGTATGATGGTGATTGTAATTGTAATTGATATTTGCTTATCTGGATAATTATTCGGTATCAGACGCTTGACAATGGCTTTTTCGTAAAGGCAATGTTACTCGTAGTTGACCGTGAAATAAAATTGAAATAATCGGACTTCGTAGTTAAATCGTTTCCAAAGACTGCTGCGGTAGGTGCGGACTCATAATCTAAATCTCAATATTACAATAATTTGCCAGCCATGCCAAAACGTCGTACAGAGGTGATTGTCTACTAAACATAAAAAAAGTTACACTGTTAGTTAAATCAGATATATTCAATGAATAAGCCTACAGTTCATAATCCTACTTACTTTTATAAATATAAATTCTTTACAGAATCGAGTGCCTAGTGTGGTTGCAACTCGCAGTAATTTTCTATAACATGAAATATGGCGGTGTGCCAGACAATAAAATAAAATACGTGCTTCTCGCACCACCTCAACCAGAGCTCTCTTTTCTTAATCAAACATACGAGTAACGTAATTGTGCTTTTGTTTTATCAGCGACACAGCGCTGCAGTTGTGTGCCATAGGCTTTATTTATTTGTCACTGATTATTTATTTAATTAATATTTCGCGTTTCCGAGGAAACTCACGCTCGGCATGCAAATGTGCCTTTATATTGCCCCCTGAATTGCGAGGCGAAAGGACACACCTGCAGGCGAGCAATTCACCTAAAGGCACAAGAAAATCTAAGTTATCTACAACTATTTACATGACCCACATTATACTCATTATATACAAAATTTGAATGACGCGGGTGCGCCGTAAAAGTTCTTATGTTGGCAGATAGAGTGCGTACAGTTAGATCACGCGGCACAGTATTGCAGTTCATATTGTTCGTGTGCGCGCGTCTCTCAGTCGTTGCACCAAGAAAATATTCAACCAAGATTACATATGAAGACTACATTCTATGACAGGTAACTTAGTTTTAAATTTACAATATTCGTTATAACACAATACAACTTAGATTGTTGAATGTTCTTAGTTACATAGTATTGTTTTGAAATACTTCAAAGAAAAATGTCCGTATGTTTCAGGTGCGTTGACCTATACACATCGTGTCGTTATCACAGTTCATATTCATCTGCTGCACAATAATTTTTTACAGGTTAGTATCGTCGTGGTAAAGTTTTTTGATCACAGTAACATCGTTGTATAACAACGTGATTAATACATAAGCGTGTCCATTTCCTATTTTCATTATAGTCGTTGTGATGCAGTTCGTTGTGAGTAAAAGCATTGCTTATTACAGATCAGACGTGACCCTCCGAGTAATTGGTCCACGTGCAGTTCGTTTTTTACATTCCGTGGAAGCTTGGTTGCAGAACCTCGGACGGCACATAGCTGGCGTCGATCCTTGGACAGTCCAGGTAAGAGTGTCCGTCACATTTCGAGAACATTTCATTCCCTGAAGTTCCAACCAAAATTCTTCCACCCGTCGTGTTGTTTTCTGGACAGGCACTTTGTGTCCATTTAATCCAGTTAACATCTTGAAGTTAGGTACTGTAGTAATGTCACTAGACGATGCACGAATTATGCACTTCACATTTTCAGTTTTTTTTTTTTGCTGAATATAGCTCACCTAAATGTTCGTAGTTATTAATCAAGGAAATCGTTCATCGCGTTTACATAGGTACGATGCATAATGAATGGCATTAACCGTTTCCTTCACATAGGTTTCTGCGTAGTTGCAGAGTTAGTAATGTTCGTTAATGTCCGTGAACAGAGGTTCACTATGCAATGTCTTTTTGGCATTCGTTTTGTTCAAATTTTTACATGATACATCAGTTAAAAAAAAAAAAATAATTATACATACACACGTCACATATTTTCTTAGTATAAACATAATACAGTTGCACATAAACATGTTTACATCATCATTACATCGCTATAGGTTATTACATTGTGTCACATTTGATTACATGAATTGCAGATATTTACGTCCTCTTTATCGGTTTTGTGATGTCACCTGAAATTAAGATAGGTTAGACACAACATTCATTACATCAGTAGGCAAGACCAGGCGTTTTCACTACTCAATAAATATTCAAAATAGTAAGAGAGAGAAAATGTTCGATTCCTCGCGTTTTGTGCGTGTGTGTAGAGTGTCTGTGTGGCCTTGACTACTGGTAGATGCTTTTCGTGTTGAGAGATGTGCGTCTAATCTACTTCTCAAAGTAAAAGATCGCTTCACAGATGACGTCTGTCAGTTCGTCAGGTGTCATACCAAGTCAGTGGTACCTACAGTCACAAATGTTCCGTGAAAAATTAATATATCATTCACTGCTACGTAATCATAAATTTTACTTTAATATTCAGTCTTCTCGGTGGAGCCGCGGCGTTGAAAGAAAAGTTCTTCTGTCTTCAACTGCGACTCTGGAACGCTGAAATGAAAATTTCTATACTACTTATTATCTGTGTTGTAACGAGTTGCTTAGCAATGTTTTGATGGGTATGACTTTGACATTATTCAGCATGAAATGCTCTAAGATCTCGGTGTGCGTATAGCCCAATAATTTTGTTAGTTCTACGATGTTGTAACAGATACGCACCAGGGTGCGGTATGTTAACAATTATATAAGGTCCTTCATATAGCAGACGCCACTTAGCGTTGCGTCGTTTGAGTGCAACAGATTTATGATGAGTACGAAGTAGTACAAGCATTCCTACCTCGAATTTTTGTTTTCTTTTTATTATGTTTCTGTGATGTTTGTTTCGTATTTGTGCGTGATGTGTCAATGTAGTCAATACTTCTTTTATTTTCTGTTCAGGTGTGATTTCCTTGTCTGACAACTTAGGTAATGGTTCTATCCACTGATCGTTCTGTTTGCAATTGAACATGATCTCGTTAGGTGTGTAATTTGTATCGTAAATATTTAAGTTATTGTGTACGTCTTCGAAAAGACTTAGGTAGGACACCCAATTAGTATGTTTTGATGAAATATAGGTCCTCATGAATCGATTTAATTCTCGGAAAAGTCTCTCAGTCGCGTTACATTGTGGACTAAACCTCGAAATAAATATACTTTTAATGTTATTGCCCTTCAAGAAATTTCTCCATTTGTACCCAGAGTAGTATGCTGCATTATCTGACAGAATTGCTTTAGGTTTTCCCACGTGCGTCAGGTAATCACTTGAGAATCTTCGTATTATAGCACTTGCAGTGGCGGATTTTAAAGCATAAAGTTTTACATGTTTAGAAAATACATCGTAAAAAGCTAAGATATATTTGACGCCTCCAGAGCTTGCTGGATGCGGTCCACTGATGTCAGTACACAGAATTTCCAGGGGTTTACTGGGTAAAATAGAATGTAAATCTGTTTTTGTGGATAAATTCTGAGGTTTTGATTTTTGACATATGACACATGTTTTCAGTTCCCTGTAAATTTTTCTTCTCATATTGCTGAAATAACAGTATGTGCTGAGCTTTACCAAACACTTTTTCGTCCCATAATGACCCCAAACTAAGTGTGTGTGCCAAATTAAATTACGTTCAGACTCTTCGGGAATGCATACACACCAGTTAGTAGCATTTGGATGTCGTCGATAAAATAACACATCATTGTGTAACTTGTAATACTTAGTCGAAGGATGATTTTGTTTTTCTACCAGTAATGTTATTATCTTATACCAGAGAGGATCAGATTTTTGTAATTCAGCCATGTTTCTGCACATATCAATATAATATTGGTGATACTGCTTGTCTTGCATTAAGAGAATCCTGTAGTCATTTATATTTTCTAAGTCACTGTTGGTATCATTCATACCTTGTGGAAGTCTAGACAAAGTGTCCGCAATGGTGTTGTCCTTACCTCTTATGTACTTAATTTCAAAAGAGTAGTTCTGAAGTGTAACTGCCCATCGTGATAGTCTAGGATGTACAAGTTTACAAGTTAACAAAAATGTCAGGGCCTGGTGATCGGTGTAAATTACTGTATGTTTTCCAAATAAATAATAATTGAATTTCTTGAATGCCCATACTATGGAAAGTGTTTCTAACTCAGTAGTCGAGTATGTACGCTCACATTCAGTTAAAGTACGACTTGCAATCCCAATAATTCTTATCTGTTCCTTTTCTTTATTCTTTACAACTTGAAATAAGCAACAGCCCAAGCCAGTACGTGAAGCGTCACAAGTCATACAAAAATCTAAATTGAAATCTGGATGGCTCAATATGTTAGCATTCACTAAAGCATGTTTAATTGTATTAAAGTCATTCTGGCACTGTTCCGACCAGATCCAAACTTGATTCTTTCTGAGTAGATTTAGCAGATGTTTACTGTTCAAAAGTGGTTGTGGCAAAAAACGTCTGAAAAATGAACATAGCCCAAGGAATGATTTTAACTGCTTTTTAGTTCGAGGGCTAGGAAAGTTTCTGATAGCATCTAATTTACTGCGATCAGGACGTATGCCCTGTGAATTAATGATATGTCCTAAATATTTTATCTCACTGCAACCAAATTTTGATTTTCTTAGGTTGGCTGTGACTCCAGCTTGTGCAAATTTTTCTAAAATTCTTTGAAGTGTGTCAACGTGTTCATTCCAGGATTGTGTAGCTATCAGTATATCATCTACATAGTGTGTGACTGTCTCAACTAAATCGTCGCCTAGCACGGTATCCAGGGCTGTAATGAATACCCCAGAGCTGACATTCAGTCCGAAGGGTAGAACACAAAACTGATAGGTTCGCCCCCCCGAACATAAATGCAGTATATTTCCGAGAATCAGGAGTGATACCCACCTGCCAAAACGAATTAGCGAGATCTATTGTGGAAAAATATTTTGCATCTAGAAATTTCTGTAATTGCTCTTCTAAATTTTCAGGTTTTGTGTGAACCGGTAAAATTATTTCATTAATAGCTCGTGCGTCTAACACTAACCTAATGCTTCCATTTGATTTTTTGACAACAAGTAGAGGACTACAGTAAGGTGAGGTGGATGGTTCAATGACCTTCCAGTCTAACATTTGTTTTAATTCTTGCCACACAGCAGGTCGTTGAGATAACGGTACGTTATATGTCTTGTGGTAGAAGATCTTGTGAGGCTTAACTTCAATCTTGTACACATACGTGTTGATAACACCTAATCGTTTGGTAAAAACTTGTAAATATTTGGATAACATTTCCTGTAGTTTTATACGTTCATGTACACTGAGAGCTGTAGCTTCACTTATCTTATGATCAAGCAATGTTTTCAAGTCCATTAGCTCTGCGTCAGATGAGTGTGTTTGCATGTCTTGAATGTCTTTGTCAAGTACTAACTGAACCTTGTACCCTGTACAGTGTTTGTCATGCTTTAGAGTTCTCCTGTCCAAATCAATAATAATTACCCTGCTTTTATCATTTAAAATACATTTACCTTTGGAGAAGTCTATAATGCAGTCCTTCTCGCTCATAATATCTATTCCTAATATGCAATTAGTCACAAGGTTTTGTACAACCAGGAATGGCCATTGTACGGTTCCATTACCTATTTTAACGTTTACAAAAACTTGCTTCGTAACCCTACATGACTTATTACCTAGTGCAGTAGTTATTTTACAGTTTTGGGCAGGAAACTCAGGCACAGGTTCCAATTCACACATCTTTTTATAAAAATTAAAAGATAAAACGCTCACAGCTGCACCTGTATCTAGGACAATAGTAGTTGGAATCCCACCTACTACACCAGTAGTGGATGCTAAAACAATTTCATTTGTGTTTAAAAGACATTGTGTACTGTCTTGTAAAAGTTCATCTGATATATTGTTATTGTGGTTGTATCTTATAAATAAAACAGGTAGTTTTTGTTTAGAATTACTCGGCATATCATTATTCTGTTGTTCAAGTGTGGTGTCAAATAACTGATTAACATTGAAGCCGCCCCCCAAGAATTCTTCAGCCACGACCTGGGGCAAAGTAGTGACTGTTTCTAGTTTGTTGGATTAGCATTTGTACTAGGTACTGACACAGATTGAGGTTGTGCATCAGGTGTCATTTCTATTATATTCACATTCGGATATTGCCTATTATGATCTCCAAACTTTTGCGGTTGTTGTTGCTGTTGCGCATTATAACTTACCTGTCGGTCGTAAGGTATGCTCCAATTTTGTCCTGGTGGCTGCTGTGGTAAAGCAGAGTTTGAATGAAAGTACTGATCGTTACGAGTCCAACCTTGATACTGTCTTGGCTCGTAGTTATTATTATTTCTATTTCTGTTTGTGTTTTTGTTATTACCTTTGTATCCGTTGTTACCGTTGTAGTTATTACCGCGGTGCCTTTTGTATGGATTGCCGCATGAAGTGTTATTACTGTTGTAACTATTGTTTGTATTGGAATACGCGTGTTGATTTTGATTTCCGTACTGAGACGGCATGTGAGTTTGCTGTTTTTGTTGTACCGCGTATCCAACTGTGGGCGCGCCAGAATTGTGTTGGCAAGCCTGCATGTTTTGCATACCACTAGTGTAAACATTGTGGCTGCTGTTTTGCCGCGCGAAGCGCTGGTCTTCAAGTAACATGTCAACCGAATCTAAAGCTGTTAAAAAATAATCTGAATCGTCATCCGGGATATGTAGAAGTTTTTCTTTAATGTTGAAAGGCAATTTGGCCTTCAACGCACGGAGTATATCACGCGTTGCGACTGGTTCGTCTAAAAAGTGTCCCATGTTCAAGTATTTTTCAAAATATCTGCGTAAGTTGCCATTTTTACTGTTAAAAGTTTCAGGTTCTAAAATTTGTCTTCTGAGTCGCTCCTGGACGGATTGCGACCAGAATTTGTTCAGAAAAGCACGCTCAAACTCACTGTACGTGGTACATACGTCAGCTTGACTGTATGCCCAGACAGCTGCATCGCCTTGGATGTAACCGACAATATATGAAATCTTTTTCCGGTCACTCCAAGTGCGTGGAAATGCGTTACTAAAAGATTTAAGAAAAATCACCGGATGAATGGTTCGTTTTTCTGGGATAAAAATCTGAAATTGCCTGTGTTTCATTAAGCTTTCGTCTTCCTTTGCATTATGATATGGATTTGTCCCACTGTAATTACTGCTATGTCCAGCTGGCGAGTAATTACGATAATGTTGCTGTGGTTTACCATGATAATAGCTTGTGTTTGTGTTTGCACATCGTGGTATGTGTTGTAGTCGTGGTGCGTTTTGTTCTTGTGTATTTGTCGTGTGCGGAATGTGTGTATCATACTCGAATGTATATTGGTTTCTGAACTGTACATTTTGACTGATATTTTCGTTACATTCAGACTGTGGTCGATCGGTGAATTGTCCCATGGGTGCAGTGACGGATTGTACTGCGTCACTGATCAGCTGTTTGTTATTAGTAATGTATTGCGCTACGGAGTCGTGCACAATTGTTGGTAAATTTTCACGTAAGCATGTATCAAAATGTTTGTCTTTGTTCACTACCCAATCATTAAATTCTTTATTAATATTTTCAAAATGAGCTGTGGCATCAGATTGTAAGATGTCAGTCAGGTGTTGTTCAACATTGTCAAATTTATTCTGTACGTCAGTAATTCGTTTTTCAAGGTTGTCATGTACTGAAGGATATGTTTGAATTTGTTCAGTAAGAACTTCACACGTGACATTAAGGTTTTTTACTTGTGTCTGTAAAAGTGCTACGTCAGTTGTAGTCTTTTCTTGTCTCGTATTAAGCTGGGAAAATTTAGTACTGAGTTCAGTCATCTGTTTGGTCAGTGTGGCCTCTATAAGTTCCACACGTTTACATAAAGTGTCATTACCTGTCTTGAGTGCTATGAGGTCAGATTTAATTGCGTCATTTTGTGTCTTTAAGGTTGCCATGTTTTCGGCGTTCTGTTTGATTAACATTTGTAACATGTCGGCAATGTTTACCGTTTGCAAGGTCTCTGCCCCCGCCGCGTCATTAGACGTGACGTCATGCATTAACATGGGCTCTGATTGAGACTTTGAAATTTTTGTGGTGGACGGCCTATTGTCAAAATTTTCGTCAACACTTGCGTCAATGTTTGATGAATCGTCACTACCGTTTGCTGTCGTAAAGTCATTTTCTAACACTTGTCTCACGTCCGAGTCGGATTGCGTCTGAATAGTACGTCCTTGCTGTTCCATTTTTGCGTATTGTTTTCTAGTTATTACCATGCCACACGTGATATATGTTTCAAGAAAATATTTGACACTGATTTTAAAATAAAATGCAGTTGAGCATGAATCGCTCGTAGCAACAATGGCTGTCTATTAATTTAAAAATATAAACTGAATTTGAGATTATTGGTAATGGCTGCTGTCCATGTTACTACGTATCGTACAGAAGTCGGCCATATTGTACACTCGTGTATTGGTATTGTTGCATACGTTATTGTTTAGGGAAAAGTACTGAGAATGAAATTTATCACTGAAACTGTTATGCGGAAAAGAACCACTACAGAATTTACTGAAAAGCTAATACACTGAATTATACGTCTGGTCAAGCCTGCCAATGCAAGGATGCTGCGTCTTACCTTATTTTGCTGGAAGCTTCTTTGCGTCTTCCGGCAAAATTTCAGAATTGCAATGTCTTCAAATTTTGTTATCTCTCATACATTGACGTCCAGGTCCAGAAAGTTGATTTTTTACATGAAACAAAGAGAACAATGTAACAAATGACAAAATAACAAGTCCGACACGCAGTCGCCAATATAAAATAAATAAAATAAAATCAAATAAAATATTAATTATTTTAATGTTAATTATTCTGTATGATGGTGATTGTAATTGTAATTGATATTTGCTTATCTGGATAATTATTCGGTATCAGACGCTTGACAATGGCTTTTTCGTAAAGGCAATGTTACTCGTAGTTGACCGTGAAATAAAATTGAAATAATCGGACTTCGTAGTTAAATCGTTTCCAAAGACTGCTGCGGTAGGTGCGGACTCATAATCTAAATCTCAATATTACAATAATTTGCCAGCCATGCCAAAACGTCGTACAGAGGTGATTGTCTACTAAACATAAAAAAAGTTACACTGTTAGTTAAATCAGATATATTCAATGAATAAGCCTACAGTTCATAATCCTACTTACTTTTATAAATATAAATTCTTTACAGAATCGAGTGCCTAGTGTGGTTGCAACTCGCAGTAATTTTCTATAACATGAAATATGGCGGTGTGCCAGACAATAAAATAAAATACGTGCTTCTCGCACCACCTCAACCAGAGCTCTCTTTTCTTAATCAAACATACGAGTAACGTAATTGTGCTTTTGTTTTATCAGCGACACAGCGCTGCAGTTGTGTGCCATAGGCTTTATTTATTTGTCACTGATTATTTATTTAATTAATATTTCGCGTTTCCGAGGAAACTCACGCTCGGCATGCAAATGTGCCTTTATAAATTGATAACTAAGAGTAGTATAAAGTAGAATGTAAGTGGCGTTTATTGCAGGAGTCGAGTGCGAGTCGTTTACGAGAGATCGTATTTTGAAAAGCTTCTACGCCGACACTTGTTTGTGCCATTCAGGCTGCGTAGTTGCTAGGTACGATGTTGTCATGTTTGCTTACAGTGTGCTTGTGTGTTTCTTGAGTGCATTACGACTTGATAATCAGTTAATGTGTGACAGTCCAAGCAGTAGCTCGTGACTGGACGATGGGATTTACGAATGCAGAGAAAGCCGACATGGTAGTGGTGTATGGAGAGTGTAGGAAGAAAGCGGTTCGTTCTTGTACGGTGTATGCGGAAACGTATCCCAATAGACATCAAACATCTCGACAGTTATTTATTAAACTCTTTCACCAGTTGCGTGAAAGCGGTAGTCTAACACGTAGATAACGTGACATAAGGAAACAAGTGACGGCAGAAGAGGGGAAATTAATGTTCTTGCTGCTGTTGCAGTTGATCCGCACGTTACTTCTAGCTCAATCACACGAGGAAGTGGCATGAATGAGGAAAGGGTCCTACGCATTGTCCATCGACATAGATTCCATCCTTATCACATATTTCTCCATCCATGGGAACGATTATGAAAATGGTGTTATCTTCTGTACATGGGCATTAAGACAGGATACTCCAGATGTATCATGTATATAGTTTAGTGAAGAAGCCACATATACCAACCATAGCCAGGTAAACCTTCGAAACATGCACTGTTGATCCGTAGCAATCGTCATTGGCTTTGTCAGGTGGAACGTCAGCGTCCATGGAGTGCAAACGTGTGGTGTGGGATCATGAATAATCAGCTCATAGGCCAGTTTTTTATAGACGGAACAATGAACATGCACAACTATCGCAGCCCTCTCTTCCACGGATGCTAGAAGACGTTCCTCTGCAGACTAGGAGGAAACTGTGGTATCAACAAGATGGCTGTCCAGCCCATAGTGCACATGGTACTTCAGCATACTGTTTCCAAATCGTCAGATTGGTCGCAGGGGACCTGTAACGTGACCGGCCTGTTTCCCGGATTTGGCGCCTATGGACTTTTTTCTGTGGGGAATGCTGAAAGACGCTGTGTACAGGGACATATCAACTATACTCGATGATAAGCAATGTCGTATTACTGCAGCCTGCTCGGACATCTCCGTTGAAATGCTAGCATGTGTCAAGCAGTCGTTCCATATCAGACTGGGAGCGCGTATTGCCGCTGCCGGTGGTTATTTTGAAAGCTACGTGAGATCGTCAGTTGTCTCGTTAACTGGTCAGAATACACATAACTAGCGTAAGCATTTGAGTTGTTCTTGTTTTGCGTGCGACCACCGGTATTGTGTCGGTGGGGGAACTTTTCAAAATACGATATCTCGTAAACGACTCGCACTAGACTCTGCAGCACAACACTATTGACATAGGAGGGGCGATTGAAAAGTCCGTGCAAAAATAAAAGCTTCTTACGTGTTTGGGATGAACCTTTCTTATTTTTCGACATAGTCTCCTTTCAGACTTATACACATCATCCAATGCTGTTCTAATTTTCATCCGTTCCGAATAACAGGAATTGTCCATGTCTGCAAAATAGCTATTAGTTGCTGCAATCATCTCCTCTTTTGAATAAAATTTTTGTCCTACCAGCCATTTATTCAAATTGGGGAACAAATAGAAGTCCGAGGGAGCCAAGTCTGGAGAGTAAGGGGGATGTGAAATGATTGGAATCTTATTTCCATTGATTTTGCGACCAAATTGCTGAGGTGTGTGCTGGTGCACTGTTGTGATGGAAAAGGACTTTTTTGCGGTCCAGTCGCCGGCGTTTTTCTTGCAGCTCGGTTTTCAAATGGTCCAATAAAGACCTGTAATAGTTTTACCCTTCTCGAGATAGTCGACGAGAATTATCCCTTGCGAATCCCAAAAGACAGTCGCCATAACCTTTCCAGCCGAAAGACTGGTCTTCGCCATTTTTGGTGTGGATTCTCCCTTGGTAACCCCTTGTTTAGATTGTTCTTTGATCTCAGGAGTATAGTAATGTATCCTTGTTTTATCCACAGTGACGAAACGAAGCTTAAAGTCCTGCGGATTCTTCCTGAACAGCTGCAAACCATCCTCGCAACACTTCACACGATTCCGTTTTTGATCAAGCGTGAGCAACCATCTTGTGGATAGCTTTATCGTCCAAATGTTTGTGCAAAATATTATATACCCGTTCATTCGAGATGCCCACAGAACTAACAATCTCACGCACCTTAACTTTTCTGTGATACATCACAATATCATGGATTTTATCAAAGATTTCTGGAGTCGTAAACTCCACAGGGCGTCCAGAACGTTCAGTATCACTTGTGCCCATATGGACACTCAAAAAATTTTGAAACCACTTCTAAACTGTTCTAATCAAATGTGCAGAGTCACAGTAATGTTTATCAAGCTTGTCTTTAGTCTTCTGAGGCGTTTTGCCTTTCAAAAAGTAATGTTTAATCACCACACGACATTCTTTTTCGTCCATGTTTTGACCATTAGTCGACTTCCTTGATTCACACGAATGCCCAACACACAGAAATAGACCAATATGGCTGAAACTTGGTGTGCGCTCTTTCCAAAGATGCTACTAACTAAATATGACCTCGATACGCGCCGGTGGTGCCATCTATCAAACTTTGCACGGACTTTTCAAACGCCCCTCGTACTAATTTGCCTAACTTTTAGTTCGTTAATGTCAATAGGCTTTGTTCCATTTAAAAAGTGTATGTTTGCACAAAAAGTTGTCTAAGTATTACTCAATGTGTTTATTGGTTAACAATACGAGCCCCTAACTATTGATCCATTCTGTTGAAACCGCACATCAGTAGCACTTCCTATTTCTGCAATACTTGCGGTGCAAGTATTAGGTGATTCACCTTGTATTATCTGACTTGGATTTTATCAGAAAATTAATATCTACCAATCGATTAATATAATTAACGCTTTTAACTCATGAAGCTGATTTTACTGGTGAAAATCACTGATTAGTCCAACAGCGCTGCAGAAATAAGTAGTGCGGTGTGGACGACAGTTAGTTGGCCGAAATCATGTGAAAACTTTCCCCTGCTTGAAGGCTTGGGATGTTGTTTCTGTTTCACGGATGTGCTAAGCAGTGTGGTCATGAGCTGACACGTCAGTTCCTAATATTCCTCGAAACGTGAATCGCTTGCAGCAGGTATGACCGCCCCAAGCGATTCATGTTCCGAGGAATATGAGGAAATTGCGTGTCGGCTCTTGACCGCACTGCTTAGCACATCCGTGAACCTGAAACAACATCCCAAGCCTTAAAGCAGGGGAAAGTTTTCAGGTGATATCAACTGTTCACTTTCGCTAGAAAATGTACTTTTGGAAAAGTGCCGTACATTACTGATTGATTAGAAAGACTATTTTTGAGATGACTGACGAAGTTTGTCCTTTTTTGTCACGCCGATACAACGACGGAATTCTAATGCAGCTTCAATTTTTTTACTGTTATTGGAGATACTTCGTCTAGACTGAAATACGATCAAGCTTGGGATGAAAACTTGTCCAGTTAGCTTCTGGTGACACCCAGCGACAGACAATCTACATCTACATCTACGTGATTACTCTGCTATTCACAATAAAGTGCCTGGCAGAGGGTTCAATAAACCACCTTCTAGCTGTCGCTCTACCGTTACACTCTCGAACGGCAAGCAGGAAAAACGAACACTTAATTTTTTCTGTGCGAGCCCTGATTTCTCTTATTTTATCGTGATGATCATTTCTCCCTATGTAGGTGAGTGGCAACAGAATGTTTTCGCAATCGGGGGAGAAAACTGGTGATCAACTGTGAAAAGGGTAAGATTGTTGACTGTTGTGACACAAAACTAAACTATGACACTCGTAGTGGGACCGCTTCTTTAATACAGCAATGACAGTGATGGACGTGTGTGTTGCATTTTCAAAGCGTAGGAATGGAGCTGTATTTTTCACGGCTCACAGAACGTCGCGGCTGAACGAAATTCATCCGATCCAAATCACAGACGATCCGCGGTGCTGGTCTGCAATTGCACGAAGATCGATGTCGGCCGACTGTTACATCGTTGCTGATTGTTCAGTACCTGAAAAGTAAAACGTATTATTCGACCTGTAATTAGGATCAATTCATGTGTTGACGTCGAAATGAATACAAGTAGCTGTCTTGCGTTTGAGGCAGATTTTGTCACTGTTTGACCTTTTTGAAGCTGTAATTGAAACTGGAATACAAGATTTCTGAAACTGTAGTTGGAACCTATTTCAGTGGAAGCTTTAAGGTGGCCATGCCATTTTGATTTTTGTATGTTATCGACCTGCACGTCAGAGAGAGACAGCAATTTATGTTGCTGTTATACAATCTTTGGTCTTGTCGTGGCGCAGTCTTTGCCTCTGTGCAGTCCGATGCATTCTTAGTTGAAGTGCGGTTGGTGACGGACGTATTCAGTAATGCTGTGTTGACTTGTGATTGTATCTGTTAGATGAAGAAGAATTTATTGCAAAGTATAGCAAGGATGAATGTGATCTATATACTGGAAAGCGAAGAGAATATAAATTCTGAATACTGTTATTATTTCTGAAGAGAAGAATTTTGAGGTAAGACAGCAGCAGTGCGTAGCTAATTATTTTACAACAATTATTGTCAGCTAGTTAACATGCTCAGAGTTGAGAGAAAGAGAATCACACTACCCTGAGTCATGCGTTACCATATAAACTGATAAAGCTGTTTGGTTTTACGGAAATTCTCTATTAACATTGTACCATTCTTAAACCATTGTTCACTTTGTTAAGCATAGTTTTGTTCAGACCAGTGTTATGTGTGAAATTCACGCGAAGTTTTACTTTGTATTTTTGAATACATACTTCATCCTAAAGTCATTGTCTTGGAATATCATTTCATAGGAATAGTCACTCTGCCCATCCCACTGTTTATCATTTCGCATTACCACATTTCACCATGTGTAAGCAACAGTTTCAATCTAGTTGGAAAAAGACTCTAGGTTAGCCGCTGCCTGCTTGCTGTTGTGCTTTCGAGAAATCTGCAACAATGTTGTCAAGCTCTGAGTAAGTGGAAATTTTGGTTAGGGTCAGATAATTGTTTTACTTCAGTTGCGCATTTAATATAAAGACAAGTTGTATTCAGACCAGTTACACTTCAGTTCAAATTAGCTTCTGTTTAGTTAAAGGTTAGCACACGAGTTTAAGTTGTATAATAGATTATGTGTAAATAGTTTTGGTAATACGTAGACTTTTATAGAGCGGGAGGTAAAGTTGTGCTAAATTTCACACAGAAAAGTGGCAATTGACCCTGAATAAAGAAAAGTGTGAAGTTATTCACATTAGTACTAAAAGAAATCCAGTAAATTTCGATTACGCGATAAGTCACACAAATCTGAAGACTGTAAATTCAACTAAATACTTCGGGATTACAGTTACAAATAACCTAAATTGGAACGATCACATAAATAATATTGTGGGTACAGCAAACCAAAGACTGCAATTCATTGGCAGAACACTTAGAAGGTGCAACAGGTCTGCTAAAGAGACTGCTTACACCACGCTTGTCCGCCCTATTCTGGCGTATTGCTGTGAGGTGTGGGATCCGCATCAGGTGGGACTGACGGATGACATCGAAAAAGTACAAAGAAGGGCAGCTCGTTTTGTATTATAGCGAAGTAGGGGAGATAGTGTCACAGACATGATACGTGAATTGGAGTGGCAATAATTAAAACAAAAGCCGATTTCCGTTGCGACGGGATCTTCTCATGAAATTTCAATCACCAGTTTTCTCCTCCGATTGCGAAAACATTCTGTTGGCACCCACCTGCATAGGGAGAAATGATCATCACGATAAAATAAGAAAAATCAGGGCACGCACAGAAAAATTTAAGTGCTCGTGTTTACCGCGTGCCGTTCGAGAGTGGAACGGTAGAGAGACAGCTTTAAGGTGGTTCATTGAACCCTCTGCCAGGCACTTTATTGTGAATAGCAGAGTAATCACGTAGATGTAGATGTAGATAGTGAGGAGGTTACAATGCGAATATAGAATTTTGAGTATGTTTATATCCCATCCTGGAGCTAAGAAAGAACAGAGCGAACGTTTTTCGATATTGAATGAGTGGTTTTCTGGTAAAGTATAATGTTTTTATCAAATAGAAAGACGTTGACAGAGATAGAACACTAGCTGTACCAACGGAGAACAAGCATGTTAAAAAGAACTGGTTTAACGGAAATATTACCAATGTCAACCTTTATGACAAGGTTGTATTTCGATCCAGGAAACAATTAAATGCAATAGAAATTTTCAGTCTACTATAATAAAAAAGTAACGGATATAAAGTAGCAAAAAATGACTCAAAAATGTAACTGATAATTCAATACAATACGAAATACCATTACCAAAATACTTTGGGTGCAATTTTAAATTTCCCAAGGCTAGATTCAGACATTTCTCTGGAACTGCACAACTTACATTAAAACATAACGTACGGAAAGAAACATTAATTAATCTCTGCAGAGTAATAGCGTTACCTCTGCCGCTATATGGTAGCGAATGTTGGCTACTAATATCTGATCAATTACGACGAGTCGAATAATCAGAGATGATGTTGCTCCACTTAGTAGCGGCATATTCATTGTTGGACCATAAAAGAAATACCAATATTAGACGAGAGCTAAATGTTGAACCTACTACGAATGTAACTGAAAAATACTGACTGAAATGGAAAGACCGTGTCCAACGTACGTCTACTAATGGAATAACTGAAGTGTTACTGCAATTTAACCCAACAGGCAAGAGGAACATCGAACGTTCCTTAAAGAAATGGCGTGAACAATTCTGAGGCGGAACAGGCCACAAGACCTAAGCCTTGAAGACGACGATGATGAAAATATTTCCTTGTTTTTATAAAATTCTCTTTGAAAGTGAAAGAACCGCAGTACGACTTCAGTGGAAAAAGTATCAAGTAGTATTTTAATACGGACTTCTCCATCCATACTGAAGACAGGATATACTGCTAATTAACAGTTTTTAATTAAATCAGCGCTGATCTGTTATGAATTACATTCTCAAAGCAGCAAAGTGATGTCATTGAGTACTGCGAGAGTCGTCTAGTGAGGACCAAACACAGGCATCAATGTTTCTTGCTTCTCGACGCCAAGCGTTACGAAGCTGTAGTATGGCCAATATATATTTCAACGAGCAGCTAAATTTAAATACATCATTCAAGGGCAGCACGGGACACCGAAAAAGTATCGATACTTCTTGGTATCGACTACTTTAATCTTAACACTGGTACTATTTACTCCATGCTGCAGACGCTTTTACTCACATCAGTGCTTCATAGCAGATGTCGTGTCGAATGATTCTAGTTGTGCTTTATTACATTTTCTATTGTTGTTGTTCTTGTTGTTGTTGTGGTCTTCAGTCCTGAGACGGGTTTGATGCAGCTCTGCATGCGACTCTAACCTGTGCAAGCTTCTTCATCTCCCAGTACCTACTGCAGCCTACATCCTTCTGTATCTGCTTAGTCTGTTCATCTCCTGGTCTCACTCTACGATTTTTTGCCTCCACACTGCCCTCCAATACTAAATTGGCGATCCGTTGATGCCTCAGAACATGTCCTACCAACTGATCCCTTCTTCTAGTCAAGTTGGGCAACAAACTCCTCTTCTCCCCAATTCTATTCAGTACCTCCTCATTAGTTATGTGATCTACCCATCTAATCTTCAGCATTCTTCTGTAGCACCACATTTCGAAAGCTTCTATTTTCTTCTTGTCCAAACTATTTATCGTCCACATTTCACTTCCATACATGGCTACACTCCATACAAATACTTTCAGAAACGACTTCCTGACGCTTAAATCTATACTCGATGTTAACAAATTTCTCTTCTTCAGAAACGCTTTCCTTGCCATTGTCAGACTACATTTTATATCCTCTCTACTTCGACCATCATCAGTTATTTTGCTCCCCAAATAGCAAAACTCCTTTACTACTTTAAGTGTCTCATTTCCTAATCTAATACCCTCAGCATCACCCGATTTAATTCGACTACATTCCATTATCCTCATTTTGCTTTTGCTGATGTTCATCTTATATCCTCCTGTCAAGACACTGTCCATTCCATTCAACTGCTCTTCCAAGTCCTTTGCTGTCTCTGACAGAATTACAATTGTAATATTGTAACTTTAATTTTCTTAGCTGATGTGTAATGTTGTAACTTTAATTTTCTTAGCTGATATCGGTGCTAATTGACAATGAAAGTGGGTTAAAAGCCGTGATCTGTCTGGGGACGTTAAACGTGGATTACTGGGCAACTGTTTCGTCAGCAGACTAACATTAATGATAATCTTTTAATAGTCATACAAAACCGGTAATATATATATATATATAAAAAGGAGAATTTAAATAAAAAGAAAGAAATCAGTTTATATTTGGAAATTTATTTTAAGATTGTTCATTGAAATTTCAGCATATTATACGTGAGTTATAACTGAGCTGGTGCCTTATTTACGATTGAAAAGAATGTGAGATTGTAATCTTACGGAACACATAAAATATGGAGCCAAGATTTGGAAAACTGCATACAACACTCCATTCATAAAATAACACACGAAGAACATTGAAACATAAGCAAGAAGAAATTAACCACAACCAACAGATTCAGTTTTTACCCAAAGAAATTACGTTCATACCACAATCCTGTCCGTCATGTAATTACCACACACTGGTATACTAAATTCATACTAACTCTTTGTGAAGTCTTCGCAAAAAGAATAGCTGAGGGCTACTTTGATGATTACACCACATGCTCCACGTGGTCAACTTGGTTTACACAAAGCGTACAACTCCACAATAATTTTGATAATTAAAATACATTAGATCGAAAAGCAATTGACAAAAGAAAAACCTTGAACTGGTTACTAACGTCTTACTATTAACCTGATGGGTCAAACAGTTGTATAAGCACGTGGTACTGGTCTCGCAAAGTACACCCCACGTGGGTTGAACATAAAGAAAAGCATAAAGAAAAGTTGCTATATTAAAAAAAATATTCTCAAGACGAGACGTTATAATCTCACGCACATTCGGATTTAAGATTGATGAACTTAGTTAGAGTTACTGATCAACACGTGGTTCCACTTTACTCACAAAGTAGTAACAAAGAAACTACCGAAAAATAATCTGAACTTCATACGATAATTACACTGCGCTGCAATTTAAGATAACATCGGATATTTTAGACCTAAACCCGAAATAAAAGTGATTAAATTTTCAGTTAGGCTGAACTTAAGAAATCCATTGTCCTACGGACTTAACAGACACGCGCTTAGCCGGAGATCTTACCACTTCAGACGCTCGCCACGGCCACACTGCAACTGCCCTACTGCCGAGCGTGCTTCCTGAGGGGTGGCTCACAAAGACCAGCGGAAGTGGCCAGAGGGGCAGCTTCCTATACCAACATGACAACGGACGGACAGGACCATACTAAGGATAGAAGCCTCTTTGCTTTTAGGAAGCGTAGCTACCTGTTCCGACGTTGGTCCTACTGTTCTCTAGCAGACAGCCTTGTCTGCTACCCTCAAGCATGCAACTAGAAATACATATGCTCATTCATCCTCTCACACAAAAGGGAAGGGGGATGACAGTATCTTATCATATACAGTATATAAAAGAAAGCGGATGTAGGTTCCATATGAGACTGTGTGACATGAATTACATATAAGAATTACATATAAACTGTGCTTTAAAGTGTAGTAGTGTGACAGATCGTTCTTGTTTATGTGTAAAAGTAACACGTTCCACTGCTCAGTCTCCTCCCAGATAGTCAGAAACGCCACAGTACATTTAGAAGAGGAATTTATTCCATAAATGGCAACATATTTAAGAAATTAAACATGAAAGGAATCCAACAGAGACCTTTCACAATGTCATCGGCGATCCTCAAAGTTTTTATTTCTTCTCCATAGATTTTAATACCTACTCCGAATTTTTCTTTTTTATTATTATTTTTATTATTCACACAAAACTCTGACGGCATGACTCAGCTGCAACAATTTCAGCAGCTGAACGCGTGAGCACCAAGAGACTAATAATTGAACGAGCGTTTTGTGTGTGTGTGTGTGTGTGTGTGTGTGTGTGTGTGTGTGTGTGTGTGTGTGTGGCTTTATTTAACGCCTGTATTAGTCGATTTACAATTTGTGAAAATCAACCCTCTCTGTCTATTATACATAGATTCTAAAAGCAGAGTTAGGGAGATTGGAGCTGGCAGAGAGTAACACCACATAGTAGAACATACCAAGTCCGGTTCCGGCTCCGACACGCTATTTCAGGGATTACGGGCACTTCAAAATAATGAACCCTGAACTACATACTGAAAGATTCATTCTGCAATACTGGATCACATTTACTGGCTTCGTTATCACCTCTAAGCCTGTTGATGGCTTTCCATTTAAGTTAACATGCAGCGTTCTACACAACGCGACATTGCCGGACAATTAACTTACTGAGCTAAAGCAACTAGGCGTTGCTTGGCACGGACGTGTACTTTCCTCCGACTAAGGAATAACAGCTAACAGGTATGCCGCCAAACTCGTCCGGCCAATGGCCCGCAGTCTCGTACGGCAACGAGACGACTACGGTCGCCCGTCTCCGCCTCAGCGTGCTAACAGCTTCATTTGGTAGCCCTGCGCTTAGCGGAGGAAATCACTAACGAAACCCGAAGCGGACGGCGGCGCCCGCAGTATGAAATATCGGCCACTTTGCGCTGCTGCATTATTCAGTGGGTCCATTTTGTCCCATCCCATTCTCGCGCGCGACGACGCGGAGAGAACACGGCGGCGGTCTTTGGGCAAACAATTTCCTCCGGCGTCCAGCCTGGATTGCCTGCAGGATGTGGTACAGGCCTCCTAAATGACGCCGCGGCAGCAGAGGTGCCGAGAGGTGCTTCGGGGTTGTGTTTATGAATTTTAATCCGGCCATTAGAGCGCAAACAAGCCGGCAGAGGCGCCACGTGCGCGCTCGTCTGCGAGGCTAATGGCAGACAGGAGTCAGAGGACAGAGGAAGACGGCCGGCAGCGGTCGGCGGTGAATCACTGGCTGGCGCTGCCCTTGCCCTCCCCACACAGCGCTGATTGGACCTCCGGAACTCTGTCCCCGCATCTGGCACCGCAGTTACTCATGCACCCCCCACCCCACCCCACCCCGAGCTCTGATTGCCTTGACCCTTGGAATCGCGTCTCATCGTGACATGACGAATGTACACTTCTTCTTCCACCTCTTATCCGTTCCGGAAGTTGGTGGCCATCTTGGCTGTATCACTTTCGCTTGTTCGAAAAAGTTCCGCGCTCGTGTGTGAAGTACGTGCCCGTAAGTTACCGAGCCAAGATGTTCTTACTCTTCCTCGTCCTCTTTTACCATCTGTCTTTCCTTGAAGGTGGTTCTGCAAGCAGTTTATACCTAATTCCGTTACACATTATTTTGTGTTAGCAGAAGAGCCAACACCGTGTTACGAGTGGAGGCCGAAATGCACGCGTTTTAGCTCACGCAGGCTGGCGTGAGGAGGGAAGAACTATACCGACGTGAGGTCTGGAACATGACAAGGAATGGGAATTCAGAAAGCGGACGTAATTAGTTTGATACTTAACTTTAATCCATTAATGATGAACGTCGCTCTTGACGGTACAGGATTCACAATATTACCTGTTCAGTATACTTTCTTGAAGATAGTAATTACAGTAAATGAATATGGCGCCTTGCTAGGTCGTAGCAAATGACGTAGCTGAAGGCTATGCTAAACTGTCGTCTCTGCAAATGAGAGCGTATGTAGACAGTGAACCATCGCTAGTAAAGTCGGCTGTACAACTGGGGCGAGTGCTAGGGCGCCGTGCGGCGGCGCTCGGTCTGCAATCACTGATAGTGGCGACACGCGGGTCCGACGTATACTAACGGACCGCGGCCTATTTAAAGGCTACCACCTAGCAAGTGTGGAGTCTGGCGGTGACACCACACATTACATGGACGAGATATTGTAGTTTTCTGCATTTTGCTGTGTTTGAAACCTACACTACTGGCCATTAATATTGCTACATCAAGAAGAAATGCAGATGATAAACGGCTATTCATTTCATTCATTCATATTATACTAGAAATGGCATATGATTACATTTTCACGCAGTTTGGATGGATAGATCCTGAGAAATCAGTACCCAGAACAACCACCTCTGGCCGTAATAACGGCCTTGATACTCCTGGGCATTGAGTCAAACAGAGCTTGGATGGCGTGTACAGGTACAGCTGCCCATGCAGCTTCAACACGACACCACAGTTCATCAAGAGTACTGACTGGAGTATTGTGACGAGCTAGTTGCTCGGCCACCATTGACCAGACGTTTTCAACTGGTGAGAGATCTGGAGAATGTGCTGGCCAGGGCAGCAGTCCAATATTTACTGCATCCATAAAGGCATGTACAGGACCTTCGATATGCGGTCGTGTATTGTGCTGCTGAAATTTAGGGGTTTCGCAGGGACCGAATGAAGGGTAGAGCCACGGGTCGTAACACATCTGAAATGTAACGTCCATTGTTCAAAGTGACGTCAATGCGAGCGAACAAGAGGTGACCGAGACGTGTAACCAATGGCACCCCATACCATCACGCCGAGTGACACGCTAGTATGGCGATGACGAATACACGCTTACAATGTGCGTTCACCGCGATGTCACCAAACACGGATGCGACTATCATGATGTTGTAAACAGAACCTGGATTCGTCCGAAAAAATGACGTTTTGCCATTCGTGCACCCAGGTTCGTCGTTGAGTACACCATCGCAGGCGCTCTTGTCTGTGATGCAGCGCCAAGGGTAACCGCAGCCATGGTCTCGGAGCTGATAGTCCATGCTGGTGCAAACGTCGTCGAACTGTTCGTGCAGACGGTTGTTGTCTTGCAAACGTCCTCATCTGTTGACTCAGGGATCGAGACGTGGCTGCACGATCCGTTACAGCCATGCGGGTAAGATGCCTGTCATCTCGACTGGTAGTGATACGAGGCCATTGGGATCCAGCACGGTGTTCCGTATTACACTCCTGAACCCACCGATTCCATATTCTGCTAACAGTCATTGGATCTCGACCAACGCGAGCAGCACTGTCGCGATACGATAAACCGCAATCGCGATAGGCTACAATCCGACCTTGATCAAAGTCGGAAACGTGATGGTACGCATTTCTCCTCCTTACACGAGGCATCACAACAACGTTTCACCAAGCAACGCCGTCAACTGCTGTTTGTGTATGAGAAATCGGTTGGAAAGCTTCCTCATGTCAGGACATTGTAGGTGTTGCCACCGGCGCCAGCCTTGTGTGAATGCTCTGAAAAGGTAATCATTAGCATATCACAGCATCTTCTTCCTGTCGGTTAAATTTCGCGTCTGTGGCACGTCATCTTCGTGGTGTAGCAATTTTAGTGACAGTAGTGTATTTTCCTTTTTTAAATCTGCGGGCTGTGTCATTATTGTTATGTGTACGCCGAAGGAAAGTAATCCATATACAGGGTGTCCCATTCGGGGGTAAGCTGGTTCGAATCCTGGTGGTGGAAAAAATTTCAGTGCTAGTATTTGGCCGGCAAGAAGAGGAAAGGTGGTTAAAATGGTTCAAATGGCTCTAAGCACTATGAGACCGAACATCTGAGGTCATCAGTCCCCTAGACTTAGAACTACTTAAACAGAACTAACGTAAGGACATCACACACATCCATTCGCGAGGCAGGATTCGAACCTGCGACCGTAGCAGCAGCGCAGTCCCGGACTGAAGTGCCTAGAACCGCTCGGCGACAGCGGCCGGCAGGAGAGGTGGTGGCGTAAAGTTTCTGATCACCAATTTTTGCGGCAGTGACCTCGATCAAATTACAAACCTCTCCGCCATGTCTGAAGTCAGGTGACGTGACGCTGTTGATGGTGAGCCGTCGTCGGATGGAGACGTTAAACTTATTTTATTTTCAACTTCATTACTGACACTCGCAAATAATGCGATAGACATAACCTTCTGAAAAAGGGTACTGAATGCCCGAAACCGGAAATAGATTTTGTGGAGCTGGTTGCTCATTATTGTTTCATTATATACGTCTGCAGTTGCTGGAGATGCGACAAGATATTTGAGATGTGGTGCTACAGAAGGACGTTGAAAACTAGGAGGACTGATAAGGTGAGTAATGAGGTGGTTCTCCGCAGAATCGACGAGGATGCGAATATGCAGGGTGTTACAAAAAGGTACGGCCAAACTTTCAGGAAACATTCCTCACACACAAAGAAGGAAAATATGTTATGTGGACATGTGTCCGGGAACGCTTACTTTCCGTGTTAGAGCTCATTTTATTACTTCTCTTCAAATCACATTAACCATGGAATGGAAACACACAGCAACAGAACGTACCAGCGTCACTTCAAACACTTTGTTACAGGAAATGTTCAAAATGTCCTCCGTTAGCGAGGATACATGCATCCACCCTCCGTCGCATGGAATCCCTGATGCGCTGATGCAGCCCTGGAGAATGGCGTATTGTATCACAGCCGTCCACAATACGAGCACGAAGAGTCTCTACATTTGGTACCGGGGTTGCGTAGACAAGAGCTTTCAAATGCCCCCATAAATGAAAGTGAAGAGGGTTGAGGTCAGGAGAGCGTGGAGGCCACGGAATTGGTCCGCCTCTACCAATCCATCGGTCACCGAATATGTTGTTGAGAAGCGTACGAACACTTCGACTGAAATGTGCAGGAGCTCCATCGTGCATGAACCACATGTTGTGTCGTACTTGTAAAGGCACATGTTCTAGCAGTACAGGTAGAGTATCCCGTATGAAATCATGATAACGTGCTCCATTGAGCGTAAGTGGACGAAACTAAAATGAGCTCTAACATGGAAATTAAGCGTTTCCGGACACATGTCCACATAGCATCTTTTCTTTATTTGTGTGTGAGGAATGTTTTCTGAAAGTTTGGCCGTACCTCTTTGTAACACCCTGTATGGAAAATGCTGACGAGAAGAAGGGACAGGATGGTAGGACATCTGTTGAGACATCAGGGAATGACTTCCTTATTACTAGAGTGAACAGTAGAATGTAAAAACTGTAGAGGAAGACAGAGATTGGAATAGATACAGCAAATAACTGAGGTCATAGATTGCAATAGGTAGTCTGCGATGAAAAGGTTGTGACAGGAGAGGAATTTGTGATGGCGGCGGCCGCGGTCTCCTGGAATGCGCGTCGTGCTGCGGAGTGCTGGGGGAAGGTGTCCTGTCCCAGTCAGCAGGTGTGTCGCTGCGGCGTGGGCGCGGAGCGCAGGGCGTCTCCCTGGAAACGGCTCGCAACGCCCAGACGCCTCCACACCGAGCCGCTTTGTTCCCACCAGCGGGCATCTACTAGGGGCGACCAACCCAGTCCGCTGTGGAAACGACTGCCCAGCTTGGAAGGGAGCTGCTCCGATAACACTTTGCTTACCACTGGCTACTGCACGAAACCGCCCTGTTTGGATCAGCTTCTTAGATTACACGATATCGGAACTATAAAGTTTACTCAAAAGAGGAGAGGGCAAAACTGTGAAAGGTGCAACCATCTATGTCTAAATGGCTAACCTGGTTCAATGTGCGGCTTGCCTGTCTGATAGCTTCCGAGGGTAACAAAATTTGATTTTCAATATTTTTTATAAATACAGACTGCATTTAAGTATTTAAAATTCCGTTGCAATCCACTCATTAAGCGTTATGATCCTACACTACTGGCCATTAAAATTGCTACACCACGAAGATGACGTGCCACAGACGCGAAATTTAACCGACAGGAAGAAGATGCTGTGATATGCAAATATTTACCTTTTCAGAGCATTCACACAAGGTTGGCGCCGGTGGCGACACCTAAAACGTGCTGACATGAGGAAAGTTTCCAAACGATTTCTCATACACAAACAGCACTTGACCGGAGTTGCCTGGTGAAATGTTGTTGTGATGCCTCGTGTAAGGAGGAGAAAAGCGTACCATCACGTTTCCGACTTTGATCAAGGTCGGATTGTAGCCTATCGCGATTGCGGTTTATCGTATCGCGACAGTGCTGCTCGCGTTGGTCGAGATCCAATGACTGTTAGCAGAATATGGAATCGGTGGGTTCAGGAGGGTAATACGGAACGCCGTGCTGGATCCCAACGGCCTCGTATCACTAGCAGTCGAGATGACAGGCATCTTATCCGCATGGCTGTAACGGATCGTGCAGCCACGTCTCGATTCCTGAGTCAACAGATGGGGACGTTTGCAAGACAACAACCATCTGCACGAACAGTTCGACGACGTTTGCAGCAGCGTGGGCTATCAGCTCGGAGACCACAGCTGCAGTTACACTTGACGCTGCATCACAGACAGGAGCGCCTGCGATGGTGTACCCAACGACGAACTTGGGTGCACGAATGGCAAAACGTCATTTTTTCGGACGAATCCAGGTTCTCTTTACAGCATCATGACGGACGCATCCGTGTTTGGCGAGATCGCGGTGAACGCACATTGGAAGCGTGTATACGTCATCGCCATACTGGCGTATCACCTGGCGTGATGGTATGGGGTGCCATGGTTACATGTATCGGTCACCTCTTGTTCGCATTGACGGCACTTTGAACAGTGGACGTTACATTTCAGGTGTGTTACGACCCGTGGTTCTACCACTCATTCGATTCCTGCAAAACCCTACATTTTAGCAGGATAATGCACGACCGCATATTGCAGATCATGTACAGGCCTTTCTGGATGTAAAAAATGTTCGACTGCTGGCCTGGCCAGCACATTCGCCAGATTTCTCACCAACTGAGAACGTCTGGTCAATGGTGGCCGAGCAACTGGCTCGTCACAATACTCCAGTCACTACTCTTGATGAACTGTGGTACCGCGTTGAAGCTGCATGGGGAGCTGTACCTGTACACGCCATCCGAGCTGTGTTTCACTCAATGCACAGGCGTATCAAGGCCGTTATTACGGCCAGAGGTGGTTGTTCTGGGTACTGATTTCTCAGAATCTATGCACCCAAATTGCGTGAAAATGTAATCACATGTCAGTTCTAGTGTAATATATTTCTCCAATGAATACCCGTTTATCATCTGCAGTTCTTCTTGGTGTAGCAATTTTAATGGCCAGTAGTGTAGTTCTGAGCACACAGGGAGCACATAAAGATACCTAGAACAATAGTGTCTCCCGCCAAGTACAAGGGCCTAGTGAGAAATTTCCCCTGAAACTATGCAGCCAACATCATATAACTGTCGTGCGGTTTCTTCTTCAAGACAATTCTGAGCCGCATTCTCCAGGGGCAATGAAGATGCTCCCGCATCTTTTTCAATTGAAAATGTTTGATTACCCACAATACAGCCCGTAATTGTCTGTGTCTGACTTTCATCTCTGCTCACATGAACCGCTGGCTATGAAGACAACATTTTGGCACAGACAATGAGCTGTAGGCCGGCGTAAAGAATTGGCGAAAGCACTAGCGGCTGTCTTCTGTAACGGGGGTATTCGAATGTTGGTACAACGCTAAGACAAACGTGTAAGTCGGATTGGCGACTATGGAGGTAAGTAGCTGGATGTTGTAGTTAACTGTTGCAAACAAAACAGTTTTGATTTTCACTGTGGTTTCCATTTCGCGACCTATCGTTCCTTACTTTCCGAATAGCCCTCGTAAGTTACCTAGACAAATGTATTCCCAAAATTGCGTTGCTCTGAATGAGCCATTTTTTGGTGTTGCGATTTCTTAATCATTCAGTGTATTTTTTTGTGCTGTTCATTTAGAAAAAAGTCGACTAAAAGCATCATTCAAACCTTTCAGGTACTGAACAATTTTTTCAGTAAATATATCTCCTGTTTCAATCCCTTTTTCTTCTAATTATTCTTTTATTGTTGGGAAGCAATCGAACTGTCTGGAGCACATTCACACTGTCTTTCTCAATAGGAAATTTTTCGTAAACGTGAACAAAACTCATCGATAAGGTCTGTTCCGACTGGCCGACTGCTGCTTAAAAGGGGGTTACGAGGAGCGATCGCGGGACATGTGACCAGCACGTCACCAATCGGTGCAGCCGTTATTGCCAGTAGATGAATCCGGATGGTGATGCTGCATCTCTATTCCATCGGCTCCGCATTCGTCCTCACGAGACTGAGTGGACCCCGTATTGGAACCTTCCCATCTCCAACAAAGAACTAGTTCTGTTTCAGAAGATCGGTATTTTCTGAATCCATGAGTAAGCATCAATAAACTGTCACCTTCGAGGCATTTCATGAAATTCGAACACAGTTTTGTTCTAAAATCCTTCTGCAAATCGACGTCACTCTCACGGTCCGTAATTCATCAGATTACTCCTGTTTCCTTTCTGCCGTATTGGTGTGACCTGTACAAATTTCCAATCTGTAGGTACGGATCTTCCATCTAGCGAGCGGCTATATAAGATTGCAAAGTATGACGCTACTGTATCAGCATACTCTGAAAGAAACCTAATCGATGTACTGTATGGACTGGGATACTTGCACTTTTTAAGTGGTTTAACCATCTCTTAACCCTTTCGGTCATGAATTATTTTTTTCCTAAAAAAAAAAAAAATCACGGCTTTGCCATCCAGTTCTTCGAACTAAGGTATGATTTTTCAGATGTATAAAATATTCCGAGGTGCCCTCCAAGGAGGGATACAAAGCGTCCCCAAATGAGGACATCATGTTCAAAAGGGTGCAGTATAAGTCGAAAACTCAAAGTACTTTATTTGATTTTTATTTCATCAAAATACATAAATTACATAAAGCTTTCTTAATGATTGTATACATAAACTATGGTTTTACCCTTGTGAAGAATGATAATCAAAGAAACATTTTTTTTCTACGCACACATAAGTGAATGTTACATTTTACTCAATAAAATTTGGTTTTGCCTTTCCAACACGGTTTCTTGCATCTTTCAAACGATTTTTTGTCGCTGACCACTGGAAGATGCTCTACAGTGTCTAAACTGACATCACTTTCGGGACGAACTTCCACATTGACTCGTTTTGAAGTTCTTGGAGATGGCATTGGGCTCTCAATAGCTGGACACCCCCTTTTCCTGGCAGCTGGCTTATCTATTTTTGTCATTACTTTGACCACACTCGTCCTAAAGTGAAGCATATCAAGTGCCTTATTTTTAGGAACTACTAATTCTGATGCGTTTTTCTTGTACTCAGTCCATGCATTTACACATGAAATATCAATTGCACGAACAAACATGGCTGTCGAAAATCGTGTTCGATTTCAAAAGCAGTCGTCTTCGGGTGCAAATCCCACTACTCGCCCAATAGGCGTGGCCGTCGCCCTGCCATGTCCGGACTCAAAGCACGTGAACAGACATCAGACTTACCAATCTCGACATTCAAAGCTACCCTTCGGGCTGTTACGATTAGAATGGCTATTTTTCCTATTCAGCTTCAGATTGGCTGCACTGTGACAAATTTGTACTCCACAATAACATTCTCGCCGCCAATGCATTGTCGTTTGGATGGGAAGAGTGTTTCGTGATTATCTCCGTGTCATTTATCATGCAGTTAGCTGGCTTTGCGTCTAGGCTACTCAGCTTGCAGTATACCGTATGCTATAAAAAGTCTAACATTATTTCCATCATTGTTCTCTTGTTCAAAATTATTGCCAGAATCATCGGATAGATCGTCAATTTCAGATGAATTAAGGAGCTCTATAACTTCTTCTTCTTCTGTAAGTGACCTTCGTCTATCTTAGAAACGAGGCATTGTGAAATCACCGTAAGATGACTACAGAGACAGCGAAATAATGTCCTAAAATTTTTATGCTATTACAACCTTTCAATCACAATGTCCTCATTTGGAGACATGTAAAAAGTTATAAATATACCACCTTTTATTCTGAAAGACGCCTTTAGTTTTCACCTTTAAGGATGCACCTTTCTACGCACAAATAACTTTTCACCTAAACTCTGCGGCGGCGCGGTTCCTTCCGTCCCTTTACGACGAACCTGCACCTACCTGTGAGCATTGTCTCAGCATATCATCCGTAGGGAAGCCGAGCGAAACCTACTGTACTTCGACGTGAACCAGGCTGCAATTAACGTCACTAACCTACGTTTCGGGAGGAAGTTTTCACACGAAATGAAAGGTTGGAAATTTTGTCCTTTATTAATATATTCTGAAACTTAGGTGAACAAGTATCACTGCCAAGCCCGTCCTAGTCTCAACACAGTCACTCACAATCCCTTTCACTCACGTTAGCAAGTTTATGGTGTTGCATTTCCCGAAAACGTAATAGCTACAAAAATACGGATTGTTATTAATTGAGAATGCTCGCCAAATATTAAGTCTGTCGGTACCTAATGCAGTCACGGATTTTAGCCACCGACCTGCTCAATAGGCCACGCGGAATTTATGTCTTTTCTCGTCACAAAATTTACTTAAAAAATTCCGAAATTTCTACACACCCATCGGAATAATTATGCCGTCACTTTACAACACTTTTGATGTATGAAACACTGCTAGATCCGGCAACTTATCATTTCCATCGGAACTACTACTACACACGTCCGAACTGTTTCATGGCTAGGCTCCGACTCTTCCCTAGAATACTCTGTCTTCTGTACCAGTACAGAAAGGCGCGCGAAGAATATTGCTTTACCACTGGTCAGTTTACTCAACAGCGAATAGCAAAACAACATTCTCCCGCGTCAGTCCGCGCTTTTCATCAATAACCAATCGCAAAATAGTAAACCTAACGACTGCATTTTTTACCGACGTAATTACCTAATATGCTGAAGTTTTGTTTGTGCATAAAGTTATTTACTATTGTTATTTGTACCTGAATTAACTTTCCCTTTACCATAAAGTTACTTTACAAATCTATTCTACAAAAATCCCCTTTGTCCACATCCACACTTCCTCGAAATGTTCCCACACTAAATCCCACTACATAACTCGTTAAACAAGTAACTTCATATTAACCTTAAACCACACTCACGCATCATTCATACTGCAGAAACACTTTTATAACATTTTACATACACAAAAAGACATAATGATACTTTATGAAAATACTAGAACAGTTTATGAAAAACATTCTACTACTTTAGTGCACTCTAGTGGGCACAATCAAAACTAAATCACAGTCCCCTATCCAATACCGTCCTCTATCGGCTGATACATAAACTACGTGCGCGTCCAGTCTCGCGTCACCATCTGTCATTATCCAGTTCTGAGACTCATCTCCCACTTAACCGCCTCCAAGGCAGGATCGGTATACAGCGCTACGCCTCAACTCAGAAGATATTAACTGGCTGATGAAGGGTACAAAGATCACTGGGAAGCGTCCATGTGATTGCGCATTCAGTTTTGTGGTACCACGTATTGACAGATGTCAATACCGTTCTGAAACTCTCTGCTGTGACATTACGAGGACAACAATCACAGATGGTAATATTTAACGAGTTTTAATATACTGTGAATTTATTTAGTATGTCCTTGTATGAGGACGCCATGACCGAAAGGGTTGAACGCAAGAGTGGACTTAATTGCAGGGTAGCTTGTTGCGTAGGCGGAGAGCAGCATCACAGTAGGAATTTGCAAATGTTTTTGATTTACGGAAGGGCGCACGTGAGACATGGTGCTTCGATTAATATTTAGTGGATTTGGTGGTATGGTTCGGAATTGGAAGCTAACGACCCCTGAGCCTCTTCTGCAGACTCCGCGGGCTCCAGCGTGGTGCTGACTGCGCGATCCACAGAGAGGAAGGGGGAGGGGAGTGACAAAGCCCTCCCAGCTGCGCACCAATCCCAGGCCTCCCGCTCATTTGTCGGGGAATCCACCCTGCGCCCCGGGATCCTCCCTTAGCGGCGTCCGCTTCGTCCGTAAATAGCCGTCCGTGGGGTGGCGAAACCGAATAAACCCGTAGCCCTCATTTCTATAGCCATCGTCACGCATCACGAAGTACGCCATTACTGAATACGGAATCGATAGTCCCGCGCATAATACGACGTCCAATCTTGTTATTATAGCCTGATGCGCGTCTCTTGTAAATCCTCGCTACGTATCAAACGCCGATGTAGTGCGAAAGCAAAGTAGCCCAGGAGGGAATGTCTAGTATTCGCACAGACGAAATGTAGCTCGTTGTGCACACAGAAAGTCGATGTGGCCGACTATGTTAAGTATCTGTAGAGACGTCTTTTTAAAAAGGGAGGAAGGTTAAGGTTTAACGTTTAGTCGACGACGAGGTCAATAGACATGGAGTGCCAGCAATATGTTGGTTGCAATTAACAACAGTAACGATGTACGCTGATAAGCCAGCACATTATGACCACCGACTTATTTTCGATATAAACCAGTCCAGACGACAGAAAAGAAAAATTTTAAAAGAACGCTAAATCCCCAAGATTGGCAAAGTTTTACGGAAGTTCGAAATATGGCGCGTACTTCAATGCGAGATGCTTTTAATAATTTCCACAACGAAATTCTGTCTCGAAATCTGGCAGAAACCTCAAAGAGATTCTGGTCATACATAAAGCACACCAGTGGCAAGACGCAATCAATAACTTCACTGCGCGATAACAACGATGAAGTCACTGATGGCAGTGCCACTAAAGCAGAGTTATTAAAAACGGTTTTCCGAAACTCCTTCACCAAAGAAGACGAAGTAAATATTCCTGAATTCCAATCAAGAACAACTGCCAAGATGAGAAGCAGTTTAAATCACTTAATAAAGGCAAGGCCTCCGGTCCAGATTGTATACCTGTCAGGTTCCTCTCAGAGTATGCTGATAAAATAGCTCCATATTTCGCAATCATATACAACCACTCGCTCACAGAAAGATCTGTACCTAAAGACTGGAAAATTGCTCAAGTCACACCAATACCCAAAAAGGGAAGTAGGAGTAATCCGCTGAATTACAGGCCTACATCACTAACTTCGATTTGCAGTAGGGTTTTCGAACATATACTGTATTCGAACATTATGAAGTACCTCGAAGAAAACGATTTATTGACACATATGTTCAAATGTGCGTGAAATCTTATGGGACTTAACTGCTAAGGTCATCAATCCCTAAGCTTACACACTACTTAACCTAAATTATCCTAAGGACAAACACACACATCCATGCCCGAGGGAGGACTCGAACCTCCGCCGGGACCAGCCGCACAGTCCATGACTGCAGCGCCTAAGACCGCTCGGCTAATGCCGCGCGGCTATTGACATATAGTCAGCACGGTTTCAGAAGATATCGTTCTTGTGAAACACAACTAGCTCTTTATACTCATGAAGTAATAAGTGCTATCGACAGGGGATGTCAAATTGATTCCATATTTTTAGATTTCCAGAAGGCTTTGGACACCGTTCCTCACAAGCGACTTCTAATCAAACTGCGTGCCTACGGAATATCGCCTCAGTTGTGAAACGGGATTCGTGATTTCCTGTGAGAAAGGTCACAGTTCGTAGTAATAAACGGAAAGTCATCGAGTAAAACAGAAGTAATATCCGGAGTTCCCCTAGGAAGTGTTATAGGCCCTCTATTGTTGCTGATCTATATTAACGACATTGGAGACAATCTGAGTAGCCGTCTTAGACAGTTTGCAGATTATGCTGTCATTTACCATCTTGTAAAGTCATCAGATGAACAAAACGACTTGCGAAATCATTTAGATAGGATATATGTATGGTGCGAAAAGTGGCAATTGACCCTGAATAATGAAAAGTGCGAAGTTATTCACATGAGTACTAAAAGAAATCAGCTAAATTTTGATTACGCGATTTGAAGGCTGTAAATTGAACTAAATACTTAGGGATTATAATTACAAACAACCTAAATTGGAACGATGACGTAGAAAATGTCTGGAGGTAGAGGAAACCAAAGACTGCGATTCATTGGCAGAACACTTAGAAGGTGCTACAGGACTACTAAAGAGACTTGTTACACTACGCTTGCCCGCCCTATTGCGGAGTATTGCTGTGGGGATCCGCATCAGGCGGGACTGACGGATGACATTGAAAAAGTACAAAGAATGGCAGCTCGTTTTGTATTATCGCGAAATAGGGGAGACAGTGTCACAGACATGATGCGTGAATTGGAGTGGCAATCATTAAAAGAAAGCCGTTTTTCGTTGCGACGGGATTTTGTCATGAAATTTCAATCGCCAGTTTTCTCCTCCGATTGCGAAAACATTCTGTTGGCACACAGCTACATAGGGAGAAATGATCATCACGATAAAGTAAGCGAAATCAGGGCCCGCACAGAAAAATTTAAGTGCTCGTTTATCCCGCGTGCCGTTCGAGAGTGGAACGGTAGAGAGACAGCTTGAACGTGGTTGATTGAACCCTCTGCCAGGCACTCTATTGTGAGTAACAGAGTAATCACGTAGATGTAGAAAGTCCCTAGGCGAGGAATGATTGATAGTCAGACACATGCACGGTGCAAGCAGTATCAGTGACCGTGCTGTCTGTGTGTAGAATGGAGAAGGGGCGCGATATGTCTGAGTTTGGCCGAAGGCACATTGTAATGGCCCGGAGGCTCGCCACGAACATTTCGGAAACTGCACGACTTGTCGGGTGTTCGAGGAGTGCTGTGGTGAGTGTCTTCGACGCGTGGCGAAACCAAGGTGAAACCACGTCCAGACGTCGTGGAATTGGGAGGCGGCGCCTCGTTACAGGTCGATCGTCGTAGGCTGGGCAGACTGGCAAAACAGGGCAGGCGGCGAACTGTGGTGGGACTAACATCAGACATTAGTACTGTGCAGAGTAGAAGTGTGTCTGAACACGCAGTGCACCAAACGCTCCTAACAATTGGCCCCCGCATCCGACGACCCACGGATGTGTCAATGTTAACGCCATGACATCGGCAGCTACGGCTGAATGGGGGAGGATGCTAAGTTCACCCAATCTGGATATGATGTGACGTCATTATGACGCATATACGCTTTAGTCGATTAACACACCTATCGACTTTTACGAACGTTCGAGATTCTAAACTGTCGTCAGCTAGTGGTTTGTTTTGACACGTGCGATTCTGAAAACAGCCGTGTGGCAGCGTATATGTATTTCGCCAATAAAAGTAAAAGAGCTGGATATTAATAGAAATATTCCCGACCGTGGCCTTGAAAACACCACGGACAACACGTTTCGTAAAAAAGTGAAGTCTTCTTATGTCCCGACCAGATTAGATTGTGTGATTGTTGTATTGAATGCTTACGCCGAAAATAATATTTATTTATTTATTATCAACATTTTAGTATGGTTTCATACAATTGGTCTTGTCAGTACATATTAGATTGTAGCAGCATACTCTTGCTGACTTCTTTTTCTTAAATAATATAGCTGAAAGTGCAAGTTTGTTAGCTAAGTAATTTACATGTCCATCCCAAGATAGTCCTTTATCAACCATAATTCCAAGTAATTTTACACTCGGACCACAGAAACAGGTACCTTAGTGTCCAGTAATGACTGGTGTGTAGAATGATTGAATTTCGAACTTAAAAAGAAAAATATGAGGCATTGTTCAAGAAAAATGGTCGACCGGAGATGAAATACGAGGCGAAGTGGATTTCTCAATGTAATCTTAACCAAAGGTTAGTGTCTATTACTGATTGACGTATGAAATGATTGAATGCAGTGTCAAAGCATTCCATGATGGTATGATAAACCAGACGTACTGTATATAATGTCATGTATACAACCACAATAGTTTCAGCATGTACCTGGCCATGTCAATGTGGTTTATGTCAGCAGTATAATTTGCTAAGACAAGATTATGCAAAATACGAATTGCATCACAACATGAGCGGATAGCCACAATAATTAGAGACGATCAAACGAAAAACAACGCACAAGACACAAACGCAGTGCAATACACGATTTAAAGGCAAGGAACACAAAACACATTTAAACGAATGGCGCAGAGCACAGCGCTACCCTGTCACAACCTCTCGAAAGTTCACAAAAGTCGAATAGTCGATATACGGTTTCTATCGTTTTCGATGTAGCGTGTATACGTCATAATGACGTCACATCGTATCCAAGTCCGGTGAACTTAGCAGCCGGCCGAAGTGGCCGTGCGGCTGAAGGCGCTGCAGTCTGGAACCGCAAGGCCGCTACGGTCGCAGGTTCGAATCCTGCCTCGGGCATGGATGTTTGTGATGTCCTTAGGCTAGTTAGGTTTAACTAGTTCTAAGTTCTAGGGGACTAATGACCTCAGCAGTTGAGTCCCATAGTGCTCAGAGCCATTTTTTGAACTTAGCACCTGACCGTCGGCACAAGAGGTTGGCGCAGTGGCAGAGCGTTGCATGGTCTGATGAATCCCGATACCTTCTGCATCATGCCGATGTTAGGGCGCGTATCCGTCGTCTTCCAGGGGAACAGCTCCCTGCACTGCGGGACGTAGACAAGCTGGAGGCAACTGATTTATGGTGTGGGTCCAGTGGAGCTCGTGCAAGGCACCATAACGGCACAGTGGTTGCAGACCACGTACACCCCTTCATGATCATCATGTCTTTCGACATCAGTGGCATTTTTCAACAAGATAGTGCGCCATGTCACAGGGTCAGGTGTGTGATGAAGTTGTTCGAGGAACGTAGTGGCGGCGAGTTCCATTTGATATGTTGGTACCCAACTCAACAGGTCCGAACCCGATCGTACATATCTGGGGTGTGATTGAACGTGGCGTCAGAGCTCATCACCCCCTCCCCGGAATTTATTGGAATCAGGTGACGTGTGCGTGCAGGTGCGGTGCTGACTCCCTCCAGCGACCTAATAAGGAAGGCCTCATTGTTTCCATGCCATGACACGTCGCCGCTGTTATCCGTGCCAAAGGCGTACATACCGGCTGTTAGGTAGCTGGTCATAATGGTGTGGCTGATGAGCGTAGTTCATCGTTTCGGAGCTAGTAACATGGTGATTAATATTAGAGTGTAAATGATGTATAGCACTTTGTACGTCGCTAGCATTGTAATTGCAGCCAATGCACTACTCAGATTTTCGTGTATTGTAAATACACTCCTGGAAGTTGAAATAAGAACACCGTGAATTCATTGTCCCAGGAAGGGGAAACTTTATTGACACATTCCTGGGGTCAGATACATCACATGATCACACTGACAGAACCACAGGCACATAGACACAGGCAACAGAGCATGCACAATGTCGGCACTAGTACAGTGTATATCCACCTTTCGCAGCAATGCAGGCTGCTATTCTCCCATGGAGACGATCGTAGAGATGCTGGATGTAGTCCTGTGGAACGGCTTGCCATGCCATTTCCACCTGGCGCCTCAGTTGGACCAGCGTTCGTGCCGGACGTGCAGACCGCGTGAGACGACGCTTCATCCAGTCCCAAACATGCTCAATGGGGGACAGATCCGGAGATCTTGCTGGCCAGGGTAGTTGACTTACACCTTCTAGAGCACGTTGGGTGGCACGGGATACATGCGGACGTGCATTGTCCTGTTGGAACAGCAAGTTCCCTTGCCGGTCTAGGAATGGTAGGACGATGGGTTCGATGACGGTTTGGATGTACCGTGCACTATTCAGTGTCCCCTCGACGATCACCAGTGGTGTACGGCCAGTGTAGGAGATCGCTCCCCACACCATGATGCCGGGTGTTGGCCCTGTGTGCCTCGGTCGTATGCAGTCCTGATTGTGGCGCTCACCTGCACGGCGCCAAACACGCATACGACCATCATTTGCACCAAGGCAGAAGCGACTCTCATCGCTGAAGACGACACGTCTCCATTCGTCCCTCCATTCACGCCTGTCGCGACACCACTGGAGGCGGGCTGCACGATGTTGGGGCGTGAGCGGAAGACGGCCTAACGGTGTGCGGGACCGTAGCCCAGCTTCATGGAGACGGTTGCGAATGGTCCTCGCCGATACCTCAGGAGCAACAGTGTCCCTAATTTGCTGGGAAGTGGCGGTGCGGTCCCCTACGGCACTGCGTAGGATCTTACGGTCTTGGCGTGCATCCGTGCGTCGCTGCGGTCCGGTCCCAGGTCGAAGGGCACGTGCACCTTCCGCCGACCACTGGCGACAACATCGATGTACTGTGGAGACCTCACGCCCCACGTGTTGAGCAATTCGGCGGTACGTCCACCCGGCCTCCCGCATGCCCACTATACGCCCTCGCTCAAAGTCCGTCAACTGCACATATGGTTCACGTCCACGCTGTCGCGGCATGCTACCAGTGTTAAAGACTGCGATGGAGCTCCGTATGCCACGGCAAACTGGCTGACACTGACGGCGGCGGTGCACAAATGCTGCCCAGCTAGCGCCATTCGACGGCCAACACCGCGGTTCCTGGTGTGTCCGCTGTGCCGTGCGTGTGATCATTGCTTGTACAGCCCTCTCGCAGTGTCCGGAGCTAGTATGGTGGGTCTGACACACCGGTGTCAATGTGTTCTTTTTTCCATTTCCAGGAGTGTATATTCTGACTGCGCACTCTTTGACAGGGTTTCATATTTTCCCGCTCACGCATGTACACAGGTGGTACAACTGTAAACAGCTGTTTGTATGTGTAGTTCGTGGATACCTATTCCGAGGTATGTCTTGTCGGTGTTTGTGGTTATGTATGGTTTATTGTCTTTTTTTACTGTTATTCTCGCATCTGCTATTACTCCCTGCCTATGAGTGGATAGGTCCATTGTACGTAATCACACTCTGTTTTAGAATATACTACGTCCGTTGCAGTTATAGAGACTTTTGTATTTTGACCTCAATTTAATTACGAGGATCATTCAATAAGTTATGCAACACTGTTTTTTGTCCGCAGAATTCGTTGTGGGACATGGTGGAATATTCCTAATTCAGCCCCTATAGTTTCTCGAAGTTCCGATTTTTGGGAGCATAATGGCTTTCGAGAACGACAAAACAGCAAATACTCAAACTGCAGAAATGTTCATAAGCAAAGCAACGCTCGAAAACCAAAGATATACAATGGCTGCCAACTCGACAAACAGTTACATAGTATATCTTTCCCAAATGGTTGACTAATGACAGCGTTTGACGTGTGACAGCAGCAGAAACAAGGCAGAGGGCTCACACAGAGAGATATAGAGTTTTTAAATAACTTCCCCACGTCCAATTCAATTTTTTAAACTACACATTTATTCAAAAAAATCTGAGCATCGTTTTGAGACAGCAAAAATCGATTTTTGGAAGCGTATTCACAAGAAAATGACCTTAAATCAGAGCGCGGCCTTCCAGCGGCCTGTCACATCGCAGGATGGCGTGGCCTCATCCCCAGGCAACGACCAAAGACATGCGAGGCAGGACCGCAGATGTCGATATTCGATGTGAGCGACATAAAACTGGCGCGCGCACAGATCAGTCAGTACGTTTCTTTACTTTGACTGTCAAGCATTACCTTATTTGGGAATTTGGGAGATAGCGGGATTCCTTCACTTTGCCCGTTAAGTGGTCCCTAAACTTTGATGTTAAATTTACCGCTAATCTCATTTATGCTGCTCCTCATTACGTTATTCTTGCTATTGTTTGCTCCTCATTCATAATGTGTGCTCATTAAAATGTTCTTCCCATTCAATAAATAGTGTCATTCTCTTGCACTTCCACTGAGGACAGTGACGTCATCTGGAAATCTGATGTATTTTCACCCCGAATTTTAATCCTCCTCCAGAACATGTCTTCTATATCCACCATTATTTCTTCGATATACAGGTTGAAAAATTTGAGAGAGAGAGACTACGTCTCTTACTTATGGCCTTTTTAATCCGATCACTTCTCACTTGATATTCTATTCATATTGTTTCTTCGTAGTTCTTGCACATACTGTATGCTAGGAAACCCGGCAATACTTTGCAACTTTTCAAGATTTTTTTCTAAGAACTCGAAAAGTTGTCGATCGATTTACTTCAAACTTTTGGTCGATACACTAACAAATATTCAATCCAACATCACCTATAATTTTCTTAAAGAACTATGTACAGTACATGCGTTCTGTTAAAACCGACTGTGAGAAAGAAAATCCTGTGAAAATGTGCGGTTTCGTTTTCTTTCCCGTAGTCATATACGTATGTAGCCTTCAACTGTCCGATCGTTTATTACAGTATCATGTAAAAATTTGAAGTAACTGGTCAAAATCCTTTAGAGAATTTTACTGACAACGTTTCCCCTTTATATATTATACATATCCATTTATATATTATATATATTTAAAACATATATGGCCTATGTTCGTCTGAATATTTATTAGAACATCGTTTGTAATTTTGAAGTAAATCAGTCAAGATCGATTCTAGAGTTTTGCTAACAACGTTTTCCCAAAGTGTATTATGTATATTTGTTTATATATCATATATATTGAAAAAATAATTAGCCTATCTGCATTAAAATTGTTATTAGACCATTTCGCAAGCATTTGAAATAAAGTGGTCAAGAAATTTGCAGAGTTTTGCTAACAACTTTACACGTTTATGTGTTATATATATATTATAAAATTTTATATATATTATAAAATAAGTAGCCCACGCTAACCCGAACATTCATTAGAGTATGACGTGAAACTGTGAAGTAAATCGGTTAAGACCTTATCGAGGATTTTGCTAGCAACGTTTCCTCTTTATCTATTAAATATAAGTTTATGTATTACACGTACTTAGAAAGTATACAGCCTCCATCCGTCTGAATTTTTATTAGAACTTCGTTGAAAGTTTGAAATGAATCGGTCAAGAACTTTCGAAATTTTTGATAACAACCTTAAACAACATTTCAGTGGTTACGTCTGGCCGAATGTTTGTTCGAGTAATGTGTAAAAATTTGAAGTAAACTGGTCAAGAACTTTTCGAGGTTATTGGAAAGAGCTTGAAATGAAATGCTCTTTCCAATGTACAACTGGACAAGAACTATTAGAAGTAATTGGAAAGAGCACATATATATAGCCTGTGTCCGTTCCAATGTTTACTAGAGTATCATGTAAAACTGTAGTCAGGCATTTTTTCAAGATTTTTGGTAAAAATAATTAAACAACGACTTGTCTTTATACAGTAGTGTAGATTACCTATCGCCGGCCGGTGTGGCCGTGCGGTTCTAGACGCTTCAGTCTGGAACCGTGTGACCGCTACGGTCGCAGGTTCGAATCCTGCCTCGGGCATGGATGTGTGTGATGTCCTTAGGTTAGTTAGGTTTAAGTAGTTCTAAGTTCTAGGCGACTGATGACCTCAGAAGTTAAGTCGCATAGTGCTCAGAGCCATTTGAACCATTTTTAGAGTACCTATCTTTCCATGTCTACCTAACCCTTCTCCGAAAACTTTTACAGCTTGCATTATTTTGTGTTGTCGAACGCTTCTTACTGGTCAGCGAATTCTATGAAGCCGGCCTGAGGTTTCGTAAGTCTTGTCTCCATTGCCAATCACAAAGTCAGAATTGCCTCTCTGGTGCCTTTTGGTATTCTAAAGCCAAACTGATTGTCTTCTAAGACATCCATTTTTGTATATTACTCGTGCCAGCAACTTGGCTGCATGAGGTGTTAGCTGCAGTATTTAAGTATTCCAAAGCTCTTTTAAACTGACTTCCACTGGATCACCTATATCATCCAAAACGACACATTTCTTTTTCTAGAACGTCAACAGACTGTTCCTGCCCCTGGTGAAGACTCTCAGAATAGTCTTTCCACCGTCCGCTCTTATCTTATTATAAAACGGCCGACGCTCAAACACATTTATCCTCAATCACCGATGGAACATTCGTTCGTACTGGCGTCGGGCGTTTTTTTTCTGAAGGTTTGTCTACATTAAGAACGATCACAGAGCTCACTACCATTGAGAGTTTGAATAACTTTATTTTAACAGTAATTTTATTGATACTATGATGATTCCACTTCAAGGAGTGAGTTGCTGTCGGAATTGTGTCGTAACAGGACTACTGTTAACATGTGACAGGGCGAGCGATTACTCGAGTGAATAGGAAACGCCAGATCTTTACTCGAATGACGCAGAGAAAGAAAGACGAATTCTTACGGTCTGTGCAGAAACAAAATATCGCAACATGTAGAGCTTAAAATGCATGGAGTACCGGTGACAGTCTTCGGTATAAATTAGAGTCTTATTACGTCGGACTCACGAACTGGCAGGGCAATAACTCTTTCGGACAGAGGTGCACGCCACAGGGGCACGGACATCGGCCCGTATTCTTTCCAATACATACAAACGTAGCTTATTTATGGCGGGCTATTTGCATAAGTATTACCGTTTTCGTTGTATCGGCGTTGCTTAACAGGTTCCGAGACTGATTACGGAGCAGTTGGACCTAGTTTAGTTGCGCACAGTCAGTCATAAATCACGCGGTGCCGATTCCGGTAATGCGCAGTCCGATCTCCCGGTCGCTTCCAAACCTGTTCTCCCCGCCTTACTTACAGACAGCTACCGGTAAAACGAAAGCCTACCAAAATTATTGCTCGTTTGCCTTTCGGTGTGCCATTGTTTGTGATGATATCGTGCTTTCGAAATATCTGTTGCTTCGAAAAATTTTAATGGTGCGTGGAGCGCACTGTATGTTGGATCCGTGAGTTACGAAGTGTAATACGAGGTGCTTTCAAGTTCTAAGGCCTCCGATTTTTTTTTTCTGCGGACTGGAAAGAGATATAAACATGCGCATTGTTTTAAAATGAGGCCGCATTAATTGTCAATACGTCCCAGAGATGGCAGCACCGTACGGCAGATGGAATTTTACCGCCAGCGGCGAGAATGAGAACTGTTTGAAATACTTAAAATGGCGACGTTTTCCTTACTTGAACATCGTGCAATCATTCGTTTTCTGAATTTGCGTGGTGTGAAACCAATTGAAATTCATCGACAGTTGAAGGAGACATGTGGTGATGGAGTTATGGATGTGTCGAAAGTGCGTTCGTGGGTGCGACAGTTTAATGAAGGCAGAACATCGTGTGACAACAAACCGAAACAACCTCGGGCTCGCACAAGCCGGTCTGACGACATGATCGAGAAAGTGGAGAGAATTGTTTTGGGGGATCGCCGAATGACTGTTGAACAGATCGCCTCCAGTGTTGGCATTTCTGTGGGTTCTGTGCACACAATCCTGCATGACGACCTGAAAATGCGAAAAGTGTCATCCAGGTGGGTGCCACGAATGTTGACGGACGACCACATGGCTGCCCGTGTGGCACGTTGCCGAGCAATGTTGACGCGCAACGACAGCACGAATGGGACTTTCTTTTCGTCGGTTGTGACGATGGATGAGACGTGGATGCCATTTTTCAATCCAGAAACAAAGCGCCAGTCAGCTTAATGGAAGCACACAGATTCACCGCCACCAAAAAAATTTCGGGTAACCGCCAGTGCTGAAAAAATGATGGTGTCCATGTTCTGGGAAAGCGAGGGCGTAATCCTTACCCATTGCGTTCCAAAGGGCACTACAGTAACAGGTGCATCCTACGAAAAGGTTCTGAAGAACAAATTCCTTCTTGCACTGCAACAAAAACGTCCGGGAAGGGCTGCGCGTGTGCTGTTTTACCGAGACAACGCACCCGCACATCGAGCTAACGTTACGCAACAGTTTCTTCGTGATAACAACTTTGAAGTGATTCCTCATGCTCCCTACTCACCTGACCTGGCTCCTAGTGACTTTTGGCTTTTTCCAACAATGAAAGACACTCTCTGTGGCCGCACATTCACCAGCCGTGCTGCTATTGCCTCAGCGATTTTCCAGTGGTCAAAACAGACTCCTAAAGAAGCCATCGCCGCTGCCATGGAATCATGGAGTCAGCATTGTGAAAAATGTATTACGTGTGCAGGGCGATTACGTCGAGAAGTAACGCCAGTTTCATCGATTTCGGGTGAGTAGTTAATTAGAAAAATAATCGGATGCCTTAGAACTTGAATACACCTCGTAAGAATCTGCATATCTTAAGGCATCGTTTGCACACGTGGCCACCACAGCTTGTCAAGTAATGCGTTTAGGTACGTTCCGCACCAAACAATGTGGCGAAAGTCTATTCACTACTCCCACTACAGAATCGGATTTGTATACCACCTGAAATATTTACTCCAACACATTTATTCAGCAACTCAAAAATCTCCACAATCCTTTAAAACTGTTTCCGTAGTAATAATGTTCTTATGATAAATATTCTTTGTACTTCGAGACAATGTTTATCTTTTGCTGTATGTTCTTTGCACCTAGTAGTTCCCAGATACCATCTTTGTTTAAAAACTGTGACGGTTTACATGTGATGGGTTATGACAGAGAAAGGGACCTGTGATAACTGGAGATATTTTATTTTACTGGATTTATTATCACCGTTAGATATACGTTTAGTTTTTAGTAAAAAAACCCGCAAAATCATGTTCTGAAATAATGTTTTTGTTTCTCCACTAGACAGTGCCACAAGTTACCTCACAATCGTAACACAACACATGCGTACGTCATACTAACACACATAAATCCACCTGATGATGGAGGTTTAAACCTTCGAAACGCGTCGTGGAAACGAATAAACAGTGACTAGTAACAGTAAACTTGTTGTTTCATTCACTACATCGTGGTTAAATGTCATCCTTTTTGTACAGATTAAAAAAGAAAGCATGTGTGGTTCGGTTCCTACGTGCTTAAGCACCAGACTGTGAAGTTACTACGTCAGCAGGAAGTCTACAGCTATAACCGCGTGAATATCAGATTTCGTTTGCGAAGCGAAACTACCGTTTCAGCTAAACAAAAAGGAAACAATAAATCGCTAGCTAGGAATCCGATGGCCATTAGACCCTTATTCGAAATCATGTGAATTTACTGGTAGACGGTATAAATTCCAAACTGAAATAATCAGTGAAGCTGACACCTTTTCTGGTGCGTGGCTTAAAGGAGACAAAATCTGCTCTCTTCAGATTGAAAAAAACTCTTCGTACAATATCCTGATTGCAGGAAAGCATGGCGATGTCTGTTTTAAAGAGTCCATCCTGGCACTCCCCTTAATGTAATTGTATACTAATATTTTACCACCACTGCCACAACATGAGTTATATTTCCCACTAATTCTAATGAAACAATTTTTTTCTTTACTTACGCCAAAAAATAACAATCTACGCTGCTATCTGGAAGGAAAATCGTATACTGTTTTGTCGAAAACTGACTTTCTGAGCACGTGGCTGTGTACAAATTAGAGGTTGACTCTTACAGAGAAGATAGCAGAAACCAGCCACTTTTTACAATGGTATTTATTTATTTAAATAGCGCTGTTACCGGTTTCGAACCGACAGGTTCATCATCAGACACTTCGTTCACGTTAAGATACTTTTTACATTAGCTTTCACTTTTTGTTTTCCCAAATGATGAAATTTCTTTGGGGTTGTGGTGCCCTACAACCAAAACAAGATGAGGGACAATATCTTTTTAAATGTAGTATCTAATTGTGCCTTACAACTATTTCATTTACATAAATAATGCATCACTATAAAAAGGGCTGGTTGCTGCTATTTTCTCTGCAAGAGGCAACCTATAAGATAATCTAAACTAATTAAATCCCTTATCAAAGAAAACTCAAAATTCTGTACTCATTTCGTTACCTGAGATAATATTATAGTTAAAATGGTAAGTTAAATCTTTTAAAATAATAGGCTGCAATCTTTTTATAGTCTCCAACAAAACACAACGTCCCTCTTATCTTTGTAACTTTGAACAATTTTTTTCAATTCCCATCTTCCTTTTACACCCATAGAAATTGTGTGTCATTGTTGTAATTCTTAATCAAAGGGCACTATATTCGTTCATTTTTGTAACATTTACATATACACTCCGCCAGCCACAGTACGGCGCGTGGCGCAGGGTACCTTCACCACTACGAGTCATTTTCTTTCCTGTTCCACTGGGAAATACAGTGAGGGAAAAACAACTATATTTTTTCCTCTTTATGAGCCCTAATTTCTCGAACTTTATCTTCATGTTTCATATGCAGAATGTACACTCCTGGAAATGGAAAAAAGAACACATTGACACCGGTGTGTCAGACCCACCATACTTGCTCCGGACACTGCGAGAGGGCTGTACAAGCAATGATCACACGCACGGCACAGCGGACACACCAGGAACCGCGGTGTTGGCCGTCGAATGGCGCTAGCTGCGCAGCATTTGTGCACCGCCGCCGTCAGTGTCAGCCAGTTTGCCGTGGCATACGGAGCTCCATCGCAGTCTTTAACACTGGTAGCATGCCGCGACAGCGTGGACGTGAACCGTATGTGCAGTTGACGGACTTTGAGCGAGGGCGTATAGTGGGCATGCGGGAGGCCGGGTGGACGTACCGCCGAATTGCTCAACACGTGGGGCGTGAGGTCTCCACAGTACATCGATGATGTCGCCAGTGGTCGGCGGAAGGTGCACGTGTCCGTCGAACCTGGGACCGGACCGCAGCGACGCACGGATGCACGCCAAGACCGTAGGATCCTACGCAGTGCCGTAGGGGACCGCACCGCCACTTCCCAGCAAATTAGGGACACTGTTGCTCCTGGGGTATCGGCGAGGACCATTCGCAACCGTCTCCATGAAGCTGGGCTACGGTCCCGCACACCGTTAGGCCGTCTTCCGCTCACGCCCCAACATCGTGCAGCCCGCCTCCAGTGGTGTCGCGACAGGCGTGAATGGAGGGACGAATGGAGACGTGTCGTCTTCAGCGATGAGAGTCGCTTCTGCCTTGGTGCCAATGATGGTCGTATGCGTGTTTGGCGCCGTGCAGGTGAGCGCCACAATCAGGACTGCATACGACCGAGGCACACAGGGCCAACACCCGGCATCATGGTGTGGGGAGCGATCTCCTACACTGGCCGTACACCACTGGTGATCGTCGAGGGGACACTGAATAGTGCACGGTACATCCAAACCGTCATCGAACCCATCGTTCTACCATTCCTAGACCGGCAAGGGAACTTGCTGTTCCAACAGGACAATGCACGTCCGCATGTATCCCGTGCCACCCAACGTGCTCTAGAAGGTGTAAGTCAACTACCCTGGCCAGCAAGATCTCCGGATCTGTCCCCCATTGAGCATGTTTGGGACTGGATGAAGCGTCGTCTCACGCGGTCTGCACGTCCAGCACGAACGCTGGTCCAACTGAGGCGCCAGGTGGAAATGGCATGGCAAGCCGTTCCACAGGACTACATCCAGCATCTCTACGATCGTCTCCATGGGAGAATAGCAGCCTGCATTGCTGCGAAAGGTGGATATACACTGTACTAGTGCCGACATTGTGCATGCTCTGTTGCCTGTGTCTATGTGCCTGTGGTTCTGTCAGTGTGATCATGTGATGTATCTGACCCCAGGAATGTATCAATAAAGTTTCCCCTTCCTGGGACAATGAATTCACGGTGTTCTTATTTCAATTTCCAGGAGTGTATATTGGCGGCAATGGAATCGTTCTGCAGTCAGATTCTGATAGATGCCCTTTCTGTAAATTTTCTCAATAGTGTTCATCGAAATAAACGTCGGCTTCCCTCAAGGGATACCCATTTGAGTTGCCGAAGCATCTCCGCAATTACTTGCGTGTCGTTCGAATATACCTGTAAGAAATCTGACACCCCGCCTCTGAAGTGCGTCGATTTCTTCCTTTAATACGGATCCCACACACTCTAACAATACCAAAGAACAGGTCGCACCAGCGTCTTCTTTACAGATGAACCATACTTTCTTAAAATTCCCCCAATAAACCGAAATCGACCATTTGCCTTCCCTGCCACAATCCTCAAATGTTAGTTTCGTTTCATATAGCTTTGCAACTTGACGCTCAGATATTTAGACGACGTGACTGTGTCAAACAGGACACTACTAATGCTGTATCCGATCATTATGGATTACTTTTTCCTACTCGTCCGCATTAACTTTCATTTTTCTATCTTTCTTGTCATTCATTATACCAACTAGCAATTTTGCCTAAGTCATCTTATGTCCTCCAACAGTCACTCAAGTTTGATACCTTCCTATTCACCACGGCATCTTCAGCAAACAACCGCAGATTACTGGGTACGCTGTCCGCCAGATCATATATGTATACAGAAAGTAACCTACCACTCTTCCAAACATTCGCTGTCAAGGACAACGTACAGGGTTCTATTACTCAAGAATTCTTCTAGCCACTCACATGTATGGGAACGTATTCCACATACTCGTACCTTCCTTTACAGTCTGCAATGGGGCACCGTGTCAAATGCTTTCCGGAAATCTAGAAATAAGGAATCCGCCTGGTTGCCCTTCATCCATAGTTCGCAGTACGTCACGTGCGAAAAGGGCAAGCTGAGTTTCGCATGGGCGATGCTTTCTGATACCACGCTTATTCGTGGACCTAAGTTCTGGGGCTCAAGGAAATTTATTACATCAGAACTGAGAATATGTTCAAGGATGCTGCAGCAAACCGATGTAAGGATACTGGTCTGTAATTCTGCCTGTCTGTTCCCTTACGCTTCTTATATCCAGTTATCACCTGCGCTAGGTAAGGGGTCAATGCAGTAGAGTACTCTTTGTAAAACCGAACTGGGACTCCATCCGCACCTGGCGACTCATTTGTTTTCAACATTTTCGGTTCTTTCTCTACGCCAGGCATGATTAGTACTACGTCGTCCTTACGGGGTCCGATGCCGGATAACTAAACCTGTCGCTGATCCTCCGGTCTTTCTTTCGAGTCGTTTAGAGTCTTTCTCACTGGCGTGCAACAGCAGCTTCTTGGCGGGTTGAAAAAATATCGTTGGTAGAAAATTGACATTTTCCGATTATTATCGCTTACTAATATTTGATCTGCCTCGAATAATTTTATGCATCATCTGTCGATTAATTCCAATTGGGAGTGTAGTTTTTTATTGTTTCGAAGTTAATAGAACAACTGCAAGAAAATCCATTCTGCACTGACTTCCTTAAGTATCATTATCTCCGGAACTATTCAGTCTAGAAGGATATGGTTTCCAGTTATTTATTCCTTGAATTCATGTTAATGTTGCCGTTGGTGGACCTTGCCGTTAGTGGGGAGGCTTGCCTGCCTCAGCGATACAGATGGCCGTACTGTAGGTGCAACCACAAAGGTGGGGTATCTGTTGAGAGGCCAGACAAACGTGTGGTTCCTGAAGAGGGGCACCAGCCTTTTCAGTAGTTGCAAGGGCAACAGTCTGGATGATTGACTGACCTGGCCTTTTAACACTAACCAAAACGGCCTTGCTGTGCTGGTACTGCGAACGGCTGAAAGCAAGGGAAAACTACAGCCGTAATTTTTTCCGAGGGCATGCAGCTTTACGGTATGGGTAAATGATGATGGCGTCCTCTTGGGTAAAATATTCCGGAGGTAAAATAGTCCTTCATTCGGATCTCCGGGCGGGGACTACTCAAGAGGACGTCGTTATCAGGAGAAAGAAAACTGGCGTTCTACGGATCGGAGCGTGGAATGTCAGATCCCTTAATCGGGCAGGTAGATTAGAAAATTTAAAAATTGAACTGGATAGGTTAAAGTTAGATATAGTGGGAATTAGTGACGTTCGGTGGCAGGAGGAACAAGACTTTTGGTCAGGTGAATACAGGGTTATAAATAAAAAATCAATTATGGGTAATGCAGGAGTGAGTTTAATAATGAATAGGATAATTGGAGTGCCGGTAAGCTACTACAAACAGCATAGTGAACGAATTATTGTGGCCAAGATAGACACGAAGCCCACGCCTACTACAGTAGTACAAGTTTATATGCCAACTAGCTCTGCAGATGATGAAGAAATTGATGAAATGCATGATGAGATAAAAGAAATTATTCAGGTAGTGAAGGGAGACGAAAATTTAATAGTCATGGGTGACTGGACTTCGACAGTAGGAAGAGGGAGATAAGGAAACATAGGTGAATATGGATTGGGGGTAAAAAAAGAAAGAGGAAGCCGTCTGGTAGAATTTTGCACAGAGCATTACTTAATGATAGTTAACACTTGGTTCAAGAATCATAAAAGAAGGCTGTATACATGGAAGAATCCTGGAGATACTAGAAGGTATCAGATAGATTATATAATGGTAAGACAGAGATTTAAGAACCAGGTTTTAAATTGTAAGACATTTCCAGGGGCAGATGTGGACTCTGACCTCAATCTATTGGTTATGAACTGTAGATTAAAACTGAAGAAACTGCAAAAAGGTGGCAATTTAAGGAGATGGGACCTGGATAAACTGACTAAACCAGAGGTTGTACAGAGTTTCAGGGAAAGCATAAGGGAACAACTGACAGGAATGGGGGAAAGAAATACAGCACAAGAAGAATGGGTAGCTCTGAGGGATGAAGTAGTGAAGGCAGCAGAGAATGAAGTAGGTAAAAAGACAAGGGCTAGTAGAAATCCTTGGGTAACAGAAGAAATATTGAATTTAATTATGAAAGGAGAAAATATAAAAACGCAGTAAATGAAGCAAGCAAAAAGGTATACAAACGTCTGAAAAATGAGATCGACAGGAAGTGCAATATGGCTAAGCAGGGATGGCTAGAGGGCAAATGCAAGGATGTAGAGGCTTATCTCACTATGGATAAGATAGATACTGCCTACAGGAAAATTAAAAAGACCTTTGGAGAAAAGAGAACCACTTGTATGAATATCAAGAGCTCAGATGGAAAACAAGTTCTAAGCAAACAAGGGAAAGCAGAAAGGTGGAAGGAGTATATAGAGGGTCTATACAAGGGCGATGTACTTGAGGACAATATTATGGAAATGGAAGAGGATATAGATGAAGATGAAATGGGAGATATGATACTGTGTGAAGAGTTTGACAGAGTACTGAAAGCAGGTGTTGACAGATATGAAAATTACCGAATTATCGGCTTAATAAGTCACGGCTGCAAAATACTAACACGAATTCTTTACAGACGAATGGAAAAACTGGTAGAAGCCGACCTCGGGGAAGATCAATTTGGATTGCGTAGAAATGTTGGAACACGTGAGGCAATACTGAACTTACGACTTATCTTAGAAGAAAGATTAAGGAAAGGCAAACCTACGTTTCTAGCATTTGCAGACTTAGAGAAAGCTTTTGACAATGTTGACTGGAATATTCTCTTTCAAATTCTAAATATGGCAGGGATAAAATACAGGGAGCGAAAGGCTATTTACAATTTGTACAGAAACCACATGGCAGTTATAAGAGCCGAGGGGCACGAAAGGGAAGCAGTGATTGGGAAGGGAGTGAGACAGGGTTGTAGCCTGTCCCCGATGTTATTCAATCTGTATATTGAGCAAGCACTAAAGGAAACAAAAGAAAAATTCGGAGTACGTATTAAAATCCATGGAGAAGAGATAAAAATTTTGAAGTTCGCCGATGACATTGTAATTCTATCAGAGACAGCAAAGGACTTGGAATAGCAGCTGAACGGAATCAACAGTGTCTTGAAAGGAGGACATAAGATGAACATCAACAGAAGCAAAACGAAGATAATGGAATGTAGTCGAATTAATTCGGATGTTTTGGCACGGCAGATAAACAATACAGCATGGGCCCATCCTGAACACGCTGTGCTGTAGCATCTTCGCCCACAATAATGATGTCATGGTATGGAAGAAGAAAACAGCGGAATACGATACGTTGTCTACTAACCTTCAGTGACTTCTGCGGTGTTAGTTTACTTAACTGTGTGGAGATTGAGCAGTAACTGTCACTTTTCAACAAAATTTACTATTGTGTAAAGGCGTGGCCAATGCCGGATGGGCGTTGTCATAAAGTTATTATATTTCTTATTTGTGAACACAATTTTCTGTTATCAGGATAACTCACTGGACAGATTTGAAATTGTCAGTTCTGCGCTGTAGTTCAGCGAGTTATAAATAATGGAATTTGACAGATATGGTAACTGTGAATTTTGGATATGTTTTTATATCTGCATGTTACGTGAAAGTTAATTTTGGGGTTTATAAGGTACCTTTCTACCATTATGAGTCTGTAAGTTTTTATTTGGAAGTGTTGTTGTCTGCTGCTGTTATTGGTTGAGTATTTATTACCTGATTAATCAAACGAACAGTTAAAAAAAATGTGTGTGAATTCCTAAGGAACCAAACTGCTGAGGTCATCCGTCCTTGGACTTACTAGTACACACTACTTACACATTTCTTAAACTCACATCCATGCCCGAGGGAGGACTCGAACCTCTGGCGAGAGGGGCTGCATGGTTAGTGGCGTGGCGTCTATGACCTGTTTTTCAGTTAACTATTATTAATAAATTACGTAAATCATTAATGTTGTGTAAGCAGTTATTGAAGGTACCCATCTCCATTAGCCAATCAACCATGGCCAGTTGGGAACGGGCATTGATGTAACATTAGGGGACTAGAGGCTATTTGTTAAGTTGTGGCAACGCTAATTCTGTTGTTTGTTGTTCTTGTTGAAGTGTCTAGTCACCCCTAAATTAAATACTAATTCCGCACAATATTCAGAGAGTTAGCTCATCCTGACTTTCTATTCAAATGTCTCCATGGTAGAACACAAAACCCGAATAAGTCTTTCAATAATGTAATTTGGATCTGCATACCAAAAATTGTCTTTGTAGGAACGAGTACTCAATGCTTGGGTGTTTGTGTCGCTGTGATAACATTTAATGATGCTAATAAGGGAATAAGGGAATAATTGGGGTACTGGAACAACTTGGTATCACTCCAGGAGCCAACACACTGCAAGCCTTCCATTGAATGGGTCGACTTAGGGCTGCGCGGAGTGGCCGCGCGGTTTGAGGCGCCATGTCACGGACTGCGTGGCCACTCCCGCCGGAGGTTCGAGTCCTCCCTCGGGCATTGGTGTGAGTGTTGTTTTTAGGATAAGTTAGTTTAAGTAGTGTGTAAGTCTAGGGGCCGATGACCTCAGCAGTTTGGTCCCTTAGGAATTCACACACATTTGAACATTTTGATCGACTTAGGATCATGAAAGTCCAGCGTGCAGCAGAGGAAATCACTAAAGAAGCAAGAGTCAGGGAACGAAAGAAGCTTTTAGGTTTGTAGGACGATCAAGCACAGGAAACAGATAATACTGATTATGGTCTTGGCTGTTTCTGGGAGCTGGCATGCCTCCATATGTGAGTTAATATCAAATGAAATATTTGAACTTGATTTCCTAAAAATGAGTTTTTTTCTAAATATTTGACCCATTCTCTCAAAACTACTACAGATTGGTAGATCTAATTTTACACAATGTTAGTCCTTAGTATACCGCTGCTGCTGCTGAACTACCAAAACATTTCTAACTGTGATGGTTTTTTACTTACAGAAGCAAAAGTGCATTTAAAAAAAAATGAAAATAAATTTTTAAAAATGATGACGGACTTGGAAGAGCAGTTGAAACGGAATGGACAGTGTCTTGAAAGGAGGATATAAGATGAACATCAACAAAAGCAAAACGAGGATAATGGAATGTAGTCGAATTAAGTCGGGTGATGCTGAGGGAATTAGGTTAGGTAATGAGACACTTAAAGTAGTAAAGGAGTTCTGCTATTTGGGGAGCAAAATAACTGATGATGGTCGAAGTAGAGAGGATATAAAATGTAGACTGACAATGGCAAGGAAAGCGTTTCTAAAGAAGAGGAAATTGTTAACATCGAGTACAGATTTAAGTGTAAAAAAAAATGTTCAAATGTGTGTGAAATCTTATGGCACTTAACTGCTAACGTCATAAGTCCTACCATCCGATTCCTTCTTCTAGCCAAATTGTGCCACAAATTCCTCTTCTCCCCAATCCTATTCAATACCTCCTCATTAGTTATGTGATCTACCCATCTAATCTTCAGCATTTTTCTGTAGCACCCCATTTCGAAAGCTTCTATTCTCTTCTTGTCTAAACTATTTATCAGGAAGTCGTTTCTGAAAGTATTTGTATGGAGTGTAGCTATGTATGGAAGTGAAACGTGGACGATAGTAGTTTACACAAGAATAGAATAGAAGCTTTCGAAATGTGGTGCTACAGAAGAATGCTGAAGATTAGATCGGTAGATCACATAACTAATGAGGAGGTATTGAATAGGATTGGGAAGAAGAGGAATTTGTGGCAAAACTTGGCTAGAAGAAGGAATCAGATGGTAGGACATATTCTGAGGCATCAAGGGATCACCAATTTAGTATTGAAGGGCAGCGTGGAGGGTAAAAATCGTAGAGGGAGACCAAGAGATAAATACACTAAGCAGATTCAGAAGGATGTTGGTTGAAGCAGGTACTGGGAGATGAAGAATCTTGCACAGGATAGAGTAGCATGGAGAGCTGCATCAAACTAGTCTCAGGACTGAAGACCACAACAACAACAACCCAATTATTTGTTTGTATATTATGATTCTGGTTCCTTAATCAGAAAAGGAGAAAAACTATACTTCCCAAAAATTTCAGATCTCTATTGTCACAGGTTCTGAGATAATCGGTCATAAATATTGCAAATATAAAACTGTAGGTATAGGGTGTACGTATTCCCCTTAAATTATAATTTACTTTGTATGCTAAAAACGTCACTGCATTACGACTGAAAGTCGATAATCGTCACCAGAAGAAAACCGCCTTGAATGTGTTACCTTACAAGACTTCCAATCTTGAGGTTCGTAGTTCAGTCACCAGTTGGCAGTAAGAGTTTTTGCTGCATTTGTCTCCTTCTTGACCCCTGACAATGAGTTGTAAATGTGAAAAATACTTTGTACCTCGCAACGTGGTTTTGAATCCACGATAAAGTACAAGACTCAGAATAACTGGTTAGGTTAGTGAGATGAAAAATTAGAAGATGGCAATAGTATACGTCGTCCAATAGGATCGTGCATTGTGGCGTGCAAACCAACTTTCGTAATGAGAACAGAGGTACAATTAACACTTCTAACTGATGTAGCATTTTGTAGTGATCAAATATTCTGATTCGTCACCACAGAACTGGACGTGTGATTTTGGGACAATGTCATGTATCTGCATACATATTTTTTTAAAACAATCAGTGATGTGAACGAGAACCGTAGCGGAGGGAAAGTATCGCGCACATTTGGCGAAACGTTGGTCCTGATCGCGTGTTCGGGGAATTTTGTTCAATGGCCGCTTCTTGGGACGGAAAGTGAGGGCGAGCCAGTAAAGTTACAACTTGGTAGACTGGCAGAGATAATGTCACTGAGATGCATTGTTCAATATCAGTCTTTCCGGGAAATCTTACACGGAAAAATTCAGCTGTCGTTTCTGTGGGAGGGATGTGCTTCAAGACGAGCTAAGTTGGCAGCATGTAGGAGCCAACGAAGGATATTCTCTGAAGCCAGCCATTGAAGAAAAGGAATGTCCAACTGTTTCCGTGGCGGAAAAATGTCCCTTCTAGATGGACAGTGTTACAGAGGGGACGTCTCTTAGAGTAGAATGAGTCTCTTCCTCCGACACCGGGTACGAGCACCACTGAGGTCATTGTTGTAGCAACAAACGACGTTGTAATACGCAGATAAATCCTCCGCTTTGAGAGGAATCTTTGAGTAACATTAATCTGGCGACTGCACTTCATTCATCTGTTTCAGCTATCCGTAGCTATGAACAGTCTAGTGTAAGTAATCAATAGACTGGCAATTAATTGCAGGTAGTGACCGACAGAGGGACAATTTGCTTTCAGACTTCAAGCTAAGAAGAGCCTAAATCTTTACGACACATTCCATTAGATACAAACAGGGAAACCAAGTGAGGGAGACGATGTGATTAAGGCAGGTGTCATATGTTCGGCTTTTCTGGCTTCGTTTTCTGTCTTCCTTAAATTACTTAGGCAGTGCCACGCCGATATCATTCGCCATCCTTAACAAACATAGATGTCGCACCGTTCCTAATGACGCTGATGCCAACGCTACGTTAAACACTAATATCCATTCGAACAAGGGAAAAAAAGACAGGGAGAGAGTGATAAAGAAAGGTCACAGCCATGTGTACCAACTCATCATCTCGCTCTCTGCTTCCCCCCCCCCCCCCCCCTTCCACCGCTGGTCCATCCCATTCACACACACGTTTCCCACCAAACACGTCAGAAGATACCATCGTTATCATTGTCTACGGAACAATCAAGCCTAACTGAATGTTCACATTCACAGTCGTGTTTCTGAATATATATCATTTCTTTTTTAATTTCCACCAATCACTCACTACTGCGAGGAAGATGAATTTAAACTGAGACTTTCAGCCAGGGTCCAACTATAGAGTCCGCAGAAACGTTAATAGTTAGGTGAGATGAAAGTCGCATGCAACTAACACTAAGGTATGCTTTATTCTGGTAGAATTAATTTGATCTGCACTCCAGCACAGAATTGCTGACAATTTTGCTGCGGTGTGTTTTAAATGTTACACCTGCTTCTATGAACGAATTTTAATTTACGACTGTTTTCTAAATAATGATTTGCTCCTCCACTTGATGGTTCACTGTCAATATTTATTCTTCTCATTATCTTACAGTCGTATGTGAGTCAGACTCTCCAACACGTTTCCTCCATTCTGCCGTCTCCAGTGTGCATCTTCGCCATTCATCACATCTACATCTACGTGATTATTCTGCTATTCACAATAAAATGCCTGGCGGAGGGTTCAATGAACCACCTTCAAGCTGTCTCTCTACCGTTCCACTCTCGAACGGCACGCGGGATAAACGAGCACTTAAATTTTTCTGTGCAAGCCTTGATTTCTCTTATTTTATCGTGATGTTCATTTCTCCCTATGTAGGTGGGTGCCAACAGAATGTTTTCGCAATCGGAGGAGAAAACTGGTGATTGAAATTTCATGAGAAGATCCCATCGCAACGAAAATCGGCTTTGTTTTAATGATTGCCACTCCAATTCACGTATCATGTCTGTTACACTGTCTCCCCTATTTCGCGATAATACAAAACGACCCGCCCTTCTTTGTACTTTTTCGATGTCATCCGTCAGTCCCACCTGATGCGCATCCCACACCGCACAGCAATACGCCAGAATAGGGCGGACAAGCGTGGTGTAAGCAGACTCTTTAGTAGACCTGTTGCACCTTCTAAGTGTTCTGCCAATGAATCGCAGTCTTTGGTTTGCTCTACCCACAATATTATCTATGTGATCGTTCCAATTTAGGTTATTTGTAATTGTAATCCCTAAGTATTTAGTTAAATTTACAGCCTTCAGAATTGTGTGACTTATCTTGTAATCGAAATTTAGCTGATTTCTTTTAGTACTCATGAGAATAACTTCACACTTTTCTTTATTCAGGGTCAATTGCCACTTTTCGCGCCTTACAGAGATCTTATTTAAATTATTTTGCAAGTCGTTTTTATCATCTGATGACTTTACAGGGCGGTAAATGACAGCATCATCTGCAAACAGTCTAAGACGGCTACTAAGATTGTCTCCTATATCGTTAATATAGATGAGGAACAATAACTCCTAAGAGCTTTTATGTTCTCTTCAATACTGTCCACTTCCTCTATCTCCTACCAGTTAGTCTCCGTTGATATACCTCATTTATCCTTCTCCCAGCGTCCATTCTATCAACATTTCCAAGCCAAACTATTTCATTTTTTTAGTGATCTTACAATGTCAGCTCCTTGTACAAGGCGGTCCAACTCTGTATTTGAAGACACGAGTGGGAAAACGGCCTAACCATCAAATCTAAAAGCTGAGAGATAAGTATTGCCATCTGTTGCCGGGTACGGGAACTATCAAAATTGACATTGGTCTCACCCCTAAAAATCAATGTAAATTTTGATAGTTCCCGTAACCAGCAACAGATTGCAACACTTATCTCTCAGCTTTTACATTTGAGGCTTAGCACGTTTCTCCGTGCATGTCTTCATTTGTTCTAGATTTCCAGGTATCATTATTTTGCTTGAGTAATCGATACATCTAGCGCAGCCCCTGCGTTTAGGTGTTCTAAACTATGGCTCACTGGTTCATTTTAAAGTCTAGCTTCGACACCCGTAGGTTACGAATGGCCTGGTAGTAATCTGTCTCTTGAATATCCTAGATCCCGAAATTTCATAAACGTGCTTTAGATGCGTGATTTTTTTACAGTTGACATGGAATTCGTTCTCTTAAAACTGTATCCCAGACACTCAAATTTTTGCACATGAAAATCCAGAGTTCTTTTGGTTTTTTCCCCCTCGTGAGACTCGAGTGCCCGCTTTTCATTTTTCAGTGATAGCAAGTCCTGTAGGTTAATATTTCAAACCAAAAATGAGTGCACATTGTTTCGTTACTGTGGAACAGTGGAGTCTCTGATGTAATCTGCTTGCTGCTACATTGCTTCCATTTACTGGTTCATAACGGATCATATCTTCCACTTTCCGTGTGGAGTAACCGGCTTCCATGATACTGGGAAGTGGAAATAGAAAACTGCAGTGTAAAAGCGTTTCACAAATTTATCAGAAGATTAACTTATTCCATTAGAACTAATGTATGGGTGCACGTATCCAGAACTGTGAATACGGTTTACTGTAACAACAATGACATGGTGTATACTGCACGCTGTACCCATGGACGATAACAGAAGAATGTATGCTCATTTGTTTACTGCACTGTATATATAGGTTGTTCGTAACAACAAAGAGCTTGCATCAGAAGAGACGTGCTTTAGAGTGGCGATGATGAAGTGCTCATACCTCTTACGGTATGTATATCAGAGCCCATGTTTTCGGAAAAAAAATTTCTTTGGTCTATACTACCACCTCTCGAAATATGGAATACCTTTTTTAACATCTTCTACACTGAGGCCAAAACTTCCTTGAAATATTCCCGGGAAGGAAGGGAGTGACTAGGACTTGAAAGGAGGCCCTAAAATGACCGGTGCAAGTCGCAGTGCATCGATATTGAAGTAAATAAACAAGTAAAAACATGGCAGAAAGTGCTGAAAAAAGAAGTTTGTTGTTGTAGAGACAAGATATAACCGTTGGAAAAAACTATGAGATTTTTAAGCACTATAAAATGTTTACAATCGTAAAAGTTCGTCTAGAGGCTCCTTAATTGTTTTGCAGTTAAAAGTTCCACGGTGTGCTTCTTTAAAGAGAGTTCTTTGAGATGAACAGAATTTGCCGTTCGAGCGCAGAAGAATTTTAAATGATGCAGGCAGTACTTACTTTTCGGAGCCGATTTTTTACTGTGACGTACCTGAAATATGTGCGTGGAATACTTTGATGTCGTGTGTTCCAATACCGCACTGTATTTGTGTCCTACTTTTGACATACGTAGTTGCGCACTATCACCTTCATGTCTGTTGATCACTGTGCACAAAAGCTGCTTTATGGTACGCATCACGTGACACAAACGACCGATGTAAAAAGAAATACCGGCACGAGCCACTGTCCAAGAGAATACGCCACGTGTTTGTGCGTTAAAGACAACGAATGTAAACAGAGTAGCTTCAAAGATAGTCGAGTGACGGAGATACTGTGTATCTGCCATCTCAGACTCCTGAATATCTCTGAGGCTATCTGTTTATATTCCTTGTCGAACCCCACACAAGGAGTCGGTGCGTATCTGCTGTTCTGAGAGCAGCACTGTACCATCTCATACTTTGGTAAGAGACACAAAGAAATATTTGTATACTCCGAGGAAATAAAAAAAATGTAGAAAACTAAATATATCATTTTACAGTCCAGGTTATTCTCCTTTCTTGACATGAAATACAAATTAATTAGAAATTTTATCCAGAATGGAGGCAAGATTCTAAAATTAACATTTTTGTGTAAATGATATAACCGGTCTGACAACGTATAGTGCCCCAAAATATGAATTTGACAGAAATTATATAAAACTTACTGTATTTTAAAAGATTAATATATATCGATTAATATTTATACTTAGATACCGAAATGGAAAGCGCAGTTTATTAGTACGAGTACATTCTATGGTGTTACACACCCGCCATTCTATGGTGTTACACAACGAACAAAATGAAAAAAAAAAAAAAGATTAGCCGAGCGCGGTAACGCGCTGCTTCCTGGACTCGGGTAGGCGCGCCGGCCCCGGAACGAATCCGCCCGGCGGATTAACGACGAGGGGCGGTATGCCGGCCAGCCTGGATGTGGTTTTTAGGCGGTTTTCCACAAGCCCCTAGGTGAATACCGGGATGGTCCCCACGTTCCGCCTCAGTTTCACGGCTCGCAGACATCTGAACACTTTCGCACTATTCCATGGATTACACTAGTCGCAGACAGTTGGGGTACACTAATTCCTTCCCACGGGCTATGGGGTGGCGGCAGAAAGGGCATCCGGCCACCCCTTCAAGTAACATTGCCACATCCGATTAACCATGCCGACCCTGCATATCTGCAGGAAAAACGGTACCAGCAAAAGAAAGAATTTTATGGTGTTACACCTCGCCTGTCCACAGGTTCCGCTGAGATGATGCCGCCTGTGAGCCTGGAAGCATCTGACTAACTCATACTTCCTGTTATGAACCAAGCAGTCAGTGTGACCACTGATTAATCGAAGCTAATCATGAGAATGTAGATTGACAGTGAAGCATCCCCAACTCTCTTGTGGTTCCCTTTTTAGGTACTCCACGTCGACGTCTGCTCATAGATACGTGTCGTCGGTAGGTTTTCCGGCTTTACTTCCCGACGTGACAGCGACGACTCTCCGATGAGGTGCGGGCCTGTGTTTTGCTATTACTGCGAGTCTTGTAAATATCGATTTTATTTAGTAATTTGCCCGGCTGAAACTCTCTCCTTTTATGATTAAGACAGCCTGTGCCACCTTTTGGAAGGGAGTGGGGACGTCAAAGAGTCACAAAAGTTCATATTAAGCAGTGCGTAAAATACGTATCCGTTCACTTCAGTAAGCGTATTAGTTAATGCCTACGCTTTCCGCTAGACGGTGCTGACTTACTGCTGAATAGCTTTCGTTCCGTAAAACCTTCACTGATTAGTACTAGGTAAATGAAATAAGTACAACACTCCTGTATTTCACTTTCACTCTATATTTGAGGAGTAAGATGGTGATGGATGATGGTCTATTTAAAAGGTTCCTAGCCTGGAGGAATCTACATAGTCCGCGAATGCCGATATGCACGCGCTCTACGTCCAGATTCGCAACTAATGGCACACGACACTTTCAGAAGTCCATACGTTAATATCTGAATACCGGTACCTCTGAATTCACTCGTATCAGCAGATAATTTGAGTTTCTGTCGTCTATATGTCCGCAAAGTTCCAATCTAGCACTAAAGTCCTAAAATACCCTTAATACCCCGTTGCTACCAACAGTCAGAGATCGTACACTACAGCACTTTTAATCTCCGTAATATTCTAACAGTTTATCGTGAATCTTAACACGATAAAGTCCAATCTAATTATTGTCTCGCTGACTGACACGGGTTCCCCGCCCTTAAACGAAACAATCAAGGAAAAAGGGCTTCAATAATGACGATCAGGCCTTTTCATAGGTTTTTCATCACAAGAGTTTAACGTCACTGCCTTCTCCATGACGGAGCTTCCGTGGCTTTGCTGTGCTTAGACGTTAAACTACTTGCTGATATACTATAATTCTGATCTGCAATTACCAAACTCTGATTCTATACTATTTTCCCCTCTAAAAATTCTATTCTTAATTTTAAATTATTCTTTCTGTAGCTTTTATCACTGTAAACTGAACCGAGGTGTTACAACAGGAAGGCCACTGCCACAGTCTGAACAATACGAAAAGCCAAAATTCGTCTGTATAAGTGCGATTTATTCTCTATTCAAGATTTAGAAGGCAACATAAAACGAATATTAAGCAATGAATCGGGAGAAAAGAGTACACTAGTCGTCAGTAACTAGCTCACAGGTTATCAAGAATCAGTCAAATTAAAAGTTCCAATACTGGTTTTCCGTCTTGCGCTTACCGCAATTTAATTAAAGAGAATAAACCAGGTCGCGCTTCGCTTTTATTTATAAAGCATCTTCCATGGTTATTCTGCAAATTGGATACATATGTTTGCAAAGTTTTGATTTTCTAGATCAAAAACAGCGTTTTGTTTATGAAGTTGGAGTGCAGCTTAGTTACGGTGTTTACATATTCTCCAAACCACTGCTTCTTCCCTCCTTGTTAGCAGCGATTATCGTCGAAAGACTTCGTTTCAGATATGCACTTGGCAGTTTGTGTCGTCTGCAGAATTTCTTGCTCTGTACTTGGGTTATTTAGACTTCATTTTTGTAAACTGAACTTAAGTTATGCATGTTTCGCACTCTGCGCACTATTACAGCGTTTATGTGTGTTCGTTTATTGTGAACGTTCCCAACCAGAGAAACACTATAATTCGTGTGTGTGTGTGTGTGTGTGTGTGTGTGTGTGTGTGTGTGTGTGTGATAGAGAGAGAGAGAGAGAGAGAGAGAGAGAGAGAGAGAAAGACATTAGATGGTAAGGGAGGGTAGAGCGTAAATGTGAGTGATTAGTGAAAATGGTTCAAATGGCTCTGAGCACTATGCGACTTAACTTCTGAGGTCATTAGTCGCCTAGAACTTAGAACTAATGAAACCTAACTAACCTAAGGACATCACACACATCCATGCCCGAGGCAGGATTAGAACCTACGACCGTAGCGGTCGCTCGGCTCCAGACTGTAGCGCCTAGAACCGCACGGCCACTCCGGCCGGCGATTAGTGAAAATGTCTTGTATATTTGGCCCAGATGGGAGAGGAGATGTGGGGAGCAGGTGTTTTCGAAGTGAGAGAAAAAGGATCGGGCTATATCTTGCCAAGGTTGTTTCGACTACGATGCAGACGTTTCGCTGGGAATCCCTTACCCATCCTCCATACATTGCCGATCTCTCCCCAAGCGATTTCCATATTTTTGGAGCGCTGAAGGAAGATATTTTTGTGGCCGTCGATTTGCTTCAGAGGAAGAAGTGCACGCCTCGGTATAGTCATAATTCCATGAACGCAATGAATATCTTTTCTCACTGTATTCACAGTTGAGGAGGTTAATTTTGAAATAATGAACCGTTACTCGCTTTTTTCCATCCATCTCATTTTCATTTAAGGATACAGGGTACTTATAGTCTTTCATGATTACACTGATATATACATTGTTGTTGTTGTTGTTGCGGTCTTCAGTCCTGAGACTGGTTTGATGCAGCTCTCCATGCTACTCTATCCTGTGCAAGCTTCATCATCTCCCAGTACCTACTGCAACCTACATCCTTCTTAATCTGCTTAGTGTATTCATCCCTTGGTCTCCCTCTACGATTTTTACCCTCCACGCTGCCCTCCAATGCTAAATTGGTGATCCCTCGATGCCTCAGAACATGTCCTACTAACCGGTCCCTTCTTTTTGTCAAGTTGTGCCACAAACTTCTCCTCTCCCCAATCCTATTCAATACCTCCTCATTAGTTACGTGATCTACCCATCTAATCTTCAGCACTCTTCTGTAGCACCACATTTCGAAAGCTTCTATTCTCTTCCTTTCCAAACTATTTAACGTCCATGTTGCCACATAGCACAACGTGTGTACCTGAGAATATAAAGAGAAACTGGAAAGACATTTAATAACGAGAACAGCAGCTTTGCAGTGCCCCCTACACAGTTGGCTGCAGGATTTCTCACATCCAGGATGAGTAAATGCGTCCTCGTCACCTCTGTCCCAGAGAAATGTCAGGCTATTTCAAGCAAAAAACAGCTTGTCAGCAAGTTTCTGGACGCTTAGCATTCGTTGGCTGGATCAGGGCACTAATTGGGATCTACGAAACTGAGGCACTTCAAATAACTACACAGTCAAAATCGCGCCCTTATTTACTGACTATGAGCTATGTTATAAAGATTCGGAATATCTTTACATTACACGATATAGTCCGTAGAATCCGTAGAAAGGAGTCTCTGGTGTCTGAAGAGAAACCACATGAGTGTATTTTATCAAAATAAAATGCAACGGAATGACAAAATAAATCATAAAAGCGCTAGTTGTAACAAATTGTAATTCCTAGGTATTTAGTGGAATTGACAGCCCTTAGATTTGTGGATTTATCGTATACCCAAAATATATCGGATATCTTTTAGTACCCGTGTGGATGACCTCGCACTTTTCTTTGTTTAGGGCCAATTGCCACTTTTCGAACCATACAGAAATTCTCTCTAGATAGTTTTGTAATTAGAACTGATCGTCTGATGATTTTACTAGACGCTAAATTACAGTGTCATCTGCAAACAATCTTAGGGGCCTGCTCAGATTATCACCTAGATCATTTATGTAAATCGGGAACAGCAGAGGGCCTATGACACTACCTTGCGGAACGCCAGATATCATTTCTGTTCTGCTCGATGGTTTACCGTCTGTCACTACGAACTGTGACCTCTCTGAGAGGAAATCACGAATCCAGCCGCACAACTGAGACGATACTCCATATGCCCGCAATTTGATTAATAGTCGCTTGTGAGGAACGGCATCAAAAGCCTTATGGAAATCTAGGAATATGAAATCGATCTGAGATCCCTTGTCGACAGCACTCATTACTCCATGGGAATAAAGAGCTAGCCGTGTTGCACAAGAACGATATTTTCTGAATCCGTGTTGGTTATGTATCAATAAGTCATTTTCTTAAAGGTGATTCATAATGTTCGACTTCAATGTATGCTCCAAACTCCTACTGCAAATTGAGGTCAGTGATATGGGTCTGTAATTAAGTGGTTTACTCCTATTTCCTTTCTTGAATACTGGTGTGACCTGTGCTACTTTCCAGTCTTTAGGAACATACCTTTCGTCAAGTGAGCGGTTGAATATGATTGCTAAGGAAGGCGCTAATTTGTCTGCATACTCTAAGAGGAACCTGATTGGTATACCATCTGGACCGGAAGTCTTGCCTTTCTTAAGCGATTAGAGTTGTTTCGCAACACCTAAGATATCTACTTTTATGTCATTCATGCTAACAGCTGTTCTAGTTTTGAATTGTGGAATATTTACTTCGTCTTCTTTCGTGAACTTGAACTAACTTACACTAAGGACAACACACACCCACGCCCGACGGGAGGACTCGAACCTCCGACGGGGGAAGCTGCGCGAACCGTAGGAAGGCGCCGAAGACCGCGCGGCCACAGCGCCGCTTCATATTGGGATGTACGGAACATCCTTCAATCCAAAATTCACCGTGGCAGAACTTCGCGAAAAATGCGGACTCCATTGTCGACCAGTATTAAAACTCTAGTGAGTCCGAACAGTATCGAAATTTACTATATCACAACACAGTACCTGGAAGAGGTGGACATAAATGTAACGCATCAAATATTGAAGTTTTTAAATGTATGTATGTGTGTACCTGGCCATGTGTTCTTGTAGCTCACTCTGGTTAAATGGAAAATAAAGAAAAGAGAAGCCACATGTTTCCAGTATGTACGGGAATTGCATATACGCCCTAATTTCATCCTCCCTCGGTCATTTGTTCATTTTGAACAAAGGATCATTTATATTTTTATATATTATATGAGGGTGGTTTGATAAGTCTGGTAACAAAACAAGAAAAAATGTTTCATAACCAACAGACCATCCTACTCGACAGTTTCCTAAGAGTGATATACACTTGGTCCAGCGATCCTCCAGTTTTTTGCATTCCATCCGTAAAACATATTCTGTCAGACTCTGCAAAGTACTCGTTGACTGCAAGTGTCACTTTTTATTTGATGAAAATTTCTTTCCAGCAAGCCAAAGTTTAAAGGCAGAGAACAGAAAGAAGCCATTTGGGGTTAAATGTGGTGAAGAGGCTGGATGAGGAACCAGTTCAAAGCCCAATCCATGCAATTTCGGCATTCTTATCGCTGATGTGCGGGATGGTGCATTATCCTGCTGAAAGAAAACATTTTCCGTGCCAACCTTGCTCTTTTAGCAGACAACGCAAGTTTAAAAGATACATCAATGAAGCATAATAGGGTCCAGTTATGGTCCTGTCGTTTTTCAAGTGATCTAAGAGGATTATTCCTTAAGAATCCCAAAAAATAGCGGCCATTACCGTACCGGCTGACAAAATGTTCTTTGCTCCTTCGTTAGACTTTCACCAGCCCTTGGTCATTGTTTTCAATGCCGCTTTTACTCTGCTGTGTAGTGACGGATCGGGTTTCATCAACAGTCACAAATCGCCGCAAAACATCTTGCCGATTGCGATTAAACATCGTCAAACATTGTGCTGAGTCGGATGTGATTTTTGTCCACTCTGAACTAACGTAGCACCTACCTGGCACAGTGGTTCTTCATAGCCAATTCTCTGTGCAGGATATTGGAGATGCCTACAGTCTCAGCAATTTCTCGATTCCTTATTCGCCGGTCTTGCATTGACGTGTCATAGATCTTGTCAGTGGTTTCCTTTATGGTGACCTCAATTGGTCAGCTAGAGCGTGCTTCGTGTTCTATGCTTCTCCGACCACATTTACTCTGATTAATCCAAAATTTACTGGTCTTCAAGGATGGTGCAGAATCTGCATGAACTTAATCCAGTTCTACTTTCATGTGTGGGGCAGCCCAAACCTTCAAATGAAAATGTTTAATAACACCATGAAACTTAATTTTCTCCATTTCCAAACGCTGTCAACACACTGATCCGTTCAGGTAGTTGTCAACAACGAACTGTTCGGTGTACATTGTTGAAATTCTTTATAAGAACCTTGGAATAATCAAGCTTGCCAACCATGAAGACGCAACGAAAATTCTTTCGTGAAAATTTACCAGTCTTATCGAGCCACCCTCGCATGTAAACCTCTAGTTATCTCGTTTAATCTTAAAAGCACTTGTAAATGGCTACGTAGTTTCTAGCAAAATGTTGTTGTTGTTCTTGTCTTCAGTCCTGAGACTGGTTTGATGCAGCCCTTCATGCTACTCTATCCTGTGCAAGTTCCTTCATCTTCCAGTGCCTACTACAACCTATATCCTTCTGAATCTGCTTAGTGTATTCATGTCTTGGTCTCCCCCTACGATTTTTTCCCTCCACGCTGCCCTCCAATACTAAATTCGTGATCCCTTGATGCCTCAGAACATGTCCTACCAACCGATCCCTTCTTCTAGTCGAGATGTGTCACAAACTCCTCTTCTCCCCTATTCTATTCAATACCTCATCATTAGTTATGTGATCTACCCATCTAATCTTCAGCATTCTTCTGTAGCACCACATTTCGAAAGCTTCTATTCTCTTCTTGTCCAAACTATTTATGGTCCAAGTTTCACTTCCATACATGGCTACACTCCATAGTTTTAGGAACGACTTCCTGACACTTAAATCTATACTCGATGTTAACAGATTTCTCTTCTTCAGAAACGCTTCCTTTGCCATTTCCAGTCTACATTTTATATCCTCTCTTCTTCGACCATCATCAGTTACTTTGCTCCCCAAATAGCAAAACTCCTTTACTACTTAAAGTGTCTCATTTCCTATTCTAATTGCCTCAGCATCACCCGACTTAAATCGACTACATTCCATTATCCTCGTTTTGCTTTTGTTGATGTTCATCTTATATCCTCCTTTCAAGACACTGTCCATTCCGTTCAACTGCTCTTCCAAGTCCTTTGCTGTCTCTGACAGAATTACAATGTCATCGGCGAACCTCAAAGTTTTTATTTCTACTCCATGCATTTTAATACCTACTCCAAATTTTTCCTTTGTTTCCTTTATTGCTTGCTCAATATACAGATTGAATAACATTGGGGAGAGGCTACAACCCTGTCTCACTCCCTTCCCAACCACTGCTTATGTCCCTCGACTCTTATAACTGCCATCTGGTTTCTGTACAAATTGTAAATAGACTTTCGCTCACTGTATTTTACCCCTGCCACCTTCAGAATTTGAAAGAGAGTATTCCAGTCAACATTGTCAAAAGTTTTCTCTAAGTCTACAAATTCTAGAAACGTAGGTTTGCCTTTGCTTAATCTTTTTTCTAAGATAAGTCGTAGGGTCAGTATTGCCTCACGTGTTCCAACATTTCTACGGAATCCAAACTGATCTTCCCCGAGGTCAGCTTCTATCAGTTTTTCCATTCGTCTGGAAAGAATTCGCGTTAGTATTTTGTAGCTGTGACTTATTAAACTGATAGTTTAATTTAATTTGAAAGAAAAAAATGGCACACTGTCTGCGTAGAACTACTTGCGATCGTACATTTCCTTAGATCCTAATGGACATAATATACGGATTTGTCTCAGGAACTACGAAGCTACGGAACCTTCCCGTTTAACCTGCGGTCACCATCGTCATTGTGCTGCTGTCAGAGAGAGAGAGAGAGAGAGAGAGAGAGAGAGAGACGGAGGGAAGGACGGAGAGAGATACAGAGAGATTTCCATCGCGTCTACAGCACCGCCTGCCGACGGCGCCATCACCCAGAAGGTTCCTCCAGAGTGGGATCGTTCCGTTGGCCACGAAGGCCGCGGGCGGGCGCAATATTCCCGCAGAGTTCGCCAAGTGGAGCGATGGGCGATAACCTCGGGGCCTGGTGAGGCAGCTGGCCGCTGCTGCCGGGTTGATGCAACTGCGGCTCACCCACAGCGCGCCCCCAGTCTGCAGCAACTTCTGCTGCCGACGCTCGCTCGTCTATCCTAACCGTGCCACACGTGCTGGCAGCAGATTCTTGTTGCATCTGGAGAAACGCGCCACGAGCCGGTTTCTGCCTGGAGGTCTCAAGATGTATAAAGGATAGGGAGGGAGGTAGGTTAGCGTTCAACATCTCACTGTCTGATAAACATATCAACAAGAGGTATGTGGCGCACAGAAGTCGCATTGGAGAACTGCGCTCTCGAGAGTTCTCTGGGGCTCATTCTTCAGTCCATTGTTGCAGTTTTATAAATAATGGGCCGGATGTCGGTGACAATACAAAATATGTGTGTGAATTCCTAAGGGACCAAACTGTTGACGTCATCGGTCCTTAGACTTTGGAAAAAAGCGCAGCTGACGCCTGTATATAAGAAGGCAAGAAGGACGGATCCTCAAAATTAAAGACCAATATCCTTAACATCGGTTTGTTGCAGGATTCTCGAACGTATTCTCATTTCGAATATAATGAATTTCCTTGAGACAGAGAAGTTGCTGTCCAGGCATCGCTCCTGCGAAACGCAACTCGCCCTTTTTTCACATGATATCTTGCGAACCGTGGATGAAGGGTATTAGGCGGATGCCAATTCCTTGACTTCCGGAAAGCGTTTGACTCGGTGCCCCACTGCAGACTCCTAACTAAGGTACGAGCATATGGGATTGGCTCCCAAGTATGTGAGTGGCTCGAAGACGTCTTAAGTAATAGAACCCAGTACGTTGTCCTCGATAGTGAGTGTTCATCGGAGGTGAGGGTATCATTTGGAGTGCGCCAGGGAAGTGTGGTAGGTCCGCTGTTATTTTCTATCTACATAAATGATCTTTTGGATACGGTGGATAGCAATGTGCGGCTGTTTGCTGATGATGCTGTGGTGTACGGGAAGGTGTCGTCGTTGAGTGACTGTAGGAGGATACAAGTTGACTTGGACAGGATTTGTGATTGGTGTAAAGAATGACAGCTAACTCTAAATATAGATAGATGTAAATTAATGCAGATGAATAGGAAAAAGCATCCAGTAATGTTTGAACAGTCCATTAGTAATGTAGCGCTTGACACAGTCACGTAGATCAAATATTTGGGCGTAACATTACAGAGCGATATGAAGTGGGACAAGCATGTAATGGCAGTTGTGGGGAAGGCGGATAGTCGTCTTCGGTTCATTGGTAGAATTTTGGGAAGATGTGGTTCATCTGTAAGGGAGACCGCTTATAGAACGCTTGTGCGACCTATTCTCGAGTACTGCTCGAGCGTTTGGGATCCCTATCAGGTCGGATTGAGGGAGGACATAGAAGCAGTTCAGAGGCGGGCTGCTAGATTTGTTACTGGTAGGTTTGATCATCACGCGAGTGTTACGGAAATGCTTTAGGAACTCGGGTAGGAGTCTCTAGAGGAAAGGAGACGTTCTTTTCGTGAATCGCTACTGAGGAAATTTAGAGAACCAGCATTTGAGGCTGACTGCAGTACAATTTTACTGCCACCAACTTACATTTCGCGGAAAGACCACAAAAATAAGATAAGAGAGATTAGAGCTCGTACAGAGGCATATAGGCAGTCACTTTTCCCTCGTTCTATTTGGGAGTGGAACAGGGAGAGAAGATGCTAGTTGTGGTACGAGTTACCCTCCGCCACGCACCGTATGGTGGATTGCGGAGTATGTATGTAGAGGTAGATGTAGACTTACACACCACGTAAACTAACTTATGCTAAGAACAAAAAAATGGTTCAAATGGCTCTGAGCACTATGGGACTTAACATCTGTGGTCATCAGTCTCCTAGAACTTAGAACTACTTAAACCTAACTAACCTAAGTACATCACTCACATCTATGTCCGAGGGAGGACTCGAACCTACGGCGGGAGGGGCAGCGCAATCCGTGACATGGCGCCTCAAACCTCGCGGTGGTGACAATACCTATAAACATTTATTTTACTTGATTTCACTGCACGAATTACGCTCTCATTATCCAAATGTGTTCCACTTAGAGAATCATTAAGTCGCCCAAAAGGGACGGAAGTTTTAGGGCGCAATGCCTGGGCCTTAGGGTAGATTTGTCAATGATGTCCAACGAAATTTGACGATATGTTCCCAGGGTCTGAGACTCGTGTAAGGGCGTGCAATTTCGTGTCGGAGTAAAATGTTTTTTGGATTTTTGTCAGACGTGGGAAACGATTCTTGCGTTTCTTCTGAGTCTTCACAAACAGTCAGGTGACAAAAGTCATTGGATTGTGATATACACACATACAGATGGCGCTAGTATCGCGTACACTGTCATTTGTACTCAGGTAGTTGATATGGAAAGGTGTGTGATGTCATTATGGCAGCGCAACGGGAATTAACAGACTTAGAACGCGGAATGCCAGTTGGAGCTAGACGCATGGGACATTTCATTTCGAAAATCGTTAGGGAAATCAGTATTCCGACATTCGCATTGTCAGGAGTGTGCCGAGAATAAAAAATTTCAGGCATTACCTTCCACCATGCTACAGAAGAATGCTGAAGATTAGATGGGTAGATCACATGACTAATGAGGACGTATTGAATAGGACTGGGGAGAAGAGAGATTTGTGGCACAACTTGACGAGAAGGTAGGACAGGTTCTGAGGCATCAAGGGATCACCAATTCAGTATTGGAGGGAAGGGTGGAGGGTAAAAATCGTAGACGGAGACCGAGAGATGAATGCACTAAGCAGATTCAGAAGGATGTAGGTTGCAGTAGATACTGGGAGATGAAGAAACTTGCACAGGATGGTGTAGCATGGAGAGCTGCATCAAACCAGTCTCAGGACTGAAGACCACAACAACAACGAACACCCTGCCACCAATGACGACGCAGTGGCCGACAGCCTTCACTTACCGACAGAGAGCAACGGCGTTTGCGCAGAGTTGTCAGTGCTGACAGACAAATAACACTGCGTCAAATAACCGCAGAAATCAATGTGGGACGTACGGCGAACGTATCCGTTAGGACAGTGCGACGATATCTGGCGTTAACGGGTTATGGCAGCGGCCGACCGACGTCAGTGCCTTTGCGAACTGCACGACATCACCTGCGATGCCTCTCGTGAGCACGTGAGCGTATCAACTGGACCGTAGACGACTGAAAACCGTGGTCTTGTCGGGTGAGTCCCGATTTCAGTTGGTAAGAGCTGATGGTAGGGCTCGAGTGTAGCACAGACTCCATGAGGACATGGACCCACGTTGTCGACAAGGCACTATGCAAGCTGGTGCTTGCTCCAAAATGGTGGGGCCGCGCGGGGTAGCCGCGCGGTCTTAGGCGCCTTGTCACGGTCCGTGCGCCCCCCCCCCCCCGCCCCCCGTCGGAGGTTGGAGTCCTCCCTCGGGCATGGGTGTGTCTGTTGTCCATAAGGTAAGTTAGTTTAAGTTAGATTAAGTAGTGTGTAGGCTGAGGGACCGATGACCTCAGCAAGACGGTCGCATAACTCCTTAGCACAAATTTCCAAGATGGTGGGTTGTGTTTACATGGAATGGACTAATTCCTCTGGTCCAAGTAAACCGATCATTGACTAGAAACGTTTATGTTCGGCTACCTGGAGACCATTTGCAGCCATTCGTAGAGTTCATGTTCCCAAACAAAATGGAATTGTTATGGATGACAATGAGCTATGTCATCGGTCCACAGTTTTTTGGGATTAGTTTGAAGAAAATTCTGGGCAGTTCGAGCGAATCATCCGGCCACCCAGATCATCCGACATGAATCTCATCAAACATTTATGGGTTATAGTCGAGAAATCAGTTCGTGCTCATAATCCTGCCCCAGCAGTACTTTCCCAGTTATGGGCGTCTATGGAAGCAGTTTGGCCCAATATTTCTGCCTTTCGCCATAATGGACAGCTATAAAGGCAATATGGTGCAATATTTCTGTAGCGGACTTCCGAAGACTTCTTGAGTCCATGCCACGTTGAGTTGCTAACCAGAGCGAAAGGAGGTCCGACACGATATTAGGAAGTATTCCATGACTTCTGTGATCTCATTGTATTGTTCTGAATTAATGGTTGAGCCTTTTGGCAACACATCCACGAGAATGACACCGTCTCTATCTCAAAAGACTGCCGTCACGACTCTCCCAGCAAGGAAGCTGCCTTTCATTCTTTCTTCTTTGTGACAGTGGACAGTGCCACAGTGACTGCTTTTTGCTTCCGATTCACAGTAAAGTATGCAGGTTTCGTCACATGTAACGATTTGTGACAGAAGGGTCCCACCACTGGCCTGAAACTGCTCTAACAGCTCAAATCAAATGGCTTTCCTTTGAATGGTGTGGTCTGTCGTGAGCACACCTCTCAATATCCAAGTGTCTCGATCACTCCATACACATTTCCAATGTTCACCGATAGCTGTAGAACCAGCTGTCGATTTGTGATGTACCGTTCTGCAGGAATAATGGCATCTCGGCTATTCACCATGTCGGTCACAGTGACTGTGACAGGGCTCTTCAAAAGTGGCCGATCGTGGCGCCCAGTTTCTGGACTTCCTGAGACTTTAACTTGGTTGGTTGATGGTGGTTTGATTTGGTGAAAAGGACCAATCAGCGACGTCATCGGTCCTATCGGATTAGGGAAGGACGGGGAAGGAAGCCGTCCGTGCCCTTTCAAAGGAACCATCCCGGCACTTTCCTCAAGCGATTTAGGGAAATCACGGAAAACCTAAATCAGGATGGCCGGACGCGGATTTGAACCGTCGTCCTGCCGAATGTGAGTCCACCTCGCCCGGTGCACTTCCGCTCTCTTTGCCCATTGCCCAGCAATCCTGCTATCAACTGCATCTTACCATACACTGCACGCAAAAGTTTATAGATCTTCACCAGAGTTCCTTTTTCCGCATTCAAGAATTAAATTACATCATCATAGTATGAAGGCTTTCACGACCGGATGACATATCTTCTGGTAAACCTTCCGGGATGTAACGTCGTGGTACATGAAACTCTTCAGCTCCTAACGTTTCGTCCAGAGCTGCGCTGGACATCTTCAGAAGGGTGTTTCTCCTCCGGTGAGTCTTTGCCGACTGACGGGTCGGACGTCTGAGAGCGACTTATATATCGTAAAAAGTGGGCGTGACCAGAGTTACACGTGATATGCAGAGATAATCTTTGTCAGAGATAAAACTTAACTATCGATCGTAATCTCGTCACGAATAAAACTGTCTAGCAATTCTGTAGTGCTACTGTCTGAATATCACTAAGTTTCATGGTCTCTTCTTTCCGATTAAAATTATCCCTATGTTTATATATTTCAATTGCTTCTCTACAAAGCCGTGGGTAATAGTTCGTCGTCGTAGATAAAATTTTTGTTTCGGAAAACTTCACTTGATGATTTTCTGACTGAAAAGCGTGTTCTGCTACAGCCGATTTATCTGTTTTTCCTAATCGGCAAAGACTTCTGTGTTCTTTTAACCGTGTATTTCTTTTTGTTGTTCCAATATAAACTTTACCACATGTACATGGAATCTGATATACGACACTGGCTGATAGAGGAGCGCGTTTATCTTTTACAGACCGTTGTCATGTTCTCCGGTCTGGACGAAACGTGAGGAGCTGAAGAGTTTCATGGACCACGACCTTACATCCCGGAAGGTTTACCAGAAGATAAATTACATCATGTTGCTTGTAACGAGCGTCTTGCATAGGCGCCACTTTGCTCGTTCACTACGGCACTGCCACTGTCGGAATTGTTCGAAACTTCTGTCATCTGCAGAAGAAACAGCAAATCTGAAGCACATAAAAGGATGTTTTCCTGTTCTGTATTAACATCCGTAAAAACCTTTTGGAGCCATTTTTGTTGAACGACTTTGATGTAGCTTCATTTAGGCTATCACGCAAACAACTAATTTTGAAATGTTGGAACAGGCTCGTGACTTAACGTTAATAAATGTAATATTTCGCGATAAATGTCAGCAATATTGCACTTAGACGTAACTGTATACCACCAAATTATAAGTAATAGTTACAATATCACATCTGCCACCTCAGGCATTTACGTTACCTACCTTCAGTTTCAAGGTCTGAGAAGTAGTTAAAAAGGCATAAACGAGAACTTTGAACTAAACTGCCAACAAATTACATTTGTTAACCTTCAGTCACATGTTTCTTCTAACATAAAAGCTTTTAGTACGTTGCATCTTGCAATTCTCAAAAATTGAAGAAAAGAAATTTTCAATTGTTTGCAAACGATTGAAAATGTGTTTGCTGCTATACCAAATTTATTTATGGTCGTTCATAACTTGCCATTAAATAAGAAAATTAAAAGCTCTCTAATGCTGTTGCGAACATGAGCTGCAGAATGACACAGTGTGCAGCAAAGGACGTTGAAGTACCTCTTTAAATCTTGTTATGAGGTAAAAAAAGTAGAAAATGAAATTACTGTTAAATGACACCGACCCTGTGCATCGTCGAAAGTACGCAGCTATTTTTTTTAACTTTTCTTTTAGTTCCTTGGTTGGGGAGCAATACTGTAAATAACCCTATTCACTATTTTGAATGACAACAAGGCAGTCGAACAAAATTACAATATATGTCATCTTCAGAGGGCAATAAAATAACTTAACACGTAGTGCGACAAATTTTGGAAATAATTCTGTTATTGAATAACAGTGTCTAACTTATGAATAGAGCAATAGTGGCATGTGTGGATCGGGCGAATAGCTGATAGAAGTGGTGTGGAACACACTTACCGAACACTTGTAAATCGTCTTACTCTGCAGTATTAACGTAGACAATACCTGCAAAATAAATTAAACAATTATTAAAACTAACGTAGATTAGCAATCCACACAAAATTTTCCAAAAGCAAGCAACAGATTACAATAAAAAATAAATTTGTGGAAGATGTGTTGCAATAAAACTAAACATGCAACAATGGCGTTCGTATATGATATAATATACACAGAAAATATCGGGAAACACTAAAGAGGTCTAACAATGTCTTAAACGCATTAAAATATCTTCATATCAAAATTTCTTGAAGGCTCTTAATGTAATAGAAATTAACTACAGATGTATATACTACTTCTAAATGTTTTATGTAGATGAAAGAACAGCAAAAAATGCAGTAAACCAGTGATGAAAATGGAGACTGGATAATATTTTCTAGGTTGTCATGTCGCGTCACACTGGAGCGAGAAGGCTAGCTTTCGACTGCTTCCTCTGTCGTCATCGTCCAGTGATAATTGTAACGGATCCTGTAGTGGCCTCCATATCTAATAGTTGACCGAATTACGCCATGCTGACGTAAAGAGACCATTACATACAAGTCTGCCACAATATAAATTATGAGACTCCGCTCTAAACGATGAAGACAAAGAAAGAACATTTTTCTTTCAAACCTAACATGGAAAGAGAACTAGAAAAAAGTCTGCTGATGAGGAACCGTACGCCGCCGCCTGTCCTCCCCTTTCGGAATGCATCTGGGCGAAGGAAATTTGCCCCCTCGCAGATTTTTAACCATATACCTCCAAATTAAAAGAAAAGATGTTACCACTGCCTGTCTATCTGCATCGACCACTCAGAACATATTACAGACGATAAGCATACGGCCGAAATATTAGGAGAAGAAAGAGGGTTTATGCAGATGCACGTGCGAAAATTGATACATGTCATTGCGCTACGAAAAACGAAGCTGCACATTATTAATTTTATCTTCTTTGGCTAACCTCCCTGTCAAGGATACCAGGAGATTTCAAAAAGAGGTTATACAGTATCATGGCAAGCCGAGTAATTTTAATTGCATGCTGCACTACACGTCAAAGTGACACAGTTACATAGCACTATTTTTCAACATGTTACCAACTGTCGAAACGATCTACAGCAGTTAAGTTCTAAGACGATAGAAATCCCCTTCTTGGTCACAGAGCCATTCGAGACCGGCTGTGTGAACTTCTTCATCGTCGGAAAATCTCTTTTTCCGCAGATGTTCTTTCATCTTGCCAAACAGATGGAAATCTAATGTTGCAAGATGTGGACTGTACGGCGAATCAGTAACCCCATGTCAGAGCGGCCTTCTTCAAATTGTTGGCACAACTATTTCACTACAGCTGCACATGTCATTGCATTTGTCCGTATACCGTCAGAATTTCAGGGTGAAACTGTGTACAGTTTAATAGTTTATTTCCGACAAGAATCTAAACCTCCCGCGTGTTTCAGCTTTATTAATGCACTACTGGCCATTAAAATTGCTACACCACGAAGATGACGTGCTACAGACGCGAAATTTAACCCACAGGGAGAAGATGCTGTGATATGCAAATGATTAGCTTTTCAGAGCATTCACACAAGGTTCGCGCCGGTGGTGACACCTACAACGTGCTAACATGAGGAAAGTTTCCGACCGATTTCTCATACACAAACAGCAGTTGACCGGCGTTGCCTGGTGAAACGTTGTGATGCCTCGTGTAAGGAGGAGAAATGCGTACCACCACGTTTCCGACTTTGATAAAGGTCGGATTGTGACCTATCGCGATTGCGGTTTATCGTATCGCGACATTGCTGCTCGCGTTGGTCGAGATCCAATGACTGTTAGCAGTATATGGAATCGGTGGGTTCAGGAGGGTAATACGGAACACCGTTCTGGATCCCAACGGCCTCGTATCACTAGCAGTCGAGATGACACGCATCTTATCCGACTGGCTGTAACGGATCGTGCAGCCACGTCTCGATCCCGGGGTCAACAGATGGGGACGTTTGCAAGACAACAACCATCTGCACGAACAGTTCGACGACGTTTGCAGCAGCATGGACTATCATCTCGGAGACCATGGCTGCCGTTACTCTTGACGCTGCATCACAGAGAGGAACGCCTACAATGGTGTACTCAACGACGAACCTGAGTACATGAATGGCGAAACTTCATTTTTTCGGATGAATCCAGGTTCTATTTACAGAATCATGATGGTCGCATCCGTGTTTGGCGACATTGCGGTGAACGTACATTGGAAGCGTGTATTCGTCATTGCCATACTGGCGTGTCACCCGGCGTAATGGTATGGGGTGCCATTGGTTACACGTCTCGGTCACCTCTTGTTCGCATTGACGGCACTTTGAACAGTGGACGTTACATTTCAGATGTGTTACGACCTGTAGCTCTACCCTTCATTCGATCCCTGCGAAACCCTACATTTCAGCAGGATAATGCACGACCGCATGTTGCAGATCCTGTACGGGCCTTTCTGGATACAGAAAATGTTCGACTGCTGTCCTGGCCAGCACATTCTGCAGATCTCTCACCAATTGAAAACGTCTGGTCAATGGTGGCCGAGGTAACTGGCTCGTCACAATACGCCAGTCACTACTCTTGATGAACTGTGGTATCGTGTTGAAGCTGCATGGGCAGCTGTACCTGTACACGCCTTCCAAGCTCTGTTTGACTCAATGCCCAGGCGTATCAAGGCCGTTATTACGGCCAGATGTGGTTATTCTGGGTACTGATTTCTCAGGATCTATGCACCCAAATTGCGTGAAAATGTAATCACATGTCAGTTCTAGTATAATCTATTTGTCCACGGAATACCCGTCAATCATCTGCATTTCTTCTTGGTGTAGCAGTTTTCATGGCGAGCAGTGTACATTTCCAGTTTCCGCGTCGTTTCACACGCGTACTGTGATGCAGCTGCTATCTGTACCGCAAGAGAATTTTATCTGCAGGACATGCGGAACATGAACGCTCTTCGGAAAAGGCGCCACGTTGGTTGCGTAACGGTGTTAGCGTGGGACTACACGTAAAAGTCACTTCCCGACGTCCCCACGTAACATAACGTACGCTTCCAGTAAGGAAAATGCAACACCTCCAAGGAGTGTGTTCCGCGGTACCAGGGCATATAACATGTGCAAACTGAGGGTTTGTGATGTTAGCGATTCACTTGTTAGGGTCATGGCCGATCACATGGCGCTCAGTAGCGCCGTCTATGCACCCACTGTTTTGACTCTGCAGGTGTTACCTGTGGTGAGTTTACAGGTGAACAGTGCTGATAATCTTTAGAAAAATGGTTCAAATGACTCTGAGCACTATGGGACTTAACATCTGAGGTGATCACTCTCCTAGACTTAGAACTACTTAAACCTAACTAATCTAATGACATCACACACATCCATGCCCGAGGCAGTATTCGAACCTGCGACTGTAGCAGCAGCGCGGTTCCGGACTGAAGCGCCTAGAACCACTCGGCCACAGCGGCTGACTGGTATCACTCATTTTAGAATAAAACCACGACCAGCAACTGGTACCTACTCGTGTTGGAACAGCTTCATGGGGTCCACTGTGAGCCTGCGGGAAGCCCGATGGACGAATCGGAGGATTGCTCTATTTGTTGGGCACAGAGTATCAGGGATACATCGCTGCTCTGTGCAGTGACTTGCGAAACATTCCCACACTTGTAGGCCACGCTCTGGACGTCTACTTAGTACAAACTCACGACAAGACCGACGGACTGTGCGAGCAGCGAAGGCCGAGCGTATGTCAGCCAAGGACGAAATCCCGGGCACACATTGCACCTGCTGTACGATCAGGGACCATTGCGAACCCTCTGCTTCGAGCAGAATTAAGATCACTTTTGTCTCTCGCCAGAATACCACTGGTTACTCTTGTTTCGAGAAGGAGTTGACTGGAGAGTGGAATGAGTCTGTTGTCGTCGGTGATGAGAGTAGTTTCTGCCTGTATGAGAATGATGGACGTAACAGTGTATGGGGTACACTTGGTGAGGTGCCGGATCCACAGTGTGTTCGACTACAACAGGCCCCATCCCACGCTTCATGGTTACATCTCGTAGTCATATTTGGTTTTTCTTCAGCATATGGTAACCAGAGCCCGCTACATTGGACAGGATGTTATCCCCGTTCTATTACCCTTTCTCTGACGGGAAGGTGAAGTGCTATTTCAGCAGAACGTTGCACATCAGTATGCGGCTGCTGCGTACAACTGGCCTGGCCAACAAGGTCATGATATCTCTCGTCAATTGAGCACGCATGGGACACGATGAAGTGAGAATATTATTCGTTCCCCAGGGCATGCAAGAAGCATTGGCGTATTGCAACAAAAGGCGCGAGATGCTTGGGACAAACTATCACAGAATGCCGTTCGGCATGCTTGTGGTCGTTTGCATGCGAGAATACACGTCTGCGTTGCCGCAAGAGGGGGGAGGGGGGGTACACTTTGTATTGATGCGACCATTTGGGAGCCCTTTACTGTAATACATAATGCATTCCATAAGTAATGCGACCAATTTTTTTGTGACGCAACGGTACACCACAACGTGTTGTAACCGGCTGGGCTAAGTTGAGGGGGGCGTTAGCTTCAGAACGCTCCTTGTCTCATTCGGCTGCGAGCTGCCGGTGAGTCAGGACGTGCGTTTCCGTCAAGCCCTTTTTGAGTTTATGTAACACGGTACAATGGATCATTCTGTAGAGCAACGCTACGCTATCAAACTTGGGAAGTCCGCCACCGAAACGTTTCCATTACTTCAGCATGCCTTTGGGACTGATTACTTGTCCAAATCACAAGTTTTCCGACGGCACAAGTCGTTCATGGAGGGCCGAGAGGAGATCACGGACGAACCTCGCAGTGGACGGCCATGTGCGCGATTGTTTGAACTCTGACAGACGGCTGAGCTTTCTATTGATAGCACAGACTCTAAACATGTCAAAAACAACCGTTTTCCGCATTGGGACCAAAGATTTGAACATGAGAAAGGTGTATGCCAAACTCGTCCCAAAAGTGTTGACCGACGAACACAAGCACATGTGAGTGCTTCGGTGCCCAGAAATGTTGGAAATGTGTGAAAATGATCCTCATTTTTAAAACTCAGTTACCACTGGTGGTGAGTCGTGGATTTTTGAGTACGACCCTGAGACAAAAAGGCAGAGTTCAGAGTGGCACACCCCATCGTCGCCCCGTCCCAAGAAGGCATGCATGAGCAAGTCCAGGACCAAAACCATGCTCATTGTCTTCTTTGACGTCAGAGGCATTGTCCACAACGAATTCGTAACTACCAGGGCTACAGTGAACTCCGCTTTCTACTTGGAAGTGCTCAAAATACTGAAAAGCAGGGTCCCGCGCTGCCGAAGCGACATCAGGGACAGGTGGAAAGTTCAACACGACAACGCGCCGAGTCACAGCGCCTTCATTGTCAACGACTTCCTGGCCAGGACCGAGACCCCATTGGTTCCCCAGCCTCCCTACAGTGCTGACCTGGCTCCCGCTGACTTTTTTTTCTTCGGTTAAAAGGAGTCATGAAATGAAAACATTGGGACACGATTGAAAGCATCCAGGCGCATGTTACATCAGCTCTAAAGGACATTCCGGAAAAGGCAATCCAGGATGCCTTCCAGGCATGGAAACACCGCCTCCAGAAGTGTATCTACGCAAAAGGGTGCTATTTTGAAAATTTTTGATTATTTGTACGTATATATTCAATAAATGATTTTTTTATGAATTTGGTCGCATTACTTATGGAACGCACCTTGTATGTGTGTTTCATTTGGTCTGAATTCGTTATCATATACTTCCCCTGTTACCTCACTTGTCCATAAAATGCCCTAGTCCTCGAGAATGCTCAGTTTCTTTCCCGCAGTTTAAGAAGAATTTTCGGGGATGAACTCATCACGCTTTTACTTAACGTCCGAACTTGTGGGCTACTTCAGTGCTCCTATTTCTGTCGAGAGTTGACGCGAAAGGAGAGTTTTGAGACTGGCACTGCCTCTCGTTGAGAAGGGAGTGGCCGAGAGTTTCCGGACAAAGACGGCCGGCGGCGTATCAGAAGTGGATTGTCGAGCTGGTAGCTGGCGATAAGGTGGTCGGGGTAAATATTGACGAAAGCGGCAGGAAGAGGGAGATTAGCTGCGCCGCTGCTTCCTGTGGGGTGGGGGTGGGCTGGGGTGTGGCGCCTGCAGCTGTCACCGGCGCTGACGAGCCGAACCGGCCGCCACTACAGATTGTCGCGACACGTATCTCCCTGAAGACGCTTTCTACTCTCCCGACACGCCCCGTTGCCTTTTGCTGGGGCTGCGATGGGGCATCCAGTAGCGAGCTAGTATCTACTCTGCTGGTCACATATCTCGCTCTATGGTCTCTCGTTAGCGTCGCGGCATTTCCGTAACGATGAATTACAAGGTAACAAAATACAATGAAGCCTTTCACGACAGGATGTCATAGTTGCTGATGTGGCTTCCGGGCTGTATGGCAGTCGCCGAAGAAACTTTTCGGTTCCTGACGTTTCGTCCAGAGCTGCGTTGGACAACTCTGCAAAAGCTCTTGGCGACGCTGAGTCGACAAGACTCGAAAACGTTTGCAATTAAAAATAGGGGACGCTATGATTTCGCATTTGCTGCATATTACATAATATGTTGGTGCTTATAAAATTGAGCTAGCATAGTGAATTTTTCTTTAGACTTGGCTGGAGGTCTGTATCTGTCACCCATCTCGAGAAAACTGTTCCGATGCAGCACAGTTATCTGCGATCGTGCACACCAGCGATAAATCCAGAATAAAATACCCACAAGATTCCTCGTATTTCAAAAAAACGGTTTGAGATATCGCAATGAAATTTGGCAAATGATGGGACGTAAAATGGAGAGTATTTTGGAACATGGGTATTATCCAAAACTCCATTATGTACTGTCTTATTCCACTAACTACAGACTTTTTCGATGAACGAATGTAATTTGTAAGGGCCCTCGATAGCTGGCGCAGCGAGAAATGCTACGGGTTTTGGAACATGTAAGTGAACACATTACATGTTTATTTTTGTACTGAGGTTGTGCCTTTTCATAAGCTACTGACCTTACTTTTCCTCAATTCCTCACTTAATAAACCACGGTTTCAAAATTGTTTCGCAACTGCGTCTGCACAACATGTTAGTGAGATGATACAGTGTCAACTCTGCTGTGATTTGGCAAAAGGAGCGAACTGTAACATGGCAACAAGAGAAAAATGTAGGTTTTAGCCAAAATTCGTCACATGTGACGCTTCTCTGAAAGTTTACAAATGGTGAACAAGCCAGGCGAAGATAAATCGCTGTTTTTGTTGCATTTTCAACGGAATTCTTTTTAGACACTCACGAAAACAGAGCTTACAGATCTTTTTCGATGGTCACCACGCAACTATGGGCGTGGCGGGGCTCCACTTAATATTGACAAAAAAATGTGAGTGTAGGTTTCTGTTTAGAACTGCACTTGCCCTCCAGCGCTCGTCATTGCCCTTACAGAGCTTGCCTAAAACCCCCACCACTACCTCTCTCCCCATGTGTGCCCTGCCGATTACACATCTACCAGCCATGATATTCTGCACAGATTCTACCACTGTCACTTTCCCACACTTTCCTGTTTCAGTTAAAAATGGCTCTGAGCGCTATGGGACTTAAAATCTGAGGTCATCAGTCCCCTAGAACTTAGAACTACCGAAACCTAACTAACCTAAGGACATCAGACACATCCATGCCCGAGGCAGGATTCGAACCTGCAACCGTAGCGGTCGTGCGGTTCCAGACTGAAGCGTCTAGAACCGCTCGGCCATAGCCGGCCCTGTTTCAGTCACAATGGCGAGATTTACCTCGTGTAAGTAATACATTAGTGAGACGAGGGCACTTACAAGACCAACTGGGTTGAAAACATGGGAGGAGTCAATGCAGGTGATTACCTAAAGCCAGCAGCCGAAGAAAAGCCAACAGTTTTCCTGGTGGGATAAGAAATTACTTCTAGACAGACAGTGTTGGAGAGAAGCCGTGTCGTGCGACCCTCTGAATGAAGCACGAGCCTCTTCCTCGTACGCAAGGTTTGTGGGCCATTCAGGCCACTGTCTCCGCAGCAATCCACTTTTCAGTCAGGGGCGTTGGCAGAATTTTATCTGCTTGGTGGGCAAGACTCTGAAATTGCTGTTTTTTTTTGTATCAATGACGATTGTGTCAATGCGATGAGCCACGTAATGCTAAATGAGAGGCTTAGCGGAAACACAACAGGTCTTTTCTGCAGGGTGGACAAAATAGAAATGACTTGGAAAATGTTTCACGGACTTTAAAGTAGGCACGCAACTTACAAAATTTGCCCCCAGATGCGAATTATGTAAACTGGAGCGTGAAATATGAGGGCTATTCGTTTATTAGGGTCGATCGGTCGCTAGATCCAAACCACAGTGAAAATCAAAAATGTATTATTTGAGACAGTTAGTTAAATGTTCTAGTTTGTTCTCCACATAGCCGCCGCTCCAACTTAGATATCTGCCGTAGCGTTGTACCAACTTGCCAATACCCTCGTCATAGCCTATGCTTTCCGCCAACTCTCTAACCCAGTCTGCTGCTCGTTGTCTGTGCTAAAACGTTGTCTTCATAGCCAGTGGTTCATGTGAGCGGAGGTGAGACTCGCAGGGAGCCAAGTACGTGCTGTGACAAAACACTTACCATAGGAAACACTGCAGGAGTATCTTCATTGCCCCTGCAGTGTGCGACCGAAAATTGTCATCGAGAATTCCGCCCCGGCAGCTGTGGGGTCAGCATCGCTGCATGCCAGCTGAAGGGGCCCGGGTTCGATTCCCGGCCGGATCGAATATTTTCTCCTCTTTGGGAACTCGGCGTTGCGTTGTCCAGATCATCATTTCATCGCCACTGACACGCAAGTCGCCTAAATGGTGTCACATAACAGAAAAAAACTTGCACTTGGCGGCGAGACGCCACACGACTGAGAGTCATGAAGAACGAAATGCATAACAGTTACGTTATGTGGGCTGCATGAAATCTCTCAGGATACACTCATTCTTGGTGGGAGACACTATTTTCTAGGCATCTTCACTTGCTCACTGGGCGCTCAGCACTGAAACGAGCAACGTGACGCGATCAACGGGCATATGGAGTCACGGACCAACAAATCTGTGCAAAGGTTCATTGGACTTTTACTGTGGTTCCATTTCGCAACCAAACCGCATTTTATAAACGAAAACCCCTCGTATTTCGATGCCAGTTGTAGTTTTCCTAAGTTATAGCAGCGTATCATCATTCTCCAATAAATAAAAACTCTGTAATCCAGAGATTCCCGGGAGATAAGAACCCAGTCTCGCCCCCCTGCCCGACACACACCCTTCTGCATGCCTATGATTACTGTATGAAGGTAACTCTCCATACGTAGCAAAACCCTTGTGTAATTGCCTCTCTGATTTTTTACAACGCTCAACTGATTTCTGGGCCGGTCGGCGTGGCCATGCGGTTCTAGGCGCTTCAGTTTGGAACAGCGTGACCGCTACGGTCGTAGGTTCGAATCCTGCCTCGAGCATGGATGTGTGTGCTGTCCTTAGGTTAGTTAGGTTTAAGTAGTTCTGAGTTCTAGGGGGACTGATGACCTCAGATTTTAAGTCCCATAGCGCTCAGAGCCATTTGAACCAACTGATTTCTGTACGACCTTGTAATGGCCTGTGCACTGAAAGTCATTAAAAATATATGCCATTTTGATCAGGACTGCTGTGTTCATAAACTTGACCAAACAAGATAACAGAGTCTGTGTTGCTATCCCCAACAGTCTTGCAGCTCTGGAATCCATACACCGTCACAAGGCTGCTGTGCAACCCTGCAAGCAGGAACGAATAGATCCCTGTGATCCAGAGAATTTCGATTAATGTGCACGATTACCCTTTCAGGAGAATCGTGAAGCAACATTGCTCAACAGAACTATTTTATCCGATTCTTTCAGCTTAATAAGACGTTGTAAACAAAGTACAATGTGTCATAGGTCAGTTGCACCTAATGGGCAAAGAATACAAGAAGAAATTGCCAGTTAATATAACGAAGATAATAGCATTTAACGGAGTTGGGGCAATCAGATCAATAATTGTTATCAATTACATAATACTTCATAATACTTCAACAAGTTAACAGTTGTTACGAGCACAACAGAGACACAGACAACAAGGTTCATCTGTTTCATTATATACACTATGTGATCAAAAATATCTGTACACTATATTAGTAGACATTAATATGGGGTGTGTTCACCCGTCGTCTTTACGAAGTCTTGCACAATGCTGGGGACACTTTCAATAACGTGTCTGTATGTCTGTGGAGAAACGGCAGTTCATTCTTCCTCAAGAAGCGAAATCAGAGAAATTAGTGACGATGTACGGTGGGATCTAGAGCGAAGTATTTGTCCTAATTGTTGCAAAAGCTCTTCCATTTGGTACAAGTCGGTATTCTGAGCAGGCACTTGCACGAAACGTTGCCTCCCACAGGGTGTGTTATGACTGCGCTGTCATGCTCATTTTGAAGTCACAGTCTCCCAATGATCCTGTACTGTACATAGTACAGGACGCTGTAAAATGTGTCCATACCCATCCTTGGAAAGGGGGCGCAACGCAACCCTGAACTCTACACCCCCCCCCACCCCAAGCCCCACACACACACCGTAATATCACCTCCTTCCCACCTCGTGTAAGTAGGCTGTTTATATGTTTGTATGTTGGCAGCGCTGTAGACTGTATTAATATCTCTGACAGCGCTCTGCGCGGTCGGTAAGAGACTCTGTGGTTGCACGGACTTGCAGATAGCAGTTAGCAGGTGTCCTTCATGCAGATTCAGTGTTCGTAGGACATGCATTGTAAAATGATGACTGATGAATTTGCTAATGTTTGGGTAATGGAGCTATTGACGATTATATAATTTTTGGGAATAGATGTCACATGATTAAGGTGTACATTATTTGCTCCTCAACAAAATCTTTCTTTTGCTAACGATATGCCTATTAGTAATTAAAGCTTATAGTAGTTAGAATCTTTTTATTGAGGTGGCTGTAGTTGCTGCTTGCTGCAATTTCTGTAGTTCTTGGTGCGAAGATTTTCTGTGAGGCAAGTGACTTATGAGAAAGTATGGGTTAGTGTTAGGATTTCTTCCAGTTTACGGCCATTCTTTTGTGTTAATTATTTGAAGTCAGGTTGTCATTTTAGAGCAGTCAGATTGCGTTGCGCTTGTGTATTGTAGGTAATAAATGAATAGATTGAGTCTGAGTCGTCCTTGTCAGGGAAAATTCTGTAGCTCAGTGTTGTAATGATAAAAATAAGTAACGAGACAGTAGGTTCAGTTGCATTCAGCAGTTTCAGTACAAACTAAGAAGTTTCACCCACTCACTTATTTCAGTAGACAAACATACAAAGAAGTTTCACTCGCTGTTAACACTACACATGGTGGCAAGTAGTGTTCTCCATGCATTTGCGCAATTGAGATCCTTCCATCGGATTACCACAGGATAGAACGTGATTCAACACTCCAAACACCTCATTTCCAGTGATCCAGCCGTCCAGTCGCGTCGCTGCTTGTACCACCCGAAGCATGGCTTAGCACTGCGTGTGGGAATGTGTGGCTTACGAGGAGCTGCTACGATTTTTTTACAACCATCCTCCTCAGTGCTCGACGGTCCCTCTCCGTCAGTACATCAGTCTGCCTGTTCTTGGGTTTACTGCGGATGTTCCTTAGCGTTGCCACATCAGAGTGAGATCACCAACATTCGAAGTTGGCCACTTTAGAATGCTGAAATGTATCTGGAAGTTTTGTTATTCAGGCCACATCCAGTGAGTAGTCCACGTTCGAAATCACTGAGCGCTCGTCACCATCACAGGCTGCTCTTACTGCTTCTCTACTGACAACACGGTACTCCCCCGACTACCTATATAGTGGCGTTTCTGCCTCTCATCCGGTGGTTAATTCCGCATTATGATGGGGAGTCTGGATACTTGTGATTCGATGTTGTATGCGGCACTATTAACAGAACCTTAAAGAACCGAGTTAGAAAAGAAGCACAAATTGAATTTCATAAAATTATTGCTCTGACGTATCTGGTTTACGGGAGTGACTGTTAGCTTCTCACAGAAAGGACAAGAGGAACATACAAGAACTATGACAGATTTCACACGGCATAGACGGAATGGGAAGTGAGCAAATGAGAGAAAAACTGACTGTTGAAGGAATAAAGAACGCCATGGAGAAATATAGGAACAGGTAGAGAGAAAATGTAAGCAGGATGCTAGAACAAAGACTGGCGGAACAACTGTGGGAGTACAGTCCGAGAGGAAGAAAAAACACTGGTAAGGTGCAAAATGAAATATGTTCAACAAATGAATGAACGGTAGTATGGCATCACTGCGCGGGATACGCCGTAAGGAGATAACCGAGCGGCTAGTGCAGTGGTTAGCACACTGGACTCCCATTCGGGAGGACGACGGTTCAAAACGCCGACCGGCCATCCTCATTTGAGTTTTCCGTGATTTTCCTAAATTGCCTGAGGCAAATGCCGGGATGGTTCCTTCGAAAGGGCATGGCCGATTTTCTTCTCCCTTTTTCACTGAACCGAACTTCTGTTCTGTCTCTAATGACCTCGTTGTTGGCTAGTCGTTAAACACTAGTCTGCTCTTACTCATCACGGCGGGCGACCGAAGTCTCTAATCCGACTGGGAACTGAACCCGAAACCCCGCAATCTACAGGCAGCGAAGCTAAATACCAGTCCATGAGCTGCGGTCGGTTCAACACAAGTCTTTGAAGATGGAATATTTATTTGTTTATTTATTTATTTAACCTGATCAGATTATGGCTATCAGGCCCTCTCTTACATCGGACCAGTGTTCCACACATGCAGCATTTCACACATCTAAGTTACTTCATGACAACAGTTTAAATAAGAAAATTAGATTACAAGAAGAGAATAGAAGCTTTCGAAATGTGGTGCTACAGAAGAATGCTGAAGATTAGATGGGTAGATCACGTAACTAATGAGGAGGTATTGAATAGAATTGGGGAGAAGAGGAGTTTGTGGCACAAATTGACATGAAGAACGCACCGTAATAAAGGGTAATGACTAAGACCTAATAAAGTAAATGCTGGCAGTATTTTACAACAGGTGCTATACATACAGATTATGATAAAAGCAATAATAATAACAGTAAAAAATCAAATAATAATGATAAACATGAGAAAAATTGGCAATAGTAATGAAGATTTGTGCAGATGTACATTAATATCTTTGTGTGTAAAGTAGATGTTTACTAGTATAGCGAGTTGTGGGGAAGGGAGATTTAAGGAGGGGGAAAGAGGGAAGTAATGAGGTGAAGTGCATTCATGTACAGAGGAAGGCATTACTGTTGCTTAAGTAGATACGTCATTGCTGTTTTTTGAAGCCGGACATGTTTTTAAGTTATCTAACATAACGAGGCAGGTCATTCCAGAGTCGGGTTCCCGCTACTGTAAAGGACTTGGAGAAGGTGACTGAGCGATGCAGTGGAACAGAGAGGATTTTATTGTGATGGGAACGTGTGTTTCTGTCATGTTGTTCCGACATGAGCGTTAAGGATGAGGAGAGATATGAGGGACAGTGTACATTTATAAGGCAGAGTGTATGGAAATCTCTGCATTTGTCTGCAAGCAGCCAGGACAATTTTGCAATTGCTGGTGAAATGTGATCAAAAAGTCGAACGTCACAGATGTATCGGACGCAGGCATTCATGACCAGTTCGAGATGTCGCGAATTTTCCTGAGAGAGGCCTTGTAAGATAATATCGCTGTAGTCAATGATTGGGAGTATAAGCGTTTGTACTAATTTCTTTTTCAGATCGAAAAGGAAGAGTTTTTTATATTTTTGTAGGACATGAAGGGATGCTCATGCTTTTTTGCACACTGTAGTTACGTGCTCTGTCCAATTTAGATTTTCATCTATGATTACTCCCAAACTCATTGCTGAGGGAGAGAAGTTAGTATTTGTACCATTTATGATAAGAGATGGTACGGATTCCCGATGTTTTGGGCTAATGAGCTTAGAGTGACCATCAAGTACCGCTTGGGTTTAAGATGGGTTTAGTTTTAGTCCTATGTCCTGTGCCCATTTTCATAGTGCATCGAGATCAATATTGAAATTTTCAACAGCTCTCTTAAGATTGCTTGGTTTCGCACTTAGATACAACTGAAGGTCATTAGCATACATACGATATTTGCAATAGGTCAGAACCGATGACACATCATTGACATACAGAGAGAAGAGTATAGGACCTAATACTGAGCCTTGGGAAACGCCTGACACTACCTGCCGCCATTGTGATTTTATATTCCCGGACAGGACGCGTTGCTGACGAGACGTCATGTGTGAGCGAAACCATTGCACAGCACTTGATGAGAAATTTAGACCGCTACGTTTGGCTAGTAAGATGTCGAAGTCGACAGTATCAAACGGTTTGCTGAAATCTAAGAAGCAAATGGTAGTCGCTTCTTGTCTGTGCATGGCAAGTTTCAGGTCATCTGTCACCTTTATCAGTGCGGATGTTGTGCTTCGATGTTTACGGAAACCTGATTGGTATTCGTCTAGTAGGTTGTTAGTAGTTAGGTAGTTCAAAAAATGGTTCAAATGGCTCTGAGCACTATGGGACTTAACATCTTAGGTCCTCAGTCCCCTAGAACTTAGAACTACTTAAACCTAACTGACCTAAGAACATCACACATATCCATGCCCAAGGCAGGATTCGAACCTGCGACCGTAGCAGTCCCGCGGTTCCGGAGTGTAGCGCCTAGAACCGCACGGCCACCACGGCCGGCAGTTAGGTAGTTAGTGAGTTGGTCATGGACTATATATTCTAAGGCCCTTGATAGTGCAGGAAGAAGACAGAGGGTGCTATGGCGATGTCCTTTTTAGGCAGTGGCTTAATTTGTCCCAGTTTCCAGGCCTCATGGAAAACGCGATTAATGAATCGTTGAAAATGTCTGTTATAGAGGGCAGTTGGTTGTTGTTGTTGTTGTTTTTGTTGTTGTGGTCTTCAGTCCTGAGACTGGTTTGATGCAGCTCTCCATGCTACTGTATCCTGTGCAAGCCTCTTGATCTCCCAGTACGTACTGCAGCCTACATCCTTCTGAATCTGCTCAGTGTATTCATCTCTTGGTCTCCCTCTACGATTTTTACCCTCCACGCTGCCCTCCAATACTAAATTTGTGATCCCTTGATACCTCAGAACATGCCCTACCAACCGGTCCGTTCCTTTTGTCAAGTTGTGCCACAAACTCGTCTTCTCCCCAATTCTATTCAATACCTCCTCATTAGTTACGTGATCTGCCCATCTAATCTTCAGCATTCTTCTGTAGCACCACATTTCTCTTCTTGTCCAAACTATTTATCGTCCGTGTTTCATTTCCACAGATGCATACACTCCATACAAATACTTTCGGAAACGACTTCCTGACACTTAAATCTATACTCGATTTTAACAGATTCCTCTTCTTCAGAAACGCTTTCCTTGCCATTGCCAGTCTACATTTTATATCCTCTCTACTTCGACCATCATCAGTTATTTTGCTCCCCAGATAGCAAAACTCCTTTACTACTTTAAGTGTCTCATTTCCTAATCTAATTCCAGCAGCATTCGACTACATTCCATGATCCTCGTTTTGCTTTTGTTGATGTTCATCTTATATCCTCCTTTCAAGACACTGTCCATTCCATTCAACTGCTCTTCCAAGTCCTTTGCTGTCTCTGACAGAATTACAATGTCATCGGCGAACCTCAAAGTTCTTTATTTCTTCTTCATGGAGGGCTGTAGTTGATCAACAATAAGTTTTACCATGTGGACAGTGATGCCATCATGTCCAGTAGGATAATCTCTGTACGTGATGATGAGGACGGTAATTCAGCCAGCCATACAGGAGCAATCAGTGCCGCGAGTAGTTAATTAATCTCAGGCGGAGGCAGACAGGAGGGTTCCACCACAGACGCAAACGACCTGGACGAAAAAAAAAGTTCTCGGCGCAGCTCGCAGAAACGGCTGCGAGCAGTCAGCGGCGCAGTGGTGGCGCGCCTGCGACCCGGGGAAATGAGGTGGGATCAAGTGTGAGGCGCTGGAGGCTGGGCGCGGCGCGGCGCGGCCCTCTGTTCTGACGTGGGCCGGGGTCGGGTCGCAGCACAGCCGCGTTCCAGCGCTGGAGCCGGCGCTGGACGGCCAGTCAATTAGCGCGGCCGCGGCCGCCGCGACTGGTTTCCCTGCAGGGAGCGCCGAGGAAGCCGACACGCAGGCTACAGGCTACAGGCTATATATATATACACGTGCAGGCTGGGGGCTAGGCTAGCCGCAGGACAGCGGACAGACAGTGGCGCCGCGACGCCGGGCGACGCCTCGAGTGGGGGCGTCGCTGCCGATGGACGAGCGCCAGCCGCTCTAACACTGCCACGCGGACACCCAGCGCACGACGCGACGGTCTGTCCGGCGTTCAGCAAGCTTCATCTCGAGAGCCCTTACTCACAATGACTCCAGCCCCGATTAAATGAAATGAAACGTCGTGTGGCAGGACCTCCCGTCGGGTAGACCGAACGCCTGGTGCAAGTCTTTTCAGTTGACGCCAGTTCGGCGACTTGCGCGTCGATGCGGACGATATGATGATGACAACACAACACCTAGTCCCCGAGAAGAGAAAATCTCATGCCCCAGCCGGGAATCTAACCCGGGCCTCTCTACATAGGATTCGGCCGCGCTGACCACTCAGCTACCCAGGCGGACTGCAGCGTTGATGGGAGAGAAGAGGTGAGGTTCCACATCCTGAGCGATCATCGTGGGATAAATGTCGCCAACTGTCTAAGAATTACTCCAGCATTAGTAATTTAATACCGGAGGTATGCATAAAATATCACCCTAAATTGTGCTAAACGCATTCTCTGAAAATTATTTCGAGCAGTTAGTTCACAAGGCCACGCGAATAGTAAACGGTTGTGAAAACACACTTGACCTCTTCGTAACAAATAATCCTGAGTTAATAAAGAGCATCAAAACCGATTCAGGCACTAGTCAGCACAGAGTTCTCGTAGCGAGATTGAATACTGTAATCCCCAAATCCTCGAAAAATATACCTATCCAAAAAAGCACATAAAAATTCACTTCACGCCTTCCAAATTAATAATATAAGTGTACACCAGATGTGGCTTAAATTCAAAGAAATAGTATCGGCAGTAATTGACAGATTTATACCAAAACGGTATGACGTTATAAGATGAACATCAACAAAAGCAAAACGAGGATAATGGAATGTAGTCGAATTAAGTCGAGTGATGCTGATGGAATTGGATTAGGAAATGAGACACTTAAAGTAATAAACAAGTTTTGCTATTTGGGGAGCAGAATAACTGATGATGATCGAAGTAGAGAGGATATAAAATGTAGACTGGCAATGGCAAGGAAAGCGTTTCTGAAGAAGAGAAATTTGTTAACATCGAGTATAGATTTGAGTGTCAGGAAGTCGTTTCTGAAAGTATTTGTATGGAGTGTATCGATCTATGGAAGTGAAACACGGACGATAAATAGTTTGGACAAGACGAGAATAGAAGCTTTCGAAATGTAGCGCTACAGACGAATGCTGAAGATTAGATGGGCAGATCACGTAACTAATGAGGAGGTATTGAATAGAATTGGGGAGAAGACGAGTTTGTGGCACAACTTGACAAAAAGAACGGACCGGTTGGTAGGGCATGTTCTGAGGTATCAAGGGATCACAAATTTAGTATTGGAGGGCAGCGTGGAGGGTAAAAATCGTAGAGGGAGACCAAGAGATGAATACACTGAGCAGATTCAGAAGGATGTAGGCTGCAGTACGTACTGGGAGATGAAGAAGTTTGCACAGGATAGAGTAGCATGGAGAGCTGCATCAAACCAGTGTCAGGACTGAAGACCACAACAACAACAACAACAACAACAACTGCCCTCTATAACAGACATTTTCAACGATTCATTAATCGCGTTTTCCCCGAGGCCTGGAAACTGGGACAAATTAAGCGTCTGCCTAAAAAGGACATCGCCACAGCACCCTCTGACTACCGCCCCATCTGCCTTCTTCCTGCACTATCAAAGGCCTTAGAATACATAGTCCATGACCAGCTCACTAACTACCTAACAACCTACTAGACGAATACCAATCAGGTTTCCGTAAACATCGAAGAACAACATCCGCACTGATAAAGGTGACAGATGACCTGAAACTTGCCATGCACAGACAAGAAGCGACTACCATTTGCTTCTTAGATTTCAGCAAACCGTTTGATACTGTCGATTTCGACATCTTACTAGCCAAACTTAGCGGTCTAAATTTCTCACCAAGTGCAGTGCAATGGTTTCGCTCACACATGACGTCTCGTCAGCACCGCGTCCTGTCCGGGAATATAAAATCACAACGGCGGCAGGTAGTGTCAGGCGCTCCCCAAGGCTCAGTATTAGGTCCTATACTCTTCTCATTCTTAGACAAACGACGGAGCTGATCCTCCTTGGTACACAAAACGGGTTGGAACACTGTTGCAGAAACAACGAAATAAACATGCCAAATTTAAACAGACGCAAAATCCCCAAGATTGCCGATCTTTTACACAAGCTCGAAGTTTAGCGCGGACTTCAATGCGAGATGTTTATAATAGTTTTCACAACGAAGCTTTGTCTCGAAACCTGGCTGAAAACCCAAAAAGATTCTGGGCGTATGTGAATTATGTTAGCGGCAAGAAACAATCAATCTCTTCTCTGCGCGATACCACTCGAGATATTATCAAAGACAGTGCTGCCAAAGCAGAGATACTGAACACAGCCTTCCAAAATGCCTTCACAAAAGAAGACAAAGTAAATATTCCAGAATTCGAATCGAAAGCAGCTGCCAACATGAGTAACGAAGAAGTAAATATCCTCCGAGTGGTGAAGCAACTTAAATCACTTCATAAAAGCAAGTCTTCTGGTCCAGACTGTATACCAATTAGGTTCCTTTCTGAGTATGCTGATGCATTAGCTCCACACTTAACAATCATATACAACCGTTCGCTCGACAAAAGATCCGTACCCAAAGACTGGAAAGTTGCACAGGTCACACCAATATTCAAGTAAGGTAGTAGGAGTAACCCACTAAATTACAGGCCCATATCGTTAAAACGTCGATATGCAGCAGGATTTTTGAACATATAGTGTGTTCGAACGTAATGAATTACCTCGAAGAAAACTGTCTATTGACATACAGTCAGCATCGGTTTACAAAACATCTTTCCTGTGAAACACAACTAGTTCCTTACTCACATGAAGTGTTGAGTGCTACTGACAAGGGATTTCAGATCGATTCCGTAATTATGGATTCCCGGAGGGCTTTTGACACTGTACCACACAAGCGGCTCGTAGTGAAATTGTGTGCTTATGGAATATCGTCTGAGCTATCTGACTGGATTTGTGATCTCCTGTCAGAGAGGTCACAGTTCGTAGAAACTGACGGAAACTCATCGAGTAAAAGAGAAGTGATTTCTCGCGTTCCCCAAGGTAGTGCTGTAGGACCTTTGTTGTTCCTTATCTATATAAACGATTTTGGAGACAATCTGAGCAGCCGTCTTCGGTTGTTTGCAGATGACGCTGTCGTTTATCGACTAATAAAGTCATTAGAAAATCAAAAACAAACTGCAAAACGATTTAGAAAACATATCTGAATGGTGCGAAAAGTGGCAGTTGATCCTAAGTAACGGGAAGTGTGAGATCATCCACATAAGTGCTAAAAGGAACTCAAACTTTGGTTACACGATAAATCAGTGTAATCTAAAAGCCGTAAATTCAACTAAATACCTAGGTATTACAATTAAGTCGCTTGTGAGCTCTGCAACATCCATGTACTAATTTACATTTACATGACAAACCCTATTTTCAGGGCTATATTTTAATTTGGACAAATGGATCTATGCAGATATTTGTAGAAACGACGATGATACATCAGTCCATACTAATGTAAAATTGCCACCTTCTGAAGAAGACAAATTTAAATTTGTTGAAACCTACGTAAAGATTTCTTTATCCATTGCAACTGGTCGGCTGTTTATAATTTTATTACGTGGAACCGTTGCTGTTGTGCAGCTATGTTTAAAATACTGAAATTATGAACAACTTAAATTGGAAGGAACACATAGAAAATTTTGTGGGGAAGACTAACCAAAGACTGCGTTTTATTGGCAGGACACTTAGAAAATGTAACAGACCTACTAAGGAGACTGCCTACATTACGCTTGTCCGTCCTCTTTTAGAATACTGTTGCGCAGTGTGGGATCCTTGCCAGAACTGAAAGACGAAAGTAACTACAACTCGACGAAGCTTAGACCATACATACGGGGTTTGCCCAGAAAGTAATGCACCGCATTTTTTTCCTCAGCCGAAAACAATGCTACGAATGCGAAACGTTACGTATGTATTATTTCAAGTCTCCTGAGTGAGCGCGCCAAGTTTCCGTCACTTCCGACAGATAGCGTAGCTGCAGGACAGTTTCAAAATGACGGCTGCAAGATACAAGCAACGTGCAATCATTCACTTTCTCACTGCAGTGAAAGAAACTGCGGGGAATATTCACATACGCTTGTGCAAAGTCTATGGAGTATCTGCTGTCGACAGAAGTACAGTTGTATTGTATTGCATGCTAACCGGGGACCTAGAAACGACGGAGAGGCTCCGTCCCCGCCGCAGCCGCAGTGGTCCACAACCCCACGACGACTACCGCAGTCCACTTCACCCCTCCGCCGTCCCACACCGTACCACTCTTTCAGGGTTACTGTGCGGTTCGGCCCCCGGTGGACCCCCCAGGGAACGTCTCACACCAGACGTGTGTAACCGCTATGTTTGCGTGGTAGAGTAATGGTCGTAAACGCGTATGTGGAGAACAATCGCCGACATAGTGTAGCTGAGGCGGAATAAGGGGAACCAGCCCGCATTCGCCGAGGCAGATGGAAAACCGCCTAAAAACCACCCACAGACTTGGCCGGCTCACCGTACCTCGACTCAAGGCCGCAGGGCGGATTCGTGCCGGGGACCAGGCGCTCCTTCCCAATCCGGAAAGCCGTGCGTTAGACCGCACGGCTAACCAGGCGGGCACAGAAGTAGAGTTAGTCGCTGGCCACGGAGGGTGACGTCATCAGAAGGCGGTCTGGCGGAGCTCCACGATTTGCAGCGGTCGGGGAGACTATCCACGGCTGTCACACCTGACACGTTGGAGCGAGCTCTCGGATTTCCACTTCTTTGGGCCATTAAAGGATGCCATTCGTGGAAGACATTCCGAGGAAGATGAGGAGGTGATTCGCACAGTGAAGCAGGACAAGGACTGGTTCCGACAGGGCATACACACCCTTGTTTCACGCTGGAGGAAGGCCACAGAACGGGATGGGGATCACGTGGAAAAATAGGGTGCGCAGATGAACCACCATTCTTTCGTCTGTGTAATTCTCATGATGTTCAGTAAAGAATTGTTAAAGAAAACTGTGTATCGATAGCTACGATGCTACGGCGTAGGTAAAAGTTCTTAGGTTGGCACTACGATACCGACACGACGACAACGCCCTCTAGCCGGCACTGTGCAGCTCTACGAGCGCCGCTCCAGATTCAGTCCATTTGATTCCGAATAGACGAGCAAGCAACAATGCTTCTGTTTCATAGTGGGCGAGCCACTACAGATTTTGCCTTTGTAACTTCTAGCCGATGTTAGATTTGATTGAGGTACAGCTTCGCACCTACATGCTCATCTCAGCCAAAATGGTTCATATGGCTCTGAGCACTATGGGACTTAACATCTATGGTCATCAGTCCCCTAGAACTTAGAACTACTTAAACCTAACTAATCTAAGGACATCACACAACACCCAGTCATCACGAGGCAGAGAAAATCCCTGACCCCGCCGGGAATCGAACCCGGGAACCCGGGCGTGGGAAGCGAGAACGCTACCGCACGACCACGAGCTGCGGACCATCTCAGCCAAAGTTAAGTAATATTATCAGTTGTATACATTCATACACCAGTAAAAGAGCTATAACCCATACGCAGTACCGAAGCATTTCACCTTTTCCTGCTCCTACTCACTTCCCAAATTCGACCTACCCTTCAGTTTACAGGAGCAGACCCACGCGCCGCCTTCCAGGCGGGATACAAAAAAGAAAACAATGCAGTGCATTACTTTTTGGGCGCCCCTCGTAGAAAGAACTGCTGCAGTATAGAGGGCGACTGAAAGAAACAGACAACGACACGAAAAGAAATGACGATTTCATTCAAGGACAATACGAGGTGCATTCAAGTTCTAAGGCCTCCGATTTTTTTTCTAATTAACTACTCACCCGAAATCGATGAAACTGGCGTTACTTCTCGACGTAATCGCCCTACAGACGTACACATTTGTCACGACGCTGACGCCATGATTCCATGGCAGCGGCGAAGGCTTCTTTAGGAGTCTGTTTTGACCACTGGAAAATCGCTGAGGCAATAGCAGCACGGCTGGTGAATGTGCGGCCACGGAGAGTGTCTTTCATTGTTGGAAAAAGCCAAAAGTCACTAGGAGCCAGGTCAGGTGAGTAGGGAGCATGAGGAATCACTTCAAAGTTGTTATCACGAAGAAACTGTTGCGTAACGTTAGCTCGATGTGCGGGTGCGTTGTCTTGATGAAACAGCACACGCGCAGCCCTTCCCGGACGTTTTTGTTGCAGTGCAGGAAGAAATTTGTTCTTCAAAACATTCTCGTAGGATGCACCTATTACCGTAGTGCCCTTTGGAACGCAATGGGTAAGGATTACGCCCTCGCTGTCCCAGAACATGGACACCATCATTTTTTCAGCACTGGCGGTTACCCGAAATTGTTTTGGTGGCGGTGAATCTGTGTGCTTCCATTGAGCTGACTGGCGCTTTGTTTCTGGATTGAAAAATGGCATCCACGTCTCATCCATTGTCATAACCGACGAAAAGAAAGTCCCATTGGTGCTGTCGTTGCGCGTCAACATTGCTCGGCAACATGCCACACGGGCAGCCGTGTGGTCGTCCGTCAGCATTCGTGGCACCCACCTGGATGACACTTTTCGCATTTTCAGGTCGTCATGCAGGATTGTGTGTACAGAACCCATAGAAGTGCCAACTCTGGAGGCGATCTGTTCAACAGTCATTCTGCGATCCCCCAAAACAATTCTCTCCACTTTCTCGATCATGTCGTCAGACCGGTTTGTGCGAGCCCGAAGTTGTTTCGGTTTGCTGTCACGCAATGTTCTGCCTTCATTAAACTGTCGCACCCATGAACGCACTTTCGACACATCCATAACTCCATCACCACATGTCTCCTTCAACTGTCGATGAATTTAAATTGATTTCACACCACGCAAATTCAGAAAACGAATGATTGCACGCTGTTCAAGTAAGGAAAACGTCGCCATTTAAAACAGTTCTCATTGTCGCCGCTGGCGGTAAAATTCCATCTGCCATACGGTGCTGCCATCTCTGGGACGTATTGACAATGAACGCGGCCTCATTTTAAAACAATGAGCATGTTTCTATCTCTTTCCAGTCCGGAGAAAAAAAATCGGAGGCCTTAGAACTTGAATGCACCTCGTATGTGCACTTAAGTCATCGCGATTTATGATGGTCCACTGGACATTAAAACGAGCGGGACATGATGGTTTTAATGACATGTGTGATCAGCACGGAAAGCAGTGGATGTTCTGCCATGTGCTTCCACGCTGGGCACAAGGTTGGTAAGGATTTGTCGCGATAGGGCGTTCGATTCTTCCACCAGTGCGATTTCGGATTTAAGTTTGTGGAACGGCAGGCCAGTCGTTTCGCCGAATATCATCTCGTTCCAAGAACTCCTCCACTTAAGCTGTTCGTGCGGTCGCGCATTATTCGTAAAAATGAAGTCGAGGCCGAATGATCCCTGAAAAGACGCACGTTGGAAAGGACCACAGTGTCACAATTACGTTGACGGGTGAATGCACCGTGTTCAAAGATTTGAAGGTCAGTACGCCGATGCAACACCATAACACCTGCACCACCAAAGCTACCATGTTTGACGAAGCTCTCGGGTGCATTACGTGTTCTCACATCTCGCTGTTCGAGGGTACGTCCGGAATCACTACTGAGACCGAATTTACCCTCATGTGGGCAGAGCATGCTACCCCTCTGATCGTTAGTTCAGACCATATGCTCTTGGCACTATCATAAATAGAGATGGGTAGTTCGCGAACGAACAGGTGCAAAGGAACGGTTCACCAAAATGAACGAAAGGACCGAGGAACGAATTCCAAGAAACGATCGGTTCATAGTTCACTTCGGTCGCGGCGGTCTAATTATAGTTCCCGGGAACGAGGAACGATAGGTTCATAGTTCACTAGTTCACTTCGGTCGCGGCGGTCACTTCGGCAGTTCTCGTTCCAGCCTCGGTCGCGTGCTCGTCTCAGTCTCGGTCTCCCTCGGCCGCACTCGTCGTTCTTCGCATGACCACCTGTCTCAGTTCCACTGCCGACTGCTCCTAGTTAGTTCAGTATCCAGTTGTTCGTTTCGTTCACTGCGCTCGCCTATTTTGCATGTGTTCCAAACTATTCTTGCACTTGGTTCTGGCTATTCAGCGTCCACGACCGGTAATCAAAAAGTATTTTATAGTTACGTAAATTACATTAAAATTACGTTGTATGTAACAGGTACGTCTTTTCAGGTAACAAAAGGGCATATCAGCTCACTTCATTACATCGATGAACAGCAGAAGACATACTTATAACAGGGCAAGTTTTTTTGTTATTCACATATTTTTTGGTTTCATCGACTAGATTTAGCAGATAACTTTCAATACTTCGCTTAATTTTTAGTGTAAGAAAATTCATATAAAATGATTTTCGTGTACCTTTCATATGCAAAACATCACATTTAGGAAGGCTCTAATTATTTTTGAGTTTGGTTGTTTCAAATTTGCATTATCTTCTAGTTTGGTATCTTTGGAAAAAAAAGTGGGTTGTGGGTAATTTTGGCTCAGTAGGAAAAGCGGTACTTTTCCATTTGAAAAGACATAGGTTGCCATAAAATCATATTTTCTTATTATCTCAAAAACATTTGTTCAGAAGGAGCTTTCAAACCAAAAACTTTATTACTGCGAACTTAATTATTATTATTATTGCTCCGTTAACGTTAATAATGCAACATAAAAACCTAATTTTTACTAAGCGTGTGATGCAAGTATGAGAAAACCACATTTTATTTTATGCTTCCATAAAGTGTCTAATTCGCCTACGAACTCTAAGAGACAACGTGATATATATATATAGGGTGTAAACGATTATTGTTTACAACGTAGCATAGCTATGTAGTGGAAGTCGAAACGAAGAATTTTATACAAGACACTTGTGGTCTATCAAGTTGGTAAACAGCCACCAACAGGTTTACAAGACTACATGAGCTATAGCCCATGAGCGTCGCGTGAGATTTTCATGTTCTCTTCTCCAGCTCTCTACACAACGTCATCGATTGTTTCGCAATTGTTGCTTGCATTAGCTTGTTATTTCTTCACTGCCTAATTATTATATGTTTGTCTGTTTGTTGTATCTGCTCGTAACGGACAACACATCGTCCGTAATTGACGAGCAGTCTGTACTCGGGGCCGGTTTTCCGTGCGCCACCCTATATTACTTCCCTGCGATCAGCCACACAAGGCTACGGTTGGCTAAACGACAGGTTCTGCAGAATCACAGGAATTACTTCTAAAAGTGTGTAAGAATTCTGTAATGAATAAAAACTCTATACTCCAGGGGGGAGGCATGTGCCCCCTCTTGGTTTCCTCCATCCTTCAAATGGTTCAAACGGCTCTGAGCACTATGGGACTTAACTTCTGAGGTCATCAGTCCCCTAGAACTTAGAACTACTTAAACCCGTAACTAACCTAAGGACATCACACACATCCATGCCCGAGGCAGGATTCGAACCTGCGACCGTAGCGGTAGGCGACTGTAGCGCCTAGAACCGCTCGGCCACTCCGGCCGGCCCCTCCATCCTTCACTCACCTACACTACTAGTTTTCAGTTTTTCATAAGAACCATATAAAAAGCACAAATGAACGGTGAACGAGTAAAAATGAACGGTTCCCAAAAAATAACGATCAGCAGTGAACTAGTTGCCAAGGACGAACGAGTTTGCCCGTCTCTAATCGTAAACGGTGCCGCCGATCTGTCAACCGAACGCAACGTAGACACCACCCTCATGGACTCGCCATACAACTGTGCAGCGTTAGATTGCGTTTCGTGCAGTCCTCTTAATTCTCAGTTATTCAAAAACAGTCTTAATCGCATTTATTATTAGTATACCGCCAACCGGTTTCAACCCGACGTAGGGATCACCTTCTGGGCGTATACACTGTGAAATTACAGATATCCGTCAGAAAGACTCCATTACACAACATCTTAAATTACGTAAATTTAAAATATGTTACCCATTGGTCGACTGCTGGTGGTGTCACTCCTGTCTACATAATGGCAGGAAACTATGCGAGACTAACCCTTCGTATGGGCTTAAGTGGCGTGCTGAGATCACGTGAATAGACGGCAACACCCCCAGCGGCGATCAACGGCACCACAAGGAGTAGACGGCTTTGTAGTCCTCCGATATTAGCCGTTTTACTAAATTGACTCAAATGTTTTCTACGTAAATGTACGAATAGATATGTTATAATACAAGACGACGCCAGTTTTTGTGTGTCACAAATTGTTTTACTTTATATTAGGGCACATAATATAATATACTTTTACGAATTTTACGAGTTGACTACGGAACATTTGTTGTTGTTGTTGTTGTTGTTGTTGTTGTTGTCTTCAGTCCTGAGACTGGTTTGATGCAGCTCTCCATGCTAATCTATTCTGTGCAAGCTCTTTCGTCTCCCAGTACCTACTGCAGCCTACATCCTTCTGAATCTGCTTAGTGTATTCATCTCTTGGTCTACCTCTACGATTTTTACCCTCCACGCTGCCTCCAATGCTAAATTTGTGATCCCTTGATGCCTCAGGACATGTCCTACCAACCGATCCCTTCTTCTAGTCAAGTTGTGCCACAAACGTGTCCCCAATCCTATTCAATACCTCCTCATTAGTTACGTGATCTACCCACCTAATCTTCAGCATTCTTCTGTAGCATCACATTTCGAATGCTTCTACTCTCTTCTTGTCCAAACTATTTATCGTCCATGTTTCACTTCCATACATGGCTACACTCCATACAAATACTTTCAGAAACGACTTCCTGACCCTTAAATCTATACTCGATGTTAACAAATTTCTCTTCTTCAGAAACGCTTTCCTTGCCATTGCCGGTCTACATTTTATATCCTCTCTACTTCGACCATCATCAGTTATTTTGCTCCCCAAATAGCAAAACTCCTTTACTACTTTAAGTGTTTCATTTCCTAATCTAATTTCCTCAGCATTACCCTACTTAATTCGACTACATTCCATTATCCTCGTTTTGCTTTTGTTGATGTTCATCTTATACCATCCTTTCAAGACAGTGTCTATTCCGTTCAACTGCTCTTCCAAGTCCTTTGCTGTCTCTGACAGAATTACAATGTCATCGGCGAACCTCAAAGTTTTTATTTCTTCTCCCTGGATTTTAATACCTACTCCAAATTTTTCTTTTTTTTCCTTTACTGCTTGCTCAACACTATAATTTTAACTCTTTTTAAAAGGAATGGTTCCGTCTTCTGTTATTTACTGTCACTTAAATTCATGTTAAACCAAGGTGACTAGTAATTACATATAATAAACTGTATTAAATGCCGTTGATCGCCGCTAGAGATGTTGCCGTCTATTCACGTGATCTCAGCACGCTATTTAAGCCCATACGAAGCGTTAGTCTCGCAGAGTTTCCTACCGTTATGTAGACAGGAGTGACATCACCAGCAGTCGACCAATGGGTAACATATTTTAAATTTACGTAATTTTAGCTGTTGTGTAATGGAGTCTTTCTGACGGATATCTATAATTTCACAGTGTAAACGCCCAGAAGATGACCGCCACGTCGGGTTGAAACCGGTTGGCGGTATAATAATAATAAATGCGATTAAGACTGTTTTTGAATTACTGATTAATCATACTAATCGCTGCTTCATCTCGACAACCATGTTGTCCAAAAACCTGTTAATTGTGGTTGCAATTGCACCTGCTGTTTGACATGGATCCCTTGTTGCCCGATGCACAATGCAGTGGTCAGCTGCTGCCTAGTTGACCGTGTTCGACCATCTCCTCTCCTTCGGGCAGCAGTGCCTGTGAATCGGAACGCTTCCAATGCACGTGACACAATACTACGAGCAATACCAAACTAGCCGGCCGGTGTGGCCGAGCGGTTCTAGGCGCTTCAGTCTGGAATCGCGCGACCGCTACGATCGCAGGTTCGAAACCTGCCACGGGCATGGATGTGTGTAATGTCTTTAGGTTAGTTAGGTTTAAGTAGTTCTAAGTTCTAGGGGACTGATGACCTCAGATGTTAAGTCCCATAGTGCTCAGAGCCAACACCAAACTCCTGGGCTACACTCGCCACACTTCGTCCCTTCGTCCTTCTTTCTGTGTACTGATGCTTCTTGCCAGTGTGAAGTCATTCAAATGTTGTCTCCGAGCCGCTTTGTAATGAATACCACACCACATTGCCTCGTAACTGCCATATATCTACTGTGTTTTCCAGTTCCTTCAACTCTGTGTATGACTGGGATACGTGTGGAAATGTGCTCCCACAACTCCATTTATTTGCAACTAGTAACTAATACGTTACGTTACCTTATATCTTCCGTCCTTAAGTTTTGCAGAGCAATGTTCAAATGTGTGTGGATTCCTAACGGACCAAACTGCTGAGGGTATCGGTCCCTAGACTTACACACTACTTAAACGAATTTAAACTAACCTACGCTAAGAACAACACACTGGCCCATATCCGAGTGAGGACTCGAACCTCCGGCGGGAGGGGCCGCGCAACCCGTGACATGACGACTCAAACCACGCGGCCACTACGCGCGGCCAGAGCAATGTACTTGGTCGGTTATTACTACAGGTTATCTTATTTTTTGTTTATTATTCTCCATCTATGTAGCAAACACACATACATACACACACACACACACACACACACACACACACACACACACACACAAAGAATAAAAGCGCGTTTGATACCCAACAACCATGCCCGAGACAGGAAGTAAGCGAGTGGCTGCCGTAATTCCTCCGCACAAAGCGACTGCCACAAACCGCAGAGTAAATGAGGAACATTCGCTGGAATTGCTGAGGTTGTCACTTCTAAATGGAATCGTGTACCTCCCGGTGGGAATCGTAAACTAGAATCTCTTTCTTGGCGCAGTGTCGTGCTTTGTCTTGCGTTAACCGCAAAAAATGGCGGTCCGCAGAAGACACGTCGCAGATAATCCGCTCTCTGCTGCTCAGTGCCCTTGTTTGGGCTTCAATACCGCCTCGTCGTGTATTTACGTTTACTCAGCACGCAGCAGCAAAACGCTCGTCCGCAACATAGTGACCTTCTTCGGCACATTCTCATCCTTAATAATTAGAGTTTCAACTCGCAGATGTTTAATACACCAGCTTTAATTTTATCGCACTTCCGTTTAGGAGACGAAGGAAAGCACGCACCGGCTCAGCGATGCGCCTGGCTATCGAAACATTACCTTTCGTTTTTTGTGCTCCTGTGTCGTAGATAGACCGCTTCAACTGGAATTTATCTCTCTACCTCAAACGTCATTTTCGTAACTAGCGACGAACTTACGGACCTGGTTTTGTACGGTGTGTGACGTTATCTGGCACACCTTTTACCAGAGAAGAACAAAAGCAACGGGAATCAGAGGTACTCATAGTCAATAGGACAGGCTGTAGCCGGCCATTGTGGCAAAGCGGTTCTAGGCGCACAGTCTGTAACTGCGCGACCGATCCTGCCTCGGGCATGGATGTTTGTGATGTCCTTAGGTTAGTTAGGTTTAAGTAGTTCTAAGTTCTAGGGGACTGATGACCTCAGAAGTTAAGTCCCATAGTGCTCAGAGCCATTTTTGACAGGCTGCATGGCTGAGAGGACCTTACTTTCACGTGGACGCACTTAATGTAGAACCCAGGTACGAGTACTTGAGCCTTTTCACACGAATTTGCCTAACAAGTGGTTCAAGTGGCTCCGAGAACTATGGGACTTAACTTCTGAGGTCAGCAGTCCCCTAGAACTACTTAAACCTAACTAACCTAAGGACATCACACACATCCATGCCCGAGGCAGGATTCGAACCTGCGACCGTAGCAGCAGCGCGGTTCCGGGCTGAAGCGCCTAGAACCGCTCGGCCACAGCGGCCGGGCCTGCCTAACAACACGGTGGACTGTTGTAAGCAGCTTGTAGCTTCGAATGGTGCATGGCAAGACCCAATTTATGTTGCGCTATTGTATGAGTTATTCTCCAATTTGCAAAGCGAATTCTTTCAACTGCAGAATGTGATTTCAACCCTTGAAATAGTCGCATTTGGCGTGAAATGGATCCTCATACCAAAGTTTCTAATGGATTTCTGCGCCATGTACTGGCAGGTATCACCGCTGATGGTTTGAATTAGTCGTTATCTATGTTGCTAAATAGTAACTAGTTAATTTTCCTGCACCAAGTTCAGCCAGACTCCTTTAAAGATATGCCTCTGTAAATTCCCGAAGAGGAATGAAGACTAGAGTTTAGTGTCCTCTATAGAGCGCGATCATTAGAATCGGAACGCAAGCACGTATTGGTCTGAGAAGAAATCAGGAAACGAGCGTTTTCTTTCAATCCCCGCCTTTCACGATTTAGAGAAAGCATGAAATCGTAAATATGGATGGCCGGACGAGGATTTGAACTCTGGTCCCCTAGAATTAGTGAGCTATCCAGGTACGACTCCTGTTATGAGCACACCCCGTGGAAGGTACAGTCCCAGGTTCGGGTCCCAGTCCGGCACACAATTGTAATCTGCCAGGAAGATTCATAAAGCAGTTTATGACGTAATCGTTAGCTCTTCCATGTGCCGTATAATATGCATTAAAGGGCTTTTCCCTAACTGTGGAGTGAAATCGTTCAACAGCATTTGTAATGATATTCTGGATGTTCCAGTTTCCAGATGATCCCAAAAGGGTCTCCTACTTTTTCTTTTCTCTTCCTGTTATCCTCATTCAGTGTTACGTGGCAATTAATAAGCATGTGTTTTAATGTTTGGACTTTTTAGTGTGAACAATGAGGTTCTTTCGAAAAAAAAAGAGAAGCATCTAGAAGACATGGTCAGATGTCAGTATACCTTCGCACACGTACACATCATAGATTGATATCACCAGCTGCGACATAAGAGCGTGTATGAACGCTGATCTAATACTGTCAAATGTTTTTTATTCCAGTCTTCGATGATAATATCAATTCTTTTGGTGTTCTGATCAAAGACTGGACGATGACCGGTTTCAGTCAGTAATGACCATCCTCAGATCTTTGCTACACCATGTCCTAAAGTGATAAGGCCGTAATGGCATCGTCAAAACATATAAATATACTCAGCACAGCATCGTCATATAGATCTAAAATAAGGCCTCTTCTACACCTTCTTTTAGATCTATGTGACGATGCTGTGCTGAGTATATTTATATGTTTCGACGATGCCATTACGGCCTTATGACATTAGGACATGGTCTAGCAAAGATCTGAGGATGGTCATTACTGACTGAAACCGGTCATTATCAAAAGAATTTATATTGTGATCAAAGACTAGTATAAAAACCATTTGATAGATGGATATGTAAATGGTTACAATCGCCATTGTCTGTGACAGGTAGAATGATCACTAGAGTACAATAATGTTGTTGAAAAAGTACCACCACAGCTGTATCTTGAGAATGTCTTGATTCTATCATACGACTAGTTTCGGCGGCACACTGCCGCCATCCTAAGGGCCCCACCACTGTCAAAAGAGTATTTGATTCCCTTGGTGCATTTACTCTGGAATCCTTGTCCAATGGACCCAACACGGTGTCGCATTATAGACTCGTGAGGACAGCTAGCCCATGTGTGCTGGTAGCAAGAATTCCACGGTAAACGCACCAAAGGAATCAAATACTCTTTTCCCAGTGATGGGGCCTGAGGATGGCGGCAGTGTGTCGCCGAAACTAGTCGTGTGACAGAATAAAGACATTCTCAAGATACAACTGATTGGTACTTTTCCTCATACACCGTATGTCACAGCTGAAGTCCCTCGTCCATGCAATAAGACGGTTATTCATAAAATGTTGTTCATGTTCATTGTTGTTAGCCTGCGTGCTACAGAACATAAGGGGCGAGAACAGCGTCAGATGATGAGTGATCATTGTGAAGGTCATAGGCATGCAGTGTACTGCTGTGGAACAGCGTTATCAGCACTTGTCAGGATTGAACGAGGCCCCATTGTGGATCTGCATTTAGCGAGCTGGTCCAATCTTATAATTTTGAAATTTGAGGGGCATTTCGGAGTAATAAAGGCTTAGTGTTGGACTGCACGGGAACGTGAGAGCGGCCAAACTTGTCGTCAAGGGACTATGAGAGAGGATCGCTGTATCGTGCACCAAGCACATTCACGAGGCCTTCTGAGAACAAGTAGTGGACTCCCTGCAACACTTTGTGTCTCCCTGTACCATTAGCCAAAGACTAGCAACAGCTGGAATTGGGGATTACCTTACAATGTATAGGGTGCCGTTAACGCCACAACACAAGTGACTGCATATGGGTTGGGGACGTGACGGGGATGCATGGACTGCTGGTGAATGGCTCAGTACTGTGTTCAGAGGTGAACTGTGGCTCCATGGTACTTCAGGTGACCATTGTCGGAGAGTTGGCGGCGACCTAGTGTGGGGAGGGATCCCTTTCTTCCAAAGTTTTGGAGAAAAGTGAAGTGTTACATGTGACGTCACGGTGCGGGCAGCCATCTGGTGTGACCAGGTGATATCTGGTAGTCATTGAGGGAAGAGAGCACAACTATGTGTCACATCCTGCGCTCTCATGTGGGGCTATCATGTGTTACATCTCTTACGGCAGTATAGTCGTGCCATTTTTCAGCAGGACAATGTTCCTACACATATAACATCTGTCTCTTTGGAGTGTCTGCGGGGTTTTGCGTTACGCCCGTGGCCAGAAAGGTACCCAGGTCTGTCCTTGATAGAACACGGGTAGGAACAGCTCCAACATGAACAATGTTCCAGTGCCAATATCTGGGATATACAGGGTGTTACAAAAAGGTACGGCCAAACTTTCAGGAAACATTCCTCACACACAAATAAAGAAAAGATGTTATGTGGACATGCGTCCGGAAACGCTTAATTTCCATGTTAGAGCTCATTTTAGTTTCGTTCTTCCACCTACGCTCAATGGAGCACGTAATCATGATTTCATACCTGTGCTGCTACAACATGTGCCTTTACAAGTACGACACAACATGTGGTTCATGCACGATGGAGCTCCTGGACATTTTAGTCGAAGTGTTCGTACGCTTCTCAACAACAGATTCGGTGACCGATGGATTGGTAGAGGCGGACCAATTCCATGGCCTCCACGCTCTCCTGACCTCAACCCTCTTGACTTTCATTTATGGGGGCATTTGAAAGCGCAACCCCGGTACCAAATGTAGAGACTCTTCGTGCTCGTATTGTGGACGGCTGTGATACAATACGCCATTCTCCAGGGCTGCATCAGCGCATCAGGGATTCCATGCGACGGAGGGTGGATGCACGTATCCTCGCTAACGGAGGACATTTTGAACATTTCCTGTAACAAAGTGTTTGAAGTCACACTGGTACGTTCTGTTGCTGTGTGTTTCCATTCCATGATTAATGTGATTTGAAGAGAAGTAATAAAATGAGCTCTAACATGGAAAGTAAGCGTTTGCGGACACACGTCCACATAACATATTTTCTTTCTTTGTGTGTGAGGAATGTTTCCTGAAAGTTTGGCCGTACCATTTTGTAACACCCTGTATAGTATCAGCTAGCGATAGAACAGTTGTGGGCTATTTTGCCACAGAAGAGGATACAAAGGCTTTATGACGCCCTTCCCAATTGAATCAGTGTATGCATTCAAGACAGTAGGGGTGCACCATCATACTGGTGAGTCGGTTCATACTGCCAATTCTTGTAAATTTGAATCGGTTTTATAATCAGTGAAATATCAGGACATACCTCACAACCTATGAAGTTTCTTTTCCTCCTCCCGTTCCTGGTGCTTCAATTTTTTTGCCAAGCGGTGCAGATTTAATATCTATTATGTATTATCTTTTGTAAACACCTTAATCGACGACCAACACTAGTATTATTTTTACAATTTCTGTTGTTGGTGACATTTTACTTAAGAGGACGGCGGAGTTCAGTGCCAGCAGAATTTTACTTCTCAAACTGAAGCTTGTTGGAATCCATTTCCCGCAACACTGCATCACTCACAGGGATGAGACGCTGCTGAACGAGGAACGAATCGGCTCACCTGGATCGATTAATCGGAAACTGGAATTATCTCATCAAAGCGACAGGAAGATTAGGAGGCTATAGTTCCGACCGAGACTCTTAACGGCGGTGAATGCACCGGAGAGAATGCGCTTAGCGCACCTCCGTACACCCATTAGGCGATGGCGAGCGAGTGGCGTAATACCCGAAATGCGGCCCCCGCTGACATTGTATGCTAATGCAGGACAGGCAAGCCAAGCCCTGCCTACCTCGCGTCGGCAGCTTCAGTGTCGTGCCAACAGTGGCACCAGGCGCGCGGCAACATGAGGGAAAACTCCCACCCCACACAATCAATTTTCTCTTCACATTCTTTTCCTGTATTCACTCCCTCGCCGATTTAACGATGTAAACTACCTGATCACAAGTAGCTGGACACCGGTGTGTTATGCGGACTAGGCCACTAGGTTTCACGAGAGGCGGGGCGGACTTACCGGTATAAATGGAGGCCGTGAGGGTTGTGTTGTCGGTTGGGGTACAGTAGTAGCAGAATGGGTCGTTCAGGAGAGCTCTGTGAGTCATTGGATGTCATATGAGTTAAATATCAACCCTTTTAAAGCTGTAACTCTTCAGGCTTTCCCGGCGATCTAATGACATCTTGGGTTGTCGGGTGTTCTGCCGGATATCAGCGTCGTACTTGCACGATATTTCGGTCACGTAGCTCGTGACCTTCATCAGGTGCGACCTGAGACTGCTCCTCGAGTTTTTTTTTTTTTTTTTTCATTCCCTTCTCGGATGGAGAAGGGCGGGCTGTTTTAGAGCATGCGTTGGGCTCTTTTCAGCCATGGGTTTTTGGTTATTCTGTTTTGACACATTTTATTATTTTTGTTGCTGGGGTGCGGGGATAGGGGTGGATATCTCCCAATTGGGAATTTATTTGCAGGAGTTTGTAGGGGACAGTTCCGGTATTTACCTTAGCGGCCAAGGAAAACCTGCAAAACCCGGCCAGAACTGCTTGTCATGGTTCTTCTCTTTATTTACCGAGACGGAGTCGCCATTGTAGTTGACGCTGTCGGTCCCGGTGGGCAAGGGCGGCTTCGTGTTCCGCCTCTCGCTCTCTTCTTTTTCTTTCTTCTCTCACTCTGAGGTCCTCTACCTCTGGGGAGGGAGAACTCGGAGTGAGAGGTTTGCTGTTCGTTGTCTCGATTTTGTGCAGCTTCCATGGAGACCTGGTAGCCTCCATGGCTGCCACTTCGGTTTGCGTGCCGATGGACTCCGCATCCGTCGTCTCGGTTTGGGCGCCTCGATGGCGCTTGTTCCGTTTGGACGACGTCTGGGTGCCCTCATCGACACGCACGCTGGCTTCTGTGGGGATGGTTGAGGCGCCGTCGGTGGTCTGGCTGGCGCGGTTGATCACCATCCTCTTCTTCTTTGTGGTGGTGTCTTCAGTCTGCGTGGCCGCGGACGCGCTGGTGTGTGCCGTCGGCCCATCACATTGAAGGCGGAGAGGACCTGGTCCAGTATTTATGCCTATGGCCTTCCCCCTTCACCAATGGCTGCAGGCGCTTCCTCTGTGGTCCGCGCCCATTCCCTGCGACCTGCTGGAGCGTTGCTGCTCCGTTTTCCGTCCGCTGCGGTTCTAGGTGTTCCCTCTGCGGTCCGCGCCCACCAAACCCGCTCCTGGGGGTTTCATCTACGGTCTGGGGTACCAAGCGTTCCCCCTGCGGTCCGCGCCCGCTCACCACGACATGTTGGAGCGTTGCCGCTCCGCTTTTCGTTCGCTGCGGCTCTGGATGTTCCCTCTGCGGTCCGCGCCCACCAGTCCCACTTCTGGGTGTTCTTTCTTTTAAATCTGTCCAAGTCAACTGTTTGTTATCTGATTGTGCAAATTATGTTGAATCAGTCCTTGTGGCTACTATTTCTTGGTCGAGTTCTTCACTATTTTCCTGCAGCCATTTCGCCTGCACCCATTTCCATTTGACATCAGTGTACTCGCCCCCACGGGGATCACTTTAAAAAGTAACGGTGCAGAATAAGATCTGCAGATGTTGAACGAAAGTACGGAAACACCAAAAACATAACACATTATCATGCCTTATACATTGCAACCGAACTTTAAGCCTACTACCACATGCATCAAAAGTTCTTATAAAAATAATTCTGAAGAGAATTGAAGGGAAGGTGGAGGATATGCTGTATGAAGATCAGTTTGGTTTCATAAGGGGACTGGCAACAACAGAAGCGATTCTGACACTGACGATCCTTATCGAAAAACAATTACAGAAAAATAAACCAACTTATATTACCTTTGTAGACCTGTAAAAGGCATTTGATAACGTTATCTGACAAGAGAAGTTCAGAGCGCTGAGGAAAAGTGGACTGAAGTACAAAGACATCCGTGTGGTACTCAGTTTCTATAAGAATGAGGTGGCAGTAATTAAGAACAAGAAATAAACATTAGAGAAGGGGTAAGACAAGGATGTGCTCTCTCTCCTGTTATACTGAACGCTTACATTCTGGAAGCTGTAGACCAAGGTCGAGAAACTACTGAGGTGGGGATCAAAATTAATGGGCAGAAGATAGACTTGCTACGTTATGCAGATGATATTGCTACAGTCACGGAGACAAAAGGAGTTCTACAGGAAGTCCTGAGAACAGTGGAAAGGATTCTATGCAATCAGTATGGTAGAAGTCGGAAAAAGAATGGGAGCAAAATCCAACATGCCAAAATTGCGTTTAATCCGAATCTGCGGAAAAAATTAATAATTGGGTCAACATTTGTAAAACTCAAACTCTCCCTATGGGGAGAGACGAAGAATTTCAGTTTTAGCGAATCAAAATTTACGAAGTAAATAAGTATTTTTTATTTATCCGTAAACATGTTCCACGCAAAAATCAGAACATGGATTTTCTTGAAGTACACCTCCAACTACCAAGAAACAAAAGAAATGTTTAAGACAAAATGTGCGTAGATTTTTATGTAGAATCTGATTCTGCAATAAAAAATGGGGTGTAGGGTGGCGGGCTAATTTTAGCACCAGCAGATGTCGCCCTCTAAAATAATCAACTTTGGATTCTACACATTTTTTCGTGTGAAGCTTATTTATCGAGTTATTCTGGTTTGTCAACTTAAAATTTACATCCTGTATAATAAAAAGCATATTACTCGAAAACTATGGGTGCTACAAAAGAACTAAGGCTAGATTTGGATTCAGCTCATAAAAAAGTATAAAGAACTGCTATCAAACTAAAAAAAGTTTTAAAAAATTTTTCGTTGGCCTGTGATAATTAATTGGTAATATAATTAATAAATAATTTATTCGTATGTAGAATCTTAGGTTTTATCTAAACACTACGCATATTTTTAGTTCTTATCTAACGCTATGAGGAAAAGAGTAAATGACCTTGCTCGCTATGTTCAGAAAAATGAAATTTCAAGATCTAACTCTGCTTGACGTAACGTATAACTGACTATGCATAAAAACTGGATCCCTTAATAAAATCCCATCTTTTTTCCAATATTTGTGCCTTCGACTTATTCATGATAATCGCAATGCAAGAATATTTGGAAATTATTTCCTTTGAAACTCAAAAAGTAAAATAGTATCGGAGTAAGTCATATTTATACGCGGAATCAAAAGTGGGTTATTTTATGCAATTCCATTTAAAACTTGGCAACCAATAGTATTATCAATGTGCACGTTATTCCTATTACATTGTCTATGCACAAATTGTGTCTCTCCAGCTATTCGTCTTTCAGTTCGGTCCATTAGTCTTTGGCTTGGAAATATAGCCTAAAGCAAATATACGAGGTGCATTCAAGTTCTAAGACCTCCGATTTTTTTTCTCCGGACTGGAAAGAGATAGAAACATGCGCATTGTTTTAAAATGAGGCCGCGTTCATTGTCAATACGTCCCAGAGATGGCAGCACCGTATGGCAGATGGAATTTTACCGCCAGTGGCGAGAATGAGAACTGTTTTAAATACTTAAAATGGCGACGTTTTCCTTACTTGAACAGCGTGCAATCATTCGTTTTCTGAATTTGCGTGGTGTGAAACCAACTGAAATCCATCGACAGTTAAAGGAGACATGTGGTGAGGGAGTTATGGATGTGTCGAAAGTGCGTTCGTGGGTGCGACAGTTTAATGAAGGCAGAACATCGTGTGACAACAAACCGAAACAACCTCGGGCTCGCACAAGCCGGTCTGACGACATGATCGAGAAAGTGGAGAGAATTGTTTTGGGGGATCGCCGAATGACTGTTGAACAGATCGCCTCCAGAGTTGGCATTTCTGTGAGTTCTGTGCACACAATCCTGCATGACGACCTGAAAATGCGAAAAGTGTCATCCAAGTGGGTGCCACGAATGCTGACGGACGACCACACGGCTGCCCGTGTGGCATGTTGCCAAGCAATGTTGACGCACAACGACAGCACGAATGGGACTTTCTTTTCGTCGGTTGTGACAACGGATGAGACGTGGATGCCATTTTTCAATCCAGAAACAAAGCGCCAGTCAGCTCAATGTAAGCATACAGATTCACCGCCACCAAAAAAATTTCGGGTAACCGCCAGTGCTGAAAAAATGATGGGGTCCATGTTCTGGGACAGCAAGAGCGTAATCCTTACCCATTGCGTTCCAAAGGGCACTACGGTAACAGGTGCATCCTACGAAAATGTATTGAAGAACAAATTCCTTCCTGCACTGCAACAATAACGTCCGGGAAGGGCTGCGCGTGTGCTGTTTCACCGAGACAACGCACCCGCACATCGAGCTAACGTTACGCAACAGTTTCTTCGTGATAACAACTTTGAAGTGATTCCTCATGCTCCCTACTCACCTGACCTGGCTCCTAGTGACTTTTGGCTTTTCCAACAATGAAAGACACTCTCCGTGGCCGCACATTCACCAGCCGTACTGCTATTGCCTCAGCGATTTTCCAGTGGTCAAAACAGACTCCTAAAGAAGCCTTCGCCGCTGCCATGGAATCATGACGTCAGCGTTGTAAAAAATGTGTACGTCTGCAGGGCGATTACGTCGAGAAGTAACGCCAGTTTCATCGATTTCGGGTGAGTAGTTAATTAGAAAAAAAATCGGAGGCCTTAGAACTTGAATGCACCTCGTACTTTACGTATAGTAAGGAAAGTATTCTATTCAAAGTTAAGAAACTGAAAATTAGTCATTTACTTCAAATTTTGTGGTAATGGTAGCAAAAGAACACGAAGCTAATATCGCTTACTCTTAAACAAAAGTAAGCGAGAAAATGATGCCAATGAACAACGTTACCTATTGGCTGTGAGGCAGCCGACGGCTTCGTTACTAGGATGTAACGACCTACCAGTTGTGGGATTGTAGCTTCCCGGTATACGTGCGTTAAGCATCCGCAACATTAAAATGCAGAGGAATACTTTTCTCGTGTGTGTACTTTTTTTTATCTCCTGTAACGGTTATGTGCACACATTATTTCTTTTGTGCTCAGTTTTGGCAAAGCAACTTTTGAATCATATAGGTTTCACAGCAGGAACGTACCTACAGCTTTTGCATGGGAGGGGTCCAACACTATCATTTAGGAAGGTAAACGTGTCTTCGCCCACCACATAAAAAGGCTTTGCTGTTAACGCCAATAGAGTAAATCAATCAGAAATTAAAAAACCCACAAATACGTTAGCATCCATATTACATGCGGGTAAAACTGTAGACAAACACTAATCGATCCAAGCGTCTTTAAATAAAACACAAGTATTGTAGCTGTTGAGGTATTTATTTATGAAAAAGCAATTAATTGAAAGCTAAGATTGGAGGTAATTATATATTTTTGAATATCATTATTAATCATTTATATTAAGCAATAATATTATTATATTAGTCTTTGTATTTAAATTGTGACACTTTGTCATTTTACTGTAACTTCAGGTCGTAAGTTAATTTAAAAATAATAATTTAAAGTCTTATATTCAGCCTTTTACGTCTTGCTGCTAACTTACTAATAATTTCTTCACAATCTAGTTGCACCGCCAGATCACGATGAACACTCATTAGAGCAAGACCAGTAAGTCTTTCACCTCCCATTTTATTCCTTATGTAAGTTTTTAGCCTCTTCATAGTCGAGAAACATCTTTCAGGGGTCGCCGTTGACGCTGCGAGTGTGGCTAATGTGGCTTTTTTTATCGAAGGGAAAAACAGTTCATCACACTGAGCAATAACTTCTATTGTAGTGGCAGGTTTTTCCTCTACAGATTTCCAGTGATTGTGCCATATCTCGTATTCACTCAGAATTGTTGTGCCTACATTCTCACCAAGAAATATTTGCGCTATCTTCTTAAGATTTTCTTTTGTCCTGGAGTCATTATTGGTTTTCTCAGGCAGAAGCATGTGAATTCCTTCGATTGTTTCTTCATGTGGTTTAAAACGAGCATCAAGTTCTGTGATCACGTGTTCAATAAAAGGGTAAAATACATTTCGACGATAATATATTCCAGCAGTTTCTCCTGGTACACTGCTGCGCGGGGTTTGCCTTCCGGTCGTGCTCGGTACAGTTATGTCACTCGAGCTAATCTGATTTGCCTGCTCGAAAAGGACTGAGAACTCACTTTCATTCCGAATATTTTGTAGAGTCGTTTTTGTGGTGTCACCGCCAGACACCACACTTGCTAGGTGGTAGCTTTAAATCGGCCGCGGTCCATTAGTACATGTCGGACGCGCGTGTCGCCACTGTCAGTGATCGCAGACCGAGCGCCACCACACGGCAGGTCTTGAGAGACGTACTAGCACTCGCCCCAGTTGTACGACGACTTTGCTAGCGACTACACTGACGAAGCCTTTCTCTCATTAGCCAAGAGATAGTTAGAATGGCCTTCAGCTAAGTCCATGGCTACGACCTAGCAAGGCGCCATTAACCATTTCTAGAGAGTCTCACTTGATCATCAAGAATGCTGTATACAAATGATGAATTAAAGTTAAGTATTCCAGCAGCTACGTACTTTTCTTTATAGCATTCCTTACGTATCCTGTTTCAGACCTAAAGCAAGCCTGCGTGTGTAAACGCGTGCCTTCCGGTTACCCGTCACTGTGGACTGGCTGTCTTGTCAGTCCACTACAGTTTTAACTGTTTTCGCATAACTGCAAGTGTTCATCTGGTCAACATTGATCTTCTGCATTGCTTTATTCAGATTCGCTGTATATGGAAAAAACTTTTCGTAATATAACAAGCGACATGATAAATTGGCTATTTTCCATGGCAGTCTGCAGTTGGTATGCTTCAGCGGCGACATCCCTGCTAGCAGCGTCTTGAAGGGTCTCAAGTGTTGCGCATACTACAGGAAGCACTTCTGCAAATCTCTCAACACCCACATGCTTTTCAGTCCACCGCTTCTCACAAAGGGAGATCAGCGTTGAATGAGATGAGTCAATTTGATCTGAAACTTTCTTCAACAGGTTGTCCCGAAGTGGAGATTGTCGAAAAAAGTTTACTATACGTTTTATTGTTCCAATACAGTTCCGAATCATAGGTATTCCGCTCATTACTGCGGCGCCATCAAAGCCTTGCCCTACCAATGTGTCCACATCCAAGTTATAAGTTAAGAGATGTGTTATGATCGTGTTTGCCAATGCCTGCGCTGAAACATCTTCCACGTAGATAAAGTCAAAAAAATCCTCCCTGACAATCGATTTTCCAGATACATATCGTAAACATAACGCTAGTTGTTCTTGGCCCGATATGTCTTTTGCGGATGTCTTTTGCGGAATTCCGCTACGGTTGGCAAGACTGCTCTCACTTCCGTTGCACACATAGTGAGGGTGGGGGTTGACACCCCATCGCAGGACACAGCTATTTTTTGCAGCCTCGTTCCTCCATGGCTTGTCACTACATCAACCAAGCGCAGTGCGCGACTATTTTGTGGCACGGGGTTTCAAAAGCGGGTATTCTTCTAATATTGGCGTTTTTTTTGTGTCAACTAAGGACCCCCCGACACCCCCCCCCCCCTTTATGTACGTCCGTGTTTCACAGGTGTCATTTTATCATTAACACTGAAAATCGGTACTTCAGGTTTCGATGTTCACGTATTAATGCTACGTTACCAGTATTTTGGAAACTTTAGGATACCAGCTGTTGTGGCGTAACAAGACAGCCACGCCACTCGGAAGTAGCCGAAATGCACGCGTTACGCTCACGCAGATGGGCGTGAGGTTTGAAACAGGATACGTAATGAATGCTATAAAGAAAAGTACGTAGCTGCTGTAATACTTAACTTTAATCCATCATTTGTATACAGCATTCTTGATGATACAAGTGAGACTCTCTCCAGAAATGGTTAATGGCGCCTTGCTAGGTAGTAGCCATGGACTTAGGTGAAGGCTATTCTAACTGTCTCTCGGCAAATGAGAGAAAGGCTTCGTCAGTGTAGTCGCTAGCAAAGTCGTCCGTACAACTGGGGCGAGTGCTCGTACGTCCCTCAAGACCTGCCGTGTGGTGGCGCTCGGTCTGCGATCACTGATAGTGGCGACACGCGGGTCCGACATGTACTAATGGACCGCGGCCGATTTAAAGCTACAACCTAGCAAGTGTGGTGTCTGGCGGTGACACGACACCAGCTCCTATTCGGGCGAGTGCGGTGCCAGCAGTTATTTTCCTAAGAATGTTGCATCTGACTCGTGATGCGGGCGTGTCTTCAGCGAAACGCAGTCTGACGTCGCGTCTCCAGTCACAGCGCCGCCTGGTCGGACGTTTCCAGAGCTGGCTGTGTGGCTGGAGTGCCGATTCGCCACGCGTGCCTGTGGCCGTCGCGCCGTGACCAATCGCAGGCGCCCACAAACTGCGTAGCTGCGAGGGTTCCCGACGCAGCGGCCTGGGCGGCGGATAAATCTCGACGGGTCGTTCTCACCGGGGGCGAAAGCTTCACATCTAAAAGTAGCTTGAGGTGTCCACCGCGTGAGCGTTACAGAGCCGATCTGCTTACGACGTGTGCAAGCAGTGTGGCGGATCTTGTCGTGAGCTACATCTACATACAGGGGTCGGACAAAAATATGGGAACACCTAGAGAAATGCATGCTTCAAGATAAATACAGATGCCAGACAAGTCCGAAGGTTGCGCTACTGTATTCGACCACAAATGGCATCTGTGCAGTCACCTCAAAACGCTGCAAGCGTCAGGTATGATGACAACAGTGTTCTGCGTAGTTGTGAATGGATTATATCGAAACTAAGGGAATTAGAATGTGGGCAAATTGTTGACGCTCATATGTTGGGTGCTTGCGTAACCTAGGGAGTAGGAGTGTTTGCTGTTCCAAGAGACACCATATCTAAGATTTATATAACATGCAGTTTATGCCCTAAGAGTGAAACATGGTGAGGGTTCAGTGATGGTTTAGGCAGGCATATCATGGTATTCCATGAGCTTCATGTGTACTCTCGAAGGTTTTAATACTGTCAACGATGATGTTGTAAGAGGTGTTGCAGCGGTGTACCGTAGGTCTCTAGAAGAGCGTAGCGTTCCAAAGGATTGGAAAAGGGCACAGGTCATCCCCGTTTTCAAGAAGGGACGTCGAACAGATGTGCAGAACCATACACCTATATCTCTAACGTCGATCAGTTGTAGAATTTTGGAACACGTATTGTGTTCGAGTATAATGACTTTTCTGGAGACTAGAAATCTACTCTATAGGAATCAGCATGGGTTTCGAAAAAGACGGTCATGTGAAACTCAGCTCGCGCTATTCGTCCACGAGACTCAGAGGACCATAGACACGGGTTCACAGGTAGATGCCGTGTTTCTTGACTTCCGCAAGGCGTTCGATACAGTTCCCCACAGTCGTTTAATGAACAAAGTAAGAGCATATGGACTATCAGACCAATTGTGTGATTGGATTCAGGAGTTCCTAGATAACAGGACGCAACATGTCATTCTCAATGGAGAGAAGTCTTCCGAAGTAAGAGTGATTTCAGGTGTGCCGCAGGGGAGTGTCATAGGACCGCTGCTATTCACAATATACATAAATGACCTGGTGGATGGCATCAGAAGTTCACTGAGGCTTTTTGCAGATGATGCTCTGGTGTATCGAGAGTTTGTAACAATGGAAAATTGTACTGAAATGCAGGAGGATCTGCAGCGAATTGACGCATGGTGCAGGGAATGGCAATTGAATCTCAATGTAGACAAGTGTAATGTGCTGCGAATACACAGAAAGATAGATCCTTTATCATTTAGCTACAAAATAGCAGGTCAGCAACTGGAAGCAGTTAATACCATAAATTATCTGGGAGTACGCATTAGGAGTGATTTAAAATGGAATGAGCATATAATGTTGATCGTCGGTAAAGCAGATGCCAGACTGAGATTCATTGGAAGCATCCTAAGGAAATGCAATCCGAAAACAAAGGAAGTAGGTTACAGTACGCTTGTTCGCCCACTGCTTGAATACTGCTCAGCAGTGTGGGATCCGTACCAGATAGGGTTGATAGAAGATATAGAGAAGATCCAACGGAGAGCAGCGCGCTTCGTTACAGGATCATTTACTAATCGCGAAAGCGTTACGGAGATGATAGATAAACTCCAGTGGAAGACTCTGCAGGAGAGACGCTCAGTAGCTCGGTACGGGCTTTTGTTAAAGTTTCGAGAACATACCTTCACCGAAGAGTCAAGCAGTATATTGCTCCCTCCTACGTATATCTCGCGAAGAGACCATGAGGATAAAATCAAAGAGATTAGAGCTCACACAGAGGCATACTGACAATCCTTCTTCCCACGAACAATACGAGACTGGAACAGAAGGGAGAACCGATAGAGGTACTCAAGGTACCCTCCGCCACACACCGTCAGGTGGCTTGCGGGGTATGGATGTAGATGTAGATGTAGAAGACGTCGTGGTCTCCCAACCTTCATTGCTTACATATTCCGCCCTCACTATCATATTCCGCACATTCATTCGAACCCAAACTCGATAAGATAAAGTCAATGTTGTACGAATTCATGTAAACGATATCCAAATAACGAGTAAATCGCAAATGCGCTCCGAGATTGAAATACTCGAGGCTGGCGTACACACACACATTCAAGACACGACGGTCACAGGGGCTTTTAGTTCGGGAGACGCAAACCACACGCCGGTGGGCCGGTCCCTTCAGAGGACGACTCAGCCTATCTATGTCGGCCGGTGACCGCCCATAGAGCAGACAGCGTTTGCCCGAGTGAAAGGAAGAACGACCCTGTGTTTGGCTTAAAAGCAAATTCGGCTACATTGTGTGGCAGCGCCCAACCTACGCATTATTTACAAATATAGCACACAGTTCCAGAGATTTTCACAGGGAGACAGCAAACGCCAAACGCCGATGATACAGATTTCCGGATTGGTCGCCTTAAACGAAACGTCATTCTCCCGTTTTAGAAGAGCAATGCTGATTGGCAGACGATATTTCTGACACCTTGAGCTGAAGGAGTAATCGAAGAGACCGAGAGATATACCCCTTCCCATCTGGCGTGGAGAGGGGCCGTTCCAGTGTTTTTCTTGGAGCGAGAACACGTAACAAGAGCGTGCGCGCTCATACGTGTATTCAAAGAGTGAGGAACAAGTCTCTCCTCAGTACTTCACTTGGAGAGCACCTCTGTCGAGAGCAAATCGGAGTGCAACTCTATATTGAGTCCTTGTGATTAAGCATTGTTCACTGTGTTGGCCACCACACTTACTGTGCATTGTGAACTGACAGAGTTATAGTTAAACACCTGTGAGCGAATTTTTGAGTGGCATCACGGTGGACTGGTTATCTGACCGGTGTACCACTCCAATAGTTAGACCAGGGCCGAATAGGAGTCCTTGACTTCATCAAGGCGTAGGGAGAGTTTGATTGGCAAAGGTCAATCCAGATAGAATGAGAGTTTCTTATCTGTCAGCAGCGAGTGGCGCAGACAGCAGTCATCGCAGCTTACGGTATTATGCGCTACAGCTCTTGTGAGCCCCATATTTCCTCCACAACAGTACACTTCACTGCATTTCACATGCGACAGCGTCGACGGTACCTAGCAACATTCTAACGGATAATTATTCAAGTTGAGTAGGCGCGGCTCTCAGCCATTCTGCCAAGTCAATAACAATCTTAAACTTTGTATAGAAATTTCATTAGCGAATCCTATCCTTAAGAGGTAACTTCACATTGCGAAAAGAGCCCAGAAATAACTTGTTCAGTTTATAACTAAAAGTGCCATTGTGATTTCTCAACATTTTTGCAAAATAAATAATAATTTTCGTTAGTTTCATGGTTTTCTTACACTAACTAGCACTACTCCAGTACGCAAGTATCCCACTAGTTATGTAAGAAATTTTGTGAATTTTTGTGTCATTTCCTTACAGCGGATGACTCCAGAAGATATTTATTGCTGAAAGTTTTTCAGGCATTTCTCTTTAGAACGTTAGGAGCGTCTGTCTGACTTCTATAGTAGTGTGGGGGTGGAAATTGCATCTTGTAGGAGCCACAGGGTAAAGGGTACATCTCAGATTAATCCGTTGCGCAGAATGACAGAATAGCACCCACACGCTCACAATGTCACAGTTCTGGCTGATCAGGACCATAACAGTAAAGATTCCCTGGGCACGACCAAACTATTTCTGCTACAGCAAATCGATGTGCTCCAGCCGTGCATCATGTTGGCCGGGAATCGAACATGGGTCTCCTACTTAGAAGGCAGGTGTGTTAGCCATTAAGTCACTTTGGGACACTGGTTCAAATAACTGCACCGATTACCCTGGCATGCCTCCGTCCTCGATCCAAATTCTCACTGGTTACTACTTTAAATTCCCCCTTACACATATGCATAAAATCATATCTGTGTGAGACCATTAAAGTCTCTGAAATTGTTTGATTTGATTTGTGTAAGTACCTGCACTTGGGTTTCAGGTTGAATACGCAATTTACGTTCGATGCTGAGGTGCTATTCCAGAACATGAAGAGTCTCGGTAATTCTGTTCCTGGGCAAGTTAAAGTAGACTGGGATGACAGTGAGAATTTGGATGGACGAGGGGGGTGTGCCAGTCTAATCTGTGCAGTAGTGTGAATCGATGTGCCAAAGTGGCTTAGGGGCTGACGTACCTGTCTAGTAATCGGGAGACTCAGATTTGATTCCCGGCCTTGGTATAAATTGTCACTCGCTGCTTCAGTATACACTCCTGGAAATTGAAATAAGAACACCGTGAATTCATTGTCCCAGGAAGGGGAAACTTTATTGACACATTCCTGGGGTCAGATATATCACATGATCACACTGACAGAACCACATGCACATAGACACAGACAACAGAGCATGAACAATGTTGGCACTAGTACAGTGTATATCCACCTTTCGCAGCAATGCAGGCTGCTATTCTCCCATGGAGACGATCGTAGAGATGCTGGATGTAGTCCTGTGGAACGGCTTGCCATGCCATTTCCACCTGGCGCCTCAGTTGGACCAGCGTTCGTGCTGGACGTGCAGACCGCGTGAGACGACGCTTCATCCAGTCCCAAACATGCTCAATGGGGACAGATCCGGAGATCTTGCTGGCCAGGGTAGTTGACTTACACCTTCTAGAGCACGTTGGGTGGCACGGGATACATGCGGACGTGCATTGTCCTGTTGGAACAGCAAGTTCCCTTGCCGGTCTAGGAATGGTAGAACGATGGGTTCGATGACGGTTTGGATGTACCGTGCACTATTCAGTATCCCCTCGACGATCACCAGTGGTGTACGGCCAGTGTAGGAGATCGCTCCCCACACCATGATGCCGGGTGTTGGCCCTGTGTGCCTCGGTCGTATGCAGTCCTGATTGTGGCTCTCACCTGCACGGCGCCAAACACGCATACGACCATCATTGGCACCAAGGCAGAAGCGACTCTCATCGCTGAAGACGACACGTCTCCATTCGTCCCTCCATTCACGCCTGTCGCGACACCACTGGAGGCGGGCTGCACGATTTGGGGCGTGAGCGGAAGACGGCCTAACGGTGTGCGGGACCGTAGCCCAGCTTCATGGAGACGGTTGCGAATGGTCCTCGCCGATACCCCAGGAGCAACAGTGTCCCTAATTTGCTGGGAAGTGGCGGTGCGGTCCCCTACGGCACTGCGTAGGATCCTACGGTCTTGGCGTGCATCCGTGCGTCGCTGCGGTCCGGTCCCAGGTCGACGGGCACGTGCACCTTCCGCCGACCACTGGCGACAACATCGATGTACTGTGGAGACCTCACGCCCCACGTGTTGAGCAATTCGGCGGTACGTCCACCCGGCCTCCCGCATGCTCACTATACGCCCTCGCTCAAAGTCCGTCAACTGCACATACGGTTCACGTCCACGCTGTCGCGGCATGCTACCAGTGTTAAAGACTGCGATGGAGCTCCGTATGCCACGGCAAACTGGCTGACACTGACGGCGGCGGTGCACAAATGCTGCGCAGCTAGCGCCATTCGACGGCCAACACCGCGGTTCCTGGTGTGTCCGCTGTGCCGTGCGTGTGATCATTGCTTGTACAGCCCTCTCGCAGTGTCCGGAGCAAGTATGGTGGGTCTGACACACCGGTGTCAATGTGTTCTTTTTTCCATTTCCAGGAGTGTATATCCATAAAATAACTCACAACTCCGTGCCTCTGTTCACAACACTACAGTTAACTAGTGCTATAGAGTTGTGTGTCATGGATGTTATCGTGGGCTGAAGGTTTTATCCACTGGTATGTTATTAGCTGACAGTACAAATAAATCTTCAGTCCCCTGCTACCTATAAACGGCACAGTTTCATAACACGGAAGTTATAAGACCAGAACAACCAAATACGAAATTTTATTCACCACCAGTATGACATTTCCAAGCATTTTATTATAACAAATCTCACCAGTAATGGAGCGCATTGTGATAACCTCACTGCACTTGTACTCCGATACAGCATGTATCCATAGCATGTACGTTCAACACAAAACCAGTGAAATACGGGCTTCAACTACAAGCGATTTGAAGTACTAAGGCGTCTTCCACTTCTGCTCGTGACACAGAAAGCGATTCTGCATCTCATTCCTCACATTCCTCTCCACGAAGGAAAAATCTAATTTGTTTTCTTCAGTCTTCGACGCTTCACATTACTCTGATACGTGAAATTCCACGTTATAACGTCACAAAACTCTTTCTGCTTCTCGTCCACGAACGCTTTCACGTCTCGTGTGAGAATGGCTTAAGTGTGGGTGGATTCCGGCCGCGACCGCGACTGGAACGTCGCGCAAGACGGTGGATGCTACGGAGGAGGAGACAAAAGAACGCTCTACCGGCTGTCCTAGCCAATCACGGAACTGGGGTGGGGCTGCAGCATAAACACTGCCGGAATCATCCCAAACCGTGCATCAGACCAGGGCTTCCCAAGCGTTTCAGCTGGTGGACCCCTTCTTCAGTCGAAAATCCATGGTGGACCCCTAGTCAGTCAAGAGCACAGTAACTTAAAATTTCACGGCGAAACCTATGGGAACTGAAAGCTAAGACTTCCAATCCTAATTCATACAACCGGGAGAGTGCATTCCCACGTGAGAGCCACCTCACTTTTATTTGGAGAAGCAGGGAACGACGAAGGCTTCCCATATCTTCACACAGTATTGTGAAAAGTCTTGACTTCAATGGCCTCGATTTTGTGTAGTTAATGATTTGAATGGACTCGTCTAAAACTTTCTTGAAGGAAACAGGCATTTGTTTCGTAGCTAAAGCGTATCTGTGGACAGCACAATGACTACTGCTGCAATTCTTGGCGTTTTCTTTTATTTTCGTCATTGTTCCGACTGTAGGACCCGTCATAGCTTTTGCACCATCTACGCACACATCTATGCAATTTGACCACGAAACTTCGCTAGTCCTTGAAAAAAATCATCCGATAGACGGTATATTTCAACACCTGTTATGTTGGCAGGTAGTGGTCTGCACAATAAGAGGTCCTCCTCAAAACATCCAGAATATTCATAACGGACGAAAGCCAATAAAGTCGCTAATCCTGAAACATCAGTGGATTCATCTATCTGCAGAGAAAATGAATTGTGTTGGATGCGAGAAACAAGAGTGTCTTTCACATCATCTGACACGTCAACAGAGCGTCTCTTGACAGTATTGTTTGATAATGACACCGAAGATGCGAGCTTTACTGCCTTTTCGTCTAGCATGCAAGAAACAGTATCATTAACACACAGCTTTATGAGATTTTCTGCAATGGTATGAGCTTTGCCTGTTTTTGCCACTCGATAACTAACCAAGAAAGAAGCTTTTAATCAACTTTCATCAATTGTTTTTGCATGAGTTTTCATGCAATGCTGAGAAGCAGCTAGTTCAGCACTCTTCCTTTTGAAGAAAAGAATGTCTTTAGGCTGGAAATCCGGGTGAGCACCTTCAAAATGACGGCGCAATTTAACTGGAACCATTGAACTGTTCGGAAGGACTCGCGCACAAATTACATACTGAGCTTTACCATCCTTTGTCTCCACAAAGCCCATTTCTAAATAGCTTTGTACTTACCCTTCTTGGTTATTCCCCTTCCACAGGATATTGCAACCAATGGAGTACTTGCACCGTTTTCACATAATAAATCCGGCTGTGGAGTTTCTTGTGATTGTTCTTCCATTGGGCGTCCTCCATCCTCATTCATTTCAACTGGAAACTTCCCTTGTCGTGAAAGCGATGGAGACACTGCACCCTTCTTCAATGATCCTGAGTTCAGCTACCGATCCATGTTAGAAGTAATAAACTGGTAGTGCACTGTAGAGTTGTGGCGATTCGTGAATGAGTCGTTCATTTGAACGACTCTAAATAAAGAATCGTAAGAATCGAATCGTGATACTGACGAATCGTTGTTCAAAAGAATCGTAAGAACGATTGTGTGTTTCCGAGTCGTGACGACTCCAAGTTCCAACGATTCATCGAATCTTAGTACGCTATGCTTCGAAGGCAACTTCCGAATCATGCCGAGTCGTGCCGAATGATTACGGCCGCCAGATGGCAGTCAAGTGGAGGGCGCGTGTCAACTGTCAACAAAGGAAGCTCGAAACGAACAAACGAAGTTCCTGGGCCGTAATATTACGCGTGAAAACCAAGCTGACAATTGGCAGTGTCGTCTTCTCATGTAAATAGTTGTGCCAGTGGCAAGTTCTCAGACAAATTAAAAGCAAAATACCTATGCTTCGTATTTAGAGGAAATGAAAGTTAAGCTAAATTTGCCTTGTGGAAGGGCTGTCAGCTGCGTTATGAATTGCAAGAGTGATGTGGACTTGGAAAGACATCTTAGCACAGAAAAACATAGGATGATATGAGCCAAATCACGTCTGCCTCACTGCTAGATTTTGTTACTATAAAACAGACGTCCGTAGTTAGATACGTTCAAGCCACACAACCAAACTGGCATACCACGTAATTTTGCACCACCTTTCCACAAATCGACTCCTCTTTCCTGGCATACTGAAATAAAACAATAGATGCAATCAAATCTAACGTGACGTATAAATCGAGAATCACACTTGTAACGTCATTTGCATGTTTACTCATAAACTACTTATGGCATATATTATCATGGCACAGTTCGATTCTAACCCCATTGACAATTTCAGACATGTCCTGCCATCTGTGAGTAAGATGTAGAACTTTTTGCATTCCGTAAGAATTGTGCCATCGCAGACTAGAATGAATCGTGAACGAATCGTAGGAATCGATTCGCAATGTGAGATTGAATCGTAGGAATCGAATCGGGAAAAAGAATCGTGTTGCCCAACTCTAGTGCACTGACAAAGCAAGTTTAACATTTAATAATGCCTGGGGCCGCATACGTGCCAGCGAGCGCTGTGATTGGTCGACAAAGCTCGCTCCGCGCATGCGTAAAAGGTTTCAGCGCATCTAGCGCCGTGAGCCGGCGCACAAACGACCGCCGCATTGTTGCGAAACAGTCGATCAGAGAGGCAGCATTCTCCGGCACTAAACTGTGTATTAGAGATGGGCACACTGAAACACTTAACTGTTTCGAAACAAATGAAACAGTACAACGTAATGTTTCGATACGCTGTTTCGAAACAGTGAAACAGTTTGTGTTTTGTAATCTATTAAACCTACACATTATATCATCTTGAATGTCTACTGTATAAGTATGTCCATATAAACACAAATGAGGTGCGAGAGCGCTAATCATATCGCAGAAAGTATGAAACTATCACTTAGACGTCTTGGCAGTTTCGTATTTCCTGCAGCAAATGCGCTGCTTTCGTGTCGTGTGACTTTCATACTTTTCAATTGGCTGAGGACAGCCATAGCTGAAGACAGAAGAACCACCACAATCGGAACTGGGGGTGGAAGCAAACTGCAGAAACAATGGATATGCTACTAGGATTCCCGCATTCCGTTAGTATGGGTAATATACCCATCCTGCTAATTTCCATGCACACAAAGGGGATAATTGTGGATAATAGGCACAGTGACTATAGACTCACAAATAACGCCAAATAATTCGAATAAATAACAAAATATAACAGAAAAAATTTTGAATTTCTGCTATAAATTCACCATGCTTCCCAGCCCTCCCCGTTCACCATTATGCTATCAGTGATAGTGTTTATAAAGCAGATGTTACGCCATTTCCTAATAGGACTGTCAGCTAGAAACGAAGCTTTATTTTCGGATATCTTAAGCTTCATGCTATTGCTTGCCAAAAAGATTTCGACACTCTTGAAAGTGTTTCATAAAGTGTTATGTTTTGTTTCAGTACCTGTGCCGAGCCCGAATCTCGTCCGACACAGAGCGCCCATGTGGGCAATTGCTGACGGTCCGCCACATTTTAACGTCCTGCCCGGATTTTAACACACTGCGTCTTGATCTTGGCCTGCCCTGTAGTCTAGATGCCATTTTAGCGGATGACCCACGAGCAGCTTCTCGCGTTCTTCATTTTATCAACTTGACCAACCTCTCTAAGGACCTTTGATTATGCTGTTTTTTTTTTTAATCCTATGCCTGTCAGTCTGTCTTTTATCGTGTTTTCCCTTTTCGTTGCTGTTTTAAACTTGTTCCTGGCGGTGCATTCCTAACGTAGTCTGGGCGCTAATGACCATTGAAGTTTTGCGCCCTAAAACCACACAAAAAAAAACAGAGCGGAATGAAACATCACTGTTTCGATACAATTAGTCCGTTCCAAGCACAGGTGGACTGAAACAGCCTTATTTTGAAACAACGATACAGTTTCTGTGTCTGGCTCGAGATCGAATATGGTCCGGTTATCCGAGACAGGGGCGGAATGAAACACCACTGTTTCGAAACAGTGAACCACAGCCGTTCCGAAACACAGAAACAGTTCCACGTATCGATACACTGTATGGAAACATGGAAACAGTGGCCAAGCCTACTGTGTATGCGTTCTCACTTAGGAACCGCAAAGGCTGCTTGGGAATGCGACCTGAAGTAAAAGTGCACATGTTTTTCACACGAAAAAAAAAATACTGATGAATTTGACTTTCACATTTTTTATTCAATAATTTTACTCATTATTTTACACGATTTGGTGAAAGGTAGCCGCGGACGCCCTACAAAGGGCCGGCGGACCCCTAAGGGGTACGCGGACCACACGTTGGGAAGCCCTGCATTAGACGCTTCCAGAAAGTGCTCGAGCGGACGGTGGTGTTTGGACAGCGACCATCCACCGGCTGGCGATGCGGCAGCAGGTGTGTGTCTGCTGGCTGCTGTCTGCCGGAGCTGGAGCGGCTCCAGCAAGTGCAAACACGGCCGCTGTTTGCGCAGACCCTCTCAGCGACCACTCGGCATCTCTAGCCGGGCTCGCAGCACATCTCTCATCTCTCTGAAGGAACCAACAGCCACGATTCTTCTTGTTGTGCCTGTACTTTTAAGACCTCTATAGTTCCTACACATTGGCGAAACTGGGCAGAGTTCAGACGATCATCACGCTTATATGGTTTATGACCACTGTAACAGGTCTGGGTGGTCTTTGTTTATTGGCCCGCACACGACCGAAAAAGTCCTATAAACATTTTCTTTGGAAACCAGTACCTATTCCGATACAGGCTATTTTATTTCAGTCGGGAACGGTTGGTGCTGAGTGAAGCACGCTGTCTTCCTGTTGAAGTTGCGTCGACAAATATGATGTGTAACGATTATCGAGGGTTTAACGCTGGTGAGATGGAATTTCTTTATTATTTAAGTCTGGGCTATTTACACTACTGGCCATTAAAATTGCTACACCACGAAGATGACGTGCTAGGAACGCGAAATTTAACCGACAGGAAGAAGATGCTGTGATGTGCAAATGCTTAGCTTTTCAGAGCATTCAAACAAGGTTGGCGCCGGTGGCGACACCTACAACGTGCTGACACGAGTAAAGTTTCCAACCGATTTCTCATACACAAACGGCAGTTGACCGGAGTTGCCTGGTGAAGCGTTGTTGTGATGCCTCGTGTAAGTAAATGCGTAGAATCACGTATCCGACTTTGATAAGGGTCGGAATGTACCCTATCGGGATTGCGGTTTATCGTATCGCGACATTGCTGCTCACGTTGGTCGAGATCCAATGACTGTTAGCAGAATATAGAATCGGTGGGTTCAGGAGGGTAATACGGGACGCCGTGCTGGATCCCAACGGCCTCGTATCACTAGCAGTCGAGATGACAGGCATCTTATCCGCGTTGCTGTAACGGATGGTGCAGCCACGTCTCGATCCCTGAGTCAACAGATGGGGACGTTTGCAAGACAGCAACCATCTGCACGAACAGTTCGATGACGTTTGCAGCAGCATGGACTATCAGCTCGGAGACCATGGCTGCGGTTACCCTCGACGCTGCATCACAGACAGGAGCCCCTGCGATGGTGTACTAAACTGTGAAACTGGGTGCACGAATGACAAAACGTCATTTTTTCGGATGAATCCACGTTCTGTTTACAGCATCATGATGGTCGCATCCGTGTTTGGCGACATCGCGGCGAATGCACATTGGAAGCATGTATTCCTCACCGCCATACTGGGGTATCACCCGGCTTGATGGTATGGGGTGCCATTTGTTACACGTCTCGGTCACCTCTTGTTCGCACTGACGCCACTTTGAACTGTGGACGTTACATTTCAGATGTGTTACGACCCTTGGCTCTATTCTTCATTTGATCCCTGCGAAACCCTACATTTCAGCAGGATAATGCACGACCGCATGTTGCAGTTCCTGTACTGGCTTTTCTGGATAAGAAAATGTTCGACTGCTGCCCTGGCCAGCACATTCTCCAGATCTGTCACCAATAGAAAACGTCTGGTCAATGGTGGCCGAGCACCTGGCACGCCAGTCACTACTCTTGATTAACTGTGGTATCGTGTTGAAGCTTCATGGGCAGCTGTACCTGTACACGTCATCTGAGCTCTGTTTGACTCAATGTCCAGGCGTATCAAGGCCGTTATTACGGCCAGAGGTGGTTGTTCTGGGCACTGATTTCTCAGGATCTATGCACCCAAACTGCGTGAGAATGTAATCACATATCAGTTCTAGTATAATATATTTGACCAATGAATACGCGTTTATCATCTGCATTTCTTCTTGGTGTAGCAATTTTAATGGCCAGTACTGTACTTGTAATAATAAGGTTTTGACCGGTCACCAACTGTGAATACTCGAATGTGAAGACGATAGTTATAGACTGTCTAACCGGAAGTATGGCAACGGCCTTGCCGCAATGGATGGACCGGTTCCCGTGAGAGCACCGAAGTTAAGCGCTGTCGGGCGTGACCGGCACTTGGATGGGTTACCATCCAGGCCGCCATGCGCTGTTGCCATTTTTCGGGGTGCACTCAGCCTCGTGATACCTACTGAGGAGCTACTCGACCGAGTAGTAGCGGCTTCGGTCAAATAGAACCATCATAATGACCGGGAGAACGGTGTGCTGACCACACGCCCCTCCTATGCGCATCCTCACCTGAGAATGACACGGCGGTCGGATGGTCCCGATGGGCCGCTTGTGGCCTGAAGACGGAGTGCTGTGCTTTAACCGAAAGTATCCGGACACCCTCGTGTAATGCCGAATTAACCACTAGGTGTCACAAGAGGTGGACCCGCTGGTATAAAATAAGGTGGGCAGTATCGCATTGTCGATCGAAATGTGGTGACAGCAGAATGCGTCGGAGAGCTCAGTGACTTCGAACATGGACTGATCATTTGACGTCACTCGAGTAACGATCCTTCAGGGACAATTGAAGCCTTCTAAAGTTCCCCAAGTGGATTGCCGGTCATGCGACTGTGAAGTGGAACAATCACAGATAGACCAAGAACAGGGAGGCCTCTTATACTGAAGGGGAGGGATCGTCGAGCATTGGGGAGGCTAGTTGTAAACTCAGCGGAAGGAATTATTCGTGTGAGTTGCTGAGTGCTAGCAGTAGACCAGCTAATGCGGCTGGGGTACAGTGATTGAACAGCTCCTCAGAAGTCACGCATTTCTGTAGTCACAGCTAAGAGATGGTTGAGCTGGTAAAGAGCGATGCCATTGAACAGTGGACGGGTGGAAACGAATGGTTTTGAGTGATGAATCACGCTGTACCCTGTGGCGATCCTATGGAAGGGTTTTGGCATGGCGAATTCATGGAGAACATCACGTGCCCTCATGTGCAGTGCCAACAGTGAAGAATAGAGGATGTGATGTTGCTGTATGGAGATGTTTTTCGTAATCAGTATGTGATTCCCTCATTGCACTTAACAAGAAGCTATATGCGGAGGGATATGAACACATTTTACAGCGTTGTGTACTGCATATACAGGGTGAAAAGTACTTAACCCGACAAACTCTGGGAGGTTCTAGGGGACATCAAAACAAATATTTTTCCCTAATGTCATTCTTTCCTATGAGGAATATTTCTCTGGTGGCAAATTAATTAAAACAACAAACACTTTTCCATTTTTTCTGACCAAGTGGCAACACATTAACACAACCCAATTTCAACTACAACAGATTTTCAAAAATACCTCCATTGACACGTAAACAAAGGTTAACCCATCGGATCATGTTCTGTCTGACACGGGCAAAAACCCCAGGAGTATCCTGAATTGTTCCTGCTGCTCCTGCTACTATCTGGGCAACCAGATCCTCTTCTGATGCAACAGGAGTTGCATAAACAAGGTTGCGCATCTCTCCCCACACAAAAAAGTCCAGAGGGGACATATCTGGGGATCGAGCATGCCATGGTACAGGGCCACCTCTGCCAATCCACGTTTCTGGGAACCGTCGGTCCAGGAATCGACGCACACGACGACTGAAATGTGCCGGCGCCCCGTCATGTTGGAATCACATGCGTTGTCTTGTAGGGAGCGGGACGTCTTCCAGCTATTCTGGCACTACTCTGGCGAGAAAATTGTAATAGCACCTGCCATTTAATAGCCTAGGTAGCAGATACGGCCCAATTAAACAGTCCGCAACAACACCGACCCGCACATTAAATAAGAACCGCACAGCGCTAGTAATTGTGGCATGTGGGTTATCTTCACTCCAAACATGCGAATTGTGCATGTTGAAGACTCCATCACGCCCGAACGTTGTTTCATCGGTAAATAACACATCGGATGGTAATGTAAGATACATTTCACACTGTTACAGGTACCACCGCGAAATGGCCGCGCGGGATTAGCCGAGCGGTCTAGGGCGCTGCAGTCATGGACTGTGCGGCTGGTCCCGGCGGAGGTTCGAGTCCTCCTACGGGCATGGGTGTGTGTGTTTGTCCTTAGGATAATTTAGGTAAAGTAGTGTGTAAGCTTAGGGACTGATGACCTTAGCAGTTAAGTCCCATAAGATTTCACAAACACCACCGCGAAAACTGTGCTCTGGGTGAATAATCAACTGGTTCCAGGTTGTGGACACACTGTAAGTGAAATGGACGTAGAAATTGCCCTCGAAGGACTGTTCCTACATTCGTCTGATTCGTCCCCATGTTACGTGCAATTGCCCGAGTGCTGATTGAAGGATCCCGCCCCACATGCTGCAAGACAGCTTCCTCAGATCTGCAGCGTTCTTACGGTGCGTCGGCGTCCCTGTCAGGTAATCTGCTAAATTACCCGGTCTCACGGAGATGTTGGTACACAGCAGCAAATGATGTATGATGCGGGATACGGCGAATAGGATATTGTTGTTGATAAACCCGCTGTGCAGCTCGTCCGTTGCGGTGCGCTACGTAGTATGCACCAACCATATCAGTGTACTGACTTCAGGTGTATCGCTCCACTAGTAAACACAGACAATGCACTACTACGCTGGTGGACAGCAGTTGCCTACAACTGAAGGGCTTAATATGCCGTCTAACAACTGAAGATCGTAATACGGCCTCTGACAACTGAAGAGCGTAATATGGCCTCCACCGGTTTACCGGTTTAAATAATCCTCATAGGAAAAAATGAGATTAGGGAAAAATATTTGTTTTTATGTCACCATAACCTCCCAGAGTTTGTCGGTTTAAATACTTTTCACCCTGTAGTAAAAGAACAACCAGAGACAATAATTTATTATATCAACATGACAATGCACCCTGTCATGAAGCGGTATATGGCTGCCACTGTTTTGTGGACAATAACATCCTTGAAATAGACAAGCCTTCCCACAGTGACGCTCTGAACCTAATGGAACACCATTGGGATGACCTAGAACGTCGACTTCCCTCCAGAGACCAGCGTCCAACATCTCTGGTCCAATATCTCTGATTTCGGTTTTGGAGGAAAAATGGCTGCCATTGCTCAACAGACATTCATACAACTCGTTGAAAGTGTCCCCAGCAGAGTTCAAGGTGTCATAGAGGAAAGTCAGCTCAAATATGTACCATTCTTCGATGGTGCCCCGCATCAAGTGCGTGAGAAGGGATCGTCGGAGAAATGCGCTGCGGTTCGTGTCAGCATATACCGCAGATAACTCTGAATGATTTCACTGAGACCTTCCCCCTGCAGAAAAGTGCTCCTCTTGAAAGACGAACACCTTGAGATGTTGACTGCAGAGCTTGATAATAGGTTGGACGATCCTGCCCTCACATTTCTGCCTATAGCCTGTGACGTCGAGTGATTCTCTTCAGTCGTCGTTGGTCCCATTCTTGTAGGATCTTTTTCCGGCCGCACTTTGTTGGAGATATGATGTTTTACGGATCCCTGATTTTCACGGTACACACGCGAAAAGGTCGTACGGGAAAATCCCCACTTCATCGTTACCTCGGAGATGCTGTGTGCCGCCGGCCGGGGTGACCGAGCGGTTCTAGGCGCTACAGTCTGGAACCGCACGACTGCTACGGTCGCAGGTTCGAATCCTGCCTCGGGCATGGATGTGTGTGATGTCCTTAGGTTAGTTAGGTTTAAGTAGTTCTAAGTCCTATGGGACTGATGACCTCAGATGTTAAGTCCCATAGTGCTCAGAGCCATTTGAACCATTTTTTTGCTGTGTGCCACCGCTCGTGCATAGACTACAACATCACGTTCAAACTCACTGAAATCTTGATAACCTGCCACTGCAGCAGCAGTAACCGATCTGGCAACTACGCCAGACTCCTATTGTCTTGTATAGGCGGTGCCGACCGCAGCGCCGTATTCTGCAAATTTGGAAATTTGTGGTAAGGGCTTATGGGACCAAACTGCTGAGGTCACCGTTCCCTAAGCTTACACCCTACTTAATCTAACTCAAACTAACTTATGCTAAGGACAACACACACACCCATGCCCGAGGGAGGACTCGAACCTCCGACGGGAGGAAGACACGCGAGCCGTGACAAGACACCACAGACCGCGCGGCTACCCCGCGCGGCGTATTATGCCTGTTTATGTGTCTCTGTATTTGAATACGAATGCCTATGCCAGTTTCTTTGGCGCCTCAGTTTATTTCTGTCATGTGTTTCACGTAGCTTAATAATTGTGCTTGTAAATTCTAAAGCTCGTTCTGATGCCTGACGAGCGTTATGTCTGCCATTAGTAAGTGGTCTCTTATTACTGCTGTGTGTAATTATTCCGTCACATCATGCCGGTAGCCACGTCCGCTGGTTCTGGGCGTGATGACTTAGGTCTGTTATTACTGTAATTCTTGAGACAACGTGCAGCCTCACAGATCTGAAAAATTTAATTCTTTAAGTGGCTCGGAAATTAATTCATTTAATAGAAAGCTGTAAAAGCTTTTAACTGGTTTTTAGCTTTATGAGTGTCTTGCAATTTTACTTTTGTCACTAGTAAATTTTCTCACTGTAAGAGCCCTTTGGCTCGTAGCTGCAGTAATTTTCTGTGGTTTAAAGTTAACTGAGCGTTTAAAAGATTAAATGAGAAGTGGCGATAGAGTTTTCTTCTGTAATACTTGCTTGTTTAACTAGAACGTGGGCGTTATTAATTAAAGATTTGGTTAAGATCCTGTTTATCGTATGCGAAATTTTAAGTGTAATAAATGCGTTTTAGAGTATTGTGTGTTTATCAGCTAATCTAGCCCCTCACCACTCCAACTCCTGGCTATCGCATCATTTGAGAATAGCCGATGAACGTAGCGGTAGCCATTCTCGCAGTTTGGTAGCTCTGCGAGATATACGAGGTGCATTCAAGTTCTAAGGCCTCCGATTTTTTTTTCTAATTAACTACTCACCCGAAATCGATGGAACTGCCGTTACTTCTCGACGTAATCGCCCTGCAGACGTACACATTTTTCACAACGCTGACGCCATTATTCCATGGCAGCGGCGAAGGCTTCTTTAGGAGTCTGTTTTGACCACTGGAAAATCGCTGAGGCAATAGCAGCACAGCTGGTGAATGTGCGGCCACGGAGAGTGTCTTTCATTGTTGGAAAAAGCCAAAAGTCACTAGGAGCCAGCTCAGGTGAGTAGGGAGCATGAGGAATCACTTCAAAGTTGTTATCACGAAGAAACTGTTGCGTAACATTAGCTCGATGTGCGGGTGCGTTGTCTTGATGAAACGGCACACGCGCAGCCCTTCCCGGACGTTTTTGTTGCAGTGCAGGAAGGAATTTGTTCTTCAATACATTTTCGTAGGATACACCTGTTACCGTAGTGCCCTTTGGAACGCAATGGGTAAGGATTACGCCCTCGCTGTCCCAGAACATGGACACCATCATTTTTTCAGCACTGGCGGTTACCCGAAATTTTTTTGGTGGCGGTGAATGTGTGTGCTTCCATTGAGCTGACTGGCGCTTTGTTTCTGGATTGAAAAATGGCATCCACGTCTCATCCACTGTCACAACCGACGAAAAGGAAGTCCCATTCGTGCTGTCGTTGCGCGTCAACATTGCTAGGCAACATGCCACACGGGCAGCCGTGTGGTCGTCCGTCAGCATTCGTGGCACCCACCTGGATGACACTTTTCGCATTTTCAGGTCGTCATGCAGGATTGTGTGCACAGTACCCACAGAAATGCCAACTCTGGAGGCGATCTATTCAACAGTCATTCGGCGATCCCCCAAAACAATTCTCTCCACTTTCTCGATCGTGCTGAATGAATTTCAATTGGTTTCACACCACGCAAATTCAGAAAACGAATGATTGCACGCTGCTCAAGTAAGGAAGACGTCGCCATTTTAAGTATTTAAAACAGTTCTCATTCTCGCCGCTGGCGGTAAAATTCGATCTGCCATACGGTGCTGCCATCTCTGGGACGTATTGACAATGAGCGCGGCCTCAGTTTAAAAGAATGCGCATGTTTCTATCTCTTTCCAGTCTGGAGAAAAAAAATCGGAGGCCTTAGAACTTGAATGCACCTCGTAATTATCTGTGAGTGGTTACAGTTCGATGTGATGTTCCTGAGGAAGCTTCTGATCTCTCTTCTGAATGCTTGACATTTGCCACACTTGGCCCTTCGCCAGGTAGCAATCCCTCAGGTAAGGGACGTCCTTCCTCGTACTTCTCTTCTGTCCGCTTACAAACCACCGTCTCCACATCTTACTCGATACAACCAGTACGTAAGGGACCTTCTTCTTCGACATCTTGGCGAAATACAGAGCTTCTTTTCCGAAACTGAAATATTTATAACTTTTGGGAAACGAAAGCAATACCGACGATTATGTCAGTATGTAATTAGTGCTGGCAGGTATAAATATAGACCCCTCTGTCTGTAGCGTAGCTTCCTTTCATGCTTACTGATTGCAACAGAAACAATCCATCGCCATGGGAGCAACAAGAAAGAAACGACGTAAAGAGAATGCGAATGTACGCTAATCATTTCTTTTTGATAATTGCATTTGTGCTTACTTTAATTACTACAACCGCATGCCTAAAAGATAATAAGGAAAGAAGAAATGGGTATGTGAATGTTTGAAAAGAAGAACGACATACTCCATATTAATTTACTCTCTAAAATCCGATATCCCTTGCGGCGAAACATTAGTTAATAGCGGGACAATGTTCAAAACATGACTGAAAATACGTTCACTAAATAGAGATAAGAACATCTATGTTTTACATGTCATCTAAAGTCGATGTACAGTTTTAAAATATTAGAAATAAGGAAATGAAGTAATACAGAATGCTATGCTTGTAACGTACGTTGTTGTTCCACATTGTTTAGCTCTGGTATTTACAAGGTCACAGAGAAAGCATCCTAGGTTCTGGAGGGAAAAGCCGTAATCGTAATGGTCTGCACTACAACAGAAACAAGAAGCACAAGTTAAGGAAAAATAATGTAATGTGTGTTCCAACTCACAAGCGACATTGAAGCAGATACTTCCTGTGACTTAGTATGGACAGAGGTTATATTCGACAACCGGAATAAATTAATAACTGGCTCCTTTTACCGACCCCCGGTCTCAGATGAATCAGTTACTGAATAGTACAAAGAAAATTTGACTCATCACAAATAGGTGCCCTACGCATACAATTATAGTTGGCAGTGACTTCAATCTACCTTCTGCATGTTGACAAAAATACATTTTCAGACCCTATTGCAGATAGAAAACAACTTCCGTAATTGTTCTAAATGCTTTTTTTTAAATTTTTTGTACAATTAGTTCTCGAGGCTATTCAAATTGTAAATGGTTACGAAAACACACTTGATCTCTTAGCCACAAATAATCCTGAGCATCACGACGGATACAGGGATTACAGTCGTAGCGAGGCTCAATTCCGTAACAAAGAAATTCACCAAACTTCCTGACTGATTAAAACTGTGTGCCGGACCGAACTCGGGACCTTTGCCTCTCCGCTGCAGCGTGAAAATCTCATTCTGGAAATTCACCAAAACTAAAGGCGTACAGGGCTATTACAAATGATTGAAGCGATTTCATAAATTCACTGTAGCTCCATTCATTGACATATGGTCACGACACACTACAGATACGTAGAAAAACTCAAAGTTTTGTTCGGCTGAAGCCGCACGTCAGGTTTCTGCCGCCAGAGCGCTCGAGAGCGCAGTGAGACAAAATGGGGACAGGAGCCGAGAAAGCGTATGTCGTACTTGAAATGCACTCACATCAGTCAGTCATAACAGTGCAACGACACTTCAGGACGAAGTTCAACAAAGATCCACCAACTGCTAACTCCATTCGGCGACGGTATGCGCAGTTTAAAGCTTCTGGATGCCTCTGTAAGGGGAAATCAACGGGTCGGCCTGCAGTGAGCGAAGAAACGGTTGAACGCGTGCGGGCAAGTTGCACGCGTAGCCCGCGGAAGTCAATGAATAAAGCAAGAGGGAGCTAAACGTACCACAGCCGACGGTTTGGAAAATCTTACGGAAAAGGCTAAAGCAGAAGCCTTGCCGTTTATAATTGCTACAAGCCCTGACACCCGATGACAAAGTCAAACGCTTTGAATTTTCGGCGCGGTTGCAACAGCTCATGGAAGAGGATGCGTTCAGTGCGAAACTTGTTTTCAGTGATGAAGCAACATTTTTTCTTAATGGTGAAGTGAACAGACACAATGTGCGAATCTGGGCGGTAGAGAATCCTCACGCATTCGTGCAGCAAATTCACAATTCACCAAAAGTTAACGTGTTTTGTGCAATCTCACGGTTTAAAGTTTACGGCCCCTTTTTCTTCTGCGAAAAAAACGTTACAGGGCACGTGTATCTGGACATGCCGGAAAATTGGCTCATGCCACAACTGGAGACCGACAGCGCCGACTTCATCTTTCAACAGGATGGTGCTGCACCGCACTTCCATCATAATGTTCGGCATTTCTTAAACAGGAGATTGGAAAACCGATGGATCGGTCGTGGTGGAGATCATGATCAGCAATTCATGTCATGGCCTCCACGCTCTCCCGACTTAACCCCATGCGATTTCTTTCTGTGGGGTTATGTGAAAGATTCAGTGTTTAAACCTCCTCTACCAAGAAACGTGCCAGAACTGCGAGCTCGCTTCAACGATGCTTTCGAACTCATTGATGGGGACATGCTGCGCCGAGTGTGGGAGGAACTTGATTATCGGCTTGATGTCTGCCGAATCACTAAAGGGGCACATATCGAACATTTGTGAATGCCTAAAAAAAACTTTTTGAGTTTTTGTATATGTGTGCAAAGCATTGTAAAAATATCTCAAATAATAAAGTTATTGTAGAGCTGTGAAATCGCTTCAATCATTTGTAATAACCCTGTAATATATCTATTTATAAAAGCAGCTAAAAATACGTTTGACGTCTTTCTAAGACACAGTCTCCAATCCTTCCAAACTATGTAAGTTAACACCATATGTGGCTTACGTTCAAAGATATAGTATTAACAGCACTCGAGAGATCCATACCAAATAAATTGATAAGAGACGGAACTGATCCCCCGTGGTACACAAAACACGACAGAAAGCTGCTGCAGGAGTACCGAAAAAGGCACGTATAATTTAGACGAACGCAAAATCTCCAAGATTGGCGAAGTTTTACTGAGGCTCGAAATTTGGTGCGGATTTCAATGCGAGATGCTGTTAATAGTTTCCACAGCGAAATTCTCTCTAGAAATGTGACGGAAAATCCAAAGAGATTCTGGTCCTATGTTAAGTAAACCAGCGGAAAGGCTTAGTAAGTACCTTTACTGCGCGACAGCGACGATAATGTTACCGATGACAGTGCCGCTATAGTGGAGTTAGTAAATGCGGTTGAAGAGGAGGAGGAAGAGGAGGAGGAGGAGGGGGAGACAAGGTTCAAAATGGTTCAAATGCCTCTGAGCACTATGGGACTTAACATCTGAGGTCATATGTCCCCTAGAACTTAGACCTAGTTAAACCTAACTAACCTAAGGACATCACACACATCCACACCCGAGGCAGGATTCGAACCAGCGACCGTAGCGGTCACGCGGTTCCAGACTGTAGCGCCTAGAACCGCACGGCCACTCCGGCCGGTGGGGAGACAAGGGACCCAACTCTTCGGAGCAGGTAAAATCGTGGCAAATGCCCGGCGTGGAAAATGCCCACACACCTCTTTTCCTCGGCGACTGCGACCATAAACAAGTATAGGTACACTTACGCAGTATTATCGTGATGTCTGAAGGGGACGACTAATTTTCTGTGCTGTGTGTTTACTTTACCACAGATATTAAAAAACCACATGATCTGAAGGGATTGAAGCAATGAGACAAATAAGAACGAATGACATGTTCATCTGCAGGTGTTGGATTTTACAGGGTGTTAACTTAAGTTCACTGATTGCTAGAGGAGACTGCGAGGAGCGGAGGACGAAAATACGGCCTCCACATAAACCGCCTGTAAAGACATTGCTTTCCCCGAAAGTCGATAATATTTTTTTTCTTTTGTGCATTACCTTGTCATAGTACGTATGTATCATTTATTTCAACTATTCTTTATTTGTTAATACGCCACATTGTTTCTTCATTCATTTTGCTACTGATTTATATTTTATATTGTACGAATATGAATGTTCTGGTTCTATATGCTTTGTAAATCTTTGGTTAGGCTCGGAGAAGTATTGTGTCAGAGAGAGAGCGCGAACGACTATCGATAGAGAGCGTGCGAGTTGTTGTGGTATCGTGGTCGGTTCGCGGGTGTAAAACGTTGCAAATTTCGGCGTGAAAGACGGTGATACGCGGAGAAACAATTAATTACAGTGCGTCTGCTGTGTTAATAGGAGATAGTGAATTATTAAGTGGACTGCAAAACCTGAAAAGTATATCGAGTGTTTGAGGTGACCATTTTACAAACTGTGTGAACTTGTGACAGTTAGCCATGAACCAGACACCATTGTCGTGTGAAGACACCAACTGTTAGAATTGCGTGAACGTGGACCAAACCAAAATGTTAAGTAAAAGAACAGTGCTGTTATTTGATCAAGAAACATTTATTATATTGTCCAAACTGTCTTAAAGACGACGACGTAATTGAACTGATGTTTAACGGACTGTTATAGTGAAAACCACATGTGACTGTTTTCCTGTGGCAACACGGTGAAAGAACTGTACGGAGTATTGGCATTAACCGGATATATATCTTAAATGCTAAAGACGTTGCATAATTCCGACCTACCCGTACCGCGTTATCAATACACTTTAAATAATAAAACACCGCGCGCGTAACAACAACGCGCATAGTGAAACTATTATTATCGCGCCAGTGCTGCCAGCTGATTTGACTACAGCGGAGACGTGGACCACCGCCGTAACTGGAATATTAATGAAACAGGAGGATCCATCATTATCTTCACGCCACGAACCAGGATTCACTACACACATCGTCCGCGCGGACCACCGCTGACGTCATCGCACTGCCTGCACCAACAGTTAAGACATTAAAAGAAAATTATTACGCTCTCTCTCATTTCAAAATTAAAGACAATTGCAGTTAAATTAACTATTTTAAAAATACTGTCACAACATCTCAATTTTGTTTAGTTCCAATAAATATTCTTTCCATTATTTCGTCTTGTTGACAGTGTTGAAAACCCGCCAAAGTTCAATTAATAATTTTCTTTCAAAATTCTTCTCAGACATTTTGCTGCTCATTATAATTTTATTTTAATGTTTGTTTGTAACTTCTTATGGAGGGAGTATATATTTTATTTTTTGTGTAGTAAAATTAGCTACCATAAAATTACGTATATTACCAGCTGATGCTGTCCGCCATTACTGCTTGAAAACTGCACCTATTTTCTCATTTGCTGTCAGCTTCAAAACAAAATTACATATTTCGTGGGCATCTAGCAGATGCGCGATGTCTATGTAGGCCCCTACAATAATTTGTTTTTACTTTTGCAGGTTTACTGGAATTATATTGACTTTAAATGTTCATTTGACCTCCCGTTAAAGTGATTTATCGCTTCTATATAATAATTGTACTGAATTACCTAAAATGTATTTTGTTCCTTTTTCGTCCATGACTAACAATGGTAATCAGATTCCTTGTATAGGTCATGTTTTATTACTTAAAAGGATTTTTTTTTTTTTTTTTTAGAAGTAGACAACCAGTTTCTTAACACGCCATAGGGTGCGTGTGCGGAAACAAGCGACGCTGCTTCCTGCAGTGAAACCATCTTAGCCTGTGCATCAGGCTTCCGTCGAAAGGAGAAACAGCGCACGAAGGTAAAAATTGCTGACATGTTCTTCGTAATCATCTTATGTTGTTCATAATCATCTTATGTGCTGACGTGTTTAATAAAGATTGTAATTCGAACAATTACGTAAACTCATCGAGACACGAAAACAGTACGAAATAGAGTGAAATACGAATGTGCAATATTGCCAGACCGTTGATGCTAAACTCTGTGTCATGGTCGAAGTTTGCAAAATTGGTGATTTACCTATTGGTGGTCCCAGCAATGATCAGGTATAAACTGCTTCTTACTGCTCACTCCACAATTAACGTAACACAGAATTCCCATCAGCTTCTGTAGTACGCATCAAAACAGCATAAATGTTGATAAAAAAAAGTATCAACGTTCCATGACATCGCTTTGTCGACGAATACGGCGTGCCCATAATGTCGAATCATTTCGTAATCACCTTTAATGTTAACAAAGACACGCGTGAAATTGAATGAGACTTGAAACTGTTTACTATTCCTAAAAATCATCTTCCACGGTAAGAAAAGAAAATTTTAAAACTATTCGAGAACTGACAGAACACAAACATCTGAGAAATGGTAATTGTGAATATTTTGGTTTCCTTTTCAAACGCACTTATATTTACGTGGATAAAATGTAATATTACGTATCATAAACATAAAATGTATTTACATGGTTTCAAGAATCATAACACTACGTGCACACTTTACTTGATACCCCAAAAGTACGAACTGAATGAACAATAAAAGGCATTAGTCCAAACTCAGCTACAGAAATAGCCATTGTTATTTCCTCAGTTCGATTTTTAGGTGTATCAAACGTAATATTATGTATTGTCCACAGAAAATGTATATGCACGGTTTGAAGTATCATACTGGGCAATGTAAAAAAAGGAATATTCCGAACAATAAGTGCACACTTTGATATCACCAAACCATGAACTGAATAAAGAACTAAATGAACATTGAAAGGCATTAGTCCAAGCTCAGCTACAATAACAGCCATTGTTCTTGCCTCAGTTTGTTCAGAAATGGTTCAAAAGGCACTGAGCACTATGGGACTTAACTTCTGAGGTCATCAGTCCCCTAGAACTTAGAACTACTTAAACCTAACTAACCTAAGGACATCACACACATCCATGCGTGAGGCAGGATTCGAACCTGCGACCTTAGCGGTCGCGCGATTCCAGACTGTAGCGCCTAGAACGGCTCGGCCACTCTGAACGGCTCAAAAATATTACTCCTTCTCACTCCCCCTTGGTGTCGTTATAAGATAAGCCTACAACAATGATTAAAAATTATTCACAATGATAACAAGAAGCCTTGTTTCTTTTGGTTGTTATGTGGAATTATGTGGAGTAAATTCACGGACGTCCTGTAGAAACCTCTTCAAAGGACTGGGTATAACTACTGCCTGTCAGTATATTTAGTCCTTAATGAAATTTGTTCTAAATAATATATCTCTTTTTCCAACAAACAGCTCAGTTCATACATACAATACCAGGAACAAAATTGATCTGCACAAGGACTTAAAAGCACTTACTTTAGTTCAAAAATGGGTCAACTACTCAGGAACACTCATCTTCAATAAGTAGCCAGCAAACATAAAACATGTAGTGACAAATAAAGATCAGTTTAAAAGGAGCCTGAAAGACTTACAAGTGGCCAACTCCTTCTACTCCATTGACGCATTTTTAATAGAAACAAATGATGTATTGTATACAGGGTGTTACAAAAAGGTACGGCCAAACTTTCAGGAAACGTTCCTCACACACAAATAAATAAACGATGTTATGTGGACATGTGTCCGGAAACGCTTAATTTCCATGTTAGAGGTCATTTTAGTTTCGTCAGTATGTACTGTACTTCCTCGATTCACCGCCAATTGGCCCAATTGAAGGAAGGTAATGTTGACTTCGGTGCTTGCGTTGACATGCGAGTCATTGCTCTACAGTACTAGCATCAAGCACATCAGTACGTAGCATCAACAGGTTAGTGTTCATCACGAATGTGGTTTTCCAGTCAGTGCAATGTTTACAAATGCGGAGTTGGCAGATGCCCATTTGATGTATGGATTAGCACGGGGCAATAGCCGTGGCGCGGTACGTTTGTATCGAGACAGATTTCTAGAACGAAGGTGTCCCGACAGGAACACGTTCGAAGCAATTGATAGGCGTCTTAGGGAGCACGGAACATTCCAGCCTACGACTCGCGACTGGGGAAGACCTAGAACGACGAGGACACCTGCAATGGACGAGGCAATTCTTCATGCAGTTGACGATAACCCTAATGTCAGCGTCAGAGAAGTTGCTGCCGTACAAGATAACGTTGAACACGTCACTGTATGGAGAGTGCTACGGGAGAACTAGTTGTTTCCGTACCATGTACAGCGTGTGCAGGCACTATCAGCAGCTGATTGGCCTCCACGGGTACACTTCTGCGAATGGTTCATCCAACAATGTGTTAATCCTCATTTCAGTACAAATGTTCTCTTTACGGATGAGACTTCATTCCAACGTGATCAAATTGTAAATGTTCACAATCAACATAAGTGGGCTGACAAGAATCCGCACGCAATTGTGCAATCACGTCATCAACACAGATTTTCTGTGAACGTTTGGGCAGGCATTGTTGGTGATGTCTCGATTGGACCCCATGTTCTTCCACCTACGCTCAATGGAGCACGTAATCATGATTTCATACGGGATACTCTACCTGTGCTGCTACAACATGTGCCTTTACAAGTACGGCACAACATGTGGTTCATGCACGATGGAGCTCCTGCACATTTCAGTCGAAGTGTTCGTACGCTTCTCAACAACAGATTCGGTGACCGATGGATTGGTAGAGGCGAACCAATTCCATGGCCTCCACGCTCTCCTGACCTCAACCCTCTTGACTTTCATATATGGGGGCATTTGAAAGCTCTTGTCTACGCAACCCCGGTACCAAATGTAGAGACTCTTCGTGCTCGTATTGTGGACGGCTGTGATACAATACGCCATTCTCCAGGGCTGCATCAGCGCATCAGGGATTCCATGCGACGGAGGGTGGATGCATGTATCCTCGCTAACGGAGGACATTTTGAACATTTCCTGTAACAAAGTGTTTGAAGTCACGCTGGTACGTTCTGTTGCTGTGTGCTTTCATTCCATGATTAATGTGATTTGAAGAGAAGTAATAAAATGAGCTCTAACATGGAAAGTAAGCGTTTCTGGACACATGTCCACATAACATATTTTCTTTCTTTGTGTGTGAGGAATGTTTCCTGAAAGTTTGACCGTACCTTTTTGTAACACCCTGTATAATCTATCTGATACCTTCTAGTATCTGCAGAGTTCTTCCATGTGTACAACCTTCTTTCATGATTCTTGCACCAAGTGTTAGCTATGATTAAGTTATGCTCTGTCAAAATTCTACCAGGCGGTTTCCTCTTTCATTTCTTAGGCCCAGTGCATTCTCACTTACTATGTTTCCTTCTCTCCCTTTTCCTACTATCGAATTCCAGTCAGCCATGACTATTAAATTTTCGTCTCCCTTCACTACCTCAATATCTTTTATCTCTTCATACATTTCATCAGTTTCTTCGTCATCTGCAAAGCTAGTTGACATATAAACTTGTACTACTGTGGTAGGCGTGGGCTTCGTGTCTATCTTGGCCGCAATAATGCGTTCACTATGCTGTTTGTAGTAGCTTACCCGCACTCCTGTTTTTTTATTCATTATAAAACCTACTCCTGCATTACCCCCATTTGATTTTGTATTTATAACCCTGTATTCACTTTACCAAAAGTCTTGTTCCTCCTGCCACCGAACTTCACTAATTCCCACAATATCTAACTTTAACCTATCCATTTCCCTTTTTACATTTTCTAATCTACCTGCCCGATTAAGGGATCTGACATTCCACGCTCCGATCCGTAGAACGCCAGTTTTCTTTCACCTGATAACGACGTCCTCTTGAGTAGTCCCCACCCAGAGATCCGAATGGGGGACTATTTCACCTCCGGAATATTTTACCCAAGAGGACGCCATCATCATTTAACCATACAGCAAACCTGCATGCCCTCTGGAAAAATTACAGCTGTAGTTTCCCCTTGCTTTCAACCGTTCGCAGTGCCAGCACAGCAATCCGTTTTGGTTAGTGTTACAAAGCCAGATTTTTGCTGCCCCTCTTCAGGAACCACACGTTTGTCTGGCCTGTCAACAGATACCCCTCCGTTGTGGTTACACCTACGGTATGGCTATCTGTATCGTTGAGGCACGCAAGCCTCCCCACCAACGGCAAGGAGCATGGTTCATGGTGTCGTTATAAGATATGCCCACAAAACGATTCGTTTAAATGATTAAAAATTACTCAGAATGATAACAAGAAGTCTGGTTTCTTTTGGTCAGAAATGAAGGTCGATATTTTGTCTCTACTAGTGATACGATGTTTCCAACACGTCGTTATCGATACAGAAACGTAAATTTTTAAAGTCTGAACCTCAATATTTTGCGAGCATATCCTTAGAATGAAATGCAAAGTAGTAACACAGCAGACAACAATGGTTATCTCACACAGTACACTCAGTTAAGTACCGCTGACTGCAAACAGATGATAAATGATTACCGGCCGGAGCCTTACGACTTGTACCAGTTCAGATCAAGGGACCCGACGGGTCAGCTTACAGTTAAACACGCACAGCGTGGTGTACTTTGCAGAAGCGGATAACGGCGAGAGGAGGAAGTCTCGGAGAAGCGGTGCGGTCTGGCTCAGCACTGGACTGGCTGTGTGGGTCTCGGGTGACGACCTCGGCGTCGCTCCCTCCTTCCTAGAAAGCAAAGCGGTGCTGAGGCGCCTCCGGTCCAGCGGACACCCGTGAGACCGCAGCTAGCTGGCTGGCAGGCTGCGCAGACCCCTGCAGCGCCACTCGCGATTCCGGATTTACTGGTCAGCCACGGCTTCGTCGCGCCGCCACCAGAGAGGTGAATTATTTATCGAGATTTTCTGCACCGCTGAGCGCCGATCACAACAGGAACTGTAGTCGAGGCAAAGTGCTTCGGATTGGCAGCTGGAGACAGTACCTACCGTAAAATATCTAGGAGCGACCTTAAGTGGAATGACCACAACATACATCTACATACATACTCCACAATCCACCATACAGCACGTGGCGGAGGGTATCTCGTACCACAACTAGCATCTCCTCTCCCTGTTCCACTCCCAAACAGAACGAGTGAAAAATGACTGCCTATATGCCTCTGTACGAACCCTAATCTATCTTATCTTATCTTTGTGGTCTTTCCGCGAAATGTAAGTTGGCAGCTGTAAAACTGTACTGCAGTCAGCGTCAAATGCTGGTTCTCTAAATTTCCTCAGTAACGATTCACGAAAAGAACGCCTCCTTTCCTTTAGAGACTCCCACCCGAGTTCCTGAAGCATTTCCGCAACACTCGCGTGATGATCAAACCTACCAGTAACAAATCTAGCAACCCGCCTCTGAATTGCTTCTATGTCCTCCCTCAATCCGACCTGATAGGGATCCCAAACGCTCGAGCAGTACTCAAGAATAGGTCGTATTAGTGTTTTATAAGCGGTCTCCTTTACAGATGAACCACATCTTCCCAAAATTCTACCAATGAACCGAAGAGGACTATCTGCCTTCCCCACAACTGCCATTACATGCTTGTCCCAATTCATATCGCTCTGCAATGTTACGCCCAAATATTTAATCGACGTCACTGTATCAAGCGCTACACTACTATTGGAGTATTCAAACATTACGGGATTCTTTTTCCTATTCATCTGCTTTAATTTACATTTATCTATATTTAGAGTTAGCTGCCATTCTTTACACTAATCACAAATCCTGTCCAAGTCATCTTGCACCCTCCTACAGTCACTCAACTGCGACACATAAAAGAGGTAGTGGGAAAAGCAGATTCCAGACTCAGATTCGTAGCAAGAATCTTAAAGAAAGGTAACTCATTCACAAAGTCAGTGGCTTATAAGGCGCTTGTTCGACCCATTCTTGAGTATCATTCATCTGTCTGGGACCCCTACCATATAGGACTGATAGAAGAGGTAGAGAAGACACAACGAAGAACGGCACGTTTCGTCACGGGATCATTTAGGTCAGAGATGCTCCTTTGGCAAACGTTACAAGAGAGGCGTTGTGCATCACTATTTTACTATTGAAATTTCAAGAGAACACTTCTGGGAACAGCCGGACAACACAATACTACTCCTACATAAGCCGGCTCGGTTGGCCGTGCGGTCTAACGCACGGCTTTCCGGGCGGGAAGGAGCGCCTGGTCCCCGGCACGAATCCGGCCGGCAGACTTGTGTCGAGGCCAGGTGAACCGGCCAGTCTGTGGATGGTGTTTAGGAGGTTTTCCATCTGCCTCGGCGAATGCGAGCTGGTTCCCCTTATTCCGCTTCATTTACACTATGTCGGCGATTGCTGCGCAAACAAGTTCTCCACGTACGCGTACACCACCATTACTCTACCACGCAAACATAGGTGTTACACTCGTCTGGTGTGAGACGTTCCCTGGGGGGTCCACTGGGGGCCGAACCGCACAATAACCCTGGGTTCGGTTTGGGGCGGCGAATGGGTGAAGTGGACTGCGGTAGTCGTGTCGTGGGGTTGTGGACCACTACGGCTGCGGCGGGGACGGAGCCTCTCCGTTGTTTCTAGGTCCCCGGTTAACTTAAAGTACAATACAATACCCCCTACAAACGTCTAGCGTAGTAACCATGAGGAGAAATTTCGAGAAATTACAGCTAATACAGAAGCTTACCACCAATCATTGCACCGATCAAGTTCTTGCCCTAACTACCCATATTGAAGCAGGTTTTCAAGGCCATCTGAAATCAACAGCTGTCTTCATTGGCCTGACAGCCGCGTATCACACTCTCTGGCGACAGGGACTGATCTACAAGCTACTGCAAGTTGTACCAAGTCGAGAAATTGTGGATCTAATATCCAGCATGCTTAGCGAAAGGCAATTTGAAGTGTTTCTTGGCAGCACTAAAAGCCACAAACGGAAACTAAATATTGGACTACCACAGGGATCTGTTTTAGCCCCATCACTATTCAATTTATACATTAATGATTTGCCAACCACAATATCAACTACATTCATCTATGCTGATGACATTGCACTGGTAGCACAGAGCAGTAATTTCGAAGATGGTGAACGAATTCTTACGGAGGATTTGGAGAAGGTGTCAACTTTCTTTAAGACCTGGAGATTGATCCCAAGCACATAAAAAACTGATGTCTCTTGTTTCCATCTAGCGACTCGTGCTGCGAACTACAAATCAAGAGTTCTGCTCAATGGACAAACGTTGAGGTACAATCCTATACCAAAATATCTCGGAATCACTCTAGATGGGATCCTGAGCTACAAAGAGCACATCACCAAGCTTTCTCATAAAGTTACTGCAAGGAACAACATACTACATAAGCTCAGTGCTACCACCTGTGGAACCTCTGCTGGCTGACTGCGTTTAACTGGCATCAGTCTTGTGTACTCTGCTGCCGAAAACTGTGCACCTGGATGGTTGGAAAGTGTACACGTGAAGAAGGTAGACACAAAACCTAACGACACAGTGCGCTGCATTACTGGTTCCATCAAATCAACCCCATGCCACTGGTTACCTGCACTGAGTCACATCCCTCCACCTCACTTAAGGCGGAAACAAGATCTACTGAGGGAGGCCAAGAAAATCTCTGCATCACCCTCTCTAGCACTGCACCAGGAATGCTGTCATCCGCCACAGCAACGATTGCGATCAAGAAGACCAGCAAGTGTTACTGCAGGACAACTCATAGCGGATGGTTTTGATCTAAATGAAAGCTGGAAGCATGAATGGTCAACAAAAACATCGAGAACAAGAGCCCATCACCTTGATCCCACAAAGAAGCCAAAAGGTTTTCACCTACCGAGGAAACTTTGGTGCCGCCTCAACAGGTTAGGGACTGGACATGGTTGTCGTAGCTACTTCAGGTACAAATGGGGCTGGATCAGTTCACCAGTATGTGAATGTAACCAAGAAGAGCAGACAATTGTACATTTAGTCCATCGCTGTCAACTTCATTCATACGCTGGAATTCCCGATGACTTGTTCAGTCTAACACCCAGCTTAATTAACTGGTTGAAAAACGCAGACTGTAAGGTTTAATCTTGTCTTACATCATATGTATATTGTGTCAACTGTGTATTGTATAAAATCACCATACGATTAAATAAATAACCTACAATCATTTTCCCCACGCGCTATTCGCAAGTGGAACAGCGTTGGAGGGCTCAATTAGTGGTTCAAAAAGCACCCTCCGCCAAACACTATCAGTTGGCTTGCGGAGTACGATGTAGATGTAGATGTATGAGGACCAGATGTCAAATAAACGCATAAACTGCTAACAAAAAGTATTACATCGCACTCATCACCCGCATAAGGTTTTTTAAATATCGAAAACCTCTTTTGAGCACAGGTTCAAATGGTTCAAATGGCTCTGAGCACTATGGGACTCAACATCTTAGGTCATAAGTCCCCTAGAACTTAGAACTACTTAAACCTAACTAACCTAAGGACATCACACACACCCATGCCCGAGGCTGGATTCGAACCTGCGACCGTAGCAGTCCCGCGGTTCCGGACTGTAGTGCCAGAACCGCTAGACCACCGCGGCCGGCTTTTGAGCACAGGAAATGACCAGCTGTGTAACAGATGTAAACGTCACAACAGGAACTGTAGTCAAGTCAAAGTGTTACGAATTGACAGCTGGAAACAGTATATGCCTGTAAATGTCCAGGGGTAAATGATAACAGCCAAACAGTTGCAGGAAAAGATTTATTGAAATCCTTGACCACGGTTTCGCTGAATCTAAATATACCTTCACCAGAAGCAAAAATACACCTGAACAGGAGGACACTTGCAAAAAACTTAGCAATCTGTGTTGTCAGTGTGGTTCAGTAGAGAGCGGTGTGCCTTCGGTAACGAACAGGACAATGCGGTGTGTGACCGTTGTTCAGTCTGCCAATAATCCAAGGCAGATTCACAGAAACTTGGCACGTGCAGCCAGTCGTCGGAGCACAATGTTCGACTGGGCAACTGTCAGTCATATTCAGGTGAGCTTTCGAAGGCTCCTGCAATTTATTAGCGCGCTGACTGTATTGTACTCATGCGTTATGACGCATACTGTACTGCCTGGTTGGCAGCGCCCTCGCTGGTGGAATCGCGGAACTCAGCTATCATCAGTAATGTCGCTCGCCATGACGACAGCCATTCTCCGTTTTCTCCGCTGGAAATACGCCTCTAGAAAAATATTAGTACACCCTTTTAAAGGTTTGCGATTCACCCGAGGTTTACTGTTACAACAGTGCATGTGGAATACGTAAAATAAATACGTTTACAGGTCAATAGCACAAGCGTTTCTGAGGTACCAGGTGACGACCCATGCTGAAACACCCACATTGTTACGCGGTGTGGCCTCCAAGGGGCGGCAGTGAAGGCGCCGACTCTCGCGTCCAGTCGATTGTACAGATGGCGAATACTGTTCTGCCAAACTGCTCCACCTGTTCTGTACGGGCTTGTGGCTGACGAGTCCGGCACGAGTCACTTCTCGTCTCGTCATATCGTACAGTGTTCGCTTGGAGAGAAGTCAGGAGATGTTGCTGGCCAGGAAAGTTGTCTCACGTATTGCAGCGCACTTTGAGTTTCACAGGCAAAGTGAAGGCTAGCATTGTCCTGTTGGAACAACACATCATCTTTCTATTGCAAGAACGGCAAAAGAACAAGTCTAACAACACTGTGCACGTACCGAGCGGTGATTAGCGTCCCCTCCAGAAACACCACAGGTGAACGAGAACTGTAGCTTGTCGCATTCCAGACCATAACGCTTGACGTGGAGCTAAAAATGGTTCAAATGGCTCTGAGTACTATGGGACTTAACATCTGAGGCCATCAGCCCCCTAGAACTTAGAACTACACTACTGCCCATTACAATTGCTACACCAAGAAAAAATGCAGATGATAAACGCTTATTCATTCGACAGATATATTATACTAGAACTGACATGTGATTATATTTTCATGCAATTTGGCTGCATAGATCCTAAGAAATCAGTACCCAGAACAACCACCTGTGGCCGTAATAACGGCCTTGATACGCCTGGGCATTGAGTCAAAAAAAGCTCGGATGGTGTGTACAGGTACAGCTGCCCATGCAGCTTCAACACGATACCACAGTTAATCAAGAGTAGTGACTGGCGTATTCTGACGAGCCAGTTGCTCGGCCACCATTGACCAGACGTTCTGAATTGGTGAGAGATCTGGAGAATGTGCTGGCCAGGGCAGCAGTCGAACATTTTCTGTATCCAGAAAGGCCCGTACAGGACCTGCAACAAGCGGTCGTGCATTATCCTGCTGAAACGTAGGGGTCGAATGAAGGGTAGAGCCACGGGTCGTAACACATCTGAAATGTAACGTCCACTGTTCAAGGTGCCGTCAGTGCGAAAAAGAGGTGGCCGAGACGTGTAACCCATGGCACCCCATATCATCACGCCGGGTGATACACTAGTATGGCAATGACGAACACACGCTTCCAATGTGCGTTCACCGCGATGTCGACAAACACGGATGCGACCATCATGATGCTGTAAACAGAACGTGGATTCATCCGAAAAATTGACGTTTTGCCATTCGTGCACTCAGGTTCGTCGTTGAGTACACCATCGCAGGCGCTCCTGTCTGTGATGCAGCGTCAAGGGTAACCGCAGCCATGGTCTCCGAGCTGATAGTCCGTGCTGCTGCAAACGTCGTCGAACTGTTCGTGCAGATGGTTGTTGTCTTGCAAACGTCCCCATGTGTTGACTCAGGGATCGAGACGTGGCTGCACGATCCGTTACAGCCACGCGGATAAGATGCCTGTCATCTCGACTGCTAGTGATACGAGGCCGTTGGGATCCATAACGGAGTTCCGTATTACCCTCCTGAACTCACCGTTTCCATATTCTGCTAACAGTAATTGGATCTCGACCAACGCGAGCAGCAGTGTCACGATACGATAAACCGCAATAGCGACAGGCTACAATCCGACCTTTATCAAAGTCGGAAACGTGAGGGTACGCATTTCTCATCCTTACACGAGGCATCACAACAACGTTTCACCAGGCAACGCCGGTCGACTGCTGTTTGTGTATGAGAAATCGGTTGGAAACTTTCCTCATGTCAGCACTTTGTAGGTGTCGCCATCGGCGCCAACCTTGCGTGAATGCTCTTAAAAGGTAATGATTTGCATATCACAGCATCTTCTTCCTGTCGGTTAAATTTCGCGTCTGTAGCACGTCATCTTCGTGGTGTAGCAATTTTAATGGCCAGTAGTGTACTTAAACCTAAGTAACGTAATGACATCGCACAAATCCATGCCCGAGGCAGGATTCGAACCTGCGACCGTAGCTGTCGCGCGGTTCCAGACTCAAGCGCCTAGATCCGCTCGGCCACAGCGGGCGGCCTTCTGCAATAACAAATTTCTTGAAAGAAATATAGCCAACAAAGGGAAGAAAAGGTAAGGTTTTGCCGGCTACTTATGTTCTTTGACCAGTTCCTGACTTTTAGCTTTAAGTGACAGCTATCTGAAAATCTGCTGGCAGGAATATCCCTGAACACCCTTTGTATCTGAGACTACGTAAGCTCTGTGCGCAGAAGTTTTAAGCACCCTCATAATTTGCGACGAGCGATAAAATCCCGGCGACTGCAAAAACAATTCTGTATGAGTGGGCTTACGAAAAACTGAATGTCCCAGAGAGCCATAATCCTTCCTTCAAACCAAAACATCCATCTTTCTCTATTTCCATAGTGAATTTCATGCTCTTATGAATGGAGTTGAGGTGATCTAAAAACTTTACCATCTCGATGAGGCCACACTATGAAAGCATGGGCCGGCCGTTGTGGCCGAGCGGTTCAAGGCGCTACAGTCTGGAACCGCGCGACCGCTATGGTCGCAGGTTCGAATCCTGCCTCGGGCTTGGATGTGTGTGATGTCCTTATATTACTTAGGTTTAAGTAGTTCTAACTTCTAGGGGACTGATGACCCCAGATGTTGAGTCCCATAGCGCTCAGAGCCATTTGAACCAGTTTGAAAGCATGGCTCCAAAACACAGTTGGTTTGGAGGCGCTCCTTCCAGTAAATGAGTCGTCTTCAGACACTGGAAAGCTGTCGTAGATGAATGGGACACACTTCAGCAGAAACTCTTCGACCAAATTGTGGACTGCATGACGAGGACGTTCCAGGAGCATTACAAAGCAACGGGTGGAACAACATCGCACAGAATGTTAACCAGCAGCGGAGTTTGACTTCACAGGTGTGCACCTTCGAAAAGACTGCATCCTCTTTGTTTCGTAATGCTTAGTTTTTCATTTCCTGCAGCACTTCGAATCGAAGCCATACAATTTCGTAGGAGCCATGCGTAAACAATGAGAGCAGTTGTCGATTTCCAACATCAATGCCGCTAGATTTTAGGCAATCAGTGTAAGTGATTGAGTAAAAGTGTGCTAGAAACTCTTCAATCCAGTCACGCTGCTGGCCTGATACTACCAGTGTCAGAAAAGTTTCAGGACGGGTTTTTTACTTCTGAATTTGCACTGCTGAAAAGCAATATATGTTGTTTTTATCTTACCTGGTATGTGTGCATCCTTGAAATGACCTTGGCCATGTTCACTACGTGGCAGGGCAGTGCTTAGCGAAACAGTACTTGGGTTCTTTGAGCATTAATTACGGTGACTCAGTTGATGCTGATTGTGAGCAAACAGAGGACATTAAGTTTTCCATTAAGCTCGGGAAAATCCCTAGTGAAACGTGGACAATGATTAAGCAAGCACATGCACGCGAGGCACTTTCAAGAGCTTTTCGAGCGGCACAAAAGGTTTCGTGAAGGCAGATATTCGGTGCAAGACGATCCTAGAGTTAGTCACCCGTCTACAGCGCATACCAATGCAAACGTGGAGCTTGTAAGGCCGTTATTGCAAGAAGACCGTCATGTAACTGTGCGTGCGATATCTGAAGAATTTAGTTTGAATCGTGATGTGTGTCACGGGAAGATTTAGGAAACGGAAACTTAATGCAAAACTCGTCCCTCACACACCAACAGACGAACAGGAAGAGAAAAGGAGAAGAATTTCTGCTGAACTGCTGAATAGAGCCAGACGTGATCTTACATTTGTGACAAGGATTACTGCTGGGGTTGAAAGTTGGTGTTGTTACCTGTATGACCCTCACACGAAGTGTCAAAGTGCTGAATGGCGGAGTCCTGGATCACCAGTCTCGAAAAAATCAAACGACAACGTTCGAGAACAAAGTGAATCTTGATCGCATTCTTTGATGGTAAAGGATTAGTTTACCATGAGTACGTTCCTCCAGGTCAAACAGTCAACCAAACTCTTTACATCAAAATCTCGAAATGTTTGCGACAAGCGCTACGATGTCGCCTCCCTGATTTGTCGCATTCTCAGCACTGGTTCTTACTTAATGACAATGCAAGACCTTATACCGAGTATCCGGCCAAACATTCTTTTATTGCCATCCCACAACCGCCATATTCCCCCGACCTCTCGCCTTGCGATTTTTCTTGTTTTCGCGAGAGAAAAGGGGACTGAAAGGAAAGCTTATCAAGACATCGGAGATATCCAACGGACTGTGACAAATGGGATTACAAGCCTTACACTTGAAAATTTCCCTGCTTGCTTTCAAGACTTCCAGAAACGTTGGCAACTGTGTGTGAATAGCCCAGGGGGCTACTTAGATAAGAACTAGGATTATTACTTGGTAAGTGCGTTCTCTATTTTTAAAAACCTGTTCTGGAACTTTTCCATACGGTCTTAGTGTGTTCCTTAGTCAGCAGTGCGGAACTATATCGAACGCCTTCCGGAAGTCAAGGAACACGGCATCCACCTGGGCGCCTGTGCATAGTAGCTGTTTTCGCCTCCTAAACTCCATTATCATAGGAATCTTCGCACAAATTGCGAAGCAACACACATGTTCTAGATGGTAGAGAGAAGTGATTAGATATTGGTGTAGTTAGAAGACTTTTGCACGCTAAATGAGTGAATTCGATCTTTCGATCTGAACGCTGTGTTCATGTTGGTAGCAAAAGCTGCTATACGAACTGTTATGTCTCGCCTTCCGTCACCGACACTGACTCTTCCAAAGGATGTTGCGTCACACCCTGCTCTCTGATAGAGCGCAGCAGAGATGATAGCAGAAGACCGCAAGTGACGCTGTATGGGATGACACAGAATGTTATATTCGGCAGCCAGACACAGAATTCAAGGGGTTACGATGTGCTTCACGTGCCCATGCAGTGCACATCGTGACACTGTCGCTTCCGAATACCCCACGAATTTGGATATTGCGCGATTCGATCAGCCGACCAGAAGGAGACCCACAATGGAGCCCCTTTCAAACTTTGTCAGGTGCTGATACCGCTGTCTCGCACAAGTATGTGGCAACTTCGTATCCTCACAGTGGTCATTCAAAATCTGATGCTGTTCATGCCTATTATATACCCTACCAGGCCTGGAAACAACATTAAACACAAACAACACTAACGCACTCCGGTGTCCGTTCTACCCGTCACAGAACATTAGAACTTACCTGCCAATGATGTGTACGAGTAAAAAGTTACATTGAGATCCGACTATGTTTTCTGGGTGCGTCACCTTTTTCGTCAGGTAGTGTACAACGTTCTAGGCCTGGGGAACCTGTTTGTGGCTGTTCGTTCCTGAGGACTTTGGGTTTAAGGAGATAAGACAACTGTCATCAGTCTGCTACTCTCCTCCCTGGACGGAATCAGCATACCCCATCTATCTGTAACCAGATTAAATTCTATGTGTACGTGTGAGAAAGTTTTATAAATGTTTGCGTAGCTTGTATCTGAGGTGGTACCATCCTGATATTCACCTAGTGGGATGTGGAGCCCGCATCTCGTGGTCGTGCGGTAGCGTTCTCGCTTCCCACGCCCGGGTTCCCGGGTTCGATTCCCGGCGGGGTCAGGGATTTTCTCTGCCTCGTGATGGCTGGGTGTTGTGTGCTGTCCTTAGGTTAGTTAGGTTTAAGTAGGTCTAAGTTCTAGGGGACTTATGACCACAGCAGTTGAGTCCCATAGTGCTCAGAGCCATTTGAACCATTTTTTTGGGATGTGGAAAACCGCCTAAAAGCAACAGCTAGGCTGGCCGGCGCACCAGCCCTCACTGTTAGTTCGCCGGCTGGTTTCGAATGAGGGCCCATACACCTGCAAGTGTCGCGGAAAGTGGTCCTTTAACGAACACTTCCATCCGCCTGGCGAGCGAGGTCCTTCACAGACGTTCCCGTATTCTACAGGATGACTCTAGCATCAGAAGACAGCAGTGAAATGCAGACAGAACTGCAGGAGGTCGACCGTTTGTGTAGGAACAAGCAGTTTCCTCTGAACGGTAATAAATGTAACACACCGTGCATGAGTGGCCCAAAAGGCCCATTTCTGCTGGGTTATACCACTCCTGACAATTCACTCAAAAAAGCAACAGCCCTAAAATATCTAGGAATATCCGTACAGAGTGATATAATGTGAAGTTGACAGTCGTGGGAAAAAGAGATCCCTGGATGAATCTAAAAGATATGTAATTCACACTGATCAACTAGAACATTATGAGTGTCTACCTAATAGCCGGTATGTGCACCTCTGGCACGGATAACAGCGGCGATGCCTCGTGGCATGGAAGCAGTGTGGTCTTGGTAGATCGCTGAAGGCAGTTGGCACCACATCTGCACATATAACTCATCTAATTTCCTTAAATACCTAGGAGGGGGCGATGATCTCTGACGCTACATTCAGTCGCATCCCAGATATGTTCGATAGGCTTCAGATATGTCCAGTAGGGGGCCAACACTTCTGCTGGAACTCGCCACTGTGTTCCTCGAACCACATCATCACACTCCTGGCCTTGTGAGAAGTTCAAATGGCTCTGAGCACTATGGGACTCAACATCTTAGGTCATAAGTCCCCTAGAACTTAGAACTACTTAAACCTAACTAACCTAAGGACATCACACACACCCATGCCCGAGGCAGGATTCGAACCTGCGACTGTAGCAGTCCCGCGGTTCCGGACTGCAGCGCCAGAACCGCTAGACCACCACGGCCGGCCTGGCCTTGTGAGATGGTGAGGGAAACATGATAGTCATGAAGGGGTGTACATGGGATGCAACCAGTGTATGAACTCCTTGATCGTCGTGGTATCTTGCACAAGCTCCACTGGACCCACCGATACGCACGTGAATATTTTCCTGAGCATAATGGAGCCGCCACCAGCTTGTCTATGTCCTGCAGTACAGGTGTCAAGGAGCTGTTCCCCTGGAAGATGACGGGTGCGCCCCCTCCCAATGGCACGATTAAGAATGCATCGGGATTCATCAGACCATGCAATGCTCAGACACTGCGCCAACGTCCAGTGCTGATGGTCACGCAACCATTTCAGTCGTAGTTGCCGATGTCGTGGTGTTGACATTGCCGTGCATGGATCATCGTCTGCAGAGGCCCATAGTTGGGAGTGTTCGGTGCACTGTGTGTTCAGACACATTTGTACTCTACCCAGCTTTAAAGTCTAGCGTTAGTTCCGCCACAGTTCGCCGCCTGTCCTATTTTATCAGTCTGCTTCACCTACAACTAATGACAGCTACGAGGTGCATTCAAGTTCTAAGGCCTCCGATTTTTTTTCTCCGGACTGGAAAGAGATAGAAACATGCGCATTGTTTTAAAATGAGGCCGCGTTCATTGTCAATACGTCCCAGAGATGGGAGCACCGTACGGCAGATCGAATTTTACCGCCAGCGGCGAGAATGAGAACTGTTTTAAATACTTAAAATGGCGACGTTTTCCTTACTTGAACAGCGTGCAATCATTCGTTTTCTGAATTTGCGTGGTGTGAAACCAACTGAAATTCATCGACAGTTGAAGGAGACATGTGGTGATGGAGTTATGGATGTGTCGAAAGTGCGTTCGTGGGTGCGACAGTTTAATGAAGGCAGAACATAGTGTGACAACAAACTGAAACAACCTCGGGCTCGCACAAGCCGGTCTGACGACATGATCAAGAAAGTGGAGAGAATTGTTTTGGGGGATCGCCGAATGACTGTTGAACAGATCGCCTCCAGAGTTGGCATTTCTGGGTTCTGTGCACACAATCCTGCATGACAACCTGAAAATGCGAAAAGTGTCATCCAAGTGGGTGCCACGAATGCTGACGGACGACCACATGACTGCCTGTGTGGCATGTTGCCAAGCAATGTTGACGCGCAACGACAGCATGAATGGGACTGTCTTTTCGTCGGTTGTGATAATGGATGAGACCTGGATGCCATTTTTCAATCCAGAAACAAAGCGCCATCAGCTCAATGGAAGCACACAGATTCACCACCACCAAAAAAAATTTCGGGTAACCGCCAGTGCTGAAAAAATGATGGTGTCCATGTTCTGGGACAGCGAGGGCGTAATCCTTACCCATTGCGTTCCAAAGGGCACTATGGTAACAGGTGCATCCTACGAAAATGGTTTGAAGAGCAAATTCCTTCCTGCACTGCAACAAAAACGTCTGGGAAGGGCTGCGCGTGTGCTGTTTCACCAAGACAACGCACCCGCACATCGAGCTAACGTTACGCAACAGTTTCTTCATGATAACAACTTTGAAATGATTCCTCATGCTCCCTACTCACCTGACCTGGCTCCTAGTGACATTTGGCCTTTTCCAACAATGAAAGACACTCTCCGTGGCCGCACATTCACCAGCCGTGCTGCTATTGCCTCAACGATTTTCCAGTGGTCAAAACATACTCCTAAAGAAGCCTTCGCCGCTGCCATGGAATCATGGCGTCAGCGTTGTGAAAAATGTGTACGTGTGCAGGGCGATTACGTCGAGAAGTAACGCCAGTTTCATCGATTTCGGGTGAGTAGTTAATTAGAAAAAAAATCGGAGGCCTTAGAACTTGAATGCACCTCGTATAATGAGGGGTGGCCACCCAACCCCACGTCGTCTGGACATGTTTTCACCTTGGTTTCGTCACGTGTTGAAGACACTCATGGCAGCACTCCTCAAACACCCAACATGCCGTACAGCTTCCCAAATGGCTCCGGGCCATCACTTAAACGCAGTGTTACTACGTGTTGTTACGCATGAATATACATCAACCTGTACAGGGAAGAAACTCAGTTAATGCCTAATTAGGCTGGCGACCGTATTATTATCACATTGGTAGCATCTTCTGGGTTGCTTTTGATTCATCCTGGCGTGTAATTGCTGGTCAAACCAATGTGGAACACTTCAGTATTCAAATGAATAAAAAGGGGAGGGGGGGGGGGGGAACCTGAAACTGTTATGATCACTGTATTAAAAGAATTGATTACTGAAATTATCATGCGTTCAAGATTTCCAGTATATGAGTTAGTACCCTTTTTATCTTATTTATTTCTCATTTAAATACCTTTATATCTGTCTCGAAATAATTAAACATTATTATATCAATATTAAAGTTACCTTTCAACTTCGTTAGACCTTCGTTATTCATTTACTGGTTCATTAACAAAACAGTTCTTTAAACACCATTCTAACATAACTATGTCTGCAAGTAATTATTATTAACACAAAATTTAATTTTTCATTTCGGGACACTCGGATTGCACAACATTTGGAAAGGACCCTGCCTAGGTTAGTTGTGAGGATAATTAAATGAGGGAAAAGTTCTGGTAAAATTTAGGTTATTATTGAACAGTTCACTCTATGGTCCATACGCATACAGTACTAAAAGTTTGCCGGCCGAAGTGGCCGTGCGGTTAAAGGCGCTGCAGTCTGGAATCGCAAGACCGCTACGGTCGCAGGTTCGAATCCTGCCTCGGGCATGGATGTTTGTGATGTCCTTAGGTTAGTTCGGTTTAACTAGTTCTAAGTTCTAGGGGACTAATGACCTCAGCAGTTGAGTCCCATAGTGCTCAGAGCCATTTGAACCATTTGCCAACTAAAAGTTTCAACCTGCTTGTATCGATGCGGCGGTTGGCGGGCGGCGAGATGGCGAGGCACAGAGCACACATACAACCACAGCTATGGCTCTTGACGTATCGGCACTTTAATTCTTCTTAGTGTCGCAATATTTTTCCATTTAGTGCCTATGGAATTTTGCCATGCTATGTGGGATTTGGAACAGCATACCCGAGGCTCAGTGAAACTACGTCTTCCAGGAGAGCCTCCTCGCTCCAGGAGGAGTTGCTCAGACCAATGCCAGACTCCAACTACTACTACTGAGCCCGTTGTGCCGTGCAGCGCCCGTGCGCATTTTCCCGCGCTCGCCTGCCATCCACCTTTTACCGCTCCCTGACAGACCGGGTATTCACCCGAGGTTTTGCATTCTACATATCCTAACACATTGCCTACGTATGGACCAGACGCACAGTTATAATTTTAAACATCTTACAACAGTCTCAACATTTGTTATATTTCAATTCTATTACAATATTGCTTGACATTTGACATAAACATTAATATTCACATTGAAAATTGTTTACAGTTTTCTTAACACAATGGCATGAAACAAAAAAGAAATGAAATCAGAACATCAATTACACTAATTTATCGAAAAATCAGGTGGAAAAAAATTTTACTTATATGTACAGCGTCGTTGTTGTTACACATTCCAGGGGTCGTTTTCCAACAGGATAACGTTCGATCACATACCGCTTATTCAGCGTGTTCTGTAGTGTGTCGACGTATTGCCCTCGCCTGCTCGATTACCAGATCTCTCTGTCATCGAGCACATGGGGGCGTCATCGGACGACAACTCTAGCCTCACCCACACATGGCAATAAGCGTCTCTGTATTGACCGGCCAGTTATGGAACTCCCTCCGACAAACTGACATCTGGCACCTGTACAACACAATGCTTGCACTTTGTATGTTTGTAATCAACATTGAGCGGTTACACCGGTTATTAATGAACCAGCATTTTACTTTTCCAATGGCTTATGTCGCGCTTCCATTAACCTGTGATCTTGAAATGGTAATCACTTAAGTATGTTACGCCGGCCGGAGTGGCCGAGCGGTTCTGGGCGCTTCAGTCTGTAACCGCGCGACCGCTACGGTCGCAGGTTCGAGTCCTGCCTCGGGCATGGATGTGTGTGATGTCCTTAGGTTGGTTAGGTTTAAGTAGTTCTAAGTTCTAGGGGACTGATGATCTCAGTTGTTAAGTCCCATAGTGCTCAGAGCCATTATTTTAAGTATGTTACATAGGCTACATGTACGTGTACATGTACATGTACATCTACATATACATCTACATGGATACTCTGCAAATCACATTTAAATGCCTGGCAGACGGTTCATCGAACCACCTTCACAATTCTCTATTATTCCTGTGGTGTCACCGCCAGACACCACACTTGCTAGGTGGTAGCCTTTAAATCGGCCGCGGTCCGTTAGTATACGTCCGTCCCGCGTGTCGTCACTATCAGTGATTACAGACCGAGCGCCGCCACACGGCAGGTCTAGAGAGACTTCCTAGCACTCGCCCCAGTTGTACAACCGACTTTGCTAGCGATGGTTCACTGACAAAATACGCTCTCATTTGCCGAGACGATAGTTTAGCATAGCCTTCAGCTACGTCAATTGCTACGACGTAGCAAGGCGCCATGTTCAGTTACTATTGATATTGTGAATAATGTACAGTCAAGAGCGACGTTCACCATTTATGGATTAAAGTTAAGTATTCCACCAGCTACGTCCGTTTTTTCTAAAGTCTAATTTCCTTGTCCTGTTCCAGACCTCACGCCAGCCTGCGTGAGTTAAAACGCGTGCCTTTCGGCTTCCTCTAATAACACGGTGTTGGCTCTCCTGCCAACCCACAACAATTCCAATCTCGTATAGCGCGCGGAAAGAATGAACACGTATATCTTTCCGTACGAGCTCTGATTTCCCTTATTTAATTGTAGTGATCGTTCCTTTCTATGTAGGTCGGTGTCAATAAAACATTTTCGCAGTCCGAGGAGAAAGCTGGTGATTGGAATTTCGTGAGAAAATTCCGTCGCAACGAAAAACGCCTTTCTTTTAATGTTGTCCAGCCGAAATCCTGTACGATTTCAGTGACACTCTCTTCCATATTTCGCGATAATACAAAACGTGCTGCCCTTCTTTGAACTTTTTCGATGTACTTCGTCAGTCCTATCTGGTAAGGGTCCCACACTGCGCAGCAGTATTCCAAAAGACGACGGACAAGCGTAGTGTAGGCAGTCTCCTTAGTAGGTCTGTTACATTTTCTAAGTGTCCTGCCAATAAAACGCAGTCTTTGGTTAGCCTTCCCCGCAACATTTTCTATGTGTTCCTCTCAATTTAAGTTGTTCGTAATTGTGATACCTAGGTATTTAGTTGAATTTACGGCTTTTAGATTAGACTGATTTATCGTGTAACCGATGTTTAACGAGTTCCTTTTAGCACTCATGTGGATGACCTCACACTTTTCGTTATTTATGATGAACTGCCAATTTTTGCACCATTCAGATATATTTTCTAACTCGTTTTGCAGTTTGTTTTGATCTTCTGATGACTTTATTAGTCGATAAACGACAGCATCATCTGCAAACAACCTAAGACGGCTGCTGAGACTGTCTCTGAAATCGTTTATATACATAAGGAACAGCAAAGGGCCTGTAAGACTACCTTGGGGAACGACAGAAATCACTTCTGTTTCACTCGATGACTTTCCGTCAATTACTACGAACTGTGACCTCTCTGACAGGAAATCGCAAATCCAGTCACATAACTGAGACGATATTCGATAAGGACGCAATTTTACTACGAGCCGCTTGTGTGGTACAGTGTCAAAAGCCTTGCGGATATCCAAAAATACGGAATCGATCTGAAATCCCTTGTCAATAGCACTCAGCACTTCATTTGAAAAAATAGGTAGTTGTGTTTCACAGGAACGATGTTTTCTAAACCCATGTTGACTGTGTGTCAATAGACAGTTTTCTTCGAGGTAATTCTTAGCGTTTGAACACAATATATGTTCTAGACTCCTGCTGCATATCGATGTTAACGATAATGGCCTCTGATTTAGTAGATTACTCCTACTATCTTTCTTGGATATTGGCGTGACGTTGCAATTTTTTTCGTTTATGCTCGCGCCAGTTTACAAGTCCAAGGATATCGAGATCAATCCCCCATCAGTTCTAGAATTTTTATCTGTCACTTATCACTTTTTTCACCTGTAGTAATGTTTATTAATGTGAAAAGTGACGAGTTGCAGAGTGTTGCGCAATCCACGTTGAACTGTGTATGGGTCCTGTAACTGGCTGGCCATGCCAGTTCAAGAATGAACTTGAGCCGTCGACCTTTCCTACTTTCCAGTAAAGACGTTCGCCGGAGCAGTACAGCAGTAAATTATATATTATTATAGCTGGCGAAGCAACTTTAATGCTGCACTACATTCAAAGTGACACAAATACGTGACAGTATTTTTCAACATAACCGCCAAGTCTGTGTAACCAATTGTAGGAACATTCTACCAAACGTTCACTTCCTCGGCGACAGAAAAAAGTCCTTGGCTCCAGAGCCATTCGTGAACCGCTTTGTGACCTTGCTCGTCGCTGGAGGATCTCCTTACCATCAAATGTTCTTTAAGCTGGCCTAAAAGATTAAAACCACATGGCTCAAGATCTGGACAGTTTGGCGGATGTTTGAAAACATGCCTTCGAAAACTTGTAGAAAATCTTGTGTTTTGCGCGCCTGCCTTCTGAGATGCTCCTCTGCTGAGCAATATCTGCGACAGGCACTCTGCGACTGCTGCGAATCAGTTGCTCGACTGACCATCACGCTGTTATCGGAGGTCGCTGTGGAAAGACTTCCTTTCCTGTCAGCATCGACTACCTCTGTGTGCTCTTCATCAGATTGCTGGTAGTATTTCACTAGCGCTGGATGTGACATTGCGTTTGGTCCATGCGCATCCACAATTTTACGGCAGCCGTTTGCGATTTAGATGTGCTGCCCACAAGAATCGTACTCTCCTGCGTACCTCAATTTGGAGTCCATTCCAAGTTGTCATGCCACTTCACTCGCACATGTCCTCCGCCTGGAATCTCACTGACTGGAGTAGAACTGTCTTCCAGTGATGAGTCCCGATGATCAGTGAAAACGGTCTGGACAGCGCTGACACACCAACTTGACTGTCGCCTGCCGTACGGCTCAACAACCGGGAGTGATGGTCTAGGACGCCATTTCTTTTCAAAGCAGCACCCTTATAGCATTGTGATACATCTACGATATTCTGCGCCTCGTTTTGTTGCCCTTCGTGGAAAGGTATCTTGAGCTTACATTTCAGCAAGATAATATTCCTCGCGCACCCATCGAAGGTTCCACAGCATGCCTTCGTGCTTGTCAAACCCTACCTTGGCCGGCAAGGTTGTCGGATCTCTACCCAGTTGAAAACTTTGGAGCATTGTGGTCAGAGCCCTCCAGGCGCTCGGGATTTTGACGATATAAGCTGCCAGTCAGACTTCAAGAAGAATTTAATAATTCCAATCCCAAAGAAAGTAAGTGTTGATAGATGTGAAAATTACCGAACTATCAGTTTAATAAGTCACGGCTGCAAAATACTAACGCGAATTCTTTACAGACGAAAGGAAAAACTGGTAGAAGGCGACTTCGGGGAAGATCAGTTTGGATTCCGTAGAAATGGCGGAACACGTGAGGTAATACTGACCGAAAGACCTTAGAAGCTAGATTAAGGCAAGGCAAACCTACGTTTCTAGCATTTGTAGACTTAGAGAAAGATTTTGACAATGTTGACTGGAACACTCTGTTTCACATTCTGAAGGTGGCAGGGGTAAAATACAGGGAGCGAAAGGCTATTTACAATTTGTACAGAAACCAGATCGCAGTTATAAGAGTCGAGAGGGATGAAAGAGAAGCAGTGGTTGGGAAGGGAGTGATACAGGGTTGTAGCCTATCCCCGACGTTATTCAATCTGTATATTGAGCAAGCAATAAAGGAAACAAAAGAAAAGTTCGGAGTAGGTATTAAAATCCATGGAGAAGAAATAAAAACTTTGAGGTTCGCCGATGACATTGTAATTCTGTCAGAGACAGCAAAGGACCTGAAGTGCGCTGAACAGAATGGACAGTGTCTTGAAAGGAGGATATAAGATGAACACCAACAAAAGCAAAACGAGGACAATGGAATGTAGTCGAATTAAGTCGGGTGATGCTGCTGGAATTAGATTAGGAAATGAGACACTTAAAGTAGTAAAAAAGTTTTGCTGTTTGGGGAGCAAAATAACTGATGATGGTCGAAGTATAGAGAATATAAAATGTAGACTGGCAATGGCAAGGAAAGCGTTTCTGAAGAAGAGAAATTTGTTAACATCGAGTATAGAATGAAGTGTCAGGAAGTCATTTCTGAAAGTATTTCTATGGTGTGTAGCCATGTATGGAAGTGAAACATGGACGATAAATAGTTTAGACAAGAAGAGAATAGAAGCTTTCGATATGTGGTGCTACAGAAGAATGTTGAAGAATAGATGGGTAGATCACATAACTAATGAGGAGGTATTGAATAGAATTGGAGAAATGAGAAATTTGTGGCGCAACTTGACTAGAAGAAGAGATCGGTTGGTAGGGCATGTTGTGAGGCATCGAGGAATCACCAATTTAGTATTGTAGGGCAGCGTGGAGGGTAAAAATCGTAGAGGGGGACCAAGAGATGAAGACACTAAATAGATTCAGAAGGATGTAGGTTGCAGTACGTACTGGGAGATAAAGAAGCTTGCACAGGATAGGGTAGCAAGGAGAGCTGCATCAAACCAGTGTCTGGACTGAAGACCACAACAATAACAAAGGTGCCAGATGGACAGAATTTGGCATGATATCCCTCAGGACTTCCAACAACTCTGTCGATCAGTGGTTACCTGCTTGCATGAAGGCCAGAGGTGGACCATCGCGTTCAACACGTTATTGACTTGCTCAGTTTGTGAAGATCTTTCTTTTGAATAAATCAACCAATTTTCCTGGAATTTTAATAATTTTGTTTGTCTGTACATTTACAGTGACATCTGCCGATTTCCATGCCATTCTGGTAATTCCTTGGCGGTGCGTCGTTTTATTTATCTTAGAGTATGTTATCTCCTTTTTGGCGATTGGGCCCGAATCCTAGAACAGTAAGAGTGATATATCTGTGACGTCGTGTCTCTGTGAACACAGTGCAAGAGTCGAGAGTAACAATAATAAACAGGGAGGGTACCAGCTGCACACACCTCGTGGCTGTGGCTCGTGACAGGGTCTTTCCCTTTCTCGTGTCGGTCGTATTCTCTCCTTAGGTGCCGCGGGCTGCCACTCCCGGCACGAGCCGAGTGCATTGTTGCCCGTCTCTCGGCGCGAGCGAGAGTTTAGAAATAATCAGCCACGGACAGGATAATAAACAGACCGCGCGGAGGCTGTCTCGAGGCGGAAGCCGATAATCGCGCCGAGTGCCGGCAGCGCTGGAGACCAGCAGGGCGCGCCGCGGGCTGTTTGCCTTGGAGTCGGGTGCCCGCCGGGCACAGTGCCTTTTAGAAGGAGCAGCGGCAGCAGCAGCCGGGACCGGCGTCTTGTTTACATATGGCGGGCCGCGCCGGGCCGTCGACTTCCCCGCTCTCGCTGGAGGACGGGAGAGAGCTACACACTTCAGACGAGGATCCTCGAGCCACAGAGTGCTGCTGGCATTTGTCTTACCATCCAGATGCACGGGATCTACAGGCTGACATGTAACTGTAACCACAAACCGGTTCTAATGAAAGGAATGCGCAGCCTTCCAGTGGTCGCTATAAACTGAAAAATTAGTATACAGGGTGGTCTATTGATAGTGACCGGGCCAAATATCTCACGAAATAAGCGTCAAACGAAGAAACTACAAGGAACGAAACTCGTTTAGCTTCAAGGGGGAAACCAGATGGCGCTATCGTTGGCCCGCTAGATGGCGCTGCCACAGGTCAAACTGATATCAACTGCGTTTTTTATGTACGAACCCCCATTTTTTATTACATATTCGTGTAGTACGTAAAGAAATATAAATGTTTTAGTGGGACCACTTTTTTCGCTTTGTCATAGATGGCGCAAGAAAATTAGACGCACGTAGAATTAAATAAGGCATAACTCTCTGTAGTAAAATACAGAAGTGTGCAAAATTTAACAACGAAAGTAACTTTCGCATGATGTGTCTCACTTCCATGTGACGTAGGTACATGAAACTTGGATAATACATAGAAAGAGCTGCTGCATTATGGTACAGAACGTAACATAGAAATATGCAATGAGGCGAGCAGAAAAGATACTTTAATTCAAAGAGAATAATTATGCAGAAGTCAGAGTGATTCACGGTGGTCTCCTGGACATTACAGACATGGTTCTTAGTAGAGCGTGTGCTCACTACGGACGTCAGTGCTTGCTCACGTGATGGCCAGAAGGCTAGTAACGAAAAAATGGTTCAAATGGCTCTGAGCACTATGGGACTTAACATCTGTGGTCGTCCCCTAGAACTTAGAACTACTTAAACCTAACTAACCTAAGGACATCACACACATCCATGCCCGAGGATTCGAACCTGCGACAGTAGTAGTTGCGCGGTTCCGGACTGAGCGCCTGAACCGCTAGACCACCGCGGCCGGCGGCTGGTAACGAGTTCTTGTGGTAGGGCTTTCCATTCCTCCACCGGCGTGGTTGACACCTGTTGGATGTTTGTTTGTGGGTGTGGACGTGCTGCAATGCGTCTTTCCCACCGCGTCCCACACGTTTTCGATGCGATTTAAGTTGGGGAAACGGACAGTCCAGTCCATTCGCCGAATATCCTCCCGTTTCAGGAGCTCCTCAACCTGCGCAGTTCGATGCGATCGCCCGTTGCCATCCACGGAAACGTAATCAGGGCTGAATGCACCCGTTAAAAGGCGCACGTGCGGAATGAGTACAGCGTCACGATAATATCGGCCGTGCTCAGAGATCTGGAGGTCAGTATGAACATGCAACATTATGCCTCCCAACAGGATAGCACCTGGCAATCGGTGGAGTGCTGCCACACTACCCCTCCTCCGAAGAAAAAGTTCAAAGCCGCACCCTGAGCCCGTAAACTCATGGCGACGGTCTTCTGGCACTCTGAAGGGGTTAATACGTTTGGTGTCCTTCCTCACGGTGCAACGATCAACTCTGAAGTATATTGTACTACCCTCAGGAAACTGAAGAAACGATTTCAGAGTGGTCGTCGGCACAAAAATGCAAACGAACTTCTCCTTGTCCATGACAGCGCAAGGCCTGCCTCCCGTCTGCACCCCCGGAGAGCACCTCACAAAAATTTCACTGGACTGTTCTTCCTCATCCACCCTGCAGCCTCGATTTCGTGCCTTCCAACTTCCATCTGCGTTGCCCAGTGAAGGATCCACTCTGCGGGGAGCAGTGTATGTGGACGATGGGGAGGTTACTGATGTAGCGAGGCGTTGGCTCCGACGTCGACCAATAGCACGGTACCTTTGCGGGCGTACAGGACTTCCCAGTAACGTATCACTGAACAGGATCTGTCTTGAAAGGTAGGGTTTTGTAACCAAAAGAGTGGGGAATCCTCAAAAATACCAACCTGCTTCCAGAACGAAAAGTGTTGCATTACTTATTGAACGCCCCTCCTCGTGAAACAAGTTGTAGAAAAGCAGATGTCAGGCTGAGATTAACTGGAAGGATCTTAAGGGACTAAAATAATTCCACTACAGAAGGGGCGTATAAAGCACTTAAGAGACCGATTCTTGGTTAGTACTCATGAGTCTGGGGGTCCTAGCGGGTTGGATTAACAAAAAACATGGGAGAAATAACGAAATCTTTTAATTAACGAGAACACATTAGGGATATGCTCAACTAACTCCAGTGGTAGACGCTAAAAGACGGGCATTTTACATCGTAGTGAGTTTATTGTTGAAAAATAAGTAATGGTGCTATGGTTTTCTTATATTGCCATGACTATAGCACCTACAGCCCACAGTTAGGTCGGAAGACGATTCGTTAGGTATTCCTCAATCAACCACAAAAAGAAATAATGTTTCCCTATGCAAAACTGTAAGTAGGCTGTTTAGGTTTTTTTATTGGTAACGCCACGTAGCGCTCTGTATGAAAATCACTGGCTGTGCTGTGTGCAGCCTGTGGCTGGTTAGCATTGTTGTAACAGTCGCTGTTGTAGTGTTGGGCAGTTGGATGTGAACAGCACGTAGCGTTGTGCAGTTGGAGGTGAGCTGCCAGCAATGATGGATGTGGGGAGAGAGATGGCGGAATTTTGAGAGCGGACGATCCGGACGTGTGTCCATCAGAAAGAGTAAATTTGTAAGACTGGATGTCATGAACTGCTATACATATATTATGACTTTTGAACACTATTAAGGTAAATACATTGTTCGTTCTCTATCAAAATCTTTCATTTGCTAACGATGCCTATCAGTAGTTAGTGCCTTAAGTAGTTTGAATCTTTTATTTAGCTGGCAGTAGTGGCGCTCGCCGTATTGCAGTAGTTCGAGTAACGAAGATTTTTGTGAGGTAAGTGATTTGTGAAAGGTATAGGTTAATGTTAGTCAGGGCCATTCTTTTGTAGGGATTGTTGAAAGTCAGATTGCGTTGCGCTAAAAATATTGTGTGTCAGTTTAGTATTGATCAGAATAGGTAAAGAGCGAAATGTCTGAGTACGTTCAGTTCTCCTCAGCTGTTTGAAAATCAGATAATGTAAGAGGTTTATCTGCATAGTAATTCATTAAGTTTTCTAAGGGGACGTTTCAAAACATTAGTTAGGAATAATATCAGATTCTGTAAAATAGCCGGCCAGGGTGGCCGAACGGTTCTAGGCGCTACAGTCCGGAACCGCGCTGCTGCTACGGTCGCAGGTTCGGATCCTGCCTCGGGCATAGATGTGTGTGATGTCCTTAGGTTAGTTAGGTTTAAGTAGTTCTAAGTTCTAGGGGACTGATGACCTTAGATGTTAAGTCCCATAGTGCTCAGAGCCATTTGAACCATCCGTAAAATAAACGTGATTACAGGTTCTATAATGAATTACAATTGTGCACAAAATTACCCTTAACCCTTAAATACATGATTTTTTATTTCAAGCTGTAAAAATTACCACGTTTAGTTTATAGTGCCTACATCACAAAAAAATATTGAAAACATTTTTTTAATTAAATTAACAAAGCATTAGTGTTGACAACAGCTACAAACACAAAAACAGACCTAATTTCAAATATATCGTAAAGACACTTGAATTAACTGTCAACACCACGTGTACTTACGTTTTCAAAATAAAAAGTAATTTTCAAGCCCACAAATCAGTGCACAAACACCAAAAAAACGTTTTTACTTTTCGCCAAAACACATGCTCGCCAGAACATCCGCACAGCTGATTGTCGAACTGGTTCAGCTTAGCAGCTGCAGTAGAGTATATACACTTAACTACATAACGAATTTGTTACCAGATGTTGCTCAGTATAGGATATATCGAAGAAATGAAGTCTGAAGCTGATCAGCTACACTGTGCATTAAAGGTTTAAAAAGATCGCGAACGAGAGAAAAACCTCCGTATTTAAATAATTCACCTTCATAAAAAATAAACACTTTTACTATGATTCTCAATGGAAGGGATACTAAAATGACGTAGTCTGTCCGCAAGAAAATATTTTTGAGATTTTTTAATGTGAATCAAAAAGCAGTAACTCAAATCAGCGGACCAGACAATCTCGCAACAGTCTGCAACAGTAATAGCAACAGCCGGTAACGTATGTATAATTTGCTGATAACAGGATCTGTGTACTGAGTTTTTATTTTGTTCTTCACGATAGCTTACGTCCGCCCCCGGTAGGCGACTGGTCAGCGCGGCAGCATGGCAATACTAAGGGCCCGGGTTCGATTCCCAGCTGGGTCGGAGATTTTCTCCGATCAGGGACTGGGTGGTGTGTTGTCCTAATCATCATAATTTCATAATTAACTACAAAATTTGATTTTTTTCTAAACATAAAGCTTAAAACGTAACAGCTCATTCATTTTTTCATAAATTAAATAGATTCTAAAGTTTCAGACACCTATAAGTATGGTTTGTATGCTGTGCAAAATTCATCGAACAGTCTCTCTTACTTATGCAGAAAAGTGTACCTATAGCAACAAATGCAGCCAATAGTAAGAGAAAAAAAATGATGAAATTTCACAAAAAAATTATTTTGTTATGTTTCTGAACTTCCTTTGCTACGAGTGTGAATCCTGAATCCTTCCTGGTCGTGCAGACAAATTTTTATGAATTTGCTTGTAAAAGTATAGACAGTGGAAATTAAAATGTCCTGTGGTGCCTCTCCTGCTCCACGTCGGCCCGTTTGACGTCCTACCCCCCCCCCCCCCCCCCTAAAGACATTCTTCACTACCGTCAACTCACTACGTCCAGTCTCAAAGTTAACTAACGCAGGTGACCGTTACAGTGTGTATTTTAAGCAAACCTGATTTGCATCCTCATAGCGCCGCTACTCGCACTCTTATGCAACTGGCGTGAAATCAGAACAGACATTACCTTTCAGTTGTAAGAACACGCCTACCAACTTTCGTTTATATTGTACAACTCCTTCTCGTCGTTGCGATCTTCTTCCCGTCAGTGTACAACATGCTTTGTTCATGAAACGAGGGAAACATTTTCAAAGTCCAGCTGTGACGTCACAAGCATAAGTACCTTTAACAGTCAGCCAACACATTTCAACCCTCCCCCCCCCCCACCAACCTCCACCCTCTCTCCGCTCCCCTGTGCATACGCCTCGCGAACTGACTAGGACGACAAGTCCAGAGAAATCAGAGTCCATACGTAGGTTTATCAACAATCACTCTTCCTGAGCACCGTTTTCGAATGGAAGAGGGAATGGAGGAAATGATAGTGGTGCCAAGAACCCCCGCCACACACCGCAAAGTGGCTTGCACACTGTAGATCTAGATGTGGATGCAGTTGCAGTACGCAGTGTGAGAGACTGTATCGCGCGTGAGCGTGAAGGCTGGCGGACACGCCCCTGCCTTGGCAGCAGTCCCACCTGGTGCTCACTGCAGGCTCGCTACACTACACTACACTGTGTGGCGACCCCTGGCTCACAGGCCAAGCGCGACTAAGCGCAAGCATGCGGCCCTAGCCTTCCGCTAGTGGGATAAGCTTTCACACTGCCTGCAGGTGTTCAGCAGTCTCCGTACGATCTAAGCATTACCGTGCACATCAATTTCGGCGTCGTCGTTTATTTTACGACTCGCCTTTAATAGATGTTGCCGTTAAGCAGAAAAAAAAAACACGAAAAAGTTTTGAGAAAGTCAGCAGCAGGCTTCCAAAATACACTAATCGCCATTAAATTTGCTACACCACGATGATGACGTGCTACAGACGCGAAATTTAACCCACAGGAAGAAGATGCTGTGATATGCAAATGATTAGCTTTTCAGAGCATTCACACACGGTTGGCGCCTGTGGCGACACCTATAACGTGCTGACATGAGGAAGGTTTCCAACCGATTTCTCAAACACAAACAGCAGTCGACAGGCATTGCCTGGTGAAACGTTGTGATGCCTCCTGTAAGGAGCAGAAATGCGTACCATAACGTTTCCGACTTTGATAAAGGTCGGATTGTAGCCTATCGCGATTGCGGTTCATCGTATCGCGATATTGCTGCTCGCGTTGGTCGAGATCCAATGACTGTTAGCAGAATATGGAATCGGTGGGTTCAGGAGGGTAACACGGAACGCCGTGCTGGATTACAACGGCCTCGTATCACTAGCAGTCGAGATGACAGGCATCTTATCCGCATGGCTGTAACGGATCGTGCAGCCACGTCTCGATCCCTGAGTCAACACAAGGGGGCGTTTGCAAGACAACAACCATCTGCACGAACAGTTCGACGACGTTTGCAGCAGCATGGACTATCAGCTCGGAGACCGTGGCTGCGGTTACCCTTGACGCTGCATCACAGACAGGAGCGCCTGCGATGGTGTTCTCAACGACGAAATTGCGTGTACGATAGGTAAAACCCCATTTTTTCGGATAAACCCAGGTTCTGTTTACAGCATCATGATGGTCGCATCCGTGTTTGGCGTCATCGCGGTGAGCGCACATTGGAAGCGTGTTTTCGTCATCGCCATACTGCGCGTATCACCCGGCGTGATGGTATGGGGTGCCACTGGTTACACGTCTCGGTCACATCTTGTTCACACTGACGGCGCTTTGAACAGTAGACGTTACATTCCAGATGTGTTACGACCCGTGGCTCTACCGTTCATTCGACCCCTGCGAAACCCTACATTTCAGCAGGATAATGCACGACTGCATGTTGCTGGTCCTGTACGGGCCCCTTGCGGATACAGAAAATATTCGACTGCTGCCCTGGCCAGAACATTCTCCAGATCTCTCACCAATTGAAACCGTCTGGTCAATGGTGGCCCAGCAACTGGCTCGTCACAATACGCCAGTCACTACTCTTGATGAACTGTGGTATCGTGTTGAAGCTGCATGGGCAGCTGTACCTGTACACGCCATCCAAGCTCTGTTTGACTCGATGCCCAGGCGTATCAATGCCGTTATTACGGCCAGAGGCGGTTGTTCTGGGTACTGATTTCTCAGGATCTATGCACCAAAATTGCGTGAAAATGTAATCAGATGTCAGTTGTAGTATAATATATTTGTCCAATGAATACCCGTTTATCAACTGCATTTCTTCTTGGTGTAGCAATTTTAATGGCCAGTAGTGTACTATCCCTGCACTCGGAAACCTGTAGCATACCAGTTGGGTCTGACGTTGCAGCCTGAACTACTATCGTTGACCCAATTATAGTTTTTTTGTACGTATTTGAAGGAAACGCCAAAACTGTGCCGTCAAACAAAATAAAATCGTAATTTCGTGGCAGGTTAAAACTGAACTTGAACCTGGAACCATGACCGTTTAACAGGCAAGTGATGCACCAACTTTGCTATCGAAGCACGCTATTACTTACGCTGGTATATCATCTCCTGCATTCCAAACTTCAGAGACGTCCTCGTGCATGCGTTGTGGGACTAGTACCCCTGGATCGTAAAATGAGTACTTTTAGATTAGGAACTATTTAGTGGAAACGACTATTTAGTTTCTTAACACTAACTGAATTTTTGTCGATGCTTGGCAGAACATGTTAATAACATTACAGAGGAAAACACACCCTAATGTTCTGGAAAATTATATTTATTTGGTCACGAACCGACCTTTATCTGAAGGTGGCCTAAGAAGCCGAAAGCCCGTTCTTGACCAAGTAAATATAATTTTGCAGGACATTAGGAATTTTCGTCTTTTTTAATATATATTTTTTATTTACATAAATAACGGACGCGTTAACTGCAACTAAACTTGTAGCAATTGTTCAAAGTTATTCTGGTGTCTGAAGAATTCTTTGTCGAGAAGCAGACAAACAGTTTGTGATTTGAACGACCAGTTCCTCGTAATTTTGTATCCACGGCAATAAATGTCTCAGAACTAGCAGCACCCCTTTTGTGACATATTCGTCTCTGTACATTCGTCCGGCTTGCCAGGCACTTCATGCTCCTGCACCAGACAGTAAATGCGTGTCTGCGAGTCTCTAGCAGTAATTCGCCACCTTCGATAACTATCCGTGAAGACTTAACCGCTGGGCGTATCACAGAATGACTGTGTGTTGTCGGTTTTAAACGTACCGCGACTAAAGCCGATGTACCAGGCAGCTGTGTGTCATGAATTGAGATTGGAATAACAGAAAATGGTGAAGGTGGTTCGATGAACCCTCTGCCAGGCACTTTATAAGAAGGCTGTTTAGGTTTTTATGTTGGTAACGCCACGTAGCGCTCTGTATGAAGATCGCTGACTGCGCTGTGTGCAGTCTGTGGCTGGTTGGACTCATTGTTGGAATATTCGCTAGTGTAGTGTTCGGCAGTTGGATGTGAACAGCGCGTAGCGTTGTGCAGTTGGAAGTGAGCCGCCAGCAGTGGTGGATGTGCGGAGAGAGATGCCAGAGTTCTGAGAGGTTACTGTGAGCGGACGATCTGGACGTGTGTCCGCCAGAGAAAGGAAATTTGTAAAACTGGATGTCACGAACTGCTAGACTTTCGAACACCAGTAGTTAGTGCCTTCAGTAGTTTGAATCTTTTATTTAGCTGGCAGTATTGGCGCTCGCTGTATTGCAGTAATTCCAGTAACGAAGATTTTTGTGAGGTAAGAGACTCATGAATGTTATAGGTTATTGTTAGTCAGGGCCATTCTTTTGTAGGGATTTTTGAAAGTCAGGTTATTACTGTAAATAATAACATTCTAACATGGTACGAGCGATGCTTGCTTCAGACAAGGAACGCCTTCGGGCTGCAGACAGGGCTGTAAAGAGTCTAGAAATACAAGCAAGAGTAAACAGGAGGAGGAACAAGAGGAAGCTGGAGGAGGAGTTTGCAGAGGATGAAGATAATCCATCCTATGGACCTGGAATGCACTAAAAAGTTAATCCAATCTTTGTCGCTCGATTCCCAAAACTTTTATTTTCTCATACTAATTACATGTTTTCTAAGGATCTTCCAAACATATTTGTTTCAAACTTTCAGTAAATGTTACACAGTACCTTCTGCATAATTTAACACAGCCTTTTTCCAAAAAACTGTATATTTTTGAATATATAAATAAAAAATTGCAAAAAATGTTGTGAATTTTCATTACAATTGAAAAAAAATCATCTTTAATAACTGAACTAAAATTTTGTAAAATCCCTGTGTTAAGTTGTAGCCCATATTCCAGTAAATAATCTGTAAAAAGTTCAACTTCCTACCTCAAATACTTTGTGAGGAAAGATGTAATTTATAAGCATTATTTTAACATTGCAAGTATAGGGCGTTCCGGAGCCCCTTAACACCAATTTTCGCCGCTGTCGTAACGGATAAGTTCGCCGTACGTCGCGCACCGATTTGTGCGGTTATCCCATACAATGTTGCATGTCTGTTAGCACTGACAACTCTACGCAAACGCCGCTGCTCTCGGTCATTTTGTGAAGGCCGTCGGCCACTGCGTTGTCCGCGATGAGAGGCAGTGTCTGAAATTTGGTTTTCTCCATACACTCATGGCTCTGTGGATCTCGGAGAATTGAATTCCCAACGATTTCCGAAATGGAATGTCACATGCGTCTAGCTCGAGCTATCATTTCAAGTCTGTTAATGCCCGTCGTGTAGCCTTTATCATATCAGAAACCTTTTCACACGAGTCACCTGCGTAGAAGGCCGCTGTGGCCGAGCGGTTGTAGCCGCTTCAGTCCGCAACCGCGCACTGCTACGATCGCAGGTTCGAATCCTGCCTCTGGCATGGATGTGTGTTATGTCCTTAGGTTAGTTACGTTTAAGTAGTTCTATGTTCTAGGGGACTGATGGCACCAGATGTTTAAGTCCGATAGTGCCCAGAACCATTTGCATCATTTCACATGCGTACAGATGACTGCTCCGCCAATTGACTGCCCTTTTATACCTTGCGGACGCGATACTGCAGCCATCTGTGTATGTGGATATCACAATCCCACGACTTTTGTCACGTCAGTGTATTTCTTAAAATGTATACTTTTCCACTAGCAACCGAGAAGAGATTGATCGATTGTGGAAAAATCGTGTAAAGAGAAAAAAATGACAAGTCGGCAGCAAATCTAAAAGCTTGTAAACTAAGATTATGTTATTTTAAGCCTTTGTGTGCCACTGAATGTGGGAATCTACATCTACATCTACATGGATATTCTGCAAATCACATTCAAGTGCCTGGCAGTGGGTTCATCGAGCCACCTTCACAATTCTCTATTATTCCAATCTAGTATAGCGAGCGGAAAGAACGTACACCTATATCTTTCCGTACGAGCTCTGATTTCCCTTATTTTATCATAGTGATCGTTTCTCCCTATGTAGGTCGGTGTCAACAAAATATTTTCGCACTCGGAGGAGAAAGTTGGTGATTGGAATTTCGTGAGAAAATTCCGTCGAAACGAAAAACGCCTCTTTTAATAATGCCCAGCCCAAATCCTGTATCATTTCTGTGACACTCTCTTCCATAGTTCGCGATATCACAAAACGTGGTGCCCTTCTTTGAACTTTTCCGATGTACTCGGTCAGTCCTATCTGGTAAGGATCCCACATCCCGCAACAGTAGTCTGCAAGAGGACGGACAAGCGTAGTGTAGGCAGTCTCCTTAGTAGGTCTGTTACATTTTCTAAGTGTCCTGCCAATAAAACGCAGTCCTTGGTTAGCCTTCCCCACAATATTTTCTGTGTGTTCCTTCAAATTTAAGTTGTTCGTAACTGTAATACCTAGGTATTTAGTGGAATTTACGGCTTTTAGATTAGATTGATTTATCGTGTAACCGAAGTTTAACGAGTTCCTTTTAGTACTCATGTGGATCACCTCACACTTTTCGTTATTCAGGTTCAACTGTCACTTTTCGCACCATTCAGATATCTTTTCTAAATAGTTTGGCAGTTTGTTTTGATCTTCTGATGAAAATGGTTCAAATGACTCTGAGCACTGTGGGCCTTAACTTCTGAGGTCATCAGTCCCCTTGAGCACTATGGGACTTATCTTCAGAAGTCATCAGTCTCCTAAAACTTAGAACTACTTAAATCTAACTAACCTAAGGACATCACACACATCCATGCCCGAGGCAGGATTCGAACCTGCGACCGTAGTGGTCGCACGGTTCCAGACTGTAGCGCCTAGCAGCGCTCGGCCACTCCGGCCGGCGATCTTCTGATGACTTTATTGGTCGATAAACGTCAGCGTCATCTGCAAACAGCCGGCCGCGGTGGTCTAGCGGTTCTAGGCGCTCAGTCCGGAACTGCGCGGCTGCTGCCGTCGCAGGTTCGAATCCTGCCTCGGGCATGGATGTGTGTGATGTCCTTAGGTTAGTTAGGTTTAAGTAGTTTTAAGTTCTAGGGGACTGATGACCACAGATGTTAAGTCCCATCTGCAAACAACCTAAGACGGCTGCTCAGATTGTCTCCCAAATCGTTTATATAGATAAGGAGCAGCAAAGAGCCTGTAACACTACCTTGCGGAACGCCAGAAACCACTTCGGTTTTAGTCGATGACCTTCCGTCAACTACTACGAACTGTGACCTCTCTGACAGGAATCATATAAAGTGGCGTCTAGTCCGCCTCGGTAGCTGTGGGATTAGCGCGATAGGCTGCTAACTGAAAAGGCCGGGGTTCGATTACCGGCCCAGTCGAGGATTTTCTCCAGTCGGGAACTAGATGTTGCGCTGTTTTTTCGTTCCCATAGTCGTAACTGACAAGGAAATCGTCGTATCGTCTGTCCATTTCTGAGATAGCTATATGGGCGTGACCCGAAAGCCAATAATGTGGAATAAAAAAAAAAAAAAGAGTGGCGCCGGTGCGCCGCGGGTTGCGTAACACGAGGCAGGGCGGGCAGTGAATCGCGGCGCAGCTCCTGTGTATGGCGGACCAGCTGACTGCCAAGTGAGCTCCCGCGAGGCGGTGGCCGGCCGCAGCTGTTGTGAAACCCTGGCTGGCTGGCTGGCTGGCTGGACGTGACGCGGCCACTATCTCCGGCCAGCACCGACGGAGGCCGCGAAACGAGAGACGAGACCAGCCGTGGGCCAGCTGTGCGGCACGGAGCCGTCCGCTGCAGTGCTGCCACAGTGTCCTCTCTGTCGGGGCGCACCTGCGGGGCCGCGTCTAAGGCCGGTATTACGCTATCAAATTTCTTTGTCAAAGATTTGATCAAAGATGTGATCCAATATTCCGTCCAATATATTTGACAAAGATCTTTGACGTAGCGCTAGAGGGGGTATTACACTGTCATCAAATTTTTCGTCAAAGTTCAAGATGGCTGACAACAACTTGTTATTAACCGCAGCAGTTCTACGTACCCCAATTGCATTGTGTGCACATGCGGAAAAGAAGTGGGGGTAAAATGGAACCATACATACGAGGTTGACAGTCTTAAAGTCCTGGGATTACAACTTGATAATAAATTCAGTTGGGAGGAGCACACAACAGAACTGCAGAAAGGCCCTAACAAATCTGTATTTGCAATTCGAGTGTTAGCAGACATAGGCAACAAAAAAATGAAAAAGCTTGCATACTTTGCCTACTTTCATTCCATAATGTCATATGGGATATTATTTTGGGGTAAATCTTGAAGTCAAACAAAAGTTTTCAGAGTCCAAAAGCGTGTAATACGTATTATTTGTGGAGTAAATTCACGGACGTCCTACAGAAACCTCTTCAAAGAACTGGATATACTAACTACTGCCTCTCAGTATATTTACTTCTTAATGAAATTTGTCGTAAATAATATATCTCTTTTTCCAACAAACAACTCAGTTCAAACATGATCTGCACAAGGACTTAAAAGCACTTACTATAGTTCAAAAAGGGGTCCACTACTCAGGAACACTCATCTTCAATAATTTGCCAGGAAACATAAAAAATTTAGTTAGAAATAAAGATCAGTTTAAAAGGAGCCTGAAAACTTACTACTAGCCAACTCCTTCTACTCCATTGGCGAAATTTTTAATAGAAACAAATGGTGTATTGTATTTATTCATACTATTAGTATTGTTATTTCAGCTTAAAAAAATCGACATGTTCCACATCCACGAGGATCTCCTCAGCACGGATCTATGGAACGAAAAACTAATCTAATCCGGGTGAAGCCGTGGGTTTTACGACGACACGATAAAAGCATTCAACAAAACTTGTTACGTGAGCTTACAGTGGAAGACGTCAAGTCGTACATCAATTACTTAAGAATGGATGAGCATACATTTCTGTATGTGCTCAATGAAGTGTATCCTCATATCACAAAGCACAATATTCACTTAAGAACTGCTACATCTTCAGAAGACAGGCTCGCTGTAACACTCCGATTCCTTGCTACAGGAGAGGGTTATGTTATGTTATGTTATGTTAGGTTAGGTTAGGTCAGGTCAGGTCAGGTCTCCAATCTTCTTAATCTATTTTTGTATTCAGGGTGCCTCACGTTGTAAAGCGCCTCATCAGCTTCAGACATCTTTATTAATTTTGTAGTTGTCGGGACACACCAATTGTATTTACCGGCAATGGTTATAAAAACACTACAGACGACAGAACGCTGCAGCGATGCTAGCGCTCCATATGGTAACATGTCACATTACAGTGAACAGAAGACAAGCGGTTTCGTTGATCAAATCTACAGCGAGGCCCTAGATTTGATCAAATATTGGACGACATTTGACAAAGTCCCTATTACACTATCAAATATCTTTGACAAAGATATTGGACAAAGATATTGGACAAAGAAAATTGATAGTGTAATACCAGCATAAGGCCGGTATTACGCTATCAAATTTCTTTGTCAGAGATTTGGTCAAAGATGTGATCAAATATTCCGTCAAATATATTTGACAAAGATCTTTGGCGTAGCGCTAGAGGGGGTATTACACTGTCATCATATTTTTCGTCAAAGTTCAAGATGGCTGACAACAACAACTTGTTATTAACCGCAGCAGTCGCATGTACCACAATTGCACTTTGTGCAAATGCGGAAAAGAAGTGGGGAAAAAAAAAAGGAAACGTACCTGGGTGAAGCCGTGGGTTTTAAGACAACCAAACTTGTTAGGTGAGCTTATAGTGGAGGACGTTAAGTCGTACATCAATTACTTAAGACTGGATGAGCATACATTGGTATGTGCTCAAAGAAGTGTATCCTCATACCAAAAAGCACAATATTCACTTAATAACTGCTACATCTGCAGAAGACAGGCTCACTGTAACACTCCGATTCCTTGCTACAGGAGAGAGTTAGGTTAGGTTAGGTTAGGTCGGGTCAGATCTCTAATCTTCTTAATCTGTTTTTGTATTCAGGGTGCTTCACGTTGTAAAGCGCCTCATCAGCTTCATACATCTCTATTAATTTTGTAGTTGTCGCTACACACCAGTTGTATTTACCAGCAATGTTTATAAAAACACTACAGACGACAGAACACTGCAGCGATGCTAGCGCTCCACGTGGTAACATGTAACATTGCAGTGAACAGAAGACAAGCGACTTCTTTGATCAAATCTACAGGGAGGCCCTAGATTTGATCAAATATTGGACGACTTTTGACAAAGTTCCCTAATTACACCATCAAATATCTTTGACAAAGATTTTTGACAAAGATATTTGACAAAGAAATTTGATAGTGTAATACCGGCCTAAGCACACTGCTGGCCGTTAAAACGGTACCATCGGCAAGTGCGGCAAAGAACGCAAAATTAACGTTATTTTATCCGTGACTGGTCTTGTGAACTCTACAGTCGTTATGGACAGCATGAAGAATACGTGATTAAATATGCCTGTGATTTGGGGGGCATACAGGATGCGAAATTTAGTACACATAGCTGCCACCTCTGGCAATGACAATCCCACCAACTCGACTTAGAGTAGACACGAACTCGCCAAGATTATAGGCATGGGTCTTCTGGCAGTTCTCCAACAGAATTCAAGAGTCATAGTGGTTTTCCAGGTGGTGCCCAGCCAGTCTCTCAGTAATCCATTACCAGACGTTTTTTTTACTGGGTGAGAGAAATGTAAAAAGCACTCCGTCTTCAGGCCACGAGTGGCCTACCGGGACCATCCGACCGCCGTGTCATCCTCAGTGGAGGATGCAGATAGAAGGGACATGGGGTCAGCACACCGCTCTCCCGGTCGTTATGATGGTTTTCTTTGACCGGAGCCGCTACTATTCGGTCGAGTAGCTCCTCAATTGGCATCACGAGGCTGAGTGCACCCCGAAAAATGGCAACAGCGCATGGCGGCTGGATGGTCACCCATCCAAGTGCCGGCCACTCACAACAGCTCTTAACTTCGGTGCAAGTCCGTTGTTTTGGGTGACAGAGATATGGAGAATGTAATGACACATTACGACGCAGAAAGATACAATACTTTGTAGTCTGCGCCAAAGATTAAATTGAATGTAGAATATAATCCCTGTAAAGTTCATATTGGATTCTCTTTTGTTTCATACTCCAAGAAGCAGTTAAGATATACTCTCGTTTGTTACCTTGTAGGGGATGGGCGAAATTTTTTGTGTGTGCTAAAAGGTAGCCATCTTGGTAGTATTTATGATTTCTGCGACGAGCATACCAAGTCTCAGTGTCTTGTGAGTAAAAAATAGTGAAAATTATCTAAGTTTTACGAGAATTATTTAAAGCGACGTAGCATTGTATTCCTTTGTTTCCACCGTCTTCGTGAAGTAAACCGATGCCGACTTAGGAAGATACGCACGGTCAGCAAAGAGAAGAACATCGATGGCGACTAATGAATTGATATTGTGGCAGAAGGACTAAATCTACGTTTGAGCGTTTAAGGTGAGAACTCTGAATAAACCAAGAATGACGTAGAATTCAAAGATATTATTAATCGGAATTCTAAATTATATTACAGGCAAATTTCACGCAGCACTGAATTTGTCCGCATTCAAGCCGGTCAATACAGTCTGTAAAAAAGCCTTTCAAAAATTCAGTTAAAGTTCCATGTCCACATTTTATTTCTTTTCAAAAATCAATAAAATTAATTTTTTTTGTTTACTTCGCTGCAAGAACGTGCTTGGGCACATCAGCAGTCCAACACATTACACCCAGTTAGGTGAGCACGATGTAGGCAGCATACGGTCTTGCGTTATTTTGTTGAAAGACAATGTCAGAGAGACCTACAATATAGAATTCTGCCACGGGCGTTAACACGTCAGAAACGTAACTAACACTGTCCAAGTTACCGACAAGGCGAACCAGAGACGATCACTTTAAAACGGTAAAGAGTAGCACTCAGTTGTCGTTTGTGTTCGAGCTTTATTTAGAGCAGATCCAGATTTCGGCTAGGAATTGGATGTGCCCTAACGAAGCTATGAAGGTTGCCCAGAAAGTAATGCACCGTTTTTTTTTTCTCAGCCGAAAACAATGCTACGAATGGGGAACGTTGTTACGTATGCATTATTTTAAGTCACCTGAGTGAGCGCGCCAAGTTTACTTCACTGCGTAGCTGCAGGACAGTTTCAAAATGGCGTCTGTAGGTGATGTACGTTACAAGAAACGTGCTGTCATTGAATTTCTCACTGCTGAGAAAGGAACTGTGGGGAATATTCATAAACGCTTGTGTAAAGTCTATGGAGCATCCGCTGTCGACAGAAGTACAGTTAGTCGCTGGACACGGAGGGTGACGTCATCAGAAGGCGGTTCGGCGGAGCTCCACAATTTGCAGCGGTCGAAGAGACCATCCACGGCTGTCACACCTGACGTGTTGCAGCGAGCTGATGTTGTTATTCGCGAGCTGAGGCGCATTACGACTCTGCAGTTGGAGCTGGATCTGTCAACCAGCAAAGGAAGTGTGGATGCAATTATGCGCACTCTTGGATATTCAAAAGTGTGTGCAGGATGGGTCGCACGTTGTCTAACGGTGGATCACAAATCGCACAGGAAAAACATTTGCGTTGATTTGTTGCGACGTTTTGAAGCTGTGGGGGAGGCCTTCTTGTCCCGGATTGTGGCAGGTGATGAAACCTGGGTTCACCATTTTGAGCCCGTAACAAAACGACTGTCGATGGACTGGCAGCATTCCTACTCCCCACAGAAAGAAAATATTCAAAGCACCTGCTTCCGCTGGTAAGATCATGATCACCGTGAAAGTGTGATTCTCATTGATGTAATGCCAAGAGGTGGTACCATTAAATCAGAAGCATATGCCAACACATTAACAAAACTCAAGACGCGGTTCGGGCGACTTCGGCGCCAGAGCAACCCAGCAGATGTTTTGCTCCAACACGATAACGCTCGGGCCGACACAAGTCTGGGGACTGCTGAACACAGGGTTGGACTGTGTTACGTCATCCACCCTACAGTCCTGACCCAGCCCCTCTGACTTCCACTTTATTGGGCCATTTAAGGATGCCATTGGCGGAAAACATTTTGCGGACGATGAGGAGGTGGTCCAAATGGCTGTGAACACTATGGGACTTAACGTATGAGCTCATGAGTCCCCTAGAACTTAGAACTACTTAAACCTTACTAATCTGAGGGTATCACCCACATCCATGCCCGAGGCAGGATTCGAACCTGCGACCGTAGCGGTCGCGTGGTTCCGGACTGAAGCGCCTGAAACGGCTCGGCCACAGCGGCCGTCTTGCGTCAAGGTTTCGATGCTTGTCTTTTGGTGCTTTTGTTAGTACGACACTTTGCTTACGATACTGCTTTTGAGTAGGGATCGACAGTTTTCGTTTGACGCCACGTCGCTAGTCAGGGCCCGCGCTGTCGCAGCTGGTGCTCGCCTCGCTGTTTGCCGGCAGAGGCTGGGCGGCGCGGGCGACGGCCGCTGGCCGGTGTCCGGCGTGTGGTCTTCCGGGCCGCACGGTCAGCAAGGTCACGGCCGCCCGCGGTCCCAGGCATGCGAGGTCACCGCCGCTGCCGTGCCCCCCCCCCCCCCCACGGCGTCAGTCACAACACTAATAAAACAAGAAGGGGGGGGGGTGGGAGGGTCAGACTTCACCACAGTTCTCCTTCATACCTTGCGCGAAGAACACTCCTCAAAGGAAGGAAGTCTCGAAGGTAAAAGACGCGAGGTACTGGCGGAAGGAAAGCAGTGAGGGCGGGTCGTGAGTCGCGTTTGGATACCCGAGTCGGCACAGCACTTCCCCCGCAAAAGCCAGTGGTCTCAGGGTCGTGTACCGGTCCAGCGCAAAGTCTTAATCTGACAGGAGATTTCAGATCACTGCACACACCTCCACTGAGTGAAAATTCATTTCGGAAGCAGGCAATGGCTAAGACTGCCCTGTTATTGTTGTTATACACTGAAGCGTCAAAGGAACTGGTGTAGGCATGCGCATTCAAATGCTGAGATACGTAAACAGGTACAATACGGAACTGCGGTCGGCAAAGCCTATACATTGATCGTGACCGAGCCAAATGTCTCTCGAAATAAGCGTCAAACTAAAAAACTACAAAGAACGAAACTTGTCTAGCTTGAAGGGGGGAACCAGATGGCGCTATGGTTGGCCCGCTACATGGTGCAGCCATAGGTCAAATGGATATCAACTGTGTGTTTTTTTTTTAATAGGAACCCCCATTTTTTATTACATACTCGTGTAGTACGTATAGAAATGTTAATGTTTTAGTTGGACCACTTTTTTCGCTTTATTGATAGTTGGCACTGTAATAGTCATAAACATATAAGTACGTGGTATCACGTAACATTCCGCCAGTTCGGACGGTATTTGCTTCATGATACATACCCGTGTTCAAATGGTTCAAATGGCTCTGAGCACTATGGGACTTAACATCTGAGGTCATCAGTCCCCTAGAACTTAGAACTAGTTAAACCTAACTAACCTAAGAACATCACACACATCCATGCCCGAGGCAGGATTCGAACCTGCGACCATAGTGGACGCGCGGTTCCAGACTGTAGCGCCTAGAACCGCTCGGTCACACCGGCCGGCCATACCCGTGTTAAAGTGGACCGTTTACCAATGGCGGAAAAGGTCGATATCGTCTTGATGTATGCCTATGGTGATCAAAATGCCCAACGGGCGTGTGCTGTATATGCTGCTCGGTATCCTGGACGATATCATCCAAGTGTCCGGACCGTTCGCAAGATAGTTACGTCATTTAAGGAAACAGGAAGTTTCAGCCACATGTGAAACGTCAACCGCGACCTGTAACAAACGATGGTTCAAATGGCTCTGAGCACTATGGGACTTAACTTCTGAGGTTATCAGTCCCCTAGAACGTAGAACTACTTAAACCTAACTAACCTAAGGACATCACACACATCCTTGCCCGAGGCAGGATTCGAACCTGCGACCGTAGCGGTCGCGCGGTTCCAGACTGAAGCGCCCAGAACCGCTCGGCCACAACGGCCGGCCTGCAACAAACGATGATGCTCAAGTAGGTGTTTTACTGCTGTCGCGGATAATCCGCACATCTGTAGCAGACAAATTGAGCGAGAATCGGGAGTCTCAAAAACGTCGGTGTTGAGAATGCTACATCAACATCGATTGCACCTGTACCATATTTCTATGCACCGGGAATTGCATGGCGACGACTTTGAACGTCGTGTACAGTTCTGCCACTGGGCACAAGACAAATTACGGGAGGATGACAGATTTTTTGCACGCGTTCTATTTAGCGACGAAGCGTCATTCACCAACAGCGGTAACGTAAACCGGCATAATATGCAATATTGGGCAACGGAAAATCCACGATGGCTGCGATAAGTGGAACATCAGCGCCCTTGCCGGGTTAACGTATGCTGCGGTATTATGGGAGGAAGGATAATTGGCCCCCATTTTATCGATGGCAATCTAAATGGTGCAATGTTGCCGATTTCCTACGTAATGTTCTATCGATGTTACTACAAGATGTTTCACTGCATGACAGAATGGCGATGTACTTCCAACATGATGGATGTCCGGCACATAGCTCGCGTGCGGTTGAAGCGGTATTGAATAGCATATTTCATGACAGGTGGATTGGTCGCCGAAGCACCATACCACGGCACGCACGTTCACCGGATCAGACGTCCCCGGATTTCTTTCTCTGGGGAAAACTGAAGGATATTTGCTATGGTGATCCACCGACAACGCCTGACAACTTGCGTCAGCGCATTGTCAATGCTTGTGCGAACTACTCGCTGTTGAGAGGAATGTCGTTACTCGTATTGCCAAATGCACTGAGGTTGACAGACCTCATTTTGAGCATTTATTGCATTAATGTGGTATCTACAGGTAATCACGCCGTAACAGCATGCGCTCTCAGAAATGACAAGTTCACAAAGGTACATGTATCACATTGGAACAATCGAAATAAAATGTTCAAACGTACCTACGTTCTGTATTTTAATTTAAAAAACCTATATCTTACCGATTGTTCGTCTAAAATTGTGAGCCACATGTTTGTGACTATTACAGCGCCATATACCACAAAGCGAAAAAAGTGGTCCAACCTAAAAATTCATATTTCTTTACGTGCTACGCGAATAAGTAATAAAAAATGGGGGTTCCTATTTAAAAAACGCAGTTGATATCCCTTCAAGCTAGACAAGTTTCGTTGTTTGCATTATTTTTTTTTTTTTTTTTTTTGTTTCACGCTTATTTCGTGAGATATTTGGCCCAGTCACGATCAATGGACCACCCTGTAGAGCACAATAAGCGTTTGGCGCAGTTGTTACTCGTACATCGGTTACTGCTGCTACGATGCCATCTTATCAAGATTTAAGTGAGTTTGAATGTGGCGCTATAATCGGGGCGCGAGCGATGGGACACAGCATGTCCGAGGTAGCGATGAAGTCGGGATTTTCCCATTTGAAGATTCCACGAGTGTACCGTCGATATCAGGAATCCGGTGAAACATCAAATCTCCGACATCGCTGCGGCCGGAAGAAGATCCTGCAACAACGGGACCAACGACGACTGATGAGAATCGTTCAACGTGACAGAAATTGAAACCTTCCACAAATTGCTGCACATTTGAATGCTGGGCCATAAACAAGTGTTAGCGTGCGAAAAATTCAACGAAACATCATCGACAACGGCTTGATGACTGCACCATACAAGGCTTTACGTCACGTCTGCGTCTGTCAACACCGACATTGAACTGTTCATGACTGGAAACGTGCCGCCCGGTCGCACGAGTTCAAATGGTTCAAATGGCTCTGAGCACTATGGGATTTAACTTCTGAGGTCATCAGTCCCCTAGAACTTAGAACTACTTAAACTTAACTAACCTAAGGACATCACACACATCCATGCACGAGGGAGGATTCGATCCTGCGACCGTAGCGGTCGCGCGGTTCTATACTTGGTGCCTAGAACCGCTCGACCACTCCGGCCGGCCGGTCGCACGAGTCTCGTTTCGAATTGTATTGAGCGGGTGAAAGTGTACGGGTATGGAGACAACCTCATGAATCAGTGGACCCTGCATGACAGCGAGGGACTGTTCAAGCTGGTGGAGGCGTGTGTAGCTGGAGTGATACGGGACCCCTGATGCGTCTAGATACGACTCTGACAGGTGACACGTACGTAACCACCCTGTCTGATCATCTGCATCCATTCAGTTTCATTGTGCATGTCGACGGACTTGGACAATTCCAGCAGGACAATGCGACACTCCACACGTCCAGAATTGCTACAGAGTTTCAACACTTTCGCTCGCCACCAAACTCCTCAGACATGAACGTTACTGAAGATATCTGGGATGTCTTGCGACGTCCTCTTGAGAAGAGATCTCTACTCCTCGTACTCTTACGCATTTATGGACAGCCGTGCAGGATTCACGGTGTCAGTTCCTTCCAGCACTACATCAGACCTTAGTCGAGTCCATGCCACATCGTGTTGTGGCACTTCTACGTGCTCGCGGGGGTCCTACACGATATTAGGCAGGTGTACCTGTTCCTTTGGCTCTTCAGTTTAGTTTATTATGGTCTTCCGTCCGAAGACTGGCTTGATGCAACGCTCTGTACCAGTCCTTCCAGGCCTATTCATCTCTGAATAACTACTGTGCCCTAGGTTCAAATGGTTCAAATGGCTCTGAGCATTATGGGACTTAACTTCTGAGGTCACCAGTCCCCTAGAACTTAGAACTACTTAAACCTAACTTACCTAAGGACATCATTACATTCATGCCCGAGGCAGGATTCGAACTTGCGACCGTAGCGGTCGCGCGGTTCCAGACTGAAGCGCCTAGAACCGCTCGGCCACTGCCGCCCGCACTGCGCCCTAGGGTACATTCTATTGAACATACTTACTACGTTCATCTCTTGGTCTCCCTCTATAATCCCTCACACCCTCCCTTCCACACTTCCCTACAGTACGTAAATGCTGATCCCTTGATGTTTGAGAATGTGTCCTATTAATCGATCGCACATTTTTCTATTCTCCCCTGTTCCGTCCAGTACCTCCTCATTGTTCACATGCTCTACCCGTCTAATATTCAGCATTCTTCTGTAGCAACACATTTCAAAAGCTTCTGTTCCCTTCTTGTCTGAACTGTTTCACTTCCGGATAATTCTGCACTCCAGACAAATACCGCCATAAAAGACGTCCTAAAACTTAAATCTATATTTGGTATTAACAAATTTCTCTACCTCAGAAATGCTTTTCTTGCCATTGCCATTCTACATTTTATATCCATACGGCCATCGTAAGTTATTTTACTGCCCAAATAGCGAAAATTATCTACTATTTTTAGTATCTCGTTTCCTACTCTACTTTCCTTTTAGCATCACCCGATTTTATTCGACTACATTGCACTACCCATGTTTTGCTTTTGTTAGTGTTCATCTTATACACTCCATTCACGATACTGTCCATTTCTTTCAACTTCCAAGACATTGACTCTTTCTGTCGGATCTAAAATGTCATCGGTAAACCTCAAACTTTTTATTTCTTCTCCCTGTACTTTAATTCCTTCTCTAAATTTTTAATTCGTTTCCTTTCCTTCTTGCTCAGTGTACACATTAAATAACATTAGGAGAGAAGAATTACAGGGTGGTGTTGAATGGAATAAACAGTCTAATCAGTACAGAATATGGATTGAGAGCGAATCGAAGAAAGATGAAAGAGAAAGATCAATGAGAAATTTCAGATATGGGAACAGCGAGAAATTTTACATCAGAATTGGGTATTACGAAGCAGACGACATTGAGGAATGCTGCTATTTAGGCAGCAAAACAACCTATGACAGACGGAACAAGGAGGTCGTAAAAAGTAGACTAGCATTGGCAAAAAGGGCATTCCTAGTCCAGAGAAATGGGCTTCTATCAAATATAGGTCTTAATTTGGGGAATAAATGTCTGAAATTGTACGTTTGGAGCACAGCACTGTATGGTAATGAAACAAGAACAGTGGGAAACCCGGAACAGTAGAGAATCGAAGCATTTGAGCTGCAGTGCTACAGACGGATGTTGAAAATTGGACGGGCTGATACGGTAAGGTATGAGGAGGTTCTCCATAGAATCGACGAGAAAAGGAATATATGGAAAACACTGACAAGAACAAGGGAAAGGATGGTAAGAGATATGTTAACATATCACAGAGTAACTTCCATGGTACTAAAGGGAACTGTAGAGGATAAAAACTGTACAGGAAAAGAGAGATTGGAATACATCCAGTAGGCCGGCCGCGGTGGCCGAGCGGTTCTAGGCGCTTCAGTCCGGGACCGCGCGACTGCTACGGTCGCAGGTTCGAATCCTGCCTCGGGCATGGATGTGTGTGACGCCTTTAGGTTAGTTAGGTTTAAGTAGTTCTAAGTTCTAGGGGACTGATGACCTCAGATGTTAAGTCCCATAGTGCTCAGAGCCCTTTCAACCATTTTTTTTTTTTCAGATGTTGACCACGAGCGAGCTGCGAAGATAGCAGCTGCTTGAACCAAGCGCACTGCTGCTGCGTAAACTGTTTTAGCGAAAGACGTCTGTTGTGTTTCTGTATTATCACTGCCCGGACAAAATGACACAGGGACAACAGCGTGCGTTTACTGCCGTGGGCGGAGGGAAAGGGTTATTCTCGAAGGCTGAACTCATGTTAACACTACCGGCTACTTCTTAATTTGTTTTTTCTCCCTTTGTACGCCTCGCGCTCGGCCCTGACAAACACCAAACTTGTGTCCTCCATCTTATCATTTTGTACGCTCCTAGCAGTTTCAAAATGTGAGGTACTACTCCAAGCCTAAAACGTTTTGATTCGGAGAGAAAAGGAAAATAAAATCCTCCTGTGTTTTCGTTGGCTGTCGGACGATGATTTCTCCTGCCGCGTCAAGGGAAGCTACAACAGTTGTTGACAGAAATGTTCAAAAAAATGGCTCTGAGCACTATGGGACTCAACTGGTGTGGTCATAAGTCCCCTAGAACTTAGAACTACTTAAACCTAACTAACCTAAGGACATCACACACATCCATGCCCGAGGCAGGATTCGAACCTGCGACCGCAGCGGTCGTGCGGTTCCAGACTGTAGCGCCTTTAACCGCTCGGCCACTCCGGCCGGCTCAGAAATGTTCCATAGTGTAGAGTTTCATTCATGTGGTGGAAGAAACCTCATATACAGTAAAAAGCAAAATACCACCATTGTACAAGGGTCACTCCAAAAGAAATGCACAACTTTTTTTTAAATCCATGTTTTATTCTACATGTTTGAAAGTTTTATAGTGTGTAAATACATCCTTTGGGAACAATATTTTCATTTCTCCACATAATTTCCATCCCTCTCAACTGCCTTACGCCATCTTGGAACCAGCGCCTGTATACCCGCACGGTAAAATTCTGGACCAACCTGTCATCATCTTCAAATCTTGTTCCACGAAGAGTGTCTTTCAGTTTCCCAAACAGATGATACTCACATGGAGCCAGGTCAGGACTGTAAGGCGGGTGTTTCAGTGTTGTCCATCCGAGTATTGTGATCGCTTCCATGGTTTTTTGACTGACATGTGAGCGTACATTGTCGTGCAACAGCATAACATCCTGCTTTTGCCGATGTGGTCGAACACGACTCAGTCGAGCTTGAAGTTTCTTCAGTGTTGTCACATATCCATCAGAATTTATGGTGGTTCCACTTGGCATGATGTCCACAAGCAAGAGTCCTTCGGAATCGAAAAACACCGTAGCTACAACTTTTCCAGCAGAAGGTGTGGTTTTGAATTTTTTTTCTTGGGTGAATTTGCATGATGACATTCCATTGATTGCCTCTTCGTCTCTGGTGAAAAATGATGGAGCCATGGTTCATCACCTGTCACAATTCTTCCAAGAAATTCATCTCCACCATTCTCGTACTGTTCCAAAAGTTCGCTGCATACCGTTTTTGTGTTTCTTTGTGAGCCACTGTCAACATCCTGGGAACCCACCTGGCACAAACCTTTTTTAACGCCAACACTTTCTGTATTCTGCAAACACTTGCTTCCCTTATCCCAACGTAGCGTGACAACTCGTTCACTGTGATGCGTCTGTCAGCAGTCACCAATTCGTTAACTCTCTGCACACTGTCTGGAGTGTGTGCAGTACGAGGCCTGCCTCTGCGAGGACAATCCTCAATATTGCCGTGCCCACTTTCATCACGTGACCTGCTTGCCCACCGACTAACTGTACTGCGATCGACAGCAGCATCTCCAAACACCTTTTTCAACCCCTTGTGGATGTTTCCCACTGTCTCGTTTTCACAGCACAGGAATTCTGTGACAGCACGTCGCTTCTGACGAACGTCAAGCGTGGCAGCCACCTTGAAGACATGCTGTGACGGCGCCACTCACGGGAACAGGTTGAACTAAGTTTGAAAACAAGCGGGAAGGATGTATCTACACACTGCAAAACTTTCACACATGCAGAATGAAAACTGTATTTTTACAAAAATATTGTGCATTTCTTTTAGAGTGACCCTCGTACTTCTAAAACTCTGGCGGCCATTCGCTGCGCTAAATTCGGCCCATTGTTAATTCTCTGAAGCGACTGCGGTAGAAAGGCTGTTCCGCCACTGTGCTGTGTGCAGGCGGCAACGGGAACGTGGCAAGCAGCGCCACGCATAAGCGACCGCCGTAATCTGTTTATGCAAATACAGCCTTCGTGCGATAAGCGCTCAAGGTTCTACGGCGACCTGGTTGCGCGAACGCGCCGCTTCCATGCCGCCACACAAGTTTTCCGTGTTCAGCGCAACACTGGATCCATATCTGTGTCGACACGAACTCTTATGTCTATGGTTTCCCATAATTAAAAGTGATGTATCCAGAATGAGATTTTCACTCTGCAGCGGAGTGTGCGCTGATATGAAACTTCCTGGCAGATTAAAACTGTGTGCCCGACCGAGACTCGAACTCGGGACCTTTGCCTTTCGCGGGCAAGTGCTCTACCATCTGGCAGAAGTAAAGCTGTGATTACCGGGCGTGAGTCGTGCTTCGGTAGCTCAGATGGTAGAGCACTTGCCCGCGAAAGGCAAAGGTCCCGAGTTCGAGTCTCGGTCGGGCACACAGTTTTAATCTGCCAGGAAGTTTCAAAAATGATGTAGATTACACTGAGTTGACAAAAGTCATGGGAGACCTCCTTATACCGTGTTGGGCCTTCTTTTGCCCAGAATAGTGCAGCATCAGGACGTGGCACGGACTGAACAAGTCGCTGGAAATACTAAACCATACTGTCTCTATAGACCTCCACAACTGCTAGAGTGTTGTCGGTACAGGATTTTGCGCACGAACTGACCTCTCGATTACGTCCCAGATACAGGGTGTTTCAAAAATGACCGGTATATTTGAAACGGCAATAAAAACTAAACGAGCAGCGATAGAATACACCGTTTGTTGCAATATGCTTGGGACAACAGTACATTTTCAGGCAGACAAACTTTCGAAATTACAGTAGTTACAATTGTCAACAACAGATGGCGCTGCGGTCTGGGAAACTCTATAGTACGATATTTTCCACATATCCACCATGCGTAGCAATAATATGGCGTAGTCTCTGAATGAAATTACCCGAAACCTTTGACAACGTGTCTGGAGGAATGGCTTCACATGCAGAGGAGATGTACTGCTTCAGCTGTTCAATTGTTTCTGGATTCTGGCGCTACACCTGGTCTTTCAAGTGTCCCCACAGAAAAAAGTCACAGGGGTTCATGTCTGGCGAATAGGGAGGCCAATCCACGCCGCCTCCTGTATGTTTCGGATAGCCCAAAGCAATCACACGATCATCGAAATATTCATTCAGGAAATTAAAGACGTCGGCCGTGCGATGTGGCCGGGCACCATCTTGCATAAACCACGAGGTGTTCGCAGTGTCGTCTAAGGCAGTTTGTACCACCACAAATTCACGAAGAATGTCCAGATAGCGTGATGCAGTAATCGTTTCGGATCTGAAAAATGGGCCAATGATTCCTTTGGAAGAAATAGCGGCCCAGACAAGTACTTTTTGAGGATGCAGGGACGATGGGACTGCAACATGGGGCTTTTCGGTTCCCCATATGCGCCAGTTCTGTTTATTGACGAAGCCGTCCAGGTAAAAATAGGCTTCGTCAGTAAACCAAGTTACATGCATATCGCCGTCATCAATCCTGTGCACTATATCGTTAGCGAATGTCTCTCGTGCAGCAATGGTAGCGGCGCTGAGGGGTTGCCGTGTTTGAATTTTGTATGGATAGAGGTGTAAACTCTGGCGCATGAGACGATACGTGGACGTTGGCGTCATTTGGACCGCAGCTGCAACACGGCGAACGGAAACCCGAGGCCGCTGTTGGATCACCTGCTGCACTAGTTGCGCGTTGCCCTCTGTGGTTGCCGTATGCGGTCGCCCTACCTTTCCAGCACGTTCATCCGTCACGTTCCCAGTCCGTTGAAATTTTTTAAACAGATCCTTTATTGTATCGCTTTTCGGTCCTTTGGTTACATTAAACCTCCGTTGAAAACTTCGTCTTGTTGCAACAACACTGTGTTCTAGGCGGTGGAATTCCAACACCAGAAAAATCCTCTGTTCTAAGGAATAAACCATGTTGTCTACAGCACATGTGCATGTTGTGAACAGCACACGCTTACAGCAGAAAGACGACGTACAGAATGGCGCACCCACAGACTGCGTTGTCTTCTATATCTTTCACATCACTTGCAGCGCCATCTGTTGTTGAAAATTGTAACTACTGTAATTTCGAAAGTTTGTCCGCCTGAAAATGTACTGTTGTCCCAAGCATATTGCAACAAACGGTGTATTTCTATCGCTGCTCGTTTAGTTTTTATTGCCGTTTCAAATATACCGGTCATTTTTGAAACACCCTACATATGTTTGATGGGACACATGCCGAATTATCTGGGTAGCCAAATCATTTGCTCGAACTATCCACTATGTTCATCAAGCCAATCTTTAACAATTGCGGCCCGGTAAGATAGTGCATCGTTGTTTGGAAACATGAAACTCATGAATGGCTGCAAATGCTCTCCAAGTAGCCGAACATAACAATTTACAGTTAATGATCGGTTCAGTTGGACCAGAGGACCCAGTCCCTTCGATTTAAGCCCATGAATACTATTATAAACTTGTTGTAGGTGGGATTCACAGTCATAAAGAATTTTCTGAATGACATCATCTTTCCGCCAGTGACTGTTGCAAGTTTTTATTACACTATTGCAATTTCGGCCTTAGGCCATTAACAAGTGATATGGCTTTAAGCAATCTCAACGTAATGTAAGCTGACACTTTTGTATGTCGCTGTCAATAAGTTAAATACACTCGTGTAACAACGTCACGAGTGTATTTAACAGTACTGACAACGACAAACAATTGTATTAGGTAACATTTCGTTGACATAGCTTAAAGCCATAATTGTTGTTGTGGTCTTCAGCCCTGAGACTGGTTTGACGCACCTCTCCATGCTACTCTATCCTGTGCAAGCTCCTTCATCTCCCAGTAGTTACTGCAACCTACATCCTTCTGAATCTGCTTAGTGTATTCATCTCTTGGTCTCCCTCTACGATTTTTACCCTCCACACTGCCCTCCAATGCTAAATTTGTGATCCCCTGATGCCTCAGTACATGTCCTACCAACCGGTCCCTTCTTCTTGTCAAGTTGTGCCACAAACTCCTCTTCTCCCCAATTCTATTCAATACCTCCTCATTAGTTATGTGATCCAACCATCTAATCTTCAGCATTCTTCTGTAGCGTCACATTTCGAAAGCTTCTATTCTCTTCTTGTCCAAACTACACTCCTGGAAATTGAAATAAGAACACCGTGAATTCATTGTCCCAGGAAGGGGAAACTTTATTGACGCATTCCTGGGGTCAGATACATCACATGATCACACTGACAGAACCACAGGCACATAGACACAGGCAACAGAGCATGCACAATGTCGGCACTAGTACAGTGTATATCCACCTTTCGCAGCAATGCAGGCTGCTATTCTCCCATGGAGACGATCGTAGAGATGCTGGATGTAGTCCAGTGGAACGGCTTGCCATGCCATTTCCACCTGGCGCCTCAGTTGGACCAGCGTTCGTGCTGGACGTGCAGACCGCGTGAGACGACGCTTCATCCAGTCCCAAACATGCTCAATGGGGGAGAGATCCGGAGATCTTGCTGGCCAGGGTAGTTGACTTACACCTTCTAGAGCACGTTGGGTGGCACGGGATACATGCGGACGTGCATTGTCCTGTTGGAACAGCAAGTTCCCTTGCCGGTCTAGGAATGGTAGAACGATGGGTTCGATGACGGTTTGGATGTACCGTGCACTATTCAGTGTCCCCTCGACGATCACCAGTGGTGTACGGCCAGTGTAGGAGATCGCTCCCCACTCCATGATGCCGGGTGTTGGCCCTGTGTGCCTCGGTCGTATGCAGTCCTGATTGTGGCGCTCACCTGCACGGCGCCAAACACGCATACGACCATCATTGGCACCAAGGCAGAAGCGACTCTCATCGCTGAAGACGACACGTCTCCATTCGTCCCTCCATTCACGCCTGTCGCGACACCACTGGAGGCGGGCTGCACGATGTTGGGGCGTGAGCGGAAGACGGCCTAACGGTGTGCGGGACCGTAGCCCAGCTTCATGGAGACGGTTGCGAATGGTCCTCGCCGATACCCCAGGAGCAACAGTGTCCCTAATTTGCTGTACTAATTTGCTGGGAAGTGGCGGTGCGGTCCTCTACAGCACTGCGTAGGATCCTACGGTCTTGGCGTGCATCCGTGCGTCGCTGCGGTCCGGTCCCAGGTCGACGGGCACGTGCACCTTCCGCCGACCACTGGCGACAACATCGATGTACTGTGGAGACCTCACGCCCCACGTGTTGAGCAATTCGGCGGTACGTCCACCCGGCCTCCCGCATGCCCACTATACGCCCTCGCTCAAAGTCCGTCAACTGCACATACGGTTCACGTCCACGCTGTCGCGGCATGCTACCAGTGTTAAAGACTGCGATGGAGCTCCGTATGCCACGGCAAACTGGCTGACACTGACGGCGGCGGTGCACAAATGCTGCGCAGCTAGCGCCATTCCGCGGTTCCTGGTGTGTCCGCTGTGCCGTGCGTGTGATCATTGCTTGTACAGCCCTCTCGCAGTGTCCGGAGCAAGTATGGTGGGTCTGACACACCGGTGTCAATGTGTTCTTTTTTCCATTTCCAGGAGTGTATTTATCGTCCATGTTTCAGTTCCATACATGGCTACACTCCATACTTTCAGAAACGACTTCCTGACACTTAAATCAATACCCAATGTTAACAAACTTCTCTTCTTCAGAAACGCTTTCCTTGCCATTGCCAGTCTACATTTTATATCCTCTCTACTTCGACCATCATCAGTTATTTTGTTCCCCAAATAGCAAATCTCCTTTACTACTTTAAGTGTCTCATTTCCTAATCTAATTCCCTCAGCATCACCCTAATCAATTCGACTACATTCCATTATCCTCAATTTGCTTTTGTTGATGTTCATCTTATATCCTCCTTTCAAGACACTATCCATTCCGTTCAACTGCTCTTCCAAGTCCTTTTCTGTCTATTAAAATTACTTAATAATGTTTACGTAATAGTTTGGGGTTCGGTCTGTCATTAATCATTATAGAGATATCTATCAAGTCGCTCTGGCGCATCATAAAGCATTAATAATCTATAAATGTTATAAATTAAAATCTCGAGCCTCGCTTTTCTGTCTGTATGTGAAGGCTGACCTCTGGAACTCTTATAAGGATTTTGACACGGTTGTCACTAATACACAGACTGATATATATATATACTTTCGTGCATATAATATATCATCGCTAGATTAGGCAAATCGTCGGCCCGTAAATATTGGAAATAAGTTTCAGAAAGCGATCTGCAAATGAAGTTCCGAGTATATTGTAGCTTTTTCAGTGAATGCTCCTTCTAAGGAAAAGAGGAGAAACTTTACGCTTGTGGATGGCTGTGCTCCATATTATTGAAATAGTCCTTGTCATTTACTATCCCTGTTTTTATTCGTAGGTGATGGCCGTTTTAGATGGAGTCAACTTTTACGCAGTAAATGGCGAAATTTGGTTGATCAAAGAAAAGGAAGAAGGAAGAGAACACGTTGTCCTCAATCGTACCCTGCTCGACCTGACAAAACCATCATGGGATTATACAGAATGTAGGGGCATTTGACACCTAACGCGATCTCCGCAACAGAGGTTCCTAAGTCTTAACCCGGAGGTATTCCGCAGGAATTCCGGTGAAAGACGAAACATACATCGCCAGAACTCCGCCAGCAAGAAGGTGCATAAAGCTGCTAGCGTTAAATTCCTGACAAGGACACTATGAACCACTATATCAAATTAAACTGTGAAGCACTCCGCTGTGTCTTAAGGAATAAGACCGCACGTCAATCTTAACTTTGTTCGTTGGGTGTGTAAGGTCAGTCGGCCATTCTGGTACTGAGAGATTTCCAGTTTATCTCTTTAAGTGTCTCTCGCAGATTAGAGACGATACGTCAGAGGGTATTTTTATACTGCGACGACGGCATGTTGGAACGGAAGCTTTAACCGCACCACTCTCGTACGATTCGAGGGGTGTTAAAAGTACGTCATTCCCAGTTTTACTCTCTAGATTTCGTTATATGCCGAACCAGAACCGTAACTGGTTGTGTTGATAGGAAACAGAACGATCGCACAGGCTCAAAAGTAAGTAAAGCAGGCGGCAGACTTCGAGTAATTGGTCAAATACTGGAAAAAATTAAGGAGATTGTTTACAAAAACCACTCGCGTGACCCATCTTGCAAAGAGACGGCACGACCGTGGGGTCGGGGAGTTGTCCGTAATTTTGTGTAGTGAAAGAGGCCCTCTAACACCTCACGTGGTTAAAATATTAGGACGCACTACTCGGAAAATCCCGAGAAAAATCGATCCAAAGTTTCTTAGGTGCCTTATGAGTATAAAATGTTAGTCCACTGCCGAGCCGCCGTCTGGCCTACACAGTTAGCGCTCGGACACTTACGTCAAAGGTCTCGGGTTCGTTTCCTCGTCTGGCACTTTAGTTTTTCTTCTGTTGCTTGCACAATTGCAGCGCATTGTTACAGGAGTATCGTGAAACTAACTCCCGGGAAGATTGTACAAAAATTCATTCTATAATTCACCATCAATTATCGTCACCTATATTCCGAGACATGATTCAATATGCCTGGTTTGCCTCAAAATTGTCAGAAACGCGAAACATTTTCGTAAATGTTAATGGGGCATGTTTTTGTACAGATTTATTGCAAACGCCCTGTGATTGTAAAAAATCCGCTTTTATATGTTGCGCAAGATGTCGCCAAAATTATTGCTTTGTTTGTTTTTACGATAATTACCACTGCGGTTCTTGTTTATAATTATTATATGTATAAAAATTGAATGTTTTCCAATAGACTTTGTTATTCTGATTAAAAAGGCAATGTTTCTCCTCGTATACTTTACAATCAAAAATGAAAAACCCATCGCCATGAATTGTGTTGTTGGACAAAAATAAAATAATTTTTATTCAATAATGAAAGTAATTTGTTAAAGATAATGTAGGTTTGGGAAACTTTCTGAATTATTGGTGGAATAACCAACGAAAATGAAACAGAAGAAAAAAAAAGTGTCAGAGGAGGAATCGAACACGAGACCTCTGGCGTGAGAATCCGAGCCCTGAACACCTTTTTTTCTTTTTTTTTATTTTTCTTTTTTTTTTTAATGGAGGTGGGGGAGGGCGGGGAAGGCAGAGCGATCAGGGGTCGTAACCCGAGGCCTGGTCGCAGTGTCCCCCTCGTCCGTCAAGGAATCAGGGATGGGAAGGGGAAATCTTTTGTGGGAATTATTATTTATTTATTTATTTTTATTTACTGTTTTTAATACATTCTTAATGTGGTTTTACTTTATTCCACAACAAAAATAATTGTATCTAGCACCGCATCGTGCTCTGAGAAAAAGAAAACAATATCTCGGCACGTTCCTACACGAGGTAATGTATATGGGGAAAACGAAAAAAAAAAAAAAAAAAAAAAAAAAGAAAAGTGCTTCATCAGGATGCAGAAGGGTGTGTCGCTACTCTCCTTACGCTTCATCATCCAGGTACATCTTCACGTATATCATGTTGTTCCACCGAGAATCGAACTTAGTCATGTCAGCTCACTCAATGGGTATCTTCTCCTACCTGTTGATGATCCAGCTGCGTGGAGGGTCGCGTAGGGCACTCCCTAAGTAATTAGAAAAATACTGTCTGTATTTTGGGTTCCGTACGATCTTGCAATGACGTTCTTGTAGGTAGTTCCAAAAGTCTAATACATCTTTAGGTCCATCGTGAAATAAGTAGTGTACCGCATGCGCACGGATCCACGTGACAGCGTTGGTCTTGGCGCGCGGGAAATACTGTTGATCCGGAAATAGTAGAAACCGAGGTGTAATGTGTTCCGGAGTCACTCGTAGAAAATACGACAAAATTTGTCACACCAAGCGCCATACGTCTTCTGCCGCGCCACATGTGAGACGGTGTTCGTCCGTGTCTGGTATCCCGCAGTCTACGCAGAGAGGCGATTCCGCCATGTTTATCTTGTGGAGGCGTGATCGGGTGATCTGTTTACCATTGACTGTGATGTACCATGTGGATCGGACGGCTGTGTCCAGTGGAACCGCGTGAATCGTCTTGCACACCACCTTCCAATTAACCTGAGGGCTTTTGGTCTCCACGATGTTTGGTTTGCACCTCTGCTGTAGGACATGATATATATCCCGCGTCTACGCCTGTTTCGTCGGTGGTACTGCGATACGGACATAGCTGTGTTCAATGTAAAAGTTCCCAAAGTAGTAGAAGGGTGAGGGTATGTCTTGCGTCGTCAGTGGGGGCATAAGGGAGGGCGGAGCTAAGGACTCCAACAGCAAACCTGTCAAACTTTCCGGGTGGTGGCGCCACATCTTGATGTGTGAGCTGACATACAGGGCCACAGCTCTGTCGTGGACATGGACTAGACCAAGACTTCCCCTTTCTGGGGGAAGGGTCAGTAACTCATAACTGACTTTGAAGAGCATGCCTGTACTGACGTAGACTCCGAATGCCGCTAATAGACGTCGAGCCACCAGTAACGGTATTGGGAGAACACGCGCTATGTGTGGAAGGCGCGATGCGAGGTAAACATTGACGAAGTGTGTCCTTTGGAGAATGTCGAGGGTCCGCAGACGAAGGTTGAAGATCTGGACCCGAATTTGTTGTAATAAGCGGCGGTAGTTAAGAGCCGCGGTGCGCCGTATGTCGTCGTGAAACTCTATTCCGAGACATTTGATAGTGCCACGAAGTTGTAGGGGTTCGACACACGCTGGGGTCAACCCGTCTCCTATGGGCATGGCGACCGATTTGGCGACGTTGAGACAGCTGCCGGAAGCCACACCGTACGTGGTAATCCATTCTAGTGCTCTGTTGACATCGTCGCGATTGCGGAACACGAGAACCAAGTCGTCTACATATGCTGTACAGCGAAATGTGACGTCACGTAGGGTAAGACCGGTGGGGCGTTGACGGAGACCACAGAGGAGCGGTTCCAGTGCCAGAGCATATAGTAACGTCGACAAGGGGCAGCCTTGACGCACGGAGCGGAAAATCGGGAGGGACTGCGAGAGACGCCCGTTAACGAGCACTTTGGAAGTCGCCCCTCGGAGGAGGCGCATCACGACGTCTGTGAATTGCTGTGGGTACTGCATGTGCTGGAGAACGGACGTTAGGTACGCGTGATCCACTCGATCAAAAGCGTGGCTAAAATCTAGTGATGCCAGCGCTCCCGGGATGCGGCGTTCCCTGGCTAGGGGCAGTGCTGTGTGGATATTGTTGATACCCCCTAGGAAAGTCTGATCTGGCGAGATGACGTAAGGTAGGGTCGGTCGTAGACGGTTTGCTAATAGTCTGGTGAATATCTTCATGTCGCAGTTGACGAGTGTTAGCGGGCGGTAATCTTGTATTCGAGCCCCACCTTTAGGCCTGTGAACCGGTATAATTATTCCTTCTACGAAGGTCGCAGGAAGCGGCACCGCGGGGTACATAAGCTCCCGACAGATGTCTGTTAACTTGGGAGCCAGTAAATACTGGAAAGTTCTATAAAACTCCACAGGGAGCCCGTCGGGGCCAGGAGACTGATTCGCCGCTCCTTTACCGATGGCGGCGATAACTTCGTCTTCCGTAATGTCGTTCAATAATTCAGTTTGTAAATCCTGTGGGACAACGCCGTAAACCAGTTGTGAGACTGCTGTCACCGTCGTCGGGTCGGAACATTGAGCAGAATAAAGTCGTGCGTAATGGTCGAAGAAGGCTGCAGCAATATCGCGTTGTGTGGTGTGATGACGGCCGTCCTCAGTGGTGATGGCATGTATCAGCGCCCGTCTTCGCAGTGTACGTTCTCGGATGACGTGGTACATGATGGGTCGTTCCGTTGCGAGTCTGTCTTGTGTCCGCGCTCGGACGATCGTCCCTTCGAGGTGTCGGTGCATATGGGCTACGATCTGTGCTTTCGCACGCTGAACTGTCAGCTGTCGTTCCGGTGTGGGTGGCAAGGAGGCGCATTCGCGAAGGACGGTGAAATAAAAATCAAGGGTCTGCCGCCTCCAAGCAGCAGTCTCACGACCATACGTAATAAAGGTTCGCCGTAGGGCCGGCTTGGCGCAGGTTAACCACCAACTAATCGACGTAGGATACGTTGGGAGGCGGCGGACGCACAAACTCCACGTGTCTTCGATGGCGCGTCGACAATCCGGAGAAGCGAGATGAGCAAGGTTTAATTTCCAGGGATGTCGGCTGCGCCACACCCGTTGGCGACGAAGGGTGACGGCACATATATAGGCCTCGTGATCAGAAAAGGCTACTGGCCACACCTCCGCGTCACTCACCGTTGCCGCGAGAAAACGGGAGACGTAAATCCTATCGATGCGACTAGACGAGTGACTCGTGAAATGGGTGTATCCCGGTCTATTTCCTCGGACATGTTCCCATGTATCTACCAGCTGCAGATCGCCGATGAGTGTCCCAAGTTCGGGGCACGGTGAATGGCGTGGCAGCTGATCTTTAGGTGCTTGGGTGCAATTGAAATCGCCCCCTAATATCAAGTCATCGTGCCTGCCCTGAAAAAGCGGTGCTATTCCTTCTGCGAAGAAGAGCGATCGGTCACGACGGCGATTCGTTCCGGAAGGGGCGTACACATTGATAAACCGGACGCCTTGCACCGTTACGGCCATTCCTCTAGCGTCGGGGAGATATCGGACTTCGTCCGCCTCGAGGCCCTCTCTGAGGAGAATGGGGACTCCACTGTTAGTTGGCGAGGCATGGGACACATGAGCCGTATAACCATACATACCCGGGAAATCGGCGACGAAGACTTCTTGGAGAAAGACAATGTCAACGTCTGCTGCATTGAGCATGTCTTGGAGCAGCGACAACTTCGTACGTGTCCGAATGGTGTTAATGTTGATGGTCGTTAAGCGATAGGTCCGTAGATCGTCTCCTGCGGTGGGGGCTGCCGTCTGTGTGGCCGTAAAAGGTGGGGTCTGTGATCTGCTGGCCGCGTCCGCGCCGTCATCTGTTGCTACTCGGGAGGGGCCGAGGTGTGGGAGGAGAGACCCCTCTCCTCATCCACCACAGCGGCCGTAGAATCGTCTTCAATGTCATCCACCCAAGGTCCGTAAGTTAACGGTGGCTGCGGTAGAACACTTGTGGGCTGAGTGACTAAGGGTGAATCCGCAGTTGTTTCCGGTTGTGTAACAACGGCGGGCGCTGTGCTGGCCATCCGTTTGTCCGAGAGAGCGGAATCGGGTTTGTCAAAATCAGACAAAGTGACAGGTGAGGGCGATCTCGTGTCATCCATTTTCCTCGTCGTTTCGTCGGCCGTCAACTGGAGAAGACGTCCGCTGGAGGCAATCGTCTGAGGGTGTGCGACGTCGCTTTTTATGTTTTCTCGGTGACCTTTGTTTGCGGACGTGGCTTTCTGTGTCCGAAAGAGTTTGCGGTTCCCGTATAGCATCCCCCTCAGGGAGAAAGGCAGAGGTCGGTACAACCCTAGCGTCGAGTTCCATTCTCTCGTCCGAATCTTCATGTGGAGTCGATGGGCGGCGTTCTTCAACCCCTGCAGACACCGTAATGGTGTTGGTCAATCCAGGACCGGCGACAGGTGCGCATTCTAACGCTTCCTGTCTTCCGGGGGGGGGGGGGGGGGTTGTCGTCTGTCATGACGGTCGATCGTGTCACCTCTGCGTAATTGAGGGGGAGGGCCGTGAGCGTAGGAGGTGGTGTCGTGTCATGCAATGGAAGTTGTGTAACCCGACGTTGAATACACGCCGAGCGCACATGACCCTCTTGGCCGCAACCAGAACGAGGTTGGCCGTCGTACATTATTATTGCTCGACAGCCACCTATGACTAAGTAGGACGGCACATGTTTCTTTAATTCAATTTTCACTTGTCGGACGCCGTTGAGGACTTGGTACGTCTCGAAGGTGTTTCATTTTTCGGCCACGTGGGTAATTACCGTCCCATAAGGGCGGAAAGCTGAGGTAACGACGTCCGGTGGTACTTCGAAAGGGAGTTCGAAGACTCTTAGTGTGCGTAATCCTAGTCCAGCATGGTCAACAGTAACCTCTCCGATGTGACCATCGGAGTGTTTGAACGTGAGAGTGTTCGCGCATCTGTTCACAACTGCGTGACGTAACTCGTCATCGACCATCTTTGACGTAAACGACGCTACTTGTGATGGATAGGTGGATACCGATGATGTGCTGTGTTGGTATTTGAACTTCGTCACGGATGAATCGTTCGACTTCAAAGGCTCGTGGTCGTGCGTAGTCGGGCTGCAAGCTGATCTTGATGATAGCTTTTCTGTACGAATGAGCCATGGCGACTCACTGTTAACGGACGCGAGTATTAGCTGCGGCGAGGAAGTAAACAAACTACGCGCGCTCGCGACTCTGCGGACGGGACGTAAACAAGACGTCTTCGCCGCTCACCGGCCGAAAGCAGACGAACACCTAGGCCAGACGGCGGCTCGGCAGTGTACTAACATTTTATACTCATAAGGCACCTGAAAAACTTTGGATCGGTTTTTCCCGGGATTTTCCGGATAGTGCGTCCTAATATTTTAACCACGTGAGGTGTTAGGGGACCTCTTTCACCACACAAAATTGCGGACAAATCCCCGACCCCACGGACGTGCCGACTCCTTGTTAGAATATCTCTTACGTATTTGGGATGCATAACAGATAGGATTAATGTGGGGTATTGAACACATACAAGAAGGGCAGCACGAATGGTCCACATATTTATTCGATACACAAGAGAGGGCCTGTTAAGTTCTGAAAACATGAACTGACATATTCTGGAGTCAGATGGCAACGGTTCCACGAAACCCTACTTACAACGTTTGAAGAACCAGTATCAAGTGAGGAATCTAACAAGGGAACCTCCCCATCGCACCCCCCTCAGATTTAGTTATAAGTCGGCACAGTGGACAGGCCTTGAAAAACGGAACACAGATCAATCGAGAAAACAGGAAGAAGTTGTATGGAACTATGAAAAAAAAAGCAAAATATACAAACTGAGTAGTCCCTCTCTAAGATAGGCAACATCAAGGACAGTGTGAGCTCAGGAGCTCCGTGGTCCTGTGGTTAGCGTGAGCAGCTGCGGAACGAGAGGTCCATGGTTCATGTCATCCCTTGAGTGAAAATTTTTTTATTTTCAGACAATTATCAAAGTTCAGGCACTCACACATAATCAACTTCGCTCTCCAAAATTCCAGGACATGTTCAGATTTGCTTGGACATATGCAGGATTTGACGGTCTACACATGGAAAAATTTGAAAACTTTAAAAACATAGGTTTTGACAGAGCACAGCGAAAACTGTGCGACTGTGAAACTGTTGCATTCATTTGTTGCAGTTTATGTGATAAACTGTTATGTTTTAATCACTTTCTTGGGAGTGATTATTACATCCACAAGGAAACCTAAATCGGGCAAGGTAGAAGAATCCTTTTACCCATTCGCCAAGTGTACAAGTTAGGTGGGTCGACAACATATTCCTGTCATGTGACGCACATGCCGTCACCAGTGTCGTATAGAATATATCGGACGTGTTTTCCTGTGAAAGAATCGGTTGACCTATGACCTTGCGATCAAATGTTTTCGGTTCCCATTGGAGAGGCACGTCCTTTCGTCTACTAATCGCACGGTTTTGCGGTGCGGTCGCAAAACTTATTACAATGAACAGAGACGTCAATGAACGAACGGACAGATCATAACTTTGCGAAAATAAAGAAAGTAAACTTTTCACTCAAGGGAAGACTTGAACCATGGACCTCTTGCTCCGCATCTTCTCACGCTAAGAACGGGACCACGGCGCTCCTGAGCTCAGAATATCCTTGATGTTGCCTATTTGCGCATGGAATACTCAGTTTATATATTTTGCTTATTTTTTTCATAGTTCCACACAACTTCTTCCTGTTTTCTCGATTGCTCTGCGTTCAGTTTTTCAAGGTCTATCCACTGTGCCAACTTATAACTAAATGTGAGGTGAGTGCGATGGGGCGGTTCCCTTGTAAGAACATACCGTAACCTCCTACGTGTCGCTTTCACCTACAGACACATTTAAGCAATTACTATCTACGCTCTCCGAACGCGAATGGACCAGAATGAAACACTAATATGTGGAACAATGTAAAGTACCTCCTGTGATGCACTTAACAGTGATTAGTATAGTGGGGATGTAGCTGCAGAACCGTTACCACATGAATACATAGTATTATATTGCAGGAGCATGGATTAGAGTTCTCCACAAACAAGTAATATGTTGTGTTTCCCAACATTATAGCATTTTATTTTATTTGGGAGCCTCTTGATATGCTTGAAAATTGTCTTTAAGACCGAAACTCAGTCTCAAAAGAGTTCCTATCTTATTAGCTTTAACCTTTAACAACTACAGAATGCAGTTTAACTTTAGAGCTAGAGAACGTAGTAAGCTACCGTCACTAACAGTTCGACACCATGGGATTTTATTGACTATCAGCAGAGTATTGCCTGTGTTATTTGTACGTGACGAGCCAAAACTGTGTGGCTGACTGGGACAGGACCAAGTCTGTCGCGAGCATTGAGCTACCAATTACCAGCAAGACAAAATTGAGGATATTGAAGTTCACCGTACAGCCGTTCTGTCTTGGCAATGATGGTAGTATTGAAGGTGGGAATAGTCAATGGGGAGGTGAAGGGGAAACAGCTGTTATCCCAAAACAGTAGACTTGGCCACTGTTTCTATGTTTCGATACAGTGTATCGATACGTGGAACTGTTTCAGTGTTTCGGAACGGCTACGGTTCACTGTTTCGAAACAGTGGTGTTTCATTCCACCCCTGTCTCGGATAACCGGACCAGATTCGATCTCGAGCCAGCCACAGAAACTGTATCATTGTTTCAAAATAAGGCTGTTTCAGTCCACCAGTGCTTGGAACGGACTAATTGTATCGAAACAGTGATGCTTCATTCCCCCCCTGTGTCGGACGAGATTCGGGCTCGGCACAGGTACTGAAACACATTTAACATACCAGTTCATGAAACACTTTCAAGAGTGTCAAAATCTTTTTGACAAGCAATAGCATAAAGCATGAGATATCCGAAAATAAAGCTTCGTTTCTAGCTGACTGTCATATTCCGAAATGGCGTAACATCTGCTTTATAAACACTAACCAAGCAATAAAACAACGCATACTATTCACATTCAAAATAATAAATATGTGAAAATCATTCAGTTAAATTACACTTTTTGATAACATACGCTTCTCTGTTCATGTACAGTAATCATATTAAGAAACGTAAGTAAGCCTACAACATTTTGAATAAAAAAAAGGCGTAGAGTGACAGTTATTAGACATATACATTAATTTGATGTAGGTATAATTGCAAGCAATCTGTTTGACATATCACTGATGGTGTAATGGTGAACGGGAAGGACTAGGAAGCATGGTGAATTTATAGTAACGGTTCGAAACATCTTGAAAGACAAAAATTTTTTCTGTTATATTTTGTTATTTATTCGAATTATTTGGCGTTATTTGTGAGTCTATAGTCACTGTGCCTATTATCCTCATTGATTCCCTTTGTGTGCATGGAAATTAGCAGGATGGGTATATTACCCATACTAACGGAATGTGGGAATTCCAGTAGCATATCCGTTGTTTCTGCAGTTTGCTCCCACCTCCAGTTCCGTTAGTGGTGGCCTTTCTGTCTTCAGCTACGGCTGTCCTCAGCCAATTGAAAAGTATGAAAGTCACACGGCACGAAAGCGGCGCATTTGCTGCAGAAATACGAAACTGCCAAGAGGCCTAAGTGATAGTTTCATACTTTCTGCGATATGATTAGCGCTCTCGCAACTCATTTGTGTTTATGTGGACATACTTATACAGTAGACAGTCAAGATGATAAAATGTGTAGGTTTATTAGATTACAAACTGTTTCACTGTTTCGAAACAGCGTATCGAAACATTACATTGTACTGTTTCATTTGTTTCGAAACAGTTACGTGTTTCAGTTTGCCCATCTCTACAAAACGGTGATCTTTACAGACCGCCACGCAGACGTGTCAGTTCAGTATCAGTGTGAAGAAAGGCTGAACATGTAACGCACAGCAGCAAGTGTACGCAGGACGAAAATCTCAAAACTATTTCGTCATTCCCCGCGAAACTAGTGACAGTTGTCGCTCCTCTCCCCCTCCCCTCCCCCCTCCCGCTCACCCGACCATCTCCTTGCTCAGTTCTTTGATGTGCTCTTTCTTGCCGTCAGTTCTAAATGGAGACTATAGTGTCAGACTTATCTATAGCGTAAGCCAGAGATCTACGCTAGGTTGGAAGACGATGTCTGGATTGTAAGCTGCCGAAACTGATGCATGTATGCGGACTTTTTAAAAATTTCTTTTCCGTATGCATTAAACACTCTATGTCTATATTTATGTTCCTAATTAGGGTGACCAGAAGTCCGGACTAATCCGGACATGTCCTTTTTAGCTCTTTGTCCGGGGTCCGGGCGGGTTTTTACAGTGTCCGGCTTTTTCGCAAAGTTGAGCCTAATACAGTTAAATGTACAATTCGTCCCGTTCTATTCCTCTTTTCTTAAATACTTTAACTATTGGCACAGCCTTCGTGATAAACACGCACGAAGGCGGTGTTAGTAGGTGGCACCAGGATGTTACCGTTGATCGATCTATACTCGAATGCAAATATCGATTATTTAAAACTTTCGTTTCGTATCTTCGCTTTGTATTGGCTTGGCTTCCTGTAGTGCACGTGTGATTTGTGAGTGTAATTTTTAACTGAGTGAGTTACGTACAATATTTGGCTATGCCTAAACGAAAGTGTACATTCTCTGATGTCCTTTCCTGCGAATATCAAGCTTTCAAGAAAGGGAGAAGTGAACTTGAAGCGGAATGTTAGATATGTGGAGCTGGAACGTACGTCTTAGTGAGTGGCCAAGAAAGGTAAGGAATAACTATACAGATTAACTGTCATGATTTTATTTAATTGTTTCATAGTCATTCAATTTATTTGTATTCGGAAGGTTAAAGTGTAGTTTACATGTCGTCAGCTGCTGCTTGAATTGTAGATGTTGGTAGCGGTGCGTCGAATGAAGGGAGGTGAATGGTCTTACGTTTTTCTCTTTGTACACAATTCCGTGTTGTTGACATAACAAAACAATTGACGCCACACTGTCACCACAATCAATGTTTTTAATTTTTTTATATTGCTCAGTTAACTACCACCTGACCATCAGTAACAATTAACTACTAGTTTTACCCGAAATTCCCGGCAGTCACGTGACTTGTCCAAAGCTGACGGGTGGTATCCTCATCTGCAGTTGACCCGTTTGATGTGTCCTCTTTTTTCTTCCTTTGTCCTCCTTTTTGAAGCTGTTTGTTCTCCTTTTTAAACAATTGCATCTGGTCACCCTATTCCTAATGATAACCACAATTTTTCCCACTGCGGACTGCTATTCTCAAATTTTTAATGTTTGTGTCTCTAATAACGTGAGCATCCCGAAACGAAAAACGGCCATATTCGTGCAGGAATCACAATACTATGATGGTTACAACACGTGTGATTGTATGACGACATAGTAAACTGTTCAGAACTGACGGCTTGTATCGCATTTTTCAATACCGCTGACAAAATCCCCCAAAAGATTATTAATGTGCATTTCATTAGTGACACGAAACCCCTTTAAGAAATAACATTCAGCAGATAGCAACCTCATGTATCAAATTAAGCTGAATTTTTTTTATTGCCAGTGACATTTCCAGTCCCATACCAGTAGGATGTGTTGCGTCGACAGCAACAAGTCTATTTTTAATTTCTCGTCCAGCAAACAAACACAAATCTGTTCTCAATAACCTAAAATCCCCATCGTTCTACATCACTATCATACACGCTAGGAATCCAGTGCACATTGTTAATTTTTTAGATATCTTTGTCGGAAGTTTTTGAAGAATACCATACAGCTTTCAGCTTGAATCAATTTGCTGTCAGTACCGTTATCTGGTCACGAATTTGCGTACACACAGGTTCACCAATTATCATAAAGGAGAAAAAGATGGCAAAATGGAAATAAATTTTCTTGGCTGTTAACGATACTACGAATTTGACAACGAGAGGTCCATCAGATTTCATGACTGGAATGCAATATTTACACCGCAAACGTAACTCATATACCAACTACAAAACAAAAAGTAAAAGCACTTTAATTTTGATGCTAGTAATTTCCGGGTGGGACGCTTCGCAGTGTTGTAAATAACGATACTGTCAACAATGAAGTAAGGAAAATCATGGCGAGGGACACGTGTTTCAGGTAATTTCATTTGGCATCGGAAGGAACAGAAGACCATTTTGACCAGTCCAAAACCAGTGACACTAGATTTAAACAAACGAACAGCAATCACAAATATAATTGCCTAGGCCTCCGCTGAAAAATAAATAAATAAACCCTACACTGGAGAAACCAACGTTTCGACAACGTTTACAGTGGCCTTCTTCTGAGCCTACTCTTTTCCTTTTACGTTATGGTAAGATTCGATACGCAGAAAACTTTTATACCAATAGCCATCATAAAGTTTTACACTCCAAGACCAGCATGACAGCTCATCTAATTGTCAGAACACGGCATCTGACGAATTTAGCCACATGAGAAAGGGGCGTCAACAAAATTTAATAAACAGCTCGTTGTTTACTGTCAGCTGTGAGGTGAATTCTACATACATTCATGTAACTGGACAGTAAAGAAGTGACCAGCTGATAATGCTCTGCATATACTTGACCGCAATTGATAAATAATTCGCATTAAGGTTTCAGAAAGTATTACTTCCGATATACGCTCCTTCCTTTTCCTAAATCTGTTAACAGAGCGAAATTTTATCACGCGAACAACACAACAGCACCCTTATTTGCGCCACCTGTTGAACATTTCATACAATCTCTCTGCTCAATTACCGAAGGATGTACAGAGTATCACATTTTACGTCACTTTTGGACGTTACAGCACTGAGAAATTGCTTGAGTGCAAAAGGCTGCTGTTGTCACAACGCATTTCCTGCGTGGGCGGTAGAAACGAATGCGAGGGGACGATTTCTGCGGTACGGAGACAAGGCTGTCGACCTTACCTGTTGGTGGTGGTCGAGGAGCGGCGTAACCGTGGCCCCGTGTTCCGGAATCCTGGCGGCGTTTCGCGTCAACAGAGGGGAGATTGAGCGCCGCGTGTGGCGGCTGGCTAGTCACAGCTGAGCGCGGTCCGACCTTTCCGCGTCGCGCGCATGACAGCGACTGGGTGCGCTCCCCGGAACTTCGTACCGGCCCGCCAAGCCGGCGACGCTAGCGCCGCGCGTGGCCTCGCGCGCAACTTCTCAGCGCGGCGAGACGTGGCCAATAATGCTTAATAATCGCAAAACAAAGGAAGGTCTCCGCAAAGCGAACTGATGAGCTCTCTAGGGCGGCAGCAACGTCCTATTTACGTCGGCGAAACAGTGAAGGGAGGTAAACAAACGCTGTATACTCCAGAAGAGTCGATTTGAGAGGAGATCTTGCATTAAAGGCAGACTGCACTGTAGTTCCTTCTCTAGATTGTCGCACAGATGACAAAATGGAAGATATCGAAATAGATGACAGAGGGATAGAAAAACAATTAAAATCGCTCAAAAGAGGAAATGCCGCTGGACCTGATGGGATACCAGTTCGATTTTACGCAGAGTACGCGAAGGAACTTCTTGCAGCGATGTACCGTAGCTCTCTAGAAGAGCGTAGCGTTCCAAAGGATTGGAAAAGGGCACAGGTCATCCCCGTTTTCAAGAAGGGACGTCGAACTGATGTGCAGAACTATAGACCTATATCTCTAACGTTGATCAGTTGTAGAATTTTGGAACACGTATTATGCTCGAGTATAATGACTTTTCTGGAGACTAGAAATCTACTCTGTAGGAATCAGCATGGGTTTCGAAAAAGACGATCCTGTGAAACACAGCTCGCGCTATTCGTCAACGACACTCAAAGGGCCATAGACACGGGTTTCCAGGTAGATGCCGTGTTTCTTGACTTCCGCAAGGCGTTCGATACAGTTTCCCACAGTCGTTTAGTGAACAAAGTAAGAGCATATGGACTATCAGACCAATTGTGTGATTGGATTGAAGAGTTCCTTGATAACAGAACGCAGCATGTCATTCTCAATGGAGAGAAGTCTTTCGAAGTAAGAGTGATTTCAGGTGTACCGCAGGGGAGTGTCGTAGGACCGTTGCTATTCACAATATGACCTTGTGGATAACATCGGAAGTTCACTGAGGCTTTTTGCGGATGATGCTGTAGTATATCGAGAGATTGTAACAATGGAAAATTGTACTGAAATGCAGAAGTATCTGCAACGAATTGACGCATGGTGCAGGGAATGGCAATTGAATCTCATTGTAGACAAGTGTAATGTGCTGCGAATACAGAGAAAGAAAGATCCTTTATCAAGTAGCTACAATATAGCATGTCAGCAACTGTAAGCAGTTAATTCCATAAATTATCTTGGAGTAGGCAAGAGGAATGATTTAAAATGGAATGACCATATAAAATTAATCGTCCGTAAAGCAGATGCCAGACTGAGATTCATTGGATGAATCCTAAGGAAATGCAATCCGAAAACAAAGGAAGTAGGTTACAGTACACTTGTTCGCCCACTGCTTGAATACTGCTCACTGGGGTGCGATCCGTACCAGAGAGGGTTGATAGAAGATATAGAGAAGATCCAACGGAGAGCAGCGCGCTTCGTTACAGGATCATTTAGTAATCGCGAAAGCATTACGGAGAAAATGATAGATAGACTCCAGTGAAAGACTCTGCAAGAGAGACGCTCAATAGCTCGGTACGGGCTTTTGTTGAAGTTTCGAGAACATACCTTCACCGAGGAGTCAAGCAGTATATTGCTCCCTCCTACGTATATCTCGCGAAGAGACCATGAGGATAAAATCAGAGAGATTAGAGCCCACACAGAGGCATACCGACAATTTTTCTTTCCACGAACAATACGAGGCTGGAATAGAAGGGAGAACCGATAGAGGTACTTAAGGTACCACCGTCAAGTGACTTGCGGAGCATGGTGGTAGATGTAGAACTGCTAAAGCTAGCTGCCGCCCCCCCCCCCCCCCCCCACCGTAAAACTACTTTTCAGATATTTTTTCTACGTGTATTTCGCAACTCTTGTACTTTTATAAATAGGTTTAAGAAAAACTAGGCGTTACTGAAAATACTATTTTTTATATTAACTACATTGCTAGAAAATATTGCACACAAAAAACTGAAATGAAATTGTTGCTTTATTGACTGAGAGACCCCGTCCGAGGTTGTTCGATCGCCTTTCTATTACACGCAGGGGCGCCTGAAGAAGATGCGATGAATGATGACGACAACACACACAGACCCGATGGAGAGTGGAGAAAATCCCCGACTTGGCCGGGAATCGAACCGGGTGCATCGCAATCTAAAGGATGCAATGCTGGCAGCTAGACTGCAAGCTGTTGCATACAGAATAAATTAAAATCAACATTCTAGTAAATGAATCACAAATACAGGGGAGTTTCGATTAACCGAACCTATTCCTGTCGTAAGCCATTCGGATAATCGAAAATCCAGATAACTGAACGTATCAAGAAAAGCGTTTTTTCTATTATTAACCTACGTCACCCAAGTATGGTTATCTTTTCGATACGTTGTCATATGATTATATTACGATATACTGATAATTTTAATTTTATGGGCCGTCTGACTGCAACTGAATGAAACACATATTTCGTGCCATACGCGTTTCGCCTTTATTTTTTGCAGGGCATCTTCAGTGGCAGGTTTCGTGGACGATTTTCTACATATTACGCTGCTGCTGCATTTTTTGTGTTGTTCCTCTTCTTATAAATGCCAGTTTGCGGTTTTTTCTCCATATTTCACAGTACTAGGAACTGAACACTTGTTTTGATTCTATTTTTTGGCTTGTATTGTTCCTCTTCTTATAAATGGCAGTCTGCGGTTTTTTTTTTGCCATATTTCACAGCACTAGGAACTCAACACTTGTTTTGATGCAATGTTCTGGTTTGTGTTGCCGACTGACAGCAACGAAAACGAAACATTGAATCAAAACAAGTGTTCAGTTCCTAGTGCTGTGAAATATAGGAGAAAACCGCAAACTGGCATTTATAAGAAGAGGAACAACGCCAAAAATGCAGCAGGAGCGTAATATGTAGAAAATCGTCCATGAATCGTTCCACTGAAGATGCCTTACAGAAAAGAAAGCTGAAACGCGTATGGCAAGAAAATTTTCATTCAGTTTCAGTTAGACGATCCATGAAGTAAAAATTATCAGTATACCGTAATATTACACGCAACTGAGAAAGACAGGACTACAAAAGTTGAAGATATGATTATATTTCTAAGGTTAATACGCGATGTCAAGTGTTTATTCAAAGCAATAAAAATAGATTAAACTTATTAAAAATCTACAAAAATCAGTGTTTATAAAGAGATTAGAGACATATTTTCGTACATACGTACATATTTTCTTAAAAGTACTAAAATACTAGAAAGATATTCGCAGAGTATCCAGGTAGATGTAGATATCGACGAGGATCACTAATGGTGTGGACAGGGAGTATGTTGACCACTCCAGTACCTCTTCACGAAATTGTACAGGTGAATCAGCAAGATTTAACTGCTATCAGGTACCGTGAGGAGATGTTGGGGGATCTGGTGCGCGGATGTTGCGAGGTGCCGTGGGCCCAGGCTTCGTACTGATGGACGATGATGCTCCACCTCATAGAGTGTGGGTGGTTCATGTGATTTTGGAAACGGAAGATATAGCACACATGGCGTGGCCTGCTCGCTCTCCCAATCTGAATCCCATAGAGCATGTCTGGGGTGCCCTAGGGAGACGGGTTGGACCGTGTCAGCGTCCACCGACCACTCTCCAAGACTTGCGACAGCTGTGCGGGAAGAATGGGCGTTGTTGCCTCAACATGAGATTGGAGACATCTGTCATAGCGTGTGCCGTCGTTCTCCTTAGGGCATTAAACAGCTGTAAAAAAAAAAAAAAATGCCGTGTGGCTAGGGCCTCCCGTCGGGTAGACCGTTCGCCTGGTGCAAGTCTTTCGAGTTGACGCCACTTCGGCGACCTGCGCGTCGATGGGGATGAAAGGATGATGATAGGAACAACACAACACCCAGTCCCTGAGCGGAGAAAATCTCCGACCCAGCCGGCAATCGAACCCGGGCCCTTAGGATTAATATTCTATCGCCCTGACCACTTTTTTTTTTCAAAGCCAAACTCAAATTTCTTTTTCATTTAAGAACAAATTATGAGGAATAAATAAGGAAAAGTTTTTTTTTATTTTTAATTTTTTTTTAAATTAAAGTCGTCGTGCGACTTGTAGTTAAAGTCCAGTTCTTACAGGAGCTCCTGAAGTGTCTCCGCCTACAGCATGCCAGCTCGTCCAAACGTGTCTTCTCGTTGCGTAGGCGTGGGTTCTGGGTAGCAGATCTATTTATAATTTGATAGTCATACCTGGGCAATGGAACCACCATCTTCAGTGCGGATGTACAAATGGTTCAAATGGCTCTGAGCACTATGGGACTTAACTTCTGAGGTCATCAGTCCCCTAGAACTTGGAACTACTTAAACCTAACTAACCTAAGGACATAACACACATTCACGCCCCAGGCAGGATTCGAACCTGCGACCGTAGCAGTCGCGCTGTTCCAGACTGTAGCGCCTAGAACCGCTCGGCCACCCCGGCCGGCTAAAACAATTCCTTTTATTTTGGCTCTGAGCACTACGGGACTCAACTGCCGTGGTCATCAGTCCCCTAGAACTTAGAACTACTTAAACCTAACTAACCTAAGGACATCACACACATACATGCCCGAGGCAAACCACTCAGCTACCGGGGGCGGACATTAACCAGCTGTCAGAATGTGTGTGCAAATCCGTTAAGTTAGAAAGAAACGAAGAACATTTTTGTCTAATGTTATGCACGTGGCAGTTGATTACGTTCTGTATTCATTACATTGTTTTTAGTTTACTATCACCTGTTTATAAATAAATGCAACCTTGCAAAATTTTCATTTGTTGCTTTAATTTTGGACACCAGTGTAGATAATCACAGATCTGTAGAAGTGATGCCCGAATAACTGTGTGTCCACTGTACTATAAACATTAAAAAACTGAAAGCAATGCAAAATCTATACCCAGTTGTTTGTGGTAACTGAACTCCTGTACATTCGCTTCTGTTAACAAAGAGCTTACTTCATTTAATCCTCATAAATTATTAATAATGCATAAATTACTAATCAGAAATTAAAGAAAAAGTTCTGCATTCAAGAACTGAGAGACTATTCCATTCCGTGAATTTCATTTTTATTGTAAATTTACTTTGCGTTCTCTTACTTTGAGTGAATGAAACTCATTTATTATGTCACTGGAGTCAACTTTAACAGCTGTGACGCATCCTGTCGAAACAATAGCTAAATTTCACAGTCTGCTTTCACTCATACGCGACCCTAAGTAGTTTGTAATAATATTTAATTTTCTGGAACGGCGTTCACAATACACAGTGTGACTGATAATATCACAAACATCCTCAAAGCTTTCTCGATCTTTGCGTAAGTATCTCTTAATCCACACTTTGGAAGAAAAGCCCCTAAATTATCCAAATAGGATATAACACGTGTGACACTGTTCTGATGTATCTTCCTATCACAGCTGCGCAAAGACGCTCTGTAAGTGTTTTGGGAATTTGTGTTGAACCTACGGCCTGCAAGGTAGGAACACACCAGCTCACCATGCAGAGCTCAGATGAGTGCAGCAGTACAGACAGTGATGTAATCAGACAATGATCTCGATGTCGGTTCCACTACACTCCCTGTAAAGGAAACGTTATTGCTAACAGAAATTAGTGTACATGTTCAGGCGTAACTATACGATAGTAAAAAATGAAAATCATAGATCTTCGTTATTAAGATTTACATTTTACTCTAAGTATGGCTCTATTACACATCCATCATAATTATAATACATACAGGACCGTAAAATATTCATATTGGGTGTTGACAACTGTGAAGCAAAATTCCTAACTATTCTAAGGTTGCCAGAATGAGATTTTCACTCTGCCGCGGAGTGTGCGCTGATATCTCATTCTGGAAACATCCCCCAGGCTGTGGCTAAGCCATGTCTCCGCAATATCCTTTCTTTCAGGAGTGCTAGTTCTGCAAGGATCGCAGGAGAGCTTCTGCAAAGTTTGGAAGGTAGGAGAGGAGGTACTGGCAGAAGTAAAGCTGTGAGGGCGGGGCGTGAGTCGTGCTTGGGTAGCTCAGTTGGTAGAGCACTTGTCCGCGAAAGGCAAAGTTCCCGAGTTCGAGTCTCGGCCTGGCACACAGTTTTGATCTGCCAGGAAGTTTCTTATTCTAAGGTTATTTAAAAGATGGTTGATAACCATATCTGTGGGTCGAAAAAATATGTACAAATTGCCGGCAGGGGTGGCCGAGCGGTTCCAGACGCTTCAGTCTGGAACCGCGTGACCGCTACGGTCGCAGGTTCGAATCCTGCCTCGGGCATGGGTGTGTGTGATGTCCTTAGGTTAGTTAGGTTTAAGTAGTTCTAAGTTCTAGGGGACTGATGACCTCAGAAGTTAAGTTCCATAGTGCTCAGAGCAATTATATACAAATTAAATACAATTGGGGCCAGGGAAATCAATTAAGCTAAAAATGCACAATGAAAGTACTCAAAATTGAATGGGGTCTGTATAGGGTGCATAAATATCACTGTAAAGATAACTGCACAATTTAAACAGTTCAATAATTTCAGAGTATAAAGCACACCACAGTGGCTGATCAATCCTTTCCGCTAGACCGGATATCTTGCGTTTCTGCTTCAATTAAGCCCAACAATCATGAATATGTTTGACTACAGGTCATGGTTAAAAAAGAAAAAGAAAGAAAAATGAGAGAAAGACGGAGACGATTGCAGTTCTGAGTGTCAACTGAATATTACTTTCTGGCATAGCGCGAGCACGAGTGTTTACCTTTCGTAGTTGGCGGCAGTGAGTGGCGGCTGTCAGTGCAAGCTGTGAACCTGGGAATCTATTCTAAATCTGTCTCGACTGTTAAACCCCAGTCTGATACATTTCCTGCATCTTTGGTGAAGCTGAGACTCCTAATTATTCCCTAGCTAAGTTAATTGGCATGGTATGTGCTATTGGCTGGAAAAGCGCTTATTTCGTTGCCCTCAAATCACTTGCAAGCATTAACTGTCAGTGCTCGGTGCGATTCTCCGAACTAGGATACTTTACAGTTTAACTCCTTACGATTTAAGACGAGCCTGTGAACAAGTGTTGACACAGTGCCTCTCGCAATCGTCTCACCATGGCGCGAGTCGCCTTCCTCAGGCACTCTACGATTTGCTGCAAGAGAAAAAACGAATTTTCAGTCTGCAATTTGCCTATATCGAAGCTGGTCGCCACGCATTTTCTTTTTGGCCAATCAGAGCATTCGCACTTGTCATAACTCCACCCACTAGATTTTTTTGCCTATTATACAAGAGTCGTTTCTTTTGTAGGGCAGAGTTTAACTTTTGCTACGTAATACTAAGGTAAGCCAACGGCCTTGCCGCAGTGATAACACCGCTTCCCGTCAGATCACCGAAGTTAAGCGCTGTCGGGCTGGGCTAGCACTTGGATGGGTGACCATCCGGTCTGCCGAGCGCTGTCGGCAAGCGGGGTGCACTCAGCCCTTGTGAGGCAAACTGAGGAGCTACTTGATTGACAAGTAGCGGCTCCGGTCTCGTAAACTGACATACGGCCTGGAGAGCGGTGTGCTGACCACGTGCCCGTCCATATCCGCATCCAGTGATGCCTATGGGCGGAGCATCCCACGGCGGCTGGTCGGTACCATTGGGCCCTCATGGCCTGTTCTGGAGGAGTTTAGTTTTAATACTGAGATAAACAGCTTTTTCTCTCATGTGAGTTTTAACACTGGTGGCTTCAGAGAGTCACCAGTGTTTTGAGTTGGGTTTCTCCAGAAGTTTATCTGCGATATTCAGTACATCTACATCTACATTTATACTCCGCGAGCCACCCAACGGTGTGTGGCGGAGGGCACTTTACGAGCCACTACATTACCTCCCTTTCCTGTTCCAGTCGCGTATGGTTCTTTTTTTTTTCTTTTTTTTTTTTCTCCGCAAGCCACCTAACGGTGTGTGGCGGAGGGTACCTTGAGTACCTCTATCGGTTCTCCCTTCTATTCCAGTCTCGTATTGTTCGTGGAAAGAAGGATTGTCGGTATGCCTCTGTGTGGGCTCTAATCTCTCTGATTTTATCCTCATGGTCTCTTCGCGAGATATACGTAGGAGGGAGCAATACACTGCTTGACTCTTCGGTGAAGGTATGTTCTCGAAAGTTTAACAAAAGCCCGTACCGAGCTACTGAGCGTCTCTCCTGCAGAGTCTTCCACTGGAGTTTATCTATCATCTCCGTAACGATTTCGCGATTACTAAATGATCCTGTAACGAAGCGCGCTGCTCTCCGTTGGATCTTCTCTATATCTTCTATCAACCCTATCTGGTACGGATCCCACACTGCTGAGCAGTATTCAAGCAGTAGGCGAACAAGCGTACTGTAACCTACTTCCTTTGTTTTCGGATTGCATTTCCTTAGGATTCTTCCAATGACTCTCAGTCTGGCATCTGCTTTACCGACGATCAACATTATATGATGTAATGTTGTAACTTTAATTTGCTATGCTGTGATCGGTGGTAATAGACAATAAAAGCTGGGTTAAAAGCCGTGATCTGTCTGGGGACGTTAACCGTGGATTACTGGGCAACTGTTTCATCAGATATTTAGTCTAGGTTTACCAAGTAGACTAACATTAATGATAATCTTTTAATAGTCATACAAAACCGGTAAAATATATATATAAAAAGGAGAATTTAAATAAAAAGAAAGAAATCAGTTTATATTTGGAAATTTATTTTAAGATTGTTCATTGAAATTTCAGCATATTATACGTGAGTTATAACTGAGCTGGTGCCTTATTTACGATTGAAAAGAATGTGAGATTGTAATCTTACGGAACACATAAAATATGGAGCCAAGATTTGGAAAACTGCATACAACACTCCATTCATAAAATAACACACGAAGAACATTGAAACATAAGCAAGAAGAAATTAACCACAACCAACAGATTCAGTTTTTACCCAAAGAAATTACGTTCATACCACAATCCTGTCCGTCATGTAATTACCACACACTGGTATACTAAATTCATATTAACTCTTTGTGAAGTCTTCGCAAAAAGAATAGCTGAGGGCTACTTTGATGATTACACCACATGCTCCACGTGGTCTACTTGGTTTACACAAAGCGTACAACTCCACAATAATTTTTATAATTAAAATACATTAGATCGAAAAGCAATTGACAAAAGAAAAACCTTGAACTGGTTACTAACGTCTTACTATTAACCTGATGGGTCAAACAGTTATATAAGCACGTGGTACTGGTCTCGCAAAGTACACCCCACGTGGGTAGAACATAAAGAAAAGCATAAAGAAAAGTTGCTATATTAAAAAAATATTCTCAAGACGAGACGTTATAATCTCACGCACATTCGGATTTAAGATTGATGAACTTAGTTAGAGTTACTGATCAACACGTGGTTCCACTTTACTCACAAAGTAGTAACAAAGCAACTACCGAAAAATAATCTGAACTTCACACGATAATTACACTGCGCTGCAATTTAAAATAACATCGGATATTTTAGACCTAAACCCGAAATAAAAGTGATTAAATTTTCAGTTAGGCTGAACTTAAGAAATCCATTGTCCTACGGACTTAACAGACACGCGCTTAGCCGGAGATCTTACCACTTCAGACGCTCGCCACGGCCACACTACAACTCCCTACCGCCGAGCGTGCTTCCTGAGGGGTGGCTCACAAAGACCAACGGAAGTGGCCAGAGGGGCAGCTTCCTATACCAACATGACAACGGACGGACAGGACCATACTAAGGATAGAAACCTCTTTGCTTTTAGGAAGCGTAGCTACCTGTTCCGACGTTGGTCCTACTGTTCTCTAGCAGACAGCCTTGTCTGCTACCCTCAAGCATGCAACTAGAAATACATATGCTCATTCATCCTCTCACACAAAAGGGAAGGGGGATGACAGTATCTTATCATATACAGTATATAAAAGAAAGCGGATGTAGGTTCCGTATGAGACTGTGTGACATGAATTACATATAAGAATTACATATAAACTGTGCTTTAAAGTGTAGTAGTGTGACAGATCGTTCTTGTTTATGTGTAAAAGTAACACGTTCCACTGCTCAGTCTCCTCCCAGATAGTCAGAAACGCCACAGTACATTTAGAAGAGGAATTTATTCCATAAATGGCAACAGATTTAAGAAATTAAACATGAAAGGAATCCAACAGAGACCTTTCATAACCCCAACGCTCCGGGACAAGACTGTGCAGGGAATTTTCTGGCCATGCTAGGACATTCCCAAGCAGGCTTCTCACACCCTACTTAAACCAAAAGTGTAAAAGAAAAGGCAAAAGGACACCAGCTACTTGCTAAAACACAATAATTTCAACACATCTTTAGAATCTACCAATTTCAAACAGAAAAAAAAGAACACACTCTGTGACACCTATTTAAAAGGTAGTGTAGACCTAATTCGGTCAGCAAGTAAAAACAATGGTTCCTGTGTCATTAATATGAAAACAATTTCTGGTTGTTACCCTTATGGAGTTCACCAGTATTTGCTCATTGCAAGAGCCAACTGATCACAGGAAAATTTATGACTGTTTATTAACAAGCAAAATTTATGAAAATAGCAAAGGTGCCACAGCAATTAAAAAAAGAACATCAAATAACATCGGTATTAAAAAGCAGAACATAACAATGCACAATCTGCAAAAGCAACAAAATGATAAGAGAAAAAACATGTTTTACAAAGTGGTTATCGCAAAAAAATTCTATATCGTATAAAACTAATAATTTGTAGAATTAAAATAACTAAGTGGCACTAATTTAATCACTCTACTATATTTCAATTAGCTAGCAAACAATGAGCACTGTCATTATACTGAAACTACAATAATTATGTGATTGTTACCCTTAAGGGGTTCCTCACAGTAAATATGCCCCATGCAAAGGCTAATCGATCACAGTTCAATGAGAATAAAAAGCTATCTGACTGATAAACGAAGCAAGGCCACAGCAATGAATTTACGAAACAAAATATCACAAATCTAATACATCACACAAAAACAAACATTGATAAATAAAACAGTACAATAGTCAACATTTAAAACAAAAAAACACCTATAAATAAAACACCTGCAAAATACAAGAGTCAAAGTCTAAAAAAAGATAAATAGAACACCTGCAAAATACAAGAGTCAGTCTAATAAACACCAATAAATCGAACTCCTGCAAAACACACGAGTCAGAGTTTCTCTGACAGAAACACACGTATATACACTGGACTAAGAACCGTATAATCACTGTTCACTGACACACTCAGTAGTTCCACTGTTCCGAGGCACAATATAAGGGAAAGGGGGGGGGGGGTTCGTCGCCGCAGCTGTCAGTAGGGATTTTTGTCCATCTGTTGCGTGCGATCCCGCCGTCTCTGCCCTCTCATGAAGTTTCTCTCGTGTCACGTACATCTCGATTTGGTTCCATGTTTGTATTGTCAAATTCGTGCGGTATCCTCGTTTGACACGCCAGGTTGATATTCTCGGGCAAGGATGACACTTAATGGCTCTTCTTTTGTGCCACCCTTAGCGACCAGAGAACATCGAACCAAGATTTACTGTCGCTTGACAGTAGGCATCCATCAGGAAATGTCGATAGGCGTCGTTGACGTCTGCAAGTTTCTCTGGGCAGTACCTGTCAAAAGGCTCCACGCCCCTTGTGTTGTTTCACCGCGGCCGTCTCGTCACGGTCGCGTGCGTGTGGTGCGTTGCCAGCAGATGGATTTCCGCGCGGTGGACCGCTCGCCCATCTCAGGTCATCGCCTCGAGGAAAGGTCGCCCGGGGCGGCCGCCCATTAGCTTCAGGTACAAGGGAAAGTGTTTGCCGCTTACTCTCCTTTTGTTGTCGGCCGCGCTCCCAAAGTGGCCCGGATGACAGCGTGTCCCGCTGGGAAACCCGCCAGTTTACAACTAGTCCGGCTGCTCCCGCTGTCTCTTAAGAGTTTTGCCGGTTCGCTTTCACGTTCTCAACTGCATTCACAGAAATTTTTCATCATCCTTATGTGAGTACACAATGTCATACATAATACCACCTAGTATTGTCTTTCACAATTTTTAAGAACAAAGTGAGACTTAATTTTTTTTAAATAAAAAATTAGATGACTCGACAATCTAAATTAAAGTTTAAATGACTTGACAATGTAAAAAAAATAAAAGTGAAATGACTTTACAATGTAAAAAAAATAAAAGTTAAATAAACTGACAATATAATATTTAAATCCACATCACTAATGTGGTTCACTTACGTTTTAATAAATCAAATGCTATTTATTAATTCACTAAAATGAATAGGATTATGCCTTGCGCAAGTATAGGTCAGGACAGCATAGGGTTCACATGTTATTTACACACACATACATGCACACCTGTTGTCTATTCTACAAACTAACTACCCATAAACATGCATTACTCAATATTCTACTTCTATCCACTACTAGTTAAGCCAATAAGCTACTTCAATGCTATTTCAACACCGTGTATATACCACTACAACATTGTTCTAATTCGTCCTCTTCTTGACGCTCGCGGCATACGTCTTGTCACATGATAAATATGGAGAACTTTCCTTAAACATACACATTAAAAAAAACAATGGTTATTTACACGCCAAAACATTTATACCAGTTCGCACACCTGAAAATAGACTCGCAATTATACATTTATCATACTCATATATTCACACATAAAACAGTAAGAAAATTTCACCTAAAATTACGTTATCACAACAATTAATCACGCAGATGACTCTGAGAAGGTTAAAAATATTTGCATTATACAGTTTATATTACATTTTCTTACCCATTTTGCTGCGATTTCGTTCCTTCTTTAAGTTACCTTTCGCTTCTAAATCAGTTATTTCGCCTGTGGTGGTTATTCTGGATTCATTTCTCATGAATGGCAAAATTGTGGTCACCTCTATTCTGTAAAACAGTATCATCTTAACATATTGAACTTACAACAGACACAAAAGATCCGAATCCTCCTGTAGTTTAAATGACAAATGTTTTGCTTTATCCTTATTACCTTAAACCAAGCTTTCCTTCGTTCCCATAATCAAAATTATTTAATCATCCTCTACCTTCAAGAGGGAAATTTCCTCAGTACAAATCATATAGGCTGCAGTGCATCCCGCACCAGCGAAAACAGTAAGCTGTAATGCTCACAGCATCAGCAAAATACATAAACGTCGCTTTTCTAGGACAAGTATTAACGCAGAATAATTTTTTAGACTTTGGCTCAACATCAATCAAGACTACAAAAGGGATCCATATTTCCGGTCCATTCTCCATTTGCTGAAAAGCTGCTCGTATTTGACTACCACAATAATGTTTCAGAGCCACGTAAATTACACAAACCACAATTCTTCTTTCACCTTGAAGGGAATCAATATACTTACGAAATCCACAGACAGCACTTTACGTACTCAGCTATAAAGAACAAAAAAAAGACATATATCATCAATATTAACATATCATCGCATATTGGAAGCCAATGGTTCAACAATCGTATTATCGTATCCTGTTTTCAAGATTCCAAACTTACTCATTCCTTTCTCAGAGTTCTCCTATCTTAAAATATTCATACAGCACGCATACTATAGTAAGAGATCCTCATTTATACTGACAGATATAGAATAGTAATAGATAGATAGTAGCACTGAAAGCAGAAAATCGGAAACAAGGCTACTAACAGCTGGGGACCTGGGTTTGCCAGACCCATAATACCCACAGATCGGATATTCCCCTGAGTTTTATGCACTAATTCAGCAACGATCTTGCTTCTCTCAGGAGCGACTCCATTCAATTTACACACACAAAAAAAAACATAAACAGCATTTTACTCGTTCACAAAGAAACCTTTTATCTTCACGTTTGAATCAAACTAAATCCCAATTGCACAAAAAAAAAAAAAAATTAAAACATCACTTCAATCCATCACATAGAAACATCTTTATCACTATTTTTACCAACATATTATTCAAAATGCATGTTATAAATTTAAACTAATCAATTCTTTCTCCTCACCGTCCTCTCTACTTCTCACTGTCCTTTCTACTCATTTGCCATGTCGCTCATTTGTTCCGATTGGGCGCCTTCTGCGCTGATCGTTTGTCATTGCCGGTCTCGTTCATTTCCATTTGCTGGATTATGTCTAGGGTTAGCCGGCCGAATTTCAACATCATGAGGTGCTCCGCCTACAGTCCTATTCCCACCGTATTCACCGTGATATCGATTCTGGTTGCCGTAACTGTTCCGTTCACGATTCTGTCCACGTCCTCGATCATTTCTGTTGTTCCACCTGTGTTCGCGACTGTTACCCCAGTTTCTATACGGCCTGTCCCGATTATTGTTCCGTTCGCGTCGCGACGACCAGTCACGCCGTTGATTAGTACTACGGCCACGACTGCGATCGCGCTGCTGTGCCCCGTAATAACTTTGTGCCTGATTAGGCGGGCATTCTGCTGTATTATATTCCAAATCTTGGAGAAGTGTTTTAACGTTTCCACGTCCTCTTTGCATCGTCCCGCAAGAATGACGTGCCGCAAGTGCATCGGCAATTTGGTGATGCATATCCTAATTAGTTCCGCAGGCCCGTATGGGTCGTATAAAAATTGATTTGCCTGCAGCATGTGGTCGAATAGACGTGCAGGGCTGCCGAAACCAGACTGGTTCAAATTTGGCAGCATAATTATGCCATGCTTTACCCTATCTTGTGCCGCTTCCGACCAATAGGCGGACAGAAAGGCTTGTCGAAACTCCCGAGTGGAGTTGCAGTGACGCGCTGCCGACCTCATGCGAATCGCCGGTTCGCCTTCCAAATAGCCACACATATATTCTATCTTATGTGAACTTGCCCAGTCGGGAGGAAGACAGAACTCAAATTGCTCGAGCCATGCTCGTGGATGTATTCCTTTTTGCGAATTTCGGAATATCTCAAACTTTCTCACCGTAAGGAAATGTTTGAAATCAAATCCCCGCATTTCCTCCTGGCGAGGCCCTTGAATGTTTCTATTATTCTCATGTCTGCCCCTCAAATTACATTCTTCCCTGTCGTCAAAATCTCCCTCGTGGCCGGAGTCCCTCTCTGCACTGTTCGTACGGCTATTTTTAGTGCTATTGGCGAGTTCGGAATCACACGCCATGCGGTTTTCCAGATGCGCCACGCGTTCTTGTAATTCGCCTGTTACAGCTTTGTGTTGTCTGTTCACTTCAAACTGTCCCTTCTGAAATCTAAGAAGCGAACGCATTTCTTCGGTCTCTGCGGCCGCTACCGGTGTAGTATTGTTCTCGCTTTCCGTCAGCTTCATCGTGCCTACAGTGTCCGCTAATGCCGCAATCTTATCATCAATTTGTCTCTTGTCCTCCGCCCCAGTCTGCTTCAATTGTTCTATTTGCTGTTTCAACGCGTGGATCGCTAAACTGTTGTCCGCTATTGTGTTGCTAACGGACGTGGGACAATGCGTTTCCGCCTCTTGGACTCTCGAGATTACGTGCTGGTGTTCCCTTTGGCATTCTTCCCTCAGCTCTTGGAAATTCCTAAGTAGCCGTTCTTCGCTTTCTTTAGATTCGGTATCGCCCCTCCGCTTCCTCTGTTCTAAAGCTTGCAGACGATCATCGATTTGTTCAAAAGTACGGCCTAATTCTTTCATAATATCACTTTTTATCTCACTTGCCAGAGTGTTTATTCTTTGTGAGATATCATCGGACACTCTCTGCATCGACTTGCCGACTTTATTTGTCTGCTGGATTAGTTTTTTGTCTATTTGTTCGCCTAGCTCGCGGATCGATTTTTCGGATGATTCTTTATTTTGTTGCAATAAGGCTTTCATGAGTTCTGCCAAATCAATTTGGTTAGTTGGAGGCAAATTAATTTGTGGCTCTGATGTGAGCCCGTTCGTCCTGTCTTGCATTTCGTCTGAAGTATTCCCCATTGCATTTTCGGAACCGCCCGACGCGTTAACATTCGAATTTAAATTATCCCCTTGGTCCATGTTGCTTAGGTTGTCGGACCGCTTACTTTTAGTTTGGTTACGTGTCTGCATTAGTGCAATTTATAACCGGTATGCGACACACTAATCAAAATAAATGTGTCCCACAAAAATTACGACAGTCACACGAAAGATACCCAACCTAGTACGCACTTTTTCACACGCAAAACAAATTTTTATCTTAGATCGAAACAGTGGAATTTACAAGCGAGAATAAAAAACACACAGACATATAAAACACACAAGTATAAAAAACAAAACAAGACAAACAACGCAACGCCGATCAACAACGCCGTGAATGTTTTGAAAGTCTGCTCGGAAACAACACAGAAGTTGTTTGAGCGCTGTAGGAAAAAAATTAAGATTATAACACGCTCGCAATCTAACGTTTCAGAGATTCCAGAGTCTAGCGGAATCACAGAACAGGGTCGCCATGTGTAATGTTGTAACTTTAATTTGCTATGCTGTGATCGGTGGTAATAGACAATAAAAGCTGGGTTAAAAGCCGTGATCTGTCTGGGGACGTTAACCGTGGATTACTGGGCAACTGTTTCATCAGATATTTAGTCTAGGTTTACCAAGTAGACTAACATTAATGATAATCTTTTAATAGTCATACAAAACCGGTAAAATATATATATAAAAAGGAGAATTTAAATAAAAAGAAAGAAATCAGTTTATATTTGGAAATTTATTTTAAGATTGTTCATTGAAATTTCAGCATATTATACGTGAGTTATAACTGAGCTGGTGCCTTATTTACGATTGAAAAGAATGTGAGATTGTAATCTTACGGAACACATAAAATATGGAGCCAAGATTTGGAAAACTGCATACAACACTCCATTCATAAAATAACACACGAAGAACATTGAAACATAAGCAAGAAGAAATTAACCACAACCAACAGATTCAGTTTTTACCCAAAGAAATTACGTTCATACCACAATCCTGTCCGTCATGTAATTACCACACACTGGTATACTAAATTCATATTAACTCTTTGTGAAGTCTTCGCAAAAAGAATAGCTGAGGGCTACTTTGATGATTACACCACATGCTCCACGTGGTCTACTTGGTTTACACAAAGCGTACAACTCCACAATAATTTTTATAATTAAAATACATTAGATCGAAAAGCAATTGACAAAAGAAAAACCTTGAACTGGTTACTAACGTCTTACTATTAACCTGATGGGTCAAACAGTTATATAAGCACGTGGTACTGGTCTCGCAAAGTACACCCCACGTGGGTAGAACATAAAGAAAAGCATAAAGAAAAGTTGCTATATTAAAAAAATATTCTCAAGACGAGACGTTATAATCTCACGCACATTCGGATTTAAGATTGATGAACTTAGTTAGAGTTACTGATCAACACGTGGTTCCACTTTACTCACAAAGTAGTAACAAAGCAACTACCGAAAAATAATCTGAACTTCACACGATAATTACACTGCGCTGCAATTTAAAATAACATCGGATATTTTAGACCTAAACCCGAAATAAAAGTGATTAAATTTTCAGTTAGGCTGAACTTAAGAAATCCATTGTCCTACGGACTTAACAGACACGCGCTTAGCCGGAGATCTTACCACTTCAGACGCTCGCCACGGCCACACTACAACTCCCTACCGCCGAGCGTGCTTCCTGAGGGGTGGCTCACAAAGACCAACGGAAGTGGCCAGAGGGGCAGCTTCCTATACCAACATGACAACGGACGGACAGGACCATACTAAGGATAGAAACCTCTTTGCTTTTAGGAAGCGTAGCTACCTGTTCCGACGTTGGTCCTACTGTTCTCTAGCAGACAGCCTTGTCTGCTACCCTCAAGCATGCAACTAGAAATACATATGCTCATTCATCCTCTCACACAAAAGGGAAGGGGGATGACAGTATCTTATCATATACAGTATATAAAAGAAAGCGGATGTAGGTTCCGTATGAGACTGTGTGACATGAATTACATATAAGAATTACATATAAACTGTGCTTTAAAGTGTAGTAGTGTGACAGATCGTTCTTGTTTATGTGTAAAAGTAACACGTTCCACTGCTCAGTCTCCTCCCAGATAGTCAGAAACGCCACAGTACATTTAGAAGAGGAATTTATTCCATAAATGGCAACAGATTTAAGAAATTAAACATGAAAGGAATCCAACAGAGACCTTTCATAACCCCAACGCTCCGGGACAAGACTGTGCAGGGAATTTATGTATATTGTGAATAGCAACGGTCCAGTAGTGTTGCTCTAGAAAGGGTTTCCGAAGGTTCGTTATTAAAAGCAGGGACAAGGGCTGCTTTTGCCGGCGGCCTACGTTGTGGCTCTGGTGTCTCATTGTGTCCGCTAGATGTCTCGCTGTGAAGTTTTTAGCCAAACGCGGGATGGACATTCTGTCGTAAAATTCTCCTTCCCTCAGAACTGCTTCTTTTAGCTGGGGGTCTGGAAAATTACTTGCGTACAATTACTAGTGTGAGTGCTAGTGGTTTATATTCTTGAAATGCTAGCTTGTTTATTCGCATTGTCTATCAATAATTCGTACATTTTCACATAACTATGCCGTGTGACATATCGAGTTAACTGGAAATGTTTCAGGAATTTAATGTAATGTGTGTTATTTGTTTGGCACCTTACAAGGAGACCATGTCAGAGCTCTTCATCAGCTCTTTCACTTGGGATTTGAAGGCAACTATTTCACTAACTGGCTTTGCTCTACCAATATCTCTGCTATACTTGGCACCACAGTCAGTGTACACATACTGTGTTCTGGGGTTTTGTGGGGGGAGTCATACTTATGGACATACTTGCTGTGCCTAACTGTGCCTTCCAATTACACTTCAGCTTGTTTGTGAGGTGAGCGCTGGGAGTCACGGCGGTGACGTCCAGAGTTCTCTATAACATGTATTTTTATTGTTAGTGCCATATGACGCAATTTGTCCTGATTAAGTTATCGTGTCCCTTCCACTCACAGTGTAAGAAACCTATGGCGCAGTACTGTCATGGTGCTTGTCTGTGTCGAGCCATATCATCCCTCTTCCCCCAGTGGAAAGATAGTGCCTCATCTTAGCATCCCCGAAAGTCGGCATTACTGCCGCCAAAGCCCTGAGGAAGCAGCAACCCTAGTTGACTGCTGTCGACATTCGTGGAATTGGCGCTGTGGACTGCTGCAGAGGTGCCAGCCAGGAACATGACCACAGGCTCTTTGGTTTCCAAGTTGGGGCAGTCGACAGCTGTGGTTGTCACTCTTGGGGGCTGCATGGTCCGGATCTGGAACAGTAACTGAGCAGAAATTCTCTGCTGGGGCAGCATGAGTCTTACGAGGGCATATTTGATACAGAAGAAGAGCATGATAAGGCCTGTACAGTTTTTGCTGAGGAAGCCTGTTGAATTCGAGAGACAGCCGTGAATTTTCTTTGAGCATTGACCAGGAACAACCAAGAGGAACCCAGAAGAGGCCAGCGAAATCCAAATGAATCTGGGGACACTGGGACATTGCCTCGTCCTATGGGAATTACTGACATTCCAGGGCTACCTGCTTGCTCTGGCATATCCGGCACATTGCAGGCATCTGTTTGATAGCTTTGTTGATGACCTTCCTGAAGACATGCTGTTGAGCCTACGTTTTGGTGATGACCTGCCCCAATGACTTTGATGAAGAAACAGCAATACCCAGCGTTGGAGTGCTCTTGGGATGATGACTGTGGGTGACTGTTGTCTCCATGCAGTAAGAGCACACTACTAAATCACTGAACGGGGTAATTTGTGCCGGCAGTGGCAATATGCCTGGTTCTTAGGGTACATGAAGAGTTTGCGATCTAATGGCCTCCCATGTTTAACATAGTGGATGACATCACAGACTACCAGGTCCTCTGGCGACGTGTCAGTGTTGGGCGTGGCATGTGTCGGGAAACGTATGACAGTGACCTCTATCTGTGCTTCTGCCATGAAGCAGATAACTGGTGCAGCATCAAAGTCAGAATCCTACCCTCCTAGGAGACAGGACAATGCATCTAAGTTCGCATGCGTGCTGTTGAGCAGTAATGGATGTTGGAGTGGTACTCAGAGAGGAACAGTGCCTATCATTGCACGTGCCAGGTGGGCTTGGTACTTACGTTAGTGTGAGCATTAAACAATGGCGGATCTGGCTTACAGTCTGTTAAATGAATACATCTCTGACCCTATACATAGTCATTATACTTCTTTAGCGCAAAGATGATGGTGAAGGCCCCTTTTTCTCTTTGATGATAATTTTGCTGTGCCAGCGTCAGAGTTTTGGGAACAAATGCAATCAGGCACTCCATGCCAATGATTCCAAGGCCATAGTCTGATGCATCTGTCACAGTAATTGCAACAGCACTGGGTCACAAGCTATAAGGTACAATGGCTGAAGCAACGCCTGTTTCAAGTCCTGAAAAGTCTTGTTGTAAGCAGAGGACCAATGCCGTTTAAGATTTTTGCAAGGAAGCTGACGAAGCGGTTGGGTGACGGCGGCTATGTGAGGAATAAATTTTCGATAGGAGTTCAGCTGAACCAACATCGATTTCAGTTGTTCGGTACCCCTTGGAACCAGCAGTTTTTGTGTAGCCTCTACATGGCATGGAATGGGGCGTATCCCTGAGGTACTTAAAACATGTCCTACATATTCGACTTGTGGCATCAAAAAATACCATTTGTCTTTCTTACATTTCAAGTTTACTTTTTGGGACATACTGAGTAACGCTTCCAAATTTGTTGGAAGATGTTTTGCGGTTTTGCCAGCGACTATGATATCACCCGTATAATTGATAATGCCTGAAACTCCCTTTGTTAGGTGTTCCAAATATTTTTGAAATATGGTAAGCATGCTATCGATGCCAAGAGGCAGTCGATTATACTAGAAAAGGCCAAAGGGCGTGTTAATGACTGAGATGCCCTTAGCGGCTTCGTCAAAATGTAGTTGTAGTTAGGCATCCCTAAGGTCGATTTTTGTGAACAGCTAACCACTGGTAAGTTTTCCCATGATATCTTCAACATGTGGGATAGGACAGGTATTTGTGACAGATTGTGCATAGACAGTAGACTCAAATTCTCAAAGATAGATTTGGTTTTTCATCTATCAGAATAGTAGTAGCTCACTAACTGTTGGCGTCTAGTATAAAGCTTCCTTACTTTTACAGCCTTCATAGCTCCTCGCGAAGCGTTCCCCACAATGAAAAGGTACGTCCCATGACTTGAAAAATCTAGGCGTTGCTGAGGGTTGCAAGAAAGTGTATGTTTCAAAGTCTGTGACACTAGTCAACTTGTGGGAAACACTGAGGCACAGCTTGTAGAAGGCTCTTGAAGAAAGGCACTTTGGACAAACAGTTGAATGAAATTCTTTTAATCAAGCATTAAAGAAATTTACTGTGGCCTAATGCATGATGCTACTTTACCAAGTGGCATCTGCAATGACCTTGTCTCCAAGCTGGATCTGAAACGCTAATTCCCTACTCTGGCCTTGACTGAATTCACTCAGTCTCAACTTTCCTGCATTCCGTAGAACGTTAATTTTTCCCTAGACGAAGTAATGGCTATTGCACACTTACTGTGGGCTGGAGCGACGTGCACAATTTCTTTGCCCACAAAAATTTCTGCAGGAATAATGAACTACCTCTTTGCTATCTGTCACCAGGATATGTGAAGCATATCGTCCACACTTCGCAGAAAGCAAAGCTCTCAATGCCCTCGCTTTTTTTTTCTCTCACACTTGCACGGTCCGCTAGAGATATCTAGAAATTTTAGTTCTCAGAATGCTTTTATCTAATGGGGATCTCCCCACCGGGTCGCGTTCGTGTCACCCGGTATGGCTTCAGCCAATTGTTGTCTCATTAGAGGTGAATTTTATTTTTCTTGCCTGGTGGCAGCCTAGCCCTGTTAAAGCCGTCCAGCCACTTACCCTCGCTCTAGGCCGTATTTACATTAAAAGGAATAATATATTGTTCTGACCTTATCCAAAAAAATGGTTCAAATGGCTCTGAGCACTATGCGACTTAACTTCTGAGGTCATCAGTCGCCTAGAACTTAGAACTAATTAAACCTAACTAACCTAAGGACATCACACACATCCATGCCCGAGGCAGGATTCGAACCTGCGACCGTAGCGGTCACGCGGTTCCAGACTGAAGCGCCTTTAACCGCACGGCCACACCGGCCGGCCTCTGACCTTATCCCTTTCTGCACTGAAGCTCGCCAATCTCTTGTTAAGTGAGGTTTCCTGATGCCGTTAACCAGCTGCTCGTGCTATCTCCAAAATGCGTTTCACTTTAACTTGTTTATTCATACCCCTGTCCATATATTGGTAGATATTGTTTTGTTAGTTTTCGGTACATGAGATTACTGCAATTGCTTTTTGTTGATGTAATATAATTATTATTTTCTGAAGATATCATAGTGTATCGTCCTGTCATTATGGATCAAGCTCATGTAAGGTCAGCAAAATCTGGATGCCTAACACCCACGGTCAGACTGAGGATGCTTCCTCATACCTGATAGCAGGTGATTTTTAGTCAGGACCTACGGAGAGACTGGGATTGAAACTGGGACTGAGCATTTTTCAGTTGGTAGTGAAAGACAATACTCTTAGACCATAGGTTGCTGCTGATTTAGACCATAGGTTGATGCTGACTGCTCCAAAAAAAAATATCGTAGCACATAGAGGAGTGGAAATATGCAAAACACCTCAAGATTTCAGTTTTATTTTATTTGTTCCTATAACTCGCAACTATGTGGAGATCAACTTTCTCAATATAGGAGTTTGAAAGGCTCAATAAGACGTTTCTTTTGCAACTGCAGAATCGTTTTAAAGAAGAAAATATTGTTCTTATTTCAATTATCAACACGTATCTATTATCTGTCACCGAAAATTCGGACACAAAAAATTGTACTACCTTCAGATACCTCCATTCAAGGAGACATGACCATTCCTAATTTTCACTATAAAGACTAGGAACAGTCTGTTTTGCAACCGTTGTTGCAGCCTGTATGTGTCGCAGTTGAGAGTGAAATAAGAACTACGTATGGTTATTATTTTTCTGTGAATGTGATTTGTTTCAGAAACGGATTCAAGAGACCTACAACTAATGAGCTGAAAATCGAACAACGATACTGAATGCATCCATTTCAGACAGAATCAAGATTGATCTGGGAAACAATTCAGTGGCAAACACAGAACTCCAGCAAATAGGAACACTGCAACATGCGACAAAATAATACGTAAGTAGTGATTTAAAGCGGAACGGTCACATTAAAGTAGGAAAGACAGATGCCAGTCTGAGATTCAATGGAAGTGTAGTCCATCCACGAACGAGATACTTTCCCAGACCCTCGACCGACCAATTACTAGATTGTCACGTGTCACTGTCTTTTACCGGAAAGGATTGCTAGAGGAAATAGAGATATAAAATTAGTTATGAAACACGGTTTTCCGAAACTCATTCACCAAAGAAGACGAAGTAAATATTCCTGAATTTCAATCAAGAACAACTGCCAAGATGAGAAACATAGAAGTAGATATCCTTGGTCAAGCAAATCAGCTTAAATCACTTAATAAAGGCAAGACCTCCGGTCCAGATTGTATACCTGTCAGGTTCCTTTCACAGTATGCTAATACAATAGCTTCACATTTAGCAATTGTATGCAACCGCTCGCTCACAGAAAATTCCGTATCTAAAGACTGGAAAATTGTTCAAGTCACACCAATTCCCAAAAAGGGAAATGGAGTAATCCGCTGAATTACAGGCCCATATCACTAACGACGATTTGCAGTAGGGGTTTGGAACATATACTGTGTTCGAACATTATGAATTTTCTCGGAGAAAACAATTTATTGACACATATCCAGCACGGATTCAGAAAACATCGTTCTTGTGAAACACAACTAGCCCTTTATACTCATGAAGTAATGAGTGCTATCGATAGGGGTTGTCAAATTGATTGCATATTTTTAAATTTTCAGAAGGCTTTCGACAGCGTTCCTCACAAGTGTCTTCCAACCAAACTGCGTGACTATACAATATCGCCTCAGTTGTGCGGCTGGATTCGTGATTCCCTGTCAGAAAGGTCACAGTTCGTAGTAATAGACGGAAAGTCATCGAGTAAAACAGTAGTAATATCCGGCGTTCCCTCTATTGTTCCTGATCTATATTAACGATATACGAGACAATCTGAGTAGCCCTATTAGATTATTTGCAGATGATGGTGCCATTTACCGTCTTATAAAGTCATCACATGACCAAAACGAATTGCAAAATGATTTAAATAAGATATCTGAATAGTACAAAAAGTGGCAATTGACTCTGAATAAAATAAGTTGAAGTTATTCACATGAGTACTAAAAAAAATCAACCAAATTTCGATTTCCCGATAAGTCACACACATCTTAAGGCTGTAAATTCAACTAAATACCTACGAATTACAATTGCAAATAATCTAAATTGGAACGATCACATAGATAACGTTGTGGGCAGAGCAAACTAAAGACTGCGATTCATTGGCAGAGCACTTAGAAGATGCGACAAGTCTACTAAAGAGACTGCATACACGACGCTTGTCCGCCCTATTCTGGAGTACTGCTGTGCGGTGTGGGATCCGCATCAGGTGGGACTGACGGATGACATCGAAAAAGTTCAAAGAAGGACGGCTCGTTTTGTACTATCGCGAAATAGAGGGGATAGTGCCACAGTTGTGATACGTGTATTGGAGTGGCAATCATTGAAACAAAGGCGTTTTTCGTTGCGACGGGATCTTATCATGAAATTTCAATCACCAGTTTTCTCCTCCGATGGCGAAATAATTCTGTTGGCACCCACCTACATAGGGAAAAATTATCATCACGATAAAATAAGAGAAATCAGGGCTCGCACAGAAAAATTTAAGTGCTCGTTTTTCCCAAGCGCCGTTCGAGAGTGGAACAGTAGAGAGACAGTTTGAAGATGGTTCATTGAACCCTCTGCCAGGCACTTTATTGTGAATAGCAGTGTAACCACGTAGATGTAGATAAATTAAACAAGTAAGTACGACATAAACTGAATAACTGTGCCATAAAATGGCCACCAAAAACGATCGTTACATGAGTCTTGAGCTCATAGTGCCTGCACGTGTAACGACTGTTTTTGATGTCCATTTTATGGCACAGTTACTCAGTGTACATAACACATGTTTGTTTTATTTATGCACGACATTTTGTGAATAATTTCTCGTTTTTATACTGTGGCAGCTGCATTATATAACCAAGTTTATTCGATTTTGACGATGACTTCGTTTATAGAAGTCTTATTGCGCCCAAAAATGTGGTACTTGAAAGTGCCCAAAGGCAAGAATCATGATTGTACAGCATATTAAACGATCTGTGCAGTCAAATGGTGGAACTTTCATTTAAAAGTATTACATGGCTGTGCTTTAGAAATATGGTAAAATTATTAGTGACGACAATGATGTTTAAGATCACAGTGATGCTCGATGTTAACTGGAGCTACAAACATGCATGCGAATGAGAAAATTTTGACATGCTGCCTTAATGGAAAAACTGATAGAAGCCAACCTCGGGGAAGATCAATTTGGATTCCGTAGAAATGTTGGAACACATGAGGGAATACTGACCTTACGACTTATCTTAGAAGAAAGATTAAGGAAAGACAAACCTACGTTTCTAGCATTTGTAGACTTAGAGAAAGCTTTTGACAACGTTGATTGGAATACTCTCTTTCAAATTCTGAAGGTGGCAGGGGTAAAATACAGGGAGCGAAAGGCTATTTACAATTTGTACAGAAACCAGATGGCAGTTATAAGAGTCGAGGGGTATGAAAGGCAAGCAGTCGTTGGGAAGGGAGTGAGACAGGGTTTTAGCCTCTCCCCGATGTTATTCAATCTGTATATTGAGCAAGCAGTAAAGGAAACAATAGAAAAGTTCGGGGTAGGTATTAAAATCCATGGAAAAGAAATAAAAACTTTGAGGTTGACCGATGACATTGTAATTCTGTCAGAAACAGCAAAGGACTTGGAAGAGCAGTTGAACGGAATGGACAGTGTCTTGGAAAGAGGATATAAGATGATCATCAACAAAAGCAAAACGAGGATAATGGAATGTAATCGAATTAAGTCGGGTGATGCTGAGGTAATTAGATTAGGAAATGAGACACTTAAAGTAGTAAAGGAGTTTTGCTATTTGGGGAGCAAAATAACTGATGATGGTCGAAGTAGAGAGGATATAAAATGTAGACTGGCAATGAGAGGGAAAGCGTTTCTGAAGAAGAAAAATTTGTTAACATCGAGTATAGATTTAAATGTCAGGAAGTCGTTTCTGAAAGTATTTGTATGGAGTGTAGCCATGTATGGAAGTGAAACGTGGACGATAAATAGTTAAGACAAGAAGAGAATAGAAGCTTTCGAAATGTGGTGCTACAGAAGAATGCTGAAGATGAGATGGGTAGATCACATAACTAATGAGGAGGTATTGAATAGAATTGGGGAGAAGAGGAGCTTGTGGCACAATTTGACTAGAAGAAGGGATCGGTTGGTAGGACATGTTCTGAGACATCGAGGGATCACCAATTTAGTATTGGAGGGCAGCGTGGAGGGTAAAACTCGTAGAGGAAGACCAAGAGATGAATACGCTAAGCAGATTCAGAAGGATGTAGGCTGCAGTAGGTACTGGGAGATGAAGAAGCTTGCACAGGATAGAGTAGCATGGAGAGCTGCATCAAACCAGTCTCAGGACTGAAGACCACAACAACAACAAGCCTTTACTTGGTCGGTCTCTTCGCATTGATGGTTATCCCGGCCCAATTTTCCTTTGAGAGAACACCTGACTGTTTCGACAGTAATTGAGCGTAGGTTCCTACACACTAAATAGGAAAGACTCTACATTCATTTCTCCACACACTCTGCCCACCATTCGTCGTCGGAACACAGGTTTACGTAGCCAAAATCAATGTTACATTGTGGTTGCGTGAAACATTGCAGTGGGTTGTAGCGCGACAGCATTTCATTTACCTTTTCCTGTAATGAGTCGTTGGTAATAATAAATCAATAACAGTTGTACTGATACACTAGATCTGTGAAACCAATGAAGTTTGTGTAGGTATTTTGTACTTATAGTAGCTCATTGTATTACAGCTTCGTTGTATATACACTCCTGGAAATGGAAAAAAGAACACATTGACACCGGTGTGTCAGACCCACCATACTTGCTCCGGACACTGCGAGAGGGCTGTACAAGCAATGATCACACGCACGGCACAGCGGACACACCAGGAACCGCGGTGTTGGCCGTCGAATGGCGCTAGCTGCGCAGCATTTGTGCACCGCCGCCGTCAGTGTCAGCCAGTTTGCCATGTCATACGGAGCTCCATCGCAGTCTTTAACACTGGTAGCATGCCGCGACAGCGTGGACGTGAACCGTATGTGTCGTTGACGGACTTTGAGCGAGGGCGTATAGTGGGCATGCGGGAGGCCGGGTGGACGTACCGCCGAATTGCTCAACACGTGGGGCGTGAGGTCTCCACAGTACATCGATGTTGTCGCCAGTGGTCGGCGGAAGGTGCACGTGCCCGTCGACCTGGGACCGGACCGCAGCGACGCACGGATGCACGCCAAGACCGTAGGATCCTACGCAGTGCCGTAGGGGACCGCACCGCCACTTCCCAGCAAATTAGGGACACTGTTGCTCCTGGGGTGTCGGCGAGGACCATTCGCAACCGTCTCCATGAAGCTGGGCTACGGTCCCGCACACCGTTAGGCCGTCTTCCGCTCACGCCCCAACATCGTGCAGCCCGCCTCCAGTGGTGTCGCGACAGGCGTGAATGGAGGGACGAATGGAGACGTGTCGTCTTCAGCGATGAGAGTCGCTTCTGCCTTGGTGCCAATGATGGTCGTATGCGTGTTTGGCGCCGTGCAGGTGAGCGCCACAATCCGGACTGCATACGACCGAGGCACACAGGGCCAACACCCGGCATCATGGTGTGGGGAGCGATCTCCTACACTGGCCGTACACCACTGGTGATCGTCGAGGGGACACTGAATAGTGCACGGTACATCCAAACCGTCATCGAACCCATCGTTCTACCATTCCTAGCCCGGCAAGGGAACTTGCTGTTCCAACAGGACAATGCACGTCCGCATGTATCCCGTGCCACCCAACGTGCTCTAGAAGGTGTAAGTCAACTACCCTGGCCAGCAAGATCTCCGGATCTGTCCCCCATTGAGCATGTTTGGGACTGGATGAAGCGTCGTCTCACGCGGTCTGCACGTCCAGCACGAACGCTGGTCCAACTGAGGCGCCAGGTGGAAATGGCATGGCAAGCCGTTCCACAGGACTACATCCAGCATCTCTACGATCGTCTCCATGGGAGAATAGCAGCCTGCATTGCTGCAAAAGGTGGATATACACTGTACTAGTGCCGACATTGTGCATGCTCTGTTGCCTGTGTCTATGTGCCTGTGGTTGTGTCAGTGTGATAATGTGATGTATCTGACCCCAGGAATGTGTCAATAAAGTTTCCCCTTCCTGGGACAATGAATTCACGGTGTTCTTATTTCAATTTCCAGGAGTGTATTTTCATTAATTCAAATTGCGTCTGTTCTCCTTTTGAGGAGAGACTATTTTACATCAACATACAAATCCACATCTATACTTTGCGAACCACTGTGAAGTGCATGGCAGAGGGCACGTCTCACTGTACCAGTCATGACAGCTTTTTCGTTCCATTGACGTATGGAGCGTGGGAAAACTGATTGTTTAAAATTGTTCTGTGTGTGCTGTAATTAATATGATCTTGTCCTCACGCTCTCTGTGGGAGCGATATGTAGTGGGTTTGTGGTGTATTCCTAGAATTATCATACAAAGCCGGTTTTTGAAACTTTGTCAATAGACTTTCTTGGGACAGTTTCCTCCTGTCTTCAGGAATCTGGCAGTTCAGTTCTTTCTACATCTCAATGATATCCTCCCACAGATCAAACAAACCTGTGACCTTTCTTCCTGCTCTTCTGGGTACTTCAGTATCCCCTCCCAGTCCTATTCGTAATTGGTCCCAAAGACTTGAGCAGTATTTTAAAATGGGTCGCACGTATGATTTGTACGCAATCTCCTTCGTAGACTGAATACGATTCCCTAGTGTGGTACCAATAATGCAAAGTCTGCTGCCTGCTTTACTCGCGATTGACCCTGTGTGACCGTCCCAGTTCATGTCCCTTCTAAGGGATATACCAAAGTATTTCTTTGAGTTCACAGGTTCCAACTGTGACTCACTGATATTATATTCATAGGATACTATGTTCTTTTTCGTTTTGTGAAGTGCACGATTTTACATTTTTGAATATTTAAAGAAAGTTTCAGTGTATAGTTCACATAAAGCGCGCTCTATGCAAAGCTAATACATGTGCAGAAATGCAGTGCAGTTTATGGAAGGAAGCCGCGGTTTAGTACCTCTTAAAGCAGTAAGTCGTCTCATTAAATTATAGTTCCGAGTTCAAGAAGTTTCCAGGCTAATTTCTGTGTTGCAGTGGGTTTCACCACAAGTACTTCAAGCATTATTCTAAATTTACTAAATATGCAGCAACCAGTCGCAAAATCATGTTTTATGTACTCACTTTTGCAAGTCGATTTCAACTGATTAACAACCATCATCGCTGCTTTCAACCAATATGTGCCCTGAGTAGTAATACTGTCTTAAGCAGAGGTCAAACATAAAGACTTTATGTTTGACCTCTGCTTAAGACAGTATTACTACTCAGGGCACATATTGGTTGAAAGCACCGTGCGAGCTATGACACAAGGGTGACGAAATGTAGAAGTTTGGGCCTAGCACTGATTCCTGCACGGATAGCCGAAGCGGTTAAGGCGAACGCTCACGTAAGGCGAGGAATCCGGGTTCGATTCCCAGTCTCACATAAATTTTCATTGCCATCATTGTGATATACAGGCGAAGATGCTTCATATTCCCAAATTACGAGCACAGTTCCTGTATTTCTTGACGGCTGCAGTCGCTGTAATGCCTTTGCCTTCGGATATGTGTGCATGTACGATGGAATTGCATGGTACTTCTTAGCAACATAAGCACTGCTATTTCGTATCACTCACCAAAGCCTATAATGTATTTCCAGTTGGCGTAGAATCATAAAATTTGGCAGGAAGCAAGGTTCAACAGTACAAGTAAAAGAAAAGACTCCAAAAATTGTTCATTTGTAATTATATCACACAAAAAATGTTTGTTTTGTCATGTTATCTGACAGTCTATACGTCCGTCTGTTGTTGTTGTGGTCTTGACTCCTGAGACTGGTTTGATGCACCTCTCCATGCTACTCTATCCTGTGCAAGCTTCTTCATCTCCCAGTACCTACTGCAACCTACATCCTTCTGAATCTGCTTAGTGTATTCATCTCTTGGTCTCCCCCTACGATTTTTACCCTCTACGCTGCCCTCCAATACTAAATTGGTGATCCTTTGATGCCTCAGAACATGTCCTACCAACCGATCCCTTCTTCTGGTCAAGTTGTGCCACAAACTTCTCTTCTCCCCAATTCTATTCAATACCTCCTCATTAGTTATGTGATCTACCCATCTAATCTTCAGCATTCTTCTGTAGCACCACATTTCAAAAGCTTCTATTCTCTTCTTATCCAAACTATTTATCGTCCATGTTTCACTTCCATACAAGGCTACACTCCATACAAATACTTTCAGAAATGACTTCCTGACACTTAAATCTATACTCGATGTTAACAAATTTCTCTTCTTCAGAAACGCTTTCCTTGCCATTGCCAGTCTAGATTTTATATCCTCTCTACTTTGACCATCATCAGTTATTTTGCTCTCCAAATAGCAAAACTCCTTTACTACTTTAAGTGTCTCATTTCCTAATCTAATACCCTCAGCATCACCCGACTTAATTCGACTACATTCCATTATCCTCGTTTTGCTTTTGTTGATGTTCATCTTATATCCTCCCTTCAAGACACCATCCATTCCGTTCAACTGCTCTTCCAAGTCCTTTGCCGTCTCTGACAGAATTACAATGTCATCGGCGAACCTTAAAGTTTTTATTTCTTCTCCATGGATTTTAATAACTACTCCGAATTTTTCTTTCGTTTCCTATACTGCTTGCTCAGTATACAGATTGAATAAGATCGGGGAGAGGCTACAACCCTGTCTCACTCCCTTCCCATCCACTGCTTCTCTTTCGTGCCCCTCGACTCTTATAACTGCCACCTGGTTTCTGTACAAATTGTAAATAGCCTTTAGCTCCCTGTATTTACCCCTGCCACCTTCAGAATTTGAAAGAGAGTATTCCAGCCAACATTGTCAAAAGCTTTCTCTAAGTCTACAAATGCTAGAAACGTAGGTTTGCCTTTTCTTAATCTAACTTCTAAGTTAAGCTGCAGGGTCAGTATTTCCTCGCGTGTTCCAACATTTCTACGGAGTCGAAACTGATCTTCCCCGAGGTCGGCTTCTACCAGTTTTTCCATCCGTCTGTAAAGATCCCTTTTTCTCAGGGACGGGCAGACGTAGGAAGTTGAAATTTATGTCACGTACTGAAGACTGTGGTTTAAAATAAATGGTTCAAATGGCTGTAAGCACTATGGGACTTCACATCTGAGGTCATCAGTCATCTAGAACTCAGAACTACTTAAACCTAACTAACCTAAGGACATCACACACATCAATGTCCGAGGCAGGATTCGAACCTGCGACCGTAGCGGTCACGCGGTTCCAGACTGTAGCGCCTAGAACCGCTTGGCCACCCCAGCCGACGGTTTAAAATAATTAAGGTTCTACGTCAAGGCAATCAAAAGCCGGTCGCGGTGGTCTAGCGGTTCAGGCGCTCAGTCCGGAACCGCGCGACTACTACGGTCGCAGGTTCGAATCCTGCCTCGGGCGTGGATGTGTGTGATGTCCTTAGGTTAGTTAGGTTTAAGTAGTTCTAAGTTCTAGGGGACTGATGACCACAGATGTTAAGTCCCATAGTGCTCAGAGCCATTTGAACCATTTGACCAATCAAAAGATATGACAATTTATGTCACATATTTTGGTATTTTGCAGGTGTAGATATCGCGACACTCGCGGTATCCCCCCTTTGTGGCGGCTCCCACGGCTCGCTAGGTTCGCCAACCGCCTGGCTGTTTGCCAGTAAGTTGCCTGGCACCCCGCTCGGGCGCCCCATCCCGTTCCGTTGCAGCGCCAGTCATCCGGGCTCCCCGCTTCTGAACCCTTCTGCGTGGAGAGCACTTCAGCCCTCGCTCCGTTATCCTTCCCCCACGTTCGCTGACGCATCAAACTGATGGTGAAGGCCGTACAGCACATAACCATGACCTGCCATTCAGTATGTCAAGCGTGTGGGAAGTAACAGGAGGAATTCCGAGGCTACGTCTGTACTCCGCGAGCCACGTTATGGTGTGTGACAGAGACTGAACCGTAAAATTACTACTGGTTCACTAAAGGTTATTACTCTAAATCAATATACAAAATGTAAAGTGGAAGTAGGTCCCAAGGAATAACTAATGAAATTACACACAATTTTCAGTAACACTCTGTATTCAAATTTGGTGCAAGACTTTACGATACTTTAAAGAAAAAAACCAACAATCATTTAACAAATAAGTCACAATTTACGATAGGAAAGGACTTTTACATTATTAAATTACTATAAACAATTTCTCGCCAGTAAAAGGCAAATGAAGGCAAGCAACGCGACGCTGTATAATATTTCCAACTCAGCTAAATTACAGGTGAATTTCGCTCCATTCATTAAATGGCGCAGAATGTAACTTGTCTGGAACATATAAAGACAATCCTGTTTACAAAAGTTCTCAAAATAGAAAAACCAAAACGCATGAGTCATGCACATGGGGGGGGGGGGGGGGGGACGAGACACCCACAGTTAATAATATTAACACTTCCAAAAAAATATATAAAAAAACAAATTTTACAAATTTCTGCCAGTTAACTTACGGCAAAGACACACGCTCGCAAGGTAGGACTTGCGAACTCTTACAACATTCTCCTTTCAAAGCAACGATTTCTACCCATAATGAAATGGCAAACTTTTGTATAGCAAGAAAACACACTAATAACCAACTACCTGTATAAAACACGTAAGCACGTTGAGTAAAAGCCTTAAAAGGTATTAAAGTAGAAAAACACACAACAGCTTTTTCTGACTAGAAATAATATAAGTTATGGCAGGCGAGAGGATGGATCAGGTCTTAGAGCCTTGTATTTTAAACAGTACAGCCATTGGTGCCTTAGACTTTCACAGACATGGCAGAGGCTAACAGTCGAATAAACCCGTAGGTAAGCTGGGAGGGGAAAGAAGCAATCCGAACCACAGATTTACTCTGACTCCCCCCCCCCCCCCTTTAGTCCTCAAAAGGGGACAAACGGACCACCCTTTCTAATATCACCACCTTCCCGCGGGTGAGCAGACGAGAATGAATGGCGGGAAACCCCCAAAATATACGGCTCTTATAATTAACAAGAATAAGTAAATTGAATTCAATTAAACTTCATAAAATCTGTTAACAATCAATACTGAACTTCTGGTGCGTTACGACTCCCAGGACTGAAGCAACGCAGCACCTCCAAATGCTCTGCCGAGCCGCCCGCTGCCAGCCGTTTCAACGGACGCAGGAAGGCGCGCCGACTTTCAGAACCTCCTCGACGGTCGACAGCATACGGCCGAACTGCAGATTAGGCCCCTCGCGGACCCACGCTCAGGAAGATTCCTTTCGCGACGAGCAGTTAACGCCCCATACCACGGAGCCGCTGCTCGCGTCGCTTTCGCTGATGCCGCGGTCTGCGTGCTGTCCCTCTAGCACCGGCAGAGAAGTCGCTTCTGATGTCCCGACTGCCAACCCTCCACGAGAGTCCACACAGCCAATAGTTCAGGGCTTAACAACTGACCGGTTTTGAGCGCGAGTACTCGCATCTGCTCAGGCACGTGCTCGCGAGCAGGTGCAAGGTCGCGGAGTAGGGAGCCTGGGGAGGGAGGGGAAATGCGCGCGCACGTTTGAATGTGATCACGCGTTCTTAGCAGATTTAACTAGCCATCTGAATGCTTTGAACATTTTACTACAAGGTAAAGATCTGCTAATTACTCATCTCATAGATCGAATACGAGCTTTTAAAATGAAATTGACACTTTGGGTGAGTCAGCTGGAAACAGGAAACCTAGCTCATTTTCCTAAATTATCATCCATGCAAGATGTTCACAAAGACTGTGAACGTTATTCACATAGTTTAGTTGATCAGCGCTTTCAAGATCTGACAGCACTAGACGGTGATTTTGATCTGTTCTCTCCATATTCAGCGAATATTTAAGAGGTTCGTCCTGAGCTGCAGCAAGAAATTATTGACCTGCAGTGTGACAGAGAATACAGAGACAAATTTCAGAACAAGAAAAACATTTTGGAATTCTACAGACACTTCCCTCAGGACAGATTTCCTCGTTTGCACAAACTGGCAGCTACAATAATATCAATGTTCGGTTCCACGTATGTTTGTGAACAACTGTTCTCTGCAATGAAATGTAACAAGACGCGCCTGAGAAACGCATTGTCTGATTGAAATTTAAACTGCACGCTGGGCCTAAAATGCACAAGAACAATTACTCCGAACATAGACGCAATTGTAAAGGGCAAAAAGTACAAGATAACCGAGAATCCCACACTTCAGTGACACCTTTTATTGTGTAACGGTTCACAAATTAATGCGAATGTAGAGGCATACACTAAGCTAATAAAATTATGTGGCATGTGTACATTCTCCTTTATTTGTTTCATTTGTCGCAGTAATAATTCGTGAGTGATATCCCTGCAGGTGGCCGCGGATTTACATTGACTGGCGGCAGCTGTTGTGTGCCCCACGTGACTTTCCCCACTCTCCGGTCTGGTCCGGTAGTGGGGGTAGCGTGCTCGCGCTGCTCCGTGCTCGCACCTTGCTGCTCACAGCTTGCTCCGCGAGCACGTATGTTGTGAAGCCCTGCAACAGTTAAACCGACGCGAACAGTCCACTTTTCCCCTTTGCCGCTAGAGGGAAACACCGAAGCCTTCAACTGCGACAAAGGCGCCACCCCCAGAAAACGGAGGGCGACTGCTTCACGCTACGCGCTGCGGCGCGCTTTTCGAACCTAACTTTACTACAGCTCAGAGAGTACCTCTGTCACTTCCCTCTTTCCTGTGCCGCGCTAGAAGATACACTTTTTGTCGCCAGCTGGGATTGTTCAAGACATCTTTGATTAAGTCGCAGCTGGTGTGATTCGACTGAGCCCTGTAAAGACGATTCCTCGGTTCCGAGCCCTCTGTCTCTAATCCGAGGAGGTTCAGCGGTGCAACGTGGTAGATGGTCGTCTATTCGCATCCGAACGGGGAAGTTTTCTTTGCAGAGAGGGAACACAGTTCGGAAACTCGATAAACGAAAACACCGAGAGTACCATTGTACTGCGAAGGCAGAGGGGCTGCGTATTCTGCTGTCACTAGTAACCCGTTCATCATAAGAATAAACCTGATGTAAACAAATACAAACCCGGTGATTGGTCAGAAGCCGCAGCACACATACACCGGTGTTGTTACGCTCTTGTAAGTAGGTCCTAATTATGTGTTAGATATCTTATTACTAAGTTACGTTAAATGAAACTTTAAGATATTCAAATGTATTAACAGCCATCACGCTTTAGCTACGTAGTTTTTATTTCAAAAATCGTGTACAGTCACAGCATCAGCAACGTTGTGCTCTGATTGTCGCGCTGTTACTGCGCAGTATGAAAATGGCTGAGGCTGCTTTCTGTTCCGTAGTGAAACACGCCCATGGAACACGGTTAAAAAGTGCCGAGAAAGAGACTGTTCTTAATATTTTTCATAAATTTTCTGAAAAAATCGCCTTTGAAGTTTTCCCAGCATTGTCTATAATCCTTGTTTGTTTATTTCTTTGTTAAGTGAATGTAAATTGAGCATGTAGCGCAGTTTGTAGGGTAATGGGATGAAAATCCGCTGTGGGTATTTGTGCGTAGGTTCGACTCTTCCCCGTATCATTTTTTTTTTCCTCATTCAATTTGAAAATATCTATATCTCGTAATTATAAATCTCATCATCATTTTTCATCAATAATGCACGTCTTCTTGTTTCTAACTACATATTGGAGCAAAATTCCTGTTTCCATTTCAAATATAAATTCTTCATTATCGACGTTTTATGAAAGACTGTTCATAAAACTTGTTTACATTACGAAAACGTAACAATTTAATTTCTTACGGCAAAAATGAAAAACCAATTCCTCTTTATTTGGACTATGTCCATCATTTTATTCCACAGAGGTAGGGAAGTAGCGTAGAAACATGAAAAACAATCATTTTCTCATCATCGAGTACATCATACAAATGCTCCGTTTTTACATTTGCTACTGTACAATTACAACACGAACCCAACAGAACTGATCTGGAGCCAAACTACCGGATTTGCCCCGAGAAGTAACAAGACTGTTAAGCCGCCAGACATACTGGAACTAACGCACGCAGCTTTTTCACACATCACTACCGAACCCTGGCGGAATATACACTCCTGGAAATGGAAAAAAGAACACATTGACACCGGTGTGTCAGACCCACCATACTTGCTCCGGACACTGCGAGAGGGCTGTACAAGCAATGATCACACGCACGGCACAGCGGACACACCAGGAACCGCGGTGTTGGCCGTCGAATGGCGCTAGCTGCGCAGCATTTGTGCACCGCCGCCGTCAGTGTCAGCCAGTTTGCCGTGGCATACGGAGCTCCATCGCAGTCTTTAACACTGGTAGCATGCCGCGACAGCGTGGACGTGAACCGTATGTGCAGTTGACGGACTTTGAGCGAGGGCGTATAGTGGGCATGCGGGAGGCCGGGTGGACGTACCGCCGAATTGCTCAACACGTGGGGCGTGAGGACTCCACAGTGGTCGGCGGAAGGTGCACGTGCCCGTCGACCTGGGACCGGACCGCAGCGACGCACGGATGCTCGCCAAGACCGTAGGATCCTACGCAGTGCCGTAGGGGACCGCACCGCCACTTCCCAGCAAATTAGGGACACTGTTGCTCCTGGGGTATCGGCGAGGACCATTCGCAACCGTCTCCATGAAGCTGGGCTACGGTCCCGCACACCGTTAGGCCGTCTTCCGCTCACGCCCCAACATCGTGCAGCCCGCCTCCAGTGGTGTCGCGACAGGCGTGAATGGAGGGACGAATGGAGACGTGTCGTCTTCAACGATGAGAGTCGCTTCTGCCTTGGTGCCAGTGATGGTCGTATGCGTGTTTGGCGCTGTGCAGGTGAGCGCCACAATCAGGACTGCATACGACCGAGGCACACAGGGCCAACACCCGGCATCATGGTGTGGGGAGCAATCTCCTACACTGGCCGTACACCACTGGTGATCATCGAGGGGACACTGAATAGTGCACGGTACATCGAAACCGTCATCGAACCCATCGTTCTACCATTTCTAGACCGGCAAGGGAACTTGCTGTTCCAACAGGACAATGCACGTCCGCATGTATCCCGTGCCACCCAACGTGCTCTAGAAGGTGTAAGTCAACTACCCTGGCCAGCAAGATCTCCGGATCTGTCCCCCATTGAGCATGTTTGGGACTGGATGAAGCGTCGTCTCACGCGGTCTGCACGTCCAGCACGAACGCTGGTCCAACTGTGGCGCCAGGTGGAAATGGTATGGCAAGCCGTTCCACAGGACTACATCCAGCATCTCTACGATCGTCTCCATGGGAGAATAGCAGCCTGCATTGCTGCGAAAGGTGGATATACACTGTACTAGTGCCGACATTGTGCATGCTCTGTTGCCTGTGTCTATGTGCCTGTGGTTCTGTCAGTGTGATCATGTGATGTATCTGACCACAGGAATGTGTCAATAAAGTTTCCCCTTCCTGGGACAATGAATTCACGGTGTTCTTATTTCAATTTCCAGGAGTGTAGATCGGCTCGTCATGAAAGGAGAAGAGAAAACGATGCGCCTGGTTGGCTTCGTGGACTCTGTTGTTGATAGGCTCGTTATCAAGGTAGCAGGTGACACTTCCAGAACTGAAACGTATTTCTCGAATTCGTATAAGGAAGGAGCTAAGAGATTACGGCACGACTGACTGTAATTAATACCTTCAGTGGCTTCAATATTTAACTATACGGTGAAATCCTTCAACACTCTTCCTATATTACACACAGCTTATGCAGAAGAATTATCCTGTGGTTAAGTCAGGAATTTTCATCATTCTTGTTTTTAATTACAGTAGTACGTTAGCTAAAAACGATAGCTTGTTGTGGTTTACTTCCAGTCGTCTAAGGAGCGTATTGTGGGAGATTTGCAGAGTATTATTTCATTCTCCTTAAAAATTAAATGACATTCGAAGCTGTATTGCACCTTTGCTCGTCTCTCTTGAAAGGGTACAGTACCGCCCGACATTGAAAATAGTTACAACATACGAGGTGCATTCAAGTTCTAAGGCCTCCGATTTTTTTCTAATTAACTACTCACCCGAAATCGATGAAACTGGCGTTACTTCTCGACGTAATCGCCCTGTAGACGTACACATTTTTCACAACGCTGACGCCATGATTCCATGGCAGCGGCGAAGGCTTCTTTAGGAGTCTGTTTTGACCACTGGAAAATCGCTGAGGCAATAGCAGCACGGCTGGTGAATGTGCGGCCACGGAGAGTGTCTTTCATTGTTGGAAAAAGCCAAAAGTCACTAGGAGCCAGGTCAGGTGAGTAGGAAGCATGAGGAATTACTTCGAAGTTGTTATCACGAAGAAACTGTTGCGTAACGTTAGCTCGATGTGCGGGTGCGTTGTCTTGGTGAAACAGCACACGCGCAGCCCTTCCCGGACGTTTTTCTTGCAGTGCAGGAAGGAATTTGTTCTTCAAAACATTTTCGTAGGATGCACCTGTTACCGTAGTGCCCTTTGGAACGCAATGGGTAAGGATTACGCCCTCGCTGTCCCAGAACATGGACACCATCATTTTTCCAGCACTGGCGGTTACCCGAAATTTTTTTGGTGGCGTGGAATCTGTGTACTTCCATTGAGCTGACTGGCGCTTTGTTTTTGGATTGAAAAATGGCATCCACGTCTCATCCATTGTCACAACCGACGAAAAGAAAGCCCCATTCATGCTGTCATTGCATGTCAACATTGCTTGGCAACATGCCACACGGGCAATCGTGTGGTCGTTCGTCAGCATTCGTGGCACCCACTGAAAGGTGGCTACACGAAAGGTGGCTACACTGAGCCACAGCGCCAGAGATCGCGCCAGAGAGTATTGTTCCGCCGCCTCCACTGGCAGTGATTATTGAGACGTAGCGGCAAGCAGTGCTTGCCGAGAAGTTGTGGTGGACACTGCTTGCCGCTACGTCTCAATAATCACTGCCAGTGGAGGCGGCGGAACAATACCCTCTGGCGCGATCTCTGGCGCTGTGGCTCAGTGTAGCCACCTTTCGTGTAGCCACCTTTCACCACCTGGATGACACTTTTCGCATTTTCAGGTCGTCATGCAGGATTGTGTGCACAGAACCCAAAGAAATGCCAACTCTGGAGGCGATCTGTTCAACAGTCATTCGGCGATCCCCCAAAACAATTCTCTCCACTTTCTCGATCGTGTCGTCAGACCGGCTTGTGCGAGCCGAAGGTTGTTTCGGTTTGTTGTCACACGATGTTCTGCCTTCATTAAACTGTCGCGCCCACGAACGCACTTTCGTCACATCCATAACTCCATCACCACATGTCTCCTTCAACTATCGATGAATTTCAATTGGTTTCACACCACGCAAATTCAGAAAACGAATGATTGCATGCTGTTCAAGTAAGGAAAAGTCGCCATTTTAAGTATTTAAAACAGTTCTCATTCTCGCCGCTGGCGGTAAAATTCCATCTGCTGTACGGTGCTGCCATCTCTGGGACATATTGACAATGAACGCAGCCTCATTTTAAAACAATGCTCATGATTCTATCTCTTTCCAGTCTGGAGAAAAAAAATCGGAGGCCTTAGAACTTGAATGCACCTCGTACTTCATTATTCTTGTCAGTACAACATATTTTTTCTAATAATAACTCAATTTCAATTAATTAGCGAAGCCGAATACCAGTGTGGAAAAGAATGACAATTTATTTATTTCATTGATCACATGTACACTCCCACAAAATAAATCCCTACACCCAGTTTGATGAGATCTGTGAAATGATGAATGTATGGTTGTCTGCTAACCACAGATAGTGAATGTGAATATATGATCATCTTTGAGACGTTCTTTTGGTCACCTTTGGTGGAACCAAAGAGATGAAACTTACCGGAGCTTTGAGCGCCTGAAATGTGGCTGACCAATACGGTAACAAGGTGCTCCCCCACTTCGGCAGAGGTGCGAGAGGACCTGAAGAACGGCCATGTTTCAGCACTCTGCCGCGGGATCTAGTGTTGGTACGACCTGTCTTAGGTGTGCTCCGTAAAGACAAAAGAGTGGAGACATGGTATGCATGTGAAATACTTACGAGTAGTTTGGAATAATAATTTCTCTATTTCAGGACCTTTTGCGGGGAGAATTAAATGTCAGGCAGGTAATATTAAGGGGATCGTAGTAATCTTCGGAAGTGACCAACGGTCACAATGAAACCACTTGTAGCAGTAAGTTGAAATACTTCCGAGTGCTTAAGTTAAGCTGAATTACTAGCGTGTCTACTATAAGTTGGAAATATTTAAGAAATGGCGTGTGCAGGACTTGAAATTAGAGACGAGTACTTCCACGTGGTGAGTACTGTGTGAGTCTCAATCTGTGTATGAGACAAAGGATAAAGAGAAGTACTCATCCATGGTATCAATTGAGGACTCGCCTGAGTGATGAATATGTTCTTAATATTACTTTGCGTGTTGTGTTTCCGTGTGACGCTTGATTCAAACTATAATACTCTGAGAGAGAAGCAAGATGAGTCAGCCGTCTATCCAGCAACGCCACTTGGCTTGCATTCCACAGGAAGATGTGCATATATCCTCCAGAGTTCATAGTAGGAAAGAAAAATTACGAAGTGGGGCAGTGTCGTGTGAAACTGGGATAAATACTAATTGAAGTGGGAAAGCTGAAAGTGATGTGATTATAATGTTGTGACTATTTCTTTTGTTGTATTCCATGTTGCAGTGTGGTGTATGTCATGTAATTTAAATATGTGTGGTTTGCATGGGAGAGTAGCAAAGTAGTTTCAGAGGTAGTGGGTTATGCATGTTCCTTTTGTACCGCTCGGTCTGGAGGAAAGTTTCGTGATGATGGTTGTGAGAGTCGAAGTGTGAGATATAGCAAAAGATCCACCATCCTATCCAGAAAGTGCACTGTAGCATTAAATAATTACGAGACCATAATATAGAGAATCACCAATGTAAAGCCATGCCCACTGGGCGGAATTTCTCATGTGTTATTGTTGTAGGTTATAGAATTTGTGTGTTTAGGTTATAGAATTTATCGGAATGAATGAGATAGTGAAAAGAAAAAGATTGGTGGCTTTTTCCTTCGAATTGTATGTCGTCATGATATCCAGAATTTATAATGTGTGCGCCATTCATATTCAGTGCGATGGCCACGTGTTGATAAACGCCATTAAATAGGAAAGAAAATGTGGTATTGCCAGTGCGTAGTGAACAGTCAGTGTTGTGTAAATTACTAATAGTCAGATGTGCGTTTCCGTTGCGTTATATCCAAGCAGGAGAATAACTTGTAACTTAATTGTGAGTACTAGAGTTCATGTTACTCGATGAATAAGAATGAGCCCTTTCGCATGGCAGACCACTCATCTTGCAGGCCTGACTGCTTGATGCCACAGTATGATCAAGGCATGTGGATGCCTCTCACTCTTTAGGTCTGAACTGCAGCTGGCCACGTCACTGCAGGCTAGCTGTATGAGCTGATCGGCCAGTGCTGTCCAAGTTAAATGCGCCGGTGAAGCTGTTGTCCCGCATAATCACCAAGTCGATGTGCGCATAACGCACAGCACAAAACGTACCCTTGTAATCGTACTTTACCGTACTGGAGACAGCTTGGCTGCAGGCCGTTCTGGTTGCGTTGGTACTTTACAACGTGATGTTTATTGTAATGTATAGCGCTGTGCGCTGCTGGTGTCACTTGAGAAAGCTGTTGTCAACGAAACTTTGTTGCACCTTTTCGATATTAAATGAAATACCAGGAAGGTTCGCTTTTGAGGATAGATGCAGTTCACACGAACAATTTGTGAATTAAATCGATATGTTTTGTTTTTCTCACTACCTGTGTGTTTGGTAAATGAGGAGCTAATTGTAGACGTCGTAGAAGTGCTTGCCATAGCAAACTGAATAAATGACTGACAAAGTTAAAAGCCATTTATGAATCAGGTGAGCTACTATCGAAATATTAGATAATTTTCCTAATGGTCAGTTAGTCCAAGTGAAGGTGTAGGTATGGCTCGAGTTTGTAGTGTTACTGCAGCACTTTTATTTCGCATTAAGAATACTTATACAGGGCTATTACAAATGATTGAAGCGATTTCATAAATTCACTGCTCCATTCATTGACATATGGTCACGACACACTACAGATACGTAGAAAAACTCATAAAGTTTTGTTCGGCTGAAGCCGCACTTCAGGTTTCTGCCGCCAGAGCGCTCGAGAGCGCAGTGAGACAAAATGGCGACAGGAGCCGAGAAAGCGTATGTCGTGCTTGAAATGCATTCACATCAGTCAGTCATAACAGTGCAACGACACTTCAGGACGAAGTTCAACAAAGATCCACCAACTGCTAACTCCATTCGGCGATGGTACGCGCAGTTTAAAGTTTCTGGATGCCTCTGTAAGGGGAAATCAATGGGTCGGCCTGCAGTGAGCAAAGAAATGGTTGAACGCGTGTGGGCAAGTTTCACGCGTAGCCCGCGGAAGTCGACGAATAAAGCAAGCAGGGAGCTAAACGTACCACAGCCGACGGTTTGGAAAATCTTACGGAAAAGGCTAAAGCAGAAGCCTTACCGTTTACAACTGCTACAAACCGATGGATCGGGCGTGGTGGAGATCATGATCAGCAATTCATGTCATGGCCTCCATGCTCTCCCGACTTAACCCCATGCGATTTCTTTCTGTGGGGTTATGTGAAAGATTCAGTGTTTAAACCTCCTCTACCAAGAAACGTGCCAGAACTGAGAGCTCGCATCAACGATGCTTTCGAACTCATTGATGGGGACATGCTGCGCCGAGTGTGGGAGGAACTTGATTATCGGCTTGATGTCTGCCGAATCACTAAAGGGGCACATATCGAACACTTGTGAATGCCTAAAAAAACTTTTTGAGTTTTTGTATGGGTGTGCAAAGCATTGTGAAAATATCTCAAATAATAAAGTTATTGTAGAGCTGTGAAATCGCTTCAATCATATGTAATAACCCTGTAGTCCTTGATTCTTAAAACTTGTTGTAGTAGAATAAGTACAAGTGCAAAAGCATTTTCTTTCTGTGCTTTCTTCTGAAGGCTTTTTTTTTAATTTTTTTTATTTTTTGATTTTCGTAGGACAATGCATTTTCGTTATAAAAGAGAAATATGTGCATAATTAATGCAAAATTAATATAACAAGCTCAAAAACATATACATCTACATGGATACTCTGCAAATCACATTTAAGTGCCTGACAGAGGCTACAATAGGTAAGTAGCAAATAAAATAAAATACCAAAAGAAAATATATTGGTGTGGTTCCAACGCGTACGAGAGATTATCCAGTGTTATTTTCTAGTATATTCTCACAGTCAGTGCCTCAATACAGACTCAGAATCACATCCTCCTGTGTATTTCTTGAGGTGTGTACTTCCTGAGGCAAGACTCGTCATGCTGTTCCATTCTGTCGAGCATTTTTCAGCCTTCCTCGTCGCCTTAATGGTAACTGTCGTCTGGGAGTGGGATATGTTGCTATACAACTGATGGTAAACTGAGGGATGTAGTTCTTTATCCGCTGAAGATTTTTTCGCTTCCCAAATTTTATTTCATACTCATCTTGATGCAAAGGCTCCAGAAGGGGTAATGAAGGGCTACCGATATTGTGCCTTCTAAAATCCGCTTGAATAAACTCAAGATCAAGTTTTAGTGAACACTTGAATAGCATTGTAAGATGATTATGATCCTGTTACCTTATTTCCTTCAGTGTCTTTAACAACTTTACATTTTGCTATGGCATCCAAGACTATAGTTGCAAGAAAGTTTTCTGATTTTGTTTCCACTACAGAAAACTTTACGCTGACTTTTTTCACTGCTTCCTTCGTGTCTTTGGGAGCAAATAGACATTGCAGATGTTTCTTTGCATTATCACATTCCATGTAAGTAAGGCCAGTTCAAGGACTTGTGATCTATTGTGTTAATAAGCTGATTTTTCCTCAAGATGTACACCCACTATTTCAAGACAGCCCCTATTTAAACAGCCATTAAATATACTATAAGTACTGTAATGTTAGAAGCAAACACATTAGGCTATTGCACTACTTCTGAAGAATGCATATCAAAGCTTCATTAGAGACATCAGCAACTTTCCTTTCGTCCACCGTTTGGTTTGAACTACTTGTGTTCTAAATGCAGCCCAGGCATTGGCGTAATGCCTAAACTTTATCATCGCAGAGTGCAGAACTATGGAGGAAATCGCTTGTACGTCTTTTAATGTGAAGAGATCCACACTTCAGAAGAAATGTGTGCTTAGATCATTTTCCTGTGAAACCTCATTTGCACCACTTCCACTCTCAGTCCCTCATTTATAACAGTGTGCCTTTGGCTGTTCTATTTTGTCAAGTAATTGACCTTGGGAGTGTGCTGAAACCATTGTATAAAAAGATTACACTACCTTGGCACTGGGTTCCAGCCAGCTGTGTGTAGTGCCATATAAATTCCCTCGAGTATTATGAGTTGTGTTTAAGGAACTCTCTGGTCCCGTGTTCAGGTACTAGAATTTGCTTTGACATGTCATGATGGCCTGGGGTTTGTTTCCTGGTTGACTGTATTTCCATGTGCAAGTGCTGGCTTGCAACAAAGCTTGCAGGTGGGCTCCACCTTGGGTTAAATACAGGTCCGCACGAATGATCACATTATGGTTTAAGGTTACCATATAGTAATTTCTTTCATGTCCAGTAGCTGAGACGTGTTAGAACAAAGAGAGAGGAAAAATGAAATGACGTTATTTCAGAGACTTTACTCTCATACAGATATGATTTTATGTACAGGCACTGAGGCGGTGAGTGAAAATTTGTGCCAAGTCCGGGAATCGAAACTGGGTCTCGTGCTTAGTAGGCGGGTGGCCACCTTGGCACAGAAATTCCCACAGCTGCATGGATTACCGTCGCACACCTCCCTTCTCGATCCAGATACCCACTGCCACTTCAGTCTACTTTAAATTCTTCCTTACATTAACCATTACACGCGAACAGAATTGCCGAAGTTCACCATGTTCTGGAACAGCACCTCAGCATCGAACGCAAATGGGGGATCCAGCCTGAAACCCAGGTGCAGGTGCTTATAAAAATGAAATGACACCATTTCAGAGACTTTACTGGTCTCATACAGATATGTTTTATGTATACAGACTGAAGCGCCGAGTGAAAATTTGTACAAAGGCCAAAAATCGAAACCAGGTCTTCCGCTCACTACGCAAGTATGCTAGTCACTGAGCCACCTTGGCACAGTGGTCCAAAGAACTGCATGGATTACCGTTTGTGGTTCAAATGGTTCAAATGGCTCTGAGCACTATGGGACTTAACTTCTAAGGTCATCAGTCCCCTAGAACTTAGAACTACTTAAACGTAACTAACCTTAGGACATCACACACATCCATGCCCGAGGCAGGATTCGAACCTGCGACCGTAGCGGCCGCGCGGTTCCACTCTGTGCGGCTTTAACTGCTTGGCCACCACGGCCGGCACCGTTTGTGTGTAAGGGAGATTTAAAGTAGGCTGGAGAGTCAGTGCAAGTTTGGCTCGAGGAGGGAGGCGAGCCAGCGTAAGCGGTGCAGTTGTGCGACCCACTGTGCCAAAGTGACTTAACGAATAGCGCACCTGCCTAGTAACCAGGAGACCTGGGTTCCATTCCCGGCCTTGGAACAAATTTTCACTCATCGCTTCAGTCTATATACTGTTCTGGTATCAGACACCAAATGTGGTGTTTTGACACCAAATGTAGTGGATGGGTGCCAGGAGGTGCTGTATTAAAACTCGACGAGAACTTTCCAAATGGTTTATTTGTTTCCACTACAATGCTCCGTTCACCTCGGTCTGCATCACTGGGCCCCTCAATGCTGAGGAAGTTCCCCAGCGACCCAGTGCAACGCACTGTGTTGAGCCGGCCTTGTACGCCAGTGGAGTGCGTCGCCGTCACGATGCCACAGTTGAGTCAGCAGTCTGCATCCCTGTCGATTCAGCACTGCTCAGTGTGAGCCGCGGGCGGCCAGCTGCAAGCTTCTCCTCGCCGGCGTGGCTGATATTGTGGCGACCAACAAGTGCCTGCTGTCCGGTGTCTGTATCTGCGGCCCTCGCCTCGGAAGTCTACGGCGTGTTTCGGGAGCCGAGACGACTGCCAGTGGTAGCGAGCCGAGGAGTGGCCGACCCTGGCTGGCTGCAGACCCCATGTTGGCCTCAGGGGGGCGAACCAACGACCCGCTGTGGAATGGGATGCTGGCGCCCCATCTGTTGTTGCGTGTAGCCTGGTGGTGTGACACGCCCCGCCGTCCAGGAGAGCTGCCACACTTGAATGAATCTCATTAGAAAATGACACCTATTTGTACTCGACTGCGCACCTCTGTTTCGCGAACGCGTCACTCCGAGTCATGTACGCATAACACGCTAGGCTGGCCAGTGACCTCTTCTGTCTGCGACTTGCGCCATGCAAACTGCTGTGTGTGCGTTCTCCGGCAGTTCTACACCCCTGTGACCTCTATTTGCCTTCGCAACTGCTGGTATGCATAACTTACTGCAATCCACCCAGCACCTGGCTTAACTCGTGCTCCGAAGATCGCACAAAACTAACTTTCCTGATCCTAAACGGTGGTGCCGCTACAATACACGTAAAAAGAGAACGCTGTTGATTGGTGCTGCATACATAACTTTTTACATCAGCTGGCATATGCATTGGGCATAAGCTGTTATGGCGTGGCCCTATGATAGAAGCATATTGGAAATGCCTGAATTTATATACTGTTCACATGCTGCCTTGGTTAAAGTATACCGTACATGGTAAAATGACGCTATCCAATACTGGCGTCAGGGAAAATGTTGTGCACCACGGCCCATAGATGACAGGAGTAAACGACGGCTGTGGAGATGTGTACAAGCGAACAGACACGCAACTAAACTTACCACCCAGATGTACCAATGGGCTACCAAAAGTGTCTCCTCAATGACTGTTGGGCGGACGTTGCTGTGTATAGGTCTCCACTGGAGGTTCCAGGTTCATACATCCCTGCTGACTGCTGTTCATTGGTGACTAAGGCTGGAATTTTCACTCCAATACCGCAAGTAATCTCTGAACTTATTTAGTGGCATTCCCTAGGTGCTCTTTGTCATTCTAGAAGGCACAGTGGATCAACACAAGTATGCATCTATCCTTGAGGACCATGACCAAACACTAAACGCAGTTTTTTTTTTGGAATGATGGCCTCTACCAGCAGGACAATGGGACGTGTCACACAGCTCGCAGTGTATGTTTGTGGTTCAGAGAGCACCAGGATGAATTTAAATCCCCTGGCCACGAAATTCCCCGGTTTTAAACCCGATCAAGAATATGTGTGACCACTTTGATTGGGCAGTTCGCATTGTGGATCCTGAGCCAAGAAACCTAGTGCAGCTGGCCGTGGTGCTGGTGCTGGTGCTGGCAATGCTCCAAATCCCTGTTGATACCTTGCAAAACCACAACAACTCTCTTCCTGTATGTCCATGTTGCAAACTGTGGTTATCCAAGCTTATGAAAGGTGGTCACATTAATGTGAATGGACTATGTACGTATCTATGAAATATGATGTATGCATGTGTGTGTATCCAGCATCTCCTCTTGAACCACTGCATCTATTTCATGTTGTTGTATGAGTATCAGCATCTCCTACCTCCCACCAATGGGGATGAAGGAATAAAGGGTATTTCTAACCCTGATATTAAGACTGCACTGCACAACAGGCATGTTGTGTGAGTAGTATTCTCATTCCTTGCAGATGGTTACGGTTAGAGGGAGAAGGAGACGGGTAGTGAGATAGGGAAGAGGATGAGTTGGAAAGATTAAGGGGGGATGAGGAGATAGACAGACAGAGAAGGGTGGGGAGATGATGGACAGAGAGGGGGTGGAGCAGGGTATGGGCAGAGAGATAGGGGAGGATAATATATACAGAGGGGCTAGGGAGGAGGAGATGATCAGAGAGTCACTGTGTGTGTGGGTGGGGTGTTAGAGAGAGAGAGAGAGAGAGAGAGAGAGAGAGAGAGAGAGAGAGAAGGGGTGTTGTGCAGGCAGTATCAACAAAGCTTGCAGGGGTACACTGCCAGACGGGAACAGCTGAGCAGTAATAGGAGGGGGAGGAGATGAATAGTGAGCGAGAATGGATGTTGATGTGGACAGAGAAAGTGGATGTAAAATATTCACACAAAACTGTCAGCATACTACTTAGATAAATAGTTAAATTCTTCTTGGATAGCGGTTTATATTCATATAGGAAGGGATTCAAAGTAAATAGGGGTTAAACAAATTATTTGAGAGTTAGACAGTACAACAAAAATGTTGAGGTGTGTACGAAACATCAGTTGGTGCGTTCGTTTCTAAAGAAGCATTTGTAAGTTTGAAATTTCAGCAAGCACAAATAACTCCTTTAATTTACAGAGCAGAAAAATGAACACTGATGCAAAGAGGTTGACGAATATTGGCATCCATCGAAAATAATTTTGTGAGCAGTTATAAAATACTGAGTATGCAACAGATGACAAATAATGTTTTTTATTTGCCATACAAATAAAACAAATAAGGTTGTTTCAGTGTCTTCACTATTGATGATTGTGTTCCATAGAAAATGGAGGGGGGGGGGGGAGCTTGAGATTTGTGGTTCAAATCTTCAGATGATAGTTAGTGATTGCAGAAATGAAACTGGAGGGAGATGGTAGTGGTGAATGGGATCTGACTAGGGGGCAGTAGTGTGTGTATATTTAGTGTTAAGTGATCAATTAGTTTAAAGAGTGTGTGCTTTGCCAGGTTGGTCTGATCATTTACAATTTGTTTCTTTTCTGCTGTGGTTTTCTGAATGTGGTAGTTTTCCTGTAAGATGAGACGCTATTTTTGTTTATCATTATCATTTCCATTTCTGTGTCTCTAATTTTATGTTGGTGTTGGTGTAAGAACTCTGCAAAAGTTGAATGATTTGTCTTACACTTCCATGCTCTTACATGTTTTTTGCATGTGGTGTCAAATGTCCTCCTAGTTTTATCTGTGTATCTTCCATCGCATATATTACATTTCAATATTACATTTCAGTTAGTATATTGCTGATTTCTGATGTAGAACAGTTTTTTGCTGTTTTTCTTTTCTAAAGTACTTCTGAATTGAATTGTTAGTTTGGTGGGATATTTTTATACATTGCTTTTTAAAAATATTGGATGTGTGCCATCTTATGCTTTCTGTTTTTTTTTTCACTTTGTGTTGTTCCTGTTTTTGTGTTTTGTGTGTTTGTTTGCATGGGATTCTGTCTTTGTGTTGGTGATAGGTGGTTGTTTGCTCTTTTCTGTTCCTTGGTTTTATTGTTCAGGTGTTTTTCTAATTTTTCTTTGTATTCATTGTTTGTGGTTATTTGTAGTAAGGTATTCATTTCTTCTACGGTAATTATCTGTGTCTAATGATACTGTGTTTAGTCTGTATCTAAGTGCTGCCTGCTTTTTAAGAGTTTGGGTGCTGTGATGCCTGGTGTATAATGGTGTCTGTTGTTGTCGGTTTTTGGCATGTCAAATGTGTGTTGGTTGTTCTGAATTTTTATGGTAATGTCCAAGAAATGTAACTGTATATTTTGCTCTGTTTCCAATGTTGAATGTATCTTATCATGAGCAAAATTTATGTCTTCATGTAACTGGCAAATTTTACTGCTCGATTCATCTCTCAGGCTGAAGATGTCATCCATGTATCTAATCCAGTATAGGATGTTTTACCTATTTGGCACTATTTTGTTAAATATGACCTGCTTTACGTGGTTCATAGATGTGTTTGATATTGTTCCAGACGCTGGGGATTCCTTTGGTAATCCTTCACTTTCTAAATGGAATTCGTTATTGAACTAGAAATAGTTCCATTATTAGTTCTAACAGCTTGCCTGTTTCTGTTATGTATTCAGTGTACTGTGTGTCTTAAAATTTTGTTTCGGTTGTTGGTATACTGGAATACATCTTCTCTACATCAAATGACAGAGTACGAGAAAGTGCAAAAAGGCAAAAAATTGCGAAGTGTGCATGTACAATGAAGTGTCTTTCGACCTCAGTCTCCATTCACAAAGCCCGCATCTCGTGGTCGTGCGGTAGCGTTCTCGCTTCCCACGCCCGGGTTCCCGGGTTCGATTCCCGGCGGGGTCAGGGATTTTCTCTGCCTCGTGATGGCTGGGTGTTGTGTGCTGTCCTTAGGTTAGTTAGGTTTAAGTAGTTCTAAGTTCTAGGGGACTGATGACCACAGATGTTAAGTCCCATAGTGCTCAGAGCCATTTTGAAATCCATTCACAAAGAAGGGAAAAGCAGTGGTTTGCATATTCTGCATAACTTCTGGTCACTGCGCCGTCTTCGGCCTGGAATCTCATTGGCTGGTGTAGAATTATATACAGTGATGAGTTCCATTTCGAACTGAGCCCTGATGACCAGCGAAAACATGTCTGGAGACACACGAGACAGCGGTGGGATACCACCCTGACTGTTGCCAGCCATACAGCTCAACATCCAGGAGTGATAGTCATTTCGTAATAGGACCCCTTTGGTTGTGATCTGAAGCATCCTTCACTACGGTCGCAGGTTCGAATCCTGCCTTGGGCATGGTTGTGTGTGATGGCCTTAGGTTAGTTAGGTTTAAGTAGTTCTACGTTCTAGGGGACTGATGACCTCAGATGTTGAGTCCCATAGTGCTCAGGGCCATTTGAACCATTTTTTGAAGCATCCTTACAGCACATCCATACGTTTCCGAGATTCTATGCCCCACGGTTTTGCCCTTCACGGCAAGCTATCTGGGGCTTACATATTAGCAAGCCTGCCCGCACAAGGCGACAGTTTCTGCTGCCTGTTTCCGTGCTTGCCAGACCCTAACTTGATCAGCAAGGTCGACAGACCTCTCTGCAGTTGAGAATGTTTGGAGCATTATGGGTCCAGCACCCGGAGGACTACTGACTTGCTTAATTTGTGAAGCTCCTTGTCTTTAATAGAACATAAGTTTTTTCTGATATTGTCGCCATTTGTTTGTCTGTACATATACATCACATCTACCAATTTCCGCCCCATTTGAACAATTGCTTCGTGGTGCATATTTTTATGTCTTAGAGTGTACTTCATGCTTAGACACAGAAGTGAACACACTACATAAAATCCATTTCCTTGAGAATGGATGCAGATACTGATCCCTTTCCAAGTTTAAAGAAAAATTCAAAATGTTACATACAATCCATACGCAGCAACATATGGACTGTTATGAAGCAAAAGCAAATTCATAGGGACCCCCATTTTTCACCGCAACGTTTTCGAGTTTCTTGTCTACATGTCAACTGTCGAAATAACTTCGACCATTAACAAAATTATAGGCACTGCACAAAGAAGCTAGTATATAAAGCTACAGGTAGCGTAGATATAAAATATTTTACCGAACAGAATCTGTGAAATCGTTTGAGAGTGACTACAAGGCGTGCACCTCGATTATGTCAGTGCAGGGCCTCGCCAAACCTGTGACCACTCTGTGACGTCACAGTAGCTCACCGGCGCCTTCTCTTTAGATGGTGGTTGTGGTATGATGTCAGCAGTAAACGACTCGAGGCAACTCGAGCTCTTTACGCAGCTTCCAGCAAAGTGTGACACTCTGCCTGTAACCTCACCCTGGGTGTCAGCTGTTGTCATTGCTCTATTGGTTGGAGCCAGTCGAACAAACTTTCAATGTTCTGGTGGTGCAGTTCTGGACAGACCTACACCTACTTTTCTTGTCACGACTTTATCCCCAGTTTATCTTGTGACAACTCGTTATGCTGTCATTACACCAAACTGTCTGTGTGGTCTGTCGGTATGATATTCCCATCTCCCCCATGCCAATGATTCGACCTTTTTCAAACTCATAATCATGGAATGTGCATTTACACACCCTATGGGTGTGCTGCGTTGCGATCTGTACCTGCAAAGTTACAGCTGCGTTACACACACCAATAGTCTATCTGTATTAATGGCTTTTGTCTAGTCTAAAAATACTAAACATATGTTAGCATACAGGTAAAATTTCAATTAAAACATCCAATAGTCATGGAAATAATGGAGTACCGGTCTGGTAGCACTCGGTCAAGGTGTTCTTGGCGTGACACTTCCATCAGTATAAATGGTTCTCGATTACAACTCTTGTATAATGTTGCAGTGGAAGATTCTGTGTCGATAGGCTAGACGGTAGTCCGTACGGCACCCAGTTAATTTGACAATGTGCACTTATTACAGCCTCACAAAGAAAAGTGAAGTTCCACTTAACCAATAGTAACAGAAATGATTTTGCTTGGTTTAGTACGAATGTAGCAAAACCAAGAGCGTATCGTGACCTGCATCGTGGCGAGGTCGAGACGTAATCACTAATGCGCAACTACACCGTAGCACTGGGTCTCAGTCAGAGGGGTGACGGCTTCTGGGCAGCGTAGAGAAGCGATGCGGCGTCGTGCAGAGTCGGCTGAAGATGCAAGAGATGTGACGCCGAAGGCGAACGGCGCAGGAGGCATGAATTGGAGGTGTGACTGCAGCTGGCTGCTGGAGGTCGCTGTCGCGGCTGAAGTATACCGCGGCGGAGGAATATCCGCGGTCTCTTGATAACCACGTGACCTACAGACGCAAGATAGTTCCTAATAGTAACGTGGCCGTTGTTGCTGCGTGCCCTACCTATGGACGATAGTTGAGGTCCCTGATGTGGCCTGCTAGCGTTGAGCGCTGAGTTTACTATCAGCACCGAATGCATATAGGGTTTCTTGACACGCGTAACTGTCTCCGAAGGAGCAGCGCCTGCGGGTTGACGAGCGACAACCCGCAGAACGGGGACGTCGTGTCGTAAACAGACGTGGCAGGGATCCAATTCTGCGTAAACTCCAGGAAGCTAGTTACATACACTAATGGCCATTAAAATTGCTACACCACGAAAATGACGTGCTACAGACGCGGAATTTAACCGACAGGAAGAAGATGCTGTGATATGCAAATGATTTGCTTTTCAGAGCATTCACACAAGGTTGGCGCTCTTGGCGACACCTACAACGTGCTGACATGAGGAAAGTTTCCAACCGATTTCTCATACACAAATAGCAGTTGACCGGCGTTGCCTGATGAAACGTTGTTGTGATGCCTCGTGTAAGGAGGTGAAATGCGTACCATCACGTTTCCGACTTTGATAAAGGTCGGATTGTAGCCTATCGCGATTGCGGTTTATCGTATCGCGACATTGCTGCTACGTTGCTCGAGATAGAATCGGTGGGTTCAGGAGGGTAATACGGAACGACGTGCTGGATTCCAACGGCCTCGTATCACTAGCAGTCAAGATGACAGGTATCTTATCCGCATGGCTGTAACGGAATGTGCAGCCACGTCTCGATCCCTGAGTCAACAGATGGGGACGTTAGCAAGACAACAACCATCTGCACGAACAGTTCGACGAAGTTTGCAGCAGCATGGACTATCAGCTCGGAGACTACGGCTGCGGTTACCCTTGACGCTGCATCACAGACAGGAGCGCCTGCGATGGTGTACTCGACGACGAACCTGGGTGCACGAATGGCAAAACGCCATTTTTTCGGATGAATACAGGATCTGTTTACAGCACCATGATGGTCACATCCGTGTTTGGCGACATCGTGGTGAACGCACATTGGAAGCGTATATTCGTCATCGCCATACTGGCGTATCACCCGGCGTGATGGTATGGGGTGCCACTGGTTACACATCTCGGTCACCTCTTGTTCGCATTGACGGCACTTTCTGAGATGTGTTACGACCCGTCCCTCTACCCTTCATTCAATCCCTGCGAAACCCTACATTTCGGGAGGATAATGCACGACCGCATGTTGGAGGACCTGTACGGGCCTTTCTGGTCACAGAAAATGTTCGACTGCTGCCCTGGCCAGCACATTCTCCAGATCTCGCACCAATTGAAACGTGTGGTCAATGGTGGCCGAGCAACTGGCTCGTCACAATACGCCAGTCACTACTCTTGATGAACTGTGGTATCGTGTTGAAGCTGCATGGGCAGCTGTACCTGTACACGCCATCCGAGCTCTGTTTGACTCAATGCCCAGGTGTATGAAAGCCGTTGTTACGGCCAGAGGTGGTTGTTTTGGGCACTGATTTCTCAGGATTTATACACCCAAATTGCGTGAAAATGTAATCACATGTCAGTTGTAGTATAATATATTTGTCCAATGAATACCCGTTTATCATCTGCATTTCTTCTTGGTGTAGCTATTTTAATGGCCAGTAGTGTATTAATAAATTTATTTTTGCTCGCAACTGCAAATCAGTTTATCACTTATAGTGAGTAGAAGGGAGAAATGAGTAGGTATTGAAAAATTCGAAGTCTGCCAGAATTTCGAAGGTAGCTATTTAGACACTCCAAAAATTATCACAACGTACAGGCTCTCTACATTTTGATAGAATGGACCACTACGTTTGAAATGAACCTTTAGCGGATTTTTAGCCGAATATTAGCAATCGAACAGGAACAGTGAAGATAACATAAATCATAGTGTCGAGGACCAGGTATCACAGAAGGAGAAGGTCTTAAACCAACACTCATTTTCAGAACCCTGCACGTCGCCTCTACACATGGACATAAACATCGACAGCAAGGTTGTGAATCAAACTGACTATATCCTCATCAATAACGCATTCACAAATTCCATGAGAAGTGGGAAGACATATCCTGGTGTTGATATTAACTCTGACCATAACCTTTTGTAGCTACAATGACTACGAAAATGAAAGGAAAAGTCACTCTGTGCAACAAATCAGAAACTCCAGTATACAGTACGGAGGAACCAAGTTCCAACGATATTCTGTGCATCCAGGCAAACATAGAGATAAATAATGCTGAAGACACCAGAAACCATTTCAAGACTTTCACATTAGTATACGCAGCAGCTGAATACTGTGACCCAGTATGCCAAAACTGTGCTCATGCAAGGAATCTAAACATCATCCTAAATGATTTCAATGAAAATTATTACAGGTACACTAAAATCCACAACGATCCCGTGGATGCACATATCAGTAACATTTCATCACCTGAACTGCGACACCATGAAGCAACCAATCGAGAATGGAGTACACTGTATCAATCCGATTGCTCCTAACACCGCCCAGTTCACATAGTTTAAAATGACTCTCCTCCAGAACGCTTGATTCCACGCACTGCACTGAGGTGTCGTGGAAGAAACAACAAGAAGTTTGACATTAAAGGTATCTGTCGCAAGAGATAAAATACCGCAAAAATAAAACATCAAGATTTCCATGATCTAGTTGCCATCCTACTTGTATTTTCTCTGAAAAGTAGTGAGTACACAGGGCTGAATTGGATAAAACCCTGTCACGTGAGATGTAATTCTGAGATGCACAGCTGGGGACTCCGTAACCCTTCAGCCTGCGATTGTGGGTCCAGGAACAAACGGTTAAGCATACTGTCAAAGACTGGCCTCTGGGGAAGTATTCAGGACTTTTCAGTGACTTTATTAATGCTGCTTTCTCTGCTATCAAGTGGCTTCATTCATTAGATGTTGAGCTCTGATTAAATTATCTACTTTAGTTAACAATCCTAATATTATAGTTTAAAGATTTTTCTTGTTAGTACTATTACGGTATTAATTCTCAGAATATAAACATATTAACTTAGTATTTAAAGCTTAATTATATGTAATTGGAAACTCACCATGCGGTAAATAAACAAATAAATAAGCGAATCAGGGAAACACTAAAGGACACAGACAGTAAGAAACGTAAGCGTTGGATGACAGATAAAATTCTACAACTGTTCGATCGCAGAAGATCCTACAAAAGTAAAAACCCGGTAATGTACAGAGAATTTCAGAGAGTAATACGGAAGGAAATGGGTAATGCAAAAGAAGAACGTCTTTCAAAGACATGCAGCGAAATAGAAGAACTCAACGCGAAGCATAACTCATTCAACTTCTAGAGCAAAGTAAGGCAAGGGCCAGAGATTTACAACAGCAGAGGTAATGAGATCCTCATAAACAAAGACGGCAACATCCTCTAGTACTGTAGGGAAACTGGGCGAGTGGAAAGAATAGGACCTACATCGAAAATCACTTCAGGGGCAACAGAAGTGTTGATCATGTTGTGTGGGAGAGCGATGTTATGGATTTCAGTAGAGCAGAAGTAGAAAATGCCACAACAATATCAAAAAGTGGGAGGATTCCAGGTCCTGACGAAATGGACACTGAAGTGCCAAAGCTGCTCAAGGATTGGCTGTGTTGTTGAGCAGCATCTGTCGAATCGGGTTCACCACACATGACTGACTCAAATAAATGTTTGTACCACTTCTCAAGAAAGCCCAGTGTAAAGTGGTGCAGTCACTGCAGAACAATTAGTTTAACGAGTCATGGCTTCAAGTAATTGCTTAAAATATTGTATTTCAAAATATAACATAAATGTGAGGAGGGGGCTGGAGACTCTTAGTTTGGATTCAGGAGTGGTTTCGCGAGTCAAGAGGCGTTATTGACTGACGGAATGATTTAGTGATGTTTATGTCGATGTTTATAATCGATTATGAAAAAATTTTTGCCACTGTTTAGCACGACTGACGCATATTTTAGGTGAACTGGGACTCGATCGTTGAGTCATCCAATTGACTGGAAATCTGTAATGGAAGCAAAGTGCTATTGTGAGTGTCGTTGGACTATTGCCAGAAGTTCAAATGGTTCAAATGGCTCTGAGCACTATGGGACTTAACATCTATGGTCATCAGTCCCCTAGAACTTAGAACTACTTAAACCCAACTAACCTAAGGACAGCACACAACACCCAGCCATCACGAGGCAGAGGAAATCCCTGACCCCGCCGGGAATCGAACCCGGGAACCCGGGCGTGGGAAGCGAAAACGCTACCGCACGACCACGAGATGCGGGCTATTGCCAGAAGGAGTACCTACTATGAAAAGAGTTCGTCCAGGCTGTATTCTCTTTTTATTTGTTTTCAACATCTATTCTGAAAATAATTTCCGACATGACGATACAGATAGCCGTACCTTAGGTGCAACCACAACGGAGGGGTATCTTTTGAGAGGCCAGACAAACGTGTGGTTCCTGAAGAGGTGCAGCAGCCTTTTCAGTAGTTGTAGGGGCAACAGTCTGGATGATTGACTGATCTGGCCTTATTGTTGTGGTACTGAGAACGGCTGAAAGCAAGGGGAAACTACAGCCGTAATTTTTCCCGAGGGCATGTAGCTTCACTGTATGGTTAAATGATGATGGCGTCCTCTTGGATAAAATATTCCGGAAGTAAAATAGTCCCCCTTTCGGATCTCCGGGCGGGGACTAATCAAGAGGACGTCGTTATCAGGAGAAAGAAAACTGGCGTTCTACGGATCGGAGCGTGGAATGTCAGATCCCTTAATCGGGCAGGTAGGTTAGAAAATTTAAAAAGGGAAATGGATAGATTAAAGTTAGATATAGTGGGAATTAGTGAAGTTCGGTGGCAGGAGGAACAAGACTTCTGGTCAGGTGAATACAGGGTTATAAATACAAAATCAAATAGGGGTAATGCAGGTGTAGGTTTAATAATGAATAAAAAAATAGGAGTGCGGGTAAGCTACTACAAACAGCATAGTGAACGTATTATAGTGGCCAAGATAGACACGAAGCCCATGCCTACCACAGTAGTACAAGTTTATATGCCAACTAGCTCTGCAGATGACGAAGAAATTGAAGAAATGTATGATGAGATAAAAGAAATTATTCAGGTAGTGAAGGGAGACGAAAATTTAATGGTCATGGGTGACTGGAATTCGACAGTAGGAAAAGGGAATATGGATTGGGGCTAAGAAATGAAAGAGGAAGCCGTCTGTTAGAATTTTGCACAGAGCATAACTTAATCATAGCTAACACCTGGCTCAAGAATCATAAAAGAAGGTTGTATACATGGAAGAATCCTGGAGATACTAAAAGGTATCAGATAGATTATATAATGGTAAGACAGAGATTTAGGAACCAGGTTTTAAATTGTAGGACATTTCCAGGGGCAGATGTGGACTCTGACCACAATCTATTGGTTATGAACTGTAGATTAAAACTGAAGAAATTACAAAAAGGTGGGAATTTAAGGAGATGGGACCTGGATAAACTGACTAAACCAGAGGTTGTACAGAGTTTCAGGGACAGCATAAGGGAACAATTGACAGGAATGGGGGAAAGAAATACAGTAGAAGAAGAATGGGTAGCTCTGAGGGATGAAGTAGTGAAGGCAGCAGAGGATCAAGTAGGTAAAAAGACGAGGGCTAGTAGAAATCCTTGGGTAAAAGAAGAAATATTAAATTTAAGTGATGAAAGGAGAAAATATAAAAATGCAGTAAATGAAGCAGGCAAAAAGGAATACAAACGTCTCAAAAATGAGATCGACAGGAAGTGCAAAATGGCTAAGCAGGCATGGCTAGAGGACAGATGTAAGGAAGTAGAGGCTTATCTCACTAGGGGTAAGATAGATACAGCCTACAGGAAAATTAAAGAGACCTTTGGAGAAAAGAGAGCCACTTGTATGAATATCAAGAGCTCAGGCGGAAACCCAGTTCTAAGCAAAGAGGGGAAAGCAGAAAGGTGGAAGGAGTATATAGAGGGTCTGTACAAGGGCGATGTACTTGAGGACAATATTATGGAAATGGGAGAGGATGTAGATGAAGATGAAATGGGAGATACGATATTGCGTGAAGAGTTTGGCAGAGCACTGAAAGACCTGAGTCGAAACAAGGCCCCGGGAGTAGACAACATTCCATTAGAACTACTGACGGCCTTGGGAGAGCCAGTCCTGACAAGATGTACGAGACAGGCGAAATACCCTCAGACTTCAAGAAGAATATAATAATTCCAATCCCAAAGAAAGCAGGCGTTGACAGATGTGAAAAATACCGAACTATCAGTTTAATAAGTCACAGCTGCAAAATACTAACAGACAAATGGAAAAACTGGTAGAAGCCGACCTCGGGGAAGATCAGTTTGGATTCCGTAGAAATGTTGGAACACGTGAGGCAATACTGACCTTACGACTTATCTTAGAAGAAAGATTAAGGAAAGGGAAACCTACGTTCCTAGCATTTGTAGACTTAGAGAAAGCTTTTGACAATGTTGACTGGAATACTCTCTTTCAAATTCTAAAGGTGGCAGGGGTAAAATACAGGGAGCGAAAGGCTATTTACAATTTGTACAGAAACCAGATGGCAGTTATAAGAGTCGAGGGACATGAAAGGGAAGCAGTGGTTAAGAAGGGAGTAAGACAGGGTTGTAGCCTCTCCCCGATGTTATTCAATCTGTATATTGAGCAAGCAGTAAAGGAAACAAAAGAAAAATTCGGAGTAGGTATTAAAATCCATGGAGAAGAAATAAAAACCTTGAGGTTCGCCGATGACATTGTAATTCTGTCAGAGACAGCAAAGGACTTGGAAGAGCAGTTGAATGGAATGGATGGTGTCTTGAAGGGAGGATATAAGATGAACATCAACAAAAGCAAAACGAGGATAATGGAATGTAGTCGAATTAAGTCGGGTGATGTTGAGGGTTTTAGATTAGGAAATGAGACACTTAAAGTAGTAAAGGAGTTTTGCTATTTGGGGAGCAAAATAACTGATGATGGTCGAAGTAGAGAGGATATAAAATGTAGACTGGCTATGGCAAGGAAAGCGTTTCTGAAGAAGAGAAATTTATTAACATCTAGTATTGATTTAAGTGTCAGGAAGTCGTTTCTGAAAGTATTTGTATGGAGTGTAGCCATGTATGGAAGTGAAACATGGATGATAAATAGTTTGGACAAGAAGAGAATAGAAGCTTTAGAAATGTGGTGCTACAGAAGAATGCTGAAAATTAGATGGGTAGATCACATAACTAATGAGGAACTATTGAATAGGATTGGGGAGAAGAGAAGTTTGTGGCACAACTTGACCAGAAGAAGGGATCGGTTGGTAGGACATGTTCTGAGGCATCAGGGGATCACCAATTTAGTATTGGAGGGCAGCGTGGAGGGTAAAAATCGTAGGGGGAGACCAAGAGATGGATAAACTAAGCAGATTCAGAAGGATGTAGGTTGCGGTAGGTACTGGGAGATGAAGAAACTTGCACAGGATAGAGTAGCATGGAGAGCTACATCAAACCAGTCTCAGGACTGAAGACCATAACAACAACATGTCAAATGAAAGAGAGGAACTCAAACAGTTTTACGAAGAACCCTATAAATGTTCCATGTGAGCACCATTTGTCACACGGCACACATCAAGTCTATAGCCGAGTTCTTCCCAATCGTTGATAAGTGTGTCTTCAGTGACTGTAGCAACAGCGGCTTCAGTCCGGTTTCGTAATTCAGGGAGGTCTGCTGGTAGCGGAGGCACGTACACACGATCCTTGATGAAGCCCCAAAGGAAAAAATCGCATGGCGTTAGGTCGGGTGAACGTGGAGGCCATGCAAAGCAAGCCCTGTCATTGGGCCCCTTGCGGCCTATCCAGCGCTTGAGTACAGTGAAGTTCAATCAGTCGCGTACTTCGCTATGCCAGTTAGGTGATGCACCATATTGTTGGAAAATGAAGTTCTCTGGCTTATCTTCTTCCAACTGAGGGAAGAGCCATTGCTCTAGTGTATCAAGGTAAGAAGTGCCAGTTACGGTAGGTTCACCCAAAAAGAAAGGCCCATAAACTTTACGCCGGGATACGGCACAAAAAGCAGTCACTTTAGAGGAATCTCGCTGCACTGGTGCCAAACACAACTGTTTGAGTTGCTCTTTCGTCTGAAATATCATAACTGTAAGTTTAATGTAATAAATATTGTAAAGCGTTAAAACCCCGATATTCATTTATAAACACCCGGTACACACATCAAATAAAGTTTTGCATCACCTCGATTCCAAGAATTCTGGAAACTGTACAGAAAATTGGAATAGAGATCAACATAAACATCGTTTCCGCCCTTTTTATTTCTCACGAAAACCACATATTGCGTGTTGTACGACCATACCGCGAGACCGTCAGAGGTGGTGGTCCAGATTTTTGTACACACCGGTACCTCTAATACCCAGTAGCACGTCGTCTTGCATTGATGCATGCCTTATTCGTCGTGGCATACTATCCACAAGTTCATCAAGGCACTGTTGGTCCAGATTGTCACACTCCTCAACGGCTCTTCGGCGTAGATCCCTCAGAGTGGTTAGTAGGTCACGTTGTCCATAAACAGCCATTTTCTATCTATCCCAGGCACGTTCGTTAGGGTTCATGTGTCGAGAACATGCTGGCTACTCTAGTAGAGAGATGTCGTTATCCTGAAGAAAGTCATTCACAAGATGTGAACGATGGGGGCGCGAAGTGTCGTCTATGAAGACGAATGCCTCGCCAATATGCTGCCGATATGGTTGCACTATCGGTCGGAGGATGGCACTGACGTATGGTACAGACGTTACGGCGCTTTGCATGACCACCAGCGGTGTACGTCAGTCCCACATAACTTCACCCCAAACCAGCACGGAACCTTCACCTTGCTGCACTCCCTGGACAATGTGTCTAAGGCGTTCAGCCTGACCGGGTTGCCTCCAAACACATCTCCAACGATTGTCTGGCTGAAGGCATATGCGACATTCATCAGTGAAGAGAATGTGATGTCAATCCTGAGCGGTCCATTCGGCATGTTGTTGGGTCCATCTGTACCGCACTGCATGGTGTCGTGGTTGCAAACATGGACCTCGCCATGGACGTCGGGAGTGAAGTTGCGCATCATACAGCTTATTGCGCACATGACGTCCTGTGGCTGCACGAAAAGCATTATTCAACATGGTGGCGTTGCTGTCAGGGTTCCTCCGAGTATCCGTAGGTAGCGGTCATCCACTGCAGCTTGGGTGGCCTGAGCGAGACAAGTCATCTACAGTTCCTGTCTCTCTGTATCTCCTCCATGTCTGAACAACATCGCTTTGGTTCACTCCGAGATGCCTGGACACTTCCCTTGTTGAGAGCCCTGCCTGACACAAAGTATCAATGCGGACGCGATAGAACCGCGGTATTGACCGTCTAGGCATGGTTGAACTACAGACAACACGAACCGTGTACCTCCTTCCTGGTGGAATGACTGGTTCAAATGGCTCTGAGCACAATGGGACTAAACTTCTGAGGTCATCAGTCCCCTAGAACTTAGAACTACTTAAACCGAACTAAACTAAGGACATCACACACATTCATGCCCGAGGCAGGATTCGAACCTGCGTCCGTGGCGGTCGCGCGGCTCCAGACTGAAGCGCCACCCCGGCCGGCGTAATGACTGGAACTGATCGGCTGTCGGAGCCCCTCCGTCTAATAGGCGCTGCCCATTCATGGTTGTTTACATCTTTGGGTGGGTTCAGTGACATCTCTGAACAGTCAAAGGGACTGTCTGTATGCTACAATATCCACAGTCAACGTCTATCTTGAGGAGTTCTGGGAACCGGAGTGATGTAAAACTTTTCTTGATGTCTGTATGTATAACTGACCCAGTGGACAATGTAGGAAGCTCCATGAGCCTTTTCCCGGTTGACGCTGTTGCGTACAGAGAAGTTGCGAAGCTACAACATTGAAGCGAATGGCAGGAAGTCGTGCAGAGGATCGATTCTTGGTGCAGGGATTGGCAGTTGGCCTAAAAAGAAAAAAGGTTCAAATGGCTCTGAGCACTATGGGACTTAACATCTGAGGTCATCAGGCCCCTAGACTTAGAACTGCTTATACCTAACTATCCTAAGGACATCACACACACCCAGCATCAGCGTGGTTTGTAACCTCCCCCTCACTTATCGACCTTAATGACAGTGATAAATTAAACCGCGTGTACCTAATGGAAATTTGGGAAAAGCAATCGTCACCGAAGTTAATCCCTCGGTAAAGAGGGAGGAAAGGGTTACATCTAAATGAAAGGAAAAATGCTAATGAAACTGGTGGAAATTAATTTTGAAATAGGGGTAAAGTTAATAAAGAAAGTAAATGTGCGGCCGTTACGTTAACAATCAACTAGCGGTAATTATATATTTGAGATTTGGGGGAAATTACGGTCGCCAGTCCTAAGGACAATTACTATAGTAACTGAAAAAGAAAGGTTATTACACATATAATTAGCACCAGAAGCGTGGCAACTGAAGGTTGACAAGTGTAGTGTGAAAACTGAAAGTTTGTCAGAAGTAATAAATTTCGCTACACTCTGACTTAATTTAGCAAAAGAATTAATAAAACCGGAAAATTGAAAGTTAATTTAGTGACTGAAATTAATAGTGAGCTTTGTTTCTGAAGCACAACGAAATTCAGTAAAATGCGGTTAGTCTTGGACTACCTCAACAATCATTTCAAAAGCTACTTGAATCTACGCAATTTAGAAAAAAGAGATTTAACTTTGAACTTGAATTAAATGATTCTGAACAATTAACAATAGTAAAATTTAGTACGTACCACGCTGAGCTGCAGTCACAGGTAAGCTAAAATACGGTAACAAAACTCGCACTCTTAATTCGTGCTTGTGTAATCTAAATATTGTAGCCAGCTATGAATACTTTAACTGAACTTTGAAATTAAAGCAGCGAAATTGGATTATATCACGTTCATGCTGGCGTTTGAATTTCAACGACACTCGGGTTCATTTCGGAAAAGGAAGGGACCCTGCTTGGTAATGCAATTGGGACAATGAGCAACAAAGGTTCATGCTAAGTTGCTGTAATTTTGTGATGCAACAATTTTAAAAGTTTGAAAAGCTGAGGTCTGCCATACAGTTCTAAAACTTTACGTGCTTCCAGTCTTCCTTGTTGGTTGATTGAAGGTTTGAAGTCGTCGATTGAGGAGGTGGCGACAGTCACTCATTGTCGGCCGTCGCTGTTGCAGAAACTGGATGTTGGCGCGCCTTCTTCTCGACACGGTCACCAGACGAAACGGGCTCTTGATGTGCGCCAGCTAATGCTTCCCGTCCGCGACACCATGTCAGAAACTATCATCGCAAGTCGAGCGCAATTACATGCTGCCAAACCCCGAAAGCGCGGCAACTCGCGGGAGCTTCACACAACACACCTGCTCCACTCGCTACTCCAGCCAGACTCCCCCTTTGCCCGCGCTCCACGCGACTGAGTTAACACTGCCAAAGATCCTAAACACTTTGATTCTTCACACGACCTGTCGATGTAATCGTTCGATAGCAGTTTTCCCTAGGCAAGACCCAGCGTAAAAATACAAATAATATTTACGAAACAAACCAACATAAATGCATAAATATATACAAACAGTAAAACAATTACAATATATAAAGAGACAGAAATGTCATATCTTGAGGTAACAAAACAAGGAAAAAAATTACAGTACACTAGATGGAAATAAGAGGATATGCATTTCCAGCGTTACAGGTTCCGGAATGAAGCGCCTAGAACCGCTCGAGCACAGCGGCCGGCGGCAATTGACCTCTGCATAAACAAATCTAGCTTACTGCGCATAGACACGCAGAAAGACCCATTATTGTATGGTTACACGATGGCAGGACAATCACTGGAAGCAGTCACATCCATAAAATTTCTAGGAGTATGCGTACGTAGCGATTTCAAGTGGAACGATCACATAAAATTAATCGCAGGTAAGGTAGATGCCAGACTGAAATTCATTGGTAGAATCTTCAGGAAGTGTGGTCCGTACACGGAAGTGGTAGCATGCAAAACTCTTGTTCGACCAATAAGTGAATATCGCTCGTTAGCTAGGAATTCAGACGAGACAGGACTGATAGAGGAAACAAATAAGGTCCAAAGAAGAACTGCGCGTTTCGTTACATTTAGATATGCAAGCGTAAAAGCGTCACCGAGATGCACGGTCAACTCCAGTGGCAGATGCTGCATCACGGTACGGTTTACTGTTAAAATTACGAGAGCGCACATCCCAGAAGAGTCAGCCAATACGAGGGTAGTTGGGAAAGCTCTCGGAATTGAATACAAAGAAATGGCTTACCTCAGTGAAACATCTTTGTCTATCATTGTAGTCTCCCTGAACACTAATGCACTTGGGCCAGCGATGTTCCAGTGCCTTGGTCGCATCTCGAAAATTAGGTTCCTCCACGCCTGAAAAATACCTGTGAACTTCGCCTGTCAGTTCTTCGTTCGAAGAAACTCACCGGCCACCAAGGAAAAGTTTTGAGCTTAGATATGCGAAGGAAGTCTGATAGAGCCAAAATAGGTGAATAAATCGGGTGTGACAACAATTCGTATCTTAGTTCAGGTATTTGTCCGTGCCAACGACACCTTCGTGAGGATGCGCATTGTCATAATGGAAGATGACCTTCTCCCATGCTAAATCTGGCCATTTTTCGTATATCTTTAGCTGCATTTGGTCCAGAAGATTAGTGTAGAATTGTGCCGTAATTGTTTGACCAGCGCGAAGGTAATCTATCTGCAGAATCACTTTCACATTACAGAAAACTGACGGCGGTTCCCTTGCGTCCGGCCCTATTGCTTTTGCTTTCTTTTATTGTGATGGATAAGCATGTTGTCGCTGTTCTGTCTTTTGTTTTGTCTCTGGTCTATAGAAGTGAAGCCAAGTTTCATCTGCGGTCAGTAACCGGGGCAATAAGTCGTATTGCTTGCTGTGGAAACGGGGCAAATGATATTCGGTCATTTCCATTCTGATACATTTCTGAACCTGCCTTTCTGAACCTTAAGAGTTGCGGCACCCACGTAGCAGGTTATTTTCTCATATTCAACTCCGTTGTTAAAACGTGATACAGCTTCAGTAATTAGCCGCACTTTCACTCGACGATCCTCCATGATCATTTTATGCACTTTTGCAATAATTACTGGGGTAGTGGCACATCTTGGCCGACCACTAGGCGGATCGTTAATTAAGTTGGCTCGTCGACCACATTCGGACTCGTTTGTGCATTTCTGAGCAGTTGAATATGAAGGAGCGGAGTCACCCAGGGTGTTCTTCAAAATCGGCATGAATTTCATTAACTTCATGTCTGTCTTTACGAAATACTTAATCACCGCTCGAATCTAGATTTTTTTTCCATATTCGCTAATCATTACATGGGTACAACAACAAAGAAACGTCCGCTTCATGGAGTACTGGCGCATGTTTACTCATAGAGGATGACATATTATTATGCAGGAATCACGTTACGCTTGCAGTGATACCCTCTTCCTCTCTATTTCTCGCTAAAAGATCATGAACGTAAAATAAGAGAGATTCGAGTTCACACGGAGCCTTGATCTTCCCTCCCTAAAAGGAAAAGCGATAGTGGTAGACAAAGTAACTTCCACTACACACGTTAAGATGGCTAACGGAGTGTAGGTACAAATTTGGAATCTGGTGTGTAGCTCGAGCTAGTGCCATTCGTAACGCCCTTGAAGCGTTCAGATGCTGCCCGGTCAACAGACGAACCTCACCGGTTGCCTGAAGCGTAGGCGTTACTTCCTAGTTCCTGCAGACGTGAGCGAAGCCAATGTGGATCTGCCTACCACGTTGTGGATGTAGCAGTGCTCGGCGCATACTTCATGTAGCACTGAAAGCGGAAGTAGTAAGTTGTTACCGTCACAATTTACGGGAGCACTATCATCGATTACGGAACACGTCTCGCATTTCCAGGTGCTTGCTCTACTATTTACCGTACTTTACCAACTGTAAGACGCTTCGAAGACACACCTTAATTTTTAAGCATTAAAAAAAAACATTTTTACCATTTTTATTATTAGACTGCAAAGCTAGACTAAAAGAATTAGTTTATGAAACCGAACTGACGATTAAAATCCTTGAAAATCATCTGAATGTTCTTTTTTCTTCTTCCTCTTTGTCGTCATCGTTGTTCTCCTCATATATAAGATGGTCTTCACTGCCAATAGAGAGCTTTACTTATGCCACACTTCTTGAATGATTTAACAATAATGTCTTCAACTGTTTTATCAAATGACACACTTGTTTGATTGTAGGTCGTTTTAAAGCTCCCTACGGCGTGAATTCATGTAGGGTTTCATCCATCATCCATTTGTTCCTTTCTTTTCTCATATACACTTTAAATGGCTCTCTATCGAGACATCAAGAAGCTGCGACTGTGACGTAAGTTCTCCCGGAATAATAGCAACCTCTGTATTTCTCAGTTTTAATCTCTCTCTTTCATAGAATTTTTCAAATGACTACTAAACTGATCTGCCACAAAAAGAGAAGTCTTCTTTAATAAGCAGAGTTCTTTCTCCCCCACACTCTATTAATCCATAGTTTCATACCAGCCTCGTCCATCTAACCCTTGTCATGTACGTGAACAACAACACCTGGCGGTATTTGAGAACGTTTTGACGTTGTTTTGCGCTTGAAAATGATCACTGGATTAAGTTTAATACCGTCAGCACAACGTGTAAGGACAACAGTGTGGTGTATTTTTTGTGGCCAATTGTTTTTATAGTTACATTTTTAGCACCTTTCGTGGGAACTGTTCTGTTACTCGGCACATCAAATTTCAGAGGAGTATCGTCCATATTCGTTATTTGGCTTAGTTCCAAACTGGTTTTCTTTCGATATTGAATAATAAAGTGATAAAAAGATAATATTTTCTCTTGATACTGTTGTGGCATTTTCTGAGATATTCTGGTTTTGGTTGGCTTGCTAAGTCCAAGACGCTTCACAAGCTTATTGCACTGACCAACTCCACCCTCAAAATCTGTTAAGTTCCATTGTAGCGCCATTTTGACAGTGTCCTTGCATCCATTTCACTACGCCACCTTCAAGTTTTGGCCATTTTGCATTCCGTCCTCTGTTTACACATTTATTCTGCCTCATTTTTTTGAGTTCTTGTATGCTAGCCCGTCAATCACGAATGGCTTTTTCTGTTGCTGGGCGGCCGAAATGCCGTTCCATGATCTTCTGCATATGTTATTACTTTCAATTTACAGCTTGCGTCTCATGAATACCTTTTATTTTTTTCCTTTACGAAACTACCTACTAACAAAAATTTATAATGTTACCGATAAAACAAATCACTTTCAATTGACGTTCACTGGCACGGTGGACTACAATGACGCATCATAGGCTAGACAGTGTTCTGAGTCTGTGATCGCGGGGTGGTAGGGAGATAGTGTTAGCAAGCTTGTGAATCCCCTCCAGTCGAATTCAATGTTGCCACATAGAGATATGTTTTCCATTACATCGAATATATGCCGATTTATAAGACTGGCGGGATTTTTTAATCGAACACTGGACACTTTTATATTAATTTCGATTATAAGACGCACTTGAATTTTGGAGTCAAATTTTCGGAGAAAGAAGTGCGTCTTCTAGTCCGTAAAATGCAGTATTTTTCTTGATGGTGATCGTGTATAGAAACAAATGCCAAGTGCCGTTGTGTTCGTTCGGTATTCGGTACACGCAATTCTCGTAGACTATATGTTGTATGAGTGTTATAAAACGTTGATACCAAATCACTTTGCCTATAGTGTGATGATTTTTTTCCCGAAAAATATTGTAGCATCTTATTACAGGACACTGAAAACAAATTTACACCGAAATGCTCGTCAGCAGTAAGCCATGATCCTTAGCATAACTGATGCAATGATTATGGGGATGATAAACTGTCTTAATGTGGTAGTTTATGGAAAAAGAAAAATTATATTAAACTTTTCTTGCCTATGGATGCTTTAGCAATTCAAAGTGGATATCGTTCAGTACACACCAGTGTTGAAATACGTAGAACACTCGTAGAGTAACAACTCTCATTGTGCAACATGGCAGGCAGCTAAGGCAACTGCATTGTAAGAGCTTCTCGTAGAACGTTAATTGACAGAACCTTAACAAATATCATCGAAGTTTCCTGTAGCTCAGAGAACACAGATAAACAGAAAAAAGAAGAATTTCTTCTTTGCAAAAGTTTACCGTTTATGACCCCTTCTCTACTAATCGACATTCATTACATCTATTACTTATCTGCCAAAAGAATATAGTAATTTTCATGTTTACTATAAATTCTGAGCACTCTGTGCATACATATCTCTGAAATTCCTGTAGCAATCAAGCTGTCTGGATGGACGTTATTTCCTTTCTTTTTGTGAGATGCAGTGCGAAATTGTCCACCCCGATAGCTAAGTGGTCAGCGCGACGGACTCTCATGCCTAACGGCCCGGGTTCGATTCCCGGCTCGGTCTGAGAATTTCTCCGCTGAGGGACTGGGTGTTGTGTTGTCTTCATCAACATCATTTCATCCCCATCGACTCGCAAGTCGCCGAAGTGGCGCCAAATCGAAAGAGTTGCACCAGGCGAGCGGTGTACCCGACGGGAGGCCCTAGTTACACTTTTCCTTTTCCAGTGCGAAATTCGTGATTATAAGAATGTTCATGTTGCTAGTCATTGTCCCCGACAGAGTCTTCTGGGAAGACGACTGCGTAAGAAACCAAAATGTCTCTTTTATAACCATAAAGCTCATCATTAGACTATAAAAGTCACTGTCTTCGTCATATGTGTTTCATTGTAAAATATCTGGGAGTATGCGTGCAGAACGATTTGAAGTGGAATTATCATATAAAATTAATTGTTGGTAAGGCGGGTACCAGGTTGAGATTCATTGGGAGAGTCCTTAGAAAATGTAGTCCATCAACAAAGGGGTGGCTTACAAAACACTCGTTCGACCTATACTTGAGTATTGCTCATCAGTGTGGGATCCGTATCAGATCGGGTTGACGGAGGAGATAGAGAAGATCCAAAGAAGAGCGGCGCGTTTCGTCACAGGGTTATTTGGTAACCGTGATAGTGTTACGGAGATGTTTAACAAACTCAAGTGGCAGACTCTGCAAGAGAGGCGCTCTGCATCGCGGTGTAGCTTGCTCGCCAGGTTTGGAGAGGGTGCGTTTCTGGATGAGGTATCGAATATATTGCTTCCCCCTACTTATACCTCCCGAGGAGATCACGAATGTAAAATTAGAGAGATTAGAGCGCGCACAGAGGCTTTCAGACAGTCGTTCTTCCCGCGAACCATACGCGACTGGAACAGGAAAGGGAGGTAATGACAGTGGCACGTAAAGTGCCCTCCGCCACACACCGTTGGGTGGCTTGCGGAGTATAAATGTAGATGTAGATGTAGATGTAAAATCCATAACATGTTTCGGTTTTGCAACCATCAGCAGATCTCGAAATTAGAGCAGCGACACGTTTTAGGTCTGATGATAGCTTGTAACCTCCCCCTCACTTATCGACCTTAATGACAGTGAAAAATTAAACCGCGTGCACCTAATGGAATTTTGGGAAAAGCAATCGTCACCGAAGTTAATCTGTCGGTGAAGAGGGTGGAAAGGGTTACATCTAAATGAAAGGAAAAATGCAAATGAAATTGGTGGAAACTAATTTTGAAAGGGGTGAAGTTAATACAAAAAGTAAATTTGCGGTCGTTACGTTAACAATTAATTGGCGTTAATTAGATATTTGAGATTTGGGGAAAATTACGGTCGCCAGTCCCACGGACAACTAAGATAATAACTGAAAATGAAAGATTAATGGACATATGTTTAGCACTAAAAGCGTGCCAACTGAAGATTGACACGTGTTGTGTGAAAACTGAATGTTTGTCAGAAGTAATAAACTTCGCTACACTCTGACTTAATTTAGCAAAAGAATTAATAAAACCAGAAAATTGAAAGTTAATTTAGTGACTGAAATTAATAGTGAACTTTGTTTCTGAAGCACTACGAAATTCAATAAAATAAGGTTAGTCTTGGGCTACCTCAACAATCATTTCAAAAGCTACTTGAATCTACGCAATTTAGAAATAAGAGATTTTACTTTGAACTTGAATTAAATGATCCTGAACAATTAACAATGGTAAAATTTAGTACGTACCAAGCTGAGCTGCAGTCACAGGTAAGCTAAAGTATGGTAACAAAACTTGCACTCTTAATTTGTGTTGTGTAATCTAAATATTGTATCCAACTATGAATACTTTAACTGAACTTTGAAATTAAAGCAGTGAAATGGAATGATATTACTTTAATGCTGGTGTATGAATTTCAATGACACTCGGGTTCATTCCAGAAAAGGAAGGAACCCTGCTTGGTAATGCAATTGGGACAATGAGCAACAAAGGTTCATGCTAAGTTGCTGTATTTTTTGACGCAACAGTTTTAAAAGCTGAGGTCTGCCATACAGTTCTAAAACTTTACGTGCTTTTAGTCTTCCTTGTTTGTTGATTGAAGGTTTGAAGTCGTCGATCGAGGAGGTGGCGACAGTCACTCATTGTCGGCCGTCGCTGTTGCAGAAGCTGGATGTTGGCGCACCTTCTTCTCGACACGGTCACCAGGCGAAACGGGCTCTTGATGTGCCCCAGCTAATGTTTCCCCGACACCGTGTCAGAAACTATCATAGCAAGTCGAGCGCAATTACATGCTGCCAAACCCCGAAAGCGCGGCAACTCGCGGGAGCGTCACACAACACACCTGCTCCACTGCACTACTCCAGCCAGACTCTCTCTGCCCGCACTCCATGCAGCAGAGTTAACACTACCAGAGATCCTACACACTTTGGTTCTCCACACGACCTATCGATGTAATCGTTCGATAGCATAGTTTTCCCTAGGCAAGACTCAGCGTAAAAATACAAATAGTATTTACAAAATAAACCAATTATACATCGATATATATATATATATTGTATATATATAAAAATAGTAAAACAAGCTGTAAAGTTCAAACGGGTTATCGATTTAATGTGAGTAAGACACTAACTTTTATATTCTAATTCGATACAAAGGTCACCGATCTCTTGCGCGGGTCAAAGAAGCCTCATTTCTCGATTCTCTTCATTTTCAAGAAGGCCCCGGAACAGTGAGTTAATGACGATCATATTTATTTCCATTATTTTCAGAAATTAAGGCAAAAAATTTTTACTTGAGTAATAAAATTGTTTTTGCAGTATCTACAAAAGATACGATTCAATAACGAGCTGACATACGGCAAAATCCAAATTCGTTTCGTCCCTCTGTATTAGTAATTCAAAGCACTTAAAAATGGAATGCGCACGTTACTTGCAATTCTTCTGACAAATGCTGTCATGTGTCTCAGTTAATTATCTATTGAAAGACGCTCATTTTTCCAGTGTCCGAAAATCATGTGTTTCATTCTTCACTGCAGGAGAAAGATGCTGCCACTTATCTCACTACTCCCGCATAAAATGAACGATCCATATCGATTCACACAAAGCACGTAATAATTTACAGAATAAAAGCTGAAAATTGTGTGGTAAAGACAGTGTCCTAATATTTCCAAAAAATTTCATGTAGCAGTACGATTTTTGGGAAATAATCCTGCGTATCTGTGTTTTGTGTTGTAAGTAGGCTGTTTAGGTTTTTATGTTCGTAACGCCACGTAGCGCTCTGTATGAAAATCACTGGCTGTGCTGTGTGCAGTCTGTGGCTGGTTGGCATTGTTGGAATATTCGCTATTGTAGTGTTGGGCAGCTGGATGTGAACAGCGCGCAGCGTTGTGCAGTTGGAGGTGAGCCGCCAGCAGTGGTGGATGTGGGGAGAGATATGCCAGAGTTTTGAGAGCGGACGATCTGGACGTGGGTCCGTCAGAAAAACGAAATTTGTAAGAGTGGATGTCATGAACTGATATATATTATATTATGACTTTTGAACACTATTAAGGTAAATATATTGTTTGTTCTCTATCAAAATCTTTCATTTGCCAACTATGCCTATCAGTAGTTAGTGCCTTCAGTAGTTAGAATCCTTTATTTAGGTGGCAGTATTGGCGCTCGCTGTATTGCAGTAGTTCGAGTAACGAAGATTTTTGTGAGGTAAATGATTCATGAAAGGTATAGGTTTGCTCAGATTTTTGAAAATCAAATAACGTAAGGGGCTTACCAGCACAGTAATTCATTAATTTTCCAAACGGGACGTTTCACTGTGGCTACAGACAGTATTTTATGAATAGTGGCTTTCGTGTTCAGAATATTTAATATTTCATTATTACAGCAGGTTGATGAAATTCTTATCAACGTAAGAGAAATATCGTGTGAAGATATCACTGAAAAATTTATGTGCTTTATTTTAAGTTCTTTGTCACAGGCCGTAGATATGAAAGGAAGTTGTATTGCTCTATATGCGTCTATGAGTAATCTCATTCCTCAATAGTGTGTACTTAGTTCCAAGTAAACGTTGTCAGATGATGGATAAATAAAGTGTCAGTGTAAGTCTACTTAAGAACTCTGTGAGCCTTCTTTTCTTTTCTTATACGAGCACGTTAGTTAGAGAATATACACTTGATGTTTCATCTTTAACAGATGTTGAAAGTTCTGTGAAGCAGTTTGTCACATGAATCTTTCTGACAGCATTATACCTAAGAGGTCCAATATAGCACCGATGTCCGAACTCAACGTGAACGTACTACACTTAGTTCGTTACGTATCTTGCCAATGAGAAATACGGACTTCAGAGCCTTAAAAAATCACTGAACCTGCCTTTAAGTACATAGGCGGTGTCATATGTACAAACTCAACGCGTTAGATTTCGTATCTGTAGCGTTATCTGCAAAGTACTAGGGGAACAAGTTTTCAAATCTTACCACTGTAGCATGCTGAGGCCAAAAACTCGTTCCGAAATATCAGCGCGCTTTTGGGTTAGACTACCTTGTATATTTAAGGACGCAAAATTGTTACTTGCTTCTTTTGTGCATATCACTGGGTACACCACTCATGACGGGCGCTTCGCCATTGCGCTCAGCGCAAAATTTGCTCACGTCTAGACTCTTTCGTTCTGTAAATTCAGTTGATTGATGTTCGAGTCCTAATACAAACTGACCTTTGACCTGGATAAAGGAGATAAATATAGAATTATCTACACCTATGAAGAATTTCCGAAACCATATTTGGTAATTTTAAGATACAAAAGATTTTATGTAACTGATCGATTCAACTAATTTTCGCCGGCCGCGGTGGCCGAGCGGTTCTAGACGCTTCAGTCCGGAATCGCGCGACTGCTACGGTCGCAGGTTCGAATGCTGCCTCGGGCATGGATGTGTGTGATGTCCTTAGGTTAGTAAGGTTTAAGTAGTTCTACGTTCTAGGGGACTGATGACCTCAGATGTTAAGTGCCATAGTGCTCACAGCCACAGCACATGAACCATTTGAACTAATTTTCGCCTTTTTTATTTGCCTTTTAATTTTCATTACCTTTTACCTTTGTTTCTATTGTCATCGGGCGTCCCGGTGCATTAGCCCAGGTTCCTCAATATAACTAAGCCATGCAATTATCACTGGACAGTTGCCTTAAGTATGCGGTGATTATTTTCTGCCTTTTGGCACAGTTCTCAACAATACGTACACGGCTCCCTGCAGCGGCTCACGCTGTTGCTTAGCGACAGTTTGAAACGAATCGGCAGAAGAGCAACATGAATATCGTCCGTCAGCAACATCTCAAGAAAACCGCGAGTGTAGTCAGAGCAGGGAGCAACGAAAGCACTCAGAAGGTAAGCCATTAGCAAACACTTGACTTCTGCCAATCTACTGACACTCGAACTGTGGGATTAAAATCGCCTGAATTCACTGCGATCGCCCAACATAGGGCGACTCCATAGAGTGCTGTGTGCACAAGGACCATATACGTGAAATTAGAAGGAAGGTCATCGTTGGTCGTAATTTTGATGGTTTATTGACAGCAAATTGATTTTCAATCACATAATGATCATCTTCAGTGCTGTAGTGTATAATTTAAAACTCATAGGCACTGGTGCCAAGTTATTGTCAGTAACCAAAGCTATGAAACGATCACAATAACTCAATTACAGTTATTGTTTCGTTTCACAGCTTTGGCTAGTGATAATAACTTGACACCAGTGCCTATGAGTTTTAATTTTTACACTACAGCAAAGAAGGTGATCTTTATGTGATTGAAAATCGATTTTGCTGTCAATAAACCATCAAAATTACGACCAACGATGACCTTCCCTCTAATAAATTCTAGGGTCTAGTGAAGCAGGAGATACAACCCGTCAGCTTTGACCAATGACGTCATACATTACTCATAGATAATAATGTCTTCACTTTCAGCCATATATAATAAAACAGTTCTGTGTTCCGGATAAGCACTAGCATTGTACATTAAAATAATTGAATGTAATTTTAAAAGAGATGGTAATTTCCAAGAACGATTGCCTATCGAAGTCGCGGGGTCCAAACGATACATGTCGAACGTCCGATCCTAAATCGATCACGCGACTCTGGTGGAGGGCGTTATGAGTATGTTTACGGTGGTCACTGCAGCAATGACAAAAGAAGACCGTTACAAAAATACTTGTAATTACAAAGGAGATGTCTTACCTTACTCGTCGTCGGTGTTGTCGTCATGTGAAAGGCCTTGTGATGTGTACGCTACGGGAACAATTCCCTTTTTGCCATTAATTCGCGGAGGTATGTAACTTAGAGCAAGTAAGGGAACGACGGAACACAGATAAAAATGACGATCACAAATAATTGATCACCAGAGTCGCATGATCGATTTACAATCGCACGTTCGATATGTATCGTTTGGACCCCACAACTTCGACAGGCAATCATTCTTGGAAATTACCAAAGAGATCGCTACATATGGCTCAGAATTTCTTTATAAATTTATTATTTAAATAATTGATTGTTTGCAGTTCATTCGGTACTTAATTTCATTTTTAGTGACATTGAGGTAATTTGGACTATTAGTTTCTTATTTTACGACAATTTTTAGTACCTCATTTTCGTTTGTAGCTATGGACTTATCTGTTCCGATGAACTAGGATGATTTGAGAGAGGCCATGGGCGTAGACATGTTGGCCACGATCTCTTTTTTACAAATGTGTGGTCTCGTTGCCGAGTATGTTCGATGTCGTGAGTGCGGCGAACATATGCGCCTCACTAGTGTATCTCGTCGCCGTACTCACGACTTATTCATATGGCGCTGAAGCAAAGATCGGTTGTGGCGGTCCATTAGACGAGGGACGTGGTTCGAAAAATCTAAGCTCGCGTTGGGAGACAGTATGGAAATCACGTACTGTTGGTTTTTGAGATATCCTGTGTGGCTGTGTGTCCATGAATGTCGTGTGAGTAAGCGTACAGTTGTGGATTGGTACTCTTTCTGTAGGGAAGTTTGTGGGAAATACATGAAATATAGGGGGGCCGTTGGGGGAGCCGGGTGTTACGGTCGAAATTGTCGAGTCTCATTTTGGCAAAAGGAAGTACAACAGGGGGGAACCTCCGGTGGGATTATGGGTTTGGGGGGCTGTATGTAGTTTCAGGTCAAGAGTGTGACGATGTAGTGTATAAAGTAGTACCAAATCGAAGGAAGAAAGTTTTGGTCACCTTAATTGAAGATCACGTTGCAGAGGGTTCCACTGTAATTTCAGATGGTTTTTCTTCATATAGGGATTAGGGGAAAGGGATTATCAGCATCTCGTAGTTTATCACAATATTCAGTTCATTTCATTATCCACAGGGGCTTGCACAAGTAGCTTAGAGGGTTATTGGTCAGCTGTGAAATCTCTTGTAGGGGACGGGAAACGCCGGATTTCCACATTTCAAAGTCACTTAGACGAATATTCATGGAGGTGTAGTATTCCTCGAACATATTGCCCGTTAAAATTGCGAGGTGCCGGGGCTAGCAGTGTATTTAACACTAAATTCTTCTAGAATCTTCATATGTAAATGATGCTCTAAGCCCCCCTATTCTAACTCCGACTTTTGCTGCTGCACTTGGATTAAGAAGAAACACGAATTGACTGTAATCGACCCTGCAAGTGGAGTAGAAAAGAGTTTGGCACCTGCAATTATTTAATTTGATAGAAATTAATTAAATAAAGGAAAGTTTCATTAACGTAGTGAGAAATGAAAGGGTTGCTCTACCGATTAACAGAATGAAAGTTCTGTCCAAAATTACAATTTGATTTATTATGACTAAACTCAAAATCATAAACAAAACACATGAAACAATTACAATACATCAAATTGGATCAAACTGGATACTCAAATAAATGCTGTGAAGGTGAAGTTGTCCATAAACTAGATTGTGACATTTATTACAAAGTGGTATGTGGAGCCAATTCCTTGCAACTCAAATCTTAAGAGAAACACACAGCCAACCCAACATTAATTGCTGCTACAGTAGTGAGAATTTAGACAATGAACACCCAAGTCAGAACAAAGTTAGAAAAGACGAACAGGCGCGCTCTGTTGGGCTCTGATTATCACCTAGCAAAATTCCCTGATCTGCCGGTGCTGCGGACATACATTACCAAGCTGTCTTCTTAACTGCAAGAACACGATCTGGCGTACTGGAGGCAATGGCTGGTTGCTTCGACGTCCCGTCGTGGTGATGATAATGTCGCGAGTATAGCCCGAAACAAATTATCCTGGTCTGGTCGTTCCAGACTAAAGACTTCCTAGCAATACAGATGCGCCTTTGAGGGAGATGAAGAAGGCTCGCCACACAATCACTGACGGTTCAGTGATTGATTTTAACAAGCGAAGTAACACAGTAACTCCGATACAGTCAACTTTAGCCAAAACTGCTCAAGACAGACAACATAGGCCGCTTGTACGCAGAACGCTCAATTGCCAACTGTATTCGGAAAGTTAAGTTGAAGTCGAAACTTCAGCAACTTCGTCAAACAGTTACAATTAAATAAAAGTATATTAGACAGCCAACGGAAGGCAGGCTGTCCAGAGCAGCGAGAGGTCAGTCTCGTAACCTACTCCGACCGAAAGGCGAGAGCCGACTAAACAAGAACACCCGTACAAGCCGAACACAGAACATTCCCGCCCCCACGACAGTGGTCGTGGTTAAACGTTTCAATCAGCAACTCGAAAACCGGCGGAAAATTCCCATCTATTGCCGACGCAGTACTATTCCACCAATGGAGATACTTGGCGCCAATTTCTGCGCCGATTTTGCTACGTCACGGAGCTATGCCCTGAGCAAGCCAATCACAGTTACGATTTTGCAGAAAACGCGGGACTTTGCCCGCTAAGACTGCCTTGGAACACAAGTCATTCCCACGCCTCGCTGGTAGCCCGCCAGAAACGGTTTTCACTAAGTTTCTGCGAAGTAACGGAATCTGTAGCTCAGCCGCCGCTTCTGGTCCATCTGGGCGTGTCGCTCCCGCTCTTATGACAATGTCGGCGTCTGGAAAGCATCCACTCGACTCCCTCACACCCGTCGGCTTAACCCTTTCAGGCTCAGCAGAACTCGTCTGTCACCGGACCACCCGGGTGACTAGAGACGCTTCGTGGGAAGTCTGCGTGTGAAGGAATAGCAACTTTTCACCGCATGCAATTAGAGAGGAAAATCGAATTACTCAGAGTAAGATAGAAATATGAGAGGGGGCTCATACCACCTCTCAAAATGTTTTGTTAAATGTGTTTGGCAAATGTACTGTTCGAAATATGTTAACTAATTTCTCATCAGGAGGGGGGTTGGGGGGGGGGGGTGAATGCGTGTGTCTGAGCATATATATATATATATATATATATATATATATATATATATATATATATATATATGTGTGTGTGTGTGTGTGTGTGTGTGTCTGTGACTGTTTTTTCGTTGGGTATGTGGGTATGTGATTTTTGTTGATGTCTTTCTAGGTGAGCTTCGGTTCTTTTAAGAAGTTCCCGTGTGGTAAGTTCAGTTTTCCACTTTTTCGTTTTACTACATTTGACTATTTTGACGTATTTCGTTGTTGTATTACACCATTCGTATGTTTTCGTGTACTCCGGTACGTAATAGAAATTTCGCAGTTGTCGTTCTTCTTTCGTTTCCCAGCACTAGTATCAGTACAGATTTTTTCGAATCTGTACTAGCAATATTAAAGGCGGAACGCCCGACACAACTAAAATTTGTATCCCGTCCTTCAGTTGACCTTAGCACTGGCAATACCTATTCGAAAAGAACGACATATGTAACATTGCTGAGATTTACCTGTATATGTCAACTGTAGATCGGGCTACAAATGTTGTGTATAGCTATATAGCTCAACTAAAGAATGGGATACGAATGTCACTGCTGTGCTCAAAATTATAACTTTCAGTCGATACTATTAGCATCGCAGGCGAAAAAAAACTGTATCCCATAGTGATGCATACGGGATACAAATTGTGTGTGTGTCGTCTTATTGCTTCTTCGCGTAGTTCAACTGAGGTACAGGTTGCAAATGTAACGTACGTCCATTTCCACGTTTTCATTAGCAGTGTATTTATATATAGGTCAACGGAAGTATGGGATACACATATTATGGACGTAGCTCCTTCTGCCACCAGTAGTACTACTATCAACGTAAGAACAGATTATTAGTGGTAGCGGAGGCGAAAGGAGCAACAAATGTAAAATTTGAATCCCGTGCTTCAGTTGACTTATATAGTTCAACTGACAACAAGATATTAATGCTAACGAAAATGAAGAAATCGACGTACGCTAGACTTGTTTCCCGTGGTGCAGTTAACCAATACAGTTCGAATGAGGTTCAAGATACAACCCATATATGCATGACGTGAGGTATTCTATGCTACCAATATTTCCATCCATTTTCACCTGCATTTTCCACAGAAATAGTACGATACAAACACGCAATATTCTTAACGTGAAAATACTACTTGCCTTGATATATGTAAACTGTATTTTTCGTCCCTCGTATTCCTGAACAGTCTTGTCAGCTCTTTCATCTGTGTAATAAATGCTCTCTGGCCAATTCTGACGTCATTGGTCAAAGCCGACGGGTTGTATCCCCTGCTTCACTAGACCCAAATTCTAACAGGCATATATAGGAGGTTACAGAAGGAAGGCAAATTCTACCAAACAATAAAAGACCTGATTTGGAATAAGGAAGTTTCAGAAAAAGCAAAACTCCTTATGTATAAGAATTATTACTTCCCTATTGTGACCTATGGTGGAGAAACATGGACAATGACAGAAAGGGACTGAAGCAGACTGCAAGCAGAGGAAATGAAATTTCTCAGAGCAATTAAGAGAAAAACAAGAATGAACAGAGTAAGGAATGTAGAGATTAGAAAGGAGCTTAAACAAGAAAGTATGAGAGAAGAAAGTGAAAAAAAGAGATTAAGATGGTATGGGCATGTTAAGAGGATGCACGGGCAGAGACGCCCCAAAATTATGGAAGAACTAAAGATGAATGGGAAAAAACCTAGAGGGCGCCCAAGAACACGATGGAAAATGGGAGTGAGAATATCTGTAGAAAGGAGAGGTGTGACCAGGCAGCAAGTGGAGGAAGAAAAGTGGTGGGAGGACCGAGCCAAATGGAGAGGACTCGTCAGCACCCAGACCCGGCAGTAGCTGGAGCGGCATCCGGATATAGACAGCTATACAGAGGTTGGACGAAAATTTGGAAATACCGCTTGAAGTGGATAAGCGAACTTAAATGTCAGTGCTAGCCAAGCCAGCAGGTTGCGGTGTCGTATAACGACTAACGGCACCTTTGCAGCGTCCTCAATACCGCGCAAGCGCCATTCGTGGTAAGAAGAGTGTTCTGTGTAGTCATAGGCGCATTATTTCGGAGCTTGGGCGGCTTGTTGGTGCTCGTATGGTGAATATTTCCGTAACCTAGGTAGTCGAAGTGTTTGGTGTTTCGGAAGGCACAGAGTAGAAGATTTATATGGCATACAAGGAAAGCAGAAAAACATCATCCGCTGCCATAAAGCGGACGAAAGTGTGTGTGGAGTGATCGTGATAGACGGGTATTCAAGAGGATTGCGACGAAAAATCAGGGGACGGCAGGTGTAAAAGTGATTGCAGAAATGAATGTCGCACTCGCGAACCCTGTCAGCGCCAAAACAACACGAAAGGAGCCCCATGAACAGGGAATTTCAGGGCGAGCATCAGTGATGCAAATGCCCGTAACAGGAAAGCGTGGCGGTCAACCCATAAAACCTGGACTACAGACCAAACAATGGAGGTCAGTCGGTCGGATGAGTCTGACTGCAAACTGTTTCCAACTTCAGGTCAAGCGTAACGCCCGCTTCCACCGGCCTGCTTTGACCCGTGGCGTCCTGTGTGATTCACGAGTTTACGTTGCGAAGGACGTAAGTGGCCTGTTATTAAATGTTATTGTTGTTTAATGTATATTAGTGACCAGTGAAAATTTGTACCAAGGTCGGGAATCGAACCCGTGTCACCTGCTTACTAGGCAGTGCGAGGGTTCGTTTACATTTTAAGCTACCTCGTTGCGTTCTTCAGCTCTGAGTACGCCGCGAACCCCTCGACTTCTTAAATTTTCTTCTTATCTGTAGAATAACTGACTTTTTACTAAAAACTGGGACTTGTCAGCTCCGATCTTTTGAGGCTTTTATTGCACGTTTAAATAAAGGTGTATTAGATGACAATTATCTTGTGTCAGGAGACCTTCTGGGTAACGAATAACAATAGTTTTTTTTCAGTAAAAAAATATATACATTAATTATATAGACTTCTGGTCATTGGTATTCCTTGACACATTGGCTGACGCAGAAGACTGTTTGCCACCTTTGACTACTTTGCCCGTCACGACTCCAAGTACGAGGATTGGGACTTAAAGAGTGGCAACTATTTATTCACAACGGATACAGAAGAGTTACATGTTTGCACCTGTTACTGTCCTTGGAAATAGTCGCCAGCGTTGTGTAGAATCCTTTGCCAGCGATGTGGAAGGCTTATTATATCGTTAGCAGAGCCAGTTCTGTTGACGGTGCGAATGGAGCGGTCTACTGCCTGTCTAATCTCTGGAACATTTCTGAAGCGAATGCCACGAAGTGGTTCCTTCATCTTCGGAATCGAATCAAAGTCACCAGGACTTACGTCCGGGGGGGGGGGGGGGGGGTACGCTGGATGGTACAGTACTTCCCGGTCCCATCGACCGAACAGAGCAGCCACAGCTTGATCTGTATGCGCCCGCGCATTGTCGCACAAAATGATGGGTGGGTTGCGCAGAAAGTGTCGCCGCTTCTTTCGCAAAGCTGGTCGCAGGTGATGCTCCAGAGCCCCAGTATGGTGAAAGTTATGGTGATTTCGTGTACGACTGTGATGGTATTATCCTAAAGCATTACGTTCCACCACGGCAGACGGTCAATGCACAGTATTACTGTTCGTTTTTGGAGCGCGGGCGCATACAGCGCAGGCCGTGGCTAGTCTGTTCGGTCGATGGAACTGTACCAGAGATTCGACAGGCAGCAGACCGCTCCATTCGCACCATCAACAGAACAGGCTCTGCTAACGGTATGCTACGCCTTCCACATCGCTGGCAACGGGTTCTACACAACGCTGGTGACTACTTTGAAGGACAGTAACAGGCGAAAACCTGTAACTCTTTTGTATCGGCTGTGGATAAATAGTTGCCACTATCTAAGTTCCAACCCTCGTATGTCTTCAACTCTGTTGGAGTGGCACGGAGACCAGGCGGAAAAACTCATGCAAATAATAAAATACAGAGAACAAGACTTGTCCCCTAATATGTCTTCTTACACAATAATTAAAACTTCATACTCTGAGTGATTATTCTGAGCTTCTTCATTTACGTTCAACGTTAGTACGAGATTTCAGTTACACGAAAAGAAATTGTTCCTAGCCTTGACTACAAAATATCTGGAAAATCTCGTACGCTCTTAGCAGCTGCGTGAGGCGCTAAGCCACCTTGGCAAAGCGGTTCACACAAGTGCACGGATCTCCGTGGCACGACTCCCTCCTCAATCCAAATTCTCACTGCCGCCCCAATCTACTTCTTAAATTCCCCCTCACACACGAGCAGATTCGCCGAGGCTTTCCATGATCTGGAGCAGCACCTCAGAGTCGAACGTAAATGGGGGATCCAGCCTCAAAACCAGCTGCAGTTACTCATACAAATGTATGAGACCAGTTAAGTGTTTAAAATCATATCATTTCATTAGCTTGGTTGTCTTGTTTACTAGTGTAATCTATGATGTTTCTAAACCATACGGTTTATTCAAAACACAATGTAATGTACGAGATACGATTTGGGTGGAATCTGAGACCGCAGGTTAAATTGTCAATTGAAAAACTAGTAGCGGTAATATTTCAATTTTTTTCGGAAATATTTGACTGTTTCCTTATGTTTTTGACTCGATTTCCGAGCGTAAGTTTAGGCAGAAACTTAAGAGTACAAGCTAAACCATTAGTGATTACAATTATCATGTTGTTACTTACAATTAGTTGAAGGTTTACTGAGGGCGAAGATAGCCAGGACTTAAATGCGTAGCTCAAAACGTCTTGAGTGAAACGAGTAGTAATTTTATTGTTTTGTTCTTGATTTTCATTTTTACAAATATTTGGTAGTTTTCGAATGCGACGCGATTCAGTCTCCGCGTATATAAAATAGATTGTTATTATAGGGGTCGTGTTGTTACCGGTCGCTCACTCCTGTGGTATTTCTTTCTTTCTGTGATGTTGTTTGTTGTAGTGGTTTACCTAAAGGGGGTTGGAGTATTTTGTACTTATTGTTTGTTTATTTGATTTTGACCTGTTAATTTTTATGAGAATCCAATTTTTTATGCATTTTCTTTCGTTTTTTTCCACAGTAATTTTTGTGCGTTATATTTCGATTAAGTCGTTGCTTTATGCGGTGTATCTGGTATCGTTGTCTTTGTGTGAGCTATATAGGTTCAGAGTACGCTGTGATTCCACTTGCGTGTTTTTTATGTTTTTTAGCTTTATTACGGATGAATCCCTGTGTGTTTTTTTTTCGATTATGACGTTGTTTTAGGGGTGTGCATCTGGTATCGCTTTCTTCGTTTGAAGTTTATAGATCAAGTAAAAAATTCATTCCAGTTGCGCGTTTTTTGTATCGGGTTTTGCTTTATTCTGGTGGAATTTGTGTATGTTATTGTTCGATTATGTCGCTCTTTTGCAGCATGTCTTTGGTACCGCTGTCTTCGTTTCAGTTATATAGGTCAAGCGAGTTATTTGATTCAAGTTTTGTGTTTTCTGTATATTTTTGTTCTGATTATTGTAGATGAATTAGTTACCGTGATTTTTCGATTTTTTGTTTGGCTTGGAATGATCTTAGCGTGATTAAACGTTCTTTAGTTTGTTCCTGCCCAAAACCCCTCATTCCGACGGTTGTCCCGTTAATTTCATTTTATTAGTTGACTGAAATGCTTCACGTTTTTTATGTTTGTTTTGAAAGGAATCGTGTATTTTGTGGCCGCCATCTTGAAGAATGTAATCGGCCTGTTATTAAATGTTATCTGTAGCTGTTGCAATACCTCGTGTAAACTACCCATTTACCAGAAATATGACGCCATGGGTTAAAGGATACGGGTGGAATTGGACGCTGGACTATTCACCCAACTTTTGACCGAATGTACGTCCCAGGAGTGATGATTTGGGTTTGGTGATAATTTGGACAGCTATATCGTGGTTTTCCATGATCCCCATGGGTACTCTGCTGCCAAGGATTATGTAACCATTTTGGCAGATCAGGTCCTTGCCATGGTACAATGTATGTCCTCAATGTGATGCTGTATTCCACGATGACACGGCCCCTGCTCACATAGGTCGCATCGTTCAGGATTGGTTTTGTGAGCATGAGGATGAATTTTCGTCTCTCACCTGACGCCACAGTCATTAGATTTCAATAATACTGAACCTCTGTGATCTGGTGCGTGACCGCTATCCAGCTGAACTTTCCACTATTTTGCGGGAAGAATGGTATAAGATTCCCTGAGCCGGCCACGGTGGCCCAGCGGTTCTAGGCGCTTAAGTCTGGAACCGCGCGACTGCTACGGTCGTAGGTTCGAATCCTGCCCAGGGCATGGATGTGTGTGATGTCCTTAGGTTAGTTAGGTTTAAGTAGTTCTAAGTTCTAGGGGACTGATAACCTCAGATGTTAAGTCCCATAGTGCCCAGAGCCATTTGAACCAAGATTCCCTTGTAAATAATACATGGCTTGTATTTATCCATTTCGATACGAATGGAAGCTCTTTTGAATGCCAACACAGTGACAGGCGTGATAACGTGTTGTGTTTTGGGTGTTTCTGTATCTGTGTACACCCCCTGTATGTATAATGTATATGGAGAGTTGCATTCAGCATAGGTGTAATTTGATTTTTCAGATCGATCATCCAGAATTTTTATCACCACTTGTCTGTAACATCCTGAACGTTATAAATTTTGTAATTACAGGAAAAATCTGAATTCAGCACACTGTCATTCTCCAACGAAGTTTTCGTGGCAACTGCTGTTCTGGAATCGGTCGAAAAGATAAACGTCGAACAAGCTGAGTGTATCATCATGGGATCTGGAAAATTACGTTTCCCACGTAAGTACCGTAACAAATAATATACATTTATAACAGTTTTAACAGATTGCAAATACATTTAATTCATTAGGCTGTTTATTATATGCCAGAAAACTTATTTGATATCTACATGAAAAGAGATTAAAAAGTGTAGACATTAACAGAATGAATTTATATTTAAATTTGTTTTTGCTGCTGACATATAATTAAAGAAAACGGATCAGCTTCATCGCCTTTGAGTCAATGCAGTTCGTTTCCTTGAAACCAGGAACAGTACGACCACATTTATATGGCTTCTTGTTTCGCCGTACTGAAGTCGTAGAGGTCGTTGGAATTCAAACACCTAATATGGTGTTCCTAGAATACTGTGCGCAGTGGTCCTAACTGTATGGTCTTCATAGCTTAGTGTCTTCATAGCTGGAAGATTTAACTGATAACGGTTAAAAATTTTACTATTTCACGCGCTTGTGCAGCTGCAAGACATATTCTTCATTTAATATTTTCAACAATGCTGCATTTCGGCAACGGTTAGAGATAAGTAAATCAGTCCAAAACAGGCACCCACTAGTAACAAAAGGTGGTTTAATTCAACTTTTACCATGACTGCGACTAATATAAACCAAAAACATGAGTCACTAAAATTTCACATTGGAAAAAAAACAAATAATGAAGCGATCTGACATTTGTACAATGAAAATATGCTGTCAGCGCACATAGATGGATACACTAAAGTGCCAAAGTCATGTGACAACTCCTAACATCCTGTCGGACCTTCTTTTGCCCGGCGTATTGCAGCAACTCGCCGGCAGGGACTCAACAAGTCTTGGAAATCCCCAGCAGAAATACTGAGCCATCCTGCCGCCCTTAATTGCGAAAGTGTTTCCGGTGAAGGGATGTGTGCACGAACTCACCTCTAGATTATGTCCCTCAAATGGTCGTTGGGATTCGTGTCGGGCGATCTGAGTGCCCATATCATTCGTTCACACTGTCCACAATGGTCTTCAAACCAATCGCGAACAATTGTGGTCCACTAATATCACACAAAGCCTACGAATCGCTGCAAATACTCTCAAAATATCCGAACATAACCAGTCAGCGATCGATTTAGGTGGACCACAAGATCCAGTCAATTCCATGTAAACAAAGCCCACACCATTATGGAGCCGCCACCAACTTGCACGGTATCTTGTTGACAACTTGGAGACATAGCTTCGTGAGGTCTGCGCCAGACTCGAACTCCACCTTCAGCTCTTACCAACTGAAACGGGGTCTCAGCTGGCCAGGCCACGCTCTTCCAGTCGTCTAGGGATCAAGTGATACGGTCACGAGCGCAGGAGAGGCGCTGCAGTCGTAACGTTAGCGACAGCCCCGGACGGTGCACAAGTCCCGCCCAATCACCCCCCTCCACACCAATCCATATCCTAAGCTCCGCCCATGGTCTGCCGCATGTTCCAACATCAAAGTTGTTCGTGTCACAGATATGCCAGTCATAACAAGGGAGAAAATCAGTATTTAATACGAAATACAGTTATTCCGGTACCATTGTGAAAAGAATTAGAAGTATGTTCATTGAATATGCGAGTTGAAAAATGATCAATAAGAAAGAAAAATAAAAATAGTATCCACATTGTCTTTTTCATTTCATGAACTTTCATCTGCACTATATCAAAAAAATATGATATTTGTTAACTGCAGTGAGCGCAAATGTCCGTCACCTCGCGTAGTGTAAGAAATTCTGTTGGGAAATATTAATTGGTAGTATCGGCAAGGATGCTGTCCGTTATCTCGAGTGTCTAAAGTCAATGTTGTGCATAAACAAGGCAAAGTCGATGACTTCGTTTGTTTCTGATTACCTCATTAAGACTAAAGAATATAAGAGTGGGATAATGTAGAGCCATCCGGTGTGGCCGAGCAGTTCTAGGCGCTTCAGTTTGGAACCGTGCGACCGCTACGGTCGCAGGTTCGAATCCTGACTCGGGCATGGATGTGTGTGATGTCCTTAGGTTAGTTAGGTTTAAGTAGTTCTAAGTTCTAGGGGACTGATGACCTCAGATGTTAAGTCCCATAGTTCTCAGAGCCATTTGAGCCATTTTTTATAATGTACAAATGCGTAATGCAAGCAGTCAGATATTTATACGGTGACATTCTTCATTAACATTTGCCCGTGTAATGGGTGAATATTTAGTTGTGAACTCTTATGACTGCTTGCTTATAGCAGACACGAGATTACTTTGAGTTCTTCTTCAGTGTTTGAGAGCTTTACAGCTGCCTATTGTTAAACATATGTACATAATTTCGTCAGTCTCATTCCAATACGTCTTATCGTACTTTAATGTATGTTAGATATCAGTTTTGACAGCAGTTGGCCACAACAGTCAATATTGGGTACCTTGTGTATGATAAATTTATTGGGAGTGCATATCTATGTTTCATTTTGACAGTATTACACAAACTGCTATAAAGTACTAACAGCACAACACTGCTAGTATGAACAACCGCGGTAAAACAAAAAACGACGAACAAAAACACGACAGCGACGAGGACTACCAAAGATCATATTGATGCGCTCTTGGTTGGTGTGGCGGTGGGTATGTGTGGAGGGGGGTCAATGGGCGGGGCTTGTGCAAATGTCCGGGGCTGTCGCTAACTTTTCCTCGCTGCAGTCGATGTCGTGCTGCTAGCAAAGCTACTCACGTTGGTCGTCTACTGCCATAGCCCATTAACGCCAAATTTCGCCGTACTGCCTTAAGGGATACGTTCGTCGCACATCTCACATTAATTTCTGCAGTTATTTCAGCCAGTGTTGCACATCTGTTAGCACTGAAAAATCTACGCAAACACCGCTGCTCTCGGTCGTTAAGTGAAGGCCTTCAGCCATTGCGTTGTCCGTGGTGAGAGGTAACGCCCTAACTATTTCCGAAATAGAATGTCCCATGAGTATAGCTTCAACCACCATTCCGCGTTCAGAGTATGTTAAATCCCATCGTGCGGCCATAATCACGTCGGGAACGTTTTCAGATGAGTCACCTGAGTATAAATGACAGCTCCACCAATGCACTGCCCTTCTTATACCTTGAGTACGCGATACTACCGCCATCTGTATATTTGCATATACATGACTTTTATCACCTCGGTGTTAATTATTAAATATGAGGCTTTTCCAGTAAGAATCGTTAAATCCACAGATAAAAGCAATCAGCTACAATGACAGGTCACGTAAAGAGCTGCACGCCGACTGTTATTTGCTTTATTTAAACAAAATAAACAATGATTGCAATACATCCAGTATGGATGACAATCTGCAGCTGTCCAAGGAAAGGTCCAAAGAAGAGCAGCGCGTTTCGTTAGATTTCGATAAGCAAGCGCGAGAGCGTCACAGAGATGCACGACCAACTCCGGCGGCAGACACTGCACGAGAGGCGTTCTGCATCACAGTGAGATTTACTGTTAAAATTCCGAAAGCTTACGTTCCTGTAAGAGTAAACCGATGTATTGATTTCTACTCTTTATATCTCACGAAAAGATCATGAAGGTAAAATAAGAGAGATTCGATCTCGTTTGGGGGCTTCCCAACAATAGTCTTCCCGCGAATCTTTCGCGAAGGAACAAGAAAAGGCGAAAGTTATAGTGGCACGCTAAGGACCTTCCGGCACACACCGTTTAAGTTGGCTTACGGAGTATACACTACATGTACCGAGCGAGGTGGCACAGTGGTTAGCACACCGGACTCGTATTCGGGAGGACGACGGTTCAAACCAGGGTCCGGCCACCCTGATTTAGGTATTCTGTGATTTCTCTAAATCACTTCAGGTAAATGCCGGAATGGTTCCTTTGAAAGGGCACAGCAGATTTCCTTCCCCATCCTTCCCTAATCCGATGGGACCAATGACGCCGCTGTTTAGTCCCCTCCCCCAAATAAACGAACCAACCATTAGATGAAATGAAATGAGCGTATGGCATTGTTGGCCGGGAGGCCCCATGCGGGGGAGTTCGGCCGCCGTATTGCAAGTCCCTTTTAGCTGAGCCACTTCGGTGACTTGCGGGTCAATGATGACGAAAATGATGATGAAGGACACACACGAGGGCGCTACGAATGGCACTAAATCGAGCTACATATCAGGTACCATCAGATGTAGTACCTGATACGTAGCTCGATTTAGTGCCATTCGTAACCCCCTTGAAGCATTCAGATGCTGCCCGGTCAACAAAGAGACCTCAATGGTTGCCAACAGCTTAGGCGTTATTCGTCACTCCTATGCGCAATACACGAGCAAAACCGATATGGAAATCCCTGTTACGTCGTGGATGTGGAGTATTCGGCGTATATTTCATATATCGCTATAAACGGAAGTAAGTTGTAGTCATCTGCATTTAGGGGCGCACTATTACCAGTTGCGGAGCATGTATTCCATCTTCAGGTGCTTGCATTCTGTCATTCATTTTTTTCCTGATGATGATTGTGTATAGAAACATTCTCCAAGAACCGTTGTATGCGTTCAGTATTCGGTATGCGTAATTTTCGTAGATTTTATATTGTATGAGTGTTGTGAAACATTGATATCAGGACACATTGCCCGATTAGTCATGATCTGTTTCCAGAAAAATATTTTAGCATGTTGTTATAGGACTCTGAATACGAATTTACACAGAAATGCTGCTCAGTGCTATATGTATAAGCCATGATTTTCAGCTTAACTGATGCAGTAATTATGGGAATGGTAAATCGTGTTAATATCATAGTGTGTGGAGAAGGAAAATTATATTTGACTTTCCTTTATATAACTCTTCCTTTCAGATCGAGAGGAAGAATTATATGGTCAAAAAACATATACTGTTAATTACTGTGATTTATTGATTAAGATATGTAGAACCACTGTCCGCTGCCGGAATAATAGATTCGCAGTTTCTAATTCGCGACCGCATGAATAATAATTATTACAGGCGCGTTAATTCGATCGTGCTAAGACTTCCTAAAGAATTAACAACTGCCGGCTCTGAAAATGTTTGCTGTCGTTAGTAGCGATTTGCTTGAGATGTCAAAAATCTTTGCTGAATGTTCGTCAGGAAGCCGTCATTCGGAAAAGAGTTACACATACATACGTACATAGGTATTGGCCGAGGTAGGAGTGTGTGTGTGTTTGTGTGTGTGTGTGTGTGTGTGTGTGAGAGAGAGAGAGAGAGAGAGAGAGACAGAGAGAGAGACAGAGAGAGAGAGAGAGAGATGTCTGCTTCTAAAGAACTAGTGATGAATAACTTACAAGAATTCAGTGATAGAATTTTGTTCATTTTCACCGGCATCATTGACATATACTAAGTCTGCATTCTCTGGCGGTGAAAAGTGACTGATCTTCATATTTCAAGTAGCATCTATAACACAAAATACAAATTACTTGAGGCATTCTTTCATTGACTATGACTGCTTTATCAAATCACAATCGATCTCGTGCTGTTTACACCAGTACGGAAATACGAATACGTTTCAACAAATCGCTTTTCGCAAAATACTCACTGATTTTTATCTATCACAGGTTGCACGATTTACGCTCCACTCATAGAGGTACAACTGTCATGATAGGCAACTGCATTGGGAGAGAGTTATTAGAAGACCGTCAATTGACAGAAACAGATGTAATTTTATAGAAGCTTTCTGTAACGCAAAGAAAACATATAAACAGGAAAAACAGATTTAATTCTTTTTTTCAGAGTATTGACATTTGTGACCATTTGTCTATTAACAGGGACACATCACAATTATTACTAGCCCACATAAAACAAATAGAATTTTTTATATGTACTAAAACTGTTGTGTCTTTTGTGCTTAGATAACTCTGGGACTCCTGTAGCAATCAAGTGTCTAGAATGACTCAATTTTCACTCGTTTATCAGATACATTGCAAAATGTTTGATTATAAAAGTGTTCATCATGCTAGTCTCTATCAACGGCAAGATCTCCTGGAAGGATGTATGCGTAGGAAAGCAAAAAGCGACTTCCACAAACGTAAACCTCCTCATTAGATTATAAGAATTAATATCTTGGCCACATGCTGTTTTATTAAAATTGATAACCGGTTTCGGTTTTGCTACCATCATCAGATCTAAAATTACAGCAGCGACATATTTTATATCTGATGATAGCTGCGAAGCCCAAATGGGTTATCGATTTTAATAAAGCGGATATGACTAACACACTGACTTTTATAATATAATCCGACACAAAGGTCACCGATTTCTCATCGGGTCAAAATAGCCTCATTTCGCCTTAAGTCTTCTCTCCATTTTCAAGAAGTCGCCGGAACAATGAGCTAATAACGCTAGTATTCAGTTCTTTTATTTCCAGAAATTTAAGGCAAAAATGGTCACTTGAGTGATAAAATTATTCTTTCGGAGTGTAAAAATGCAATCATTTAATAACGAGCTAACTTACAGTCCAGTCCAAACTCTTTGCATCTGCTTTGTATTAGTAATTAAGAGAATTTAAAACATGGAATAGGTGCATAACTGTAATTGATCTGTTCGCAGTTGCTCTGACTACTGCTCTCATTTACCTCAGTTCATCAACTATTGCAAGTCGTACGTTTCTTCAGTGTCCAGAAATCATGTGTCACACTCTTCGCTCTAGGAGCAAGATGATCGTATTTATCCTACTACTGCCACATACAATGAACGATCCATCTTGATTCACACAAAGCACCTAATAGTTTACGGAATCAAAGCTACAAAGGGTGTAATAAAGCCATTGTCTTAATATTTCCACGAATTCCATGAAGCAATAAGATTTTTGTGAAATAATCTTGCTTATTTGAGTTTGCTTGACTATATACAGTGTCTTATGAATGGTGGCTTTCATGTTCAAACTATGTATTAGAACAGGTTGCTGGAATTCGTATCAACAACGGCGGTACTGAAATTATCAGAGAAATATCATGAGAAGAAGTCACTTAAAATTTATGTGCTTTATTTCTAAGTTATTTGTCACAGGCCGTATATTGAAAGTAGTCTGTGTTGCACTGTATGTGCGTATAACTAATCTAGTTCCTTAGTAATATGTACTTAGTTCCAAGTTAACGTTGTCAGATGATGGATAAATAAAGTGTCATTCTAAGTCTACTTAAAAACTATGTCAGCTCCTTACTTTCCTTATGCGAGCACGTTAGTTAGAGAATGTATGCTTGATTTTTTATCTTTAACAAATGATGAAAGTTTTGTGAAGCAGTTTGTCAGATGCACCTTTCCGGCAGCATCATTCCTAGGAGCTCAAATACATCCCCGACGCCCGTACTCAATATGTACGTACGTACCATATTTTTACTGCCTTGTGCTTCACATTGGATTACAACGCTGTAGGTTTCAATAATGTTTGTAAGACTTATGACTACCCTTCGTTCATTACGTATTTTATTCATTAGAAATACGAACGTCAGAGGCTTAAAAATATGACTGAACATGTCTCTAAGAGCACAGACGGTGCCGTGTCTGTAAACTCAGTGCGTTAGGTTTAGTGTCTCTAGCGACACTTTGAAAGTGCTCGCGGAATATGATTTCAAATCATGCTTAGGCCAAGAAAATTATTTCGGAATACAAGCCTGTTTTTGGATTAGCCTACACAGTTTCTTTAAGGACTAAATTTAAACTGTGCCTGATTCTTTTGTGCAGAGCATTGTATACGTCACTCATGACGGGTGCTGCGCCATGGCTGACGTCGCAACATTTGCTCACATGTATGCCCATTCGTTCTGTTGATTCAGCTAGTTGATGATCGAGTCCTAATGCAGACTGACCTTTGACCTGGGTAAAGGCCGCAGCTAAGAGGCATATTTCTACCTCTGAAACACTTCCAAAACTATCTTTGACAATTTTAAGATACCAAAGAATTCGGGTCCTAGTGAAGCAGGGGATACAACCCGTCGGCATTGACCAATGACGTCATACGTTACTCATAGATAATATTGTCTTCACTTTCAGTCATAGATAATAAAACAGTTCTGTGTTCCGGATAAGCTAGATCCAAGAATTCATGTGACGATTGATTTAACTTTTTCTCCTTTTTTCCTTCCCGTTTTAATTTTCATTAGTTTATCGGATTGTTTCTTTCGTTATAGTGGGTCGCGGTGCATTACCCCAGGTTTCCCACCATAACTACGGCCTCCTGTTACCACTGGATAGTTACAACTATGCGGCGATTAGTTTCTGCCTGTCCTCTAAGAATAAACGACAGATCTTGGCGTGACGCAATTCTCAACAATACATCGGTTCCTTCAGCGGCCCATGCCGTTGCTTAGCGACAGTTCGAGACGAGTCGACAGAAGAGCAACATGAATATGGAATGTCAGCAACATCTCAAGAAAACCGTGAGATGCAGTCAGAGCACAGAGCAACGAAAGCACTCAGAAGGTAAGCCGTCAGCAAACATTTCAGTTCTCCCAATCTGTGACACTCAAACTGTAGGCGAAAAATCGGTGGAATTTTCTGCGACCGCGCAACATAAATTCTAGCAGGCATGTATAGGGGTTCGACAAATATTTGCAACACGTCAAGAAATGAACGTAAGCGCACGTGCTAGCCACGCCTGTGCGTTGCACTGCTGTATTTGACCACTAACGGCACCTGTGAAATTTCCCCAATACCACAAAAGTACCAGATCGTGCTAGGAACAGTGTTCTGTGTAGTTGTAAGCGCATTGTTTCGGAGCTACGTGAACTGGAAGGCAGGCAAATTGTTGGTGCTTATATGGTGGATGCTTCCATAACCAAGGTAGCCGAAGTGCGTGGCGTTTCAAGAGGGACCCTATCGAAGATTTACACAGCAACAGGGAAAGCGGAGAAACATCATCCGTTGAGTCACAGTGCGGACGAAAGTGTGTGCAGAGAGATCGTGACAAACGGGCATTGGAGAGGAGTGTGTGACGAAAAGTAAGAGGATGACAACTGGAAAAGTCAGTGCAGAAATGAATGTCGAACCCTGTTAGCGCAAAAACAATACGAAGGAAGCCCCACGACCTGGGAATTGCACGGCGAACTGGAAGTCCAAGAGCACGCATCAGTGATATAAATGTCCGTGACAAGGAAACATGGTGGCGAAGCCACAGAATCTGGACTGTAAGGCAATGAGAGGCTGTCACTCGGATGGATAAGTCACGTCGCATACTGATTCCCACTTCGTGTTAAGCGGAAGGTCCGGTTCCACTCGTCTGCTTTTACCCGTGGCGTCCTGTGTGACGTCATGAATTTACGTTGGGAAGAATGTAAGGAACTTGTTATTAAACGTTAACTGTGGTTGTCTTGGTTACTAGTGTAATCTATGATGTCTGCAATCTATGCTGTTTATTCCAAATTTGTTGTGATGTACGAGGATGTGGTTGGGTGGAACCTGAGACCGCAGGTGAAATTGTCGATTAAGAAAGTAATAGCGATTTTTTTTCTCGCAAATATTTGGCTGTTTCTTTCCGTATTTGACACGATTTCCGAGGGTAAGTTTAGGCAATAGCTCAAGAACACAAGGTAAACAATTAGCGATTGCAATTATCATGTTGTTCCTTACAATTACTTGGCTGTATCTGTAAGGTGGAAAGTTTGTTGGGGGTGAGGTTAGACAGGAACCTAAATATGTAGCACAAAAGATTGGTACTGAAACGAGCAGTAATTTTCTTTCTTTTATTCAATTTTGGGTTTTACAAATATTTGGCTGCTTTTGGATGTGACGTCGCTGAGGCGTTGCGTATATAAATTCGGTTGTTTTTAAAGGGGTTCATGCTGTTGTTACCGGCGACTCACTTTGGTGGTGGATGTTTCGTTTTGTGATGTTGTTTGAAGTAATGCTTAAGCTGAATAGGGTCGAGTCTAATGTATTTATTGGCTCCAGAATAAGATAAACTCTGCACTCTGGCAGGTTAAAACTGTATGCCGGACCGAGACTCGAACTCGGGATCTTTGCCTTTCGAGTGCAAGTGCTCTACCAACTGAGCTACCCCAAGCACGTCTCACAACCCCTCCGCCAGTACCTCGTCTCCTACCTTCCAAACTTCAAATCTCATTCTGGAAACATCCCACAGGCTGTGGCTAAGGATGTCTCCGCAATATCCTTTCTTCCAGTACTGCTAGTTCTGTAAAGTATGCAGGAGAGTTTCTGTGAAGGTTGGAAGGTAGGAGACGGGGCACTGGCGGAATTACAGTTGTGAGGACGCGTCGTGAGTCGTGCTTGGGTAGCTCAGTTGGTAGAGCACTTTCCGCGAAAGGCAAAGGTCCCCAGTTCGAGTCTCGGTCCGCCACACAGTTTTAATCTGCCAGGAAATTTTATTTATTGGTTGTTTATTTGCTTTCGTTTTTTTACCTGTAAATTTTCGTTTGTAGTAGGATTCCAGTTTTTTTATATTTTTTCTCTCTGTTTATTCTGGAGCAATTAGTGTGTGTTTTTTGCATTAAGTCGTTGTTTCGGGAGGGAGGGGGGAGGAGGGAGGCGTGTCTGATAGTACTGTCTTCGTTTGAGTTACATAGGTCCAGCGTACGATGCAGTTCCACTTGTGTGTTTTTTAAAATTAGTTTTATGTTTATTACGGAGGTTATGAGTATTTTGTTTGATTTTTAATAAAATTTAATAATATATTTATATTTTAACTAACAGTTTCAAACAGTAGACATTAGGGTATGTTTCCTCAAAATTTGTCTTAAATTACAGTGTATGTTTTAACTAAAATAAATGCTTCCCCAGAATCTCTACAAAGTGTCCAAATTAATGTCACTACTGTACATCTTTAAGCTCTCAATCCCTTTTTCACTCATCAGTCTTGTTGTTTAACTGTAAGTATTTGCTACATAACTATGCAGTATCGATGTGTCTATAACAATGTCGTCAATAGAAATGCTGATGGTCTCGCAAGCGAGATGGGCTATCTTTCATGCTAAGAGACTTCAATATAACTTTACAATAAATGTCCCATGAAAATTTAAATTAAATCTTTACTGAACATCTCCTAATTCTGCATAACCTGAAACTTATAGTCAAAATCAAGTTGTTTTATGTTTAACCCAAAATCATTAGCATAAAGGCAGTAAATTGTGACTTTTGAAGCTTACTTGTACGAAATACTACTTTACATCATAAGCTTCAACATGTCGCTGCCTGTAAAATCCAAGAGACTGAATGTTTATATCTGTATTTCTTCTTGAAATTAGTGGTAGCTCCTTCCTCAACTTTAATTTGGAGAGTGGTTCATGTTTCACGAATAACTACAAGTTCTAGCGTAAAGTTTGCACGGCCTCAGTGAACGAAGGTTGTATGGGTTTGTATGCGTCTATAACTTACTTCGTTCCTTAAAACCAGGTATTCACTAACTAATTAATATCGCCATATGGAGGGTCAATAGTTATTTTAAGTTTAGTAACTGGCTCTGTCAGCCTCCTATCCTCTCGAAGCTCTTCGAAGCGCTCCTTTACCGTTTTTATTTGCCTTTTAGAGTATTTACTCACGATGCATCACTACTCACAGATGGTGAAAGTATTTGACGATTGGTCCTTAGAGAAGTGTGATAGGACCATTGCTGTTCTCTACATACATAAATGATCTGACAGATAGGGTGAGGAACAATCTGCGACTGTTTGGTGATGGCGCTGTAGTTTTGGGGAAGTAAGCCCTTTGAGTGACTATAGGTGGATGCAAGATGACTTAGGTAGAATTTTTGCTTGGTGTGATGAATGGCAGCCTATTGTAAATCTGCTTAACATAGTCACATCGATTAAACATCTAAGCGTAACGTTTGAAACGTCACCTTAGAAAAATTAATGAATTACTGTGCTGATAAACCTCTTACATTATTTGATTTTCAAACAGCTGAGCAAAACTGAACGTACCCAGACATTTCGCTCTTTACCTATTCTGATCAACACTAAACTGACACACAATATTTTTTGTAGCGCAACGCAATCTGACTTTCAATAATACCTACAAAATAATGGCCCTGACTAACATTAACCTATACGTTTCACAAATCACTTACCTCACAAAAATCTTCGTTACTCGAACTACTGCAATACAGCGAGCGCCACTACTGCCAGCTAAATAAAAGATTCAAACTACGGAAGGCACTAACTACTGATAGGCACAGTTAGCAAATAAGAGATTTTGATAGAGAACAAACAATGTATTTACCTTAATAGTGTTCAAAAGTCATAATATATATAGAAGTTCATGACGTCCATTCTTACAAATGTACTGTTTCTGATGGACACACGTACAGATCATCCGCTCTCAAAACTCTGCCATCTCTCTCCCCACACCCACCACTGCTGGCGGCTCATCTCCAACTGCGCAATGCTACTCGCTGTTAACATCCGCTGGCCGGTGTGGCCGTGCGGTCTAGGCGCTTCAGTCTGGAACCACGAGACCGCTCCGGTCGCAGGTTCGAATCCTGCCTCGGGCATGGATGTGTGTAATGTCCTTAGGTTAGTTAGGTTTAAGTAGTTCTAAGTTCTAGGGGACTGATGACCACAGATGTTAAGTCCCATAGTGCTCAGAGCCATTTGAACCTTTTTTTTTTTTTTTAACATCCAGCTGCCCAACACCACAATGGCAGACAACAACGCAAACTAGCCACAGACTGCGCACAGCACAGCCAGTGATTTTCATACCGAGCGCTACGTGGCGTTACCAATAAGTAAACCTAAACAGCCTACTTACACGTTGCAAAGCGACATGAAATAAAACGAGCACTTAAGGTCAGTTTATGAGTAAATCAAGAGGGATTGTTTCAGTGTAAATGAAATGTAAGATTATTTAAGTGAGATAAAACAAAGGAAAGAAGATGAACTATCTTGAAGTAATTGAAATTGATAACTATATGTCCATCAGACCAAGCTTAGTCTGAATGACCAGACACAGATCCCTTACTCGCCACATATAACTGCAGATACACTATGTGATCAAAAGAACCCGGACACCTGCCTAAAAATGACTTACAAGTTCGTGGCGCTCTCTATAGGTAATGTTGGAAATCAATATGGTGTTGGCGCACCCTTAGCGTTCATGACAGCTTCCACTCTCGCAGGCATACGTCCAGTCAGGTGCTGGAAGTTTTCTTGGGGAACGGCAGCCCATTCTTCACAGAGTGCTGCACTTAGGCGAGGTATCGGTGTCGGTCGGTGAGGCCTGGCATGAAGTCGGCGTTCCAAAACACAGGTCACGACTGCGTGCAGGCCATTCCATTACAGGGATGTTATTGTGTAACCATTCCGATACAGAACGTGCATTATGAACAGGTGCTCGGCCGTGCTGAAAGATGCAGTCGCCATCCCCGGATTGCTCCTCAACAATGGGAAGCAAGAAGGTGCTTGAAACATCAATGTAGGCATGTGCTGTGACAGTTCTACGCGAAACAACAAGGGGTGTAACCCCCCTCCATGAAAGACACAACCACACCGCCCGCATCTCGTGGTCGTGTGGTAGCGTTCTCGCTTCCCACGCCCGGGTTCCCGGGTTCGATTCCCGGCGGGGTCAGGGATTTTCTCTGCCTCGTGATGGCTGGGTGTTGTGTGCTGTCCTTAGGTTAGTTAGGTTTAAGTAGTTCTAAGTTCTAGGGGACTGATGACCATAGATGTTAAGTCCCACAGTGCTCAGAGCCAACCACACCATAACACCACCTCCTCCGAATTTTACTGTTGGCATTACACACGCTGACAGATGACGTTCACCGGGCATTCGCCAGACCCACACCCTGCCATCGGACCGCCACGTTGTGTACCGTGATTCGTCACTCAACACAAGGTTTTTCCACTGTTCAATCGCCCAATGTTTATGCTCCTTACACAAAGCGAGGCGTCGTTTGGCATTTATCGGCGTGATGTGTGGCTTATGAGCTGCAGCTCGACCATGAAATCCAAGTTTGCCGGCAGGGGTGGCCGAGCGGTTCTAGTCGCTACAGCCTGCAACCGCGCGACCGCTGCAGTCGCAGGTTCGAATCCTGCCTCGGGCATGGATGTGTGTGATGTCCTTATGTTAGTTAGGTTTAAGTAGTTCTAAGTTCTAGTGCTCAGAGCCATATGAACCATTTCAAATCCAAGTTTCCTCACCTCCCGCCTAACTGTCATAGTACCTGCAGTGGATGCTGATGCAGTTTGGAATTCCTGTGTGATTGTGTGGATTGATGTGTACCTATTACACATTACTTCCCTGTTCAACTCTGGACGGTCTCTGTCTGTCAACAGACGAGGTCAGGCCTGTACGCTTTTGCGCTGTACGTATCCCTTAACGTTTTCACTTCACTATCACATCGGAAACCCTGGACCTAGGCATGGTTAGGAGTGTGGAAATCTCGCGTACAGACGTATGACACAAGTAACAACCAATCAACTGACCACGTTCGAATTCCGTCAGTTCCGCGGAGCGCACCATTCTGCTGTCTGACGATGTCTTATGACTACTGAGGTCGCTGATATGGAGTACCTGGCAGTAGGTGGCAGCGCAATGCACCTAATATGAAAAACCTATGTTTTTGGGAGTGTACAGATACTTTTGATCCATAGTATATGAAAAGTTCTTTGGTATATGCAGCGCTATTCAAAGAAAGTAGAATGGTGGCACTCGTAATAAACTCTAATTTCAGACGACGTAACTGTTGCAAGGAAGATTGTCTGTGCCTCTCCCATTTTGCATATTCAAAGAGGATGTGACTCATGCCGCCTTCTGTGCTATTATTACAGTCGAGGAACGGACTTGGAGGAATTCCGATGCTGTGGAGTCGAAAGATCCCGTGGTTGAATATTATACGGCAGAGAGTAGATATCAGCCATTTGGGTAAGCGAACATTGTGAAACCAGGGTCTACGTGGGGTAACGGGCAGAACACAGCTTAGTATCTAGCTCTGAATGGTTGAGACACGTTCCAGTCCTCTTACCACAGTTGAAACCGATTCTGTGTGGCCAAACTGTACAGCTCAGAGGGCGAAAGTTCTAGATCGATGAATGTCTACATCTACATCCATACTCCGCAAGCCACCTGACGGTGTGTGGTGGAGGGTACCTTGAGTACCTCTATCGGTTCTCCCTTCTATTCCAGTCTCGTATTGTTCGTGGAAAGAAGGATTGTCGGTATGCCTCTGTGCGGGCTCTAATCTCTCTGATTTTATCCTCATGGTCTCTTCGCGAGATATACGTAGGAGGGAGCAATATACTGCTTGACTCTTCGGTGAAGGTATGTTCTCGAAACTTTGACAAAAGCCCGTACCGAGCTACTGAGCGTCTCTCCTGCAGAGTCTTCCACTGGAGTTTATCTATCATCTCCGTAACGCTTTCGCGATTACTAAATGATCCTGTAGCGAAGCGCGCTGCTCTCCGTTGGATCTTCTCTATATCTTCTATCAACCCTATCTGGTACGGATCCCACACTGCTGAGCAGTATTCAAGCAGTGGGCGAACAAGCGTACTGTAACCTACTTCCTTTGTTTTCGGATTGCATTTCCTTAGGATTCTTCCAATGAATCTCAGTCTGGCATCTGCTTTACCGACGATCAACATTATATGATCATTCCATTTTAAATCACTCCTAATGCGAACTCCCAGATAATTTATGGTATTAACTGCTTCCAGTTGCTGACCTGCTATTTTGTAGCTAAATGATAAAGGATCTATCTTTCTGTGTATTCGCAGCACATTACACTTGTCTACATTGAGATTCAATTGCCATTCCCTGCACCATGCGTCAATTCGCTGCAGATCCTCCTGCATTTCAGTGCAATGTCTCGGATTTTGTGGCTTCTTTAGCAAGAATATCACTTCATTACAAATTATGATTGCCAAGATGAGTTTGTTGGTATTGGAATTTCACTTCTTATTCCTTAGAGTTCCTAAAACAGACACAGAAAGAGATAAAATGAGGATTTTCGAAACATGAGAGGAGATCACATATTTTAAGGCTTCTAGTATGGCTACAGCTTCCGCAGAAAAATTCTAAGTGGAATTAATGTCTTCCAAGGTATAGACGACTTATTTTTTTCAAAATTGAAAGTGAAGGAGAAATTATTCTCAGGAAGCAGAACCTCTAGAATGGGACCCATTTTGACGACTTGAAATACTAACGAGTACATAATGCGAACTGCCTAACACTCTTTCCCGGCCTATTACTGAAGGCGGTGGTGCACTGGCTAGACAGCCGACTTTATATTCGAGATGACGGAGATGAAATCTCTGTCCGGCCTTCGTGAAACTAGTTTCCGATAATTTCTCTAAATTATTCAGGGCATAGTTCCATTGAAATATCACAGCCTATGTCATTCCCAAGTCTGAGCGTCAGGCCGATCGCTGTCCTCATCATTGATGAGACGATTGGTATACGTGTATGCTCAACGTTTTGATGAAATATGTACATCTAATTCATCGCGGACAAAATCAGCGGGCATGGCTTGCTTGCCCCTTTCCTTCAGTCCTCCTCCCACCTAGTAACCACGTCATTTCACATTGTTCATATTTGTTTTTAGTTTCCAAGCTATTGCTATTTCAGAAATAGGTGGTACAGTGTTAGTTTCAAATTTTACAATGTGTAAATTACAGGAGCAACACTACAAACGTGAAATATTTCGTGAATATGCTGCAAACGCTCAGAGAACCGTTTAAACTATTGAACTAAGCATTTTGTATTACGGTATGCTGCAGTCTTCATTAAGTTAATGAACGACATTTATACAGGATGGTCAGAAACAGTCTGAAAAGCTTTTAAGGCTGTTGCAGGGTATGTTGTGTTGAGAAATAATTGTTATGAAAAACATTCGATACGTTACGCTGTTTCCGAGTTAATGAACGTTGAAGTTAGCCCATCAGGTCGCTACGCACGCAAATTCAAGCAACCTGCCAGAGACAGTATCGCCTAATGTGTTCCTCGTTTAGTTTCCTCAAACCAAACAAATAAAGCTTTTGCGCGCCCAGCTTAAATTTATAACTTCCGGTTTATCACTTCCGAAAAAGGCACACTTTATCTGGCAATGAACACTTGGTCAAGTGGTAACCAACTGACCCATACATGCTTGTGCATTACCGCATTTTAGCGCGTGTAAATGCTTGAATTTGCTCACGCAGCGATCTGGTTGCCTCACGGCAATGCTAATTATATCGGAAACGGTGCAACGTATAGAACGTTTTTCGTAACAACCATTTCTCAGCACGACCTTACCTGAAACGCCTTTACAGGCGTTTCAGACTGTTTCTTACCACCCCGTATATGCTGAGTTGTCTGGCTACTCCTGTGTGATAGAGATCCCTTCCCACACCGTTGTGTTCCAGGTTGCATACCGTGCAGGCAAGGCCGTGAGCGGCGCGAGCGTCACTATACATTTACAGGGGTCGTTAACAGCAGATGGACTATTTTGCCACACCCACCACGGACTCCATCTAGAGACTATGACGCCATCATATGGCCAAGGGGGCCAATGGGCAAGGAGCTCGTTACACCCGACAGCAGCAACCCGTTGCGCGGATCCTATGCAGCCATCCGTGTGGTGTTATAACTCGTGGCCTTGGGGCTGCAGAAGCAGCAGCAGTTGTACTCCAGATCGAGTTGAAGTCGCAGTGACGAAGTGAACCCCAAGTACCGTAGATTATTAAGAGATTATTTTTTGATTTAACTAAGGCATTTGATTGTGTTGATTACAAAATATTGCTCCAGATGTTGAACCATTACGGAATACGGTGAGTAGCTCACAATTGGTTCACCTCTTACTTTAGCAACAGGCAGCAGGAAGTCATTATTCGCATTGTTGATAACGGCAGTGACGTGGGGTCTGACTAGGGTACTGTCAAGTGTGGGGGAGGGGGGGGGGTGCCCCAGGGATCAGTGTTGGGGCCACTCCTGTTCCTTATTTATATAAATGATATGCCCTCTAGTATTATGGGTAACTCTAAAATATTTCTGTTTGCCTGGTAGTAAAGGATGTTGTGTGCAACATTGGCTCGGTTTCAAGTAGTGCAGTACATGACCCAAGTTCATGGCTTGTAGAAAATAAACTAACGCTGAGTCACAGTAAGACTCAGTTTTTACAGTTTCTAACACACAATATAACTAAACCAAACGTTTTAATTTCACAGAAAGGGCATATGATTAGTGAAACTGAACAGTTCAAATTTCTAGGTGTTCAGGTAGATAGTAAGCTCTCTTGGTAAGCCCACGATCAGGACCTCGTTCGAAGATTTAATACTGCCATTTTTACTATTCGAACGGTATCTGAAGTGAGTGATAGTTCGACACGAAAATTTGTCTACTTTGCTTATTTTCATTCACTTATGTCGTATGGTATTATCTTCTGGGGTAACTCTTCCCATTCTAAAAGGATGTTTTTGCCTCAGAAACGGGCAGTTCGGGCAATAAATCGTGTAAGTTCACGAACCTCTTGTTGGACCCTGTTCGCGAGTCTGGATATTATGACATTGGCCTCTCAATATATATATTCCTTACTGTCATTTCTTGTTACCAGTATCAGCTTATTCCCAAGAATAAGCAGGTTTCAGTCGGTTAATACTCGGCAGAAATCAAACCTGCATTTGGATCAGACTTCCTTAACTCTTGTGCAGAAAGGTGTGTAGTATAGTGCTGCATCCATTTTCAATAAGCTACCACTGGAATTAAAAAATCTGAGCAGTAATCCACGTACTTTCAAATCGAAACTGAAGAGTTTCCTCATGGGTCACTCTTTCTATTCTGTCAATGAGTTCCTTGAACAATTAAGCTGATTCTTATTGTATTGTTGACTGAGTTTACTTAAACTTATGGACTGACTTTCTTAAGATTCATAAACATTTATTTTTATCTGTTATTACTTTTATGTTGTAATTTCCTGTACTGACACGTTCCATGACCTTGGAGATTTGCTCCTTAATTTGGTCACACGGAACCTAACGTATAAATAAAATAAAAAATACTAGTGTACGCCACATTAGTAAACAGACTTGGTTCAAATGGCTCTGAGCACTATGCGACTTAACTTCTGAGGTCATCAGTCGCCTAGAACTTAGAACTAATTAAACCTAAGTACCCTAAGGACATCACACACATCCATGCCCGAGGGATACGAACCCGCGACCGTAGCGGTCGCGCGGTTCCAGACTGAAGCGCCTAGAACCGCACGGCCACACCGGCCGGCAAACAGACTCGTTATTGGAAGCACCACAGCCGCATTACTGCATCACAGATACGGAAATAGCCTCTGGAAAATATCTACTATGGGAAGTGACACATTGTGACAGAGTTAGTTTTCGTTTGTATTGAACTTATACTATGAGTTAAAATAAATAATAGTTCTTGTATTTGCACTGATTTATTTGTGTAGTGGATTTAGAATGCTATATTAGCAAAGACATTAATATGATGCAGTTCAACAGTAGTAGACATCACGTCACCATAGTACTTTATATGAAAAAAAATGCCGCATTTGGAGGTCAGCATGCGATTTCTCTTCTAGACCCAAGGCAAAAGTTGTCTAGCAAAAACAGATCGGGTGCATTTTGAAAACACTTGTATGAAAACGAGGAGCTGACGACAGCGTCACATCATGCAGCGTGTCGGAATGTAAAGAATAATGTGTATCTCCGCACGATGCCTTAGGAGTCGTCGCAGCTCACTGCGTAGAAAGCTGGGGAGGTCAAGCCCACATCCACCATGGAGCTATGGTTCGAATCCTTCTCACCGTCCTTTTTGTACTTTTAATATGTCTGTACCCTAGTTCTCGTCGTTTATAAGCAGGACATAATTTTGTGACATGACTGTGGGTTCCATTAAACTGCGTGCTCGTGTCTACTAACTGCGCACTGCATGCACAACCAGAACTGGTCCTTTAGGGCAGCATCCCGATGGAGTATACAAACGATATGCTTTTGGTGTTGAGCGCATTCGCTAGCGATGTTGCTGCTGCTGCTGATGTTCGTATGCTGCACGGCACCCTCAAAGGTGCCATTCAAATAAGAGTTTTATTTTTTTTATCGCCCGGAGCAACGCCTTCGGGAAATCTTTGCCCACAAGTAATGGACAGAGGTCGTCAAAAGACTAGACGTACCCCACAAACAGAGGACACGATTCTTGGAACAGTTCACCAGTCTCCAAGGTGAAGTACTCGTGATATTGCAAGGCAGTTCCAGATATATGAAAGACTGGTTGTTCAAGTGTTGTTGCATGACGAAGAACTGCATCCATATCATTACGCGCGAACTCAACGCCAGTGGCCACAAGATCACATTCGACGAGCACAGTTTTGTGAATGGCTTATGCGCCAAGTGGAAGATAACGAACGCTCTCTAAATAACGTGATACGAACTAACGAATCTGACTTCACTCGTGAAGGTATTTTCAACCTCGAACGACAGCCATTATTGGTCGGAACACAACGCACACGTCGCCTGTGAACGTAGCTTTCAGGCACGCTTTGACATAAACCTGTGGGCTGGAAATGGGAGGAGTGCTTTTGAATCAATACGTTATTGTGGAGAAAATGAATCCGCCCCTGTATCGTACGTTTCTTTCATCTACCCGTGCATCATACTCCGCAAGCCACCCAATGGTGTGTGGCGGGGGGTACTTTCGGTACCACCATCTGATCCCTCCAACCCTGTTCCACTCGCGAATAGTGCGTGGGAAGGCTCAAATGGCTCTGAGCACTATGGGACTTAACATCTGAGGTCATCAGTCCCCTAGAACGTAGAACTACTTCAACCTAACCAACCTAAGGACTTCACACACATCCATGCCCGAGGCAGGATTCGAACCTGCAACCGTAGGGGTAGCGCGGTTCCAGGCTGAAGCGACTAGAACCGCTCGGCCACACTGGCCGGCAGTACGTGGGAAGAATGACTGTCGATAAGCCTCTGTATTGGCTCTAATTTCCCGAATTTTCTCCTCGTTGTCAATACGCGAGATGTATGTGGTGGGAAGTAATATGTTGTCTGACTCCTCCCGTCCCGAAATCTCAATAGTAAATCTCTCCGTGATGCACAACGTCTCTCTTGTAACGTCTGCCAGTGGAGTTTGTTTACCATCTCCGTAACGCTCTCTTCCTAGCTAAGCGATCCCGTGACGAAACGCGCCGCTCTTCGTTGGATTTCCTCTATCCTCAGTCTTACCTGATATGGATCCTAGGGTCTGCATCTCGTGGTCGTCCGGTAGCGTTCTCGCTTCCCACGCCCGGGTTCCCGGGTTCGATTCCCGGCGGGGTCAGGGATTTTCTCTGCCTCGTGATGACTGGGTGTTGTGTGATGTCCTTAGGTTAGTTAGGTTTAAGTAGTTCTAAGTTCTACGGGACTGATGACCATACATGTTAAGTCCCATAGTGCTCAGAGCCATTCTATGGATCCTAGATAGATAAACAATACTCAAGAACCGGGCGAACAAGCGTCTTTGCAGTACGTGGCCTGACGCATAGAAAATGTTCCACATGGCGTTTGGCGACAAGTGGTACCAGTATGGCGGTGCACAACCGTACTTTGGGATGAATGTGCGTAACTAATTAAACGAAGCGTTTCCAAGGAAATGGATTGGTTGTGGAAGTCCGATGTTATGGCCTCCAGGTTCTCCGGACCTTAATTGAATAGATCTAAATATTTGTAGTTTATTCCTGTACATCTGCATCTACGTGTACTACTGCTAAGAATTCCATTTCGTGTTCCACTCGCAAACGAAGCGAACGAAAAAGGACCATGTATGTGCTTCCATACGTAACCTGATTTCTCTTATGTCTTGGCTGTCCTTAACGCGAGATACATGTTGGTGGCAACGTAATCGTTCCGCAGTGTGTCGCAGATGCCGGTTCTGTAAACTTTCTCAATACGACGTGCATTAAACTTCTAAGGCCTCCGATTTTTTTTTTCTAATTAACTACTCACCCGAAATCGATGAAACTGGCGTTGCTTCTCGACGTGATCGCCCTGCAGACGTACACATTTTTCACAACGCTGACGCCATGATTCCATGGCAGCGGCGAAGGCTTCTTTAGGAATCTGTTTTGACCACTGGAAAATCGCTGAGGCAATAGCAGCGCGGCTGGAGAATGTGCGGCCACGGAAAGTGTCTTTCATTGTTGGAAAAAGCCAAAAGTCACTAGGAGCCAGGTCAGGTGAGTAGGGAGCATGAGGAATCATTTCAAAGTTGTTATCACGAAGAAACTGTTGCGTAACGTTAGCTCGATGTGCGGGTGCGTTGTCTTGGTGAAACAGCACACGTGCAGCCCTTCCCAGACGTTTTTGTTGCAGTGCAGGAAGGAATTTGTTCTTAAAAACATTTTCGTAGGATGCACCTGTTCCCGTAGTGTCCTTTGGAACGCAATGGGTAAGGATTACGCCCTCGCTGTCCCAGAACATGGACACCATCATTTTTTCAGCACTGGCGGTTACCCGAAATTTTTTTGGTGGTGGTGAATCTGTGTGCTTCCATTGAGCTGACTAGCGCTTTGTTTCTGGATTGAAAAATGGCATCCACGTCTCATCCATTGTCACAACCGACGAAAAGAAAGTCCCATTCGTGCTGTTGTTGCGCGTCAACATTGCTTGGCAACATGCCACACGGGCAGCCGTGTGGTCGTCCGTCAGCATTCGTGGCACCCACCTGGATGACACTTTTCGCATTTTCAGGTCGTCATGCAGGATTCTGTGTACAGAACCCACAGAAATGCCAACTCTGGAGGCGATCTGTTCAACAGTCATTCGGCGATCCCCCAAAACAATTCTCCCCACTTTCTCGATCATGTCGTCAGACCGGCTTGTGTGAGCCCGAGGTTGTTTCGGTTTGTTGTCACACGATGTTCTGCTTTCATTAAAGTGTTGCACCCGCGAACGCACTTTCGACACATCCATAACTCCATCACCACATGTCTCCTTCAACTGTCGATGAATTTCAATTGGTTTCACACCACGCAAATTCAGAAAACGAATGATTGCACGCTGTTCAAGTAAGGAAAACGTCGCCATTTTAAGTGCTTAAAACAGTTCTCATTCTCGCCGCTGGCGGTAAAATTCTATCTGCCATACGATGCTGCCATCTCTGGGACGTATTGACAATGAACGCGGCCTCATTTTAAAACAATGCGCATGTTTCTACCTGTTTCCAGTCCAGAGAAAAAAAATCGGAGGCCTTAGAACTTGAATGCACCTTGTAGTTAGAAATGTATTATACGGAGTGGTTCTTACAGAATTAACATTTAACACTGCCCGAAGTGACTTAGACAACCTCTGCGACAAGTAATTTAATATATGAACATGGGGCCGAAAATGTCGGGAAATGCACCAAAAGTGAATGATAAATGTTGAACACGTTACGTCACCAGATGACGTTCCTCGCCGCGTGTGCAGCGGCGACTAGGGGGCACACTACACATCACTGCACAACGGTGGAAATTTCGAACACCTTTTGAAAATGTTTCATAATTACTACCCTCGCAGTAACCAAGCAAAAACTGTTCTTAAGTTACGTTTCTTTCCTTTTGTCCCTTCTTTTGTTTGTTTACAGACATCATGCAGTAATGAAAACGTAGGTTGGTTGGTTGATTCGGGGGAGAGAACCAAACAGCGAGGTCATCGGTCTCATCGGTTTAGGGAAGGATGGGGAAGGAATTCGGCCGTGCCCTTTCAAAGGAACCACCCCGGCATGTGCCTGAATCGATTTAGGGAAATCGCGGAAAATCTAAATCTGGTTGGCATGACACGGGTTTGAATCGTCGTCCCCAATACGAGTCCATTGTGTTAACCACTGCGCCACCTCGCTCGGTAAAAACGTAGGTCATTTACTGGTAACGATTGCATTCGAAAGCATATATTCGTTTTCTGATGACGCAATACTGTAAATTTTTGTCGAACTGTACTTCGCAATAGCCCAGCGGACACCACGAGACCGGTAAACAAAATGATAAATCTTGCCTCAGTGTAAACACATAATTGTCTAACGCAGTGAAAAAATACTGCCTGCCAGGTGCAAGATTCGAACCCTGTGCCATGTGCGCCGAAGTCGCGCACGTAGCCCCGGATCCACACCGATGTGAATACTTAAATTGGTTTGGGATGATCAGATGCGACGTGCTGCGATTTGCGTCATCTGGCGACGTCACATGTTCAACATTTGCCATCCACTTTTGGGATATTTCACGACATTTTCGGCCCCCACGTGTCTCATGTTAAACTACTTGCCTCGGCGTCATCTACGCCAGTTCGGAGGTTTTTAAACGTGAACAAGAGTCATTCCCCTGTGATACACAGCCGTAACAGTCACTTTATTTCTCGCTGTCTGTTTCAGTTAATTTCAGGTCATCCATGGGTTATCCATATCGAAGAAGAACAAACTCGCTCTGTTCGCGAGTGGAACGGGAAAGGAAATGAGCAGCAGCGGCACAGGGCACCCTCCGCCGCATACTGTGGTTCGCAGAGTATGTATGTAGATGTAGATGCAGAAACTGTACATGAAGTGCATACACATTTTGTATAGTTTGGCCTTTGATACAGATAACCCGTGGATGGTCTGAAATTGACTGAAATCGATAGTCCAAACTAAATTTACAATTTCATCTGTGTGTTATGTAATGCAGTTCCTAACGTAAATGAAAGCTATCTTGCCTTCAAAAAATATTTCTTTCTCAATAGCGTTTTGCAAAAAGAACATCGTCGTGCCTCCAGAGATTCGGATTTAATTTCACGTAGCATTTCCGTAATACCCGCGTGTTGGCCGAACCTATGCAAATCCAGCAGCACGCCTCTGAATTGCTTTGATGTACGAGGGCTGTTCAGAAAGTAAGCTCCGATTGGTCGCGAAATGGAAACGACTATGATAATCCGATAAAGCTTTGCACAGATGTGTTGGGCAGTGTCTCTAGTATGACCCTAGATAGCATCACGTCACTCCTCTCATTTCTGAGCTCACAGTGTTCGCGTAAAGTTGTCTAGAGAATAGTGTCTCCCGCCAAGTACGAGGACCTGGTGAGAAATTTCGCCTGAAGCTATACAGCCAACATTACATAACTGTCGTGCAGTTTCTTCTACAAGGCAATATTCTCAGCCGCATTCTGAAGGGGCAATGAAGATGCTCCTGCATCGTTTTCAATTGGAAATGTTTGACTACCCACAATACAGCCCGTAATTGACTCCCCCTGCGTTTCATTTCTGCCCACATGAACCGCTGGCTATGAATACAACATTTTGGCACAGAAAACGAGCTGTAGGCCAGCGTAGAGAATTGGCGGAAAGCACTGGCGGCTGTCTTTTATGATGAGGGTATTGGAAAGTTGGTACAACGCTACGACAAATGTCTTAGTCAGAACGGCAACTACGTAGAGAAGTAGCTGGATGGTGTAGCTAACTGTTAAAAATAAAACATTTCTAATTTTCACTGTGGTTCCCATTTCGCGATCAATCGGAGCTTACTTTCTGAACAGCCCTCGTATTTCTTCAGTCCAACCTGGTGGGGATCCCAAATTCTAGCAAAACTCAATAATTTGTCACACAAGTGTTCTGTTCGCGGTCTCGTTTATAAGTGAGCTATATTTGTCTAGAAATGCATTAATTTACACTTATTCACATTTAGATCAAACTGTCACTCGTCACGCAAAACAGAAATTACGTCCAGGTCATCCTGTATCCTCACACAATCACCACACTGTCCCCTACCACTGCGCCATCGACCTATCACAAAGGGAGTCCCACAGGGTTCAATTTTAGGTCCTCTGCTGTTCCTTATTCATGTAAATGATCTCCCACTCAACGTTCAGCAAGCGGAACTAGTACTTTTTGCAGATGACACCACTGTTATAACAAAACCCATTCCAGAAAAAGCAGCTGAAGATATTGTTAAGGATGTCTTTTAGAGAACTGTTAAGTGGTTCTCAGAAAATGGACTCTCCCTTAATTTTGAAAAAACTCACTATATCCAGTTCTGTACACCGGTTAGAATCATACCGACAATTGATGTAGCATATGAACAGGGCTTAGTTAACAGGGTATATTTCTCCAAATTTTTGGGTGTTCACATTGATGACAACTTGAACTGGAAGAAGTATGTTACTGAGCTTCTCAAACAATTAAGTTCAGCTTCTTCCGCTCTTCGTGTAATCGCTAGACTTGGTAATAAACAGGTCAGCCTCCTAACGTACTTTGCATGTTTCCACTCAATAATATCTTATGGAATAGTTTTCTGGGGTAACTCACCACTTAGACATGAAGTATTGATTGCACAAAAGAGAGCAGGGAGAATAATTAGTGGTGTTCACTCAAGGACGTCATGTAGGCACATTTCCAAGGAGTTAGGTATTTTAGCTGCACCATCAGAGTACTGAAATTTGTTACAAGTAATCCATCTCAATTCGCGAAGAAAAGTGATATTCATACGTAAAACATTAGAGGGAAAAATAACTTTCGTATTCGTTATTGAAGCTGTCAGTTGCTCAAAAAGGAGTACCTTATTCAGCAACAAAAATCTTTTATCATTTGCCCAACAACAAAAAGTGTTTGGCAGGTAGCAGATCAAGTTGTAAAGATAGCTTAAAATTATTTCTTTGTACCTCTAAATGTAGTTGCACGTGTAGAACAAAAAATTTCAGTAATATTATTATTAGCACTATTCATGTGTGTATATATATCTTGTAATCTGACTTGATACACATCATATCGATAAAATAATCGGGAAAATGGTCTACGGAACATGACATAACTAAAACTAAACAGTCGCAGATTGCAGCTCACCCTTTCGTCAATATACCGGGTGGTCAAAAAGTCCGTATAAATTTGAAAACTGAATAAATCACGAAATGATGTAGATAGAGAGGTACAAATTAACACACGTGCTTTGAATGACATGGGGTTTTATTAGAACCAAAAAAATAAAAAAGTTCAAAAAATGTCGGACAGATGGGGTTTCATCTGATCAGAATAGCAATAATTAGCATAACAAAGTAAGACAAAGCAAAGATGATGTTCTTTATAGGAAATGCTCAATATGTCCACCATCATTCCTCAACAATAGCTGTAGTCGAGGAATAATGTTGTGAACAGCACTGTAAAGCATGTCCGCAGTTATGGTGAGGCATTGGCGTCGGATGTTGTCTTTCAGCATCCCTAGAGATGTCGGTCGATCACGATACACTTGCGACTTCAGGCAATCCCAAAGCCAACAATCGCACGGACTGAGGTCTGGGGACCTGGGAGGCCAAGCATGACGAAAGAGTCGGCTGAGCACACGATCATCACCAAACGACGCACGCAAGAGATCATTCACGCGTCTAGCAATATGGGGTGGAGCGGCATCCTGCGTAAACGTCGTACGTTCCAGCAGGTGTTTACCAGCCAGGCTGGGGATGATGCGATTCTGTAACATATTAGTGTACCTCTCACCCGTCACGGTAGCAGTTACAAAACCAGAATCACGCATTTCCTCGAAGTAAAAAGGCCCGATAACGGTAGGTGTGGTAAATCCAACCCATGCCGTGACTTTCTCGTCGTGCAATGGAGTTTCCACGACAGTTCTAGGATTTTCGGTAGCCCAAATTCTGCAGTTGTGGGCATTGACAGACCCTCGGAGCGTGAAATGAGCTTCGTCGGTCCACAACATGTTACTCAACCAATCGTCATCTTCCGCCATCTTTTGAAACGCGCACACCGCAAATGCCCTCCGCTTCACTAAATCGCCAGGTAACAGTTCATGATGCCGATGGATTTTGTACGGATAGCATCGGAGGGTACGCCTAAGTGCCAACCAAACAGCAGTGAATGGAATGCCTGTGCGACGTGCGACTGTACGAGCGCTGACTTCCCCGTGCATAGACGAACCCGCTACAGTCTCCATTTCTTCCTGAACTGTCTCAGCAGCATTACGCCTTGTGCTCTGTTTGCCACTACGGGGTCTATCGTCTAAACAACCCGTGGCTTCGAACTTCGGCCGGGGTGGCCGAGCGGTTATAGGCGCTACAGTCTGGACCCGCGCGACCGCTACGGTCGCAGGTTCGAATCCTGCCTCGGGCATGGATGTGTGTGTTAGTGTAGGTTAGTTAGGTTTAATTAGTTCTAAGTTCTAGGGGACTGATGACCTTAGAAGTTAAGTCCCATGGTGCTCAGAGCCGCTTCGAACTTCGAAATCATTCTCGCCGCAGTTGCATTTGTCAACGGACCTTTACCCGTTCGAATCCCCTTCCTATGGCGATAGGATCGTAACGCTGAACTAGCACATTCCCCATTCTGATAAACAGCTTCATTAAAGGCGCCTTTTCAGATAACGTCAACATGCTGCGACTGCTGGCGCACCTGATTCTCTGTCTCATTACAGCTCCTTTTATACACGATTGTCATGCGCAGTCACTGACGTTTTCCTGTCCAGCACCATCTGTCGGACATTTTGTGAACTTTGTTTTTTTTTTTTTTTTTGGTTCGAATAAAACCCCATGTCACTCCAAGCATGTGTGTCAATTTTTACCTCTCTATCTACATTATTCCGTGGTTTATTAAGTTTTCAAATTTATACTGACTTTTTGATCACCCGGTATATAGAGACAAGAGCGGTCGCGTCGCAATTCCCTCTGTCTCTGATGAACACTCCCCGTAGACTAAAACCTCCGTTAAGAAGAAATTATCCGCGGAATTAGGAACTCATCAGAGCTTAGTTACTGGAAAGAGCCGTAATTAAGTAAGAACACAAGGGACGTTACGAGCAAGTGAAGTTTCCGTTCGGTTGGCACAAGCCCTTAAGGAAGCCTCTCAGCGTTGGCAAGGGAGGGCCCTTGTCGTGCAAACTACAGCGCAGCGTCTTCAGCCGTAATTTAGTGCCAGCACGAGGGCCCCTCCAGTAGCGGAGCTGCGAAAGGCAAACCTGGAGTAGCTGCGGAACTGAGGAGTACCAGGCGAAAGGGAGAGGGAAGAAGGGTGGTGCGCCAAGTCAGTCTGTCAGCCACCCCCCAAACCACGTCGTAATACTGCCGTGTATACAGCGTGTTACAAAAAGGTACGGCCAAACTTTCAGCAAACATTCCTCACACACAAATAAAGAAAAGATGTTATGTGGCCATGTGTCCGGAAACGCTTAATTTCCATGTCAGAGCTCATTTTACACTCCTGGAAATTGAAATAAGAACACCGTGAATTCATTGTCCCAGGAAGGGGAAACTTTATTGACACATTCCTGGGGTCAGATACATCACATGATCACACTGACAGAACCACAGGCACATAGACACAGGCAACAGAGCATGCACAATGTCGGCACTAGTACAGTGTATATCCACCTTTCGCAGCAATGCAGGCTGCTATTCTCCCATGGAGACGATCGTAGAGATGCTGGATGTAGTCCTGTGGAACGGCTTGCCATGCCATTTCCACCTGGCGCCTCAGTTGGACCAGCGTTCGTGCTGGACGTGCAGACCGCGTGAGACGACGCTTCATCCAGTCCCAAACATGCTCAATGGGGGACAGATCCGGAGATCTTGCTGGCCACGGTAGTTGACTTACACCTTCTAGAGCACGTTGGGTGGCACGGGATACATGCGGACGTGCATTGTCCTGTTGGAACAGCAAGTTCCCTTGCCGGTCTAGGAATGGTAGAACGATGGGTTCGATGACGGTTTGGATGTACCGTGCACTATTCAGTGTCCCCTCGACGATCACCAGTGGTGTACGGCCAGTGTAGGAGATCGCTCCCCACACCATGATGCCGGGTGTTGGCCCTGTGTGCCTCGGTCGTATGCAGTCCTGATTGTGGCGCTCACCTGCACGGCGCCAAACACGCATACGACCATCATTGGCACCAAGGCAGAAGCGACTCTCATCGCTGAAGACGACACGTCTCCATTCGTCCCTCCATTCACGCCTGTCGCGACACCACTGGAGGCGGGCTGCACGATGTTGGGGCGTGAGCGGAAGACGGCCTAACGGTGTGCGGGACCGTAGCCCAGCTTCATGGAGACGGTTGCGAATGGTCCTCGCCGATACCCCAGGAGCAACAGTGTCCCTAATTTGCTGGGAAGTGGCGGTGCGGTCCCCTACGGCACTGCGTAGGATCCTACGGTCTTGGCGTGCATCTGTGCGTCGCTGCGGTCCGGTCCCAGGTCGACGGGCACGTGCACCTTCCGCCGACCACTGGCGACAACATCGATGTACTGTGGAGACCTCACGCCCCACGTGTTGAGCAATTCGGCGGTACGTCCACCCGGCCTCCCGCATGCCCACTATACGCCCTCGCTCAAAGTCCGTCAACTGCACACACGGTTCACGTCCACGCTGTCGCGGCATGCTACCAGTGTTAAAGACTGCGATGGAGCTCTGTATGCCACGGCAAACTGGCTGACACTGACGGCGGCGGTGCACAAATGCTGCGCAGCTAGCGCCATTCGACGGCCAACACCGCGGTTCCTGGTGTGTCCGCTGTGCCGTGCGTGTGATCATTGCTTGTACAGCCCTCTCGCAGTGTCCGGAGCAAGTATGGTGGGTCTGACATACCGGTGTCAATGTGTTCTTTTTTCCATTTCCAGGAGTGTAGTTTCGTCAGTATGTACTGTACTTCCTCGATTCACCGCCAGTTGGCCCAATTGAAGGAAGGTAATGTTGGCTTCGGTGCTTGTGTTGACACGCGACTCATTGCTCTACAGTACTAGCATCGAGCACATCAGTACGTAACATCAACAGGTTAGTGTTCATCACGAACGTGGTTTTGCAGTCAGTGCAATGTTTACAAATGCGGAGTTGGCAGATGCCCAATTGATGTATGGATTAGCACGGGGCAATAGCCGTGGCGCGGTACGTTTGTATCGAGACAGATTTCCAGAACGAAGGTGTCCCGACAGGAAGACGTTCGAAGCAATTGATCGGCGTCTTAGGGAGCACGGAACATTCCAGCCTCTGACTCGCGACTGGGGAATACCTAGAACGACGAGGACACCTGCAATGGACGAGGCAATTCTTCGTGCAGTTGACGATAACCCTAATGTCAGCGTCAGAGAAGTTGCTGCTGTACAAGGTAACATTGACCACGTCACTGTATGGAGAGTGCTACGGGAGAAACAGCTCTTTCCGTACCGTGTACAGCGTGTGCAGGCACTATCAGCAGCTGATTGGCCTCCACGGGTACACTTCTGCGAATGGTTCATCCAACAATGTGTCAATCCTCATTTTAGTGCAAATGTTCTCTTTACGGATGAGGTTTCATTCCAACGTGATCAAACTGTAAATGTTCACAGTCAACATGTGTGGGCTGACAAGAATCCGCACGCAATTGTGCAATCGCGTCATCAACACAGATTTTCTGTGAACGTTTGGGCAGGCATTGTTGGTGATGTCTTGATTGGGCCCCATGTTCTTCCACCTACGCTCAATGGAGCACGTTATCATGATTTCATACGGGATACTCTACGTGTGCTGCTAGAACATGTGCCTTTACAAGTACGACACAACATGTGGTTCATGAACGATTGAGCTCCTGCACATTTCAGTCGAAGTGTTCGTACGTTCTCAACAATAGATTCGGTGGCCGATGGATTGGTAGAGGCGGACCAATTCCATGGCCTCCACGCTCCCCTGACCTCAACCCTCTTGACTCATTTATGGGGGCATTTGAAAGCTCTTATCCACGCAACCCCGGTACCAAATGTAGAGACTCTTCGTGCTCGTATTGCGGACGGCTGTGATACAATACGCCATTCTCCAGGGCTGCATCAGCGCATCAGGGATTCCATGCGACGGAGGGTGGATGCATGTATCCTCGCTAACGGAGGACATTTTGAACATTTCCTGTAACAAAGTGTTTGAAGTCACGCTGGTACGTTCTGTTGCTGTGTGTTTCCATTCCATGATTAATGTGATTTGAAGAGAAGTAATAAAATGAGCTCTGACATGGAAAGTAAGCTTTTCCGGACACATGTCCACATAACATATTTTCTTTCTTTGCGTGTGAGGAATGTTTCCTGAAAGTTTGGCCGTACCTTTTTGTAACACCCTGTACATTGGCGGTGCGTGTTCTAGGACTGTTCTGTATGAAATAAACGTAGGTCTTCACTTGAATTGTCAGTCCTCCGAAAAAATATGTTGTAGTATACTGTTCACGCCGCGCGGAGTGGCCGCCCGGTTCAAGGCTCCATGTCACGGATTGCGCGGCCCCTCCCACCGGAGGTTCGAGTCCTCTCTCGGGCATGTGTGTGTGTGTTGTTCTTAGCGTAAGCTGGTTTAAGTTAGTTTACGTAGTGTGTAAGTGTAGGGACTGATGACCTCAGCAGTCCGGCCGGCTTTATATATGTGTTTGGAGAGAGAGAGAGAGAGAGAGAGAGAAAGAGAGAGATATTGATTTTTGATTGAGATTTTTACTTTATGTCGTAACTGGTACCTCAGTGGTTGCTGCCTCCTTGAATGATCAGCTTCTGCACCAGTTGGTGACGTATTACAATTTGGAGGAAGTCATTGTGTGAAACGTCCCCTTAAAAAATTTATGAATTACTGTGCTGATAAAACTCTTACACTATTTGATATTCAAACAGCTGAGCAAAACTGAACGTACTCAGATATTTCGCTCTTTACCTATTCTGATCAACACTAAACTGACACACAATATTTTTAGCGCAACGCAATCTGACTCTCAATAATTCCTACAAAAGAATGGCCCTGACTAACAGTAACCTATACCTTTCATGAATCACTTACCTCACAAAAATCTCCGTTACTCGAACTACTGCAATACAGCGAGCGCCACTACTGCCAGCTAAATAAAAGATTCAAACTACTGAAGGCACTAACTACTGATAGGCATAGTCAGCAAATGAAAGATTTTGATAGAGAACAAACAATGTATTTACCTTAATAGTGCTCAAAAGTCATAATATATATAGCAGTTCATGACATCCAGTCTTACAAATTTACTGTCTCTGATGGACACACGTCCAGATCATCCGCTCTCAAAAGTCCGCAATTTCTCTCCCCACATCCACCACTGCTGGCGGCTCACGTCCAACTGCGCAATGCTACGCGCTGTTAACAGCTAAATGCCCAACACTACAATAGCAAATAACAATGCAAACCAGCCACAGACTGCACACAACACAGCCAATGATTTTCATACGCAGTGTGTGATTTTCATACAGAGCGCTACGTGGCGTTACGAATATAAAAACCTAAACAGCCTACTTACAATTGTTCTTAAGGGTTTAAAATACGACGCTGTTAGTTACTTGGCCGCATTGCGGGTAGCTTTGAGGCCAAGTTTTCGTAGCTTTTCATACCTAACGGACCACTGTTGTAAGTAAATAAGATCAAACAGCAATCTGCTTTTCGTGAGGAAAGGAGATTGCTTGGCACACAAACTTCCTACAAACTACACATCCTGCTACATCAAAATTGGTCAGTGGAGTTCAGTACCATACTATTGTACAAGAACATAATCCAATTACTGTAATTAAGAAATTATGAGAGTTTGTTACTTATTGAATGAAAACTATAGAGAATGCATTTCTTTTCCTGTACTTTAGTGAACTTTGTACACTTACAATTCTGTCGATTGATAGACGGCGGGCTGGCGCGAGTGGCTAGGCGCTACAATCTGGAGCCGAGCGATGTCCTTAGGTTAGTTACGTTTAAGTAGTTCTAAGTTCTAGGGGACTGATGACCTCAGATGTTAAGTCCCATAGTGCTCAGAGCCATTTGAACCATTTGATAGACGGCGACGACAATTAAGTTCACCTCCTTTTCCAAAAACAAGGTATTTCTGTTCTTCACTTCCAGAAAATTTGTATATATAAATGTTTGGCAACTCTTACACATACTTTACTCGGTTTTATCACGAAAATATCAATTTTCGTTAAATGTAACAATAGATTCTGAGCGACAGCCTAGCAACACGTCCTCTATCCACAAGATACAAATTAACCGTCTTCTTTTTTTTAATAAATCAATTGTCGTTTTTTTTAGAGACCATACTCTAAGATTCACAACTACTATCGTTGCGGGGATTTCGCGCTAAAGAGTTTGTTGCTGTCCAGCTGCGCTCCACTTCACTTCAAGTACTTTTTGAATCAAATTTACATTTACGGTATTTACATACATTGCTGAGCTTCTCAGGATTAAATCAGACACAATTTAGTTAAAAAAAAGGGCAGTGAGGCTCACATAACATTACAAAACACACACACACATACTGTTCACATGTTGCTGGGGGGAGCTTCAGTCCGGTGACTGCAAAAGGCTCCACTCCGTAACTACCTCATCCCACATTTTAATCTGCTTGACATAATCAAGCCTTCCTCGCATTACAAAATTAGCTACTCCTTGATGCCTTACGACGATATGTCCTATCAATTGACCCCTCCCTGTGATATAGTTTTCCCATTAATTTCTTTTTTCGTCGATTGGGTTAGTTATCTCATCTAGTGACACGGTTTTCAGCATTCTCTTTTAACGAGCTAAATGCATACTGCCGCACTAATATTATAAATGCGAAAGTATGCGGTTGGTCCGCAAGTTCGTAGCGTTTTGCATAAGTTTAATAGACGCAACAGATACATTTAACAGAGACTTCATTCACCAACAATATATTCTCCTTCACTATTTACAACAATCTGCCAACGCTGGGGTAACTACTAGATTCCGCGACTGTCGAAATCGCGTTTTTTGAGGCGAAGAATTGCTCGAGCCACGTTCGGAGCGCATTTTCATCCGGCAAGGAAGTTCCTTGAATGTCGTTCAGAAGACAGCGGCAAAGGTGACAATCTGAGGGCGCAAGTTCAGATGAATGAGGTGGGTGCGGAATGACTTCCCAACCCAACTCCCGTATAGTGTTTTTTGTCAATCGAGCTGAGTACGGGTCGGCGTTATCGTAGAGTAGCATCCCTTCACGCAGTCTTCCTGGATCTCGTGCTTGAACTGAGTCTGGAAGACGTCTCAGTTGGTTGGTTGGTTGGTTTTGGGGAAGGAGACCAGACAGCGTGGTCATCGGTCTCATCGGATTAGGGAAGGATGGGGAAGGAAGTCGGCCGTGCCCTTTCAGAGGAACCATCCCGGCATTTGCCTGGAGTGAGTTAGGGAAATCATGGAAAACCTAAATGAGGATGGCCGGACGCGGGATTGAACCGTCGTCCTCCCGAATGCGAGCCCAGTGTCTAATAGAGATGGGCAAAACTGTTCTTTTCAGAGATTGGACCAGAACTGTTCACTCCCTGAAATGAATTAGCTCTTTTTCATGGCTCACCACTCATTTACAATAGAAAATAAATGGAAGGCACATTGCCCTTTAAACTTGGTTTATTCCAGTACTATACCTGTATTTTGATCTTATTTGATCCTATTTTGAGGTAACACAGATAATGAGTAAGAATTTTGTATTGTTTATTGAAATTTCCACGATATGACAAAGTTTTTGATTATTGATTTATTTTGCACTATCGTGGTTTTTTGGGTGATCGGAAAATGCTGTAACTTGAGATTTACATTAACAATATATTTGGCTATAATGTATTAAAATTTCATTAACCTCATACAAATACATCACAAGCCATATATTTTTAAAGTGAACGTTTCCTTCCGAAGACGCCTAAAATCGCAAAATCCGTACCAGAATAAGAAAAAAAAAATATAAATTTGACTGTAAAACGAAAGTGCTGCATATAGCCTTACGCAGAATAAAACAAGGAAAATCACATTTTGCGATACGTTTATCGGTTCGCTCGTAATTAAAGTGCAAATTCGAGTGTCCATAATAAAAATCCTATAGTAAGAGGAGTCATCAGGAACCTAATCTAATCAGTTTAAACAAATAAAAATAAAATAAAAACAATTGATGTATACATAACATAATAATGTAATATACATAGCGGTATTACTACGAAGAACAATATCCAGTAGGGACGAACTCCGATGCAGAGGCGCTAAGTCGAGCAGGACGAGCCGCGAGCTGTATTACTGCGTGAGCTGAGACTGCAGAGACCAGAGTGACACCTGAGTCGCTTTGCTCAACGCTCTGGCTAGAGTCGAGACGGTGGGGTGAGCGTTGAGCGGGCGAGTTCCGAGGGTGGGGGGAGCGGTGAACTCACCCGCTCCGGGACAAATCGTCCGTTCCCTTGCCAGCAGGTTGTTGCAAGTAGTTCCTATGTTATCTGCTAGGTGGCTCTCTGTCCTGTTGCTCACATCAACTGCCCAGAGGGCAGGACGTGCGACTGAAACGATCGCCGACAGAGTGCGATGCGAAGTTAAGCTGCGCCAGACACTGCGCGCGGCAGAGGACGTACAGAGACGGCACGGCATATGTGAAACACAAAATCCAATGGGGCACTGCACAATGCAGGCAGCCAAGGTAGAAGCAGGGCAGAGGCTGGCGCTGGCTGTGTTGCGTGGTGTGCACTGTGCTCTGACCAACAGAGGCGCTGCTGATATGCTCCGTCTCTCTCTCTCTCTCTCTCTCTCTCTCTCTCTCTGCCGTGGGAAACGTTTGGAGCTACCGTTCTTTTTTTCTGAATCACTGATTGTTCACTCCTTTGAAAGATTCAACTCTATGAATTAGTTCAAGAGCGGATCCCCCATCTCTAGTGTCTAACCACTGTGCCACGTCGCTCGGTACGTCTCAGTTCTTGACAATAAATGTCAGCAGTGATGTTTACAACTCTGGGAGGCATTTCGCAGTACACCACATTGTCTCTGTTCCACCAGATGTAAAACATTATCATTCATGGATTCGTGCAGGTTTTTGCACAAGCAGCTGTTTTATTTCGGCTCAACCATTCCTTTCTTTGCCTTATTTTAGCATATAGACACTATTTATCGTCACCAGTAATGATACGGAATAGGAATGGTCGGCGTTGTTCACTTGCCAATATATGACGAGCAAGCATAGATGCACATGTGGTTACCCGCTAATTTTTGTGATTTTGGAGTATGTGGTACCCATACACCGGGTTTTTAACCGTCCCCGTTGCATGCAAATGTCGCACGGTGGTGGTGTCATCACAGTTCATCATGTTTGTCAGTTTTAGAATACGCTGACGTGGACGATTGTGGAGTTTGAAAGACCTTCATCATACCCCGAAGTGATTTTGGAGTATATGCTACCCATACACCCGATTTTTTAACCTTTACCGTGGTATGCACATGCCGCCCGATGGTGGAATGTTCACAGTTCATCATGTTTGTCAGTTTTCCAGAACACTGACGTGGTTGATTGTGGGGTAACGGTTTTGAATTACCTTCATCAAACCCCGAACATCTTCCTGCACACGCAGCATCACTAACGTAAAGTGATCCTTTTTAAAACGAGAAAAGCATTTTTGCCGTGCTCTCTTCAATGGCATTATCGCCATACACGGAGCAAATGTTTCTGACTGCCTCCGTTGCTACCACTAACTTTAGTGAACTCAAACAGAAGAATACATCGGAAATGTTCCGATTTCACCACTTGTCACACCATTTTCTGGCGTCCACAGCTCCACTCAATATCTCCAACTGACAAAATGACAATATCTAAACTCAAATAGGAACAGGGAACTACAAATAAAAAATGACAATCGAAAAAAAAATAAACTCAAAGCGACCGGAGCACCAACATACAGAACAAAAACGCTACGAACTTATGTACCAATGTAATAATTCTGTCTTCTACCGACCCCCCGACTCAAATGATATAATAGCTGAACGATTCAAAGAAAACTTGCATCTCATTACAAATAAGTACCCCACTAATACAGTTATAAATAGGTGGACACTTCAATGTACCCTCGATTTGTTGGCGAAAATACATCTTCAAAGCCGGTGGTAGACGAAAACATCTTCCGAAATTGTACTAAATGCTTTCTCTGCGAATTACTTTGAACAATTAGTTCATGAGCCCACACGAATTGTAAATGGTTGTAAAAACACACTTGACGTCTTAGCCACAAATAATACTGATCTAATAGAGAGCGTCATGACGGACGCAGGGATTAGTGAACACAAGGCCATTGTAGCGAGGCTGAAAACCTTATCAACCAAAACCACTAAAAATAAATATCTACGTAAAAGAGCAGATAAAAATTTGCTTGTTGCCTTCCTAAGAGAGAGTCTCCATTCCTTCCAAGCTATTTATGTAAGTATAGACCAGATATGGCTCAAACTCAGAGATACAGTATCGACAGCAATAGATAAATTAATACTGCATAAGTTAATAAGAGACGGGACTGATCCACCATGGTACACAAAACACGTCAGATCACTGTTGCAGAAGTAACGAAAAAAGCACGCCAAATTGAAAAGAACGCAAAATCCCCGAGACTGGCTAAGTTTCACGGAAGCTGGAAATTTAGTGCGGACGTCAATGCGAGATGCTTTTAAAAGTTTCCACAATGAAACATTGTCTCAAAATATGGTAGAAAATCCAAAGATATTCTGGTTGTATGTAAAGTACACCAGTGGCAAAAAACAGTCAATACCGTCACTGCGCGATAGCGATGAAAATGTTACTAAACACAGTTTTCCGTAGTTACTTCACGAAAGAAGACGAAGTAAATATTCCAGAATTCGAAACCAGAACAGCTGTTAGCAGGAGTGACATAAAAGTAGATATCTTAGGTGTTGCGAAACAACTCAAATCACTTAAGAAAGGCAACTCTTCCGCTCCAGATGGTATACCAATCAGGTTCCTTTCAGAGTATGCAGACACAATAGCGCCTTTCTTAACAATCATATACAACCGCTCACTTGACGAAAGGTCTGTTCCTAAAGTCTGGAAAGTAGCACAGGTCACACCAATATTCAAGAAAGGAAATAGGAGTAACCCGCTGAATTATAGACCCATAACACGGACCTCGATTTACAGTAGGATTTTGGAGCATACACTCTACTCGAACATTATGAATCACCTTGAAGAAAATGACTTATTGATACATAACCAACACGGATTCAGAAAATACCGTTCTTGTGCAACACGGCTAGCTCATTATTCCCACGAAGTAATGAGTGCTGACGACAAGGGATCTCAGATCGATTCCATATTCCTAAATTTCCGGATGGCTTTTGATACCGTTCCTCACAAGCGACTATTAATCAAATCGCGCGCATATGGAGTATCGTCTCAATTGTGAGACTGGATTTGTGATTTCCTCTCACAGAGGTCACAGTTCGTAGTGATAGACGGTAAATCATCGAATAGAATAGAAGTGATATCTGGCGTTCCACAAGGTAGTGCCATAAGCCCCCTGCTGTTCCTGATTTACATAAATGATCTAGGTGATAATCTGAGCAGCCCCCTTAGATTGTTTGCAGATGGCGCTGTAATTTACCGTCTATTAAAACCATCAGACCATCAATTCCAATTGCAAAATGATCCAGAGAGAATTTCTGTATGGTGCGAAAAGTGGCAACTGGCACTAAACAAAGAAGAGTGCGAGGTCATCCACATGGGTACTAAAAGAAATCCGATAAATTTTGGGTATACGATAAATCGCACAAACCTAAGGGCTGTCAATTCGACTAAATACCTAGGAATTACAATTACGAGCAACTTAAATTGGAAAGACCACATAGATAATATTGTGGGGAAGGCGAAACAGAGAACGCGCTTAGTTGGTTGAACACTTTGAAGATGCGACAAACGCACTAAAGAGACAGCCTACATTACACTTGTCTGTCCTCTGCTGGAATATTGCTGCGCAGTGCGAGATCCTTATCCGGAAGGATTGACGGAGGATATCGAAAAAGTGCAAAGGAGGGCAGCTCGTATCGTGTTATCACGCAATAGGGATGAGAGTGTCACTGATATTATACGCGAGTTGGGGTGGCAGTCACTGAAAGGAAGGCGGTTTTCTTTGCGGCGAGATCTATGCACGAAATTTCAATCACCAACTTTCTCCTCCGAATGGGAAAATGTTTTGTTGACACCCACCTACGTAGGGAGAAATGATCATCATAATAAAATAAGGGAAATCAGAGCTCGAACGGAAAGATTTAGGTGTTCCTTTTTCCCACGCACCATTCGAGAGTGGAGTGGTAGAGAAGTAGTATGAAAATGGTTTGATGAACCCCCTGCCAGGCACTTAAGTGTGAATTGTAGAGTAACCATGTAGACGTAGCCCGCATTCGCCGAGGTAGATCGAAAACCGCCTCAAAAACCATCCACAGGCTGGCCGGCACACCGGACGTCGACACTAATTCTCCGGGCGGATTCGGAAGCAGCGCAAGAGACCGCGCTCGTTGCCGTTGTACCCCTATCCAACGCTGTGCTCGTAAACACAGGTGGTTAGGAATTGGGACCTAGCCCAGCCGTGTACCACAACGCGTGGAATACAGATGTACACTCCTGGAAATTGAAATAAGAACACCGTGAATTCATTATCCCAGGAGGGGGAAACTTTATTGACACATTCCTGGGGTCAGATACATCACATGATCACACTGACAGAACCACACGCACATAGACACAGGCAACAGAGCATGCACAATGTCGGCACTAGTACAGTGTATATCCACCTTTCGCAGCAATGCAGGCTGCTGTTCTCCCATGGAGACGATCGTAGAGATGCTGGATGTAGTCCTGTGGAACGGCTTGCCATGCCATTTCCACCTGGCGCCTCAGTTGGACCAGCGTTCGTGCTGGACGTGCAGACCGCGTGAGACGACGCTTCATCCAGTCCCAAACATGCTCAACGGGGGACAGATCCGGAGATCTTGCTGGCCAGGGTAGTTGACTTACACCTTCTAGAGCACGTTGGGTGGCACGGGATACATGCGGACGTGCATTGTCCTGTTGGAACAGCAAGTTCCCTTACCGGTCTAGGAATGGTAGAACGATGGGTTCGATGACGGTTTGGATGTACCGTGCACTATTCAGTGTCCCCTCGACGATCACCAGTGGTGTACGGCCAGTGTAGGAGATCGCTCCCCACACCATGATGCCGGGTGTTGGCCCTGTGTGCCTCGGTCGTATGCAGTCCTGATTGTGGCGCTCACCTGCACGGCGCCAAACACGCATACGACCATCATTGGCACCAAGGCAGAAGCGACTCTCATCGCTGAAGACGACACGTCTCCATTCGTCCCTCCATTCACGCCTGTCGCGACACCACTGGAGGCGGGCTGCACGATGTTGGGGCGTGAGCGGAAGACGGCCTAACGGTGTGCGGGACCGTAGCCCAGCTTCATGGAGACGGTTGCGAATGGTCCTCGCCGATACCCCAGGAGCAACAGTGTCCCTAATTTGCTGGGAAGTGGCGGTGCGGTCCCCTACGGCACTGCGTAGGATCCTACGGTCTTGGCGTGCATCCGTGCGTCGCTGCGGTCCGGTCCCAGGTCGACGGGCACGTGCACCTTCCGCCGACCACTGGCGACAACATCGATGTACTGTGGAGACCTCACGCCCCACGTGTTGAGCAATTCGGCGGTACGTCCACCCGGCCTCCCGCATGCCCACTATACGCGCTAGCTCAAAGTCCGTCAACTGCACATACGGTTCACGTCCACGCTGTCGCGGCATGCTACCAGTGTTAAAGACTGCGATGGAGCTCCGTATGCCACGGCAAACTGGCTGACACTGACAGCGGCGGTGCACAAATGCTGCGCAGCTAGCGCCATTCGACGGCCAACACCGCGGTTCCTGGTGTGTCTGCTGTGCCGTGCGTGTGATCATTGCTTGTACAGCCCTCTCGCAGTGTCCGGAGCAAGTATGGTGGGCCTGACACACCGGTGTCAATGTGTTCTTTTTTCCATTTCCAGGAGTGTAGTAGAAAAGGAGCCACGATGGCGATAATTTGAAATTGCCCGGGTAGGAGACCAACCGGCACACTATGTAGGTTTTATATCGGGACTGCGTTATGCACCTTGTGCAGATTCAGTATAGTCCCATTTGGATGTGATTCGCATAGCATCGTGATTCTGCCTCCTAACGTGCATATCAGTTAAGGGTCCCACGATAGCAAGCACGTGGCTAGTTTCCAAACTAAAGGAGTAGCTTACAAAACACTCATTCGACCAGTACTTGAATATTGCTCGTCAGTATGGGATCCGCACCAGATTGGACGGTAGAGGAAATAGAGAAGATCCAAAGAAGAGTGGTACGTTTCGTTACACGTTCATCTAGTAAGCACGAAAGCGTCACAGAGATGATCAATCAACTGCAGTGGCAGGCGCTGCAACAGAGGCATTCTGCATCATAGTGTGGTTCTAGTATGAAGGCTTTCACGACCGGATGACATATCTTCTCGTAAACCTTCCGGGATGTAAGGTCGTGGTCCATGAAACTCTTCAGTTCCTAACGTTTCGTCCAGAGCTGCGCTGGACATCTTCAGCGCTGGACAAAAGTCTTTGCCGATTAGGAAAAACAGATAAATCGGCTGTAGCAGAACACGCTTTTCAGTCAGGAAATCATCAAGTGAAGTTTTCCGAAACAAAAATTTTATCTACGACGACGAACTATTACCCACGGCTTTGTAGAGAAGCAATTGAAATATATAAACATAGGGATAATTTTAATCGGAAAGAAGGGACCATGAAACATAGTGATATTTGGACAGTAGCACTACAGAATTGCTAGACAGTTTTATCCGTGACGAGAACACGATCGATAGTTAACTTTATCTCTGACAAAGATTATTTCTGCATATCACGTGTAACTCTGGCCACGCCCACTTTCTACGATATATAAGTCGCTCTCAGACGTCCGACCCGTCAGTCGGCAAGACTCACCGGAGGAGAAACACCCCTCTGAAGATGTGCAGCGCAGCTCTGGACGAAACGTTAGGAGCTGAAGAGTTTCATGGACCGCGACCTTACATCCCGGAAGGTTTACCAGAAGATATAGTGTGGTTCATTGCTCCCCATCAGTCAAACAAATCAGTGACAGGTTGCACTGTACGTGCTTGAGCAATGTCCTGCAAAATGATGGTCAGGTCCTGCAGAAAGTGTCATCACTTCTGTCTCTAAGCTGGTCGTAGGTTGTGTTCCAAAAATGAACAGCATACAGACAGGACCTGATCATCATTCTGCATGACAATGCTCAAGCACGTACAATGCAAACTGTTGTTGATTTGATTGACTGATGGGGCTGCTACGTACTATACCACCCACTGCATTCCCCTGACTTAAGTCCTCGTGAGTTCAACTCGATTTCTAAACTGAAGGAAACTCTTCACTGCATTCGCTTCAGAACTGCTACAAATTCGTCGGGAAATAGACCGCGCCGCTCGAACTGTCAACACAACTGGTACTACTGAGAGTATCCTACGACTTCCACATCGCTGGCAACGGGTTATACCCAATGCTGGTGACTACTTTGAACGTCAGTAAAACTTTGAAACACGTACCTATTTTGTACGAGCTGTGAATCAATAGTTGCCACTATTAAAGTTCTAATCTTCGTATATTACTTCCTCCTACGAATATCTCGCGAAATGACCAACAAGATAAAATTGAGACATTGGAGCCCACATGGTGGCTTACCACCAATCGCACTACCCCCGAACTATTCGCGACTGGAACAGGGAAGAGGGGAAGTAAGAGTGGTACGCAGAGTACCCTCCGCCACACTCCACAAAGTGGCATGCGGAGTATAAATGTAGTGTAGATGTAGACGGGTGTACACATCCCATGCTAATGTCTACTAATATGTGTGAAGATATGTTTGATCACATAGTGTAAGTTGTAGGGTCACTATTGCTTCACATGTACCCAGATTTCTCCTGAACCCAAACTGACCTTCCCCGAGGCTGGTTTCCACAAATTTTGTCATTTTTGTGTAAATAATTGCTATCAGTGTTCCGCAGCCATGACTTATTAAGCCTATGGTTCGACAATATGCATATCTCACAGCACCTTGTAAGAGGTATGTGCTGCCTGCGATATGTAAGCTATAAGAGAATCTGGGACCAAAGAGCAGTGCTGACTGCAGTACGAACTGTGTAGCAGTAGCAGTAAGTTGCTGCTAGCGAGCAGTCGCATGTCTTCGCTTGTCAGTCCTGTCTGGTGTATCATGTTGGCTGGGCCGGTCGCGGTGCAGCGATGCCGGAGCCTGAGTATTGTTGTATAAGGTAAAAAAAGCAGCCTCGCGCATATCTAGTAATATTATGTAAACTCACATGTAAATCTTTTAAAAATGTCCTAATAATAATCTTTGTCTAATTTCTAACAAGCATTCATTTCAATTTAAAGAATTTAATATTTTTTTTTAATGCATGATCATTCCGATTGCTGCAAAAGAAAAATCATTTGCTTCTTTTCATACATAACAAATGTATAGGCCAGCATTGCTCAGAGCTATGCCGGAAAAGAGCTATTGTAAGAGCAGATAGTTGCCGACTTTATCGAGGTGAGAATTTTTGGTTTTTATTCAGAATGATCTTACAGGGCCTTGACGCAGCACTGCTGTCGTCCAAATTTTACCAGGTTACTGAATTTATTTTTTATTACGAGGTTTAGGAATTTTTCTGTTTCGAGCTTATATTAAATGAGAAAAGAATTTTGTGGGTACATTAAATGGGAACCAATTTTGTTCAGAGGATACACAAAAAATAGAATCATATTATTATTATTATTATTATTATTATTAAGTAAGTTTTTTTTGTGAGGTTACACAAAAATTAGAATCATTAACCAAATAATATATTTAAATTATTTCGTGTGGGGAGGTTACAACCTTCCTTATTTGGAGGAGTAATTATTTGACGCTTCTTAAAATCTGAGGTTATCTCGCCTGTCTCATATGCTCGTATGTTTCACACCAGGTTAGCATCTGAACTGGTCAGTCGACGCGCTAACGTTGCCTTGTAACGTTTCAGTTTGAGTTCGTGTTGTGTTGCCAAGTTTGTCTTCGTCGTATAAATCGGTGCGATCTTTTGAGCTCTGAGTGATCTATAAAATGCCTTCACCCCGTCATAGGTGATACACACTCGTTCTCATAACTGCAACAAATTCATCCATTAGTACTGTAGGACAGCGCAATAAAGCAGAAACTTCCCAAAGCATCACATTTTACGTCGGCTCTGGTTTCAATCGGCTTTGGCGCATCATAAATCAATGTAATGCAGCTAATATACTGATGGAGATATCTTGTTTTGCTTCGACTGCATGTAAAATTTTCGGAAGAATTGTTTTCAAAAAAGATGTTCAAATGTGTGTGAAACCTTATGGTAGTTAACTGCTAAGGTCATCAGTCCCTAAGCTTACACACTACTTAACTTAAATTATCCTAAGGACAAACACACTCACCCATGCCCGAGGGAGGACTCGAACCTCCGCCGGGACCAGCCGCACAGTTCCTGACTGCAGCGCCTTAGACCGCTCGAATTGTTTCCGAAATTGAAATTTTTGTTCCGTGTGATGCCTGTATCACTCTAGTGCTATTCGGCTGCAAACATATAAGTTGTGTTACATTTAATTTAATGTCGAGGTGTGCCAACAACGGCCAACAATAATTGCGACTTTATGCTTTTCTCGCAAAAATCGCATTGAAGACTGAAGACATTTTTCGTAGCATTTGTTCTAATATCGACAACTTATACCGAAACCAGTCTACAGTTCTTGCCGGTACATCTGCAAACACTATCCTGCTCCTTTTGTTGAAACATTCCTACCAGCCTGCAAATGGAATCACTTGTTATCTGTGGTAAGAATATCTTCTTTGGTGGGGTTGTAAATTACTTGGCGGCCTTTTTAAATAATATTACAATACATGTGGAGTGGAATACTGGTTCTTATACTGCCTATGCTGAAGCACTTATGAACAACTATGGAAATTTAATTACCTGCTTACAATTAAATTAGAGACCGGTGTATTTTACGCCCATATTTGTCGGAGTAATTTATTCTGCGCCTCCTTCTTCGCTGCTCTGTGGATAATTCACATCTACTCAAATTTTTTGTTATTTTCCTACTGTTACAACTGTGAAAACATAATATTGTCTGGTGTTTGCTCTAATTACTTCGTTGAGTGATTTGTTGCTCTCGAAGTAGCAGAAAAGAAATTTCCTTCGGCCAGTATTGTACAGTGCTGCCGAGAGAGCGGAGAATGACCAGCGTTCGTTACGCGGAGCTCAATGCCCGGAAGGTGCTGCCATCAGGCGGAAACTCGTGTTACTCGCTGGTGTCGTTCGTATACAAAGCTCCACTGTAACGCATAATTCGCTGATACTGACTGGATCAAGTTTATGAAGAACTCTTAAGTTTTCATCTTCTGATCTTTTTACTACCTGAACTGTATACATTTTGTGTTCGAAGCATCATTACTGTTTCTACGAAATGCTTCCGACTTCTTACCACACTGTCACCAAGATTTTAGTGTTACTGTAAAAAGCTCTGAGCGCGATAAAACGGGGGATTCGTGTTAGAAGTTAAACTGAAAAAAACTGAAGTAAAGTCTTTAGCAAGTTTTGAATCTTAGCAAGCTATGATTTTAGAATTTTGAAGCAGCAATGAGAAACAATCAACAGGGGAGTCCCTAGAAATGTAGAGGGCATGACACTTCCATTCACCCGATTAATGGTCACTACATTCATGGAGAGCTGCATCAAACCAGTCTCAGGACTGAAGACTACAACAACAACAACAACATTCAGAAGAGCCTTAAACTAATTTTTAAAATATTTTTAAGCACTCCTTTGCCATCATAGTAACTACGCTTGCTACTAGCTTATCAAGTGTGATCACAAGTGCAATGTTGTTGTTAGCTGTAAAGAGGACTGAACCAATGAAGAAGCCTGTGAGCGAGAAATAAGGCAAGCTTCTGCAACGAAAAGTCGTTGTCATGGTCTTCACTTCAAAGTCAGTTTTGAAGCGTTTCTGTACGATTATCTTAATCTCTGCAAGCCTCTTCATCTTTGCATGACTTTTGTAACTTACATCCATTTGCACCAGATAGCTGTAGTCATGCCTTGGTCTCGCTCTATAGTTTTTACCCCCTCCCCCTCTCCCTCTCTCCACCCAATTGCCAAACTGACGATTCCTTGATCCTTCAAGATGTATCCTGTAAACTAATCCCTTCTTTTAGTCAAGTTGTGCAATAATCTTATTTCTTTTTCCAGTCAGAGCCAGTATTTCGTCAGTTACCTGATCTACCCATTAATCATCAATATTCTTATGGATCAGCAAATATTAAAATCTTGTATTGCTTCTTGTCTGAACACATTATTGGCAACGTTTTATTTCTGTATACTATTTCAATCTAGATAAATACTAGGTGCTTAAAATAAAACTGTTGTGTTCCGAGGGTTGCAGTGCTGGCTGTATAGATCGCAGGATCTTGAAACATCATAGGTATGTTCATTAAGCGCTGCGCTTGTTGGGCATGCTGAAAAAAATTTTGCCGGCCGAGGTGGCCGTGCGGTTCTAGGCGCTCCAGTCCGGAGCCGCGCTGCTGCTACGGTCGCAGGTTCGAATCCTGCCTCGGGCATGGGTGTGTGTGATGTCCTTAGGTTAGTTAGGTTTAAGTAGTTCTAAGTTCTATGGGACTGATGACCACAGCAGTTGCGTCCCATAGTGCTCAGAGCCATTTGAACCATTTTTTGAAAAAAAATTTAGTTCCACTTTCTGCCAGCAGATAAAGTACAGCGTTGTAAGCAGTTAGATGTGAACTGTTTCCTGTTTTGACGTCAGTATGCTATTTGCCGCTTGGCGGCGCACGTTTTCTTTTGTGAAGTGACTGTTGTTGTAAAGGGTTAAGAAGGTTGAAGTTTTCCGCACAAAACGCAATTGATATTGAAAGACCGAGCACTGCTAGTAAAGTAGTTTTACAGAGCAGCAACAGAGCAGCGCTTCACTGTGGGAATACCGCCGACAAAAACAGCTTTGAAGAGACCCCGCGTTTCTAAATAGGCTAAGGAGTATGATCAAGAAATTTAAAGAAAAAGGTGAATTATCTGGTTCAGCAGTGAGGCCGCCCATTTTCACGGTATTTGTTGCCGAACTTGTTGTGACTATAGCTGACTGTGAAGCATGTGACTCAAATTCTGCAGCCAGTGCTCGAACGGTGTCACGGGAATTGACTCTCCTCTCGTCAACAGTTCAAAGGATTTTATGGCGCGTTTTAAAAATGGCTCAAATGGCTCTGAGCACTATGGGACTTAACTTCTGAGGTCATCAGTCCCCCAGAACTTAGAGAACTACTTCAACCTAGCTAACCTAAGGACATCACACACATCCATGCCCTAGGCAGGATTCGAACCTGCGACCGTAGCGGTCGCGCGGTTCCAGAGTGTAGCGCCTAGAACCGCTCGGCGCGTTTTACACTCGTATCCCTACAAGGTATAGAATGTGCACCAAATGAAGCCCCAAATAGGCTACAATGCCGTGCCTTTGCCCTTCGTTTTTTGGCACGCATGGAAATGAATGACATGTGGCAGGGGAATATTCTTCGGACAGAAGTGGCTCACTTTACTCTGCACGGTGCCGTAATACACAGGACTGGGGCTCTAATCCGCCCACATGTTGAGCAGGAACGTCCGCTGCACTCAGCTTATTTGACTATGTGATGGCGTTTCACAAGCTCCTTCATTCTCGGTCCGTTTCTCTCCGAGGAATGACACCTTGCGGGCCTGTTACGTGTACAGTGACATCTCAATGTTATAAGGACCTACTTGTCCAACACGCGATTCCAGTTTTGCAAGTCCGCAGCTGTGTCTTCACCACTATTTTCATGCATGAAGGAGCGAGAGCAGAGGTCCCTATCCGGGTGAAACATATGCTTCGAGTAACCTTTGATAACGGCTGTGTTATGACTTGAAAAAACTACTGTCTTCCGGTCATAACTCTGGGTTCTGTGATGGCTCTGGCAGACAGCTGACCAGAACTACAACATGTGAAACATTGGCTCACTTCATGACAAGAATGATGAAAGGATTTACTTTACGTAGCACAATCCATTGCCACTGGAGTGTGTCAAATATTTACAAGTCAAATATTTACAACTGACCTTGAACTGTATACCATCTCTTGATGCACACAGTAATTACCAGCTCTTCTCTTGAAGTAGAAGTTCATGATTAACAAAACTACAGTTCCACCTGAGAGTTGAATAGGATTGATGTCCAAACTAGATGATGTTGACTGCTTCATTGGAGGCCACGAAGTGGGGCAGTGGAAGTCCATGTTGTTCTCAATGGAGAGACGTCTACAGACGTTAAAGTAACCTCTGGCGTGCCACAGGGGAGTGTTATGGGACATATATATAAATGACCGAGTAGATAGTGTCGGAAGTTCCATTCGGCTTTTCGCGGATGATACTGTAGTATACAGAGAAGTTGCAGCATTAGAAAATTGCAGCGAAATGCAGGAAGATCTGCAGCGGATAGGCACTTGGTGCAGGGAGTGGCAACTGACCCTTAACAAAGACAAATGTAATGTATTGCGAATACATAGAAAGAAGGATCCTTTATTGTATGATTATACGATAGCGGAACAGACACTGGTAGCAGTTACTTCTGTACAATATCTGGGAGTTTGTGAACGGAATGATTTGAAGTGGAATGATCATATAAAAGTAATTGTTGGTAAGGCGGGTACCAGGTTGAGATTCATTGGGAGAGTCCTTAGAAAATGAAGTCTATCAACAAAGGAGGTGGCTTACAAAACACTCGTTCGACCTATAGTTGAGTATTGCTCATCAGTGTGGGATCCGTACCAGGTCGGGTTGACAGAGGAGCTAGAGAAGATTCAAAGAAGAGCGGCGCGTTTCGTCGCAGGGTTATTTGATAAGCGTGATAGCGTTACGGAGATGTTTAGTAAACTCAAGTGGCAGACTCCGCAAAAGAGGCGCTCTGCATCGCGTTCTAGCTTGCTGTCCAGGTTTCGAGAGGGTGCGTTTCTGGATGAGGTATCGAATATATTGCTTCCCCCCCTACTTATACCTTCCGAGGAGATCACGAATGTAAAATTAGAGAGATTCGAGCGCGCACCGAGGCTTTCCGGCAGTCGTTCTTCGAGCGAACCATACGCGACTGGAACAGGAAAGGGAGGTAATGACAGTGGCACGTAAAGTGCCCTCCGCCACACACCGTTGGGTGGCTTGCGGAGTATAAATGTAGATGTAGATGTAGATGTGGCTCTATATCGACCTCTGTGTAATGGTGGTGCAGTGTTGAGAAAGAGGGCGTCTCTTCAGGGGCATCGTGCAGACAGACATCATTAATGTTTTTGGTACTGTTGCGCACTGACTACTTTGGTGTGCCACCACAATCTTTGGACGATGCCACATCCCTCCTTCCCCCCCCCCCCCCATACCTCTGCAGGGCAGACGCATAGGGGGGGGAGAGAGGGAGGGGAGGAGGACTGAATGTGAACACAGATGAGGAGGCAGGAAGGGTAACTGCCATAACGCAGTATCCACACTTGAGGACGACCAGGAACACCGGCTGAAAAACCTACATCCAGAGATGCAGATGCTGTGGTCGTCTAGAGCGGTGTCATGACCTTCCAGGTATGGCTCATCCATGGATATCTACTGGGGAAGTGACGTGAGTGGGTGGCGCCGAGGCGTCGACCTTTATGGGCACCACAGTGGAAGGTGCTGGCTGTGATCGGCTGAGAGATGGCTGCGGCTGCAGGTGAGAATCCAAGCAACGTGTTGGGTCTACCAACAAGCATTCTGCAGCAGAATCACTGACTCACTCATACGCGCAGCGCAGCTGATTTCGGCGATGCCACTGGAGATCACAGAACCTTAGATGACGTAAGAGGAACGCCCGATTGCTCTGCTCCAAGCTCACCTATTCTCACGTTAGCAAATGAGGGAAAAGGCGAAGAGTATATTTCAGTCTTCACATGAGAAAGATGACCACGTAGAACGAGCCGGTAAAAGATATACGAAAAGATAAGTAAAAGTATTTCGTTTCTAATTATTTCTCCCAGTGTTTGTTGGGTGATAAAAGAATGGTGATATTAATATCTAAAGTAAACAGTATTTCCTTAATTTTGATGCATACTGACATAGGAAGAATTATTACGTTCGTTTTCTGTCATCGTGTCAGGCAAAAATCTTAAAACTTTGTGGTCTCGTCATGGCGGAAGCCTCGTCAGAGAGGTCCACAGCATGAGCGTCTAGGGAAATGATTCCCCTGGTGGTTTCCCGTTTCCTTCCACTGATCGTGATGAAATGATAATCAGAACAACACCACACACCCAGTCCTCTAGCGGAGAAAAATCTCCGACCCAGCCGGGAATCGAACTCGGGCCCATCGACTTGACAGACCGTCGCGCTGACCACATTTTTTTTTTTAACTCATTTTGTCCACTTTTGTTCGCTGCATCTGCTCGGGGCGGACGTCGCAAGACAGCCGTTTCAGTCCGTCGTTGATCCATTAACTCAGTTTATTTACGAGGTGCATTCAAGTTCTAAGGCCTCCGAGTTTTTTTCTAATTAACTACTCACCCGAAATCGATAAAACTGGCGTTACTTCTCGACGTAATCGCCCTGCAGACGTACACATTTTTCACAACGCTGACGCCATGATTCCATGACAGTGGCGAAGGCTTCTTTAGGCGTCTGTTTTGACCACTGGAAAATCGCTGAGGCAATAGCAGCACGGCTGGTGAATGTGCGGCCACGGAGAGTGTCTTTCATTGTTGGAAAAAGCCAAAAGTCACTAGGTGCCAGGTCAGGTGAGTAGGGAGCATGAGGAATCACTTCAAAGTTGTTATCACGAAGAAACTGTTGCGTAACGTTAGCTCGATGTGCGGGTGCGTTGTCTTGGTGAAACAGCACACGCGCAGCCCTTCCCGGACGTTTTTGTTGCAGTGCAGGAAGGAATTTCTTCTTCAAAACATTTTCGTAGGATGCACCTGTTACCGTAGTGCCCTTTGGAACGCAGTGGGTAAAGATTACGCCCTCGCCCAGAACATGGACACCATCATTTTTTCAGCACTGGCGGTTACCCGAAATTTTTTTGGTGGCGGTGAATGTGTGTGCTTCCATTGAGCTGACTGGCGCTTTGTTTTTGGATTGAAAAATGGCATCCACGTCTCATCCATTGTCACAACCGACGAAGAGAAAGTCCCATTCGTTCTGTCGTTGCGCGTCAACATTGCTCGGCAACATGCCACACGGGCAGACCTGTGGTCGTCCGTCAGCATTCGTGGCACCCACCTGGATGACACTTTTCGCATTTTCAGGTCGTCATGCAGGATTGTGTGCACAGAACCCACAGAAATGCCAACTCTGGAGGCGATCTGTTCAAAAGTTATTCGGCGATCCGTCAAAACAATTCTCTCCACTTTCTCGATCATGTCGTCAGTCCGGCTTGTGCGAGCCCGAGGTTGTTTCGGTTTGCTGTCACACGATGTTCTGCCTTCATTAAACTGTCACACCCACGAACGCACTTTCGACACATCGATAACTCCATCACCACATGTCTCCTTCAACTGTCGATGAATTTCAATTGGTTTCACACCAAGCAAATTCAGAAAACGAATGATTGCACGCTGTTCAAGTAAGGAAAACGTCGCCATTTTAAGTATTTAAAACAGTTCTCATTCTCGCCGTGGGCGGTAAAATTCCATCTGCCGTACGGTGCTGCCATCTCTGGGACGTATTGACAATGAACGCGGCCTCATTTTAAAACAATGCGCATGTTTCTATCTCTTTCCAGTCCGGAGAAAAAAAATCGGAGGCCTTACAACTTGAATGCACCTCGTATTACAGAGGTCAGCTAACCCTCTGACCGAACACGCTGAGCTACCGTGCCGGCATTACTCAGCTATCGGGGCGGACGTGTTAAGTAAACTACTTATTTAAAAACGAATAGTACGAAACACGTCAAACGAAAACAAATGGCAGAGAAGTCAACGTAAACTAGTACACGAATCGATCCGACACATAACACTACAGCAGCTGCGAACAGTGACATTAATAACCGGTCTTCAACTGCACTAAATTTGCGTCTGACGAAGTCTGCAGAAAATACAAGCGCCGATCGAGGTGCAGGGCGCAACCTTTTCTGGGCCCGGACCTAGCTGACCTACGCGTAAATCCGGCTCTGCGTCTGAGGCGAGCGCGCCCTACACGAGTCACGGCGCTTCTGCCACCGCCAGAGAGAAAGAGCGCACTTTGCGGGCTCGGCTAAACACAGAAAGGTCGGAGTGACCCCACGTAGGGAGCGCGTATCGGTATAAGCGGTGAGCATATTTCGCGGCGCCTAGCCTAGGTTACTAAAGCCGTCCACAGAATCGAGGCGTTTCTGATTGCGAAGTACGCCAGATGCGATATCAAGCATGCTCCTAGCACGCACTCTGACACGACCTGCTACATCTCACGGCAAACAACGTGATCCTCATTGTGATATGCGAACACGCAGCTCTCCAGCATCCGCTGTCGGCTGCATCTGGCGCGTAGATCACACAGTTTGTTTACGAAATGGAACGCGTGTAAAATACACTACTTGCCATTAAAATTGCTACACCAAGAAGAAATGCACATGATAAACGGGTATTCATTGGACAAATATATTATACTAGAACTGACATGTGATTACATTTTCACGCAATTTGGGTGTATAGATCCTGAGAAATCAGTACCCAGAACAACCACCTCTGGCCGTAATAGCGGCCTTGATACGCCTGGGCATTGAGTCAAACAGGTCTCGGATGGCGTGTACAGGTACAGCTGACCATGCAGCTTCAACACGATACCACAGTTCATCAAGAGTAGTGACTGGCGTATTGTGACGAGCCAGTTGATCGGCCGCCATTGACCACACGTTTTCAATTGGTGAGAGATCTGGAGAATGTGCTGGCCAGCAGTTGAACATTTTCTGTATTCAGAAAGGCCCGTACAGGACTTGCAATATGCGGTCGTGCATTATCCTGCTGAAATGTAGGGTTTCCCAAGGATCGAATGAAGGGTAGATCCACGGGTCATAACACATCTGAAATGTTGCGTCCACCCCATACCATCACGCCAGGTGGTACGCCAGTATGGCTATGACCAATACACGCTTCCAATGTGCGTTCACCGCGATGTCGCCAAACACGGATCCGACCATCATGATGCTGTAAACAGAACCCGGATTCATCCGAAAAAATGATGTTCTGCCATTCGTGCACCCAGATTCGTCGTCGAGTACACCATCGCAAGCGCTCCAGTCTCTGATGCAGCGTCAAGGGTAACCGCAGCCACGGTCTCCGGGCTGATAGTCCGCTGCAAACGTCGTCGAGCTGTTCGTGCGGATGGTGGTTGTTTTTCAAACGTCCCCATCTGTTGACTCAGGTATCGAGCCGTGGCTGCACGATCCGTTACAGCCATGCGGGTAAGATGCCTGTCTTCTCGACTGCTAGTATACGAGGCCGTTGGGATCCAGCACGGCGTACCGTATTACCCTCCTGAACCCACCGATTCCATATTCTGCTAACAGTCATTGGCTCTCGACCAACGCGAGCACCAATGTCGCGATACGATAAACCGCAATCGCGATAGGCTACAATCCGACCTTCATCAGAGTCGGAAACGTGATGGTACGCATTTCTCCTCCTTACACGAGGGATCACAACAACGCTTCACCAGCAACGCCGGTCAACTGCTGTTTGTGTATGAGAAATCGGTTGGAAACTTTCCTCATGTCAGCACGTTGTAGGTGTCACCACCGGCGCCAACCTTGTGTGAATGCTCGGAAAAGCTAATCATTTGCATATCACAGCATCTTCTTCCTGTCGGTTAAATTTGTCGTCTGTAGCACGTCATCTTCGTGGTATAGCAATTTTAATGGCCAGTCCTTTAACTCTGTAGTTAGTGTGGAAGAAGAGCGGAGAATATAGCGAAGAAGACTCTGAACTCGGCGATGGCCTCAAGAGTCAAGTGCCGGTAGGCGTTATATGCTGCAAAACGATCGATGATATTCGTTCAAAAATGGTTCAAATGGCTCTGAGCACTATGGGACTCAACTGCTGAGGTCATTAGCCCCTAGAACTCAGAACTAGTGGAGCCTAACTAACCTAAGGACACCACACACATCCATGCTCAAGGCAGGATTCGAACCTGCGACCGTAGCGGTTTCGCGGTTCCAAACTGCAGCGCCTAGAACCGCACGGCCACTTCGGCCGGCGATTGTATTCGTCAACGCAGATGAACCTAGAGAGTGCGGCGCTGCGGTCGGCAACGCCTACATAAGACAAAAAGTGTCTGGCGGAGTTGTTAGATCGGTTACTGCTGCTGCAATGGCAGGTTATCAAGATTTAATAGGTCAGGCGTGCACTACACGCCGGAAGCGGCTACAAGGGTAGCGGAGTACGTGTGGAGTGCACATGGCGGTTTTTTAGGTTAGAGAATCCCCTCCCTAGGCCCGACAAGACGCCTCCTGAGACGCGGCAAGGTAGGAGTAGGCAAAATGCAACAGGGAATAACAATATTAATGTGCTAATAGTAAACTGCAGGAGCGTCTATAGAAAGGTCCCAGAACTGCTCTCATTAATAAACGGTCACAAAGCCCATATAGTACTAGGGACAGAAAGTTGGCTGAAACCAGACGTAAACAGTAATGAAATCCTAAACTCAGATTGGAATGTATACCGCAGAGACAGGCTGAACAGTGAAGGGGGAGGCGTGTTTATAGCGATAAGAAGTGCAATAGTATCGAAGGAAATTGACGGAGATCCGAAATGTGAAATGATATGGGTGAAGGTCACGGTTAAAGCAGGCTCAGACATGGTAATTGGATGTCTCTATAGGCCCCCTGGCTCAGCAGCTGTTGTGGCTGAGCACCTGAAGGATAATTTGGAAAATATTTCGAGTAGATTTCCCCACCATGTTATAGTTCTGGGTGGAGATTTTAATTTGCCGGATATAGACTGGGAGACTCAAACGTTCATAACGGGTGGCAGGGACAAAGAATCCAGTGAAATTTTTTTAAGTGCTTTATCTGAAAACTACCTTGAGCAGTTAAACAGAGACCCGACTCGTGGCGATAACATATTAGACCTTCTGGTGACAAACAGACCCGAACTATTTGAAAAAGTTAACGCAGAACAGGGAATCAGCGAACATAAAGCGGTTACGGCATCGATGATTTCAGCCGTAAATAGGAATATTAAAAAGGGTAGGAAGATTTTTCTGTTTAGAAAAAGTGACAAAAAGCAGATTTCAGAGTACCTGTTGGCTCAACACAAAAGTTTTGTCTCAAGTACAGATAGTGTTGAGGATCAGTGGACAAAGTTCAAAACCGTCGTACATTATGCGTTAGATGAGTATGTGCCAAGCAAGATCGTAAGAGATGGAAAAGAGCCACCGTGGTACAACAACCGAGTTAGAAAACTGCTGCGGAAGCAAAGGGAACTTAACAGCAAACATAAACATAGCCAAAGCCTTGCAGACAAACAAAAATTACGCGAAGCGAAATGTAGTGTGAGGAGGGCTATGCGAGAGGCGTTCAATGAATTCGAAAGTAAAGTTCTATGTACTGACTTGGCAGAAAATCCTAAGAAATTTTGGTCTTATGTCAAAGCGGTAGGTGGATCAAAACAAAATGTCCAGACACTCTGTGACCAAAATGGTACTGAAACAGAGGATGACAGACTAAAGGCCGAAATACTAAATGTCTTTTTCCAAAGTTGTTTCACAGAGGAAGATTGCACTGTAGTTCCTTCTCTAGATTGTCGCACGGATGACAAAATGGTAGATATCGAAATAGACGACAGAGGGATAGAGAAACAATTAAAATCGCTCAAAAGAGGAAAGGCCTCTGGACCTGATGGGATACCAGTTCAATTTTACACAGAGTACGCGAAGGAACTTGTCCCCCTTCTTGCAGCGGTGTACCGTAGATCTCTAGAAGAGCGTAGCGTTCCAAAGGATTGGAAAGGGCACAGGTCATCCCCGTTTTCAAGAAGAGACGTCGAACAGATGTGCAGAACTATAGACCTATATCTCTAACGTCGATCAGTTGTAGAATTTTGGAACACGTATTGTGTTCGAGTATAATGACTTTTCTGGAGACTAGAAATCTACTCTGTAGGAATCAGCATGGGTTTCGAAAAAGACGGTCATGTGAAACCCAGCTCGCGCTATTTGTCGACGAGACTCAGAGGGCCATAGACATGGGTTCACAGGTAGATGCCGTGTTTCTTGACTTCCGCAAGGCGTTCGATACAGTTCCCCACAGTCGTTTAATGAACAAAGTAAGAGCATATGGACTATCAGACCAATTGTGTGATTGGATTGAGGAGTTCCTAGATAACAGGACGCAGCATGTTATTCTCAATGGAGAGAAGTCTTCCGAAGTAAGAGTGATTTCAGGTGTGCCGCAGGGGAGTGTCATAGGACCGTTGCTATTCACAATATACATAAATGACCTGGTGGATGACATCGGAAGTTTACTGAGGCTTTTTGCAGATGATGCTGTGGTGTATCGAGAGGTTGTAACAATGGAAAATTGTACTGAAATGCAGGAGGATCTGCAGCGAATTGACGCATGGTGCAGGGAATGGCAATTGAATCTCAATGTAGACAAGTGTAATGTGCTGCGAATACACAGAAAGATAGATCCTTTATCATTTAGCTACAAAATAGCAGGTCAGCAACTGGAAGCAGTTAATACCATAAATTATCTGGGAGTACGCATTAGGAGTGATTTAAAATGGAATGATCATATAATGTTGATCGTCGGTAAAGCAGATGCCAGACTGAGATTCATTGGAAGAATCCTAAGAAAATGCAATTCGAAAACAAAGGAAGTAGGTTACAGTACGCTTGTTCGCCCACTGCTTGAATACTGCTCAGCAGTGTGGGATCCGTACCAAACAGGGTTGATACAAAACATAGAGAAGATCCAACGGAGAGCAGCGCGCTTCGTTACAGGATCATTTAGTAATCGCGAAAGCGTTACGGAGATAATAGATAAACTCCAGTGGAAGACTCTGCAGGAGAGACGCTCAGTAGCTCGGTACGGGCTTTTGTCAAAGTTTCGAGAACATACCTTCACCGAAGAGTCAAGCAGTATATTGCTCCCTCCTACGTATATCTCGCGAAGAGACCATGAGGATAAAATCAGAGAGATTAGAGCCCACACAGAGGCATACCGACAATCCTTCTTTCCACGAACAATACGAGACTGGAATAGAAGGGAGAACCGATAGAGGTACTGAAGGTACCCTCCGCCACACACCGTCAGGTGGCTTGCGGAGTATGGATGTAGATGTAGATGTAGATGTAGACTGAAAGGTGCGCTATAGTCAGTGCACGAGCGATGCGACACAGCATATCCGAGGCAGCGATGAAGTGGAGATTTTCCTGTACGACCATTTCACGAGTGTACCGTGAATATCAGTGATCCGGTGAAATATCAAATCTCCAACATCGCTGAGGCCGGAAAAAGAACCTACAAGAAAGGGGTCATTGACGACTAAAGAGAATAGTTCGAAGTAATAGAAGTACAGCCCTTCCGCAAATTGTTGCAGATTTCAGTGCTGGGCCATCAACAAGTGTCAGAGTGCGAACCATTCAACGAAACATCGTTGATATGGGCTTTGGGAGCAGAAGGCCAACTCGTGTACCCTTGATGACTGCACGACACAAAGCTTTATGCCTCGCCTGGGCCCGTCAACAACGACACTGGCCTGTTGGTGACTGGAATTCTGATGCTTGATCCCACGAGTCTCGTTTCAAATTGTATCGAGAGGGTGGACGTGGACGGGTACGGAGACAAACTCATGAATCCATGGACCCTGCAGGTGAGCAGGGTACTGTTCAAGTTGGTGGAGGCTTTGTAGTGATGTGAGGCGTGTGAAGTTCGAGTGATATGGGATCCCTGATACGTCTAGATACGACTCTGACAGGTGACACATACGTAAGCATCCTGTCTTATCACCTCCATCCATTCATGCCTATTGTGCATTCCGACGGACTAAGGAAATTCCAGCAGAGCAGTGCGACGACCCACACGTCCAGAATTGCTACAGAGTGGCTCCGGGAACACTAGTTTAAACACTTCCGCTGGCCACCAAACTCCCCAAACATGAACATTATTGAGTATGTCTGGGATGCCTTGCAACGTGCTGTTCAGAAGAGAGCTCCACCCCCTCGTACTGTTACGGATTTATGGACAACCGTGGAGGATTTATGGTCTCAGGGGTCCCACAAGCACTACTTCAGACATAAGTCGAGTCTATGTGACGTCATGTTGCGGCACTTCTGCGTGCTCGCTGGGGCCTTACATGGCATAATGCAGGTGTACCAGCTCAGTGTAGTTAAATCATAGTGTCTAACGCCAGTTTGCGCGTGCGTTAATAGCCAAATCATGCTCTATTGACGACCATCACTCTGAAGTAACGTACACTAAGCTGAGAAAAGTTACGGGATAGCTCCTAATATCATGTCGGACCTCCTATTGCCCGACGAAGTGCAACATTTCAACGTGCAATCGATTCAACAAGTCGTTAGAAGTCCCCTGCAGATATACAGGGTGTTAAAAAAAGGTACGGCCAAACTTTTAGGAAACATTCCTCACACACAAAGAAAGAAAATATGTTACGTGGACATGTGTCTGGAAACGCTTACTTTCCATGTTAGAGCTCATTTTATTACTTCTCTTCAAATCACATTAATCATGGAAGGAAACACACAGCAACAGAACGTACCATCGTGACTTCAAACACTTTGTTACAGGAAATGTTCAACATGTCCTCCGTTAGCGAGGATACATGCATCCACACTCCGTCGCATGGAATCCCTGATGCGCTGATGTAGCCCTGGAGAATAGCGTATTGTATCAGAGCCGTCCACTATACGAGCACGAAGAGTCTCTACATTTGGTACCGGGGTTGCGTAGACAAGAGCTTTCAAATGCCCCCATAAATGAAAGTCAAGAGGGTTGAGGTCAGGAGAGCGTGGAGGCCATGAAATTGGTCCGCCTCTACCAATCCATCGGTCACCGAATCTGTTGTTGAGAAGCGTACGAGCAGTTCGACTGAAATGTGCAGGAGCTCCATCGTGCATGAACCACATGTTGTGTCGTACTTGTAAAGGCACATGTTCTAGCAGCACAGGTAGAGTATCCCGTATGAAATCATGGCAGTGAATCGAGGACGACACTAAAATGAGCTCTAACATGGATCGCTGCGGGACTATGGCGTAAGCGAAAGAAAGAAAGAAATGATCTCTCTTGATTACGTCCTATAAGTGTTCGATGAGATTCATGTCTGGCAGTCTGGGTGAACAAATTATTCGCACGAGTCGCCCAGAATGTTCTTCCGACCAATCGCTCACAAAAATTCCATCATTGTTTGTCTGCAAATGGTCTCCTAGTAGCCGAACATATCCATTTCCAGTTTTGCTGGACCCGAGGACTCGGTCTGTTCCATGCAAACACAGCCCACACCATTATGGAGCCGCCACCAGCTTGCGCAGTGCGTTGCTGACAACTCGGCTCGATGCCTTCGTGGGGTCTGCGCCACACACGAACCCTACCGTCAACTCTTATCAACCAAAATCGGAACTCATCTACCAGATCGCGGTTTTCCAGTCGTCTAGGGTTCAACCGATGTACCCACGAGCCCAGGCGATGTCACGCTGTTACCGAAGACACTCGCTTCGGTCGTCTGCTTCCACAGCACATTAACCCAACATTTCGCTGCACTGTCCTAACGGGTACGTTCGCCGTAGATTACACATTGATCTCTTTCGTATTTCACGCAGTGTTACTTGTCTGTTAGCACTGACAAGTTTACGCAAACGCCGCTGCTCTCTGTCGTTAAGTGAAGGCCGTCGGCTGCCGCCTTGTCCGTGGTGAGAGGTAATGCCTGACATTTGGTGTTCTCGGCACACTCTTGACGTTGAGGATCTCGGAATACTGAATTCCATAACGATATCCGAAATGAAATGTCCAATGTGTTTAGCTCCTACTACCATTCCGCTTTCAAAGTCCTTTAATTCGCCTCGTGCGGCCATAAACACGTCGGACATCTTTCTCACACGAATGACTTGAGTATAAAAGACAGCGCGGCCAATGCCTGCCCTTCTATGCCTTTTGTGCCTTGTGTGCGCGATACTACAGCCATCTGTATATACAGGGTGTTGCTAAAAGGTACAGCCAAACTTGACGTGGGCATACGAAAACTGCCACAGCGTCTACAAAAATGCATCGACAGAAGTGGTGAGAATGTCGAAAAATAGCTAAATGTTCAAGCTGTAAACTGATGTAAACCATTGTAGAAATAAACAGGTCTGTTTACTTATAAAAAAATAGGAGACCTTACTTTTGGGATTACCCTCGTATAAACCACCAAGTGAGGAGTCCAACTCCATGTGACTCAAAACAATATGGAGTCTCCCACCAGGTGTAGAAGTAAGAAACCGGAATTTGCCTGTAATAATTACACGCCTGTTGTTGGAAACTGATAAAAAGAAATTATTCAAAATAGTCTCCATCGCTATTTATACATTTCTACCATCTCTCCGGCACGCTATGAATGCCACGCAAAAAAAAAAAAAAAGCGAAGCAGACAGCGAGCCATTTTCGTACATTTACATACGAATTGAAGACTTGTTCAGCGAGAGTGTGTCCCAGTCATGCAGATAGATGATAATCGGAAAGAGCCAAGTCTGGAGAATAAGCCGCATGCCCTAGTATTTCCCAACTGAACGCCTCGATCGTTTCCCTGACCCGTTTTACTGTGTGTGATGGGGCGTTGTCATGGGGCGATATGACTTTGTGTTGCGTTTTTCCATATTCCGGTCGTTTTTCACGCAATGCTCGATTTAAATCGACCATTTTCTGATGGTAGCGATCAGTGTTAACGGTTTTACCAGGTTTTAGCAGCTCATAAAAGACGACACCGTTCTGATCCCACCAAACATAGAGCATTTTCTCCCTTCCTAAACGATTTGGTCTTGCAGTGGATATCGATGGTTTGCCTGGACTCACCCATGATTTACGGCGCTTAGGATCCATTTTTCGTCACCTGTCAGTGTTTCATGGAGAAAAGACTTTCTTTTGTATCTGGGGAGCAGCATTTCACAAATGGTCTTTCGACTTTCTTGGTTTCATTTAGTTCACGCAGAACTCATTTTCCCACTTCCTGAACGCTTGGCCGAGCGGTTCTAGACGCTTCAGTCCGGAACCGCGCTGCTGCTACGCTCGCAGGTTCGAATCGAGCATGGATGTGTGTGATGTCCTTAGGTTAGTTACGTATAAGTAGTTCTAAGTCTAGGGGACTGATGACGTCAGATGTTAAGTCCCACAGTGCTTAGAGCCGTTTGAACCTCAACCTTTCCCATAGCTTTCAACCGAATATAAACGGCTTTCTGCGTCACATTCTGTCGTTCCGGGAGTTCCTGTTGAGTTTGAGTATCCGTTTCATCCAACAAGACCTGCAATTCGTTGTCTTCGAAAGTTTTCGGTGTTTTCAAAAATAGTTCTAATGGCTCTGAGCACTATGGGACTTGTAATGTTGATGCATTAAGTTGTTCTGAAAGCGGTGCTGATATTCAAGATAATAAAAGCGGGTTAAAAGCTGTGAGCTATCTCGGGAAGTTTACCAAATTGGCAACCAGACTAACATTAATTATAATTTTTTAATAGTCATCTTATGACAACCGGTATATACACTCCTGGAAATGGAAAAAAGAACACATTGACACCGGTGTGTCTGACCCACCATACTTGCTCCGGACACTGCGAGAGGGCTGTACAAGCAATGATCACACGCACGGCACAGCGGACACACCAGGAACCGCGGTGTTGGCCGTCGAATGGCGCTAGCTGCGCAGCATTTGTGCACCGCCGCCGTCAGTGTCAGCCAGTTTGCCGTGGCATACGGAGCTCCATCGCAGTCTTTAACACTGGTAGCATGCCGCGACAGCGTGGACGTGAACCGTATGTGCAGTTGACGGACTTTGAGCGAGGGCGTATAGTGGGCATGCGGGAGGCCGGGTGGACGTACCGCCGATTGCTCAACACGTGGGGCGTGAGGTCTCCACAGTACATCGATGTTGTCGCCAGTGGTCGGCGGAAGGTGCACGTGCCCGTCGACCTGGGACCGGACCGCAGCGACGCACGGATGCACGCCAAGACCGTAGGATCCTACGCAGTGCCGTAGGGGACCGCACCGCCACTTCCCAGCAAATTAGGGACACTGTTGCTCCTGGGGTATCGGCGAGGACCATTCGCAACCGTCTCCATGAAGCTGGGCTACGGTCCCGCACACCGTTAGGCCGTCTTCCGCTCACGCCCCAACATCGGGCAGCCCGCCTCCAGTGGTGTCGCGACAGGCGTGAATGGAGGGACGAATGGAGACGTGTCGTCTTCAGCGATGAGAGTCGCTTCTGCCTTGGTGCCAATGATGATCGTATGCGTGTTTGGCGCCGTGCAGGTGAGCGCCACAATCAGGACTGCATACGACCGAGGCACACAGGGCCAACACCCGGCATCATGGTGTGGGGAGCGATCTCCTACACTGGCCGTACACCACTGGTGATCGTCGAGGGGACACTGAATAGTGCACGGTACATCCAAACCGTCATCGAACCCATCGTTCTACCATTCCTAGACCGGCAAGGGAACTTGCTGTTCCAACAGGACAATGCACGTCCGCATGTATCCCGTGCCACCCAACGTGCTCTAGAAGGTGTAAGTCAACTACCCTGGCCAGCAAGATCTCCGGATCTGTCCCCCATTGAGCATGTTTGGGACTGGATGAAGCGTCGTCTCACGCGGTCTGCACGTCCAGCACGAACGCTGGTCCAACTGAGGCGCCAGGTGGAAATGGCATGGCAAGCCATTCCACAGGACTACATCCAGCATCTCTACGATCGTCTCCATGGGAGAACAGCAGCCTGCATTGCTGCGAAAGGTGGATATACACTGTACTAGTGCCGACATTGTGCATGCTCTGTTGCCTGTGTCTATGTGCCTGTGGTTCTGTCAGTGTGATCATGTGATGTATCTGACCCCAGGAATGTGTCAATAAAGTTTCCCCTTCCTGGGACAATGAATTCACGGTGTTCTTATTTCAATTTCCAGGAGTGTATATAGAATTTAAATATAAAAAATAAATAAGTCTATATTTGAACATTTATTTTAACATTGATCATTGTTCTGTTAAAATTCAGCATATTAAACTTGATTCACAAATAAACTGGTGCCTTATTTAGGATTGTGAAAATGTGTGTTGGTAATCTTACGGAACACACCAAATGTGGAGCCAAGATTGGGTGACTGCATACAACACTGCATTCATAAAATAACACACGAAGAACGTTGAAAAATATGCAAGAAGATATTAACCACAACCAACCGATTCAATTTTCACCCAAAGAAGTTACGTTCGTAGCGCAATCCTGTCCATCATGAAATTACCACACACTGGTATACTAACTCTCTGTGAAATCTCCCCGAAAAGAATAGCTGAAGGCTACTTTGATGATTACACCACGTGCTTCAAGTGGTCAACTTGGTTTACACAAAGAGTGTAACTCCACAATAATTTTGATAATGAAAATACTTTACATCGAAAAGCAATTTACAAAAGAAAAACCTCGAATTGGTTACTATCGTCATACTATTAACCTGATGGGTCAAACAATTATATAAGCACATGGTACTGGTCTCACAAAGTACATCCCGCGTGGGTTGAACATAAAGAGAAGTTGCTATGTTGAAAAGTATTGACAAGACAAGCATTATAATCTCACGCACATTCACATTTAAGATTGATGATCTTAGTTAGAGTTACAGATCATCAACACGTGGTTCCACTTTACTCACAAAGCAATGACAAAGCAACTACTGGAAGATATTCTGAACTTCACACTCGAATTACACTGCGTTGAAATTTAAGATAACATTAGATATTTTAGATCTAAACCTGAAATAAAGTTGATTAAATTTTCAGTTAGGCTGAACTTAAGAAATCCATTGTCCTACGGACTTAGCAGAGACATGCTTAGCCGGAGATCTTACCACTTCAGACGCTCACTGTGGACAGACTGGCGTGGGCCCCTACCGTGGGTGCCTCACCGATACAAATGGAAGTGACCAGAGAGGCAGCTTCCTATACCAACATGACAAGGAACGGACAGGCCCATACCAAGAATAGAAACGTCTTTGCTTTTAGAAAGCGTAGCTAACTGTTCCGACGTTGGTACTACTGTTCTCTAGCAGACAGGCTTGTCTGCTACCATCAAGCATGCAACTAGAAATACATTTCCTCATTCATCCTTTCACTCAGAAGGGAAGGGGGATGACAGTATCTTATCATATACACTTTATAAAAGAAAGCGCATGTAGGTTCCATATGAAACTGTGTGACATGAATTACATATAAACTGTGTTTTAAAGTGTAGTAAGGTGACAGATCGTTCTTGATTATGTGTAAAAGTAACACGTTCCACTACTCAGTCTCCTCCCAGATAGAGTCAGAAACACCACAATAAATTTAGAAGTGGAATGTATGCCGTAAATGACAACAGATTTAAGAAATTAACATGAAAGGAATCCAACAGTGACCTTTCAATCTGAGGTCATCAGTCCTCTAGAACTTAGAACTACTTAAACCTAACTAACCTAAGGACATCACACACATCCATGCCAGAGGCAGGATTCGAACCTGCGACTGTAGCGGTCGCGCGGTTCTGAACTGAAGCGCCTAGAGCCGTTCGGCCACCGCGGCCGGCTTTGTGTGATTTCCCGCACTCGTCGTTTCTCACGTCAAAATCTCCACTTTTGACTCGAAACACTGTGTTTTCCCAAGAGCATGTTCGCCGAAAGCATCGACAAAGATTCGGTGCGATTTTGCAGCAGTTTTCTTCAAATGATAACAGATAACCATTGCTGTCCACAAACGGTCGTTCGCAGGCACAAAACTCTTATGTGTTTTCGGGTTTGAAACGGATTCTATTGAATGGAACTTGGGTTGCTGTACGTTGACAATCGTCGTCAGCCGTTACAGAAATCAGATGGCGCTGCAGACGTGGTGTCACGGGTCCTACACTGACGACTAGCATTATCTACACGGAAATTCCGGTTTCATACTTCTACAACTGGTAAGTTGTGCTTTTGACATAAGACCGATGATACATCTTGAAACATTCCCTTAGAAAAATTTGTAAATGACAGTGCTGATAAACCTCTTACGTTATTTTATTTTCAAACAGCTGAGCAAAACTGAACGTACTCAGACATTTCTCTCTTTACTTATTGTGATCAACAGTAAAGTGACACACAATAATTTCATTTAGAGCAACGCTATCTGACTTTCAATAATCCCTACAAAAGAATGGCTCTGCCTAACAATAACCTATACCTTTCATGAATCACTGACTTCACAAAAATCTTCGTTACTCGAACTACTGCAATACAGCGAGCACCAATACTAATTGAAAGGTTCTAACTACTGAAGGCACTAAGCTACTGATAGGCATAATTATCAAATGAAAGACTTTGGTAGAGAACAAACAATGTATTTACCTTAATAGTGTTCAAAAGTCATTATATCAATTCACGACATCCAGTCTTACAAATTTCTTTTTTTGTGACGGACACACGTCCAGATCGTCCGTTCTCAAAATTCTGGAATCTCCCTCCCCACATCCACCACTGCTGGCGGCTCACCTCCAACTGCGCAACGTTACGCGCTGCTCACATCCAACTACCCAACACTACAATAGCGAATATTCCAACAATGCCAACCAGCCACAGATTGCACACAGCACAGTCAGCGATTTTCATACAGAGCGCTACGTGGCGTTACCAATATAAAAACCTAAACAGCCTACTTACAAGCTGATGCCGGAAAAAGATCCTGCAAGAACGGGATCTCCGACGACTGAAGAGAATCGTTCACCGTAACAGAAGTGCAGGCCTTCCGCAAATTGCTGCAGATTTCAATGCTGGGCCATCAACAAGTGTCAGCGTGCGAACCATTCAACGAAACATCGTCGATGTGGGCGTTTGGAGGCGAAGGCCAAGTCGTCACATTCAATTGTTCCGCGAGGTCCTGCTGAGTTTGACTATCCTCCTCATCCAATAAGACATGCAATTCGTTGTCTCCGAACGTTTTCGGTGGCTTCCAGCGCTCGTCGTTCCTCACGTCAAAATCACCGCTTTTGAATTTGTTTGAACCACTCAAATCACTGTGTTTTCCCAAGAGCATGTTCGCCGAAAGCTTCGACAAGCATTCGGTGCGATTCTGCAGCAGTTTTCTTCAACGATAACAGAAAAGCACTGCTGGCCACAAATCGTAGTTCGTAGGCACCAAACTAGACGTGTTTACAGGTTTTAAACGGATACCATTGTATGGAACTTGGGTTACGGTGTGATGACATTGGCCGACCGGAGTGGCCGAGCGGTTCTAGCCGCTACAGTCTAGGAACCGCGGGACCGCTACGGTCGCAGGTTCAAATCCTGCCTCGGGCATGGATGTGTGTGCTGTCCTTCGGTTAGTTACGTTTAACTAGTTCTAAGTTCTAGGGGACGGATGACCTCAGAGGTCAGGTCCCATAGTGCCCAGAGCCATTTGAACCATTTGATGACATTCGTCGTCAGCCGTTACAGAAATTAGATGGCGCAGACGTGGTGTCACGGGCCCTACACTGACGGCTAGTAACATCTATACGGAAATTCCGGTTTCATACTTCTATAACTGGTAAGACGTGCTTGTGACAAAAAACCGATGCTACATCTTATTGGCCACGTTCCTCTCTCCGAGGCAAAAATCTGACCTGGCAGATTCTACCTTCTACGCTATGAAACGTCCCATTAGAACAAATTATACAAGACTGTGCTTAAACTGACATACAATATTTTTAGCGCAACGCAATCTGACTTTCAAAAATCCCTACAAAAGAATGGCCCTGACTAACATTAACCTATACCTTTCACAAATCACTTACCTCACAAAAATCTTCGTTACTCAAGCTACAGCAATACAGCGAGCGCCACTACTGCCAGCTAAATAAAAGATTCAAACTACACTCCTGGAAATTGAAATAAGAACACCGTGAATTCATTGTCCCAGGAAGGGGAAACTTTATTGACACATTCCTGGGGTCAGATACATCACATGATCACACTGACAGAACCACAGGCACATAGACACAGGCAACAGAGCATGCACAATGTCGGCACTAGTACAGTGTATATCCACCTTTCGCAGCAATGCAGGCTGCTATTCTCCCATGGAGACGATCGTAGAGATGCTGGATGTAGTCCTGTGGAACGGCTTGCCATGCCATTTCCACCTGGCGCCTCAGTTGGATCAGCGTTCGTGCTGGACGTGCAGACCGCGTGAGACGACGCTTCATCCAGTCCCAAACATGCTCAATGGGGGACAGGTCCGGAGATCTTGCTGGCCAGGGTAGTTGACCTACACCTTCTAGAGCACGTTGGGTGGCACGGGATACATGCGGACGTGCATTGTCCTGTTGGAACAGCAAGTTCCCTTGCCGGTCTAGGAATGGTAGAACGATGGGTTCGATGACGGTTTGGATGTACCGTGCACTATTCAGTGTCCCCTCGACGATCACCAGTGGTGTACGGCCAGTGTAGGAGATCGCTCCCCACACCATGATGCCGGGTGTTGGCCCTGTGTGCCTCGGTCGTATGCAGTCCTGATTGTGGCGCTCACCTGCACGGCGCCAAACACGCATACGACCATCATTGGCACCAAGGCAGAAGCGACTCTCATCGCTGAAGACGACACGTCTCCATTCGTCCCTCCATTCACGCCTGTCGCGACACCACTGGAGGCGAGCTGCACGATGTTGGGGCGTGAGCGGAAGACGGCCTAACGGTGTGCGGGACCGTAGCCCAGCTTCATGGAGACGGTTGCGAATGGTCCTCGCCGATACCCCAGGAGCAACAGTGTCCCTAATTTGCTGGGAAGTGGCGGTGCGGTCCCCTGCGGCACTGCGTAGGATCCTACGGTCTTGGCGTGCATCCGTGCGTCGCTGCGGTCCGGTCCCAGGTCGACGGGCACGTGCACCTTCCGCCGACCACTGGCGACAACATCGATGTACTGTGGAGACCTCACGCCCCACGTGTTGAGCAATTCGGCGGTACGTCCACCCGGCCTCCCGCATGCCCACTATACGCCCTCGCTCAAAGTCCGTCAACTGCACATACGGTTCACGTCCACGCTGTCGCGGCATGCTACCAGTGTTAAAGACTGCGATGGAGCTCCGTATGCCACGGCAAACTGGCTGACACTGACGGCGGCGGTGCACAAATGCTGCGCAGCTAGCGCCATTCGACGGCCAACACCGCGGTTCCTGGTGTGTCCGCTGTGCCGTGCGTGTGATCATTGCTTGTACAGCCCTCTCGCAGTGTCCGGAGCAAGTATGGTGGGTCTGACACACCGGTGTCAATGTGTTCTTTTTTCCATTTCCAGGAGTGTACTTAAGGCACTAACTACTGATAGGCATAGTTAGCAAATGAAAGATTTTAATAGAGAACAAACAATGTATTTACCTTAATAGACATAATATATATGCCATCCAGTCTTACAAATTTCAAATCTCCGCCATTTCTCTCCCCACATCCACCACTGCTGGCGGCTCACCTCCTACTGCCCAACGCTACGCGCTGTTCACGTCCAGCTGCCCAACACTACAATGTCAGACAACAATGCAAACTAGCCACAGACTGCACACAGCACAGCCAGTGATTTTCATACAGAGAGCGCTACGTGGCGGCGGCGTTACCAATATAAGAACCTAAACAGCCTACTTACAACGCTTCACACTGTAGTGGATCGTGCAATTCCGCGCTGTGACGTCACCAGCTCCTCGTCCACGAACGTTTTCGCGTCCCGTGAGAGGGCCCCTTAACTCGCCCCGCGGCGACTGTGGCGATACGCAGTGTGCAGTGGCGGGAACAAAGGCGGACGCCGTATCTCGCGCCATCTGGCCGTAATGCCGCGTCAGAGCAGAACAGCAGACAGGAGGGAGAGGGCTGATGGTATCGCGCAGGAAGCGGCGAGGACTCGCGAAGACGTCGAGGGCCGGCAGCGACGATTGTGCGGGCAGCGCAGGGCGCGGCCTGGAAGTGGGCTGGAGTGGGCTGGAGAGCGTAACACGAGATCCAGGGGCGGCCGGGGCAGAGTCGGCGAGTGCCGCTGTCTGAGCCACTCCCTCCCACTGCTAGGATCGGCACCGTGCAGGTTGAAAGGTCTCTGCTGGATTCCTTTCATGTCAATTTCTTAAATCTGTTGTCATTTACGGCATAAATTCCTCTTCTCAATTTACTGTGGTTTTTCTGACTCTATCTGGGAGGAGACTGAGTAGTGAAACGTGTTACTTTTACACATAATCAAGAACGATCTGTCACACTACTACACTTGAAAACACAGTTTATAAGTAATTCATGTCACACAGTCTCATACGGAACCTACATGCGCTTTCTTTTATATAGTGTATGTGATAAGATACTGTCATCCCCCTTCCCTTCTGTGTGAGAGGATGAATGAGCAAATGTATTTCTAGTTGCATGCTTGATGGTAGCAGACAAGCCTGTCTGCTAGAGAACAGTAGTACCAACGTCGGAACAGTTAGCTACGCTTTCTAAAAGCAAAGACGTTTCTATTCTTAGTATGGTCCTGTCCGTTCCTTGTCATGTTGGTATAGGAAGCTGCCTCTCTGGTCACTTCCGTTTGTATCTGTTAAGCACCCTCAGTAGCGGCCCACGGCAGTCTGTCTGCGGCGAGCATCTGAAGTGGTAAGATCTCCGGCTAAGCGTGTCTCTGCTAAGTCCGTAGGACAATGGATTTCTTAAGTTCAGCCTAACTGAAAATTTAATCACCTTTATTTCAGGTTTAGCTCTAAAATATGTAATGTTATCTTAAATTGCAACGCAGTGTGAAGTTCAGAATATCTTCTAGTAGTTGCTTTGTCACTACTTTGTGAGTAAAGGGGAACCACGTGTGGATGATTCGTAACTCTAACTAAGATCATCAATCTTAAATGTGAATGTGCGTGTGAGATTATAACGTCTCGTCTTGACAATATTTTTCAGTATAGCAACTTTTCTTTATGTTCAACCCACGTGGGGTGTACTTTGTGAGACTAGTACCACGTGCTTATACAGTTGTTTGACCCATCAGGTTAATAATAAGACGATAGTAACCAGTTTGAGGTTTTTCTTTTGTAATTTGCGTTTCGATGTAATTTATTTTAATTATCAAAATTACTGTGGTGTTACACTCTTTGTGTGAACCAAGTTGACCACGTGAAGCATGTGCTGTAATCATCAAACTAGCCCTCAGCTATTGTTTTCGTGGAGATTTCACAGAGAGTTAGTATGAATTTAGTATACCAGTGGTGGTAATTTCATGACGGACAGGATTACACTACGAATGTAACTTCTTTGGGTGAAAATTGAATCGGTTGGTTGTGGTTAATTTCCTCTTGCATATGTTTCAACGTTCTTCATGCGTTAATTTATGAATGCAGTATTGTATGCAGTCTCCCAATCTTGGCTCCATATTTGATGTGTTCCGTAAGATTACAAACTCACATTTTCACAATCCTAAGTAAGGCAGCAGTTTAGTTATGAATCAAGTTTAATATGCTGAAATTTTAACGGAACAATGATCAATGTTAAAATAAGTGTCCAAATATAAACTGATTTATTTCTTTTCTTTTAAATTCTCTTTATATATATATATATATATATATATATATATATATATATATATATATATTACCGGTTGTCGTAAGATGACTATTAAAAGATTATAACTCATGTTAGTCTGGTTGGGAATTGGGTAAGCTAGACTGGATACCTGGTGAAACAGTTGCTCAGTAATGCAAGGTTAACTTCCCCAGATAGTTCACAGCTTTTAACCCGCTTTTATTGTCTTGAATATCAGCAACGCTTTCAGAACAAATTAATGCATCAACATTACAAGGTTCCTTCATCTCTTCCCAACCGTACCACCGTCACTGGCCGTTTGGCGTAAATTTGCTCGAGCAAGGCGCGTTCTGGACGTTTACATCTCGGAACGAAACAGATAGTGTATCGCATACTACAATACTGCTTTGTACAGTCTGTGATGTAAAGCCTAGTTTACGCGACAACACTGTGTTGCACGCAACTGCACTACCAGCCACTGCGCATGAGCGAAACTAAACATTTTCGGCCTGTTCCAACTTTGGCGACACTAGTTGCATGAGTACTGAGGTTAGGTGCGTCGGTAGAGAATAGACAAAATGAAACATTAAGTGGGGAACGGAGGAAATTGTTCGCTTTTTGGGTACCAATCCCACGCATAGGTATTTGTAGGATTTTAATGACGGTGCTTGCAGAAACAAGCAGCGACTTGTTGCTGCGCTTGAGACTGTCATAGTCGATCTGAACATGGATTCGTAGACAGTATCTGAGCTGCAGAGCAAAATCGATTCAATTAAAATTATAGCAGTACATACACAAATGAATTAAAAAAAAGTACAGGCAAGCAAAACATCTAGCTGCGGAATAGCCCACGTCTTACAAGGCTAAAATCCAGTGATTCGAGTTTGCCGATTCTTTTTTTTTTTTAAGAAAAATATTTGACAGGAGAAAAAGGCTACCGAAGACTGTAAAGCTGAATTCTTCATTCAATGTCGTCGGGTGACAAGGGCCTCGCATCGGGTAGACCGTTCGCCGGGTGCAGCTCTTTCGATTTGACGCCACTTCGGCGACTTGCGCGTGGATGGGGATGAAACGATGTCGATTAGGACAACATAACACCCGGTCCCTGAGAGGAGAAAATCTCCGACCCAGCCGGGAATCGAACCCGGGCCCTTATGGTTGACATGCTGTCTTGTTGACTACTTGTTTTTTTTTTTTTTTAGGCAGTTCACAAACACCAAATGATATGCATCCTCTGCAAAAAAAAAAAAAAAAAAAAAATCATTGTAAAACAAATCACAAATGTAAAGGAACAGGGATACAGGGATGTTGTTTTTATTTATTTATTTATTTTCCATAAAGATCACTCTGTTAAAAGGAACATGTAGATCATTTCATGGTATAGTATGTGCATTATACACTCCTGGAAATTGAAATAAGAACACCGTGAATTCATTGTCCCAGGAAGGGGAAACTTTATTGACACATTCCTGGGGTCAGATACATCACATGATCACACTGACAGAACCACAGGCACATAGACACAGGCAACAGAGCATGCACAATGTCGGCACTAGTACAGTGTATATCCACCTTTCGCAGCAATGCAGGCTGCTATTCTCCCATGGAGACGATCGTAGAGATGCTGGATGTAGTCCTGTGGAACGGCTTGCCATGCCATTTCCACCTGGCGCCTCAGTTGGACCAGCGTTCGTGCTGGACGTGCAGACCGCGTGAGACGACGCTTCATCCAGTCCCAAACATGCTCAATGGGGGACAGATCCGGAGATCTTGCTGGCCAGGGTAGTTGACTTACACCTTCTAGAGCACGTTGGGTGGCACGGGATACATGCGGACGTGCATTGTCCTGTTGGAACAGCAAGTTCCCTTGCCGGTCTAGGAATGGTAGAACGATGGGTTCGATGACGGTTTGGATGTACCGTGCACTATTCAGTGTCCCGTCGACGATCACCAGTGGTGTACGGCCAGTGTAGGAGATCGCTCCCCACACCATGATGCCGGGTGTTGGCCCTGTGTGCCTCGGTCGTATGCAGTCCTGATTGTGGCACTCACCTGCACGGCGCCAAACACGCATATGACCATCATTGGCACCAAGGCAGAAGCGACTCTCATCGCTGAAGACGACACGTCTCCATTTGTCCCTCCATTCACGCCTGTCGCGACACCACTGGAGGCGGGCTGCACGATGTTGGGGCGTGAGCGGAAGACGGCCTAACGATGTGCGGGACCGTAGCCCAGCTTCATGGAGACGGTTGCGAATGGTCCTCGCCGATACCCCAGGAGCAACAGTGTCCCTAATTTGCTGGGAAGTGGCGGTGCGGTCCCCTACGGCACTGTGTAGGATCCTACGGTCTTGGCGTGCATCCGTGCGTCGCTGCGGTCCGGTCCCAAGTCGACGGGCACGTGCACCTTCCGCCGACCACTGGCGACAACATCGATGTACTGTGGAGACCTCACGCCCCACGTGTTGAGCAATTCGGCGGTACGTCCACCCGGCCTCCCGCATGCCCACTATACGCCCTCGCTCAAAGTCCGTCAACTGCACATACGGTTCACGTCTACGCTGTCGCGGCATGCTACCAGTGTTAAAGACTGCGATGGAGCTCCGTATGCCACGGCAAACTGGCTGACACTGACGGCGGCGGTGCACAAATGCTGCGCAGCTAGCGCCATTCGACGGCCAACACCGCGGTTCCTGGTGTGTCCGCTGTGCCGTGCGTGTGATCATTGCTTGTACAGCCCTCTCGCAGTGTCCGGAGCAAGTATGGTGGGTCTGACACACCGGTGTCAATGTGTTCTTTTTTCCATTTCCAGGAGTGTATATGGAGCGGTGAGAGAAGCGTGAGGTTCATTATCAGCTGTCAAATGTGCACACTGACTGCACCCGGCACATCCCAACTTCGTGGGGGGTCGAGGAAGACTGCGTGAAGATAGCTGGCAAAGGTTTTCCCATAGTGTGACCATCTATGAACCTCATTGTGGGCTTGCTGCAAGAAATACCAAAAGTCGAGTCGCATCCCCATAGAGGTACGCGATCGTCCAACCTTTGACCCAGATGATCGACTGTGATTTAGTCGCCGGAAAGTAGTCACTCTCCGGATGTAAGAAGGAAGCAGCTGTAATATGTTGCGGGGTCACACGGAGGTAGCAAGCCACCATCTGTCTTCCTAGGAGCCATACGTCCTCCACCGCGATACAAGTTAAGCGGTGATGGTCGTCATCCACTTGGCGACATTTCGGACATAGTGAAGTGTCCACTAGTCCAATTGCATAGAGTCGTTCGTTGGTGTTGAACTTGCCACAGGTGACAGAGAACCACAGTGCCCGAACGAAGGTAGGAAGGAATTTTTGGTGCACATGTCTCCAAATCTTCGGCCAATGCAACTTGGGGTGTTTGAGTTCAATGACATTACGACTTATCCGTCGTTGCAGCGAAACATAAAAATCCTTCGCGCATGGTGGTCTCGTGCGCGGAAGCTCGTCTCTGACATAACTAAGTTCCACGATAAATGTTGATACATGCGCAAAATGTGGCGTAATGTTGCCCACCGCTACCGGAGGTGTGAGGGACGCTGGAACTAGGAGATCCAGTAGGCGGGATGTAAGGGAATCACGCCCGCTACGCCATTGCTTGTACATCGTGGCTAGAAGGAGCGCCGTCGCTCGGCAGTGAACATTCGTAAGTCCGAGTCCCCCCTTGTCCGTAGGGAGCGTGAGCGTTTCATATTGCACCTTGAGGGGCGATCCAATCATCACAAAATAGCCTAGTGCTGATTGAAGTCGACGTCCGAGCGTGAGTGGTAGGGGCAGGATCTGCGAAATATGCACCATTCGAGAAACCACATAAATGTTCAGATATTCGACTCGCTGCAAAGAATCAAGGCGCCGTAGGAGATGTCGTCGGACCATGGTACGTGTTGTCTGTAAAATACGTCGGTAGTTAACTGCCGCAGTATGTTTTACAGATGAGGTAAAGTCTATGCCGAGATAGCGGAATCGTTGCACATAAGGAAACGGACTGATTTCTTCTGGCGTAAGGCCCCTTCCAACCGGCATTGCTGCCGATTTGTTCATGTTCACTGCACTACCCGCCGTCACACTGTGGTCCAACAACAGTTCAAGGACCGTCTTCACCTCTTCTTCAGAACGAACGAGCAGCAGGAGGTCGTCCGTACTACTCAGCAACCGTGGGCGGACTCTTTAGTCAATAGAAATTTATTTAAAACGTCACAGCACTGCTTCCCATTCGCCAAATGTAGTACAGATGATTAAAATAACTTATCGGGTGTTCGAGTAAAATTTCTTTCAGCAAGATCTGTGAACAATCGAACTGACGTCTTTTCTTTGTGCAGTCACGAACCCAAACACGTTTCTTATTTTTTTATCTTTTGATTTCTACAAAGATTCTTTGCAAACAAAATTAACTCCGCCACAACTCGTACAGCTGTCAAAACGTTTTTTCTTTCTTTCTTTCTTTTTTTCCTTTTTTTTTTTTTGGCGTTTAATTTTCCTCATTGACGGAGAAGAGCGGGCTGTTCTAAGCAGTGTTACGTTCCTTCTTCAGCTGTTGTGTTCTAGGGAGTTTTATTTTGTCATTTATTATTTCTTGCAAAATGGGGGGGGGGCTTATATTTGTCGATTGGGAATTTACAATTTGCCGAGGCGCGCGCTCTCCACACATCCGTCCGATCTCCTCTCCTAGTCGGAACTGCCGAAACTTCCAATTTACAGGCGACTGCGGCACTCTCAAAACGATGAAAGTGAAAAGTACGCAGGTGATGCCGTGTCAACATACATATACGGGGCTACCTGCGTCCAACGAGTTGCACGCAACGAGTGGCGCAAGCCAGTGTCGTTGCATAAACTAGACGAAGTGAAGCATAATGTACATTATGAACTAAAGTCGCCGATGCCGGTGGATGTCAACAATTTCATTTGTAACACAAATACACTACTGGCCATTAAAATTGCTACACCACGAAGATGACGTGCTACACATGCGAAATTTAACCGACAGGAATAAGATGCTGTGATATGGAAATGATTAGCTTTTCAGAGCATTCACCCAAGAGTGGCGCCGGTGGCGACACCTACAACGTGCTGACATGAGGAAAGTTTCCAACCGATTTCTCACACACAAACAGCAGTTGACCGGCGTTGCCTGGTGAAACGTTGTTGTGATGCCTCGTGTAAGGAGGAGAAATGCGTACCATCACGTTTCCGACTTTGATAAAGGTCGGATTGTAGCCTATCGCGATTGCGGATTATCGTATCGCGACATTACTGCTCGCGTTGGTCGAGATCCAATGACTGTTAGCAGAATACGGAATCGGTGAATTCAGGAGGGTAATACGGAACGCCGGCCTCGTAACACTAGCAGTCGAGATGACAGGCATCTTATCCGCATGGCTCTAACGGATCGTGCAGCCACGTCTCGATCCCTGAGTCAGCAGATGGGGACGTTTGCAAGACAACAACTATCTGCACGAACGGTTCGACGACGTTTGCAGCAGCATGGACTATCAGCTCGGAGACCGTGGCTGCGGTTACCCTTGACGCTGCATCACAGACAGGAGCGCGCCAGCGATGGTGTACTCAACGACGAACCTGGGTGCACGAATGGCAAAACGTCATTTTTTCGGATGAGTCCAGGTTCTGTTTTTAGCATCATGAAGGTCGCATCCGTGTTTGCCGACATCGCGGTGAACGCACATTGGAAGCGTGTATTCGTCATCGCCATACTGGCGTATCACCCAGCGTGATGGTATGGGGTGCCATTGGTTTACACGTCTCGGTCACCTCTTGTTCGCATTGGCGGCACTTTGAACAGTGGACGTTACATTTCAGATGTGTTACGACCCGCGGCTCTACGCTTTATTCGATCCCTGCGAAACCCTACATTTCAGCGGGATAATGCACGACCGCATGTCGCAGGTCCTGTACGGGCCTTTCTGGATACAGAAAATATTGGATTGCTGCCCTGGCCAGCACATTCTCCAGATCTCTCACCAACTGAAAACGTCTGGTCAATGGTGGCCGAACAAATGGCTCGTCACAATACGCCAGTCACTACTCTTGATGAACTGTGGTACCGTGTTGAAGCCGCACGGGCAGCTGTACCTGTACACGCCATCCAAGCTCTGTTTGACTCAATGCCCAGGCGTATCAAGGCCGTTATTAGGGCCAGAGGTGGTTGTTCTGGGTGCTGATTTCTCAGGATCTATGCTTCCAAATTGCGTGAAAATGTAATCACATGCCAATTCTAGTATAACATATTTGTCCAATGATTACCCGTTCATTATCTGCATTTCTTCTTGGTGTAGCAATTTTGATGGCCAGTAGTGTATACACAAAAGTTTGAGATCAGCTCCGCTGCCAGAGGGTTGGGGGGCGGGAGCGGAGTGGACTGCGAAGCGATATCTGTGGTAGTGTGATTCATCACTCCAAATCCCTCGTTTCCCGTCATCCACTGCGCAGTGGTGTCGCTCGATACACCAGCTCAAGCGTCGCCTGTTATTAACTTTGAAAACGTGTGACTTGTGAGTAATTGCTCGACCGTTGTACCCCATTCCTTGTAGTTCCTTTCGCACAGTCATTATAGTAGGTGGACTGCTGGCAGCACTTTGGAACTCGTGAGTGAGTCCGCAGCTCGTGGTAGTGCGGTAGCGTTCTCGCTTCCCGCGCCCGGGTTCCCGGGTTCGATTCCCGGCGGGGTTAGGGATTTTCTCTGCCTCCTGATGACTGGGTGTTGTGTGCTGTCCTTAGGTCAGTTAGGTTTAAGTAGTTCTAAGTTCTAGGGGACTGATGACCATAGCTGTTAAGTCTCATAGTGCTCAGAGCCATTTGAACCATTTGAACTCGCGAGTGATTCCCTCTGGTGACTTCATGCTATTTTCTTAGAGCCGCTGTTCGCAGTGCTCGACTCTCAACGTCCATGAGTACTTGAGGTCTGCTTGGTCTCGGTTTATCTGCGGTTGTAATTACTCGTTTGCGCTTCACAGTCACATCACCAACCATTGACTTGGGCAGCTTTCGGAGGGGATGAAATACCACTGATGAGTTTGCCATTCAACTGTGTAACACCTACAGCGCCTCTCGGTGTTGAAAAAACAAAAATAGCTCCCAAATTAGCTCCCACGTCCTTAAAGTATCAATTCACAAAATGACCCAAGTCCCTCCACAAGTAGTAATTACGAAAAATAAATAAAAAACAAATAGAGGGAAATATCTAGTATAGAAAGCAGAAGAAAAGAAAAGGAAAATTTAATTATAAATTTTAGAAACATCGGAAGGGGGAAAACAGTAGAAAATATTAAAATATTAGTTATTCCAATACGTAAGAAAATCAATATTATATTCATAGAACGTAGGTCTGGGACACCAAAGATAGTGTTTATTAAAGTATAGATAGCCACACGTTGTAATTACGATACTCCAGTCTCTAGTCTGTTATAGTTCGGAAGTTATTTAGGACATACAGCTTTAGAGAACAACAATTGGGACTTTATTAAACGGGAATCAAGAATAGATCGTGACGAGATTGTTTTTGAGGATTGTCAATTCAAGACTTTAATTTGGACATTTATCAGATTAGATAAACGGGATGGTGAATAGTGATCTCTTTGGCTTTAATGTCAATTCGTGTGAATATTTAAACGCTTTACTGAATTGAGAATTTTAACCGGATTCGGACTTTGAATTGTGATAGTGGGAAACTTTAACTTCACGCAACTAGTGATCATAGTTAATGACAGATTGCGAATATTAAATAGAAATAACGTATTTACTGAAAGTGACGGGATATTATCTAACATCTCTGAGTCTAGCGGGAATCCTACTTAGACATCTAATTAAAGAACTTCTTTGAATGAGATCGTATGAGTGAACCATTGTCAATAAACTGACGTTGTTAATTTGAGACATAATACAAGTCTTGAACATTAATTTAACTTACATTAATAAACGTTAAGGTTACGTGATCTATGCCAAGAACAATCTAGCGATTCGTAGCTAAAGCAATTGAACGAAAGGTTAAAGTATCGTCGTCTGTAAACATTGGTAGTAAAGCTACTAAAGATTTTTCCTCTCAGAGTTGGGAAGACTATACGTGCAGTGACCCAAGTTTAACATTGGGTTTTAAAAGTAATCAAACTGATACTTAGCCGGGACAATATTAAATAAAAGTAAAACCCTTCAATGACAGTCAATGTGTAAAAAATAAAATCAAACTTTCACCTATTAGACGAAAATGCGAAAACAGAAAAAGGGCAGTTACAACTGCCATCCAGTGACTAGTCCACATTCGAAGTCAATGAGCTCTCGTGGCCATCCAGTTCTGCTCATACTTCTTTGCTGACAAGAGAACACTCTTCGCCGCCTTTTGTACTCGCGCGTCCACAATCCCGCATTACGTCAGGGTGTCCGATACTTTTGATCAGGTAGCCTACGTGAGGTGGTCTGATATTCAAGTCACTGTGGCACCTCGAAAGGGTCGTTGTCCAATAAGGAAATAATGAGCGATATCGGGAAGATTATTGGCTGCATGACACATTTCCACAGCCAGACACGTGCAGTTACGATAGCTGCTGCCGGAACGATCTGGCGCGCTCGACGCTTCGCGACTGATTGGCCCCTGCCTCACAATGTCTCTCAGGTCTTCATTTGCGTCTGCCAAGAACGCAGGTGGTGCGCCAAGATAATGGTGGGCAGGCGGCGGGACAATCTTGGAATGAAAAGGAAGTGCGGCAGTCCGACAGACGGGGCTGTACAAAAGCGGGCGACGGCTTCCTCATTAAGGAGCAGCACAATGCCCGCCTCCCGATTGGCGCAATCTGCCGGCGCATTGTCGCCGCGTGCGCCGACTTCCACACGCGTGCCCGCGGGCTGGCCTATCACGTTAGCTCGCCACCTCAGGAATACGGGTAAGGCGGCCGTTGTCGAACGTCAAGCTCTCGTAGCGCGCTGTGGATGGGAACTGGCAGACCGGTTTACTAACAGGGGAACCTCCCCGTCGCAACCCCCTCAGATTTAGCTATAAGTTGGCACAGTGGATAGGCCTTGAAAAACTGAACACAGATTAATCGGGAGAACAGGAAGAAGTTGTGTGGAGGGGCAGAGGGCTCTGAGCACTATGGGACTTAACATCTATGGTCATCAGTCCCCTAGAACTTAGAACTACTTAAACCTAACTAACCTAAGGACATCACACAACACCCAGCCATCACGAGGCAGAGAAAATCCCTGACCCCGCCGGGAATCGAACCCGGGAACCCGGGCGTGGGTAGCGAGAACGCTACCGCACGACCACGAGCTGCGGGCAGTTGTGTGGAACTGTGAAAAAATAAGCAAAATATACAAACTGAGTGGTCCATCTGCAAGATAGGCAACATAAAGCATAATTTGGGCTGAGGAGCGCCGTGGTCCCGTGGTTAGCGTGCGCAGCTCCGGAACGAGAGGTATTTGGTTCAAGTCTTCCCTCGAGTGAAAAGTTTTTTATTTTCAGATAATTATCAAAGTTCAGGCACTCACACATAATCAACTTCGCTCTCCAGAATTCCACGACATGTTCAGATTTGCTTGGACATTGCAGGATTTGACGGTCTATCATCATCATCATCATCATCATCATCATCATCATCATCACGGTCTACACACGGAAAAATTTGAAAACCTTAAAAACATATGTTTTGACAGAGCACAGGGAAAACTGAGCGACTGTGAAACTGTTGCATTCATTTGTTGCAGTTTATGTGACAAACTCTTATGTTTTCATCACTTTTTTGGGAGGGATTATCACATCCACGAGAAAACCTAAATCGGGCAAGGTAGAAGAATCTCTTTACCCATTCGCCAAGTGTACAAGTTAGGTGGGTCGACAACATATTCCTGTCATGCGACGCACATGCCGTCACCAGTGTCGTACAGAATATATCAGACGTGTTTTCCTGTGGAGGAATCGGTTGACCTATGACCTTGCGATCAAATATTTTCAATTCCCATTGGAGAGGCACGTCCTTTCGTCTACTAATCGCACGGTTTTGCGGTGCGGTCGCAAAACACATACACTAAACTTATTACAGTGAACAGAGACGACAATGAACGAACGGACAGATCATAACTTTGCGAAAATAAACTTTTTACTTGAGGGAAGACTTGAACCAAGGACCTCTCGTTCTACAGTTGCTCACACAAACCACGGGACCACGGCGCTCCTGAGCTCAGTTTATCCTTGATGTTGCCTATCTTGCGCATGGACTACTCAGTTTGTATATTTTCCTTATTTTTTTCATAGTTCCACACAACTTCTTCCTGTTTCCTCGATTGATCTGTGTTCAGTTTTCCAAGGCCTATCCACTGTGCCAACTTATAACTAAATCTGAGGGGGGTGCGATGGGAAGGTTCCCTTGTAAGGAACATAGATCTTTGCTCCACCTATTGCCATGCGATGCCGCTTCTGTGAGTACCCGGTTTGAGAGACACAGAAAAAATAAAAATAGCGGTTCGCCTTCGTATCGTGTACATTCATCTCAGTATAGCTGCCATTTTACTCGGTACTTTTCAACAGACACACTCAAAATGAAAAAAAAAGAAAAGAAAATGCACCACGGAGGACTTATGCTGATCAGTCACAAACTGATATTCATTCAGTTGACTACGGGCCACTGAGAGCCAAAGGTGGATATTTTAATCCCATTTTTTCTTGTTACATTGTGTCTTAGTTTCTAGCTTAAATACAAACTAATTCACTAGTCTTAAATCTACTGACAACTTTTCATTTTCCGATTGTCTGCTCCCGGTAGCTGAGTGGTTGTGGGCTACGTCTATAACGAATCGGAAAAGGACAAAATGGATTTTCGGCATTTTCTCCTGGATGGACATACGAAGCTGCAACAGCATAACAAATATAGGCAAGACTTCGACAATTACCTGCGACTTACATTTACTGACCCGCCGGCCAGATGGGGTGTAACGGGTGAGAGATGAGATAGACGAAGAAGCCGTGATAGACATCGATCACACTTTACGGACCCTTAGTTAATTTCGAGAAGACGAGCCAGTCTTACACCAACGTCTGGAGAACGGGTCGGTAGACGGCTCTCTAGCTCTATCGAACGTCGGGTCGTGAGCAGGTGTCGCCCCCGACACGAATTTCATTTAATTGCTACAGGAGCATGTTTCTTTTGTATTTGTACTATCCGCGATGTCTTCATGTCTTTTCCATTTGGACATTTTCAGTTTTATTCATTTCCTTACTTAATTAGTTTTCTAATTAGCCACTGTTTGTCAACATTTGGACATTGTAGACAAAATTTATGCGGTAATATACCAAATGTATGTCAGCAAAGGTTGTAAGTCTGACACTGGAAAAAAAAGAGTAGGTTGAAGTCTCAGTCTGAGCTTTAAACCACCTTCACCCCATTTTTTCTTACTTTCAAAAATAAAAAAAAAGTGGTCAACGTGACAGAATGTCAATCCTAAGGGCCCGGGTTCGATTCCCGGTTGGGTCGGAGATTTTCCCCGCTCAGGGACTGGGTGTTGCGTTGTCCTAATCATCATCACTTCGTCCCCATCGACGCGCAAGTCGCCGAAGTGGCGTCAAATCGAAAGACTTGCACCCGGCGAACGGTCTACCCGACGGGAGACCCTAGTCGCACGACATTTATTTATTTTATTTTCTGATTGCTATCTTTGCTCTAACTTAAATCACATCTAATCACAATTTTTAAGTTTTGATTGCTTTCTCAATGTGTTTTGTTTTGGTTATATTTATTACTTGTGCTTTTGTTTAATGTGTTTATAGAGAGAAGACAGATTTTACATTTTACATTTTTGGTACAAAGGTTTGTATTGTGCATATGCTTTAGCTTTATTTTATAGTTTCAGTATGAATTTGTATATAATGGATGTACTTTTGCAGGTGTTATAAAGTAGTGATGGTTTTTTTCTTGGTTTTTCTAATTTTAGATTCCGGCGATTGTTCTAGTAGTGAGTGTGAGTTGACTTAATGTTGTTCTTTCTTCTGTTGCTAATTCTAGGAATAGCTCAAGTATGTTATGGTTTATTGTTCTGGGGGTATATACAGGGTGGTCGGAAATTCCCGTTACAAACCTGTAGGACTAGTAGTGGGGAGTGAGTACATAACATTTTGAATAGGAACCCATATTAAGAAACGTACCATTTCCGTTCTACAACCATTTGAAAACGAGTTGCAAATGCGACCACTTTTACATTTGTTGACTTGGCGTGATCCAGTAAATCACTTGTTTTACATTTCGACTCATTAATAGACAATGAGACTGCTAGTGTTGTAACTGGACGGTAGGTTCTCTGATTAACTTTGCCCGTTGTTGGAATATAGGTTTAGGCCCATCTAAAATTTAGGAAACAATCCCTTAACAGATTGAGTTTGAAAAGGTCGCAACGGATAACGCAATGATTTACTATGGGGCAGTCAGACAACGCTACGTCCCGTTAGCTACACTTGTCCCAAGAACTACGTATTTTAGTAGCATGATTATCAATGAAACAAAAGTGACACTATTTTTTGCTGTATAGGAAACAATAAATTAAACGAACACGGAAATAGCTTCAAATGATGAAGTGTTTATTTTGGCTACGTTTTCGCATGCTAACAGTAGTCTTTTGTATTTAATAGATAGACAAAAAATTGTTGATACATTTTTATAAACGAGCCTACGGCCTCACGTTCACCTTAGGCTGGCGAGTCCTGTGGGGTGGGGATATCTGGGGAGCGCGTGATCACTGCTCAGTTTCGAAACACACACACTCACGTGCACTAAATACACATGCCAAACAAAATGTTGATAGCATTTTTGTAAGAAGTATTGTATGTACCTTGTGGTTGGCATCGAGCAGGATTTTGGATGGCTGCATAGCCTTGCGTGAAGCGCTTCGAATTAAATCGTCTCATCCTTTGGCAAATGTACGCTCGATACAATTTTACTGATAATTTAAAAGTCCACCACAAATAAAATAATGCCGCAAGCTGAAATTGTTAAGGCTTGGGCTACGATTTGAGTCTATAGACCGCGTGGTCGCGCCTAACGGAAATCATCTTATAATCCCACTAATTAACTGAACCAAAAATTGTAACCAGAACCTAAATGGTAGTAGAAAAACAACTAGGGAAAGAAATTGATGAGATTAGAAACTATTAACACATTCAAATACCTCTTTGTTCTTCGTTCGACACAGACGTTCTGAAGGAACGTCTGGTCGCTTACCTGTCTTCCGAACAACTCCCTGTAACCGTCACGCGGAGCTCTCTCCGAACCGCCCGAGGTGGTGGGGGAGGCCCATGACCAACCTCTGCTACGTAAACGTTTTAGCTTTGCTCATCTTTGGCCAAGCCCTCCTGTTCCTGCTCTCTGCTTCCCACCGACACCGTTTGGGTTGGTAGAAGATTAAGAAACCCACCACTTCTCTGGTTCGTCTGCTACTTCATTCAATTCATTCAAACTTGACCACACACTTTCAGGAAGGGTGAGAAATGGAAATCAGGACACAGGACGTGCGCATAAGACTGAAAAGAAATGTATCGACCCATATTGTTTTCACAGGGATGCAGTTGTTACAGCAGAGATTAATTAGTTGCATGAAGATTGATTTAATTTTACAATTTTGTATGTCAGGTAGTGTGGTGATTTGTTTTGGCACTCATTTAGTCATGTAACAACACCTATTGTGGTGTTACAGTGTATTTGTTGATGGGTTCGCATCAACGTGATGTACTAACGCCTCTTCCAGTTCGGGCGTGTCGGGGCTCCACGGAGCGCCACAGTCACGCCTGCTGCTGATGAAGATACCCTTTCTCGAAACCGCTGCGTGATTTTGGTGGAAAGGGTGTGCGATGTAGTCTGAAGTTGTGGAGAACTATCTTGATAAAGGCGACGAGCAGCTGTTCCTTTGCCGTGAGCTTCGCCCTTCAGGAAGATCATGTCGGTGTTTTGTGCAAACTTGTACTCAACCATGTTGCTCCAACACTGACAGACGCGTGAATGAGGCTCAACCAGGTCAGGGAGGTGGGATAGGATGTCAAATGACATCAGTCGATCTCACGTAAGCACCCATCACTATGACTATCCTGTTGCAAAGCTACCTAGCAAACATGTTTTCAAATGGCTGTAGCACGAAAACGGTATGTTTCCGGACATGTGTTCCTATTCAAAATATTACGTACTCTCTTCACACTACAAGTCCTAGAAGTTTGTAACGGGAATTTCCAACCACACTGTATATTTATATTTGGGTTTTGCGTCGTTTCTGGGTAGTCTGGTGAGGATGTCCTTTAAGTCTGGTCTGTTGTATAGTATATGTATACTTTATCTTGCTCTGAGGCTGGTCAGCGTTTCCTGCCGTTTCGTAGACAGTGTTTGAGAGCGCCCTGTAGTTTACTCTGACTATGCTTCGAAGGCGTCGTCTTTCTGTCGTGAACAGATTGTTGACAGTCTTTCGTCGGGGATCCAGCTAGTGGGGCCGAACTATACTCCGTGGCTGACCTGAAAAGGTTCTGTATGAGTGTATGGCAGTTGTGTCAGCACAGTCGTGAAACACGATATCGTACTGGTCCGATGGGGGATTTTCTTTGTCGCGTCTTGTCAAGCATGTGCTCAATGTGCGTTCTGGAGCTGAGGTATTTGTCAAGGTGTACTCCAAGATGTTCTGTCCAGTCTGTCAGCATGAGGGGGGTGTCCCATAGAATGAGCCTGATGTCAACAATTCGTTGTTTCCTTTTTTGGGAGAGGTTTCTTTGTGCGAATGGTATGTTTTGGGTCTTAGTTGGGTTCGGTTTTCTTCTCCATTGGTGCAGCCAGTCTGTAATGTATTGAGGTAATCATCTGTTTGTCCTTGTACTGTGATGCCGAAGACTGCCTAGGACCAGAAAGCTGTATCGTCTGCATTAAGTTGCATTCTTTCAGTACGTCTGTTAGTCGTTGGTACGTCTGTTGTGTAGAGAGAGCAGAGCAGTGAGGATACTGTGCCACCCTATGCGAGGTGGGTCGATATGATTTGTGATCGGCCGTGGGATCATTATGCTCCTGGTTTCTCTCCACGCCTTTGGGACGGCGTCATTTTTAAGCAATAGTTCCAGATCAGCTATGTCTTCGGTAATTTTGGTTAATGCAAGATTGGAAAATTTGGCGCCAATGGATGGATGTGTCATACCTCAGCGCAATTTCATCACTCAACAGGCAAGGATAGTAAACGGGGACGTATCGATACCAGATCATAAAGTCTTTGCGAATTCCATTTCGTGTACTCAATTGGACAGAACTGTGCTTCGCAGGCAGACGTGTGAACATCGTACGCAGATGTCAGCATTTGAGAGAGGACGTGTAGTTGGGCTTAAAAAAGCAGGTTGGGTTAATCGGCGAATCGCTCGGCATTTGAATAGGAGCGAGGGCACTATTAGACGCAATTGGCAGGACCGGATGAACCGTGGCCGAACACAGCGTCAACAACAGAAGCGGTCGGCCTAGAGAGACGACAGAACGTGAGGACACAGCAGTCCTCAGGGAGGCACTCAGAGTCCCTGACCCATAATTACCATCGATCCGATGTGCAAATGGTGATTCAGTGACGACAAGGATCATTAATTGGCGCCTCACAGAATACGGGCTGAGGCCATGACGCTCCTAGGGCCGACTACCGTTGACGTCTGTACGCCAACAAACCCGTTTGTAGTGGAATCTCAATCACTTGAATAGAATTGTCTTCTGTAATGAGTCCCACTTCGAACTGAGCCCAGTGATCAGCCAAGACGCGTCTGGGGACAGTGGTGGGATACCAGCCAACTGTCGCCCGCCATATATCCCGAGAACCGTGGGTGGTGGTGTGGGGTGCCATTTATTTTCATAGCAGGATAGTTCCGTTATCATCTGCGGCACCCTTACAGAACAACGGTACATCGACGATATTCTGCGTCCCGTTTTGTTACTCTTCATGGAAAGCATTCTTGAGCTTACATTTCATCAAGGTAACAGCCGCCCGCATACGGGAGACTTCTTACAGCTTGTCTGCGTGCTAGCGAAACCCTACCTTGGCCAATAAGGTAGCATGAACTCTCCCCAACTAGCAACGTTTGGACCATTATGAGTAGGACCCTCCCAGCAGATCGGTATTTTGACAATCTCACACGCCAGTTTGGCAGAATTTAGCATGATATCCCTGTGGGGGGCACCCGACAACTCTGTCAAAAAATCAAATGGCTCCAAGCACTATGGGACTCAACTTCTGAGGTCATCAGTCCCCTAGACTTAGAACTACTTAAACCTAACTCACCTAAGGACATCACACACATCCATGCCCGAGGCAGGATTCGAATCTGCGACCGTAGCAGCAGCGCCCTTCCCGACTGAAGCGCCTAGAAACACTCGACCACAGCGGCCGGCCACGACTCTGTCAATCAATGCCGAACCGAATAACTGCTAGCATAAGGACCAGAGGTTATTGACTTGCTCACTTTGTGAAGCTCTTTCTCCTTAATAAATAATCCTGTTTTTTTGAAATTATAATCATTTGCTTGTCTGTGCATGTACAGTACATCACTTCTACCAGTTTCCCGCACATTCGTATAATTCATTCGTGGTGAGTCGTTTTTACTTGTCTTAGAGTGCACTTTTACTCATATCATTGCTTTATAGCAGGTACCGTATTGTACGATTCCAGTAATGATTCATAAAATTTTCATTATTTACCCAAAATTTTGGGCGCGTCACACAGTTCCAACATTTCAGCAATTGAACGCGCGAGCACTAACAAACCAACAGTTTGAAAGAAGTATACTGGGGCAAATGCGTATGTGGCACCCAAATATATTTGTAAACGATGTATGTCTTTGACAGACTTTATATCGCAGACCCAGAGATGCTGCTAGTGTTGGAGTAAGAGAGCACTTGCGCACAGTTGTAGGTAGCTGTCTGTGAGGGAAAGACGATGGAGTTGGCAATTTTTGTGGTGTGCTGTGTGAAGCCACCAAGTGTTAGATTAATATAGGTACGTCAATATTGTAAACATGGAAGCAGAAGTCTTCATGTAAGCGAGGTAGATGTTCAATAAGTTTAAGTAGTGTAGATTAGTTGGCTGATAATTTGTAATTGTTGAGTAAACCCAGAATGTACGTAAACGGTTTTGATAAAAAAGCTAGTTAGGTATTTCATTTTTGTAATGCTTTTAAGATTTGTTAACAGAGCTATGTGTAATTTTATGATTTGTATTTATGTTGGATTGGTGAAGTTAGATAAGACTTGCTGTTTAAATCTCATTGTTCGTGAGTCAATTGCGAGTAATGTAACTTCATTTGTCAGATGTTTCTGAAAAGTCAAACCTAACTTGCAATAAATTTTTCTAAAATAAAAAAACATCAGTAATTCTCCATAATCAGTACTGCCTCCTTGTCCAGGTCATAACATTTTTTAAAGACGTTGGATTTTCTTAAATGTTGTCATTTATCAGCCAGAATAATTTCATGTGCATTTCAGATATTATCTCCGGCATTGCACACTGCTGAGCATTCATGTTTTTTGTGGGAGACCAGAATATATCGCGTTCCACCGTTGCTGCTTTCGAGGTAAGACAACTTAATTTATTTGTCATGTGCACAAGGAGCAAAGTTATCAGTTTTGAACAGGGCCAGCTGATTCAGTGGCTAAGGCGCTGACTGTATTTTGCAGTGACTGTATTTCCGTATTGGTATTGGGAGTTGAATTTCCCAATCAATTCGTGTAACGTTTTGCTAACAATAAGACACAGTAAGCACACGACTTGCACGTACAACACGCAACGCGACAATTCAAGTTCAGTACTCATTCCACACATCAGACATTCATTCAGCGTAATCGTAAAGTTTATTATTTCGTTTTTTAAAAAGAACGTTCACTTTATCGTAAAGTTTATTATACACTCCTGGAAATGGAAAAAAGAACACATTGACACCGGTGTGTCAGACCCACCATACTTGCTCCAGACACTGCGAGAGGGCTGTACAAGCAATGATCACACGCACGGCACAGCGGACACACCAGGAACCGCGGTGTTGGCCGTCGAATGGCGCTAGCTGCGCAGCATTTGTGCACCGCCGCCGTCAGTGTCAGCCAGTTTGCCGTGGCATACGGAGCTCCATCGCAGTCTTTAACACTGGTAGCATGCCGCGACAACGTGGACGTGAACCGTATGTGCAGTTGACGGACTTTGAGCGAGGGCGTATAGTGGGCATGCGGGAGGCCGGGTGGACGTACCGCCGAATTGCTCAACACGTGGGGCGTGAGGTCTCCACAGTACATCGATGTTGTCGCCAGTGGTCGGCGGAAGGTGCACGTGCCCGTCGATCTGGGACCGGACCGCAGCGACGCATGGATGCACGCCAAGACCGTAGGATCCTACGCAGTGCCGTAGGGGACCGCACCGCCACTTCCCAGCAAATTAGGGACACTGTTGCTCCTGGGGTATCGGCGAGGACCATTCGCAACCGTCTCCATGAAGCTGGGCTACGGTCCCGCACACCGTTAGGCCGTCTTCCGCTCACGCCCCAACATCGTGCAGCCCGCCTCCAGTGGTGTCGCGACAGGCGTGAATGGAGGGACGAATGGAGACGTGTCGTCTTCAGCGATGAGAGTCGCTTCTGCCTTGGTGCCAATGATGGTCGTATGCGTGTTTGGCGCCGTGCAGGTGAGCGCCACAATCAGGACTGCATACGACCGAGGCACACAGGGCCAACACCCGGCATCATGGTGTGGGGAGCGATCTCCTACACTGGCCGTACACCACTGGTGATCGTCGAGGGGACACTGAATAGTGCACGGTACATCCAAACCGTCATCGAACCCATCGTTCTACCATTCCTAGACCGGCAAGGGAATTTGCTGTTCCAACAGGACAATGCACGTCCGCATGTATCCCGTGCCACCCAACGTGCTCTAGAAGGTGTAAGTCAACTACCCTGGCCAGCAAGATCTCCGGATCTGTCCCCCATTGAGCATGTTTGGGACTGGATGAAGCGTCGTCTCACGCGGTCTGCACGTCCAGCACGAACGCTGGTCCAACTGAGGCGCCAGGTGGAAATGGCATGGCAAGCCGTTCCACAGGACTACATCCAGCATCTCTACGATCGTCTCCATGGGAGAATAGCAGCCTGCATTGCTGCGAAAGGTGGATATACACTGTACTAGTGCCGACATTGTGCATGCTCTGTTGCCTGTGTCTATGTGCCTGTGGTTCTGTCAGTGTGATCATGTGATGTATCTCACCCCAGGAATGTGTCAATAAAGTTTTCCCTTCCTGGGACAATGAATTCACGGTGTTCTTATTTCAATTTCCAGGAGTGTATAACTTTTAAAGAAAGTTACATCAGGTATGCAGAGTGTCCAATTATTGCTGTCAGGGCGAGCACGACGAAACAGAATATTATTGTGCACGGTGTAGTAAGTTCCGATTATTGTCCGGCTCGTGTCACGCCACTTACTCATATAGTTACTTTATAACAGGTACCGTAATGTACGATCCCAGTAACGATTCATTACCTTTTCATTATTTACCCAAACTTTTGGGCGTGTCACACAGTTCCAAGACTGTCAGCAATTGAATGTGCGAGCACTGTCAAACCAACAGTTAATAGTTGCTCAACGTTATCTGACACGGAGAGACAATTCATTTGCTTCTGGCAACAATTACAACTTTACGTTTACAATTTCTGTATCAGCCATATAAAACCAAACGGTTGTATCAAAAACAGAATTAACGGTAGATTCCCTAAGTCTGTAATTATTACCTGAGAGGTAAAGCGGTGTAAGTCCAGTTTCTGCATTTCGAAGTAAGACCTTATTTATTCACAGCTACGCACTGTACCATTTGTGGAAGAAGTGTGACGATCGCTCTTTAGCCTATGGCCGATATAAGCGGTGTTAAATGTGTGCACGCCCAGTTAAGTCATAAACTCGATCATGGAGTGCAGCAAGGACTGCTGCCCTCCATCAACAAAGCTAGCAGAATGGGGGTATTACAAACGCGCTATGAATCCGACGCTACACGTATGCGTGTGTTTCTAATCCAACCGAAAACACCAAGTAACCAGTCACTAACTTTAATTCTTTTTTCTTTAAGACGCGTTTGAAGGATTCGTTCCGTCATGAGGTGACGATTCTGTTATTAAGCTCAGATGCATTGTTCCGGGAAAACGAAACATTTAGAAAATCTATGCAATCCTGCACATCTTAGTTCTTCTCTTTCTTCGAATTACATGTATTGAACTTCAAATTCACTGTTCACAAAATTTACCAGAGGTTTTACAAGTCATTTGTAATATCTCCGGTAATTGTGTGAATGACGAACTATTTAAATTTTGAACATACTCTTACTTCGAAATGGGGAAATTGGATTTACGCACCTTTACCTCTCAGGTATGAATATGTCGATAAAATTTGTTGCTGTAACTGGCTCACGAAATGCTAAATGTTTACATTGTTTCTTGTTACTCGTGGCAACAATCACTGCATTTATTTTTACAATGAAAGTTTTCAGTTGTGATCTACAGTCAGCTTCACATGAGAGCTGCATCGCACGATGGCTCTGAACACCGAGGCACAATCCTTTCAGAACATCCATACGTCTATGTGTCAGATCATTTTGAAACAGACACTATTTTATTAAAACTTACGCATCGATAGGGGTGCACAATCATTTGTTCATTCTCCGATTGCATTATGTAAAACATCGTTTATGTTGTTAATGTGTGTTTTGTGACACTCTGTCTAAGATGCTACTCCAGGCGGGTGTAAAATGAATGTGTTCAATGGAAGATAATAAACGCTAAAATGAAGATTTGGCTCTGTCCGAGTACCCCCTGAAGCAGATCTTTGGATCTCTTAATTCTATAAATTACAATCTAATAAATGAATGATGAAGGCAGCTAATTCTAATAAATGATGAACGTTGTTCCTGTTTATATATTTATTGTAGATTAAAAGAATCCTTTATACTACAAAGTTCACATTTCCTAATTAAAATTACTAATCAATTGCCCAACTCTGCCCTTTATTATGACTGTGCGATCTAATATCAATAACGCGAAATGACTGACATCATCCGTATACCAAACAGTAGAAGACACTACTTTCAAAGATGATATACATTGGTGTGGAACCTCAGTGGAAATAAACTAACGTGATCACAGCTGTTTAGCTTTTATAGCCCTAATAAGCCGAAGCAATTTGCGATATCACCGTATGCACTGCGTGCAGTGTGTCGAAGTGATGATTCTCGTACTCGTCTGCGACGATGGAAGAACTCCAGCCACAAATAAACTCTTTCAAACACTAGGACGGCAGAAGGCGGACCTCTGACTAATATACTCTAATACTGTCTTCTCCTCTCTGTGTTCTACATACGAGAAACGCGAACTCCCAGCCATAAGGACGGAGTTCCCATAACGTCTCAATGTAAGTATAGGCAGAAGTGCTCTCAATCACTGAACGCTGCGTGCTGAACGACGACTTCCAACCCGGAGGTGAAGTCCAAAATCGTATGGGTTTGCAACAGTACAGTGCTTAACTGTTCTAACAATAAACTCTCCTGAGAGCAAAGACAGCAAGTCCGTCTGTACCAACAAAGCTGATACCGAGCGACAGTCAACCACGGGTGCTCATAACGGAGGAGCTCGTCTCTCCACCGCTGGCTTCCCAGCAAGGCTCGGCTCCCCCCACCATCGTAATTTCGAAAAAGAATCATAATCCCGAAACCACGGAATATTCTCCTTCTCTACAGATTCTTCCGAACGCCGACCAACCGTATTTTAGTCTTTTGTCGTCCAGCGCGGAAAGCTTGCGAGGAAAAATCTATACTCGTACAATGGTACGCTACTGAGTAAAAATCCTTAGAAATAACCCAACCTGGGTGGTTTCCGAGGTGCCGCTTCGTCTTTCCTCTCACCTCCATCCAAGCTTGCCGCGGTGGCCGAGCGGCTCTAGATGCTTCAGTCTGGAACCGCGCGACTGCTACGGTCGCAGGTTCGAATCCTGCCTCGGGCATGGATGTTGGTGATGTCCTTAGGTTAGTTAGATTTAAGTAGTTCTAAGTTTTAGTGGACTGATGACCTCAGATGTTAAGTCCCATAGTGCTCAGAGCCATTTGAACCATTTGAACCTCCGTCCAAGATCTGCAGAGATCGGAAGTGTTATCCAGTTATCCTTCCGGCCCCTACTACAATAGCGGCCGGCTGTCACCCTATTGTGCTCCAGAGCTCAGTCGCCACGACGTCCGTCTAGCTGCTTCCTGTGCTTAAGTAGGACTAACACCTGTGCGGGCCTTCCACCCAGAGCTTGCGTTCTGCCTGCCGTTTCATTTCCACTGGCGTCGCAACCTCTACTGGTATTGGCAATCATTCATTACGCCGTTTTCAAGACGCTCCGTCACCTTCCATCAATAAGCGTTATCAATTATTTACAAGGCGTTCGTGACAATATCAGTCGCCTTTATATATTCATATATACGTTCGACAACTTAGCACATGATATCTAATTGTGTTTGTAGTTCACGGCTGAGCATGTGGATGGTTGCTTGTAAGGTGCGAAATTATAGCCACCTTACAACTGTAGAATTATATACTATCTAGTCACATTAAAGTGACCCCCAGTCGAGAGCCTGAATAGCCAAGTTTTGCAGTGCAGACCTCTGCGTGATGTGCAGGGGGTGAGCCAGTGAGGTTCTGGAAGGTACCGAAAGCGACGTGAACCCATGACGACTCCATTGCCGTGACTAGCTGAGCTAGGTTCCAGGGTTGAGTATTCAAGGCATGAACAGGCCGATCCAGGTTGTACCCCAGATTCTCCATTGGGTTTTAAGCTGAGGAGTGGCCAGAGGAGTACGGTAAACCTATCAAGGTGGTCTTCGAACTACGCACTTAAACTACGAGCTGTGTGACACGTTGCATTGTCCTGCTGGACGTTGCATTGTCCTGCTGGTACATGCCATTCTTTTGAGAAAAAACAAACTGCATGTAGGGGTAGACTTGACCCCAAGCATAGATGAATACACCACTGGCCATTAAAATTGCTACACCACGAAGATGACGTGCTACAGACGCGAAATTTAACCGACAGGAAGAAGATGCTGTGATATGCAAATGATTAGCTTTTCAGAGCATTCACACAAGGTTGGTGCCGGTGGCGACACCTACAACGTGCTGACATAAGGAAAGTTTGCAACCGATTTCTCATACACAAACAGCAGTTGACCGGCGTTGCCGGGTGAAACGTTGTTGTGAAGCCTCGTCTAAGGAAGAGAAATGCGTACCATCACGTTTCCGACTTTGATAAAGGTCGGATTGTAGCCTATCGCGATTGCAGTTTATCGTATCGCGATATTGCTGCTCGCGTTGGTCGAGATCCAATGACTGTTAGCAGAATATGGAATCGGTGGGTTCAGGAGGGTAATATGGAACGCCGTGCTCGATCCCAACAGCCTCGTATCACTAGCAGTCGAGATGACAGGAATTGTATCCGCATGGCTGTAACTGATCGTGCAGCCACGTCTCGATCCCTGAGTCAACAGATCGGGACGTTTGCAAGACAACAACCATCTGCACGAACAGTTCGACGACGTTTGCAGCAGCGTGGACTATCAGCTCTGAGACCGTGGCTGCGGTTACCCTTGACGGTGCATCACAGACAGGAGCGCCTGCGATGGTATACTCAACGACGAACCTGGGTGCACGAATGGCAAAACGTCATTTTTTCGGATGAATCCACGTTCCGTTTACAGCATCATGATAGTTGCATCCGTGTTTGGCGACATCGTGGTGAACGCACATTGGAAGCGTGTATTCGTCATCGCCATACTGGTGTATTACCAGGCGTGATGGCATGGGGTGCCATTGGTTACACGTCCCGGTCACCTCTTGTTCGTATTGACGGCACTTTGAACAGTGGACGTTACATCTGAGATGTGTTACGACCCGTGGCTCTACCCTTCATTCGATCCCTGCGAAACCCTAGATTTCAGCAGGATAACGCACGACCGCATGTTGGAGGTCCTTTACGGGCCTTTCTGGATACAGAAAATGTTCGACCGCTGCCATGGCCAGCACATTCTCCAGATCTGTCACCAGTTGAAAACGTCTGGTGAGTGGTGGCCGTTCAACTGGCTCGTCACAATACGTCAGTCACTACTCTTGATGAACTGTGGTGTCGTGTTGAGGCTGCATGGGCAGCTGTACCTGTAGACGCCATCCAAGCTCTGTTTGACTCAATGCCCAGGCGTATCAAGGCCGTTATTAGGGCCAGAGGTGGTTGTTCTGGGTACTGATTTCTCAGGATCTATGCACCAAAATTGCGTGAAAATGGTATCACATGTCAGTTCTAGTATAATATATTTGTTCAATGAATACCCGTTTATCATCTGCATGTCTTCTTGGTGTAACAACTTTAATGGCCAGTAGTGTGTTATGTTGATGAATTTTGCCTTCCAGAATGGCGTGGTCACCCAGGGATTGACTCGAAAACATTCCCCAGAACATAACGCTCCCTCCTTCGGCCTGGACCCATCTGACCATTATTTGCGGGGTCGTATACGCCAAAGCCTATCTGGGCTAAGGAGCGTAAAACGTGACTCGTCTGAAAAGGCCAGCTGTCGCCACTACGTGGTAGTCGATTTTCAGTGTTGACATGCAACTGTGAGCCTTCGTCACCAAATAACAGCAGTCGACAAGAGAGCATGAACCAGCCGCCTGTTGCAGAGACCCATACGCGCTGATGTTCCCTGAACGATCCTTGAGGAGCCACTGTTGGTAGTCCCTTTGTTCACTTGGGGGTCAGCTGCTCAACAGTTGCACGTCTGTCCACCCAAACGCATGTCCGCAGCCGTCACTCTCCCCTATTATCTATGGCCCGCGGTGCGTCACAGTTGTCTCAGCGCCGGTTTTGGATAACGTTATTTTGCCACGCACAGAATACTTTAACCACAGCGGCACGCGAACAATTTACAAACTCACCCATTTTGGAAACACTTCCAACCTTAGCCCGAAAGCGAATGATGTCCTTTTGGACGTTAACTAAATCGCTTGTTTTTCTCATCTGTGAATATTGTCTAGGCTGTAATTATAATGTGATGTCTATAACGGTACTTTGCGGGCAGGCGTGTCAATTAGAATCATATTAATTAAAATCGGGGATAAATAGACTTTATTTTGGAAGAATTAAAAAGGGGAAAGTAATAAGAAACTTTAATAACTGCACAGTATTACTAAGAAGCAATATAATGAAAAGTAATAAAAAGCAAAGTAGCAAAGACCAAGCGGGACAGAAAGATATAGCGGCGCGTTTGCTTTTTTTAATACATATAAAAGAACATGTAACACATTATTGAGCGCTCTACCTTCAGTTATCGCGATCGGGCTAGTCGATGAAAAAGTGGTACGCGACTGCGAAATTCGTTAAGGAGATTATTTAAAGACTCTTCAAGCGCGTTTAAAATACATTACGTGTGACGAAGTGATCAGAGACGTTTATTGTCGGGTGAAGTGAAAATGATTCCGACAACATAATTCCAACTTTGTGTTAGCTGGGAAAAATACTCTTGGGAAACTATTATGGTTGTGGAACGCATGACAGTTGTACGTAACGGAGAGCTATAGTTTACGTAATTCTGCATTTTATAAAATTGTGAAACGCGTGTGCGCGGAATATTAAGAGAATCTTATCCTTGGACGGTTGCGGGGGTAACTGATACAAACAACGCTCCAGCATAAAAATAGTTCGCTTATTAGCCACCAGATATTAATTAACGTGGACCTAAAATACTAAAAACAGTGCATACACCGTTAATTTGAACCCTGCGTGTGAAAGACAATCACATCGAACATTTCGAGAACGAAGAACAGACATTTAAGTGCCGATAGCCTGGGTCGTGTCGATATTTGGACACTAGATGACACGCGTTATTCAGAACACGATACGACCATTCTAATACTGAAAAGAAGGATACGATCATCACCTCCAATCTCGGTTCACATTTCATATTTAGTTAGTGAAAAGAAAAGTGTTAATAAACAAACTACATTTCAATTTTATCCACGATTTTGGCTTCATTACGTAGTCTTGACTACACGATAAACAATATCTGTGGAAGTTGTATACAACGTATCGTCATAATATTTAGCCAACCAATATTGTGGGACACCAAAAATGTAAATGCATGAAATTTGTTCTTACAGCGGATATATAATGTATGAGTGCGACGAACTATATTGAGAAACTGAACATCCATTACGTACTTGCATGTTTGTCTGCGAAAATGGTCCTTGTCGGTACATCAGCATAGAGTTCGAATAGAATCGCTGGAACATTGCAAACCATTCAGATTAATCGAACATCTAAATACGCATAATGCTGGTATCACCAGGATGTGTTCTTTCTCCTCACCCCCGTGGCAGTAATTGAATTAAGAGTCAGCTGGGAATAACATTTAAATCAATTGACGACCATTGAACTAGCGTCACGAATTTTCAAACATCCACTGCCATCTATGAAGGCGAGTGACACCACGAGTGCTAACGTCGATCGAGGGGTGTAGTCGTGATCGTATTGAATGTCATTGAGCGGTCACATGTCACAATGTTACTTTATATGTAAGGCAATATGATAGCCCAGTTAGAAGGATATTTTATCTATGGAAAATGTTGTCGAGGCTGTGAAGATTTTATTGTTGAAACAAGAGAATGTGAGTCGGGAGGGGAACGTGTACGTGAGTGTTGCGGACGCGATATGTGGGCATTTTAATTTCATTCTGAGAATTTTGGTAACAGCTTCAAACTATCGCTACAAGTAATTTCGAGAGTGATTCTGCAGAGACGCTTTTGGTTGCACTTGGCTAAGCAAAGACGATGTGGAATCTGTGGAATGGAAAATTTGTGCACCACTATATTACGCAAATTGAGGCAACTGCTATACTCAACCTGCAGATAATTAAAATATTACACTCGTGAATTTAAGCTGTGTGGGAGTTGGAAGTTCAAGAAGTGAGAATTTCTGATAAGAGCTGCGTACCGTATTAATTAGACGCTGAAGTGTATCGAACTGCGATTTCCTCTTCAAGGATCTCTTAAAAAGAGAGTAATATTTTAAGCAATCGAGTGAAGCTTAAACAGACAAAAGCTGACAGATTAAAGGGGAAATTTTTGCAGATAACGCGCGTATGTGTGGACTAAAATAAATGTATACGCTTTGATAAAATAAGCTTAGAACGGGCGTATACTTTTGACTATTACAGGGTTTTGCACAAACTGTGTGTCAGATTATCACTCTAGCATCCGCCCGTGACTGTTGCGACTTTAAACATGTCTGAAACTGTACACGGTGGACTTCCACGCCGGCCGGAGTGGCCAAGCGGTTCTAGGCGCTACAGTCTGAAACCGCGCGGCCGCTACGGTCGCAGGTTCGAATCCTGCCTCGGGCATGGATGTGTTTGATGTCCTTAGGTTAGTTAGGTTTAAGTAGTTCTAAGTTCTAGGGGACTGATGACCTCAGATCTTAAGTCCCATAGTGCTCAGAGCCATTTGAACCATTTGATGCGCTCTTGGTTGGTGTAGCGGAGGGTAGGTGTGGAGGATGGGTAAATGGGCGGGGCTTGTGCAGATGTCCGGGGCTGTCGCTAACTTTTCCTCTTAGCGATGTTGTGTATCTCAAAGTATGTTTTCTCTGACATAATGTTTCGTCTCTGACAAAAGCCAGCGGTGACAAGACGGTGCAACTATTGAAAACTTTGTACCTCAACGATTATTTATGCGACGTATTAGAGTGACAACTTGGGAACAGAATTCGACAAACCACTCAAACTGAATGGCGTTACAATATCATTTATTATTTCATACAGATACCTAAAACAGATCAGAAAAAAGTTAATGAAGTAGTTTTGAAGTGCGATGTACTGAATGTAAAACGGAATTATTTCTCGCAGTCGTCTGCTAACACGAGTCATTATACAAGAAAATGTGTGGATTTTAAATATTTGCAGTAACATGTCAACGGTATTTCGTCACACTTTCATCTTTTTGTATTGATCTGTTTCTTTAAAATTGCAACACGGCATCTGAATATCTTATTGAGCAGCATGATTAGGAGAGAGCGCACACACTATGCAACGAAATGATCGAATGGAATTTTTGGCGGGGAGACCCCGTCTGGGGTTTAGGACAACGCAACGCAACACTCAAACTCCGAGCGGATAAGACCCCCGACCCGCACAGAAATCGAATGTCTCATCACTCTGCTAGGGACGAGGATAGCGCATATGTGTGTGCGTGAAAGATATGAGCAGCATGATTAGGAGAGAGCGCACACACTATGCAATGAAATGATCGAATGGAATTTTTGGCGGGGAGACCCCGTCTGGGGTTGAGGACAACGCAACCCAACACTCAATCTCCGAGCGGATAAGACCCCCGACCCGTACAGGAATCGAATGTGGGTCCCCCACAGGGGAGTCAGTCATGCTCATCACTCTGCTAGGGACGAGGATAGCGCATGATATGTATATGTGTGCGTGAAAGATAAGCTTACCTCTCACAGACAGAACTTGAATCCATTATTTTGGTAGAAAACTTATTGATAGCAGGGAATAACGGCGTTTCTGACAGTCATTGACATTTCCCTACTGTTTGTGTGATTCAGTTTGTATAAGAATAGGCTAGCAGGTGTAGGCTTGACTACAGTTGTCATAATCAACTAGATAGCAAGTAGATTTGGAGACAGGAAAAACACGGCAGAGTTATAATTCTGTATTCAACAAGAAAAGTTACCTTTATTCGTTAAGTGAAATTAGTGGCGGAAAAAGTCTTCAATCGGTACTCGATGTTATTTGGTAGGAGAATCACGCCCACACAGCCACGTGGGAGCATTTCTACTTCCGTCTTGTTGACGCTGGACTTCAAGATTACAGAGCTGTTTATTTTCTCATCATCGTTGCCGTGGCCACGCGCTTCTGTAGTTCCTACTCCGAACACTGGCGGCAGCACAGGCAGCCGCGCCGCCCCTGCTTGTATGAATTGTGTGGTGAGTTTTTGTGGGCCGCTACGAGGGCCATTCAGCTCTCTAGATAACAAGACAATAAATTCACGAGTTAATTAAAGTTGGCCCTGCGGCCGCACTGAAACAATGTGGCGTCTCCGCTGCATTCGCGCCCGCCCACGAGTTTAAAGCGGGCGTGGGACGCCACAAAATAGAGCCTAGCAGTTTATTTTCTATTTCCGTGGCGAAAGTGAATCAGGATCGTATTTAAACCTGGCAAAGTGATTATGCGAACATGTCAATATTTTCGCCACCTGTGTGGTCGCCGTACCCGCCGCTTCAGTACATTTGAGCTGACAGGAACTCACCATTTATTATTAAACGATTTGTTTTCTTTTATTTCCAGGTTGTATGCTTTTTTGTTTCACAAGAATTCGCGGCCGCAAGGCCATATGTTAAACGGAATATAGTACATTTTCCTCATTTAATGTTTAACGCCTTGTTGCTAGTGAATTGCAACGCGATCTTCCATACACTGGAAAGAGCGCAAAGAATGTACAATACTACTTTATGGCGAGATTCTCCACCAAACAAGTAAGTGTCACACGGAGGTTGATTCACATTCTCTCTTTCCACCCACATGTCGTGAGTGGAACAGGGAAGAAAGGAAATGATAGTGGTGCCAGAAGAACGCTCCACCACATAATGTGAAGTGGCTTGCACAGCCCGCAGAATGGTGTTCAATCATTGACAGGAAAGAAATTAGACTGCTCATATCAGAAAGAAACTAATTTTCGGGATGTATTAATTTCTTGACTTATAATTGTGTATTTTCTGTCTTTTCGCTGTGAAAACTTTCATAGAAATAACTCGATGGCAGTTGATTAGCAGATTGCTGGACGTGAGTGTTCTTCATCTGCTCTTGGTTTTGATTTGTTAGACTGGTTATTTACATTCAACTCGAGTTGAGGTAAAATTCAACAATTGATATTTGTAGCCAATTATACGAAACTTGTGACCATCCCAGCTTCACACAGATAGCACTAAGTGTTTCTACTTGGACGACTTGTCTATCGTAACAATAGTTTTGTATACAAGCCACGGCGTAGAGACGTGATTAAAATTTCGAAAACAACGTTAGGTAGCTGAATGTCATCTCTTAAGGGTGTATTACTCTTTGAACCCGTGAAAAGTAGGTGATTTTCGTGATTTTTCAAGTAAAATACGAGGTGCATTCAAGTTCTAAGGCCTCCGATTTTTTTTCTCCGGACTGGAAAGAGATAGAAATATGCGCATTGTTTTAAAATGAGGCCGCGTTCATTGTCAATACGTCGCAGAGATGGCAGCACTGTACGGCAGATGGAATTTTACCGCCAGTGGCGAGAATGAGAACCATTTTAAACACTTAAAATGGCGGCGTTTTCCTTACTTGAACAGCATGCAATCATTCGTTTTCTGAATTTGCATGGTGTGAAATCAATTGAAATTATTGAAATTCATCGACAGTTGAAGGAGACATGTGGTGATGGAGTTATGGATGTGTCGAAAGTGCGTTCGTGGGTGCGACAGTTTAATGAAGGCAGAACATCATGTGACAACAAACCGAAACAACCTCGGGCTCGCACAAGCCGGTCTGACGACAAGATCGAGAAGGTGGAGAGAATTGTTTTGGTGGATCGCCGAATGACTGTTGAACAGATCGCCTCCAGAGTTGGCATTTCTGTGGGTTCTGTGCACACAATCCTGCATGACGACCTGAAAATGCGAAAAGTGTCATCCAGGTGGGTGCCACGAATGCTGACGGACGACCACATGGCTGCCCGTGTGGCATGTTACCGAGCAATGATGACGTGCAACGACAGCACGAATGGGACTTTCTTTTCGTCGGTTGTGACAATGGATGAGACGTGGATGCCATTTTTCAATCAAGAAACAAAGCGCCAGTCAGCTCAATGGAAACACACGGATTCACCGCCACCAAAAAATTTCGGGTAACCGTCAGTGCTGAAAAAATGATGGTGTCCATGTTCTGGGACAGCGAGGGTGTAATCCTTACCCATTGCGTTCCAAAGGGCACTACGGTAACAGGTGCATCTTACGAAAATGTTTTGAAGAACAAATTCCTTCCTGCACTGCAACAAAAACGTCCGGGAAGGGCTGCACGGGTGCTGTTTCACCAAGACAACGCACCCGCACATCGAGCTAACGTTACGCAACAGTTTCTTCGTGATAACAACTTTGAAGTGATTCCTCATGCTCCCTACTCACCTGACCTGGCTCCTAGTGACTTTTGGCTTTTTCCAACAATAAAAGACGCTCTCGGTGGCCGCACATTCACCAGCTGTGCTGCTATTGCCTCAGCGATTTTCCAGTGGTCAAAACAGACTCCTAAAGAAGCCTTCGCCGCTGCCATGGAATCATGGCGTCAGCGTTGTGAAAAATGTGTACGTCTGCAGGGCGATTACGTCGAGAAGTAACGCCAGTTTCATCGATTTCGGGTGAGTAGTTAATTAGAAAAAAAAATCGGAGGCCTTAGAACTTGAATGCACCTCGTAAAAAGTAATGCCAAATCTGTAGATACGTTTTATTCGTTATAGTTTTGTCTTCAAGAAATCATTTTTGTGTCTACATTGGACGTTATCTGTAATCCCTTGCAGCCATACATTGGTCAGCGGTGGGAATTTTCGAAGCCCTCCTACTGAACCTGAACTAAATAATTTCATATAAGTCATTTTCAATATTTTCCATCGGTATACACAGTGCAAGTAGGCTGTTTAGGTTTTTATACTGGTAATGCCACGTAGTGCTGTCTATGAAAATCGCCGACTGCGCTGTATGCAGTCTGTGGCTGGTTGGACTCATTGTTGGAATATCCGCTAGAGTAGTGTTGGGCAGTTGGATGTGAACAGCGGGTAGCGTTGGCCAGTTGGTCAGCCGCCAGCAGTGGTGGATGTGGGGAGAGAGATGCCAGAGTTTTGAGATATTAATATGAGCTGACGATCTGGACGTGTGTCCGTCAGAAAAAGGAAGTTTGTAAGCCTGGATGTCATGAACACTATTAAGGTAAATACATTGTTTGTTCTCTATCAAAATCTTTCATTTAATAACTATGCCTATCAGTAGCTAGTGCCTTCAGCGGTAAGAATCTTTTATTTAGCTGACGGTATTGGCGCTTGCTGTATTGCAGCAGTTCGAGTAACGAAGAGTTTTGTAAGGTAAGTGATTCATGAAAGGTATAGGTTATCGTTAGCCATGGCCATTCTTTTGTAGGTAGTATTGAAAGCCAGATTGCGTTGCGTTAAAAGATATGGTGTGTAAGCTTAGTGATGACGAGAATGAGTAAAGAGAGAGATGTCTGAGTATGTTCAGTTTTGCTCAACTGTTTGAAAATCAGATAACTTAAGAGTTTTTCCAGCACTGTCATTCTTAATTTTTCAAAGGGGAAGTTTCAACAGGTTAATTAAAAAATATTAAGTTCTAAAGGGATTGTGATGTGTCGAAATAAATGGCATATTTTTCCCCAAAAAAACTGAGACGTAAGGATGCACCGTCAATTAACTTTGGAAAATATAGCAAAACCGTTATGTATGCTGACAAAGAATTCTGTTTAGGGATCTCAGTAACAAATTCCGATCAAAATCGTATATACCATTCTCAAGTTATGTTCCCCAGAAATTTGAAAAAATTTGGAGAAAAACGAGATTAAAGTTTTTGGTTACATTTTTTATAGTGGTCCCTGGACCAACAGAGATAGTTTTAGATCCAGAAGGAGGTCCTAATCCATCTTTTTCGTGGCTCTTTAGCAGTTCCTGTCACTCGCTTCCCTGCTCGCTCGATAGGCTTTTGTAACAGGCTGGTGTAATCTCAATTTTGAGCACTTTCATAATTTCCGTAATGCCCTTTAGGACGAAATTCATATTACAAGCTGCCACAATTGCCGTGATGTTGATTATTTTTCCCACCTCTTTTCACAAAACGCCTCGAAACAGGATAATGGAGTTTCGGGAGAACTTGGGATGTACATTACAACGAAGTAGACACCCCTCAGAACATTTTACACAAAAAAATCGATTTTTTGAAATTTTCCAAGGGGACTGCTCGCTTAAGCTTAAATGATTTAAGCAGTGCTTCCCAGGATATTTCTCAAGAGGCACGAATGTTATCTCTTCCATGTTTAATTAGCTTTTGGAGTGACATCTCGTGGCAATGAATGGTGATGGGAACTAAAGCCAGTTGCTGGTCACCCGACTGCAGCGCCAGTCCGGCACGAGCTACATTTCTTCTGCGACCCTTTTTGCATTTGTCTTCACACCCCTTGACCTTTAACACTAAACTAAAAAATCTATTCTTATCAGCTTAATATTTAACACTTCCTACTTCGCAGTTCATTTAGGAAGTTAGATATAGCTCGTGTTGGCCTCTATTTGTGAAAGTTGTGTTAAAAGCCCTGTAATAGTTCTTGAGATTACCCTTCACGTTCAGACAAAAAAACGTGGCAAGAGACCTCAATTTATAATACGTATGGGTGCTCCCAAGAAGTTCTGCCATTCACCGCTAAATGTCAATCACATTGTTTTCACAGCGGCGGGGGACTTAAATTCCTCACAGTTCAGCCAACTTCACTAAGCGGATAGGCACTTGGTGCAGGGAGTGGCAATTGACCCTTAACATAGACAAATGTAATGTATTGCGAATACATAGAAAGAAGGATCCTTTATTGTGTGATTATATGATAGCGGAACAAACACTGGTAGCAGTTACTTCTGTAAAATATCTGCGAGTATGCTTGCGGAACGATTTGAAGTGGAGTGATCATATAAAATTAATTGTTGGTAAGGCGGGTGCCAGGTTGAAATTCATTGGGATAGTCCATCAACAAAGGAGGTGGCTTACAAAACACTCGTTCGACATATACTTGAGTATTGCTCATCAGTATGGGATCCGTACCAGGTCGGGTTGACAGAGGAGATAGAAAGATTCAAAGAAGAGCGACGCGTTTCGTCACAGGGTTATTTGGTAAGCGTGATAGCGTTACGGAGATGTTTAGCAAACTCAAGTGGCAGACTCTGCAAAAGAGGCGCTCTGCATCGTGGTGTAGCTTGTTGTCCAGGTTTCGAGACGGTGCGTTTCTGGATGAGGTATCGAATATATTGCTTCCCCCTTCTTATACCTTCCGAGGAGATCACGAGTGTAACATTAGAGAGATTCGAGGACGCACGGAGGCTTTCCGGCAGTCGTTCTTCCCGCGAACGATACGCGACTGGAACTGGAAAGGGAGGTAATGACAGTGGCACGTAAAGTGCCATCCGCCACACACCGTTGGGTGGCTTGCGGAGTATAAATGTAGATGTAGAAGTATTTATAAATTATATACCCAAACTTCCCCATGAAGCAGTCTATTTATTAATGAAAACTGAATCAAAATTCCTACAGTAGTTCCTTTTTTTAATATTAAACGTATAGATGGAAATTGTGGTGAGAGTCTTAAATTCATATACGAGTAGACTGAAGAAAATGGAGACGTGTTTAGATTTGACATTTGTGTGGGTTTGAGCTTACTCTGTCTGTCTTTAACATTTCACGGTTTAGCGAGTTACCTGCTAAATGTTCCATTTAATCAAGACAGGAGGCTAATCACGTTCTCAGGCAGATACGACTTTTATGGCTCACAGTACCAATGATTGCGGTTGTGATGATGCATGAAACGCTTCGCTCTTTTATCGTCTCGTTTCTGAAAGAAGATTCATAAATTCATAAACAACAGCTGAAGAAAACTAGATTGTGATGATGAAGTAAACGCTTTGATCATGTATCGCCTCGTTTCTGAAAGAAGATTCGTAAATTCACGAACAATAGCTCAAGAAAAACTAGGATTCGCCCATACACCTAACGGATAGAACGTATTCTGCCGGCTGTCGACGAAGATGCAGGTATCAGCACTCTAACATATGATATACCTCGTGGCATCACATGGACAGCACTTCACGAGCTGTCGATCGATCGTTTTTCGCTATCGATCACAACCGCTGGAGAACTTCAGCAGACGGTTTCTTGCTCAAACTGCTTTCCCGTTATTTGCGTCTTAAGTCTCGTTAACACACGGCGCAACGTTTGGAAGATACGGAGTAGCAAATTTTCATGACGAACGTTTGTGGACGGATGAAGATCAATATGGTATAATTCAGGTTATACATGAGTAGTAGTTCGGGATTAATTTCAAGCCCAGAATTGTAGTTGACTTTCTCGTAGGTCTATATATTCCTCCAGTACCTCTTATATGTTGTGTCAATACGGATTTTGTCCAGAACAGCCTACTAGGCTTGCTGCATGAGTTGCCCCTCCAAAGCGGAGGGAGTATGTAAATTATGAATGATAGGGCTCCAGCGCTTTTCAGTCACACTGTTCGAAATGCACTTCTGTGATAGCTACCATGACAGGCTGGATCCGATAGAACAAGTTTCAATGCCCGCTCTTTACCCCAACGTTTGTCCATATTGTCTGTGGGGACATCTAATATAATTGGTTTATGCATGTGACATACGTAGTGTCTTTGTACAGAAAGGTGGACTGTATTTTGAACATCGTTTAGGTGTTTATCAAAAGAGAGCTGTGGAAAATGTTCTGTTATTAGCAAATTAAAACCGAATTACTTTCGAACATGCGTTTGTACTGTTTTTGTTTTGTTCTAGTATAAGGAATATGCTTATAAAGTTTGTAACAGGACCGAAAAGTGAGAGCGAAACACTGATGTTGTTTGCTCATGAAGCAGATATGTGTACATAACTTTTATTCCTTTGCAACAATAAGAAGATTAAGTATGACGTTGACAGAATGTATACCACGTTTCATGGTGATGTTTGAAAGTCTGTAACTTTCAAATCGACAACAGAATGCAGCACATATCTGTCGTAATAAAGGGTCTCTGCCGAAACATTCCCATCTTCATGCTTTTCTCTTATGCAGCCAGTTGAAATAGCCGAGTGACAAACCCTGAATTCCTCAACTGTAGGGATAGGGAACAAGAGCACCTAAAGACTCAGTAGCGTTTGTCACACTACCTGCACTCGTGTAGCATCAGTAAAGATGAGTTCAGTTCCTGTTGCACAAGGTGAGGCAGATAACAAGGGAATGGTCCGTGAATATTTTTATACAGGAAGAATACATCCAAAGAAAGATACGGTCGAAATTTTATCTGCCTAAGGCCGGTATTACACTATCAAATTTCTTTGTCAAATATCTTTCTCAAAAATCTTTGTCAAAGATATTTGATGGTGTAATAGGAACTTTGTCAAATGTCGTCCAATATTTGATCAAATCTAGGGCCTCGCTGTAGATTTGATCAAAGAAATCGCTTGTCTTTTGTTCACTGCAGTGCAATGTGACATGTTGCCACATGGAGCGCTAGCATAGCTGCAGCGTTCTGCCGTCTGTAGTGTTTTTATAAACATTACCGGTAAATACAATTGGTGAGTGCCGACAACTACAAAATTAATAGAGATGTATGAAGCTGATGAGGCGCTTTACCAAGTTAGGCACCCTGAATACAAAAATAGATTAAGAAGATTGGAGACCTGACCTGACCTAACCTAACCTAACCCAACCCTCTCCTGTAGCAAGGAATCGGAGTGTTACAGTGAGCCTGTCTTCTGTAGACGTAGCAGTTCTTAAGTGAATATTGTGCTTTGTGATATGAGGATACACTTCACTGAGCACATACAGAAATGTATGCTCATCCATTCTTAAGTAATTGATGTACGACTTGACGTCTTCCGCTGTAAGCTCACGTAACAAGTTTTGTTGAATGCTTTTATCGTGTCGTCGTAAAACCCAAGGCTTCACCCAGATTAGGTTAGTTTTTCGTTCCATAGATCCGTGCTGACGAGATCCTCGTGGATGTGGAACATCTCAATCTTTTTTCATCTGAAATAACAATACTAATAGTATAAATAAATACAAAACATCATTTGTTTCTATTAAAAATTTCGTCAATGGAGTAGGAGTTGGCCACTAGTAAGTCTTTAAGGCTTCTTTTTAAACTTATCTTTATTTGTAACTAAATTTTTTATGTTTGCTGGCAAACTATTGAAGATGAGTGTTCATGAGTAGTGGACCCATTTTTGAACTGAAGTAAGTGCTTTTAAGTCCTTGTGCAGATCATTTTTGATCCTGGTATTGTATGTATGAACTGAGTTGTTTGTTGGAAAAAGGAATGTATTATTTAGGACAAATTTCATGAAGGAGTAAATAAACTGAGAGGCAGTTGTTAGTATACCCAGTTCTTTGAAGAGGTTTCTGCAGGACGTCCGTGTAATTACTCCACAAATAATATGTATTATTTTGGCCTCTGAAAACTTTTGTTTGACTTGAAGAGTTACCCCAAAATATTATACCATATGACATTACGGACTGAAAGTAGGCAAAGTATGCAAGCTTTTTCATTTTCTTGTTGCCTATGTCTGCTAACACTCGAATTGCAAATACAGATTTGTTAAAGCGTTTCTGCAGTTCTGTGGTGTGCTCCTCCCAACTGAATTTATTATCGAGTTGTAATCCCAGGAATTTAAGACTGTCAGCCTCGTATGTATGGTTCCTCCCCCCCCCCCCCCCCACTTCTTTACCGCATGTGCACACAATGCAATTGCGGTACGTGCAACTGCTGCGGTTAATAACAAGTTGTTGTCAGCCATCTTGAACTGTGACGAAAAATTTGATGTCATTGCAATACCCCTTCTAGCGCTACGTCAAAGATCCTTGTCAAATATATTTGACGGAATATTTGATCATATCTTTGATGAAATCTTTGGAAAAGAAATTTGATAGTGTAATACCGGCCTAAGACGCACTGCAAGTATCTTTTTTAAAAATGTTGAAAGTTGCCAAATTCGTAGCTCTCGAGGCAGCTGGAGGAATGTACACCCCTACCATAGCTGTAGCTTATTGAGCCTGCCAAACATGGCGTGATGACGGCGCATCGTTAAACGGATTAGCACGATCATAAAGCTTATTTCCGTTTCCGGTTATAATTTCTTTGAAACAATTGTCCTTAGTTACTGTTCGCTCAAATTTGCTACTCATTTAATATCGTTAACAGTTACCAGTTGCTTTTGTTGTCTTATGATAACAATGGAGATAAAACTTTAACGCTTAATGTTAAACAGTGTGCAATCACTGTTTTTGCTTTGTGTAACCACTCTGTGGACTGTATAAATGAAAGATAGACATAAACGAAGGAATCAAAATGCACCAAAATTAAACTCTTTTACAGTTTGAAAGAAAAACTATTCGAAAGATTAATGCAGAACTGGTCGTGAGAGGCAATGCACCGTTTTGATGGAGAGCTATAAAACTGGACCCTTCCAATCGCAAGTGAGATGAACATTGCTGATTTAAAGGTTTCTTCGAAAGACAGAATCTGTTGTGCAATCGGTTAATGCTATGACACATTCTCGTACAACAATGATGGTGATAAGTATTAGTGGACTATTGTGTCCGCAGCTTTACATCCAGACGGATCTCAAGTCAAATTAGGACCAAAAAAAGATGACTGTTTAGTAGGAAAAATCTTCTAATCGACATATTACAATCTGACGAACATGAAATAATAATTTTTAATATTTCTATCCAAACGGTTTCTAACCAGTTGCATAAATGAATTCATTGCTTTTGTTGGCTCTTGGCCGGGACATAACGACACCTCTGTGTTTGAGAAGATAATTCAGTTTCCACCCAGAATAAGCAATATGACAGACCCTCGATAAAGAATTTTTTCAATTGTGGAAAGTTCAGAATGGTTAAAATGGCTCTGAGAACTACGGGACTTAACTACTGAGGTCATCAGTCCCCTAGAATTTAGAACTACTTAAACCTAACTAACCTAAGGACATCACACACATCCATGCCCGAGGCAGGATTCGAACCTGCGACCGTAGCAGACGCGCGGTTCCAGACTGAGGCGCCTAGAACCGCTCGGCCACTCCTGCTGGCTTGTGGAAAGTGTTTTTAAGGATATTGCTGGACAACATTGTTTCCGATAGCTCCGTGCATAATCCTACCACTACTACTGTAATTTAGTATGCTTTTACCTAAATAACAGAAAAACCCTGTCTCTATGTTGCCACGTATAACCCTCTTACCAAATTTAATTTAGTTTCCAAATAAAGTACACTATGGGAGGATTGTCCTGTTAATAGGAAAAGCTAATCAATAGAGTTAGCTTTTTTACAGGATTTGACCGTGTGTTGTGTCTGATGGATAAGTAAATCAGACTATGCAGATCTTTTCCTAAAGTCTTACCCAGCGGTTAGAAGGAAACGCAGTATGAATAGTACTATGTTGAAGATAGGACAGCTCAGTTCCCAGTTCACTTAGTGGGTTAAAATATGAACTAACGATCGACAGGCTGTCTAGGCAATGAAACAGTGAAGTATTGGAAAAGCAGAAGTATGAATTTTGCCTGCTTTCTTGCAACTGTTTGAGTTGCATCTACTCCACTTAAACAATGTTGGACTACACATTACGTTTCTAAAAGAGAAAAAGCCCAGTAGATAACTTCAAGGAAGCTAAAAATATTTGGCCAGGTGGGACCTTTAGAAAAGCACTTTCCATAATCAACAAACTTAAATACAAAAAAACTTGGATACTAAAGCACACACTTTTCACACTGAACATTTCACTTCAGGCAAAACCTTTTCTTACTGGAACTTGCTTTCAAAAGCTATTACTCTTTGAACTAACTCTGTATATTCATTTAATAGATTTTAGTAACTTTGCTTCACTCTGACTGAATTTTACGTAAGCAAACGTTTACTATAACACTTTGCAATAGTTAAGAAAATCTTCTCATTATTTACACAAAAACAATTTAAATGGTGCGTCTTTATATTAACTTGGCACTTCATACATCTGTAAAACAGGATACTCGGATTAATCAAACACCAAGAAGGAACCCTATATAGGTGTATGATTAGGATGAAATAACAGGGTAAACAAGTTTCTTTAAAGTTCAAGAATGATTATTAAAACACAGTTTAAATTAATGGTCCACCTTGTACAAAAGTAAAATACAAATATATCTTATCTGGTGGCTGTAGGCTTGGGTGTGGCGAACAATTGTATAGCCTACACTCCCATAATAAGACCTTCAAGTATCTTGCTGTATGGGCTCAATTTCTCTTCTAGGCGTCGTTCAGTTTTGCATACAGTAGCCCAACAACTCGCAGTTATGCCGTAAGCCGTTTGCAGTCTTCATCCGAGGCATTTTTGTGCAAATTTGCAGGCAAAGCTTCTCCTGCTCCACAAGGATGTTGCCTCAATCACTGTTGCCTACAGACTGTGTGACTTACTTCCTGCACTTGCTGTAGGTACCGTGTCAATTCGCCCTTGCCACCTTTTCCACTCCTCAGAGCCACTTTCGTTTGAAACAAAAGCACACTGGCTTTTACATAACACCTATTTTTTACATTGTTCCTAAGCGTGACCATTTCTTAGAATTGTCAAATTTACATCAATATGAATAGTTTATACACACAAATATTTTTAAATACAAAAGTCAACATAAAATTATTTAACGTAATAAACAATTTACATAGTATTTTACATACATTGCTCACATACAATGCAAAGAACTTCAATCTCTAGTACAGTACACTTTACTTTACATATACAGAAAATATAGTACCAATATGCGAAAATTTTAAAGCAAAAAATTATAAAAAATATAGATGAAACATAAAAAATTGTGTTATACGTACGATTTGGGTTTAGTAGGGGAACAGTACTCTTAAATTTCAGTCATTTGTGCAGTATATGTTTCCATCGGCATGTCTTACTAATTTCATTAAGTATGCCTGATATGCAGCATGATAAGCAGAGCAGCGGCTAGGATCATTTCTTAAACCACTGTAATTCTATCTAAATAAAACTAGTAATTACTGTGAAGCGTCTGAATGCATAAAGTATTCTTTCGTCAGGTGTTCGTCGTGTAAGAAAACATTTGTTTTCGTTATTCAAATGTCACTTCACTTTATTGAGATGGCTGTGGGGAATAAAAAAGGAACTGTTTCATTGTTACTAAAATATGTGTTATTCAAAAATTATAACAACGGTGCAACTTGACTTTTTACAAAATGATTTATGTGTAAGAAATATTTCATTTCAAAAAATTAAAATCCTGTCTGATGAAGATCGACTTTAATTTAACATAAAACCCTGCCTTGATTTATTTTCCTCTGTTAGTCACCTTTATAAGAATTACATCTGCAGCAGTTTAGCTGCATATACGAACTGCCCCTTATTCAAAACATTAATGATACGTGCAATTTTTTGTATAGTTTAGGAGATTCAAATTAACACGTTTTACCCTGGATATTTTTGCTGCATTGCACTACGCAGAGCTACACTCTTTAGTCACGGCCGATCTTATGCTTGGCAGGAAAGGGTTGTACAAATAGCTGTCACAAGTGGTTCTTCGTGCGGCAAAAACGAGTAACTTCAATTACAAAAAAAAAAAAAAAAAAAAAAAAATACTTTCAGTGCGTCGTTGCAGCTAAATTTTGACGGTGCATTTCCTTCGTTGTATTCTTCCTGTGTAAAAAGTTTCGGGGTGGATTTTGACACGTCGGATTGGACCATTACCTTGTAAGACAGAAACCCCAAAATATATCCCAGACAATTAAATACATACATCAGAAAAAGTTTTCCATCACCCCGGTTCCCAGATCTCCTGAAGACAGACGTTGACTGTCGATTTTGTATCACAGACCCAGTCCCTTAACTGTTCAGAGATGTCACTAAACCCGCCCAAAGATGTAAACAACCTTGCATGAGCAGCGCCTATTAGACGGGGGGGGGGGGGGGGGGGGGTCCGGCAGCCGATCAGTTCCAGTCATTCCACCAGGAAGGAGGTACACGGCTTGTGTTGTCTGTAGTTCAACCGTGCCTAGACGGTCAACACCGCGGTTCGATGGCGTCTGCATTGTTACTTTGCGCTAGGAAGGGCTCTCAACAAGGGTAGTGTCCAGGCGCCTCGGAGTGAACCAAAGCGATGTTGGTCTGACATGGAGGAGATACACAGAGACAGAAACTGTCGATGGCATGCCTCGCTCAGGCCGCCCAAGGGCTGCTACTGCAGTGGATGACAGCTGCCTGCGGATTATGGCTCGGGGGAAACAACGCCACCATGTTGAATAACGCTTTTCGTGCAGCCACAGGACGTCGTGTTACGACGCAAACTGTGTGCAATAGGCTGCACGATGAGCAACTTCACTCCCGACGTCCATGACGAGGTCCATCTTTGCAACCACGATACAATGCTGCGCGGTACAAACGGGCCTAACAACACGCCGAATGGACCGCTCAGAATTGGTATCACGTTCTCTTCACCGATGAGTGTCGCATATGACTTCAACCAGACAATCGTCGGAGACGTGTTTGGAGGCAACCCGGTCAGGCTGAATGCCTTAAACACACTGCTTAACGAGCGCAGCAATGTGGAGGTTCCCTGCTGTTTTGGGGCGGCATTATGCGGGGCCGACGTACGCCGCTGGTGGTCATGGAAGGCGGCGTAACGGCTGTACGATACGTGAATGCCATCCTCCGTCCGTTAGTGCAACCATATCGGTAGCATATTGGCGAGGCATTCGTCTTCATGGACGACAATTCGCGCCCCCATCGTGCACACCTTGTGAATGACTTCCTTCAGGATAACACATCACTCAACTAGAGCGGCCAACACGTTCTCCAGACATGAACCCTATCGAACATGCCTGGGATAGATTGAAAAGGAATGTTTATGGACGACGTGACCCACACTTCTGAGGGATCTACGTCGAATCGCCGTTGAGGAGTGGGACATTATGGCCCAACAGAGCCTTGATGAACTTGTGGATAGTATGCCACAATGAATACAGGCATATATCAATGCAAGATGACGTACTACTGGGTATTAGAGGTACCAGTGTGCACAGCAATGTGGGCCACCACCTCTGAAGGTAAGGCTGTATGGTAGTACAACTTGCAGTGTGTGTTTTTCATGAGCAATAAAAAGGGCGGAAATGATGTTTGTGTTGATCTCTATTCCAATTTTTTGTACAGGTTCCGGAACTCTCGGAATCGAGGTGTTGCAAAACTTTTCCCCATATATATTAAACAACAGATTTCGTGACGTAAGCAAGTAATTTTTAAGTTTTACAACTGCCGAATTATGACACTGCCTATTTAGCAGAACTGTGTTCTTTTTTCGTTCTTGGCGATTGGTCGAAAAAATACTCAGCACCACCTCGCCTATGATTGTTGGGTCTTCGCATCTTTCAGCGATGGTGAATCCATACGTTTCCAACACTTGGTTTGCTCCTTTGTCTCTGGGTCATTCTGATACACCCAACACTCGACCACAGTGATTAGCCGGTTAAAGAAGTCATTTGGACCAACCTGACACAGCTGCAACATTTCCACTGCCGATTCGGTTAGGTGGGCTTTCTCGATGGGTTTGAGCAGTCGCGGAAGCCAACGGGTGACGACTTCCGTCATGTCCAAACTGTTGTGCAAGATGTTCAATGCTGATACGTGACTGATTGTCGCCTTTTCCACTAAAGCCTAGCTTCTTATATCCGTTAGTGTTTGACTAGGGTCTCCACTTCTCTTTCAGTTTCCGGTTCTTGACAGAGAGATAGTCTATCTTTTCGTTCACACTTCTTTGACCACGCTGGAAGCATCTGTGCCACCTAACCATTGTGCCGCATGACGGCGTATCGCTGACGTAAAGTTCCACCAACTAAGCACAGATTGTTGCAGCGTTGCTGTTCTTCAAGTGAAGAAAACGGCTTACCACACGATCCTCTATTTCATCATCAGACTACGACATTTCGATCTGGCTCCTCCAGCGACATCCTACGGTGCCGCGGAGATTTCATTGTGTACCACGACGGCAGACATGTACCTGAAACAAACGAAAATTAATCATGCAGCTTTAATTTTTCGAGTTGATGATTAAAACTTCATGACTACCCGTCCTACATGTTAGCGGTGGAGGACCACGTGACAGCCTCGCACCAGATTTAGATTAGATTATATTACATTCAGTTTTCGTTCCATAGATCCAAAAATGAGATGATCCTCATGGGTGTGGAACATGTCAGAAAGTATAAAAAACATAGAACATTTGTCTATAATACTCACTTCTCTGATCATTTATCAGAGATTGTCAAAATATGTGGACACATTACAGTTAACTGGAACTGCTAATATTTACAAAATTAATGCACTGTCAGGACGAAACATGTATGTCTGTATTAAACTGGGGCAAGAGGATTCGACCCGCCATAGCCCTCAGTGGTTCACAACCCCACAACAGGCCACAGCAGTCGACCAAACCCACCGCCGCCCCACACGAAACCCAGGGTTATTGTGCGGTTGCCTCCCCCCCCCCTCCCCCCGCCCCCTCACTCGGGAACGTCTCTCATACCAGACGAGTGTAGCCCCAAATGTTTGCGTGGTAGAGTAATTATGGTGTACACGTACGTGGAAACGTGGAATCATTGTTTGCACAACAATCTCCTACACAGTGCAACTGAGGCGGAATAAGGGGAACCAGCCCACATTCGCCGAGGTAGGTGGGATACCGCCTTAAAAAACCACCCACAGGCTGTCCGGCACACCGTACCTCGGCACTAATCCGCCGGGCGGATTCGTACCAGGGACCGGCACACCTTCCCGTCTGGGAAGCAGCACGTTAGCCCGCATGGCTAGCCGGCCGGGCTTGGACGAAACACAGTTATCCACTTTTAATAAACTTATCATGCACAAAATACCTAATCTTGACTGCTGTGACCAAGTGCTGTTAAAACTGAAATATGACAGGCGTTACTATTTAAGTTGATATGACAGTCCCTTTTAAGATATTCATCTACAGAGCTGAAGGGGTTGCCTATCAAAAAGTCTTTCAAACTCTGTTTAAACTATGCTTTATCTGCAACTGGCAATTTATTGAATATGTGTGTTCCTGAATGTTGGATCCCTGTTTAGACCAAGGTAAGTGATTTAAGGTTTTTATGTAGACTGTTCTTATACCTAGTACTGATATAACGTATTGAGATATTGGTTGGAAATAGTGGCATATAATTTGCAACACATTGCATTGAGGCATAAATATACTGAGAAGCAGTGGTTAGAATACCCAGCTCCTTAAATGGCTTTCCACATGATGTTCTTGAAGTTACACCGCAAATGAGTCTTGTTACACACTTTTGCGCTGTAAAACCTTTGGCTTGATTTCATAAGTTACTGCAGAATATGATCCCATATGACATAACAGAATGAAAGTAAGCAACGTATGCCGGTTTATTATATTCACATCTGCTATATGTGACATCATTAACATTGCAAATAGAGACTTGTTTAGGCGTTTCAGCAATTCTGTTGTATGCCCTTCCCAACTTAATTTATTATCAAGTTGTAACCTCATAAATTTAACGCTGTCAACGTCTTCAATCTTCATGTCTTCACATGTTTTACACATGCTGGAAGGAAATCTCTTACAGGTTCTGAACTGTGTAAAGTGGGTCTTTTCAAAGTATAATGACAGTGAATTAGCTTTGAACCATTGATTAATGTCAGTGAAAATTTGACTAGCAGGCATTTCTAAATCTATACTTAACTTGCTATTTACTGAAATTTTTGTATAATCCGCAAAGAAAACAAACATAGTGTCTGGCAGTGTAACACACGAGAGGTCAGTAAAATACACAAGAAAAAGCAGTGGGCTCAAGATAGAACCTTGAGGAAAACCACATGTAATTAATTCCCAATCAGGTGAAGACTGATTGCTTGGTCTACAGGTATTTTTAATGACACCTTTGTTTCATCTTATGTAGGTAACACTTTAACCATTTCGCAGCACTGCCAGTGACACCATGATATTCTAATTTTCTTAAGAGCATGCTGTGATTCACACAGTCAAAGGTTTTTGGCAGGTCACAGAAAATGCCAGTAGCATCTAATTTGTTATCTAGTGAATTAGGTACATTGTCACTATACATGTAAATAGGCTTCTCTATATCAGAACCCTTTAGGAACCCGAACTGTGAGTTGGTCAACATATTATTTTCAGTCAGATGCTTAAGAAAACGCTTGAGCCCAACCTTTTCAAATAATTTTGAAAAAGCCAGCAGAAGTGAAATTAGTTGATAGTTTGATGATATATCTCTCCCCCTCTTCTTGTAAAGAGGCTTAATTTCAGCACACTTTAGTCAGTCTAAAAATGTTCCACTGATAAGAGATTGATTACATAAATAAATAAGACAGAACTCAACTCACATGAGCACTCTTTAATTAACTTCGTTGATATATTATCATAATAACTAGAATACCTTGATTTTAATGATTTTATTATGGATCCTACATCTTTGGGAGATGTGGGTGTCATTTCCATTTTACTGAAGTTGTTTGTAGGGACTGGTCTCAATTATTCTATTGCACTGTTTACTGAGCCTGATAACTCCAAGCTGTCAGTAACAGAAACAAAATACTTTTTTAAGAGATTTGCAACATTACATGCGCTTGTTACATGTGTCTCATTTATTTTTAGCACTATCTGTTCCTCTTTCTTTTTGGCCCTACCTGTCTGTCTCTTCACTCAATCCCATATGGTTTTTATTTTGTTACCTTATTTAATTATCTTATTCTTATAATAAAGCTGCTTAGATTCCTTGATTAGTTGCTTCAATGTTTTGCAGTATTCTCTGTGATACATTACAATGCTAACATCCTACACTATCTACAGCGCTACAAAGTGGCCAACATGCTTTGTGAAGGAGGCGACTACTATTTGGGGAGATCACAATGTTTCAGTTTGAATGCATTACAGCAGCGTATACGCAACGTAGTGCGATTCCGATGCGATTATATGAGCACCAACATATACCTAGGTAAGGGATTAAGGGGACATTCGTGTCTTTCCGATGCGTGTGCGGTAAAATGTGGAAACTTTGACTGTGTCAACGTTATTACCAAATGCGTCCAAACAGGACCAATGTGCTGTTTTTCTTTTCTTGGTTGCCGAAAGATGAACACCGACAGACGTACATCGGAGATTGAATAACGCATATGGAGCAGCATTTCTGCCGTAAACCATCGTTGGTGGTGGTCCTATTACTTTAACATAACGCGTGAAAGGTGCGTATGTAAATTTTAGTATGAGTATTTCTCGTTTTGGATGTCTGGAATCGCTCTCATAAGGTGTGAATATTTTAGACATGCTCGTGTATCCTCAGCAGACAAGCTGCGACGCACAGATATGAATCAGAGATAATCTTTGCTCTGCGAGAATGCGCGCAGGATTTATCTGTTTGTCGCAAGGAGAGGAGAAGAGACAGGCAGAGTAACTTTAGTGTCAGACGTAAACAATCGAGTTTTGGTTTAATAGCGGTAAGAAGTAAGCAGTGGAGACTTTTGGGAATACTATGGATTAATTGAAGATTTATTGTGAAGACAAACATAATTTTACATTGGTCTGATTACATTCTATCTGGGTAATTGATTGCAGGTAACGATTAAGTTTGTTTTATTTGTTGCAACGGTTTAATAATGCAGCATCCTTGGTTCGTCAGACATCCAAATCGGGAATCTTTTTGCTTTTCATTTTTTTTTATTAGGAATTAGTGATCATTGTGAGAGAAATGGATTTAATAATTAGATTTAGGAATTTTGTTTAAGGAAACGTCACAAAGTTTAATTTTTGTAGTGTCGCTCACCTCAGTTGGCGTACCTTCTGTACTAAGACACTTGCGATATGGGAGCATGAGTTAAAGTTACGTGCTCTAATTTTAGTTTGTTCAGTCAAAGTGGGTCTGTATATTTGATTGTGTTTTTAATGCTAAATTATCTGTTACACGCTAGACTTTGGTCTGCCTGTTTAGAATGGTGCGTATGCCAGGCCTTAAAGCTAATAGCTTGTGTAACGCTCTCAGTGACAAAATTCGACTGCGAGAATGCATAGAGAAATCTAGCTACGAGAATTGTAAGAAAATCATGCCTTGTCCGAAACGTACAAAGTCTGACAAAGAACAGTCTTAATACTGATGTACGATATGCACATCGTCAACACTAACTTTACATGGAGCATAAATTCTTTCATCTTAAAATCCAAGAGCATTATGATTACCCACTTTGTAATGTAACTGAATAAAATTTTAAATTTATTGTATCTGCTTTGATAGCTTTTAATAAAGTGACGTCAAAACAAAAGAGAAATAACTCTAATGATACTATGAACAGTGTCAAGTAATTTAATTTAGTCTGACATGGATCAGCAGTTAGCAAACTAGCTCAGTACAGGGTGGTTATGGGACCATAAATAATTAATTGTCTCTCTCCTGAATCGTCACAGATATCTTCCAATACACACACACACACACACACACATATATATATATATATATATATATATATATTAGCTGATATATATATATATATATATATATATATATATATATATATATATCAGCTAATAACATATGTTAATTGTAATTAATTTGTTGAAGAATTGCCCCAATAATAATTTTTTTATAAAGCGCAATGCTGCTTCATTACCTTCGATAACAATATACCTCGTCCAGAACCGTGACCAGAGACCCATGTCGACGCCCGCCGACTCCTCACACACAGCTACTGTTCCTGCCGGCTCGCTACACGCAACTGCTACTACTGTCGTCTCGCGCGCGCTACTCTTCTCGAACTGCGTGCAACTAGCAACTGAACTCTCGCGCGGTCAAGCGCAGACTAGCAACGATAAATAACTCTCTGGTCAGAGATTCTGTCATGCCTCGCCATCGCTGGTGAAACGTACGCGTTTCATGTCGCCATCGCTGGTGAAACGTACGCGTTTCAAGAGTATCCATGTAGATGCAGATCGCCTGTCGGAGAAGATCCAAAGAAGAGCGGCGCGTTTCGTCACAGGGTTATTTGGTAACCGTGATAGCGTTACGGAGATGTTTAACAAACTCAAGTGGCAGACTCTGCAAGAGAGGCGCTCTGCATCGCGGTGTAGCTTGCTCGCCAGGTTTCGAGAGGTTGCGTTTGTGGATGACGTATCGAATATATTGCTTCCCCCTACTTATACCTCCCAAGGAGATCACGAATGTAAAATTAGAGAGATTAGAGCGCGCACAGAGGCTTTCAGACAGTCGTTCTTCCCGCGAACCATACGCCACTGGAACAGGAAAGGGAGGTAATGACAGTGGCACGTAGAGTGCCCTCCGCCACACACCGTTGGGTGGCTTGCGGAGTATGAATGTAGATGTAGATGTGTTTTAGTGTCAGTGAGAACGAGACTGAAAAAAATTGGACAAAGTCGGTCACGGATTCAATGATAACTTATTCAGGTGGTCTGATTTCATTCCAGTTGTTTGAAGAAGTCAAAAAGCGACACCGACGACAACGTGCAGGTGAACTGTGACGTTAATTAGGCAGTGAAAGAAGCCATTTCGGGGAGCAGATAACGGCGCCCACTTTACTGTGAGGCGCCCCTCCTTTCCCCCGTGACGGGCCGCCTTTGTGCGCCGTATCTTTCCGGCTGACTTCCCCGGACCCCGGAGCGCCGCCACAGAACAAAGCGCGCAATCCGATCGGCGCGCCTCTCGCCGCCGTAAGCCGCTTCCGCAGACAGGGCAGTGTGCTGAGGGCACTCGACTATCGGCGCAGCGCCGGCTGTACGCCACTGTTGTGCGCACTTGGCGCACACTGGCGAAGGTTGAAACAGGCCGGCCAGTTGTCGGGACGGCTGCGGCGCTGACAGGACTAAAGTCACGGGACAGGTGCCCGGCAGCATATGGAGCTCCCCACCCTCCCATACAGCCCTACCGAGCACCGACTCGACGTCACATGGATTCAACAAGTGGGCTGGTAACACGTGGTATCAGAGGCAGATTCACCACAGGCTCGTTCTTGGTACTGTAACGTACAACCACATCTACAGTCTATTCACCGAGAGCTGGGACGAAACATAAACAGTGTCACGTGAGCGACTACGCTCATTTCCAGAGAAAGCATTCGGTGTTCACGTGATACGTAGGGGTGTGGAAAATCCTTGGCGCACGCTTTGCGGCTGGCGGCGTTCGGCTGGCTGCCGAGATGTCAGACCGGACCGTGAGAAACCTGGGCAACAATGTACGAAATAAATTTAACAATAATGTTACACTGAGTTCATTCTGTCGAAGCAGATTTATTTTCATTCAGGTTGCTAACAAAACGCTACATTCAAACACAATTAATTGTTAATTTTAATAACAATGCCAGTAATAATAATGATAAAGGACGAAACAAGGTTCACTCTGTTGAACTTGAACTGTTTCCATTGAGGTTTATAACAAACCGCTCATCTCTCTCCTCTATAATGCAGTCTAATTTCCACATTTGAGTTTCCACTCATAAAGGACAAACGGTTGCACCCATCGCATTCGGAAAAAACAACAAAATTAAATTCAAACCTTTCTGAAACTTTTCTCGCTTACACCCCCACAAAAAAATTTAAAGGGGAAACGTTTGTTGCGTACTATATTTCGGATGATGATTTGGTAAAAGTTCTGCATCAGACGTGAGATTTTAATTTATTACTTCACTATTACTGACTCTATTGCGCAGAAAATTTGCGGACGTCATGAACATATAGTACTGAAGGCAATTATAAAAATATTTTGCTGTGCGGCACTCAGTTTAGGAGATATGGCGTGATGAATATAGAGTAACGCGAAAAAACTTTTCTTGAAAGCTTAAATATTTCTCTTTTTCAGTGACAATAAATTTTAATGTAATGTAAAAAAAGGTGTCGGAAGGTAGTTCTCGGATCACTTTATCATGTTCAGGTGCCAAATTATAAAAAAACACGACTTTCATTTTTTAATTTCTGACGCCCCTGCCTTGTACACCCCTCGATGGCAGCGCTGTGGTCACGCGCCTTGCCGTGTTTACAGTACGTGTCTTGTTTCGGTGAATGGAGTATACAGTGATGTACAGTCGTGGACAAAACGAGCGAGACCCCTACCCTTTTCGTTATGCTGATCCGCACAGCTGCAAAGTCTGCTGCACAGCATAACAGGCAAGGCGACGAAGTGCTACCAAAATACTATGCACAGGCGTGAAACTATCTGAACTTTGTCAGACTGTTTTCAATCATGTGTATGACCATATTAATGCTGATTAGTGTGTTAAACACAACAAATAAATATAAGATGTAAATTAAAGAAGAAACGCTAATTAGTATGAACTGTACTAATAAAAATGAATTTCAGCTTATCGAGATAACATAACTCTTATAGTAAGACAAAGTACCCCAGATCGTTACGAATTAGCAAAACATTATGATCATTCGGCTGTGAAACGGTCTGTGTCAACGTTCAGACCAGTAATACTGGATTACCGTTGCTGACCTACCATGAAAGTGTGCAAATTTAGCAACGCGTAACGAAATTCAGTTAAAAATCATTCAGTGCCACACATAAGTCAAATCAGTTATTGACTGAAGCGGAAAAAGTAATCAGTAGCAAGTATGAAATTCTACAAGATCTTCGTATTTACATCCACAGGGCGCCGGTACAGAATAAAGGTAGCAATAAAACGTATTGAGGGCGCGAGGATTTCTTAAAATTGCTTTACTTATAGTCTATCTGCCTCCATCGAGATTAGAACAGAAAACAAACCAGACCTCCCTTGCAGTAGCAAACACCTTTCACAACACTAGCAGACAACCCAGGCAAACAGCCCTCTATTATTACCCCAGACATGAAAAGCCAACAATTTCGCAATGAAAATGGCAAAATGATTTGCAGTTTTTGTTGCATAGAGCTTTCTGGACTCAAAAACATGAATTTTCTACCTTTATGTCGCCGCTCATGTGACAATCATTCGGAATGTTTATCGAAATAACAAAATACCGTTACTAGCGAGTAAATTTAGTAGGATAGTTCTGCACCACCCCAGGAAATAAACGGCGACATAGCTGCCAAACGTATTCTACAATGTTTCGAATTTTGAACGATAACACAGACCGTTTCGCGGCCTAATGCGCATAATATTTTGCTAATTCGTAACGATCTGGGGTACTTTGACTTACTAAAACAGTTATGTTATCTCGATAAGCTGACATTCATTTTCATTAATACAGTTCATACTAATTAGCGTTTCATCTTTCATTTATATCTTATATTTGTGTGTTGTGTTTAACACACTAATCAGCATTAGTATAGTCTTACGCATGATTGAAAACAGTCTGACCAAGTTCGGATAGTTCTTCAATATCACGCCTGTGCATAGCATGTTGCCCTAGCCTGTTATACTGTGTAGCAGACTTTAAAGCTGTGCGGATCAGCATAACGAAAAGGCGAGGATCTCGCTCGTTTTGTCCCTGACTGTACATCTACACCAACGTCACCTGGCGATCAAAAGTATCTGGACACTCCTATGGTGGTTAGAACACTGGACTCGCATTCAGGAGGACGACGGTTCAATTCCGCGTCTGGCCATCCTGCTTTAGGTGTTCCGTGATTTTTCTAAATCGCTCCAGGCAAATGCCGGGATGATTCCTCTGAAAGGGCATGGCCGACTTCCTTCCCTGTCCTTCCCTAATCCGATCCGATGAGACCGATGACCTCGCTGTTTGGTCTCCTCCCCGTAACAACTCAACCCCAACCCAACACCGTATAACGTTTCCTGGTAAAACATTCTTTATAACTATGCAATTACAATTTTATTCATATATAGGCACTGACTACGTCTGTGGACTCTGAATGATAATAGAATAGAGACAATTATGTTATTTGTATTTGTAAAGGACTAAGTACTGGATGTGCGATATAATATCTGTGTTGGCGAGTTCTGAAACCGCCACAGAAAAGAATTAGTAAAGAAAAACTTAGAGATTTCATTTTACTGGTCGTAGACGCTCTCATATCATGTGGAACACAATTTGATTTTGGTTTTACCACATCATACACGTATATTATCGTGACCACCAGGTGTTATCATTGATTTATCACGCAGGACGCTCAGCACCAGTAAGGGCGAACGTACCCCGTGCGTTTGACAAAGCACAGAGACTCCTCCTCGACCTTACTCATTGCTGAGTGACCTCTCTTACAGATTGACCTTTTACTTTGAAATATACTGAACAGAGATTGATTGAGTAATTCCAACAACATCCGAAACATAATACATTCCGTTGCTTGGACTGGCTTCCCCCATGAACCATGGACCTTGCCGTTGGTGGGGAGGCTTGTGTGCCTCAGCGATACAGATAGATGTACTGTAGGTGCAACCACAACGGAGGGGTATCTGTTGAGAGGCCAGACAAACGTGTGGTTCCTGAAGAGGGGCAGCAGCCTTTTCAGAAGTTGCAAGGGCAACAGTCTGGATGATTAACTGATCTGGCCTTGTAACAATAACCAAAACAGCCTTGCTGTGCTGGTACTGGGAACGGCTGAAAGCAAGGGGAAACTACGGCCGTAATATTCCCCGAGGGCATGCAGCTTTACTGTATGATTAAATGATGATCGCCTCCTCTTGGGTAAAATATTCCGGAGGTACAATAGTCCCCGATTCGGATCTCCGGGCGGGGACTACTCAAGAGGACGTCGTTATCAGGAGAAAGAAAACTGGCATTCTACGGATCGGAGCGTGGAATGTCAGATCCCTTAATCGAGCAGGTAGGTTAGAAAATTTAAAAAGGGAAATGGATAGGTTAAAGTTAGATATAATGGGAATTAGTGAAGTTCGGTGGCAGGAGGAACAAGACTTCTGGTCAGGTGCCTACAGGGCTATAAACACAAAATCAAATAGGGGTAATGCAGGAGTAGGTTTGATAATGAATAGGAAAATAGGAATGCGGGTAAGCTACTACAAACAGCACAGTGAACGCACTATTGTGGCCAAGATAGATACGAAGCCCACACCTACTACAGTAGTACAAGTTTATATGCCAACTGGCTCTGCAGATGACGAAGAAATTGAAGAAATGTATGATGAAATAAAAGAAATTATTCAGATAGTGAAGGGTGACGTAAATTTAATAGTCATGGGTGACTGGAATTCGATAGTAGGAAAAGGGAGAGAAGGAAACGTAGTAGGTGAATATGAATTGGGGCTAAGAAATGAAAGAGGAAGCAGCCTGATAGAATTTTGCACAGAGCACAACTTAATCATAGCTAACACTTGGTTTAAGAATCATGAAAGAAGATTGTATACGTGGAAGAACCCTGGAGATACTAGAAGGTATCAGATAGATTATATAATGGTAAGACAGAGATTTAGGAACCAGGTTTTAAATTGTAAGACATTTCCAAGGGCAGATGTGGACTCTGACCACAATCTATTGGTTATGACCTGTAGATTAAAACTGAAGAAACTGCAAAAAGGTGGGAATTTAAGGAGATGGGACCTGGATAAACTGAAAGAACCAGAGGTTGTACAGAGTTTCAGGAAGAGCATAAGGGAACAATTGACAGGAATGGGGGAAAGAAATACAGTAGAAGAAGAATGGGTAGCTTTGAGCGATGAAGTAGTGAAGGCAGCAGAGGATCAAGTAGGTAAAAAGACGAGGTCTAGAAGAAATCCTTGGGTAGCAGAAGAAATATTGAATTTAATTGATGAAAGGAGAAAATATAAAAATGGAGTAAATGAAGCAGGCAAAAAGGAATACAAACGTCTCAAAAATGAGATCGACAGGAAATGCAAAATGGCTAAGCAGGGATGGCTAGAGGACAAATGTAAGGATGTAGAGGCTTATCTCACTAGGGGTAAGATAGATACTGCCTACAGGAAAATTAAAGAGACTTTTGGAGATAAGAGAACCACTTGTATGAACATCAAGAGCTCAGATGGAAACCCAGTTCTAAGCAAAGAAGGGAAAGCAGAAAGGTGGAAGGAGTATATAGAGGGTCTATACAAGGGCCATGCACTTGAGGACAATATTATGGAAATGGAAGAGGATGTAGATGAAGATGAAATGGGAGATACGATACTGCATGAAGAGTTTGACAGAACACTGAAAGACCTGAGTCAAAACAAGGCCCCGGGAGTAGACAACATTCCATTGGAACTACTGACGGCCTTGGGAGATCCAGTCCTGACAAATCTCCACCATCTGGTGGAACAGGTGAAATACCCTCAGACTTCAAGAAGAATATAATAATTCCAATCCCACAAAAAGCAGGTGTTGACAGATGTGATAATTACCGATCAGTTTAATGAGTCACTGTTGCAAAATACTAACGCGAATTCTTTACAGACGAATGGAAAAACTGGTAGAAGCCGACCTCGGGGAAGATCATTTTACATTCCGCCGAAATGTTGGAACACGTGAGGCAATACTGATCCCACGACTTATCTTAGAAAAAAGATTAAGGAAAGGCAAACCTACGTTTCTAGCATTTTTAGACTTAGAGAAAGCTTTTGACAATGTTGGCTGGAATACTCTCTTTCAAATTCTAAAGGTGGCAGGGGTAAAATACAGGGAGCGAAAGGCTATTTATAATTTGTACAGAAACCAGATGGTAGTCGAGGGACATGAAAGGGAAGCAGTGGTTGGGAAGGGAGTAAGACAGGGTTGTAGCCTCTTCCCGATGTTATTCAATCTGTATAATGAGCAAGCAGTAAAGGAAACAAAAGAAAAATTTGGAGTAGGTATTAAATCCATGGAGAAGAAATAAAAACTTTGAGGTTCGCCGATGACATTGTAATTCTGTCAGAGACAGCAAAGGACTTGGAAGAGCAGTTGAACGGAATGGACAGTGTCTTGAAAGGAGGATATAAGATGAACATCAACAAAAGCAAAACGAGGATAATGGAATGTAGTCGAATTAAATCGGGTGATGCTGAAGGAATTGGATTAGGAAATGAGACACTTAAAGTAGTAAAGGAGTTTTGCTATTTGGGGAGCAAAATAACTGATGATGGTTGAAGTAGAGAGGATATAAAATGTAGACTGGCAATGGCAAGGAAAGCGTTTCTGAAGAAGAGAAATTTGTTAACATCGAGTATAGATTTAAGTGTCAGGAAGTCGTTTCTGTAAGTATTTGTATGGAGTGTAGCCATGTATGGAAGTGAAACATGGACGATAAATAGTTTGGACAAGAAGAGAATAGAAGCTTTAGAAATGTGGTGCTACAGAAGAATGCTGAAGATTAGACGGGTAGATTACATAACTAATGAGGAAGTATTGAATAGGATTGGGGAGAAGAGAAGTTTGTGGCACAATTTGACCAGAAGAAGGGATCGGTTGGTAGGACATGTTCTGAGGCATCAAGGGATCACCAATTTAGTATTGGAGGGCAGCGTGGAGGGTAAAAATCGTAGAGGGAGACCAAGAGATGAATACACTAAGCAGATTCAGAAGGATGTAGGTTGCAGTAGGTACTGGGAGATGAAGAAGCTTGCACAGGATAGAGTAGCATGGAGAGCTGCATCAAACTAGTCTCAGGGCTGAAGACCACAACAACAAGAGCTTGGACTGAGGCATGAGATATTGAATCAAATTATACAGTTTAGCATTTTCTTGTTACTCGTCCTTTTCCCATAATGTTGTAACGACCTTCTGCCTAATAAGTATCCCCTATTATATATTCTAGTTAAAGAAACAGGTCAGCTGTAGCTTCAACTCGCATACTCGTGGTGCCAATTGTAAGAAAAACAATTCCGATACATGGTTTTTTACTAGATCACTTGCTAGCTTCTTTCATCCTTTCCTTCCTAACCCGAGTTCTTCCCCCTCACTGAAATTCTATTCTTCATTCAGTTACATGTTAATACGTGCATGATGCTAATTTTATCCTAAAAATGATCATTACAAACCAATATACTAAATAGACTAGAAGTCCTCCTTACAACAAGCACTACACTATGTACACAATATTATCACAAATAGTAAATACCTTACAAACTATCAAACACTTATACTATAGGTGGGTGATGCAAAGTTCCCAACCCACGTGGCATCATTTACCCTGACTTGTGGGTAATGACCCACCAGTATCTCATACCTTTTGGTAGGCTCTGGGCCTTCTTGCTTCTACTTCAAACTTGCCCTTCCTTAACCTTTTTTCTTTCTCATCAAAAGTTCTGTCCAAATAAGAAGGGCCCCTCGGCCTCCTCCTAGTTTCAACCTTTTCATTCTTATACTTCTTAATGCATACTACAGATAACTTACGAGATCGATAAATACCTCGACTCATGGCCTTTCTTATCCTTGATGTTTGTACTTTTCCCACCAGCATATTTGGTAACGAAGTGTATGTCTTTTCTCCTAGTGTTATTTCCTGCTCATTGACGTACTTAATGTCCACGTCATACTCTTGAAGAAATAATGCCCACCGGATCAATCTGTCATGCAACAGTTTACTTGTCATCAGAAATTTTAATGCCTTATGATCAGAATAGATTACTACTTTATGCCCATAAAAGAGATATCTAGATTTCTTCACAGCCCACACTATGGCTAAAGTTTCCTTCTCTGTTGTAGAATAATACTTTTCACAAGCAGTCAACATTCTACTGGCGAATGCTAAGGTCACTGGTTGCACAACTCCATCTACTTCCTGCTCTTGAAACACATGACAACCAATACCGTAGCCAGATGCATCTACCGCTAAACAAAACTCCTTACTTAAGTCGGGATGCCTGAGTATGGGCGCTTCACATAAAGACTTCTTAATAGCTAACCACTCGGATTGACAGTCATCACCCCATGACCACTGGGCCTTCAGTTTTAACAGCGCATTTAGATTAATACAATTCATGACATCACTCGGGATATAACGACGGTAATACCCAATTAACCCAAGGAACGATTTTAATTGTTTCTTGTTCCTAGGTTGTAGACATTCACTAATGGTTTTCAATTTCTTAGGGTCAGGTCTAAGACCTTTGTGGCTAATTATATGCCCTAAAAACTTAATCTCGCTGCACCCGAAATGTGCTTTCACAAACTTAACCGTGACTTCCCTTTGTGTCAACCTTTGTAATTCCTCGTCAATCAGTTCGACATGAGCTGACCATGTCTTCGAAATCATTAGAATATCGTCGACATATACAGACACCTTGTCAAGCAATTTCTCCCCCACGCCATGTATAGCGCTCTAATAAATTCAGCCACCGATACATTAAGGCCAAAGGGTAGTACTTTAAAATGATATGACCTGCCGTTAAACAAAAAAGAAGTGTACTTACGTGACTCTTGCGCAAGGGGAACCTGTCAATATCCCGCAGACAAATCTATCTAGCTTAAGTTTTTCGCATCGTTGAGCCTAACTAAGATTTCTTCTATCGGAACTGGTCGATCTCGTTCAATTTCTGTGATCAGATTCACTGTTCTAGTATCTAAGACCAGTCTGATGTTTCCATTAGGCTTTCTTACAGCTACTGTGGGATTATTATACGGACTGTCAGAACGCTCAATAATATCCCAATTTAACATTCTGTTTATTTCCTTAGTTACAGTATCTCGAATACTTAAAGCTATAGGATACGGAGCTTTAAAGAACGGTATATGCTCCTTAATTTTTAATTTGCATTCATACCCCTGAAATACTCCTGGCTTGTCGTTGAAGACTCTTTTATTCCGTACTAGGACCGCTTCTAACTGTCCCTTTTCGTCTTCATTCAGTCCACTGGACTCCTCGCACTTTTGCTTAACCACACTTTCCCAATCACCAGTACTACTTTCATCTACCGACACGGACGCTTCTTCGTCTTCCGTTATCTTCACAGTATCTTCCCATTTTATATTCCAACTATTGAAATGCTCCGTGCTCTCTAGACAGGAACTACTCTTATTCAACTTAACCCACAATTGACTATTATTAACATTTATCCTCATCCATTCTCTGGCTAAGTCTAATAGTACTCCATTCGCCACTAACCAGTCCATACCTAATAATACAGGTAAATATATTCTGGACACGATTAACATGGATTGCTGTAGTGTTACTCCGGGAATGGTGAATGTGAGTAACACTTCTCCTTCTACCTTCTTCCCTTTGTTTCCGGTTAGTCCCACTACATGTACGTTAGTTACCGGATAAATTGGGCATTTCCACTTGTGTTTATACCTTTCTCACACTTCTTTGGATAATAAACTAACTTGACTTCCCGTATCCAACAAGAACTCAAACTCCAATCCTTCTACTTGGCCTTTCACTATCAGAGTTGATGCATTACTCACTGGATCCCCTTTCTCGATAAGAAGTTCCTCACTTAAAGCTTGTTCATCCCGGTACTTCAAAAAGGCATTCCTGTATCTTTGATTTTGATCCCTAGAACAACCTGGCATAGGAATGTTCCGGCTATCCTCGGTGACCTCTTGTATTAACACTCCATTATGATTCTGACTACACCTACGATTACCAACTTGCTCAAAATTACTACCATTATTATTACCATCGCCACTATTATTTACTGTTTCCACTCTCTGTTGGCCGTTTTGATTATTTGCGGGGCCAGCTCTTCGCCCATTCGCATCACTTTCATTCCACTGACTCCTCCCGTCTATATTCTTATTTCCATAACCAATATTATCCTTGTTATAATTTCGTGAACTACCATTGTTATGAATATAACCTCCATTATTGCTAAACTTATCTTTGCGTCGTTGTTGTCCTTGCGGACTCTCTCTTACATCTACCCAGTTAGTAACACGCGTATTATTCCTTTCCCTTGATTTATGTAAATAGTCTAATTGATCTAAGAACTCAAGTAATGGTTGTGGCTGAGTCCAGCGCTCACCTACCAACCGTTCTCTAACTTTATCGGGTAAACGTGTAATCAACACTTCGATTAAGTGCATCTCATTTACTGGCTCGTCTAAATAGAGCGCTTGGTTTAAATAATGTTCCACAAAATTACGGTATCCTCCCCAACTATCTGTATACCGCTGTGGTCCAAACAATTCTAATCTTAGCTTCCTCTGATCATTTTCTGACCAATATTTAGCTTTAAAGGCTCTCAAAAATTCTTCCACAGTATTAAAACGATCTAAATTCAACATAGCCCAATGTAAGGTATCCTCCTCCAGATGACTTACTATAAAACGAATACTTCTTTTACTATCCCACGACACAGGCAATGCTCCCTGAAATGATTTTAAAAATGTTACTGGATGCACTGATCCCCTGGGTTTAAATTTAGGAAAATTACCACTACCATTTTTAATGCTCAGTCGTAATTCTTCCACCAAATCACTACTACTAGTTTTTTCAGTGCTACAGGTATGTCCATTGTTCGCCTGTGAATTTAATGACTCAGTAATCGCACTACAAACTGCACTACTATCTTGTGACCGATTCGCCTCACGACTACATGGAGTTGAAGTTACATCTGCCTGCTGACTACAACCCGGCTCAGCCATGGATCGATTCATTCTATCAGTAACACTAATTTCTGACACAGAAGCCGATATTGACTTTAACTTACTTACTACCCAAGTCTGTGTCTTACTGATTTTGTAATCATCAGACTTACTTAGACCGTCAAGGTCCTTACTAAGACCATCAATATCTTCTTTTAGTTCTTTCTGCAGCTTGCTTTGTCCTTCCGCAACTTGATTGGACACATCTTTTAATAATAATCCCATCGACATTTGTTGAGCCTGTTTCAAATTTTCCATTTCGCCATGAAGAACCGACAATTCCTGATACTTTTGCTTCAAATCTAATACCTCATTCTTTAATTCTTCGCGCCCCTAATTAACATCCTTTTTCAACTCCTCTAAACTTTTATTCGTTTCCTCAAAACTTTTCTTCGTACTTTCCCCAAACTTATTGTGCCCAGCTAAAATTTGCTCCAAATAGCCTTTTAAGTTCTCATCCATTTTGCTACAAAAACTAAACTACGTCAGCAGTTATCCTTTCAAGAAACTCAGTACTCTCTACACCACAGTTTTGCGTGCATATAACAATATGTCCCAACAGTCTTATAGTTCCTCCGAACACGCTACAGTGATCATTACCTCCAAAAAGTACAAAAAATTAATAAAAAGGTACTCAAATTTTATGCTGTACTGCCTCCTCCTGCTCGATGCTGCGCCTGCATCGCAGTCTTGGCTGAAGCAATGCTCGTCTGCAGTGTCGGCTCGACTATGACTATACCGCCACCGCGATGTCTCGGCTGAAGCGATGTCTCGGCTGAAGAGATCTCTCGGCTGAAGGGATGACTGCACCACGGCGATGGTTCAGCGACAGCGCCGACAGGATCGGGTTTCCGCTCGGCTTTGCTGAATCTGGTTAGCGAACCTGTACACAACGGAATCCGTCTCCTAGCAACTAAACCCTCTTCGAAGTAACCTTTGACAATGCAACGACGTGCGACTAACTAACTTCCGTCCTTCAGTACCTCTCACTGCTTCTTGTTATTACGGATGGCCTCAGATTAGGCACATCCACTGAATGTACTGGTCCGTGACTGGCAGGGGTCTAGTGCAGCAGGGGATACAACCCGTCGGCTTTGAACAATGACGTCACAAGTCGCCAGAGACCATGTATTAGAAAGATGAAAGAGCTGAGGAGAATGTTGAGAAACAAAGGAATGCGAGAGAGATAAACATTGATCTTGTCAAAAGCCGAGAAGCGATTCTTCTTGGTGTTGTAGCTCCCTTCAGTAGCTAATAAGTGTTTTTTGGCTTTTAAAAAAAAATCTCACGAGATAGAATAAACTGATCCTACTTTATTAAGCAATAGTGTTTTTTGGCTTTAAAAAAAAATCTCACGAGATAGAATAAACTGATCCTACTTTATTAAGCAATATCTTGTGAAAAGCCGAGAAGCGATTCTTCTTAGTGTTGTAGCTCCCTTCAGTAGCTGATAAGTGTTTTTTGGCTTTTTTTAAAAAAAATCTCGCGAGATAGAATAAAGTGATCCTACTTTATTAAGCAATCAGTAAAAAAACGAAACTGAAACTTAACAGCAAAAGCTGTTATGTTTTAGTTTAGTTTTTTTACTGATTGCTTAATAAAGTAGGATCACTTTATTCTATCTCGCGAGATTTTTTTTTTTAAAAAAGCCAAAAAACACTTATCAGCTACTGAAGCATCTGTATCTTAGGATCAGGTTATTCTATCTAGTGAGATTTTTTTTAAAAAAAGCCAAAAAACACTTATCACCTACTGAAGCATGTGTATATTCTAATGGGTGCGGGAGTTCCGACTCCTGGGGAGGTGGGTGGGTGTTATGCATGGCTAATGTACCGTATTCTATTTGCAGTTTACCATTTTCGCTTTTGCTGTTATGTTTCAGTTTCGTTTTTTTATTGATTGCTTAATAAAGTAGGATCAGTTTATTCTATCTCGTGAAATTTTTTTTAAGCCAAAAAACACTTATCAGCTACTCTAAAACAATTAAGTTAATTAAATCATACGTTTAATGATGTACCGAATATCAAGCGATCGCTTTTAGATTAACATTCAATTATTTTAATGATAGTGCTTATTAGAACACAGAACTGCTTTATTATCTATGCCTCGAAGTGAAGACATTATGATCTATGACTAAGGAATGACGTCATTGTTCAAAGCCGACGGCTTGTATCCCCTGCTGCACTAGACCCACTGGCATTACCCAAGATCGATTGACAACGACCAGGGATCGTACTGTACCAACGTCTCTATGCCGTTACTGCAGAGTATCCTTAGCCCACCAGTCGACCACCACACCTTTAATTAGGTACAGTTTCTTATTTTTAAATAGATGTTAAGACTGCAGAACGCTATCTAATTGCAGAAGATTCCAGTTGGAGAGGAGCCTCTGATGACGACAAGAATCTAGCCCGCGCCGCAATCGCACTGGCAATAAACCAATCGGACACGAAATTAGCCTTAGTACAATTAATATTGCAGCCACCTCAACCGCTGACCATGCAAAGAGCCTGTCTGCCAAATAATGGGAACAACACCCTGCCTAGACACGACGCCAAAATCGTACCGAGCCACGACAGAACCGCGAATAATCACTTAACAGTATTCACACGCCAATGATTACTGAAGTTAAGCTGTAGTGAATAAATGGGCCTATTTAATGAACCACTCTCGTTGACTACGATACTGATCTCGTCCGAGCAACAAATTACTTTAATTTCAGTACCTGATTATCTTGGGTGATGATAAATGCGACATCCAACTAGCAATTGTTATCTTTTGCAACGAGCTTTTCACAACTCAGTACGTACTCTCTGACATAAACTCGGAATTATTTTATTACTTGTACTAAAATACCAATCTATCTACCGTCTTGAAATGATTATTCTGTTTATGGACACTTCCATCACTACTGTTAGGAATTAAAACATTTTTAATTCTCCCTAAAATATTTTTCCAACTCGACGCAGCGATAATATGTAAGTGATGAGACTTCGCATGCGTCACAGAATAACGAATCTTTGTTAGTAGCAAAATCTTTGGCCGTTCCATAAATAATTCAATTACTTCAGTTAAACTTATTCATCATTTAGAAAACTTTTTCCGTTAATTGAAATCTTTTCTTTAATATTGAGAAAATCTACTTTCAGTAGCTTATTTATAATGTCATTCGTTCAAGAACCTTTTACCAAACACATTTAAAAACACCACATATACGTGATATCGACTCCACTGTATCAATATCTCTAAATTACACTCTTTTATACTTCCGAAAATGATATAGATATATTCACACTAGATACCAATTGTAGAGACTGGGAGGTTTCCTTTAACCCCAATAAAATTGGATTTATTTTCCTTCTAGGTATCTCAATACACATTGGTATTGAACGTCCCCTTAGAAAAATTAATGAATTACTGTGCTGATAAACCTCTTACATTATTTGATTTTCAAACAGCTGAGCAAAACTGAACATACTCAGACATTACTCTCTTTACTTATTCTGATCACACAATATTTTTAGCACAACGCAATCTGACTTTTAATAATCCCTACAAAAGAATGGCCCTCACTAACAATAACCTATACCTTCCATGAATCACTTACCTTACAAAAATCTTCATTACTCGAACCACTGCTATACAGCGAGCGCCAATACTGTCAGCTAAATAAAAGATTCTAACTACTGAAGGCACTTACTACTGACAGACATAGTTAGCAAATGAAAGATTTTGATAGAGAACAAAGAATGTATTTACCTTAACAGTGTTCAAAAGTCATAATATCTATATCAGTCCATGATATCCAATATTACAAATTTACTGTCTCTGTCCAGATCATCCGCTCTCAAAACTCTGCCATCTCACTCCCCACATCCAAGACTGATGGCGGCTTACCTCCAACTGCGCAACGCTACGTGCTGTTAGCAGCCAACAGCCCAACACTACAATAGCGAATATTACAACAATGCCACCCAGCCACAGACTGCACACAGCACAGCCAGTGATTTTCATACAGTGCACTACTAGGCGTTACCAATATAAAAACCTAAACAGCTTACTTACAGGTTATCACCAGTGAACGAGTGCCAGCAAATATATTATCAGTCCCCACAATACGGAAACAAGTAATAAATGTGCGTCTTGCTGTAAGATAATTCTGTGAAAGTGTCGTAGTTAATGTCCTCTGTAAGCAAAGTTCTGCTGAAGTCAATGTATTTACCTCATCATAAACAAAAGTAAAATCTTTGCGTATAGATATCATAGTTACTATGTACCTTACTGTGATCAAGAAAGTACTATAATGTAACGTATTGTAGTGCTATGGAAAAGGCTGTCTCATTCTAGCTATACCACAAAAGTTACTACTAAAACATGTTTTACTTTCCAGAAGAATTCAGAAAAACTGTGGAGATATAAAACAGATACAGCGCAAAAGCAACAATATAAATTGTGTCACTCATTAGTAGCGTCGTGATATAATCGTGTAGCTGTCAAATAAACTGTCATCTGGTGTCTCTCAGAAAGTACTTTAAATCCAGAATGTATTTTCAAGTAAACCAAAATGTTGCATTAAAATCTCATTAGCAGTACTGTTATATGTTCTAAGTATGTAAGCCTGATAGTGGTTGCGTAATCGTGCAACTAACGAGCAAGAATGTACAAATAACAACACTGTGTCATCTGTTCACTATAACAATGCATTCGTAATTTCTGTTTAAATACGTTCTCTTGGTTCTTGACAGGATATTTAACTTCAAACATTGTTGCATGTTAACAGTTTCTAAGTCTGACAAAGCATGCTAGAAATGTGAAGTGAAAAGTTTTATGGCAAAGACAAAGTTAAAAAGCAGATTATCTCTCAATGAACGGTTTTACATGTGAAATGTGGTGCAATCCTTTACTCTCCTATGCAGAGTTTCAACTTCTAAGTAATTATCATGTTGTATACGTCAATAAGGAATGCTAAAATTTTTCTCAAGGTCTATGTTATTTTTCACTGAGCCAGTCGGCGCACGTGGCTGCTTGCGGTGCGAGTCATTGTCTGTCTCTTTGTTGGCGCGTGTCGTTATTGGGATTAGGAGACCTAACTTCTACAAATTCACCTTGTCGAGAGGGCCCTGTCCTGTTTGAATGCCGCCAGTTCTGTTGCAATTCAGGTCGGTCGTTACGATCATATCTTCTGTCGTCATGTCGGTAGATTCTATAATTTCTTTCTTGTCGGTCACGTGGTGGAGAGTTTCTCCCTGAAGCATAACTACGCGCTGGACTGTTGTGTCTAAAGTTATTCTGTCTCCCTTGATAATAATTATTTTGGTTCCCATACTGTCTGTTTCTCTCATTGTCTCTATGATAGTCACTACCGCGGAGAGGTGATCTTACCCTGTAATTATTACTACTCTGCCAACGGTTGTCATACGGGTGGTGTCTGTTTTGGTCATGATTTGTGTTGTGAGAATAGCCTTGTCGTGTCCACTTATTATTTCTTTCATCACAGAATTGTGACAGATGTGACCTGTAATTGTTGTGTGCCTGTTTTCGCGTTCCGCGATTGTCAGTGTCAATTTCTAATTCTTGTAGGAGTCCCTGAAAAGCTTCAATGTCGTCTTTGCAACGTCCTGCCAAAATAATATGTCGTAAATGTTCAGGCAATTTGATTAAGCAAATGCGGATGAGTTCTGAGGGGCTGTAAGGGTTTGACAGGTACTGATTCTTGTGCAACATGTCTTCAAAATATTTCACAAGACTGGAAAATTCAGATTGTTCGAAATGTTTCATCATCATGACGCTATGTTTTACTCGGTCTTGTGTGGCTTGAGACCAATATGCTGAGAGGAAGGCATGATAAAATTCTCCTTCACTATGGCAATCGCGAATGACCGATCACATTCTTACAGCTGATTCATTCTCTAAATAGCCACATACAAATTCTAATCTGTTCTCTAATGACCAGTTGGGAGGAAAACAATGAGAGAATTGATGAAGCCACGCTTGTGGATGAATGTCGTTGCCGGAATTCTTAAATGTTTTGAATTTACGTGTAGTAATAAACAGCTTATAGTCAAAATCATCATGTCGGCGAGTCGCATATCGGTCATTGTTACTTCGTTTCGGCGGTTCCATCTCAAAATTCTGTGTACCTTGCCAATTTCTTTCATAATTTCCGAAGTAACCCGTGTTATTATTTTGTGGCTGTTCCGTATTTCTATGACCCTCTTCCCATATTGGAGCGCGAGTGTCCTCTGAAATACGTAATTCTTGTATTACCTGTGGCAGCTGATCTTGTACTTCCCGGATTTCTGTTTGGTGTTGCGTATTAATTTGATTCTGATTTTGTTTGAATTTCCTAATTTGCTCGCACTCTTCTGTGTCATTGAAGACTACCGGTTTTGTGTCATTCAGATTAACATCTACCTTCGTAGATAAATTATTTAGCTGATCCGAAAGTTCAACTACTTTCTCTGATAATGAACTAATTTCCTACATGTGTCTTTCTGAACCAATTTTCAGAGTATCTACTGTGTCCTTTAAGTTTTCCTGAGTTTTTGCAAGTTGCGTAACCGAATCGGTAGATGCCACTGTGTCCATTTTAGCTTGCAAGGTCTCATGATTTTCATGAACAATAGTTTGCAGTTCTTTTATGGCTGCTTCGTGATTCTGTAATGCATTTTCATGCCGCGAAAAAATAAGTCGAAAAGGTTCACAAATTTGTGTTTTTACGTCATTACAGACTTTTTGACGTTTCGATTCGATGTTATGTAACTCAGTAGTGAAATCTTCACGTGTTTGTTCAAGCGTGGTGTCTAACTTCCGAAAATTTTGTTCCATTGTGTCTAACTTTTGAAGCTTTTGCTGTATTTGTCTCTGATTTTGTTCCATTGTGTCTAACGTTTGAAGCTTTTGCTGTGTTTGTCTCTGATTTTGTTCCATTGTGTCTAACTTTTGAAGATTTTGTCCCATTTGTTTCTGATTTTGTTCAAGAGTTGTGTCTAACTTTTGTAGCTTTTGTCCAATTTGTTGCATTAATTGTAATAACAATGCACTGGTGTCTGAAATATGTTCCTCAGTGCTATTTGGCAGTGCATTTGAACGGGCAATATTCGTATTTTGAAAATCAGAAAATGTGTCTTGACTTATTTGAGAAAACTGCGAGGACGCAAAACCTGAATCTGCAGTATTTGCAAGATTGTGTCCTGTCGTTTCGGATTCCAGAGGCGAGCTGTTGCCGACCGATCGATCGATAATGCTTCCCTGTTCACTAATTGTTTCCCTGTCTACACCATTATTTGCCGCCCGCTCCATTTCCCTATGCGCAATTACCAAATTACTATGTTGGACATTAGTTAATTCATTACACGGTGGCGCTAACACACTGCTTTCGTTTTCACTGTCATTTCTCAGTTTACTTTGGAGCCTAGTATTGCGTTTTTCACACGCCATAACTGTCACAACATGTCACACGATAACACAGAAAAGCACAATTTGAAGAGCAAAAATAAGAAAACACGTTAACATAGGACTGAAAATAATATCTAGTTAATCGCCAGCGCAGCTGTGAAATACTTGGTGCAGATCTACATGCATGCCACAACTGTTTTACTGTACAACAATGAAACACTGCAACTGCAAAGGAGATTCTCTCTACAATTACGCGCTAGCAATAAACAAAAGCTACACTAATTACACAAACTACAAGAAAAAATCAGAAGATTCCAGTGAGGTATCCTCGGCTAATGGTCGACATATGAAACGTCCCCTTAGAAAAATTAACGAATTACTGTGTTGATAAACCTCTTACATTATTTGATTTTCAAACAGCTGAGCAAAACTGAACGTACTCAGACATTACTCTCTTTACTTATTCTGATCAACACTAAACTGACACACAATATTTTTAGCACAACGCAATCTGACTTTTAATAATCCCTACAAAAGAATGGCCCTGATTAACAATAACCTATAGCTTCCATGAATTACTTACCTCACAAAAATCTTCATTACTCGAACTACTGCTATACAGTTAGCGCCAATACTGTCAGCTAAATAAAAGATTCTAACTACTGAAGGCACTTACTACTGATAGGCATAGTTAGCAAATGAAAGATTTTGATAGAGAACAAAGAATGTATTTACCTTAATAGTGTTCAAAAGTCATAATATCTATATCAATCCATGATATCCAATATTACAAATTTACTGCCTCTGTCCAGATCATCCGCTCTCAAAACTCCGCCATTTCTCTCCCCCACATCCACCACTGCTGGCGGCTCACCTCCAACTGCGCAACGCTACGTGCTGTTAACAGTCAACTGCCCAACACTATAATAGCGACTATTACAACAATGCTACCCAGCCACAGACTGCACACAGCACAGCCACTGATTTTCATACAGTGCGCTACGTGGCGTTACCAATATAAAAACCTAAACAGCCTACTTACAGGTTATCACTAGTGAACGAGTGCCAGCAAATATATTATCAGTCCCCACAATACGGAAACAAGTAATAAAAAAATCAAACAAAAATCCTAAATGTCACCGCCACTTTTCAACGAACCTTAAGTTACAATTTAAAAGCAAATCTTGACCTCTTCAGGCGTTGCCCACACGCGACCCGCTAAGTTCCCTAACATTTAAATCGGCCACTCGTCACCTTGATGAATCAAGCTTTGGTTTAGCTACGTGTAGCTCGTTAAATGGTTCCTTCAATTAACTATCGCTTGTCTACTCATTGATACGTGCACACCATCACTGTATAATGAAACAGCTCGTCGTTCTATGAGCCAATTCGCTGTCTGCTGCAAGCTAGTGGTCTTGAAAATACAACTACCAACACGTGTTCGAGGCTTTCCCTTCTCGATACACACACGCACAATACCCAGACCACCTCAATAAAAACGACAAGCAACCCAATTACATCTGGGCGCGTCGCGACCACTCAACATACAATGCAGACGGGATATCGGTCACACAGATTCCACGAAACTCAGCACCTAACAAATCAATCGCTCAATTAAATCAGGCTCACGTGGGACTCACCCCAGCAAATTTTACGAACGAAACTGTTCCCACAACTATAATCGACAAAATTCCGTGCACTCTCCCAAGACTTAGGTGTCAACTGAGTAGCCTCACTACACCACGCAGTGAAACGCTATAAGATCAGACCTGATATACACCACTACCACCACTTGGTCGGTGATAGGTCTATCCGGGAACTAACTAACCCTTTTCGCTGTACAATAGGAACCATTTAAAACGAACAAACACTCCACGCTACGCCAATTTTCAACAATTAATGTCTTAATCATCGATGCTGTCGACTCTTCGCAATAACGGCCGGCTGCTGCGCGTTGCTCAAGCGGCATCTCTGGACGCAGCGAGGGCGATATGGTATATCGCTGCAGTCGCGCATGCTCGCGACCTGCTATTCCGTAGACGCTCTCATATCATCTAGAACACAATTTGATTTTGATTTTACCACATCATACACGTATATTATCGTGACCACCAGGTGTTATCATTGATTTATCACGCAGGACACTCAGCACCAGTAAGGACGAACGACCCCATGCGTTTTAACACAGCACATCGTGACTTTCAGCCATTGTGTAAACAGTAGTGTAAGAATAATATTGTCATCGTCGTCTTCTTGGAGTCATGTAGAGAGGAGGAACCTGTCACGCAATGTTTAACGCATAGGTAGCTTTCATTTGTCAAGATTGTAAGCTGGACGCCATTAGGCGCTGATTATAAAGAAAGGCTTGTGAACTTGTTATTATTCGAGTTTTAAATGTAGTTATTTAATGAGAACTCGCATGTTATTATTAGAAAGCTTGCCTGGTACATTTTCAGCTTTTTAAGTAGTGTTCGTCGTGTAGAGGTGCAACACGGCGGAACGCGCCGTCGCCGCGGCAGATTCAGATCTGATAATGAGGGCGATCATACCGCAATAAGCGGTCAGGTTGTAACACTCCACCCGTCACTTATCTGGTTTTGGCGTGTGTTCACCCCAGCTAATTGACTAACAGATCAACAGAGAGCGCAAAACTGCCGCAATGTCAGATAATGCAAAGAAAGTAATAAGGCCCTGTGACTCCTGATTGAACTGCGGTGGCAGTGTTGACATTAATTGACTCAGAACTGATCACTTTTAATTAAAAAGGGGTGCACATTGATGTTATATGCAGCTATTGAACACCAGATGCAAATGTTGAACATAAAATTAATTAAGAAAGTGACTTGGGATTTCAACTACTTGATTGAAAACAGATACAGTCGACTATCACAAACTTATTTCAACTCACGACCTTCAATCATCACATTACATGACTCTCCTAACAGGCAGTGGTAATAAATTGCGTTTGCGTGGAGTAAAGTGCGATAAATCAAAAGTAATTCCTATTGACTGACCCAGACGTAATGCGAAGTGCGAGAAGAATTCTGCAGTACATGGCCCATTAAACCCTCGTGGAAACTTTGCCGACGTGATCCAGCAAATTAATCAATGGCCGGAGCGGGCGCAATATCACCGAATACAGCGTGGCGGAGTGGCGTTGTTGTGCGGACGTCGGCCGACCTCGTGGTGCTGCAAGGCTGCACTCGTCTATTCACTCCTAGCTATCTTGCTCAGTATATAGCTGAACCAAAACTTTCTATCTCCAAGCTCAATCATTCCATTTGCTAAGTATCCCCTCCAGCAAAATCACTTACGCCAATTGCAGTGCAAGTCGCGTTAATTATGCGTCGCTTCCCAGCGCCGACCAATGCCTGCTCTGCAAAGTGAACAAATCCCCACAGAATTTCCCTTCTTCTCAACTTCTGCTATATAGCTGCTCCCAGGCCACCCATCAAGGTTAGTGTCTGCACAAACACCAAGTTTTCCGGAATTCTGACTCCCAGGAGAGTACTTCAAATTCCTCGGTCCCACATTCCCATTGGAGGCCGGCGTATTTCATGCTGTTGCTCTTCACCTGATTTACTTCAGGCTCTGCAGACTGTGAATTCACCGTGAAGTTGCTATAGTCACAAACACGCGTATTTGGACCTCTGTTGACCGCTCCACCGTAGCTTTGCACGGCTTTCTCGCAAGTTTCACAGAAAATCGGACGACGGACATTTATCAACAGGCGTAAAGTTCTCCGTCTGTTTCCCGGTACACCTGCATGGGGTCGGGGTCAACCACCCATGCTGTCACTCATCTTAAGGCAGCTGGAGGCCGCGCCGCGTTACCGCTTTCTCAGAGCTTGAGCCGCCCTAAGCTGCCTATTGTCGCTTCCCTTCGCTGTTCCCCATCCGGCCACGGTCAATTCTAAATACCTCCCTGGGGTAAACTAGCGTCCAGTAAATCGACTCGTTTCCACAAAGTTTTCATGTCGTGTGAATTACTTTAAAACCATCACCCGACATTAATTATTCCACTACGTCCATACTATACCCTCTACAAGATACATTGTGCCTTGTCAGTCATTTTGTTCGGCGCTACTGTTCGCTCAACGTGAGTTAGGTGATCTTTAATGCCTTCCGTACATGGCTACACTCCATACAAATACTTTCAGAAACGACTTCCTGACACTTAAATCTATACTTGATGTTAACAAATTTCTCTTCATCAGAAACGCTTTCCTTGCCATTGCCAGTCTACATTTTATATCCTCTCTACTTCGACCATCATCAGTTATTTTGCTCCCCAAATAGCAAAACTCCTTTACTACTTTAAGTGTCTCATTTCCTAATCCAATTCCCTCAGCATCACCCGACGTAATTCGACTACATTCCATTATCCTCGTTTTGCTTTTGTTGATGTTCATCTTATACCCTCCTTTCAAGACACTGTCCATTCCATTCAACTGCTCTTCCAAGTCCTTTGCTGTCTCTGACAGAAATACAATGTCATCAGTGAACCTCAACATTTTTATTTCTTCTCCATGGATTTTAATACCTACTCCGAATTTTTACTTTGTTTCCTTTACTGCTTGCTCAATATACAGGTTGAATAACATCGGGGACAGGCTACAAACCCTGTCTCACTCCCTTCCCAACCGCTGCTTCCCTTTCATGCCCCTCGACTCTTATAACTGCCATCTGGTTTCTGTACAAATTATAAATAGCCTTTCGCTCCCTGTATTTTACCCCTGCCACCTTTAGAATTTGAAAGAGAGTATTCCAGTCAACATTGTCAAAAGCTTTCTCTAAGTCTACAAATGCTAGAAACGTAGGTTTGCCTTTCCTTAATCTATTTTCTAAGATAAGTCGTAGGGTCAGTATTGCCTCACGTGTTCCAACATTTCTGCGGAATCCAAACTGATCTTCCCCGAGGTCGGCTTCTACCAGTTTTTCCATTCGTCTGTAAAGAATTCGCGTTAGTATTTTGCAACAGTGACTTATTAAACTGATCGGTAATTTTCTCATCTGTCAACACCTGCTTTCTTTGGGATTGGAATTATTACATTCCTCTTGAAGTCTGAGGGTATTTCGCCTGTTTCATACATCTTGCTCACCAGATGGTAGAGTTTTGTCAGGACTGGCTCTCCCAAGGCCGTCAGTAGTTCTAATGGAATGTTGTCTACTCCGGGGGCCTTGTTTCGACTCAGGTCTTTCAGTGCTCTGTCAAACTCTTCGCGCAGTATCGTATCTCCCATTTCATCTTCATCTACATCCTCTTCCATTTCCATAATATAGTCCTCAAGTACATCACCCTTGTATAGACCCTCTATATACTCCTTCCACCTTTCTGCTTTCCCTTCTTTGCTTAGAACTGGGTTTCCATCGGAGTTCTTGATGTTCATGCAAGTGATTCTCTTCTCTCCAAAGGTCTCTGTAATCTTTCTGTAGGCAGCGTCTATCTTACCCCTACTGATACTCGCTTCTACATCCTTACATTTGTCCTCTAGCCATCCCTGCTTAGCCATTTTGCACTTCCTGTCGATCTCATTTTTGAGAAGTTTGTATTCCTTTTTGCCTGCTTTATTTACTGCGTTTTTATATTTTCTCCTTTCATCAATTTAATTCAATATTTCTTCTGTTACCCAAGGATTTCCACTAGCCCTTGTCTTTTTACCTACTTGATCCTCTGCCGCCTTCACTACTTCATCCCTCAGAGCTATCCATCCTTCTTCTACTGTATTTCTTTCCCCCATTATTGTCAATTGTTCCCTTATGCTCTCCCTGAAAGTCTGTACAACCTCTGGTTCTTTCAGTTTATCCAGGTATCATATCCTTAAATTCCCACCTTTTTGCAGTTTCTTCAGTTTTAATCTATAGTTCATAACCAACAGATTGTGGTCAGAGTCCACATCTGCCCCTGGAAATGTCTTACCATTTAAAACCTGGTTCCTAAATCTCTGTCTTACCATTATATAATCTATCTGTTACCTTCTAGTGTCTCCAGGATCCTTCCATGTATACAACCTTCTTTGATGGTTCTTGAACCAAGTCCGGATACATTTGCTCAGTTAATACACTGAAGAGCCAAAGAAACTGGTACACCTGCCTAACAACGCGTAGAGCCCCCGCGAGCACGCAGAAGTGCCGCAACAAGACGTCGCATGGACTCGGCTAATGCCTGAAGTAGTGCTGGAGGAAATTGACACCATATCTCCCGCAGGGCTGTCCATAAATGCATAAAGAGTACGACGTGTTGGGTATCTCTTCTGACAGAACGTTGCAAGGCATCCCAGATATGCTAAATAATGTTCATCTCTGGGGAGTTTGGTGGCCAGCAAATGAGCTTAAACTCACATGAGTGTTCCTGGAGCCACTCTGTAGCAATTCTTGACGTGTGGGGTTTCGCAGTGTCCTGGCGGAATTGCCCAAGTCCATCGGAATGCACAGCCGACGTGAATGGATACAAGTGATCAGACAGGATGTTTACGTACGTGTTACCTGTCAGAGTCGTATCTAGACGTACCAAGGGTCCCCTGTCAGTCCAACTGCACACGTATAGGCGAAGTGTGAAGCTTTGTGTTGTGCAGTCATGAAGAATATACGGGTGGGCCTTCGGCTCCGACAGCCCATATCGATTACGCTTCGTTGAATGGTTTCCACGTTGACTCTTGTTGATGGCCAAACACTGAAATCTGGAGCAGTTTGCGGAAGGGGTGTACTTCTGTCACGTTGAACGATTCTCTTCAGTCGTCGTTGCTCCCGTTCTTGCAGGATCCTTTTCCGGCCGCAGCGATGTTTTTCCGGGTTCCTGATATTGACGGTACACTCGTGAAATGATTGTACGGGAAAATTCCCACTTCATCGCTGCCTCGGAGATGCGTCCCATCGCTCGTGCGCCGCCTATAACACCACGTTCAAACTCACTTAAATCTTGATTAGCTGCCATTGCAGCAGTAACCGATCTAACAACTGCGCCAGACACTTGTTGTCTTATATTGGTGTTGCTGTATTCTGCCTGTTCACATATCTCTGTATTTGAATATGCATACATATACCAGCTTTTTTGGCGCTTCAGCGTAGATCAATAGTTATTAATTTCACGATAAGCTTATTATTCACATAGTCCCGCAAATGCGGCCGTGAGAAGGTCTCCATTGTCCCCCTTGGCCTTTTCGTGTCTCATAAAAACCGCCATCTGTGGAGAGCAGTTTGACCTGGCCATACACGAGCCGCTGTCCAACCAGTCTTTGATGCATATATGCGACGTATGCTCCATCGAGCATTTCCGAAGCAACAACACCATATTTGAAACCAGCAGCCATAAACAATTAAGACACAAAGGAATTACAGAAAGTGGCAGCGAGCGGGCATTGATTGAAACCAATGGGAAAATTTCGAAAATTTGTTCCGGACCGGGATTGGAACCCGCGTCTCTTGCTTACTGAGCAGATGCTCTTGAAAATTCTTTATTAAATATTTTACTTAAACTGGAAACAAATGGAAACAAGGCCCCGGGAGTGGACAACATTCCATTAGAACTTCTGACAGCCTTGGGAGAACCAGGCCTAACAAAACTCTACTATCTAGTGAGCAAGATGTATGAGACAGGTGAAATATCCTCAGACTTCAAGAAGAATATAATAATACCAATCCCAAAGAAAGCAGGTGTTGACAGATGTCATAATTACCGAACTATCTGTTTAATAAGCCACTGCTGCAAAACACTAACACGAATTCTTTACAAACGAATGGAAAAAACTGGTAGAAGCTGACCTCGGGGAAGATCAGTTTGGATTCCGTAGAAATGTTGGAACACGTGAGGCAATACTGACCCTACGACTTATCTTAGAAAATAATTAAGGAAAGGCAAACCTACGTTTCTAGCATTTGTAGACTTGGAGAAAACTTTTGACAATGTTGACTGGAATACTCTCTTTCAAAATCTGAAGTTGGCAGGGGTAAAATACAGGGAGCGAAAAGCTATTTACAATTTGTACAGAAACCAGATGGCAGTTAAAAGAGTCGGGGCACATGAAAAGGAAGCAGTGGTTGGGAAGGGAGTGAGACAGGGTTGTAGCCTCTCCCCGATGTTATTCAATCTGTATATTGAGCAAGCAGTAAAGGAAATAAAAGAAAAATTTGGAGTAGGTATTTAAATCCATGGAGAAGAAATAAAAACTTTGAGGTACGCCGATGACATTGTAATTCTGTCAGAGACAGCAAAGGACTTGGAAGAGCAGTTGAACGGAATGGATAGCGTCTTGAAAGGAGGATATAAGATGAACATCAACAAAAGCAAAACGAGGATAATGGAATGTAGTCGAATTAAGACGGATGATGCTGAAGGAATTAGAATAGGAAATGAGACACTTAAAGTAGTAAAAGTGTTTTGCTATTTGGGGAGCAAAATAACTGATGACGGTCGAAGTAGAGAGGATATAAAATGTAGACTGGCAATGGCAAGGAAAGCGTTTTTGAAAAAGAGAAATTTGTTAACATCAAGTATAGATTTAAGTGTCAGGAAGTCCTTTCTAAAAGTATTTGTATGGAGTGTAGCCATGTATGGAAGTGAAACATGGACGATATATAGTTTCGACAAGGAGAGAATTGTAGCTTTCGAAATGTGGTGCTACAGAAGAATGCTGAATATTAGATGGGTAGGTCACATAACTAATGAGGAGGTATTGAATAGAATTGGAGAGAAGAGATATTTGTGGCACAACTTGACTAGAAGAAGGGATCGGTTGGTAGGACATGTTCTGAGGAATCAAGGGATCACTGATTTAGTATTGGAGGGCAGCGTGGAGAGTAAAAATTGTAGAGGGAGACCAAGAGATGAATACACTAAACAGATTCAGAAGGATGTAGGTTGCAGTAGGTACTGGGAGATGAAGAAGCTTGCACAGGATAGAGTAGTGTGGAGAGCGGCATCAAACCAGACTCTGGACTGAGGACCACAACAACAACAACAGCTTAAACTTCTGAGTGACACTGAATGCAAGTGAAGCTACTTTCTCTTTACTTATTCTTATCATGTCAACACTGACCCACAATATTATAGCGCAACGCGATGTGACTGGTCAAAAAAGGGTAATCTTACTTCAAATAATTAATTGAGAAGAATGGCCCTGACTAAAAAAGAAATCTTAACAATAACCTATACATTTCATTAAGCGCTTAACTCACAAAAATCTTCATTACGCAAACTATTGCAATACAGCAAGCGTCAATACTGCCACCTAAGAAAAAGATTCTAACTACTAAAGCCACTAACTAATAATAGACATGTGGTTAACAAAGGAAAGATTTTGTTGCAAACCATATAATTTTTTACATTAATAATGTGACATCCAGTTCAGGCACAAACATAAATCATCATTGCCATCTAGTACAAAGGTATATAATCATGAATAATATTCAATCTCCAAGTCTAACATGTACAGATTGTTAGCCTACTTCAGACCTCTACCCTCCATCAATGCTAACTTCTCACATCTAACATCCATCATTGCTGGCTGTTCACCTCCAACTGCCCAACAGTACTTCCATCACTGCTGGCAACTAACTTCCAACTGCCCAACACTACTGGCGATTAACTCCCAACAACGAGTCCAACCAGCCACAGAGTCTCTTACAAAGAAAGCGCAGTCAGAGATCCAATGCAAAGCGCTACACAGCGCTGCCAACACAGAAGCAGCCCACTGACAGTCTGATCAGTAATCAATCTGGGCACAGTGGCCATCGCAACTGCGCAGACTACCCTAGAACGGCTCCTGTCAGACTTAAATTCTCAACTTAACCCACACACTACTAATGTAGTGCCCCTCGCCCATTATCCTAGTTACTCGCGGCATTTCGCCGATTCCGGTAAGTGTTATATATAAGGAGAGACGGGCAATGATCTTTTCATTAAATGTATTCTCAAATGCGAGTAAGGACAGCCATCAGCTGTAGAATGGAAAGACGACAGTAAAAATCTGTGTCGGATCGGGACCCCATCCCGAATTTCCTCTTTATCGACATCGGTCGCCGTACCATTTGCCTACCAACGCACGGCTCACGTCCAGACCCAAACTTCCATATGTCGTCAACCATGCATGAGTCTACGACTTGTACTCATACATGTGTTATGTATATCCAAAGAGATTGTGGTCTTATGTAAAGTAAATCAGTTGCAAAAAACAGTCAATACTGTCACTGCGCGATAGCAATGGAAATGTTACCGATGATGCTGCCACTAAAGCGGAGTTGCGAAATACAGTTTTCCGTAATTCCTTCACGAAAGAAGACGAAGTAAATATTGCAGAATTCGAAACTAGAACAGCTGTTAGCATGAGTGACATAAAAGTAGATATCTTAGGTGTTGCGAAGCAAGTCAAATCATTTAAGAAAGGCAAGTCTTCCAGTGCAGATGGTATACCAGTCAGGTTCCTTTCTCAGCAATAATATACAACCGCTCACTTGACGAAAGGTCTGTTCCTAAACACTGGAAAGTAGCACAGATCACAACAATATTCAAGAAAGAAAATAGGAGTAACCCATTGAATTACAGACTCACATCCGTGATCTCAATTTGCAGTAGGATTTTGGAGCATATACTGAAATCGAACATTATGAATCACTTGAAGAAACTGACTTATTGATACATAACCAACACGGATTCAGAAAATATAGTTCTTGTGCAACACAGAGGTAATGAATGCTGTCGACAAGGGATCTCAGATCGATTCCATATTCCTAGATTTCCAGAAGGCTTTTGATATCGTTCCTCACAAGCGACTGTTAATCAAATTGAGTGCATATTGAGCATCGTCTCAGTTGTGTGACTGGATTCGTGATTTCCTCTCAGAGAGGTGACAGTTCGGAGTGATAGACGGTAAATCATCGAGTAGAGCCGAAGTGATACATGGCGTTCCCCAAGGTAGTGTCATAGGTCCTCTGCTGTTCCTGATTTATATAAATGATCTAGGTGATAATCTGAGCAGCCTCCTTAGACTGTTTGTAGATGACGCTGTAATTTACCGTCTAGTAAAATGATCAGACGATCAATTCCAATTACAAAATTATCTAGAGAGAACTTCTGTATGGTGCGAAAAGTGGCAATTGGCACTACACAAAGAAATGTGCGAGGTCATCTACATGGGTACTAAAAGAAATCCAATAAATTTTGTGTATACGATAAATCGCACAAATCTAAGGGCCATGAATTCGACCAAATACCTAGGAATTACAATTACGGGCAACTAAAATTTGAAAGACCACATAGATAATACTGTGTGGAAGGCAAAACAAAGACTGCGCTTTGTTGGCAGAACACTTTGAAGATGCGACATACCCAGTAAAGAGACAGCCTACATTACACTTGTGCGTCCTCTGCTGGAATATTGCTGCGCGGTATGGGGTCCTTACCATGTAGGATTGACGAAGGACATCGAAAAAGTGCAAAGAAGGGCAGCTCGTTTCGTGTTATCACGCAGTAGGGTTGAGAGTGTCACTGATATCATACACGAGTTGGGGTGGCAGTAACTGAAACAAAGGCGGTTTTCTTTGCGGCGAGATCTATTTACGAAATTTCAGTCACCAACTTTTTCTTCCGAATGCGAAAATATTTTGTTGACACCCACCTACGTAGGGAGAAATGATCATCATAATAAAGTAAGAGAAATCAGAGGTCGAACGGAAATATTTAGGTGTTCGTTTTTCCCATGCGCCATCCGAGAGTGGAATGGTAGAGAAGTAGTATGAAAATGGTTCGATAAACCCTCTGCCAGGCACTTAAGTGTGAATTGTAGAGTAATCATGTAGATGTAGATGTTGTAAGTAGGCTGTTCAGGTTTTTATGTTGGTGACGTCACGTAGCGCTCTGTATGAAAATCACTGGCTGTGCTGTGTGCAGTCTGTGGCTGGTTGGCATTGTTGTAATATTCGCTATTGTAGTGTTGGGCAGTTGGATGTGAACAGCGCGTAGCGTTGCGCAGTTGGAGGTGAGCCGCCAGCAGTGGTGGATGTGGGGAGAGATATGGCGGAGTTTTGAGAGCGGATGATGTGGACGTTTGTCCATCAGAGACAGTAAATTTGTAAGACTGGATGTCATGAACTGATATATATATATATATATATATATATATATATATATATATATATATATATATAATGACTTTTGAACACTATTAAGGTAAATAGATTGTTTGTTCTCTATCAAAATCTTTCATTTGCTAACTATGCCTATCAGTAGTTATTGCCTTCAGTAGTTAGAATCTTTTATTTAGCTGGGAGTATTGGCGCTCGCTGTATTGTAGTAAATCGAGTAACGAAGATTTTTGTGAGGTAAGTGATTCATGAGAGGTATAGGTATTGTCAGTCAGGGCCATTCTTTTGTAGGGATTATTGAAAGTCAAATTGCGTTGCGCTAAAAATATTGTGTGTCAGTTTAGAGTTGATAAGAATAAGTAAAGAGAGAAATGTCTGAGTACGTTCAGTTCTGCTCAGCTGTTTGAAAATCAAATAATGTAAGAGGTTTATCAGCACAGTAATTCATTAATTTTTCTAAGGGGACGTTTCACCTCTGCCAGGCACTTAAGTATGAATTGCAGAGTAACCATGTGGATGTAGATGTAGATAATAATGCTAATAATCTGAAACTATGTGATGACGGTAATCAGATATAAAAACCATGTTAAGTAACATATTTTAATAACGTAATTGGAAAAACAGTGTTCTGTATAAATTTATTTAAAAATTGTTTAGAACAGGCTTGGAACTGAAGTACAAAAAAAAAAAAAAAAAATTCAGAACACCTTGAACGACCAGAGATAGGACGTTCGTATGCACGGTAACCTACGGTAGTATGTTGTGCAGAGATGATTAGCAGTTGATCCACGTCGGCGCTCGGGTTCAAGGTCAACACCGATATTGCGGCGTAACACCATCTACCGGTAAAACATGCAGGCAACTCTCGTTCTCTCTATACTCCGAAGGTAATAGATCACTGTAACTTGAACAAACACGCAGGATGCCTCCCAGACGTATGTGCGAACCGTATCGTCAAATCAATGAGTTTGAAACAGGGCGCGCTGTTGGCATGAGAGAATGTGATGCATCTATCCGAGAAATTACTGCTCGTGTGGGACGAAGTGTTACGGCAGTGCAACGGCTGTGTGCAGAATGGATGGCAGAAGGCCGTAGAGCACGACGAGATAGGTCAGGTCGAACAACACAGAACACGCGCGGCGGCGCGATTCTTTCCGTCCCTTTACGACGAACCTGCACCTACCTGTGAACATTGTCTCAGCATGTCATCAGCAGGGAAGCCGAGCGAAACCTACTGTACTTCGGCGTAAACCAGGCTGCAATTAAAGTCACTAATCTACGTTTCGGGGGAAAGTTTTCACCCTAAATGAAAAGTTGAAAATGTTGTCCTCAATTAATATATTCTGAAACTTAGGTGAACAAGTATCACTGCCGAGCCCGTGCTAGTCTTAACACAGTCATTCACAATCCCTTTCACTCACGTTAGCAAGTTTATGGTGTTGCATTTCCCGAAAACTTAATACCTACAAAAATACTGATTTTTTTGATTGATAATGGTTGCCAAATATTAAGTCTGTCGGTACCAAATGCAGTCACTGTTTTTAGCCACCGACCTACTCAATACGCCACGCGGAATATTAGTCTTTTCTCGTCACAAAATTCACTTAAAAATTCCGGAATTCCTTCACGCCCATAGGAATAATTATGCCGTCACTTTACAACACTTTTGATATATGAAACACTGCTGGATCCGCCAACTTATCATTTCCATCGGAACTACCACTACAGACGTCCGAACTGTTTCATTAATAGGCTCAGACTCTTCTCTAGAATATTGTAAGTCTTCTCTACCACCCGAGAAGGCGCGCGAAGAATATTGCTTTACCATTGGTCAGTTTACCCAACAGCCAAGACAACATTCTACCGCGTCAATCCGCGCTTTTCACCAATAACCAATCGCAAAATAGTAAACCTAACGACTGCACTTTTTACCGACGTAATTATCTAAAATGCTGAAGTTTTGTTTATGCATAAAGTTATTTACTATTTTTATTTATACCTTAATTAACTTTCTCTTTGCCATAAACTTACTTTACAAATCTATTCTGCAAAAATCCATATCCATACTTCTTCGAAATGCTCCCACACTAAATCCTACTCCGCCACGTGATGACTGGGTGTTGTGTGCTGTCCTTACGTTAGTTAGGTTTAAGTAGTTCTAAGTTCTAGGGGACTGATGACCATAGATGTTAAGTCCCATGGTGCTCAGAGCCATTTGAACCATTTTGAACTAAATCCTACTACATAACTCGATAAACAATTATCTTCATATTAACCTTAAACCACACTCACGCATCATTCATACTGCTAAAACACATTTATAACATTTTACCTACACAAAAAGATATAATAACACTTTATGAAAATACTAAAACAGTTTATGAAAAACATTCTATTACTTTAGTGCACTCTAGTGGGCACAATCGAAACTAAATCAGTCCGCTATCCAATACTGTCCTCTATCGGCTGATACATAAACTACGTGCGCGTCCAGTCTCACGTCACCATTTGTCACTATCCAGCTCTGAGACACAACTCCCACTTAACCGCCTCCAAGGCAGGATCGGTATACGGCGCTACGCCTCACACTGTCGCAGCAAAGATAATTAAAAGGTACGCCATCGCTTATCATGAAGACGGCATGGGGTACGTCCGCATTAAGCAGACGATTATCCAAAGATGTAACGGCGACAGACGGACACTGTCGAAATGCGGCACCGTCGGTCACGACGGAGATGTATACATTCGATGACCTGCGAGGAAAATGCAGACGTCACGCCCATGTTCTGGTGGAGACAAGAAACCATAGGGCACGACTGAGATGTGAAGATCGGAGGACAAGACGCAGTATACAGTCTTAAATAGTGTTTGGTCTGAAACTTGAACGTAGAAAAACGTACCCACTGTCACAACATACTGCATAAGGGTCCAGTCTTCTCAGTCAGCCCATAAAATAACCGAATTTTAAGATTTTCTTGGAAAAACCAATGAAGCAGTCGGTGTAAGTCCTTTTGGATATTCTTTATTGATTCTTGGACAACATTTTTTAGCCGGCCGGTGTGGCCGTGCGGTTCTAGGCGCTTCAGTCTGGAACCGCGTGACCGCTACGGTCGCAGGTTGGAATCCTGCCTCGGGCATGGATGTGTGTGATGTCCTTAGGTTAGTTAGGTTTAAGAAGTTCTAGGGGACTGATGACCATAGATGTGAAGTCCCATAGTGCTTACAGCCACTTGAACTATTTTTTGAACAACATTTTCTGATTTTTAAAAAAAGTTTGAAGTTGCACAGTCCAAAGTGAGGTGCATCCATGGCAGAAGTCCTGCACTCTATTAATATTATCTGAAACCGAACAGTTTTCGTAATCTTAGGATATTGCGTTCGGAGTAATAGCACAGTTTTTGGAAATTTGACAAACTGATAAAAAGGCGGACGTTTGAAACAAAGATGTAGTTTTGTCGGGTCACGCGTTCTGCATTAGCCAATGAATAAATTAAAATAAAAAATGGCCTATTACTCCTTGCGTACACGCAAGGAGTAATTCAGCCAAATTTCAGAAGGATATCTTTATTAGTGCCCCAAAATTAATTCCGAAAGCTTAAAATACACTGTATCAATATACATCGGCCACGGCCTTGCGGCAGTGGATACACCGGTTTCCCTTAGATCACCGATGTTAAGCGCTGTTGGGCGTGGTCGCCACATTGATGGGTGACCATCCGGGCCGCCACGTGCTGTTGCCATTTTTCGGGGTGCTCTCAGCCTCGTGATGCCAATTGAAGAGCTACCCGACCGAATAGTAGCGGCTCCGGTCACGGAGAAACATCGTAACGACCGGGAGAGCGGTGTGCTGACCACACGCCCCTCCTATCCGCATCCTCAGCTGAGGATGACACGGCGGTCAGATGGTCCCGATGGGCCACTTGTGGCCTGAAGACGGAGTGCTGCCGCTGCTGTGTCAATTTACATTAGACAATTAAAACGTGATGAACAGCCCAAACTATCTAACGTAAATTGTGGTCTAGGCAGTAAAAGATTTTTGTATATATTTTTCAAAATTTTAATAAATTATGTTAAAATTGCTGTTACCCTTTCTGATACTGTCAGGCTTCACAAATTATGGTTTTAATCTCGTTTTATCCTTGGGCTGCATGATTCATAGTTTGTGTATACAGTCTCAAATCATACTTATTTTTCAATTAGATGTCGTTCTGATCAATTCTCGCCGTTTCTATTTTTTTTCTCAAACTCCAGGCCAACTATTTTTTTAAGCAGCGCGTAGTGACTGTGGGTACATCTTTCTACGTTGAAGTTCGAAGCCAATCACTTCTTAAGGCTCTAAATTGCGGTTTGTTCTCCTATCTTTACATCTCCGTCGTGCCCTGTGGCTTCTTTAGACGCTACATCAACGCAACATCTGCGTAACCACAGGCGAGCCCCAGATCACGACTTTTCCTCTCATCGTTTTCTGGAGGGTCATAGAATCTCTACATCTCCATGGCGGCCGATAACTCCCCGCTTTCGACACATCAGTGCTTCACCATAGCGACCGACAACGTCCGCCGGTCGCCATTACATCTTTTGTTTATCGATGTTTACTGCGGACGTTCCACATCGATACTCCTCACGCCGTCTCCTTGAGAAACATTGGCGGCACTTTCAACTGTCTTTGTGGGACCGTGTTCCTAAAATTTCGTTTGTGCTTTTACGTACGGCCCACATAGAGGAGTTACCATTCTCATAACCGTTCGTTTTGGTTACTGTATTTACTTTTTATTATGATTTTACTGATTAACTACTGCCCATAGCAGTTAACGCCGATGTAATTCAATGTATTATTTCTGTTCTCTGTGCTCATATTTATAATTTCAATATTTTTGACGCATTTTCACCTAACTTTTCGCCTCCTCGGCTCTTACTGATGTCATGCAGCAGGCGTTGGGAGGAGTTTCTCCTGTTTCATCCGTGCAGACAACAAATACAATGCTAGCGGAAAAGCTTGCACGAACTTGAACTTTTTACTGACAGTACACATGACTGTAATTGGCCCTTGTGTTCTTGAGGTTACCAAGTGTCTTCTCATATTCAATGCATTCAGGCGTTCTTTGTTCCGATACACAATGTCTTCTCCTCTACAATTATAAGTCTCGAATTACCAATAACCACAAGTCGAAATTGTTCTCATTTACTGTTATCTGACGTTTTATCTTGCGGCTGCAAACAGAGCATTTTTTATTCGTCAGCTACTGTGCGTCCTTATTGTACTTGCAGAACAGAAACCTCTTTCGCGCATTGGTACCGCCGCCCTTTCTTCTTATAAAGGTAATTTCGATGCTGCTGCTGGGTGCTCTTCCTCCCCTTCCACTGACTCCCCCACTTCTTAGAAGGGTCTGGATTCGATTATCGAGCACTGGTTGAATAAAACATTTTCTGCCAGACGAATACGCAGGACCTAATAAACGTCGTGGCGTCCCTTCTGTAGCTCCTTGTCGATGATTTCTCCTCAAAACCTTCTGAATCACAATCATTCTGGTTTTTTAGTATGCAACAACACAGTATATATATATATATATATATATATATATATATATATATATTGTGCGTGTGTGTGTATGTGTGTGTGTGTGTGTGTGTGTGTGCGCGCGTGTGTTCGTGTGTGCGTGTCTGACTGAACAGACACCACATATATATGTAATTAAGGCGAGACGGTCAGAGATTTTTTTCAGCGTAATAGGCTCGAACCCTAACGTAATCGGCGATGTGCCGCGAGTAATGAGAACAATGGGCAATGGGCACTACATTAGTTATGTGTGAATAAGTTGAGAATTTGGTTGTGACGGAAGACGAGTTAGAGTAGTCCTAACAGGTGCGCTGACCACTGTGTCCGGATTGCACCGTGGTCAGCGTATTTGCCTAGCAAGGAGGAGACTCGGGTTCGAATCCCAACCTAGCACAAATTTTCAACTTTCTCCATTGATTTAAATCAGTGCTCGCTAGCAGCCAATGATTGTAATTTCCTTCTGTCGTACAGCATTTTTTTGTCTAATTCTCCTGTCTGAAATTTGGTAAAAAGAAAACATTTCAAATGGTTCTGAACACTATGGGACTCAACACATTAGGTCATAAGTCCCCTAGAACTTAGAACTACTTAAACCTAACTAACCTAAGGACATCACACACAACCATGCCCGAGGCAGGATTCGAACCTGCGACCGTAGCAGTCCCGCGGTTCCGGACTGCAGCGCCAGAACCGCTAGACCACCGCGGCCGGCAAACGCAAGAAAACATTTCTTTTGCTTTCAGAGTGAAGTAGAAGTTCTCAGTGAGCAGACTTACTTAACTGATGCCAATAACTGAGCTGTTAAGAATTAAATCGTTGTCGCTTCCCACGCCCGGGTTCCCGGGTTCGATTCCCGGCGGGGCAGGGATTTTCTCTGCCTCGTGATGGCTGGGTGTTGTGTGCTGTCCTTAGGTTAGTTAGGTTTAAGTAGTTCTAAGTTCTAGGGGACTGATGACCATAGATGTTAAGTCCCATAGTGCTCAGAGCCATTTTTGAGCCAATTAAATCGTTGTGCTGAGATGTGCTTTTTGCGAATAATGTAATCCTTGATACTCCACATATTAGTTCAGGTACTTTACTGATTGCCTTGTTACTACCTCCTTCCACGCCTAATCTTTTAACTTGGACGTATTTTCAAAAAGAGTCTAAAATACTCTAAAACTAAACTACGTTCGAATAGGCCTGGGAAGATGCAACGACACCGACCGACCGCCGCGTCATTCTCAGAATCACAGGATGCGGATATGTAGAGCCAGGTGAGCACGCCACTCTCCTGGGCATTGTCAGCTTTCGTGACCAGACCCGCTACTTCTCAGTCGGATAACTACTCAGTTGGCGTCACATAGGATGAGGATGAGTGCATCGCCGGCTAGAGTGACTGTGCGGTTCTAGGCGCTACAGTCTGGAGCCGAGCGACCACTACGGTCGCAGGTTCGAATCCTGCCTCGGGAATGGATGTGTGTGATGTCCTTAGGTTAGTTAGGTTTAATTAGTTCTAAGTTCTAGGGGACTGATGAACTCAGAAGTTAAGCCGCATAGTGCTCAGAGCCATTTGAACCATTTTTGATGAGTGCATCCCATGTGCCAACAGCGCTCGTCCCCATCCAAGTGATAGTGAAGCCTGACAGCAGTTAACTTCAGTGATTTGACGGGAACCGGAGGGAAGGCCGCTGGCGTAGTCTAAAACATTATGCTGGCTATTAAAATTGCAGTAGCATGTAGAGGGCATCAGGCAACGTCAAACTGGAACCAGGTGTACTACATGCTTGGGTGTTATACCTACGAGGGTTGGAATTTAAATAGTGCCAACTATTTATTCACAACCGATACAAAAGAGTTACATGTTTGCACCTGTTACTGTCCTTCAAAGTAGTCACCAGCGTTGTGTAGAACCCGTTGCCAGCAATGTGGAAGGCGTAGTATACCGTTAGCAGAGCCTATTCTGTTGATGGTGCGAATGGAGCGGTCTGCTGCCTGTCGAGTCGCTGGTACAGTTCTGAAGCGAATGCCACGAAGTGGTTCCTTCATCTTCGGAATGAAATCAAAGTCACGAGGACTTACGTCCGGGGAGTATGGTGGATGGTACAGAACCTCCCAGTCCCATCGACCGAACGATCAGAACATCCACAGCTTGCGCCGTATGCGCCCGCGCGTTGTCGTGCAAAATGATGGGTGGGTTAAGCAGAAAGTAGCCGCTTATTTCGCAAAGTTGATTGCAGGTGATGCTCCAGAAACGAACAGTAATACCGTGTATTGACGGTCTGCCGTGGAGGAACGTAATGTGTTAGGATAACACCATCACAGTCGCACACGAGAATGACCATAACTTTCACCATACTGGGGCTCGGACACACTTTCGACTTTCGCGGCGACCCGTAATGACAGATTAGATTAGATTAGATTAGATTAATACTAGTTCCATGGATCATGAATACGATATTTCGTAATGATGTGGAACGAGTCAAATTTTCCAATACATGACACAATTAAGTTAATTTAACAACATACTTAATATAACAACTTTTTCATTTTTTTGTGTTTTTTATTTTTATTTTTTATTTTTTACAATTTTTTTTAAAATTTATATCTAAAAATTCCTCTATGGGGTAGAAGGAGTTGTCATTCAGAAATTCTTTTAATTTCTTCTTAAATACTTGTTGGTTATCTGTCAGACTTTTGATACTATTTGGTAAGTGACCAAAGACTTTAGTGCCAGTATAATTCACACCTTTCTGTGCCAAAGTTAGATTTAATCTTGAATAGTGAAGATCATCCTTTCTCCTAGTATTGTAGTTATGCACACTGCTATTACTTTTGAATTGCGTTTGGTTGTTAATAACAAATTTCATAAGAGAGTATATATACTGAGATGCTACTGTGAATATCCCTAGACCCTTAAATAAATGTCTGCAGGATGATCTTGGGTGGACTCCAGCTATTATTCTGATTACACGCTTTTGTGCAATAAATACTTTATTCCTCAGTGATGAATTACCCCATAATATGATGCCATATGAAAGCAACGAGTGAAAATAGGCATAGTAAGCTAATTTACTAAGATGTTTATCACCAAAATTTGCAATGACCCTTATTGCATAAGTAGCTGAACTCAAACGTTTCAGCAGATCATCAATGTGTTTCTTCCAATTTAATCTCTCATCAGTGGACACACCTAAAAATTTGGAATATTCTATCTTAGCTATATGCTTCTGATTAAGGTCTATTTTTATTAATGGCGTCATACCATTCACTGTACGGAACTGTATGTACTGTGTCTTATCAAAATTCAGTGAGAGTCCGTTTACAAGGAACCACTTAGTAATTTTCTGAAAGACAGTATTGACAATTTCATCAGTTAATTCTTGTTTGTCAGGTGTGATTACTATACTTGTATCATCAGCAAAGAGAACTAACTTTGCCTCTTCATGAATATAGAATGGCAAGTCATTAATATATATTAAGAACAACAAAGGACCCAAGACTGACCCTTGTGGAACCCCATTCTTGATAGTTCCCCAGTTTGAGGAATGTGCTGATCTTTGCATATTATGAGAACTACTTATTTCAACTTTCTGCACTCTTCCAGTTAGGTACGAATTAAACCATTTGTGCACTGTCCCACTCATGCCACAATACTTGAGCTTGTCTAGTAGAATTTAATGATTTACACAATCAAAAGCCTTTGAGAGATCACAAAAAATCCCAATAGGTGGTGTTCGGTTATTCAGATCATTCAAATTTTGATTGGTGAAAGCATATATGGCATTTTCTGTTGAAAAACCTTTCTGGAAGCGAAACTGACATTTTGTTAGTACTTCATTGTTACAGATATGTGAAGCTACTCTTGAATACATTACTTTCTCAAAAATTTTGGACAAAGTTGTTAGAAGGGAATTGTTGACATTAGATCTATCCCCCTTTTTATGCAAAGGTACAACAATAGCATATTTCAGTCTATCAGGGAAAATGCCCTGTTCCAGAGAGCTATTACACAGGTGGCTGAGAATCTTACTTATCTGTTGAGAACAAGCTTTTAGTATTTTGCTGGAAATGCCATCAATTCCATGTGAATTTTTGCTTTTAAGCAAGTTTATTATTTTCCTAATTTCAGAGGGAGAAGTGGGTGAGATTTCAATTGTATCAAATTGCATAGGTATGGCCTCTTCCATTAACAGCCTAGCATCTTCTAATGAACACCTGGATCCTACTATATCCACAACATTTAGAAAATTATTATTAAAAATATTTTCAACTTCTGACTTTTTGTTCGTAAAGTTTTCATTCAATTTGATGGTAATACTGTCTTCCTGTGCTCTTGGTTGACCTGTTTCTCTTTTAATAATATTCCAAATTGTTTTAATTTTATTACCAGAGTTGCTGATTTCAGACATGATACACATACTTCTGGATTTTTTAATAACTTTTCTCAATATAACACAGTAGTTTTTATAACGTTTGATAGTTTCTGGGTCACTACTCTTTCTTGCTGTCAGATACATTTCCCTTTTCCGGTTACAAGATATTTTTATACCCAATTCGTTGGATTGGCGTTTCACTTTTGGCTCGTACGATGTGGCCCATGTCTCATCCGGTGTTACGATACGGCGTAGGAAAGCCTCTGCTTCGCGCTCGTAGATGTCCATGTGCATCTGAGCAGCTTCGTAACGCATCCATTTCTGCATTTCCGTCAAGTCATGCGGAACCCACCGTGATGCAATTTTTAGCACGCCCAGGCGTTCCTTCAGGATGCGAAGCACAGTCGTATGCGCTAATCCGGTTTCGTGGCGAGCTCACAAATCGTATGGCGTCGATCACTATCCACTAACGCGGCAACAGCATGCACTTCTTCTACAGAGGCGCTAGGACGACCTGCCCGATGCATGTCTGCACACAATTTGCCGACCTTCGTTGAAGGATTTTACCCAACGTGCCACTGTTCTGTACGGCAATGCCGATTCCCCGCACGGCTTTTGAAGACTTTGATGACACTGTCGTGCTGTACGACCCTCTGGCACATTCAATCTTGATCCATCTCCGTTGTTCCTGTTTCGAAAAACATAGTGACACCGTTACGTTAGACCGCTCGCTCACAAGTGGCTGTGTTTCCCTCGATTGTGCACACGCCTGTGACGTGGGACGGGCGAGTCCATTTGCTCGGAGGTAAGGTAGGTATGTTAACAAAGTGTGCTATCAGCGACAATAGTAGATTCCATTGCATAGTCTTGCCACTATTTAAGTTCCAACTTACGTATATAGGCCTCCTGAATGTAACTGGAGGTATCCTCTTCCTCTTGTGACTGGATCATGAGCTATGCGTATCCTGGTGTCTTCATATAGTGGCAGCAGCAGGTTTCAGGGATGGCTCGAATGCGGATTGTAAAAGGTGGCCCACCTATGCTGGTGGCTGGCGATTCGCACATATCTATGTTTAGGGCTGCAGGGCGTCCCAATGACAGCAGGACTCCCAATGGAGTACACGAGGTCGTTACCAGACGCACCTCAGCGTCCTTTGGGCTCAATGCGACCTCGAGGGGAGGTACTTGACTGCCCAAGTCCCTGCGATGTTGTGCCGCTGACTGGCAAGCGGTCTACTAGCTAAATGATCACGAGTTTGAAGAGCAATCCTGTCGTTTGGTCCTGGACGTATGCACTATTTGCTGGAGCTTCATCAGTGATGGTGGCGTCGGTGGCGGGTGAAGCGGAGGCTGCTGGTTGTCGGTCCATCAAGGGTGAAGCTAGTTCTGGTGTCTAGAGATATCTGCGCCACTGTTATTGGTGGTAAACATACGATGCGAATGAAGCCCAGTTTGACAACTGACCAAAGGTTTGCGCCCAAAATGGGCTGGCAAGCTGAACGGAGTTTGCAGTGATCATCTGTAGAGTTGGTTGTTTGAGGTTGCCAGCTACGAAGAAATTCTTCTGGGCCTTTGTCATTGGTAGAGATCGTCATCTATACTGACAGGAAAATAATCGCAACACCAAAAAGTAGTTAATGTAGAGTAATGAAATTTCGGGAATACAGTTGCCTAGTTAACATATTTTAGCGATTAACATTGCAAGATCACGCAATAATGTAAGAGCGAGATAAGCCGTTGCGGATGTGAATTGTTGGTACATTAAATACAGGCGGGACCGCCAGAAACTTGAATGGAAGCATGCAAACTCGCATGTATTGTGTAGTACAGTTGTCAGATGTCGGTTCGTAGGATGGAGTTCCAGGCCTGTTGCACTTGGTCGGTCAATACAAGGACGGTTATTACCGGTTGTGGATGACGCTGGAGTTATCATCCGATATTGTCCCGTATGTGCTCGACTGGAGACAAAAATGGGGATCAAGCTGGCCAAGGCAACATGTCGACACTCTGTAGAGTATGTTGGGTTTCAACAATGGCATTTGGGCAAGCGTTAAGCTGTTGGAAAACACCTCCTGGAATGCTCTTCATGAATGGCAGCACAACAGGTCGAATCACCAGACTGACGTGCAAATTTGCAGTCACGGTGTTGGAATAACCACGAACGTGCTCCTTCTGTCATACGAAACTGCACCCTAAACCATTGCTCCAGGTGTAGGTCCAGGGTGTCTAGCCCGCAGACAGATTGGTTGCAGGCCTCAATTGGCTATCTTCGAATCAACACACGGCCTGCACTGGTACCGAGGCAGAACGAGATTTCATCGGTAAACACAACAGAGCCACCGTGTCTTCCAATGAGCTGTCGCTTGACACCACTTAAGTCGCAAACTTCAGTGGTTTTGGGATCAGTGGAATGCACGCTGAAGGGCGTCTGGCTCGGAGCTGTCCAAACATTTGTAACTGTTGTTTGTGTCATTGTTGCAGCAACTGCTTGTAACAACAACGACTCTGTACTATTGCACATATAAGTAATTCTTTCCATCTGAATTTACGATAAACTTGTGTAATTGATGTTCTGATTTCATTTCTTTTTCTTTCATGCCATTATGGTAAGAAAACAGTGAATAAGTTTCAATGTGAATATTAATGTTTATGTCAAATGTCAAGTAATATTGTGATAGAATTGAAATGTAACAAATGTTGAAACTGTTGTAAGATGTTTAAAATTGTAACTGTACGTCTGGTCCATCGGTAGGCAATGTGTTAGGATATGTAGAATGCAAAACCTCGGGTGAATACCCGGTCTGTCAGGGAACGGTAAAAGGTGGATGGCCGGCGAGCGCGGGAAAAAGCGCGCGGGCGCTGCACGGCACAACGGGCTCAGTAGTTGGAGTTTGGCACTGGTTTGAGCAACACCATCTGGAGCGAGGAGGCTCTCCTGGAAGACATAGCTTCACTGAGCCTCGGGTATGCCGTTCCAACGCCCACACAGCATGGCAAAATTCCATAGGCACTAAATGGAAAAGTATTGCGACGCTAAGAAGAGTTAAAGTGCCGATACGTCAAGAGCCATAGCTGTGGTTGTAGGTGTGCTCTGTGCCTCGCCATCTTGCCGCCCGCCAACCGCCGCATCGATGCTAGCAGGTTGAAACTTTTAGTACTGTATTCGTATGGACCAGAGAGTGAACTGTGTTTGTTTGGTGCAATAATAACCTAAATTTTACCAGAAATTTTCTATCATTTAATTATCCTCACAACTAACCTGGACAGGGTCCTTTCCAAACGTTGTGCAATCCGAGTGTCCCGAAATGAAAATTAAAATTTGTGGTAATAATAATTATGTGCAGAACTAGCTATATTAGAATGATGTTTAAAGAAATGTTTTGTTAATGAACCAGTAAATGAATAACGAAGGTCTATCGAAGTTGAAAGATAACTTTAATATTGATATAGTAATGAAGTTTATTATTTCGAGACAGATATAAAGGTATTTAAATGAGCAGTAAACAAGATGAAAAGAGTAGTAACTTATATACTGAAAGTCTTGAACGCATAATAAATTCAGTAATCAATTTTTTTTATACAGTGATCATAACAGTTTCAGGGTGCCCCCTCATTCATTTGAATTCTGAAGTGTTCTAAGTTGGTTTGACCAGCAAAAGTTAAAGTCAATATAAAAGTCAAAATTTATCAGTGTTTTATCTTTATCAAAATTGACATTTTGTGTGTAGCACGAAAGTGCGATTTCTAGGGTAACCTATGCCCGATTTTAATCAGATTAATAGACAGTATTAAGTTTTGTAGTATACATTATAGTGTAGTGTCGTGTATTCATGGTTTTTCCATATCAGTACAGAACGTGAAACTATCAGTTCAATAGATTTTCTGGTTCTAAGATTCTACTATACTATGCAGTGTTACTACGTGTTGTTTTGCATGAATATATACCAAATTGTACAGGAAGGAAACTCAGTTAATGCCTAATTAGGCTGGCGACCGTATTATTATCACATTGGTAGCATCTTCAGAGTTGCTTTTGATTCATCCTGGCGTGTAATTGCATTTCGAACTTACTTGACGGATCATTGTTATTACAGAGTGGATGTAAGTCTGATTTGCCACCATTCAGGTACACGCGGTCGACATCTATGCGAAAATCCTTTCTCTTAAGGTGAATACCGCTCACTTGCCATAGCACAGGCTTAAACGAGTAGTGTGTCACGGAGGTTACATGCTGTTGAGATTGCTGCTGCAGATGCGGTACGATGCGCCAGAGCCACAGGCCGAACACAATGGTCTTACCTCTCGGTAGCGCCAAGTGGTCATCTAGAGTCAGGTCTTCATGCGACCGTACATTCTCGTGCCCACCGCTGTCTGCCATCATGTACGGTGGCTACACTCCTCCAAGTCTTTCTGCGGTACAGCAGAAGGAATAACCAACTTCTCGCTGCTCTGTCACACGACCTCGTTCAGTCTCAGTGGGGTGCTCGTAATGACGGCTTTGTCGCCTTAAAGGTATTCTTGACTAACATTAACTCACCAGGCCCAGTCTTAAAGGCAACTAACTCTCACGACCGTTACGGTGTGTATTTAAAGCAAACCACATTTGCATCCTTCTTGGAGTTGCGATCTTTTTATCCGTCATTCTTCGGACGAACGCATAAAACATCATCCGAAATTGTGCTAAACGCGTACTCTGAAAATTATTTCGAGCAGTTAGTTCATGAGCCCACGCGAATAGTAAACGCTTGTGAAAACACACTTGACCTCTTAGCAACAAATAATCCTGAGTTAATGGCTCTGAGCACTGTGGGACTTAACATCTATGGTCATCAGTCCCCTAGAACTTAGAACTACTTAAACCTAACTAACCTAAGGACAGCACACAACACCCAGTCATCACGAGGCAGAGAAAATCCCTGACCCCGCCGGGAATCGAACCCGGGCGCGGGAAGCGAGAACGCTACCGCACGACCACGAGCTGCGGACAATCCTGAGTTAATAACGAGCATCAAAACCGATTCAGGGATTAGTGAACACAGGTTTGTCGTAGCGAGATTGAATATTGTAACGCCCAAATCCTCAAAAAATAAACGAAAAATATACTTATTCAAAAAAGCAGATAAAAATTCACTTGACGCCTTCCTGAGAGACAATCTCCACTCCTTTCAGATTAATGACATAAGTGTAGACCAGATGTGACTTCAATTCAGAGAAATAGTATCGGCAACAATTGAAAGATTTATACCAAATAATATAACAAACGACGGAGCTGATCCTCCATGGTACACAAAACGAGTCAGAACACTGTTGCAGAAACAAAGAAACAAACATACCAAATTTAAACAGTTCCAAACTCCATCTATTACAGAAGCTCGAAATTTAACGCGGACTTCAATGCGAGATGCTTATAACAGTTTCCACAACGTAACTTTGTCTCTAAACCTGGCAGAAAATCCAAAGAGATTCTGGTCGTATGTGAAGTATGTTAGCGGCAAGAAACAATCAACGCCTTCTGTCCGCGATAGCAATGGAGATACTATCGAAGACAGTGCTGCCAAAGCAGAGTTACTAAACACAGCCTTCCGAAAGACGAAGTAAATATTCCAGAATTCGAGTCAAGAACAGTTGCTAACATGAGTAACGTAGAAGTAAATATCTTCGGAGTAATAAAACAACTTGAATCACTTAATAAAATGTAGTATTACTGGCTCTTTGCTGTTAATTATCTATATAAACGATTTGGGAGACAATCTGAATAGCCGTCTTCGGTTGTTTGCAGATACGCTGTCGTTTATCGATTAATGAAGTCATCAGAAGATCAAAACAAACTGCAAAACGATTTAGAAAACATATCTGAATGGTGCGAAAATTGACAGTTGACCCTAAATGACGAAAACTGTGAGGTCATCCACATGAGTGCCAAAAGGAATCCGTTAAACTTCGGTTACACAATAAATCAGTCAAATATAAAAGCCGTAAATTCAACTAAATACCTAGGAATTACAATTACGAACAACTTAAACTGGAAGGAACGCACAGAAAATGTTCTGGGGAAGGCTAACCAAAGACTGCGTTTTATTGACAGGACACTTAGACGATGTAACAGACCTACTAAGGAGACAGTCTACACTACGCTTGTCCGTCCTCTTTTAGAATACTGCTGCGCGGTGTGGGATCCTTACCAGATAGGACTGACAGAGTACATCGAAAAAGTTCAAAGAAAGGCAGCAAGTTTTGTTTTATCGCGAAATAGGGGAGACAGTGTCACTGAAATCATACAGGATGTTCGGTGGACGTCATTAAAAGAATGGCGTTTTTGTTGCGGCGGAATCGTCTCACCAACTTTCTTCTCCGAATGCGAAAATATTTTGTTGCCACCGACCTACATAGGGAGAAACAATCACAACGATAAAATAAGGGAAATCAGAGCTCTTACGGAAGATATAGATGTTCGTTTTCTCCGCGCGCTATACGAGATTGGAATAATAGAGAATTGTGAAGATGGTTCGATGAACCCTCTGCCAGGCACTTACATGCGATTTGCAGAGCATCCATGTAGATGTAGACTCTTTTTTAATTTTGTTTTAAATGTGCTTCACTACGCTGCATGACTAAAGATGAATCATTGGGTCTCCAAATGCTTATTCAATATCATTTAGAGTCCTGTGTAAGTAGCGCTGACGTGTACTACCAGTTACTGTCGGAAATCACTACATGATGATGTCCTTCTAGAAGAATGATTTTAGTGAAAGACTACACGGTGCTCGGAATGCAATGTGACAAACGAATATTTTACAGAACGTGTACAACTAATGGCCACAAAGTACACTCCTGGAAATGAAAAAAAGAACACATTGACACCGGTGTGTCAGACCCACCATACTTGCTCCGGACACTGCGAGAGAGCTGTACAAGCAATGATCACACGCACGGCACAGCGGACACACCAAGAACCGCGGTGTTGGCAGTCGAATGGCGCTAGCTGCGCAGCATTTGTGCACCGCCGCCGTCAGTGTCAGCCAGTTTGCCGTGGCATACGGAGCTCCATCGCAGTCTTTAACGCTGGTAGCATGCCGCGACAGCGTGGACGTGAACCGTATGTGCAGTTGACGGACTTTGAGCGAGGGCGTATAGTGGGCATGCGGGAGGCCGGGTGGACGTACCGCCGAATTGCTCAACACGTGGGGCGTGAGGTCTCCACAGTACATCGATGTTGTCGCCAGTGGTCGGCGGAAGGTGCACGTGCCCGTCGACCTGGGACCGGACCGCAGCGACGCACGGATGCACGCCAAGACCGTAGGATCCTACGCAGTGCCGTAGGGGACCGCACCGCCACTTCCCAGCAAATTAGGGACACTGTTGCTCCTGGGGTATCGGCGAGGACCATTCGCAACCGTCTCCATGAAGCTGGGCTACGGTCCCGCACACCGTTAGGCCGTCTTCCGCTCACGCCCCAACATCGTGCAGCCCGCCTCCAGTGGTGTCGCGACAGGCGTGAATGGAGGGACGAATGGAGACGTGTCGTCTTCAGCGATGAGAGTCGCTTCTGCCTTGGTGCCAATGATGGTCGTATGCGTGTTTGGCGCCGTGCAGGTGAGCGCCACAATCAGGACTGCATACGACCGAGGCACACAGGGCCAACACCCGGCATCATGGTGTGGGGAGCGATCTCCTACACTGGCCGTACACCACTGGTGATCGTCGAGGGGACACTGAATAGTGCACGGTACATCCAAACCGTCATCGAACCCATCGTTCTACCATTCCTAGACCGGCAAGGGAACTTGCTGTTCCAACAGGACAATGCACGTCCGCATGTATCCCGTGCCACCCAACATGCTCTAGAAGGTGTAAGTCAACTACCCTGGCCAGCAAGATCCCCGGATCTGTCCCCAATTGAGCATGTTTGGGACTGGATGAAGCGTCGTCTCACGCGGTCTGCACGTCCAGCACGAACGCTGGTCCAACTGAGGCGCCAGGTGGAAATGGCATGGCAAGCCGTTCCACAGGACTACATCCAGCATCTCTACGATCGTCTCCATGGGAGAATAGCAGCCTGCATTGCTGCGAAAGGTGGATATACACTGTACTAGTGCCGACATTGTGCATGCTCTGTTGCCTGTGTCTATGTGCCTGTGGTTCTGTCAGTGTGATCATGTGATGTATCTGACCCCAGGAATGTGACAATAAAGTTTCCCCTTCCTGGGAGAATGAATTCACGGTGTTCTTATTTCAATTTCCAGGAGTGTATTTAGGAGGGGCTCCACGAACTCTAAATGCATACAGTGCCAGTAAAGCCTGGCGGCGGGGCATGGAAAAAATTTCAGTAGGTTTAAGGGCTGATAGACGGCACACTCTTTGCATGTGTAAGTTGTATGTCCTCTATAAGGGTAAATATAGCGAGCCTGTACTTGATAGAATGTACCATTAATTTTCATTGCTGCAGCGCAACGGCGTTGCTGACTGCCCCGTAGTTTTAGAAGGGACAGGTTGGCGCCTAAGGATCGTTTGGCACAAAGGAGTGAGCTTCGCCACTGTCTGCTTACCGGTTACTCACCACACGAGTAGGACGCTTGGGTACCTGGGAAAAGCGATCGTGGTTTAAGTAATAACTTTTAAGCATAGGATTAATTTCGTATCTGAGGAATTTTTATATCATTAAAAGGCGACCCTAGTGTAAAGGATCGACAGTGGCAAATTCATATAAGCTCGTGATAAAAGAGTGAATGTAATTGTAGTGCGAGTGCTATCAGAACAAGTAGGGACGTTATATTTGAAACTAAAGTGAAATAAATTAACTGTGGCGTACTAAAATACTCATATATTATTATTAGAATATTTTGGAAGGTACTGGGCTATAGAACAATTTGCGAGAATACACAGATAGCATGTGCCGTAGGGAAACGGTCCGAACTTCAGTTACGGCACATCTACCTTGGCAATAAGTTCGCTCTCGAAAATTGGCTTCTTATGAATGTCCGACACCAAATTTCCCAAGCAGTCACACCATAGCAAGTAATAAACAAATTCATATGTGCAAATAATGTAGAGTGGTGTCTTCTACTCTTATGTTCTTATCTATGGTTGGACAGTGCCCATGTTACCAGGATTGATAGTTCATTCACCTGCAGCTTCTACGAACCAGCGTTTATATTTTGACCTGAATGATCCAGGAAACTGCGAAATAATATTTTTCTCTGTAAGGAATAAAGAACTAGTACATCTCGATTAGTGAGAAGGCGGCATTCACAGAAAACACTAGTAATGAGCGCGTAGTACCATGGTACGTGGAGCCCATGAACAAACACCGACTGCCAACCTAACCGTCAAGCAGGGAGTCCCAAAGATCAGTCACTGACAAAAAGGACAATAAGAGGGCGCAACAGCGCGAAAAATTCACACGCAAAAGCAGGCGAGCAGTAGCTGAGTAAACAAGAAAACAGGCAAGAGCTAGAACTGAACTGAGCTCGTAGTCTGCGAGGTCACACTACGAAAGCTACGCATCCAAAGGCACTGCCCGCGTGCGACACTCACGCCTCGAAGGGTGGACTGGATCACTTCAACTCTCGACTGTAAACAGCTCCTCGTCTGACTTCTAGGATTCTTGTGGGGATACCAATTCCCTCTCCCTTTTAAGAGGCATGTACGGCTGGAAAAGACCAGGCCACTGCGGAATTCAAGAGAGAATGGGTACAGGGGTCTGCGCCCTAGGTTCCGCCTGGGAGCAATGTGCGGTAATGTCTGGGGCGACGCTGGAGGCAGTGTCGGTCTGCCGTCTCCACCAGACAATGTAGTGGTTCAGAACAGACACTGTCTGCTACAATGAGATTTTCACTCTGCAGCGGAGTGTGCGCTGATATGAAACTTCCTGGCAGATTAAAACTGTGTGCCGGACCGAGACTCGAACTCGGGACCTTCGCCTTTCGCGGGCAAGTGCTCTACCACGTGAGCTACCCAAGCACGACTCACGCCCCATTCTCACAACTTCACTTCTGCCAAGTCCCCAGTTCGAGCCTCGGTCCGGCACACAGTTTTAATCTGTCAGGAAGTTTCACTGTCTGCTAGCTGTGCAAAAGATAGGAGAAGGTACTCCATGACTATCACATCCCCCCTGGCAGGCAGGTGTCTCCACGTCAGGGCGTAAGTTATGTGGCAAGTGGCGCACAGATGATAGGAACATCTCTCGGTGCTGCTCATTGCTGGGAGTGAGGGTCAGTTGGTCCCACTTGCTTGTGCTAAGGGCTCCCGTCTAACTGAGCAATGGTGCTTGCTGCTCAGTTTGCCAGAAGTGTAGCTGGTTCACTTGAGGTGACAGTCACTGTTGTCGCACTGCAATTACACTCCTGGAAATTGAAATAAGAACACCGTGAATTCATTGTCCCAGGAAGGGAAAACTTTATTGACACATTCCTGGGGTCAGATACATCACATGATCACACTGACAGAACCACAGGCACATAGACACAGGCAACAGAGCATGCACAATGTCGGCAATAGTACAGTGTATATCCACCTTTCGCAGCAATGCAGGCTGCTATTCTCCCATGGAGACGATCGTAGAGATGCTGGATGTAGTCCTGTGGAACGGCTTGCCATGCCATTTCCACCTGGCGCCTCAGTTGGACCAGCGTTCGTGCTGGACGTGCAGACCACGTGAGACGACGCTTCATCCAGTCCCAAACATGCTCAATGGGGGACAGATCCGGAGATCTTGCTGGCCAGGGTAGTTGACTTACACCTTCTAGAGCACGTTGGGTGGCACGGGATACATGCGGACGTGCATTGTCCTGTTGGAACAGCAAGTTCCCTTGCCGGTCTAGGAATGGTAGAACGATGGGTTCGATGACGGTTTGGATGTACCGTGCACTATTCAGTGTCCCCTCGACGATCACCAGTGGTGTACGGCCAGTGTAGGAGATCGCTCCCCACACCATGATGCCGGGTGTTGGCCCTGTGTGCCTCGGTCGTATGCAGTCCTGATTGTGGCGCTCACGTGCACGGCGCCAAACGCGCATACGACCATCATTGGCACCAAGGCAGAAGCGACTCTCATCTCTGAAGACGACACGTCTCCATTCGTCCCTCCATTCACGCCTGTCGCGACACCACTGGAGGCGGGCTGCACGATGTTGGGGCGTGAGCGGAAGACGGCCTAACGGTGTGCGGGACCGTAGCCCAACTTCATGGAGACGGTTGCGAATGGTCCTCGCCGATACCCCAGGAGCAACAGTGTCCCTAATTTGCTGGGAAGTGGCGGTGCGGTCCCCTACGGCACTGCGTAGGATCCTACGGTCTTGGCGTGCATCCGTGCGTCGCTGCGGTCCGGTCCCAGGTCGACGGGCACGTGCACCTTCCGCCGACCACTGGCGACAACATCGATGTACTGTGGAGACCTCACGCCCCACGTGTTGAGCAATTCGGCGGTACGTCCACCCGGCCTCCCGCATGCCCACTATACGCCCTCGCTCAAAGTCCGTCAACTGCACATACGGTTCACGTCCACGCTGTCGCGGCATGCTACCAGTGTTAAAGATTGCGATGGAGCTCCGTATGCCACGGCAAACTGGCTGACGCTGACGGCGGCGGTGCACAAATGCTGCGCAGCTAGCGCCATTCGACGGCCAACACCGCGGTTCCTGGTGTGTCCGCTGTGCCGTGCGTGTGATCATTGCTTGTACAGCCCTCTCGCAGTGTCCGGAGCAAGTATGGTGGGTCTGACACACCGGTGTCAATGTGTTCTTTTTTCCATTTCCAGGAGTGTATTTTGTCACACCTTGTATCCCACCAAGACGTCTTGCGACCATCCTGGTGTTCGCACTAACGTTCTTTCCCAGGCAGTGGAACCTTCCCGATACTGTGGCACAGCCTACGGACCCTGGGCGTGTGACACCGTACACAAGATAAAAATGTTCAAATGTGTGTGAAATCTTATGGGACTTAACTGCTAAGGTCATCAGTCCCTAAGCTTACACACTTCTTAACCTAAATTATCCTAAGGACAAACAAACACATCCATGCCCGAGGGACGACTCGAACCTCCGCCGGGACCAGCCGCACAGTCCATGACTGTAGCGCCTTAAGACCGTTCGGCTAATCCCGCACAGCCATACACAAGAGATCGAAGAGTCCGCTTGGCTGACGGCCATGCAGCGCCTTAGCTGCACTGAGCCCCTTGATTGGAGCTGCTCAATAGCTCATCAGGAAACTGGACACGATATTCTCTCGAGGTACTGCCGAGACTGATTTCTTCAGTTGTGACTTGAACATGCTGACCAACTGATCGACTTCTGAATTTTGATGTTGTATGGAACAGTGTGGTGGTCAGGTGCTGAATTCCATTTCGGCAGCAGAATACTTGAAAATCAACAGATGTTAACTGGCAACTATCGTCAGAGATCAGGGTGCACAGCGCACCTTCAATAGTGAAAATGGCAGTCAATTGTAACAGGCTATATTGTGCAGGACAACTGAGAAACAAATGGGAAATTAGACAAGGCATCTATCACCAGCAGCCACATGGCTCCCAAGAAGTGACTGGCGATGTCCATGTGCGCCCGGTCCCATGGGCGCTCTGACACAGGCCAGGGAGACTATTACTGTGGCGCGGCCACCTGGTTGTGGATGGATACTGAACAGGCACGCAACACATGCTCAATGACGGAGTCAATTGCTGACCAAAAGACATGTTGCCAAGGGGAACACATTCATGTGGGACATCCGCTTGATGGTAAGCACCTAATATCTACAGAATAAGTTGTCGCAGCAACGATGGAACAACAATGTGCCAATTCAGTGCGGTCATGATCGCTGGATCGTATGAATTACTTCGCGCAAGAACAAAAAAAAAGCACTATGGGACTTAACATCTGAGGTCATCAGTCACCTAGACTTAGAACTACTTAAACCTAACTAACCTAAGGACATCACACACATCCATGCCAGTGGCAGGATTCGAACCTGCGACCATAGCAGCAGCGCGGTTCCGGACTGAAGCGCCTAGAACCGCTCGGCCACAGCGGCCGACGAGCAAGAACAGATACCCTCTTACAGCTGCCGTGACTTCTCATGCTGTCAAAAAAATTCGTTGAGAGCGCCCTTAAGGGCCTGGTCCAGCGCAAAACAGACTGAGTTGTACCTGACAAAATCGGTGTTGGAACCCACTAGAAACCGAGACAAGACGCCTGCACATTCTATTTGTGCGAGACTGTTGACCTCTGCCACTGGTAAATAAAGTTCTGACCATTATGCATTTAGTGACGGGAGAGGGCTCTTTGTCGTGATGTGAAAGCATATTTGGGCTTTCCACCGGCTGCGAGTGCACGCCCCGATGAAACACCTGTCTGTGTTTCTTAATGTTTCTGCAGACGCCAGTTAGAGCCATAAGAACGCTAAATGGGAGAGATGAAATGTATGTGGTGTTGTGAAAGTATTTTGTGCATTACAAAATTATATAGTTACTCTTATAATTACAAATGGTTCAAATGGCTCTGAGCAATATGGGGGTTAACATCTGGGGTCATCAGTCCCCTAGAACTTATTGTAACGGTCGCGCGGTTCCGAAGGCGCTGAGCCACACCGGCCGACCTTACAATTACACAGAAATATTACAAATTCTCTTAATGCGCATTAGTTTTTGCAGTAGAAACAGTGTTGGCTTCTTGATAATATGTAAGGTGCGGACCAACTCCAGGCTGCGAGTTTGCTCGTCGTGTATGTGAGACAGTTCTAAACCATGTCGGTATGTGATGAGAACGAGTTTCCAGTGCATTAAAGTGATTAAGTGCGTTCGAAGGCGCGTGTGGACCCCTGGCGACATGGCGGATGCTTGTCTGTTTTTGTGCAAAACAGAAGTAAAAGAAAGTGTTTGTGCCACATCCATAAAGGCGAAAATCGGAATAACAACAAGCAGAGTAGAAAGGCAGCTGCAGCATCCAACTTGCCGTCGATGTTATAACTGTGTACTGGTTGAAGACTCGAATATGTATTACTCTAATTGAAGTTGGGTGAGGGACCCAATCGCTTGTGCGCTTAGATAAAAATTATTAACAAAGTGGTTGGTTGCTGTATTCATTAAAATAGTGACTGATAACTTTTTAAACGAATTAAATAGCGTCGTGTTTATTTATAAAAATGTCTAAAGATATATCCATGGCTAGCAGGTGTCAATAATAATTCGTAAGGCAAAATGCTTAAGGTGTAACTTACAGCTGACTAATAGTTGTAGCAGCCAGGAACTTTTTGAAATCGTTAAACGTCGACTAAAACGTCGACTAACGCAAAAGAAATGGGTTAATACGATTTTTCCTCATGATGGAGTGATACGCTCTATGCTAACGTTCAATTTTTATTATCTTGAATGTTTTGTAAGTGTTTAAGTAGACTCTGCAGTATTTACATTCAAAGTTATTAATACAGTATTTTACACTAAACTGATTGACATTAGGTTTTGTGATAATTTGTATATTTAAATTATATATTCCACATCAAAAGATGATATTGCGTACCAAAACACTATTTCTTTGATCATATAATTTTATTTTTCATAACGATCCATTTAGCAACATCGATCTTGAACCATGAAAATCAGTATCCAAAATTCCTCACTTAAATGAGTCAAAACACACTTTACAGTGAAATAAATATTATTATGCTTTAATTTACATGTAACCAAAATTCATGATTTCGTTTTTAATTTTTCTCATTTTGCTACCGATAATTCAACCGACCATTACATAAAGACATGAACCTTATGGTTTTCATATTGTCAAAATTTGCAACCTTAATTATTAATTATTAGGTACATAAATCTTTATATAAACAATTATTTCCAGAAAACATTATGTAAATTATACCTGAAAAGTAATTTCAATTACAACAGTCATAATAAAATCCATTTGAACTACATATTGTTCTAGAAAAATGCTTACAGAAATTTTAGGCGCTATCAATTTTTTTGCGCTGTGTCGAAATGTTGCACAGTGCATTTTCTTAACAAATGGTGTTGGAGAAAGTGTCAAGAAATCTATATATATATATATATATATATATATATATATATATATATATATATATATATATATATATTAACTTTCAGAATGATAGCTGCAATCAGTTATCGTTTCCGTTCTAGCTTTATTAAAAGCAAATCCAGATTTCGGCTAGTGACTAGCCATTATAAATGCAATATTTCAAAGTTTTACACATACCATAGTACGGCTCCTGTCACAGTTAATTCAGGAACCTTGAATGTGTAGAATGGGCAAGTGCGCGAACTATCTATCAGCACATTAAATGGAGCTCGCCACTGTGTTCCACGAACGACTGTGTCACGCTCCAGGCCTTGCGACATGGTGCATTATCTTGTTGAAAAATGCCACTGCTGTCGGGAAACATTATCGTCATGAAGGGGTGTACTTAGTCTGAAACCAGTGTACGATACCTCTTGGCCATCACGGCGCCTTGCACGAACTCCATTGGACCCATGGACGCCCCCTTGGATGTTCTCCAGAGCATAATGGAGCCACCACCAGCTTGCCTCCATCTCGCAGTAAGTACAGGTGTCAAGGAGCTGTTCTCCTGGGAGAAGACGGGTTCGCACCCTCTCATGGGCGTGGTGAAGAAGGTATCGTGATTCCTCAGACCATGCAACGCTCTGCCAATGCGCCAACTTCCAGTGCCGATGGTCAAGTGTCCATTTCAGTCGTAGTTGTCGATGTCGTGGTGTCGACATTGGCACATGCATGGGTCGTCGGCTGTGGAGACCCATCGTTAGTAGTGGTCGGTGCACTGTGTGTTCAGACACAGTTCTACTCTTCCCAGCATTAAAGTCTCACGTTAGTTCCGCCACAGTTCGCCGCCTGCCATGTTTTACTTGTTTGCCTGGCCTACGACGATCGACATCTATAAAGAAGGGTAGCCGCCCAACCCGACGGCGTCTGGACGTGGTTTCTCCTTGGTTTCGTCATGTGTTGAAAACACTCACCCCATCACTCCTCGAACACCCGATAACTCGTGCAATTACCGAAATGCTCGTTGCCGAGCCTCCGGGCCATAACAAGCTGCCCTCGGTCTCACTCAGGTAGATTGCGCGCCTATCCCATTCCACACAAGGACAACACACTCACTGATACTATATGCACCGTGCGTGTGTCTAACTAGCAGTCATTACTCGCCATGTGACACCATGTGTCTTGACGGATGCATGTCGTTGGTAGGTCGGTGGTCATATTGTTCTGGCTGGTCAGTGAACACTCCATGTCCGTCCGAATCTACACATTATACAGGATGTTTATGTTACTAAATACATTGAAAGATCTCGAAAACTACATATCGGATTGAAAAAAGAAATAATTCAAATTTATCTGCCTCGGACGGGGTCACCCCATGATACTATACTCGACCCGCAACTCCACCCCATGCGTCGGTGGCGGTAGCCACTTTGAGTTCTTCAATGGGAACTCCCGTTCTTTATTGCAGATTTCGACGGCAAAATATACACTCCTGAAAATTGAAATAAGAACACCGTGAATTCATTGTCCCAGGAACGGGAAACTTTATTGACACATTCCTGGGGTCAGATACATCACATGATCACACTGACAGAACCACAGGCACATAGACACAGGCAACAGAGCATGCACAATGTCGGCACTAGTACAGTGTATATCCACCTTTCGCAGCAATGCAGGCTGCTATTCTCCCATGGAGACGATCGTAGAGATGCTGGATGTAGTCCTGTGGAACGGCTTGCCATGCCATTTCCACCTGGCGCCTCAGTTGGACCAGCGTTCGTGCTGGACGTGCAGACCGCGTGAGACGACGCTTCATCCAGTCCCAAACATGCTCAATGGGGGACAGATCCGGAGATCTTGCTGGCCAGGGTAGTTGACTTACACCTTCTAGAGCACGTTGGGTGGCACGGGATACATGCGGACGTGCATTGTCCTGTTGGAACAGCAAGTTCCCTTGCCGGTCTAGGAATGGTAGAACGATGGGTTCGATGACGGTTTGGATGTACCGTGCACTATTCAGTGTCCCCTCGACGATCACCAGTGGTGTACGGCCAGTGTAGGAGATCGCTCCCCACACCATGATGCCGGGTGTTGGCCCTGTGTGCCTCGGTCGTATGCAGTTCTGATTGTGGCGCTCGCCTGCACGGCGCCAAACACGCATACGACCATCTGCACCAAGGCAGAAGCGACTCTCATCGCTGAAGACGACACGTCTCCATTCGTCCCTCCATTCACGCCTGTCGCGACACCACTGGAGGCTGGCTGCACGATGTTGGGGCGTGAGCGGAAGACGGCCTAACGGTGTGCGGGACCGTAGCCCAGCTTCATGGAGACGGTTGCGAATGGTCCTCGCCGATACGCCAGGAGCAACAGTGTCCCTAATTTGCTGGGAAGTGGCGGTGCGGTCCCCTACGGCACTGCGTAGTATCCTACGGTCTTGGCGCGCATCCGTGCGTCGCTGCGGTCCGGTCCCAGGTCGACGGGCACGTGCACCTTCCGCCGACCACTGGCGACAACATCGATGTACTGTGGAGACCTCACTCCCCACGTGTTGAGCAAATCGGCGGTACGTCCACCCGGCCTCCCGCATGCCCACTATACGCCCTCGCTCAAAGTCCGTCAACTGCACATACGGTTCACGTCCACGCTGTCGCGGCATGCTACCAGTGTTAAAGACTGCGATGGAGCTCCGTATGCCACGGCAAACTGGCTGACACTGACGGCGGCGGTGCACAAATGCTGCGCAGCTAGCGCCATTCGACGGCCAACACCGCGGTTCCTGGTGTGTCCGCTGTGCCGTGCGTGTGATCATTGCTTGTACAGCCCTCTCGCAGTGTCCGGAGCAAGTATGGTGGGTCTGACACACCGGTGTCAAAGTGTTCTTTTTTCCATTTCCAGGAGTGTATATGCACCGTGCGTGTGTCTAACTAGCAGTCATTCCTCGCCATGTGACACCATGTGTCTTGACGGATGTATGTCGTTGGTAGGTCGGTGGTCATATTGTTCTGGCTGGTCAGTGAACACTCCATGTCCGTCCGAATCTACACATTATACAGGATGTTTATGTTACTAAATACATTGAAAGATCTCGAAAACTACATATCGGATTGAAAAAAGAAATAATTCCAATTTATTTGCCTCGGACGGGGTCACCCCATGATACTATACTCGACCCGCAACTCCACCCCGTGCGTGGGTGGCGGTAGCCACTTTGAGTTCTTCAATGGGAATCCCCGTTTTTTATTGCAGATTTCGACGGCAAAATGTATATACGTTTCGTCTAAGGAATTTTTTCGTTTCACCGCAGATGGCGCTGTAATCGGAAGAATAGAAATGGGTACACAATCGTAATTTACGACATGCTACTTAATGGCCCTTGAATATCCAATGGCACGTGGGACCCCACCTCCATGCTGCGAGGGTAGGACAGGTCAGTTCTTCGTAGCTTATAACTGGATACCCCTTTCGAAACGTTGCATTCCTCAGACATATTGAACACGGGACTATTCCGCGCACCACTGTGGCCGTGGCTAGAGATGAACTTTACTCTACTTTTCGAATTAGAGTAAGTGTTCAAACGTAGTACCGCCAGTTTCACTACACTTAGTGATGCGCCTTTCAAATTACCGCACACGTGACAGAATCATATCTACGGCAATATCAACACGGGCGTTTCTGATGCGGTGGACCATGTCTTCACGGCGTGTTGGCACTTGCTGGTACACCTTACAGACATACTGGAGTCGCGGTGTAATTCCGGTTGCGCATCCGGGGGATTGCGGTGCACTACCGATAGTGCAGCTACTTCCTTAGCTTCTCCTGTAATACGCTACAGTGTTTCTTTTTTTCGGGTTGTACGCTGCCATCAGACATAAAGGCTTTCACAAGGTATTAAAGGAACGAAAGAGAGCGAGTTTTCTCTGGAAAACGCTCGGCATACAAGACAACAGCAGCCTCAACATTTTTTCTACGCTCTTCGTAAATTAGGACATTTCAATCTTTTCTTCTGTGGTTGCAACATTCATCGTCCACTTGCATTTTTAGAGGTGCTATCTATTCAACGTCTGCACGATACGTGAAGCCCGCTTGCAGTGTATTGTCGTTACGATACGTCGAAGCTCGCCACACTTCTACATTGGCGTGTGGAGTAGTCCCCTGTTCGATTTGTCGGATAAATACGGATTCCAAAGGGTTTCCAATTACAAGTTTTGAAATAGTGGTCTGTCTTACACTTGTAGCATTTAGGTGGGGTCCCAAGTGCCATTGGGTATTCAAATGGCTCTGAGCACTATGGGACTTAACATCTAAGGTCATCAGTCCCCTAGAACTTAGAACTACTTAAACCTAACTAACCTAAGGACAGCACACAACACCCAGCCATCACGAGGCAGAGAAAATCCCTGACCCCGCCGGGAATCGAACCCGGGAACCCGGGCGTGGGATGCGAGAACGCTACCGCACGACCACGAGATGCGGGCTTGGGTATTCAAGGGCCATTCAGTAGCGTGTCGTAAATTACGATTGTGTACAAATTTCTATTCCTCCGCTTATAGTATCATCTGTGGCGAAACGATAAAATGTTTGAGACGAAATGTATGTAGATTTTGCCGTAGAATCGTAATGTGCAATAAAAAAGATTTCAAAGACGTCCCCAGCCACCCACGCACGAGGTGTGGTGGCGAGTCGAGTGTGGTATTGGTGGACCGTCCCTCTCCAAGGCAAACATACTGGAATCATAACTTTGTTTGTCCCGATGTGTAGTTTTGAGATATTTCCATGTCTTGAGTTAAAATGAAGACCCTGTGTAAGGGGAAAACACAGTCAGCAAAACTGTCGCAAAGCTCTTGACAGATTTATCTCAAATTTTCACAAGATACTGTAATTAAATTTTGACTACCATAGCTACAAGGCAAATGCTGTTAGCAAAAATCTCGAAAAACTCCTTATTGGGATTTGCACAATACCCTAAGAAACATTCAGACGGACATTCAATATACAATTTTTAAACAACGATACAGATATTTTGTAAAAAACGACTGCGAGAACAAAAATGCTGTGCTGTGAAAAAGTGTGGTTTAGTTTTCTTTCTCACAGTCAATTTTAACTTCTGTAATAAGATATTTAAACCATTATACAAATTGTTTCTCGTTTATGCAGAGTGATACAAATTAACGGGATTATTTGAAATGACTTGTGTGGCAGCCGTGGGCAGGAGGCAGCACTGAGGGTTCGTGACGGTTAGCGAGTAAACAGTCAGCCATTTCTGTAATCAGGGATCAGTGGAACGAACAACAGCGTGCGTTAGCCATGAAAATGTTTTACCAAAACAATGACAGTTTGGTAGCGGTGCAGAGGGAGTTTCGACGTTTTTATAATTTAGGACGTAATGGTACCGTTCCGTCGAAACACGCTATAAGATGTTGAATTAATAACTTTGAAGAGATTTGATCTGCGCTCAAGAAGAAACCAACAGGACGACCAAGAAGTGTGCGTTCTCCAGCGAACATTTGATGTTGTACGTGAGTCTGACTTACGGAGCACACGGCCTTCAAGCAAGCAGCAGCGGTTGGAATGGTTCGGGAGAGTGTTCGCAGAATTCTTCATCTTGATTTAATATTTCATCCGGACAAACTACAGATGGTGCAACAATTGAAGGACGATTACCGGTTACGATTAGTATTCTGTCAACAAATGATAACAAAAATAAACAATGACGATGAATATCTAAACAAGTTGTGGATGTCATATGAAGCACATTTTGTTGTCACAGGTTATGTGAATAAACAGAACTACTGTTATGAAACTTCCTGGCAGATTAAAACTGTGTGCCCGACCGAGACTCGAACTCGGGACCTTTGCCTTTCGCGTGCAAGCGCTCTACCATCTGAGCTACCGAAGCACGACTCACGCTCGCTACTCACAGCTTTACTTCTGCCAGTACCTCGTCTCCTACCTTCCAAACTTAACAGAAGCTCTCCTGCGAAGTTTCATATCAGCGCACACTCCGCTGCAGAGTGAAAATCTCATTCTGGAAACATCCCCCAGGCTGTGGCTAAGCCATGTCTCCGCAATATCCTTTCTTTCAGGAGTGCTAGTTCTGCCAGGTTCGCAGGAGAGCTTCTGTTGTTTGGAAGGTAGGAGACGAAGTACTGGCAGAAGTAAAGCTGTGAGTACCGAGCGTGAGTCGTGCTTCGGTAGCTCAGATGGTAGAGCGCTTGCCCGCGAAAGGCAAAGGTCCCGAGTTTGAGTCTCGGTCGGGCACACAGTTTTAATCTGCCAGGAAGTTTCATATCAGCGCACACTCCGCTGCAGAGTGAAAATCTCATTCTGAGAACTACTGTTAGTGGGCAAACACAAATGTCAACGCTAGTAAAGTGACAGTATGGTGTGGTGTTTCATCACATGGGATTATCGGCGCGTATTTTTTCGCAAATGATTAGGGAAACACAATAACTGTCAATGCCGATCGTCATGTGGAGATGTTACGAACTTTCCTTACACCTGCATTGAACAACTTTTCAAACCTTCAAGAAGCCTGGTTTGAACAGGATGGAGCGACATCACACACTGCACGGCAATCAGTGGCATATTTGCGAGAATTGTTTGGCAACCGTGTGGTCTCACGATTGGGTATAATTCCCTGACCCCCTAGATCGCCAGATTTATCAGTTTGTGATTTTTACTTGTGGGGTTACGTCAAGAACAAAGTCCCCAAGACTCGACCAAGAACCCTGGATGAGTTGAATCAGATAATTCGGAAGGCAATTCACAGTATCCCAGCTGACATGTTGCAGCGGCCAACGAGGAATCTCCACAGCAGATTTCACGAATGTATTCGTACAGGAGGACGCCATCTAAAGGGCGTAATTTTTTAAAAAAATGATAAATGCCGTCAATGTTTCCTAAATGGCAAAGCTGTAACATTTCAGTAACTGTGAATGCAATTTCTTTCCTTCATCACTTCTAGTTTTATTGCATTATGGTAATGTTCCTGTTTTTCTGTGTCACCCTGTATATTCTGTTTACTCGCGTATAATTTCGAACGAAATTTGAATACACAACGATATGCTGTTTCATTTTCTTCATCGTAAGTGGTTTTAACACAAAACAAGGCCGTAGTATTTATGGCGTATCGACTTTGGATAGAATACTACTACGGAATCTGAATAATCGGAAAATCTGTAGTATTACTGATTCGCAGATTAAAACCATGGAAAATATTGTCATTGAAGCTACTATCCTCACAGATTCAGCACGTGGAGAGACGTATATCATATCCCTCATACCAATGATACCACCCGAATTGCCCATTCATTTTAAGCAACTTGAATTCACAGTCAAAGTTTCCTTTGCAACACCAGTAAACAAGGCTGAAAGTCAGAGGGGGGGGGGGGGAGAGCAAGGGTGGAAGAAGTGAACAAATAGGGTAACGAAGAGATTGACAAAGAGAGGTGGAGGAGAAGATGGACAGAAAGACGACAGAGACAGAGTTTAGGACGCACATCCAATTCCCGTACATATTAGCAATTGCAAAGTATTGCCAGGTTCGGTAGTACTCTATATTGACACTTCACTTCCTCAAGTTACACTCTGTAAGAAGTCGCCTGCACCTACAGGGTGTTTAAAAAATGACCGGTATATTTGAAACGGCAATAAAGACGAAACGAGCAGCGATAGAAATACACCGTTTGTTGCAATATGCTTGGGAGAACAGTACATTTTCAGGCGGACAAACTTTCGAAATTACAGTAGTTACAATTTTCAACAACAGATGGCGCTGCAAGTGATGTGAAAGATATAGAAGACACCGCAGTCTGTGGGTGCGCCATTCTGTACGTCGTCTTTCTGCTGTAAGCGTGTGCTGTTCACAACGTGCAAGTGTGCTGTAGACAACATGGTTTATTCCTTAGAACAGAGGATTTTTCTGGTGTTGGAATTCCACCGCCTAGAACACAGTGTTGTTGCAACAAGACGAAGTTTTCAACGGAGGTTTAATGTAACCAAAGGACCGAAAAGCGATACAATAAAGGATCTGTTTGAAAAATTTCAACGGACTGGGAACGTGACGGATGAACGTGCTGGAAAGGTAGGGCGACCGCGTACGGCAACCACAGAGGGCAACGCGCAGCTAGCAGCAGGTGATCCAACAGCGGCCTCGGGTTTCCGTTCGCCGTGTTGCAGCTGCGGTCCAAATGACGCCAACGTCCACGAATCGTCTCATGCGCCAGAGTTTACACCTCTATCCATACAAAATTCAAACGCGGCAACCCCTCAGCGCCGCTAGCATTGCTGCACGAGAAACATTCGCTAACGATATAGTGCACAGGATTGATGACGGCGATATGCATGTGGGCAGCATTTGGTTTACTGACGAAGCTTATTTTTACCTGGACGGCTTCGTCAATAAACAGAACTGGCGCATATGGGGAACCGAAAAGCCCCATGTTGCAGTCCCATCGTCCCTGCATCCTCACAAAGTACTGGTCTGGGCCGCCATTTCTTCCAAAGGAATCATTGGCCCATTTTTCATATCCGAAACGATTATTGCATCACGCTATCTGGACATTCTTCGTGAATTTGTGGCGGTACAAAGTGCCTTAGACGACACTGCGAACACCTCGTGGTTTATGCAAGATGGTTCCCGGCCACATCGCACGGCCTACGTCTTTAATTTCCTGAATGAATATTTCGATGATCGTGTGATTGCTTTGGGCTATCCGAAACATACAGGAGGCGGCGTGGATTGGCCTCCCTATTCGCCAGACATGAACCCCTGTGACTTCTTTCTGTGGGGACACGTGAAAGACCAGGTGTACCGCCAGAATCCAGAAACAATTGAACAGCTGAAGCAGTACATCTCATCTGCATGTGAAGCCATTCCGCCAGACACGTTGTCAAAGGTTTCGGGTAATTTCATTCAGAGACTACGCCATATTATTGCTACGCATGGTGGATATGTGGAAAATATCGTACTATAGAGTTTCCCAGATCGCAGCGCCATCTGTTGTTGAAAATTGTAACTACTGTAATTTCGAAAGTTTGTCTGCCTGAAAATGTACTGTTGTCCCAAGCATATTGCAACAAACGGTGTATTTCTATCGCTGCTCGTTTAGTTTTTATTGCCGTTTCAAATATATCGGTCATTTTTGAAACACCCTGTATCAGTAGCGCACGCCATACACTCAACCAACGTACATGAACAGGTTATTAGTAGCCTGCTGTAAGGATACTTCTGTTGGCTGCCTTGTCTTATTTGGACGTTGTGATGCAGCAGCCAGCGGCATCAGTGATGAGTCCTAGCAGAGGAGCGATGTAGCCACGGGCCTACCCGTAGGTAGGAGGGCTGTTTGTTAGTCTTTGTCGCGTTTACGTTTTGTCAACACGGACCAGCACTGATTCCACTTTACGACCGCACACACGCGCTGTTTACATTCAGGTTTTCCTGTTAAAGCTCTTGTCATGGTTAGCAGCTTCTGTAGGTTCCCTCGAACAACGAGCGCGATATTAGTCGAGTTTAGCCAAAACTCAGGGTGCTGTAAAAATGAATCTCATTGCCATCAACGCACAACAAATAATCGACCACGGCACAATGGTTCGCATGCGCTGCTTTGAATTTTTTTTCTAGAGAATTATAGTTATTACAGGACATCATCATTGTGGGGTAAGTTTTTTCACGTATTTCTCAAATGCATTTGACTTAGTATCATAACGTTTACGAAAGTACAAGTATATGTTGTGTAGAACGAAAGTTCTGACTGGATTATTTCTTGGTAGGAAGGATGCAGAATGTTACCTTGGGTGGAGAGTCATCAACAGACTTAAGTCGTGTCCCATGGAACCTTGCATTCACTCGTTTGTCAACAAATACCCTTCGGCTTTTTGGGAGTGAATGCAGTTACCTCTTATGAGATAATATCGGAAAAACTGCTCGAACATGTAGAGTTTTTCCTAAATTAAGTTGGAGTAATGAGTGTGGACGTCTGAGAAAGACACGAACTATACGGGAAATGTGCGAGTTCAAAATGGTTCAAATGGCTCTCAGCGCTATGGGACTTAACATCTGAGGTCATCAGTCCCCTAGAACTTAGAACTACTTAAACCTAACTAACCTAAAGACATCACACACATCCATGTCCGAGGAAGGATTCGAAGCTGCGACCGTAGCGGTCGGGCGGTTCCAGACTGTAGCGCCTAGGCGGCCGCGGTGGCCGTGCGGTTCTAGGCGCTGCAGTCCGGGATCCCCGCGACCGCTATGGTCGCAGATTCGAATCCTGCCTCGGGCATGGATGTGTGTGATGTCCTTAGGTTAGTTAGGTTTAAGTAGTTCTAAGTTCTAGGGGACTGATGAACTCAGATGTTAAGTCCCATAGTGCTCTGAGCCATTTGAACCATTTGTAACGCCTAGAACCGCTCGGCCACTCCGGCCGGCTAAATGTGCGAGTTACGACTCAAATTATGCCCATTTCTGGATGTCTTACTAACCTATCGATTCTTCTGGAAGAGACTTTCATACATTTCTTTCTTTGTCCATTTTCTTAGTAATCTTCATTTCATACTTTACCCCCCCCCCCCCCCCACTTAATTTTTAACATTCTTCTACGAGGTGCATTCAAGTTCTAAGGCCTCCGATTTTTTTTCTCCGGGCTGGAAAGAGATAGAAACATGCGCATTGTTTTAAAATCAGGCTGCGTTCATTGTCAATACGTCCCAGAGGTGGCAGCACCGTACGGCAGATGGAATTTTACCGCCAGCGGCGAGAATGAGAACTATTTTAAATACTTAAAATAGCGACGTATTCCTTACTTGAACAGCGTGCAATAATTTGTTTTCTGAATTTGCGTGGTGTGAAACCAATTGAAATTCATCGACAGTTGAAGGAGACATGTGGTGATGGAGTCATGGATGTGTCGAAAGTGCGTTCGTGGGTGCGACAGTTTAATGAAGGCAGAACATCGTGTCACAACAAACCGAAACAATCTCGGGCTCGCACAAGCCGGTCTGACGACATGATCGAGAAAGTGGAGAGAATTGTTTTGGGGGATCGCCGAATGACTGTTGAACAGATCGCCTCCAGAGTTGGCATTTCTGTGGGTTCTGTGCACACAATCCTGCATGACGACCTGAAAATGCGAAAAGTGTCATCCAGGTGGGTGCCACGAATGTTGATGGACGACCACACAGCTGCCCGTGTGGCATGTTGCCAAGCAATGTTGACGCGCAACGACAGCACGAATGGGACTTTCTTTTCGTCAGTTGTGACAATGGATGAGACGTGGATGCCATTTTTCAATCCAGAAACAAAGCGCCAGTCAGTTCAATGGAAGCACACAGATTCACCGCCACCAAAAAAATTTCGGGTAACCGCCAGTGCTGAAAAAATGATGGTGTCCATGTTCTGGGACAGCGAGGGCGTAATCCTTACCCATTGCGTTCCAAAGGGCACTACGGTAACAGGTGCATCCTACGAAAATGTTTTGAAGAACAAATTCCTTCCTGCACTGCAACAAAAACGTCCGGGAAGGGCTGCGCGTGTGCTGTTTCACCGAGACAACGCACCCGCACATCGAGCTAACGTTATGCAACAGTTTCTTCGTGATAACAACTTTGAAGTGATTCCTCATGCTCCCTACTCACCTGACCTGGCTCCTAGTGACTTTTGGCTTTTTCCAACAATGAAAGACACTCTCCGTGGCCGCAGATTGACCAGCCGTGGTGCTATTGCCTCAGCGATTTTCCAGTGGTCAAAACAGACTCCTAAAGAAGCCTTCGCCGCTGCCATGGAATCATGGCGTCAGCGTTGTTAAAATGTGTACGTCTGCAAGGCGATTACGTCGAGAAGTAACGCCACTTTCATCGATTTCGGGTGAGTGGTTAATTAGAAAAAAAATCGGAGGCCTTAGAACTTGAATGCACCTCGCATAGCACCGTATTAATTCAGAACCTTCTCTTTTCTTTTTTTTTCGCATTTTGCAATGGCGCATGTTTCACTTCCATACTGTGTTGTCCTCCAGGGGTACGCGTACCGCAACTTCTCAGTCATCTCCATGTAAATGTCTAGCATTGGTGGGCGCACTGCTGTAGACCCCGTGGTAACAACCTATACTACAGCGAAAGAAGAGGAGACCCTTCTGGTGGTATGATTCCGTTAAGTGCGTCATAAAGAAACGGAGCACCAAAGAAAGGGACAATAGAAACCAGAAAACTCTAAAAGAAGTTGACAAGCCTGAGATAATTACATGAAAATATAGAGACCTGAAAATGAAGTAAATAAATTGCGTAAGAAAAAGAAATGACAGAGTTTTGTGAGAAACTGGAAGAACACTGTGAAAGAGAAGCAAGTAACTGCTATACAGAACTGTAAAACGTAAGAGGAATAAATTTACAAAAAAAAAAAAGAAAAGCAGTTGCGATGGAAAATGGAACCATCGCATGGTTTTTTGAGGACATTTAAAGAGAGATGAAAAGGATTTTGTACAGTTGTGCGTTGGAATGGATCTAACACAGAAAGAACTAGCAGTATCAGGAACTATGAAAAGGAGATAAATAAGTGAGGTATCTCTGGCTTGGTGTGAAGTCGAAAATGCCTTGACTAACATGACAAAGGTAAATCGCATAGCACAGATCAAGTAAGTGCAGCATTGATCAAAGCTCCTAGAATTCACGGCCTCCACTGATAGTACAGGCTAATACACTACTGGCCATTAAAATTGCTACACCACGAAGATGACGTGCTACAGACGCGAAATTTAGCCGACAGGAAGAAAATGCTGTGGTATGTAAATGATTAGCTTTTCAGAGCATTCACGCAAGGTAGGCGCCGGTGGCGACACTTACGACGTGCTGACAGGAGGATAGTTTCTAACCGATTTCTCATACACAAACAGCAGTTGACCGGCGCTGCCTGGTGAAACGTTGTTATGATGCCTCGTGTAAGGAGGAGGAGTGCGTACCACCACGTTTCCGACTTTGATAAAGGTCGGATTGTAGCCTATCGTGATTGCGGTTTATCGTATCACGACATTGCTGCTCGCGTTGGTCGAGATCCGATGACTGTTAGCAGAATATGGAATCGGTGGGTTCAGGGGGGTAATACGGAACGCCACGCTGGATCCCAACGGCCTCGTATCACAAGCAGTCGAGATGACAGGCATCTTATCTGCATGGTTGTAAGGGTTCGTGCAACCACGTCTCAACCCCTGAGTCAACACATGGGGACGTTTGCAAGACAACAACCATCTGCACGAACAGTTCAACGACGTTTGCAGCAGCATGGACTATCAGCTCGGAGACCACGGCTTCGGTTACCCTTGACGCTGCATCACAGACAGGAGCGCTTGCGATGGTGTACTCAACGACGAACCAGGGTGCACGAATGGCAAAACGTCATTTTTTCGGGCGAAATCAGGTTCTGTTTACAGCATCCGCAGTGAACGCACATTGGAAGCGTGTATTCGTCATCGCCATACTGGCGTATCACCCGGCGTGATGGTATGGGGTGCCATTGGTTACACTTCTCGGTCACCTCTTGTTCGCTTTGACGGCACTTTGAACAGTGGGCGTTACATTTCAGATGTGTTACGACCCGTGGCTCTACCCTTCATTCGATCCCTGCGAAACCCTACATTTCAGTAGCATAATGCACGACCGCATGTTCTAGGTCCTGTACGGGCCTTTCTGGATACAGAAAATGTTCGACTGCTGCCCTGGCCAGCACAATCTCCAGAATTCTCACCAACTGAAAACTTCTCGTCAATGATGGCCGAGGAACTGGCTCTTCACAATATACCAGTCGTGTTGAAGCTGCATGGGCACCTGTATCTGTACACGCCATCCAAGCTCTGTATGACCCGATGCCCAGGCGTATCAAGGCCGTTATTATGGCCAGAGGTGGTTGTTCTGGGTACTGATTTCTCAGGATCTATGCACCCAAAGTGCGTGAAAATGTAATCACATGTCAGTTCTAGTATAATATATTTGTCCAATGAATACCCGTTAACCATCTGCACTTCTCCTTGGTGTAGCAGTTTTAATGGCCGGTAGTGTAAATAAAGTTTGGAATGGAGAGAAAGTCAACTAGAGGGTACGAAAGGCGTTGTTGTTCCCATCTTCAAATCGGAAAGTGTTGGAGATGCGGTAGCTTCGGAGGAATCACATTCAGATTGATGCAGAAAATTAGCCTAAAGAACGTCATTTAAGTACCGTCAAGGAGCCGTAGCTTGAGAAGAACAGTATGGCTTTGGTGGTGAGAGATCAACAGTACGCCTCAGTTTTACTATTAGAATGACAATGGAATCTTTGTCTTCGTACATTTAGAATAAACTTGCCATGAGACACATTATGGGAATGTCTGGTAAGGAGAAATGTGGCAGAGTCTCTTATCAGCAGAGCTACGTCCATGTAGGGGGTTGTGATTCCGACTAGTTTATTACAAACAAAATAGTGCAACAGCGCAGCACATTGTCTCCGCTACTGTTCATCACTATAATGGATGGAGTCTTGGAGTGAGTGAAACATAAAGCCGATAAGAAATTCAGCTCATTTGCCTTTGGAGCTACTGTGGTGATGTGGGGAAACACAGAACATGATCAGAATTGAAAGTCATGAAACCATCAATTGAGCCAATTTCGCCCAAAAGCCAACTGCACAAAAACAATTGTAGTTGCAAGTCAACAGACAAGGACTACATTTGAACATCGAACTGAATGGAGAGAAGCAGAAAATTTCAGTACTACGGTAATACGGTAACTCGAACCACCTAGTCTTCAAATACAAATATATAAAGGAGCTCTCTTTTACCACCAAATTAAGTTTCTCCTACGAGAGAATCAAACTATAGACCTATATCTCTGACGTCGATCTGTTGTAGAATTTTAGGACATGTTTTTTGCTCGAGTATCATGTCGTTTTTGGAAACCCAGAATCTACTATGTAGGAATCAACATGGATTCCGGAAACAGCGATCGTGTGAGACCCAACTCGCTTTATTTGTTCATGAGACCCAGAAAATATTAGATACTGGCTCCCAGGTAGATGCTATTTTTCTTGACTTCCGGAAGGCGTTCGATACAGTTCCGCACTGTCGCCTGATAAACAAAGTAAGAGCCCACAGAATATCAGACCAGCTGTGTGGCTGGATTGAAGAGTTTTTAGCAAACAGAACACAGCATGTTGTTATCAATGGAGAGACGTCTACAGACGTTAAAGTAACCTCTGGCGTGCCACAGGGGAGTGTTATGGGACCATTGCTTTTCACAATATATATAAATGACCTAGTAGATAGTGTCCGAAGTTCCATGCGGCTTTTCGCGGATGATGCTGTAATATACAGAGATGTTGCAGCATTAGAAAATTGTAGCGAAATGCAGGAAGATCTGCAGCGGATAGGCACTTGGTGCAGGGAGTGGCAACTGACCCTTAACATAGACGAATGTAATGTATTGCGAATACATAGAAAGAAGGATCCTTTATTGTATGATTATATGATAGCGGAACAAACACTGGTAGCAGTTACATCTGTAAAATATCTGGGAGTATGTGTGCGGAACGATTTGAAGTGGAATGATCATATAAAATTAATTGTTGGTAAGGCGGGTACCAGGTTGAGATTCATTGGGAGAGTCCTTAGAAAATGTAGTCCACCAACAAAGGAGGTGGCTTACAAAACACTCGTTCGACCTATACTTGAGTATTGCTCATCAGTGTGGGATCCGTACCAGATCGGGTTGACGGAGGAGATAGAGAAGATCCAAAGAAGAGCGGCGCGTTTCGTCACAGGGTTATTTGGTAACCGTGATAGCGTTACGGAGATGTTTAACAAACTTAAGTGGCAGACTCTGCAAGAGAGGCGCTCTGCATCGCGGTGTAGCTTGCTCGCCAGGTTTCGAGAGGGTGCGTTTCTGGATGAGGTATCGAATATATTGCTTCCCCCTACTTATACCTCCCGAGGAGATCACGAATGTAAAATTAGAGAGATTAGAGCGCGCACAGAGGCTTTCAGACAGTCGTTTTTCCCGCGAACCATACGCGACTGGAACAGGAAAGGGAGGTAATGACAGTGGCACGTAAAGTGCCCTCCGCCACACACCGGTGGGTGGCTTGCGGAGTATAAATGTAGATGTAGATGTAGAAACCCTGCAAGACTCAAGAAATCTTTAATCAGACGTATAGCGAGTCTGTTGCGTTGCGAGCACAGAGGAAGCAGAGCAGCTTGAGCCATGAAAGAGTGCAGAAGTGTTTCTTGGACGCTCCCGCCACCGCGTTGTGCAGTTATGCTCGCGCCAATTTTGACGCGCCTAATTTGTTAACCCGTGCGTATTGAGAGCACGGTAAGAGTGAACAGGCGGAGGAAGCTGCAATTTCAACCATTGCCAGTCCCATAATTATCCGTAGCTCTGGAAACTGCTCGGGGTTCCCGTCGAACAGCTGCAACAGCAACAACGCCAGTTCAGCATTGTTGTCGTCCGCACATCTACATCGTAAGACTGTTACGTGAAAAATTATAAACCTTCGGTGACATTGGCCAGCAACATTTTTTTCACAGAGTATGAATAACTTGAATAATAACGAGCAATAATTAAAAATTGTAGGGCAGCTGTGTTGCCATTGTCCTCAGACATTATTACCGAGCAGGGTCCCTTTCCTTGCCATGCAATCGCCGAGTGTCGTAAGAACATGAAACTTTTTAAATATTTACTGCCAGTTTTGTATGTTTGCTAATGACCAGTTTCAATCTAAATCTTCTGCCTCAGTAATTGTTCTTTCTTGTATTGGATGGCAGACGCTAAAGTACAGGAAAATTTCATTGGCAAAACTAATTACTAAAGATACAGCGAAAATTAAGAGTGTGCAATTTCATTTAATCTGTATTTAGCTAAGCGAGTGACTTCTGCTGGTTTGGTAAGTATTTTTGTTATTTTAAAAGTGAAACCAATTGCTCAGTTCAGTCACTCAATAATCAAAAGTAAATTGCTTGCTTTTTTCTAAATTTTGCATTATGTAACACTGAGGTTACTGAAAGAAATTTTTGTTAAATAACACAGTTTAAGTTAAGCCAGTCATTCGTTTAACAAGTAACTCCGTTTAATTTTACGTTCAAGATTTAGTATTTCAGAATACGTATCTGCAAACTCAGTGGTTTCTGATTCATTTATTTGATCGTGAACTGTAGTACTGTGGAAAAGCGCGACAACCTTCTGTTGCCACGCCAGTGATTATTTGCTTAAATTTCTTTGCCGTTACCTTTCTCAAGATGCTGGAGGCTCATTGCCCTAGCGGTCTGGCGACCGTTTAATTATCCCTTTTTTAGTTAATCAGTGTTTTCTTGGTGTTATCAGTGATTTTTGTAGTAAATGTTACGTGGTACCCTTATTCCACTCTGTGCTGTTCATGAGCGATTACCATATACTCCAACCATTTCAAAATTATCATCAGTGTTTAGCTTAAGTTTTAGAATAAGTTCTTCCTTCAGAAGAGTCTGTCGTACACTTTCCTCCAACTAACTGGCGTTATTTTTCTTCGGTAACGATACCCTTACTCACTCTAAAATTTCATTAGGCATATGCGATCACGGTCAGTTATATCGCAGTCCAGTAGACCGATTAGGAAGGAGCAGGTTACAACTAAAGGAAAGGAAAGAAAAATTTGGAGTTGGAATGAAAGTCCAGAGGGAAGAAACAAAAGCTTTGAGGTTTGCCGAGGGCATTGTAATTCCGTCTCAGACAGTGAAGGCCTCCGAAGAGCTGTTGAACGGCATTGACAGTGTCTTGAAAAAGAGGATATAAGATGAACGCCAACAAAAGCAAAAGGAGGATACTGGTATGTAGTAAAATAAAATCAGGTGGTGCTAACGGAACTAGATTAGGAAATTAGACACTAAATGAAACAACAAGTTTACTGTTACCGGTCACCGTTTTATTTATTTCCACGACGCGTTTCAAAGGTTTAAACCTCCATCATCGGGTGGATTTACATTAGTTAGTATGACATTTGTGTGTGTGTTGCGTTACGATTTTTGGAGGAACTTGTGGCACTGCCTCCAGTGTTCACAGGTCCCTATTCGCTGTCGTAACACATCACATGTATACTGTCACGTTTGTAAACAAATATGTTCGCATTGAAATTAGACACTTAAAGTAGTAGACGAGCTTTGCTATTTGGGCAACAAAATATCTAATGATGGTCGAAGCTAAGAGGATGTGAAATGTAGACTGGCAATGGCAAGAAAGGCGTTTCTGAAGAAGAGAAATTTGTGACATCGAGTATAGATTCAAGTGACAGGAAGTCTTTTCTGAAAGTATTTGTGTGGAGTGTAGCCACTGTAGTATAACTGTTTACGATGTAGCACAAATGTTTACGTTTTTTTCCCCCTTTTTGTCTCGTGTGTTGCGACCTACTTGTTTTTGTGTTGTAAGGAAGGGTAGGTTTTTTCAGTCTTCATTAACACCTTCAGAAGGACTTCCCTCTCTTATGAGTTCTTGGTTCTGCTGCATTTTTGTCCTTTCTTTTTGTCAAACTTTTGTATCTGTTGTTCTATTAGTAGGTCTTGTCTATTTGTTTTTCTTCGTTGAAGATCTGGTACAGCGTGTTAATTATCGTCGTTAGATGTAATATCTTCTTAGTTGGAATTTTGTCTGGATATTGTGTATTTTGTTACTCTGTTAAAAAGTCGTTCAAATGGTTCTAAGCACTACGGGACTTAGCATCTGACGTCATCAGTGCCCTAGAACTTCGAACTACTTACCTAACTAACCTAAGGACAACACACACGTCCATGCCCGAGGCAGGATTTGGGCCTGCGACCGTAGCAGCAGCGCAGTTCTGCACTGAAAACCCTGGAACCGCTCGGTCACAGCGGCCGGCTTTGGCACTCTGTGCCACGGTTGTGGGTCGAGTGTAGCAACATTCGCAAGTTAGGTCGTATTCTTCACTCACTTCTAAGTGCGTCTATATCGTTCTTGTCAGGCGTGGTTCTACGATGCGCCGCCATCTTGGACGATTGTTGCCATCGACTTGGTGTTGAATGTATGGATTGACTGTTAAGGGAATGACAGAGCAAATTATTTATGTGGTTGAAAGACTCCTTACGAGTGCGAGAGACAGATTATGCCCGATGAACGTCATCTGCCAGCGTGTGTAGTGCCAACGGTAAAATTCGGAGGCGGTGGTGTTATGGTTTGATAAGCGAGTGACTGCGTGTGAGATCGCTCTCTAAGTTTTCATACAGTTTTAGGTTTCAGATACATATTTTAACGGTTTTTGTGATAATATTTACTATATAAGTGACGTATTAGTGGTTTCTTCATTCACCTCTGCCTTTCTTGTGTTGTGACCTGATATTTGTGAGTGTTTCGTATCGAGCAACTTAACCTCTTGCCTGTGTTTACATTCCGCGCTGACCAGTTGCAGCTGTAGCGGCTCATCGAAAGCTAAGTACTAATTAATTGTTTGTGCATAGTGGTTTATTTAGGAACTTTAGTAGTCTTCAACCGGTGTTCTTGGTGTTTTCTTGTGAAATAATTTCAGAAGAACCTTTTGGGAACTGTTTACAGCTTCGTTACTGTGTCATTAGACGTTTGATTCTCTTTCTGTATTAGTCTTTTGTTATATTCACATTTGTTGTTTATTAATACTGTTAATAATAGTAGTTACTTCCCTTGTAGAGTACGTTTGTGATTATTGAAGTCAGGTTTTTAGCATCTTCTTATTGTAGTAGCGGAACTTAGAAAAAGTAAAATTTTACCATGAGTGAGAAGTGTGGGCTTTGCCGTAGGTTCGTGAGTAGTGGATTGCGGTGTGAGACTTGTTCGAAGTATTTTCACTGGGGGGAATGCAGTGGGGAAGCCAGTGGACATTCTGGTGAGATCCTCTCCTGGAACTGCAGGCTATGTAGCAAGAGTAAATTGACAGAGAAGCAGGAGCGTAAGATCTGTGCCCTTCAGGTGCAGTTGAAAAACGCACAGGAGGAGCTAGATAGGATGAGGAGGGAGAAGGGGGTTGGGGAATGGGAGCTGGCTGTTGGCAAGAGATCTGCTAGGAGAAGAAGATTTTCAGGTAGTTTTACTATTGGTGTTTACAGTAGATATGACCAACTGTCAGAGTCTAGTGGAGAGGAATCTCTAGTAGCTGTAGATGTAGGAAGTATGCAGCAGACCTCAGTAGTTACTGTGTCTAGAACAGTTGCAAAGTCGAAGAGGAAGTAGAAGGTTCTGCTGTTAGGTAGTTCTCTTGGCAGAGGTGTAGGCCAGCAGTTGCAGGAAGTGCTGGGGAGTGAGTACCAGGTCACCAGCATTGTGAAGCCTAATGCAGGGTTGGCTCAGGTGACTGTTAACATAGGGGGGTTATGTAGGGATTTTACTAAAGAGGATCAGGTAGTGATTGTGGGTGGGGCTGGTAATAGTATTGATAGGGATGGGGAGTATAACATAGATGGTGACCTGGAAAAGATAGCCACTCAGACTGGCAACACGAATGTGCATTTCGTGGAACTGTTTCAGCGTCACGATCGGCCTCATCTTAATACAGCCGTCAGGCGTAATAACATGAGACTTGGGGGTGCGCTGATGACAGAAAGCATGGGTCACATTTCAGTGGTGTCGGTGGAGTCTATCAGCAGGACGGGTTTCACTGGACACGGCCTGCACCTCAACAGGTATGGGAAGGGGAGGTTGGCAAAGCTTATAGGTGACAGCATAGGTGGGGTTGGTGGGATCACTCATGGGAAAATTCCTGCAGTAGTGGGTGTTAGAGCTGCACCTTTTTTAGGTTGAAGTCAGCTGATAGGTATTCCTGCTTAAGGGAAGTCTCTCTAACAAGGGAATCACTTTTGACAAAGCTTAGGTATCCGAGTAATGAGGGAATTAGTATATTTCATCAAAATATACAAGGTATTAGAGATAAAGTTAGTGAACTGCTTATAGATATTGACTCTGAAATTATTGGTATATCTGAACACTTCTTAAATAAGGAGATAATTCAGAGGCTTCCTTTACCAGGATACAGGTTGGCTGGCTGCTTTTCGAGGAGCTCTTTGCGGTGTGGGGGAGTAGCCATGTATGTGAAAAACGGCATCGCATTTGAGTCAATTGATGTTTCAAAGTACTGCACTGAAAAGGTGTTTGAATGTTGTGCAGGTGTGGTTAAATTTAACGGAGCTAAACTTGTAACTGTTGTTATTTATAGATCCCCAGAATCCGATTTCACAGCATTTTTGCTAAAGCTAGAGGAGGTTCTTGGTTCACTTTATAGGAAATACAAAAAGTTAGTTATATGTGGTGACTTCAGTACTAATTGTATAAGTGATTGTGCAAGGAAGAGGATGCTGGTAGACCTCTTTAATTCATATAATCTTATGCAAACCGTATTCTTTCCAACGAGAGTGCAAGGGAACAGTAGAACAACCATAGACAACATTTTTGTTCATTCCTCATTACTAGAAGGGCATTCTGTTAGCAAAAAGGTGAATGGCCTTTCAGATCATGATGCGCAAATTTTAACTTTAAAAGATTTTTATGCTGCAACACGTGTTAAATATAGTCATCAGCTGTTCAGGAAAGCTGATCCGGTTGCTGTAGAGACCTTTGTAAACCTTATCAAGGAACAAGAGTGGCAAGATGTTTATAGCGCTGATACAATAGGCGATAAATATAATGCTTTTCTCAAGACTTTTCTCATGCTCTTTGAAAGTTGCTTTCCGTTACAACGTTTAAAACAGGGTACAAGCACAAACAGGTAGCCTGGGTGGCTGACTAGAGGGATAAGAATATCTTGTAGAACAAAGTGGCAATTATATCAAAACGTTAGAAACAGTCAAAATCTAAATGCAGCAGCCCATTACAAACAGTATTGTAAGGTGCTTAAAAATGTTATTAGGAAGGCAAAAAGTATGTGGGATGCAGATAGAATAGCTAAGTCTCAGGATAAAATTAAAACCATATGGTCAGTCGTAAAGGAAGTTGCTGGTCTGCAGAGACAGGTCGAGGATATAGAATCAGTGCGTAGTGGGAATGTCCGTGTTACTGATAAGTCGCATATATGTACAGTATTTAATAATCACTTTCTGTATATAGCAGGTGAACTAAATAGAAACCTAGTCCCAACAGGGAATCATATAGCGCTCTTAGAAAAAAGTGTTCCGAGACTGTTACCTGAAATGCTCCTCCATGATACTAACAAGAGGGAGACTGAGTTAATAATTAAATCACTAAAGACCAAGAACTCTCATGGATATGACGGGGTATCTAGCAGAATACTGAAGTATTTTTCTATGTATGTTAGCCCAGTACTTAGCCATATCTGTAACTTTTCCTTTAGGAGTGGTCGGTTTCCTGACCGATTAAAATACTCGGTAGTGAAGCCACTTTATAAAAAGGGAGACATTGATAATGTTGACAATTTTAGACCTATTTCTATGCCATCGGTGTTTGCTAAAGTTATCGAGAAGGTTGTATATACAAAGTTACTGGAGCATTTAAATTCACATAATTTGCTGTCAAATGTTCAGTTTGGTTTTAGAAATGGTTTAACAACTGAAAATGCTATATTCTCTTTTCTCTGTGAGGTTTTGGACGGATTAAATAAAAGGTTGCGAACGCTAGGTGTTTTCTTTGATTTAACGAAGGCTTTTGACTGTGTTGACCACAAAATATTACTGCAGAAGTTGGACCATTATGGAGTAAGGGGAGTAGCTTACAATTGGTTCGCCTCTTACTTTAAGAACAGAAAACAGAGGGTAATTCTCCGCAATATTGAGAGTGGTAGTGATGTTCAGTCCCAATGGGGCACTGTTAAGTGGGGCGTTCCCCAAGGGTCGGTGCTGGGGCCACTGCTGTTTCTTATTTATATAAATGATATGCCTTCTAGTATTACAGGTGGTTCAAAAATATTTCTGTTTGCTGATGACACCAGCTTGATAGTGAAGGATCTTGTGTGTAATATTGAAACAGTAACAAATAATGTAGTTCATGAAATAAGTTCGTGGCTTGTGGAAAATAATTTGATGCTAAATCACAGTAAGACTCAGTTTTTACAGTTTCTAACTCACAATTCAACAAGAACCGATATTTTGACCAGACAGAATGGGCATATTATAAGCGAGACGGAACAGTTCAAATTCCTAGGCGTTCAGATAGATAGTAAGCTGTTGTGGAAAGCCCATGTCCAGGATCTTGTTCAGAAGCTAAATGCTGCTTTATTTACCATTAGAACAGTATCTGAAATAAGTGACACTTCAACACGAAAAGTAGTCTACTTCGCATATTTTCATACGCTTATGTCGTATGGTATTATTTTTTGGGGTAATTCTTCTGATTCAAAAAGGATATTTTTGGCTCAAAAACGGGCTGTTCGAGCTATATGTGGTGTAAGTTCGAGAACCTCTTGTCGACCCCTATTCAAAAATCTGGGAATTCTGACATTGCCCTCACAGTATATATTTTCTTTAATGTCGTTTGTTGTTAGCAATATTAGCCTATTCCCAAGAGTTAGCAGCTTTCACTCAGTTAATACTAGGCAGAAATCAAATCTGCATGTAGAATGCACTTCCTTGACTCTTGTGCAGAAAGGAGTGCAGTATTCTGCTGCATCCATTTTCAATAAGCTACCACAAGAACTCAAAAATCTTAGCAGTAGCCCAAACTCTTTTAAGTCTAAACTGAAGAGTTTCCTCATGGCTCACTCCTTCTATTCTGTCGAGGAGCTCCTGGAAGAGCTAAAAAATTAAGCAAATTCCAGTGTTACATTGTTGATTGTCTTCATTTAAACTTACGACTTGTCACCTGAATATGTTTTTTTTTATATTTCATTTTATCTGTTTCTAATATCGTGTTACAATTTCATGTATTGACTCGTTCCATGACCATGGAGACTTCTCCTTAATTTGGTCCCACGGAACAATAAGTAAATAAATAAAATAAAATAAATGGTGTGGTCGTGTTCTTCATAGAGGGGGCTTGCACCCCTTGTTGTTTTGCGTGGCACTATACAGCACAAGCCTACATTGATCTTTTAAGCACCTTTTACTTCCCCCTGTTGAAGATCAAGTGGTTCAAATGGCTCTGAGCACTATGCGACTTAACTTCTGAGGTCATCAGTCGCCTAGAACTTACAAATAATTAAACCTAAGTAACCTAAGGACATCACACACATCCATGCCCGAGGCAGGATTCGAACCTGCGACCGTAGCGGTCGCTCGGCTCCAGACTGTAGCGCCTAGAACCGCACGGCCACTCCGGCCGGCTGTTGAAGATCAATTCGAGGATGGCGACTGCATCTTTCGACACGATCGACATCGATACCTCTCGTCAGTGCAGCACACCATGAAGTATGGGCTGCCATTCCCCAAGAAACCTTGTAGCACCTGATTTAACGTATGAATGCGAGAATGGAAGCTGTCATCAAGGCTAAGGGTGGGCCAACACCATACTGAATTCCAGCGTTACCGCTGGAGGGCGCCATAAAGTCATTTCCAGCCAGGCGTCCTGATACTTCTGATCACGTAGTGTATGTACAGGGTGTTTCAAAAATGACCGGTATATTTGAAACGGCAATAAAAACTAAACGAGCAGCGATAGAAATACACCGTTTGTTGCAATATGCTTGGCACAACAGTACATTTTCAGGCAGACAAACTTTCGAAATTACAGTAGTTACAATTTTCAACAACAGATGGCGCTGCGGTCTGGGAAACTCTATAGTACGATATTTTCCACATATCCACCATGCGTAGCAATAATATGGCGTAGTCTCTGAATGAAATTACCCGAAACCTTTGACAACGTGTCTGGCGGAATGGCTTCACATGTAGATGAGATGTACTGCTTCAGCTGTTCAATTGTTTCTGGATTCTGGCGGTACACCTGGTCTTTCAAGTGCCCCCACAGAAAGAAGCCAATCCACGCCGCCTCCTGTATGTTTCGGATGGCCCAAAGCAATCACACGATCATCGAAATATTCATTCAGGAAATTAAAGACGTCGGCCGTGCGATGTGGCCGGGCACCATCTTGCATAAACCACGAGGTGTTCGCAGTGTCGTCTAAGGCAGTTTGTACCGCCACAAATTCACGAAGAATGTCCAGATAGCGTGATGCAGTAATCGTTTCGGATCTGAAAAATGGGCCAATGATTCCTTTGGAAGAAATGGCGGCCCAGACCAGTACTTTTTGAGGATGCAGGGACGATGGGACTGCAACATGGGGCTTTTCGGTTCCTCATATGCGCCAGTTCTGTTTATTGGCGAAGCCGTCCAGGTAAAAATAAGCTTCGTCAGTAAACCAAATGCTGCCCACATGCATATCGCCGTCATCAATCCTGTGCACTATATCATTAGCGAATGTCTCTCGTGCAGCAATGGTAGCGGCGCTGAGGGGTTGCCGCGTTTGAATTTTGTGTGGATAGAGGTGTAAACTCTGGCGCATGAGACGATACGTGGACGTTGGCGTCATTTGGACCGCAGCTGCAACACGGCGAACAGAAACCCGAGGCCGCTGTTGGATCACCTGCTGCACTAGCTGCGCGTTGCCCTCTGGGGTTGCCGTACGCGGTCGCCCTACCTTTCCAGCACGTTCATCCGTCACGTTCCCAGTCCGTTGAAATTTTTCAAACAGATCCTTTATTGTATCGCTTTTCGGTCCTTTGGTTACATTAAACCTCCGTCGAAAACTTCGTCTTGTTGCAACAACACTGTGTTCTAGGCGGTGGAATTCCAACACCAGAAAAATCCTCTGTTCTAAGGAATAAACCATGTTGTCTACAGCACACTTGCACGTTGTGAACAGCACACGCTTACAGCAGAAAGACGACGTACAGAATGGCACACCCACAGACTGCGTTGTCTTCTATATCTTTCACATCACTTGCAGCGCCATCTGTTGTTGAAAATTGTAACTACTGTAAAAAAATTGACTCTGAGCACTATGGGACTTAACTTCTGTGGTCATCAGTCCTCTAGAACTTAGAACTACTTAAACCTAACTAACCTAAGGACATCACACACATCCATGCCCGAGGCAGGATTCGAACCTGCGACCGTAGCGGTCACGCGGTTCCAGACTGAAGCGCCTTTAACCGCACGGCCACTCCGGCCGGCAACTACTGTAATTTCGAAAGTTTGTCCGCCTGAAAATGTACTGTTGTCCCAAGCATATTGCAACAAACGGTGTATTTCTATCGCTGCTCGTTTAGTTTTTATTGCCGTTTCAAATATACCGGTTATTTTTGAAACACCCTGAAGAAGCTCCTTTGTGCTGACTTCCTCTACTGTAGAAGAGACGGAGGGATTAGACGGCTGTTCCGCGAGTTTCACGCCAGCAGTTACTGCCAGCTCACCTGAAAGGTGCTTACGAGCGGCCGCGCGCTCTCTCGCAGTTGCTCGCTTCGCGGCGTCGAGAGGCCAATTAAGCGCGGCCAGAGGCGCGGACCACTCGGACGCCGCGGCTGTTGCGGCGCCCGGCCGCAGGAGGGCAGCAGCGGCGCGCCGCGTGCCGGGCCCGCGCGCTCCCGCCGCCAGTTTGCTCTCGGCTCGCCGGCCCGCAGCGACAAGCGACAGCCGCCAGCCGCTCCGCGACGCCCAAAACACAGCAGCCGCCGCGCGCGCAGTGCCGTAGGTTAGGTTAGGGCGGCGCCGCGCTATGGCGTGAGCGCCCGCGCCGACGCGTGCGACAAAACGAGCGGAACAATTGCCTCCGAGGACGCGGCGGGTCTGTCCGACAGCGCGAGCATGGAGGACAGCTCGCCAGACCTGAGCATCAAGCTGCGGCCCGGCATGGAGCCGCCGGGCGACGCGGGCGGGCAGCCGCCGGAAGGACAACAAGAGGACGAAGAGGAGGGGGAGGAGGAGGAGGAGGAGGAGGAGGAGGAGCGAGACGGCAACGACGAGCCGCTGTACGCCGAGACGGACGTGGAGGAGGCGCTCGAGGAGGACGACGCCGTGGGCGTCGGCGTCGTCGCCGGCGTCAACGACGACGTCGTCTTCCCGCCGCCGCCGCCGCCGGAGCCCGGCGCCGAAGGCGACGCCGACGAGGGGTGAGTCCGCCACACCCGCGGCGCCCTATCGATTCCCCTGCCTTCTTCGCAGCTTCCAGCCGGCGACAGTCTTCCAGCGGCCACGTGGCTGCGTCGCGCTGCGCTGCATTCGCCACTCGTTTCGTCTCTGGCCAACTCCACACCTCATTATACTAACAAGGGAACCTCTCCATCGCAACCCCCTCAGGTTTAGTTATAAGTTGGCACAGTGGATAGGCCTTGAAAAACTGAAATCAATCGAGAAAACAGGAAAAAGTTGTGTGGAACTATGAAAAAAATAACCAAAATATACAAACTGAGCAGTCCATGGGCAAGATATGCAACATCAAGGAGAATGTGCGCTCAGGAGCGCCGTGGTTAGCGTGAGCAGCTGCAGAACGAGAGGTTCTTGGTTCAAGTCTTACCTCGAGTGAAAAGTTTACTTTCTTTATTTTCGCAAAGTCATGATCTGACCGTTAACTCATTGACGTCTCTGTTCACTGTAGTAAATTTAGTGTGTCTGTTTTGCGACCGCACCGCAAAACCGTGCGATTAGTAGACGAAAGGACGTGTCTCTCCAATTATTATTTATTTAGCGTATGTGGTTTTCAAGTACAAATGGTTTCATGTTTAAATACATACAGACAGATAAAGATAAAATCAACATACATTATAACACTTAAATAATGTCTCGTCTTATGGACGTTCAATTAAAGATAAAGTAGGCATACACAGGTTGTTACAATAAGGTATCTTGACATAAATAAGATAAAATTATCATATAGAAATTGTTGCTTTAAGGTCATTCAGCAATCACATATATGGAATCTATAGTCTCCTTAAAGTTCTATGTCTAGGTTTTCCATCCATTCGAGGCAGGGGAGGCTGCATAAAGTTCTCGAATGGATCCTTTAAACGCACGTTTAGGGCATTCCTGAATGATGTGCTGGATCGTTTGCTCTGGATGTCCACAATCGCACTGTGGTGAATCTCGTATGCCCCATCTACAGCGGATCTCGCCACTTCTGCCATGACCAGTTCTGAGTCTATTGAGTATAACCCAAGTTCTTCTTGGCAGTTCTGTACCAGGTAGGTTTCCACCAGGTGATATTTCATTGTAGTTCATGGATAGTCCAGTCTGAGACCATTCATTTTTCCATGAACCCTTAGCATCGTAAGACGTAGCCATAAGGTTTTGAGCTGTTCTCCATGGTGGTCTTCTAGATCTTAGTCGGGAAAGATTTGTGGCAATGTCCTGATGGATTGGAAGGTTGGTATTAGAGGAGATTTTACGCCATTCATTAACTAAGGCGGTTTGCCACCTAAGATGTGGTGGAGCTATACTGCAGAGAACAGGAAGCCAAGGTAGTGGGGTGGATTTAATGGTCCCAGTAATGGTTCTCATGGTATTATTTAGTTGAGTATCCACTTTAGACGTGTGGCTGCTGTTAAGCCAAACAGGGCTGCAATATTCCGCAACAGAGTATACCAGCGCTACAGAAGAAATCTTCAGAGTATGTACATCAGCTGCCCAGCTAGTATTGGCGAGCTTTTGAATAATATAATTTCTTGTACGTATCTTAGCAGCAGTATCTATTAGGTCTGGTTTGAATGTAAGCGATCTATCCAATTTAATACCAAGATATTTTCGGAACCGAAAACATTTGATCGCAAGGTCATAGGTCAACCGATTCCTCCAGAGGAAAACACGTCTGATATATTCTATACGACACTCGTGACGGCATGTGCGTCACATGACAGGAATATGTTGTCCACCCACCTAACTTGTACATTTGGCGAATGGGTAAAAAGATTGTTCTACCTTACCCGATTTAGGTTTTCTTGTGGATGTGATAATCACTCCCAAAAAAGTGATGAAAACATATCGGACGGACAGGTAATAATTGTCTGAAAATAAAAAACTGAACTTTTCACAAGAGGGTACACTTGAACCAAGGACCTCTCGTTTTGCAGTCGCTCACACTAACCACGGGACCACGGCGCTCCTGAACACACATTATCCTTGATGTTGCCTGTCTTGCACATGGACTACTCAGTTTGTATATTTTGCTTATTTTTGTCATAGTTCCACACAACTTCTTCCTGTTTTCTCGATTGATCTGTGTTCAGTTTCTTAAGGCCTATCCACTGTGCCAACTTATAACTAAATCTGAGGGGCGTGCGATGGGGACGTTCCCTTGTAAGGAATGCATGACTCTTTATCTACCTGCATCTCTTTTATTATTACAACCGTTTCCGCTATAAACCATGTTCGTGGTATAAAAACGATGTACTAGTCACGTCTCATGTACCGGGTGATCAAAAAGTCCGTGTAAATTTGAAAACTGAATAAATCAAGGTATAATGTAGATAGGGAGGTACAAACTGACACACATGCTTGGAATGACATGGGGTTTTATTAGAAGAAAAAGGTTAAAAAATGTCCGACAGATGGCGCTTCATCTGATCAGAATAGCTGTAATTAGCATAACAAAGTAAGACAAAGCAAAGATGATGTTCTTTACAGGAAACGCTCAGAGTATGTCCACCATCATTCCTCAACAATAGCTGTAGTCGAGAAATAATGTTGTGAACAGCACTGTAAAGCATGTCCGGAGTTATGGTGAGGCATTGGCGTTGGATGTTGTCTTTCAGCATCCCTAGAGATGTCGGTCGATCACGATACACTTGCGACTTCAGGTAACCCCAAAGCCAATAATCGCACGGACTGAGGTCTGGGGACCTGGGAGGCCAAGCATGACGAAAGTGGCAGCTGGTCACACGATCATCACCAAACGACGCGCGCAAGAGATCTTTCACGCGTCTAGCAATATGGGGTGTTCTTTTTTTTTGGTTCTAGTAAAACCTCATGTCATTCCAAGCATGTGTGTCAATTTTTACCTCTCTATCTACATTATTCCGTGGTTTATTAAGTTTTCAAATTTATACTGACTTTTTGATCACCCGGTATATCTTCGACTCAGCAAGGTTATTAATACATCTCGACAGAACTGAAACAGGGGGTATCCAACAGCCAACCCGTAATCAAAAGAAAGTACAATGGTAGTTTCTTAAATGTGAAGGCACATTTGCATCTCAGTATATATCACCTTTTTTAGTTCTGACGAGAGACGAGGATGTGTTAAAAACATTGCCTAGTCGAACATGTACGTGGAATGTGCCTAATATACCATTCATCTGATTGTGATGAAACTTTGGTGAGATGTACGCAAACCCGCGAAGGCTTCTAAATTAGTACAACAATTTGTTCGCGGTAAATGATGACAGCCAAACCAGTTGCAGGATAAAGATTTATTAAAATTCTTGACCACGGTTTCGGTATATCTAAATCTACCTTCATCAGAAGTAAAATACACTAAAATTACATCCTGCAATGGAGATTCATAAAACAATTGTGCCAAAGGCGTCGTCAGTAGTATTTGGCACAATTGTTTTATGAATCTCCGTTGCAGGATGTAATTTTAGTGTATTTTACTTCTGATGAAGGTAGATTTAGATATACCGAAACCGTGGTCAAGAATTTTAATAAATGTTTATCCTGCAACTGTTTTGGCTGTCATCATTTACCGTGAAGAATTTCAACAGTTCCTGTTTCAGCAATGTTTAAAATCTTGAAATACAACAATTTCCCCACAGAGGAGCTGGTGAGGGTGAAAAAGCGTTCACACAGAAGCATAACTCAGGAAAGTCTGCAGCCATTTCAACCATTTTTTGGTAACGTCACTCATTATTAACATTATTATTTGTATAAAAATACTGGGGGGGGGGGGGGTGGTGGTAATACTGTATACCTCTACCACCCTTAACGGAGAGGGTGGGGGTAAGAAGTTCTGACATGCAAAAATACTCGATAACGACCCACATTAGAAGAATTTACTTTATTAATGCCGCATTTACTTTATTAGGTCTTAGTCACTACTCTTTATTCATATTGTCACTAGAGTAAGCTAATTTTCTCATTTAAACTATGGTCATGATGTAACTCTGATGTGTGAAATGCTGCATGTATGGAACACTGGTCTGATGTAAGAGAGGGCCTGATGGCCCTAATCTGATCAGGTTAAATAAATAATTAAATAAATCAGTACCGAATCAATGATTTTCGGAGTCGCTACGTTCATAAATGAGATTGTCGGTGTATCAGCTCTAGGAGGTGAGGAGCAGATGCAAAGATACTGACGTATTAGGGTATCTCTGTAACGCCTGAAGGAATTTCTGCCAAAATTGGCGCACGTATCTTTTACGGTCTAGAAAAGTGACTATTGCAGTAAGACACCCCTAGCATCCTTATGGCTGAGGGTGGGGGTGAAAAGGACGACATAACAACGTACTTGAGGAACTGAAGCGAGCCATAATTTTCTCAGTGCATTTTGGCGTCAAAGATCACGCCGCACTGTTGAATACCATAGATACAATTAGCGCCACAACCAAATTTGGTAAATACATTACTCATTATTTTTATAAAAATACTGTGGGAGTAACATCCCCTTCTGTCGCAAGGGGAGCGGATGGCGACGATAAAGGGTGACATGTAACAATTCCCGAAAATTTACCGTGGGAATTTGTTCCTGCATTCGGTTGATTGGGAATCCTTTAAAAGTATGAAGGGCAATCTCTCTTTTATTTGTGTTGTTCAGTCCGTCAGCAGGTGGCGAGAATAAGGAATGAAGTGAGCCATAATTTTCTCAGTGTATTTTGGCGCCAAAGATCACGCCGCACTGTCGAATACCACAGATACAATTAATGCCCATTCTGGAGTCGCACGGTTTAAATCAGCACAGAATCAGACATTTGACAGGGACAGTCCCTCTACTTGAAACGACAGTTAGTTACTGCTGTCAATATCTCTACAAATATTAGTGAAATGTCTTAAATGCATATACAGGGTGTTACAAAAAGGTACGGCCAAACTTTCAGGAAACATTCCTCACACACAAATAAAGAAAAGATGTTATGTGGACATGTGTCCGGAAACGCTTAATTTCCATATTAGAGCTCATTTTAGTTTCGTCCACCTACGCTCAATGGTGCACTTTATCATGATTTCATACGGGATACTCTACCTGTGCTGCTAGAACATGTGCCTTTACAACTACGACACAACATGTGGTTCATGCACGATGGAGTTCCTGGACATTTCAGTCGAAGTGGTCGTACGCTTCTCAACAACAGATTCGGTGACCGATGGATTGGTAGAGGCGGACCAATTCCATGGCCTCCACGCTCTCCTGACCTCAACCCTCTTGACTTTCATTTATGGGGGCATTTGAAAGCTCTTGTCTACGCAACCCCGGTACCAAATGTAGAGACTCTTCGTGCTCGTATTGTGGACGGCTGTGATACAATACGCCATTCTCCAGGGCTGCATCAGCGCATCAGGGATTCTATGCGACGGAGGGTGGATGCATGTATCCTCGCTAACGGAGGACATTTTGAACATTTCCTGTAACAAAGTGTTTGAAGTCACGCTGGTACGTTCTGTTGCTGTGTGTTTCCATTCCATGATAAAATGTGAATTGAAGAGAAGTAATGAAATGAGCTCTAACGTGGAAAGTAAGCGTTTCCGGACACATGTCCACATAACATATTTTCATTCTTTGTGTGTGAGGAATGTTTCCTGAAAGTTTGGCCGTACCTTTTTGTAACACTATATATATATATATATATATATATATACGCGGGCCTAGCTAGTAATAAAATAAATGTAGACATGTGTGTCGCGCGCTTCCTAAAACATATAACAATAACAATATGTATATAACAATAGGCAATTGCCAACAAAATGAAAATGTTTTCTGCATTGTTGCTTTCGTACAACATTTAATGAAGAATTCCAGACGACTCGAACTAGCTGTGGATGCCTGCGTAAGATATGTGTGTGACCGTAAAGACAAAGTTTCCGCCTTATTCTCTTTACTTTCATTATTGGCCTGTTTCAACTGTTGCGTGATCGAAGAGCGGGTAGTTGATGTGCACGAGGTCAGGAAAGCAGTATGTGGAGCCACCAGCATATTTCAGGCAAACAATACCTACGACAAATTTTATGAAAAACTTAACAACGAATTCCGTCAACTACCTTTATACCATTTTTTTGTGTCAGTGTACGTGTCGAATCACAGTTTCATAATTAAGGCTGTCTTTTGCTATATCAGGCTCTTCATTGGGATGTCAGCATTTCAGAAACGCGTGTATGTGACTTGTGTTCATTCCTTTGTATCAGCAAAATTGACAGATGTGCGATCACGGCGTGCTGACATCGCAGTGAAAATCCATAAATAACAAAAGAAAGTCTTTATGATGAAGCTGTTACTTTGAAACGTACTTTAGCGTAACAAAAATTATGTAAAGGTAATAGGCGGAGATAATTATGCTCTCCATTTATGTCACTGTCTCGATTTGCCAAGAATAGACACTACGCCTACAGTGAGAAGTAGTTTCATGTTTGTCCGTCATCTGACAATGGCCTGTTCTCGATGAACGGCGACTGTGTCTTGACAGTGACATAATAGCCGAAATTTCCAATACGGAAAAATATGAAGTAATTATAGTGTAAGGCTGAGAGGTTGTCGTTTCAGAAATTTTGCTCGGCTATGACACCTGCCTTAAGGTAGTTAATACGTGTGTTGTTTGATCCCACCAGTCTTTCATATGCTTAGTTAGGGTGGATGTGACCGGACAGGTGTGATTTCCACACGCTCTATTTATGTCATCCGTCTTTTAATCACTGGCGTCTTCAGTACCTATCTTCACACACATATCAACACTTCATAAAAGCAATATCAGACCGAACATGTCCACCACTTTGCCTGCACCTTTGCCGGACAGTAAATCTTTCTCCATTTCCTTCACCGTTTTAGCCATACGACTGTGGAATAAATTACCGTGTAACCTGAGTGTTGCCCAAAACCACTCTGAATTCGAGTGGCGATTAATATTTTCTTCCTCTATCATCGGTGTAGCTTCCCTCTCGGCATATCCCGCCTGTTTCCCTAGTTTACAACAGTGAACCAGCATCTCAGTCACACTGTTACCACTGTCTGTACTTTACTCATTCCTATTTATTTCTGTTTTCTTCCTTCCAACTCATCTGCTTACTTTACCCATTATTTCTCGCTCTTCCTCTGACAAATCAACTACTTTTACACCTATGTGCCTTTACAACTACGACACAACATGTGGTTCATGCACGATGGAGTTCCTGGACATTTCAGTCGAAGTGGTCGTACGCTTCTCAACAACAGATTCGGTGACCGATGGATTGGTAGAGGCGGACCAATTCCATGGCCTCCACGCTCTCCTGACCTCAACCCTCTTGACTTTCATTTATGGGGGCATTTGAAAGCTCTTGTCTACGCAACCCCGGTACCAAATGTAGAGACTCTTCGTGCTCGTATTGTGGACGGCTGTGATACAATACGCCATTCTCCAGGGCTGCATCAGCGCATCAGGGATTCTATGCGACGGAGGGTGGATGCATGTATCCTCGCTAACGGAGGACATTTTGAACATTTCCTGTAACAAAGTGTTTGAAGTCACGCTGGTACGTTCTGTTGCTGTGTGTTTCCATTCCATGATAAAATGTGAATTGAAGAGAAGTAATGAAATGAGCTCTAACGTGGAAAGTAAGCGTTTCCGGACACATGTCCACATAACATATTTTCATTCTTTGTGTGTGAGGAATGTTTCCTGAAAGTTTGGCCGTACCTTTTTGTAACACTATATATATATATATATATATATATATACGCGGGCCTAGCTAGTAATAAAATAAATGTAGACATGTGTGTCGCGCGCTTCCTAAAACATATAACAATAACAATATGTATATAACAATAGGCAATTGCCAACAAAATGAAAATGTTTTCTGCATTGTTGCTTTCGTACAACATTTAATGAAGAATTCCAGACGACTCGAACTAGCTGTGGATGCCTGCGTAAGATATGTGTGTGACCGTAAAGACAAAGTTTCCGCCTTATTCTCTTTACTTTCATTATTGGCCTGTTTCAACTGTTGCGTGATCGAAGAGCGGGTAGTTGATGTGCACGAGGTCAGGAAAGCAGTATGTGGAGCCACCAGCATATTTCAGGCAAACAATACCTACGACAAATTTTATGAAAAACTTAACAACGAATTCCGTCAACTACCTTTATACCATTTTTTTGTGTCAGTGTACGTGTCGAATCACAGTTTCATAATTAAGGCTGTCTTTTGCTATATCAGGCTCTTCATTGGGATGTCAGCATTTCAGAAACGCGTGTATGTGACTTGTGTTCATTCCTTTGTATCAGCAAAATTGACAGATGTGCGATCACGGCGTGCTGACATCGCAGTGAAAATCCATAAATAACAAAAGAAAGTCTTTATGATGAAGCTGTTACTTTGAAACGTACTTTAGCGTAACAAAAATTATGTAAAGGTAATAGGCGGAGATAATTATGCTCTCCATTTATGTCACTGTCTCGATTTGCCAAGAATAGACACTACGCCTACAGTGAGAAGTAGTTTCATGTTTGTCCGTCATCTGACAATGGCCTGTTCTCGATGAACGGCGACTGTGTCTTGACAGTGACATAATAGCCGAAATTTCCAATACGGAAAAATATGAAGTAATTATAGTGTAAGGCTGAGAGGTTGTCGTTTCAGAAATTTTGCTCGGCTATGACACCTGCCTTAAGGTAGTTAATACGTGTGTTGTTTGATCCCACCAGTCTTTCATATGCTTAGTTAGGGTGGATGTGACCGGACAGGTGTGATTTCCACACGCTCTATTTATGTCATCCGTCTTTTAATCACTGGCGTCTTCAGTACCTATCTTCACACACATATCAACACTTCATAAAAGCAATATCAGACCGAACATGTCCACCACTTTGCCTGCACCTTTGCCGGACAGTAAATCTTTCTCCATTTCCTTCACCGTTTTAGCCATACGACTGTGGAATAAATTACCGTGTAACCTGAGTGTTGCCCAAAACCACTCTGAATTCGAGTGGCGATTAATATTTTCTTCCTCTATCATCGGTGTAGCTTCCCTCTCGGCATATCCCGCCTGTTTCCCTAGTTTACAACAGTGAACCAGCATCTCAGTCACACTGTTACCACTGTCTGTACTTTACTCATTCCTATTTATTTCTGTTTTCTTCCTTCCAACTCATCTGCTTACTTTACCCATTATTTCTCGCTCTTCCTCTGACAAATCAACTACTTTTACACCTATGGTTCCTTTTATACTAACGCCACACTTTTCTGTTAGTTGTCACTACTCACATTCGACAGAAAACGTAAAGAGGAACTGCTTAATACAGTGTGTATAAGATTGATACTGTCGTTATGTACTGCCCATGTACTATGCATATTGTAATGTTTTCTCACAAAGGACGTCTAGTCAGGCATGAGAGAGAGCCTAAAAGCTATAATCTTCCCAGGTGAAGTAACTACGGAGGTAAATAAATTATCCACTCAGTCAACTTCCGATACATGATATTCTACAAATTACAGTGAGAAACACTTGTATCTCTCTCTCTCTCTCTCTCTCTCTCTCTCTCCACGTACTCATGCAGTGTCGCAATTATTGAACTACATGAAAAGAAAACACAAATTTATTACAAACTATGGTGTGCACACGCTTTTTTCAACATGTAAACGTCGCTACAGATATTCAGATTTAGGTTATGGCATGTTCGATATGCCTGCCATCATTGACATTAGCGTGGCGCATACGATTAGCGAAATTCTGCATGATCCGCTGAAGTGTCGGAACATCGATGCTGTCGGTGACATCCTGAATGGCTGTTTTCAGAGCAGCATTTCTTTTTTTTTGGGGGGGGGGGGATTATTGCTGTACACCTTGTCTTTTGCATAGCCCACAAAAAGGAGTTGCATCTGTTCAGATCTGAGGCCCACGCCAGTAGCCTCTGGATACCCCATAGCGAGAATGCAATCGCCATAGTGCTCCTCCAGGTCATCAAACTCTCTCCTGGTTCGATGGGATTGAGTCAGTCTTGCATGATGCGATTGAGTCCGTCTCTCCTGGTTCGATGGGATTGAGTCCGTCTTGCATGAACCACATCTTCCCGAAATCAGGGTCACATTGGATAATAGGGATGAAATCATCTTCCAAATCCTTCACGTACCGTTCGGTAGTCACCGTGCCATCAAGGAATAGCGCACCGATGATTCCGTGACTGGACATTGCACACCACATAGTCACCCGTTGAGGGCGAAGAGACTTCTCGATCGCGAAATGCGGACTGTCAGTCCCCCAAATGCGCCAATTTTGCTTATTCACGAACCTATCCAAATGAAAGTGTGCTTCGTCGCTAAATCGAACCATACTGCGCATACTAATTCCCATCATGCTCCGCGGCAACTGTGCAGTTTGAAAGTCCTACCGCAAGCCGTTCAGAAGTTATGACGACTTTATTTCGCATAGTTCAATAACTGTCCCCCTGTACGTGCATGTAATCAGTGTCACTTCAAAGGTATAATAGAACTCTTAGATTACGAAATAAAGATTTTAACTGATTTCCATCCATCATAAACGATGTTTTTCGAAAGCCTGCAAATGTGTCAGTTTTTTCCACGTGTAGCACAACTCGTTTCAGTAATTTATTCCCATAGTGAAGTGTGTCAGAGTTTACACTATTATTTGATGCAATGTTTTCGTCTGTGTTCTTCTGCCTGCTTTTTCCCGCATTCATCTTTCAATAGTCTCACAGCAGTTGGAAAACACAGAAACATAGATGTTAGAATTTTGGTCGCTGATGTTCTGCAGTGATAATTTTTTTGTATATACTTACGTTGTATATAGTGTACCTGGAGTTCTACACAATACCTGTAAGTAGATACAAAAAAAAATGCTGTTTTATGTCAGCGGAATCTAAGGTACCAATATGTATCTTCTTTTAATTAGATCGTAGTCTGAGAAGTCACAGAGCAATTGAATGTAATGTTCTTGTTGTGGTCTTCAGTCCTGAGACTGGTTTGATGCAGCTCTCCATGCTACTCTTTCCTGTGCAAGCTTCTTCATCTCCCAGTACCTACTGCAGCCTGCATTCTTATGAATCTGCTTAGTGTATTCATCTCTTGGTCTCCCTCTACGATTTTTACCCTCCACGCTGCCCTCCAATACTAAATTGGTGATCCCTTGATGCATCAGAACATGTCCTACCAACCGATCCCTTCTTCTAATCAGGTTGTGGCACAAACTCCTCGCCAATTCTGTTCAATACCTCCTCATTAGTTATGTGATCTACCCATCTAATCTTCAGCATTCTTCTGTAGCACCACATTTCGAAAGCTTCTATTGTCTTCTTGTCCAAACTAGCTATCGTCCATGTTTCACTTCCATACATGGCTACACTCCATACAAATACTTTCAGAAACGACTTTCTGACACTTAAATCTATACTCGATGTTAACAAATTCCTCTTCTTGAGAAACGCTTTCCTTGCCACTGCCAGTCTACATTTTATATCCTCTCTACTTCGACCATCATCGGTTATTTTACTCCCTAAATAGCAAAACTCCTTTACTACTTTAAGAGTCTCATTTCCCAATCTAATTCCCTCAGCATCACCCGACTTAATTCGACTAGATTCCATGATCCTCGTTTTGCTTTTGTTGATGTTCATCTTATACCCTCCTTTCAAGACACTGTCCATTCCGTTCAACTGCTCTTCCAAGTCCTTTGCTGTCTCTGACAGAACTACAATGTCATCGGCAAACCTCAAAGTTTTAATTTCTTCTCCATGGATTTTAATGCCTACTCCGAACTTTTCTTTTGTTTCCTTTACTGCTTGCTCAACATATAGATTGAATAACATCGGGGAGAGGCTACAACCCTGTCTGACTCCCTTCCCAACCACTGCTTCCCTTTCATGTCCCTCGACTCCTATAACTGCCATCTGGTTTCTGTACAAATTGTAAATAGCCTTTCGCTCCCTGTATTTTACCCCTGCCACCTTCAGAATTTGAAAGAGTGTCAGAACTTTAGCGGTTTATTCCTGACGTCAAAACGTTACAAAAAGTGCATTATGAACATGGGTCCAAAAATACCTAGTTATGGAGGTATGAAAGAATTCCGCGGCTGCAACGGTCGCAGGTTCGATTCTTGCCTCGGGCATGGATGTGTGTGTTGTCCTTAGGTTAGTTAGGTTTAAGTAGTTCTAAGCCTAGAGGACTGATGACCTTAGATATTAAGTCCCATTGTGCTTGGAGCCATTTGAACCATTTGTTATTCATGGGACATAAATGATACATTTACGAGACACATGTAGCTGTATGAAAAGATATATTACTTACGGTACAAAAATGATACATTTGTCAAATACATTGACGTTTACAAAAAATGTACGAAGTGACTATCTCCACCTTCCATGCATCCCTGATCCTGCGTTACATGCTACGCCCTACGTCGCTGAAAACACCGTATTTGCTCACATCCATTTCCGACACACTCCCCCAGAACATCGACAGTGATTACGAGAGTTGTATGCACAAAGGTTTTTAAGATAAAAATCCATTGAAGCAAATACGGCCATCCGGCAAGCCATCCAATGGATGCCTCTTGACCAATTCACCTGTTCGAAAACAGGTTGTCGAGAAAGACAGTGGCGAACTACCTGTGCAAAGTCAGATGGGTAAAACGCATTCGTTATGTTAAGTTAGATGTACGTACGTCTAGATATAAAACACACTAAATGAAGCAACTAATGTTTGAGACGCTGTAGATAAGTTTGCCGAGTAAGACGTCGCGGAAAGAAGTAGGAGCCAATGTGATGATCACATATAATTCTACCCGTCACTTTGAGGCTGAACCTCTATTGATATCTATCTTATTGCACTTCATGAGGGTTTTCATAAGCTATAATGTGATTGTTATGATGATTAAACGCCAGCCTCATCAGTGAATAAAGTACAACTGCAGAAACGCAGCACACTGCCCTACCACGTGTTGACAAATAGTTATTATTGGCTGGAAGTATGTCTCGCGTAATCGTTGCACTTGTTGACATGATTCGGGTTCAGAAGATTTTCATACAGAATGTTCCAGATCCGCATGTGATTAATGCCTTCATTTCTCGCAGTTCTCATTGCGCAGGGTGAGGCAAATAAAAGTTGCCTGGACAGGTGGACACCATTCTTATATGTGGCAGGATTAATGGAGGAGGAAAAGACCTGTTACTTCCAACAGGATCTGCCCATACAGCCAATCGAACCTTGGAGCACATTCGCACAGTCTTCATGCCTGACAGAGTTGTTGGCAGAGGTCAGTATGGTCGAGGTCCTAGCTGGCGACCCAGCTCACCTGATCTGTCAGTGTGCGACTACTTTGTGTGCGAAGTACTCAAGTCCAATGCGTATCGCACTAGTCCTCATAGTCTTCAATAACTGCAGCAGGACATTTCGGATGGGGCTCCAGCAATTCCACCCATCCAGGTTCGCTCCGCCTTCAGTAACTTGCTGACTAGGGCCCGAAAGTGCCGAGACATGAATGGTGGTCACTTCCAGCATCCTCTCCTGTGCTATCTTCCTTTTTACCCTGGAACTCTGTTTTTTTTTGGGCGACTTTCATTTACCCACCCTCTACTAGTCGATGGTGTTTCATCCACAGTACGAGGTGCGTTCAAGTTCTATGGCCTCCGATTTTTTTTCTCCGGACTGGAAAGAGATAGAAACATGCGCATTGTTTTAAAAAGAGGCCACGTTCATTGTCAATACGTCCCAGAGATGGCAGCACCGTACCGAAGATGTAATTTTACCGCCAGCGGCGAGAATGAGAACTGTTTTAAATACTTAAAATGGCGACGTTTTCCTTACTTGAACAGCGTGCAATCATTCGTTTTCTGAATTTGCGTGGTGTGAAACCAATTGAAATTCATCGACAGTTGAAGGAGACATGTGGTGATGGAGTTATGGATGTGTCGAAAGTGCGTTCGTGGGTGTGACAGTTTAATGAAGGCAGAACATCGTGTGACAACAAACCGAAACAACCTCGGGCTCGCACAAACCGGTCTGACGACATGATCGAGAAAGTGGAGAGAATTGTTTTGGGGGATCGCCGAATGACTGTTGAACAGATCGCCTCCAGAGGCGTGGGTTCTGTGCACACAATCCTGCATGACGACCTGAAAATTCGAAAAGTGTCATCCAGGTGGGTGCCACGAATGCTGACGGACGACCACATGGCACAGCGAGGGCGTAATCCCTACCCATTGCGTTCCAAATGGTACTACGGTAACAGGTGCATCCTACGAAAATGTTTTGAAGAACAAATTCCTTCCTGCACTGCAACAAAAAGGTCCGGGAAGGGCTGCACGTGTGCTGTTTCACCAAGACAACGCACCCGCACATCGAGCTAACGTTACGCAACAGTTTCTTCGTGATAACAACTTTGAAGTGATTCCTCATGCTCCCTACTCACCTGACCTGGCTCCTAGTGACTTTTGGCTTTTTCCAACAATGAAAGACACTCTCCGTGGCCGCACATTCACCAGCCGTGCTGTTATTGCCTCAGCGATTTTCCAGTAGTCAAAACAGACTCCTGAAGAAGCCTTCGCCGCTGCCATGGAATCATGGCGTCAGCGTTGTGAAAAATGTGTACGTCTGCAGGGTGATAACGTCGAGTAGTAACGCCAGTTTCATCGATTTCGGGTGAGTAGTTAATTAGAAAAAAAATCGGAGGCCTTAGAACTTGAATGTACCTCGTACGAGGAACCCGTCCTTGAATCGCAGGTGTTCGTACATCGCTTGGTCTCCCACCACCGGCAATTCTCTTCTCAAACGAGCCTGTCTCTCGCAAGCGTTGCACCTGGTAACTGCCTCCCTGGGTAACGATCTCCATGAACTTCACGTTCTGCGTTCGCCTTACCATCTGCTGGGATGCACATGTAATGCGTATTCGTCGTTTCAAACAGTGAATACATCGTTATGGTGAGTCGTGAAGCAAGTCTACTCTAAAACGGAACGAACGACATGACATGACCAATTGCAGACAAGAAAGTGAGTAAAAATGCTCATCCGAGGTAAATTCCACAACCAGGAGTCATTACAAGGACATCCTTTCATATCTGCCGAACAAACCATTGTCGGACTCCCATGTTCATATGAACATTTTTGTAAAGTTTTGATGTCAGGAGCATAACCCCCTCAGTTTTTGACGCATGTGTTTATACATATGTATACATATGGACACATCATTTAATGTAAGTAGCGCCTTCAACCCGAAGGTGTTGTCCACGTAGCACTAATTGTTGTAATAAATCGTTTGGCACGTTGTACGCTTTCGCACCATAATCACACGCAGTAGCGGAAATCAATATGAAGGCATGGATATTTGTAGGAAAATTAATATTGTCGGTTGGAATGGTTGTGCACAGTGTATATGCAATAGTATGTGATCCAGTATACAGACAAATGCATTCGTAGTGCAGTATGACATCAACGACTCAGGTGGTAAAGAGTGGAACTCTTGTATAAAAGCTTTAGATTCTGTGCCGTTTTGGTGTGTGCGTACGTGCCTTTACTGCAGATGGGAAACAACGCTATTGGTGGCAGTGCGTATTGTGCACATCTACATCTACATATATACTCCGCTAGCCACCAAGCGGTGTGTGGCGGAGGGCACAATTCGCGCCGAAGTCGTATTTTCCCCCTCTGTTCCACTCGCGGATGGCGCGAGGGAAAAACGACCGTCTGAACGCCTCAGTACGAGCTTTAATTTCCCTTATCTTTGAATGGTGATCATTACGCGATTTGAAAGTTGGTGGTAATAATATATGCTCTACATCCTCGGCTAAGATCGGATTTTGAAATTTAGTGAGCAGCCCCTTCTGTTTAGGGCGTCGTCTACCTGCAAGTGTGTTCCACTTCAAACTTTCTGTGATATTTGTAACGCTCTCGCGATGGCTGAACGTACCCTCTTCTTTGAACCTTCTGAATGTCTTGAATCAGACCCAACTGGTAAGAGTCTCATACAGACGAACAATACTCCACGACTAAACGAACTAACGTATTGTAAGCTATCTCCTTTGTTGAAGGACTGCATCGCTTCAGGATTCTACCAATAAACCGCAATCTAGAGGTCGCCTTGCCCGTTACTTGTGTGATCTGATCGTTCCTCTTGAGATCATTTCGAATAGTCACATCCAGATACTTGATGGATGTTACCGCTTCCAAAGACTGATCATTTATTTTGCTCTCGTACATTAATGGGGATTTTCGCCTTGTTATACGCAATAGGTTACACTTACTAATATTGAGAGATAACTGCCATTCATTACACCACGCATTTATTTTCTGCAAATCCTCATTGATTTGTTCACAACTTTCGTGTGATACTACTTTCCTGTAGACTACAGCATCATCGGCAAAGAGTCTAATGCCGCTGTCAATACCATCAACCAGATCGTTTATGTAAATCGTAAAAGCAGAGGATCTGTGACGCTGACCTGGGGCACACCTCATGTTACGCTTGTTTCTGTTGAAGTATCCCCCTTCAGGACGACATACTGCTCTCTGTCTGTTAGAAAACTTTCTATGCAACGGCATACGTTATCGGATAGACCGTAAGCGCGCACGTTTTGGAGCAAACATTGCGGAACTGAGTCGAACGCCTTTCGAAAGTCGAGGAATATGGCATCAACCTGGGAGCCGGTATGTAGAGTGTTCTATATCATGCACAAAAAGAACCAGCTGTGTCTCGCATTACCGCTGTTTCCTAAACCATAAATCACAATTGTGACAATGTCACGCAGAAAACGGTTATCATGTGGTGAGAAAGCAAAAATCAGTGCGTACAAGGAAACGGAACTCTCTAATCATCAAATAATCAAGAAGTTGAAACGTTAAAGTACAGCGATTGATAATTTTATTAGATTTGGGCGCACGATATGGACGGGACGGAAAATTCTTGAGGCATCGAAACGGTCACTTTTGCGCAAAGCAGGGATAACAAGCCGTTGTTCTCCTCAACTTGTTGCTGCGCACATAAACAGGCTAGACCGGAGTTTGCTGAAAAACGTATGTCATGGAATTCACAATGAGATAATGTGATCTCGATTGCAGAGAAGAACATTATTTTAAACGGGCCGGATTTCAATATTATTCTCATGATCTGAGAATAGAGCAGCAGGTAAGAATGAGCGCAAATTTCGGTGGTGGAAGTGTTATGATTTGGGCAGCTTTCTGCGCTAAACGTAAATTACGCAATGCTTGGCTGAACACTAGAATGGACTCTAACATGTACACTGAGATGCCAGGGACAGAACTGATCATAATGTGTGAGGACCTAGCAGACGAGAATCTAACTTTTCAACAAGATAATACATTTGCGCATATTTCTGCTCCAACCAAAATGTGATTTAATGATAAAGATACCTATATCTTGTACTGTCCAGCACGTGTCCCGAATCTGAACCGCGAGGAAAATCTTTGGGGAATGCTTGCAAGGCGTGGTTATCGCTATGGGAGGGAATTTGAGGCCGTATGTGAGCTGAAAAGAGCGATACGAGAAGCGTGGGCGACAATTTCATTGCGAGAAATACAGACCCTAACAAAATCAACGCCGAAGAGAATTTTTAAGGTAATTAGGGAGGATTAAGTTCGGACAAAGTACCAACAATGCAGCAACACAACAGGGCAGTGAGTGTCTTTATACCAGTTTCCATCCAGGAAATGCAAACGCCTTATTTTGTAACTCGTGTCATGAAAGAAACTATGTTGTTCTGTCATGATTTTTTATGTCTCGTATCTATCGGCTACTTTCATGATAAATTCCATACATGTGTGCTTCAGACTTTGTATTATTACTTTCGTAGGAACGCTCTCTATATACTGATTTCTACTACTCTAGCGGTTTGTCAATACATTGCATTCGACAGAGGTGCAGTCTGAACCTTCCGTGGTTGTTCCCTCGTTATTTACTACTATTTCTAAATCTGTATCCTAAAGGTGGCTTTTATGTACCTTACTTTCATGTATAGTAGCTGTGAAGACATAGTTTGCCAGTGCGCTTTATCACATGCCTATCATGTACGTCACCCCTCTTATGTTGTTGATGCTACGCTGGAAAGCCAAAAAACAACCTCGCAGGCTTCATTGTAGACTGGACGGTGTATTTCCTGCATTACATTTTCATACATCGTTCAATTCAGTAGACTGTTGCATCTATATCATATTCGAGAAAAGATAAAATGTACTTGTCACACGAAGGTGAAAACATTAAAATAATAATTTTTGTGTGTTGTCGTATTTAGCTTGCATTATTAAGTCGTAATGATTAATGTAACTTTAATTACTTCCTCAAATAATTTAGATAAATATACAGGGCTATTACAAATGATTGAAGCGATTTCATAAATTTACTGTAGCTCCATTCATTGACATATGATCACGACACACTACAGATACGTAGAAAAACTCATATAGTTTTGTTCGGCTGAAGCCGCACTTCAGGTTTCTGTCGTCAGAGCGCTCGAGAGCACAGTGAGACAAAATGGCGACAGGAGCCGAGAAAGCGTATGTCGTGCTTGAAATGCACTCACATCAGTCAGTCATAACAGTGCAACGACACTTCAGGACGAAGTTCAACAAAGATCCACCAACTGCTAACTCCATTCGGCGATGGTACGCGCAGTTTAAAGCTTCTGGATGCCTCTGTAAGGAGAAATCAACGGGTCGGCCTGCAGTGAGCGAAGAAACGGTTGAACGCGTGCGGGCAAGTTTCACGCGTAGCCCGCGGAAAATTGGCTCATGCCAGAACTGGAGACCAACAGCGCCGACTTCATCTTTCAACAGGATGGTGCTCCACCGCACTTCCATCATGATGTTCCGCATTTCTTAAACAGGAGATTGGAAAACCGATGGATCGGGCGTGGTGGAGATCATGATCAGCAATTCATGTCATGGCCTCCACGCTCTCCCGACTTAACCCTATGCGATTTCCTTTCTGTGGGGTTGTGTGAAAGATTCAGTGCTTAAACCTCCTCTACCAAGAAACGTGCCAGAACTGCGAGCTCGCATCAACGATACTTTCGAACTCATTGATGGGGACATGCTGCGCCGAGTGTGGGAGGAACTTGATTATCGGCTTGATGTCTGCCGAATCACTAAAGGGGCACATATCGAACATTTGTGAATGCCTAAAAAAACTTTTTGAGTTTTTGTATGTGTGTGCAAAGCATTTTGAAAATATCTCAAATAATAAAGTTATTGTAGAGCTGTGAAATCGCTTCAGTCATTTGTAATAACCCTGTATATTTAACCCTAGGCTACTAAGGCCTTGTAAACTTTGCCATTCCAGTAGGGTATAAAACAGGACATTTTGTACTTAATTTAGCATTTAACATACCACTGGAGATCTAATAATAGTAATTAACTAATGCATAACCCATAAATTATGACTTCCTTTGAATAAAATGTGGAATAGTAAACTTTACGATGGTTTAGTAGCAGTGTAACATTTTATCCCCTTTAATGTTCTAGGGTAAAGGTTCATGATCTAACATTCTGTTATGTATCATTACTGTTTGTTTATTACGACCTGATTTTCGATTTATTGCGCCATCTGTAGTTGACAACTGACTAGTATCTGTCGCTAGAGCACAAGAAACCAGACATTAATCAACTTCAATCTTCGTTGATTCATTAGGGACCATGGGACAACGGCTGGCATGTATTTCTTGATGCAATAATTTACCAACAGCCGTATGTATTGTAGAAATTTATTTTATGAGCTTCTTATGTGCTACTAGTTTTGGCATTGCATTGATGCCATCTTCAGGCCCCACACTTCATAGTCGTAAAATCGCTATACACGGAAGGAGCCATATAACTGGATCCGTGAATCAAATCGTTATGCAACACCTCTTGGAGGCCAAGAATGAATTCCGCACCTTGTAGGTCGGTTATCATCTGTAGAAAATTTCGTTTCTGTTACAAGAAAGTTACCATTGAAAATCGCAAATGAAAGAAAAGGGAAAGAAAAGATAATGAAAATGATATGTATTAAATTGTACCTCAGCAGAGAAAAACAGATAGACTCATACACTTGCAAGCGGCATCAACTCCATGAAAGTCATAGCCACCACGTAAATTTTTGAACACTCCACGAATACTAGGAGCCAAACATTACCAAGAACGCGTAGAATTTTACATCGCTAATTTGACATTTACGTTAAGCTTATTATCAACGTGTCATATGTATTCTGAATGTACGCCGGACGATGAGCTGACCCTCGAAACGTGTACTGACATGTTTCACGTAACAATAAATTTTACACAGCATGAAGTAACGCTTGTGTCGCGACGTACCGGCATTTTAAGGCTTAGCTTCTATTGAACAGCCACGGCCTTAGTATTTTGTAACATGGCAGCAAATAATAACATGGACTGGAAACACTTTGTGTGACAGTTGACTTACTCGTCGATCGTTAAGTGTAGGCAAAACTAGAGCGTGTTCTGACTATTGCTGCTACTTAGCGCTGACAGCTTTGATAGGCAGGGGAGGATTGGGACGAAGGTACGGAAGAGGCCAGTAACTAGACATACAGCCGTATCAGCGACGAGCTGGGAAAAAAGAAAATCGAAAAAAGTTGTATACAGTGGGTTTTCTGTTCGTAGCGGTCCTTAGCTGGTGACCTGCCGCTCCCTGAACGTGGGGAACGAATGAAGGCAAGGATCCTCAAAAGCGTCATTAAATTTAGTCACATTTTTCACTTAAAAACGCCGGCCCCGGTGGCCGAGCGGTTCTAGGCGCTTCAATCCGGAACCGCGCGACTGCTACGGTCGCAGGTTCGAATCCTGCCTCGGGCATGGATGTGTGTGCTGTCCTTAGGTTAGTTAGGTTTAAGTAGTTCTAAGTCTAGGGGACTGATGACGTCAGATGTTAAGTCCCATAGTGCTCAGAGCCATTTGAACCATTTTTGAACTTAAAAACGAAGAAAGAAGGGAAGACAAAGATCAAAAGAATAATGAAATAATATGCGGTTTAATGTGGAATTTAATGCCTAGGGCATTTCAAAATAACATAAGGACATCCGGAAACAGGGAACAGATGTTAAATTATAATTTTAAAGAAATGGTAAAGAAAATAGAGATTCCTCTGCACACAACTGGGTAGTGAAAGTTCGTGATATGTAAACCAAACCAGAGTGTTAAAAGTAATGTCTTACTATTTTTTGCATGTTGGCCCACGACCGCTACATATTTCTTCAAAGAAGCCTTCCTAAGACCCTTGACGTGCTTAATATTTGATATTTAAGACGTTGACCACATGGTGTATGTCTTCACTTTAGGAGTTACGATTTTTACTCTCCACGCTTCCCTCCAGTACTGAATTGGTGACCCCTTGACGTTCCAGAATGTGTCCTACCAACCGATCCCTTCTTCTAGTCAAATTGCGCCACAAATTTCTCTTCTCCCCAAATCTATTCAGTACCTCCTCATTGGTTACATGATCCACCCATCTAATCTTCAGCATTTCGGAGGCATCTATTCTCTTCTTCTCTAAACTATTTATCGTCCAAGTTTCACTTCCATACATGGCTACATTCCGTACAAATACTCCTCACACTTAAATCTATATTGGATGTTAACAAATTCCTCTCTTTCAGAAACGCTTTCCTTGCCATCGTCGTTCTACATTTTATATCCTCTCTACTTTGACCGTCATCAGTTATTTTTCTCACCAAATAACAAAACTCATTTACTACTTTAAGTGTCTCATTTTCTAATCTAAATCCCTAAGCATCACCTAATTTAATTCGACTACTTTCCATTATCTTCGTTTTGCTTTTAATGATGTTCATTTTATATCCTCCTTTCAAGACACTGGTCGTTCCGTCCAGCTACTCTTCCAGGTCCTTTACTGTCTCAGACAGAATTACAACGTCGTTGGCAAGCCTCAACCTTTTTATCTCTTCTTCATGGATTTTAATTCCTACTCCAGATTTTTCTTTTGTTTCCTTTACTGCCTGCTCAATATACAGATTGAATAACATCGGGGTTACGCTAAAACCCTGTCTCACTCCCTTCCCAACCATTGCTTCCCTTTCATGCCCCTAGACTCGTACAACTGCCATCTCGTTTCTGTACAAATTGTATATAGCCTTTCGTTACATGTATTTTACCCCTGCCACATTCATAATTTGAAAGACAGTATTCCAGTCAACATTGTCAAAAGCTTTCTCTAAGTCTACAAATGCTAGAAACGTAGGTTTCCCTTTCCTTAATCTATCTTCTAAGATAAATTGAAGGGTCAGTATTGCCCCGCGTGTTCCAACATTTCTACGCAATCCAAAGAAATATTCCCCCAGGTGGGCTTCTACCACAGCAACGTCTTTCTGGGACTCCATTATTAAAGAAATACGACTGGCGGAAAATCTGTAAAACTGTGACAGCGGCTCCCAGCTGGACAGTGCATGGAATCCCATCATCTCCACGATTTGCTCAAATCGAAGACGACAGATTGCGTCACGGCCGCGGCAAACAGCAACGTAGAGGGCGACTGAGTTCCGCTATTCCACCAGCGAGGGCCCTGCCGGCGGGCAGTGTGGTTCATCTAAGTTTTCGACGCATGCGCAGAATAGTTACAGTAAGCTATATATAGCGGAACGGAGGACGTTTTCGCCCCCCCCCCCCGCCCCAAATTCTATAAGTCCCTCCAGATCCTTGAGCGTCATGCACTCCGCCTCGCCTTCCGTATCCGCCTCCCGTCCCCCACGCGGATCCTCTACCACCTGATTCCTTTCCCCCATCTGCTCCTATTCCACGAACATATCCGCATACTCTACACATCCAGCCGCCTTGATCCCCCTCATCCCCTGGTTGCTCCTCTTCTCTCCAACCCCCACCCTCAGCCCCACCTTCACTGTTGTGTCCCCCCTACCCTCCATCTCTACGGCCTTCGTCTCCTTTCCCAAGATGGCTTTGATCAACTCCCCCTCCCGGATGATGCCCTCTCTCCCTCCATTTATCCCTCCTATCAACTCTTATCCTCATATCCCCCTCCTTTCCTCTGTCCTTTCACCGGGCTCCCTCCCCCTCCCCCCTTCCATCCTATTTTCTCCCCACCTCCCCTCTCTTTGCCCCCTTCTCTCCCCCGAGTCATTTTACATTTCCCTCCTCTGCCTCCTCTCATTCCCTCTCGCATCTGCCCTTCTCCCCCTTTATTAGTCCTCTCCCTCCTTGGCTCCCCCCCTTTTCGATTTTTCCTCTCCTCCCTCCTTGTTTTTCCCCCTCCTCCAGGTCCCCCCCCCCCCCATCAGCCTTTGGATCGGGAGTGCCATATTTGTGCCGCCATTTTCGTGCAGTGTTTTACGGTGTGTTTTTCCAGTGAGTGTTCTGTGTTGTGTCTTTTGGGAAGTGTAGCGAACAGCCATCATACTGTCGCTGGGTGTGATTTTTTTTTTATCTCTTGCGAACAGAAATTAGACTGTCGCCATGTTTTTTAATTGTGTGTCTACTATGTTACTTGTCTGATTCCTGTGTATTTTATCAACATTTCCAACCCCTTTTGCCTTCTGTTTTAACTTTCCGCATTTTTACGCCATTTTACGCTTTAAATCACCATTTTATCGCCTGTTTTCCCTTGTTTCTTTCTTCTTCCTTTTTTAAAAACAAAGTCTGTAGGCTGTAGAGCAGCGTAGTAAGCTGCTGCCAGCCCGCCCCCTTCGGGGGGAATTGAAAATCAACAAAGAAAGAAAGAAAAAAAAAAAAAACGTTTTCGCCAGACTGCGACAGCTCACTTGAAGATGACTGGCAGGTGCCCAGTTGAAATATCGTGCGAAATATTGAACGACGACCGGCTGCAAGCCCGAAATTTGTTTTAACAACACTAAACGTGACAAAAACGGTAAGCAACATTGTTTTTCACATGAGTCTCATTACTTTATTGTCGCACTTCGTATTATACGTTATTTCAATTTTTCTGCACTTATTATTTGTTGAAATGTCTCGACCATTTCATTAAACGTCACGCTCATCTGCCACAAGCGTGGCACAGTGTGTATAATGACGTTCGTCATTTGTTTAATGCCTGACTGGCGGTCGGCAATACCATCTTTTTTTTCCTCCTCTCGAGTCGGCGCTCCACTGATTGTTAACGCTGTAGGGCCGTGGAGAGGTCGCTCGAGTAGTTCATAAATGCCTAACTGGGGTGCTCGAGCGCCGTGGCGGGGGGAGGCAGGTGCTCCTCCAGAGCTGGAGGATCGGCCGCCAGTGGAACGCGTTTCCGGCGTCGCAGCCCCCCCCCCCCCCCCCATCAGAGAGAGCGCATCTCGATCTCCCCAGAGTCCTCGAGAGTGCAGTAATGATTGTCGCGGATCGCGCCCGCTTTCAGCTCAAGAGGGCCGTAAACGTTTTGTTGCCGGCTGTAATTAGGGCGTATGAAATGTTTATCGCGGCCGGAGGCGCGCAATTCGCTCCCCCGCTTGCAGCAGGTAGCGGCGGCGATGAAAGGCAGGCGCCGGGGAGGACTCTGCGTGGGTGGATGGCGGCGAGGCGGCGCGAGGTGACTCCCCCACTTCTCTACCCCCAGTCCTGTTGTGTTCTGTTTGCGCTGCCGGGGGGCGCGACTCCAAAGCCGACCGCTGATTTGTTCGCGCTGCCGCTGGCTCCGAGCGGAAAACGACGACACACGGCGCCCCGTTCACGCCGACTGCCACAGCGCAGTTAAACATTAGCAGGGAAACATGTATCGAAAGAGAACTTGCGAGGTGCCGGCGCTAGCAGTGTATTTTAACACTAAATTCCTCTACAACCTTCATATGGAAATGATGCTCCAAGGCCGCCCTTTTCTAACTCCGACTTTTGCTGTTGCACATGGAATAAGAAGAAACACGAACTGACTGTAATCGACCCTGCAAGTGGAGTAGAAAAAATAATTTAATTTGACAGAAATTAATTAGATAAAGGAAAGTTTCATTAACGTAGTGAGAAATGAAAGGGTTGCTCTACCGATTAACAGAATGAAAGTTCTGTCCAAAATAACAATTAGGTTCCTTTCAGATTACGCTGATACAATAACTCCCTACTTACCAATCATATACAACCTCTCGCTCACCGATAGATCTGTACCTACAGATTGGAAAATTGCGCAGGTCGCACCAGTGTTTAAGAAGGATAGTAGGAGTAATTCATCGAACTACAGACCTATATCATTGACGTCGGTTTGCAGTAGGGTTTTGGGGCATATACTGTATTCAAACATTATGAATCACCTCGAAGGGAACGATCTATTGATACGCAATCAGCATGGTTTCAGAAAACATCGTTCTTGTGCAACGCAGCTAGCTGTTTATTCGCACGAAGTAATGGCCGCTATCGACAGGGGATCTCAAGTTGATTCCGTATTTCTAGATTTCCGGAAAGCTATTGACACCGTTCCTCACAAGCGACTTCTAATCAAGCTGCGGGCCTATGGGGTATCGTCTCAGTTGCGCGACTGGATTCGTGATTTCCTGTCAGGAAGGTCGCAGTTCGTAGCAATAGACGGCAAATCATCGAGTAAAACTGAAGTGATATCAGGTGTTCCCCAGGGAAGCGTCCTGGGACCTCTGCTGTTCCTGATCTATATAAATGACCTGGGTGACACTCTGAGCAGTTCTCTTAGGTTGTTCGCAGATGTTGCTGTAATTTACCGTCTAGTAAGGTCATCCGAAGACCAGTATCAGTTGCAAAGCGATTTAGAAAAGATTGCTGTATGGTGTGGCAGGTGGCAGTTGACTCTAAATAACGAAACGTGTGAGGTGATCCACATGGGTTCCAAAAGAAATCCGTTGCAATTCGATTACTCGATAAATAGTACAATTCTCAAGGCTGTCAATTCAACTAAGTATCTAGGTGTTAAAATTACGAACAACTTCAGTTGGAAGGACCACATAGATAATGTTGTGGGGAAGGCGAGCCAAAGGTTGCGTTTCATTGGCAGGACACTTAGAAGATGCAAGTCCACTAAAGAGACAGCTTATACTACACTCGTTCGTCCTCTGTTAGAATATTGCTGCGCAGTGTGCGATCCTTACCAGGTGGGATTGACAGAGGACATCGAAAGGGTGCAAAAAAGGGCAGCTCGTTTTGTATTATCACGTAATAGGGGAGAGAGTGTGGCAGATATGATACGCGAGTTGGGACGGAAGTCATTAAAGCAAAGACGTTTTTCGTCGCGGCGAGATCTATTTACGAAATTTCAGTCACCAACTTTCTCTTCAGAATGCGAAAATATTTTGTTGAGCCCAACCTACATAGGTAGGAATGGTCATCAAAAGAAAATAAGAGAAATCAGAGCTCGAACAGAAAGATTAAGGTGTTCGTTTTTCGCGCGCGCTGTTCGGGAGTGGAATGGTAGAGAGATAGTATGATTGTGGTTCGATGAACCCTCTGCCAAGCACTTAAAGGTGAATTGCAGAGTAATCATGTAGATGTAGATGACTAAACTCAAAATAGTAAACAAAACACATGAAACATTTACAATACATCAAGATTGGATACTCAAATAAATGCTGTGAAGGTGAGGTTGTCCATAAACTAGATTGTGACAATTATGGCCAAGTGGTATGTGGAGCCAATTCGTTGAAACTCAAATCTTAAGAGAAACACCCAGACAACCCAGCATTAATCGCTGCTACAGTAGTGAGAACTCAGGCAATGAACATCCAACAAGACAGAACCACATAAGAAAAGACGGGAACAGGCGCGCTCTGCTGAGCTCTGATTGTCACAAAGCAAATTCCCTAATCTGCCGGTGCTGCGGACATACATTACCAAGCTGTCTTCTTAACTTCAAGAACACGATCTGGCGTACCGGAGGCGATGGCTGCTTGCTTTGACGTCCCGTCGTGGTGATGATAATGTCGCCCGAAACAAATTATCCTGGGCTGGTTGTTCCACACTAAAGACTTCCTATCAATACAAATGCGCCTCTGAGGGAGATGAAGAAGGCTTGTCACACAATCACTGACGGTACAGTGATTGATTTTAACAAGTGAAGTCACACAGTAATTTCGATACAGTCAACGTTAGCCAAAACTGCTCAAGACAAACAACATAGGCCGCTTGTACGCAGAATGCTCAATTGCCAACTGTACTCGGAAAGTTACGTTGAAGTCGAAACTTCAGCAACTTCGTCAAACAGTTACAATTAAATAAAAGTATATTAGACAGCCAACGGAAGGCAGGCTGTCCAGAGCAGCGAGAGCTCAGTCTTGTAACCTACTTCGACCGAAAGGCGATAGCCGACTAAACAAGAACACCCGCACAAGCCGAACACAGAACATTCCCGCCCCCACGACAGTGGTCGTGGTTAAACGTTTCAATCAGCAACTCGAAAACCGGCGGAAAATTCCCCTCTATTGCCGACGCAGTACTATTCCACCAATGGAGATACTTGGCGCCAATTTCTGCGCCGATTTTGCTACGTCACGGAGCTATGCCCTGAGCAAGCCAATCACAGTTACGATTTTGCAGAAAACGCGGGACTTTGCCCGCCAAGACTGCCTTGGAACACAAGTCATTCCCACGCCTCTCTGGTAGCCCGCCAGAAACGGTTTTCACTAAGTTTCTGCGAAGTAACGGAATCTGTAGCCCAACCGCCCCTTCCGGTCCATCTGGGCGTATCGCTCCCGCTCTTATGACAATGTCGGCGTCTGGAAAGCATTCACTCGACTCCCTCACACCTGTCGGCTTAACCCTTTCAAGCTCAGCAGAGCCCGCCTGTCACCGGACCACCCGGGTGACGAGAGACGCTGCGTGGGAAGTCCGTGTGTGAGGGAATAGCATCTTTTCACCGCATGCAATTAGAGAGGAAAATCGAATTACTCAGAGTGAGATAGAAATATGAGAGGGGGCTCATGCCACCTCTCAAACTTTGCTCACGAGTGGTATCGAAAGGAAAGTATCGATACTCTCCATTGGTTACAACCTCTTGTAATGGTTCTTTATTTACATGACCATTACGGCACTACCAACCCCATTTGTCGATACCAGTAATATCGTACCACTTTTCTGTGTAGTAACAGACGTACTTTTGTGACAATATTCACATTTGGTGTTATTAATGTATAGGTACTCCGATGTATCGATATATTACAGTGATATGTTTCTTGTGTGTATTCATTTCTGTGAGACTATCATAATCTTTGACTTACTTGTAACCGTTTTGACGCGAATGCGCTCAGAGCAGTCTTTGTTTCACTTTGCAGAAGTTAAGTTGTTATTTCGCTTTCTAAAAAACAGTCATGTCTTGTGTTTCGTTAAAGTTGATATTAAATATATGAAGATTGTATCTTCTTGATGATGTGACAATTAAGAAGAAGTATATGTGAATTTACAAGAAGTTTAATAAAAATGTGGATCGTGAACACCAAATCAAAAATTATTTCTACCATTCTATTGTTCTGATCTGGGATTGTTTGATCATTAAGAAATCCCTGAAAAACGCATTTGTTAGGTTTTCAAATATTGCTAAAATACAGATCTGTGGACCTTCTAGCAGTCAAAGTGGAATCACCCTAGAATCAACAAGATGAGCCATAACAACTTCGACGAAATCTACGTGGGAATCCATTCAAGATAACTGCCAAAGTTAATGACTTTTTTACAGTGACTTTATTATTTCCATTCTGATGAACTTTGTTGTTGCCCGATAAAGCGAACACATGCTGCGTGAGCAACATTATTAATCTGATTTCTAACCTACTTTGCAAGTGGTGGTATTGTTAGACTCTCCAGTTCTGCTTTTAAAATCTATCAATATCTGGCACTTCTGTCACTACTGGTGAACTTACGAGGGGCGTTTGAAAAGTCTGTGCAAAAATAAAAACTACTAACGTGTTTGGGGCAAACCTTTCTTATTTTTCGACATAGTATACACGGTCGTCCAAAGCTGTTCCAATTTCTTGATCCCTTCCGAATAATACAAATTGTCCAAGTCTGCAAAACAGCTATTAGATGCTGCAATCACCTCCTCGTTTGAATAAATCGGCGGTAGCGGAACATAGCCTTAACGAAGGACACACCTTCCTCTTTGAGGATACGAAGAAGCTGTGTGACGCTAAAGGATTTTGGGATTCGGTTTTCAAAGAGGCTGTAGAAATTCGGTTGAACAGCAACCTGATCAATCGAGACACTGGTTTCCAACTTAGTACAGCTTGGAATCCCGCAATAACTAAAATTAGAAGAGAACGCTCCGGCACGAAGACGGTAGCGGTCATAGACGTAGTAGGAACCGGCAGAGACTCGACGCCCGGTCCGCGCCGCGAACCCCCCACCACTGGCGCGGCGGCCGATTCCTCAGGTACCTGATTGGTCGGCGCCCGGAATCAGTCACTGGTCCAGGAGCCTTTATAGGACCGCGCAACACAGCATCTCGACACTTCGCTTGAAGATGATAGGTACGAAACCCTTCGAAACGTTGCGAGAAGACGACGCCTTTACTCGGCTGATCACCCGAGAAGATTTCACGAATGGAATACGCCGAGAAAGTCTCAAATCACATTTAATAATATCTTTGTCCCACCAACCATTTCTTCAAATTGGGGAACAAATGTAGTCCGGTGGGAGCCAAGTCTGGAGAATAGGGGGGATTTGAAAGAGTGGGAATCCTATTTCCATTAATTTAATAGAAATTAATTAATTAGAGGACATTAATTAATTACAGGACTGCAGCACCATTACCCCTTTCAATTATCGAACAAACGAAAGGATGGCTGACATAGTGTTTAGTGTATCTGGAATTGTAAAACAGTTAAGATCCTTAGACGCCAGAAAGGCATCTGGCCCAGACGGTATCCCCGTAAGATTTTATGTTGACTATGCTACAAATATAGCATATAGCACCATTCTTATCCGTCATCTGTCAGAGATCGTTGGAACGGCGGTAAGTTCCACGGGACTGGAAGAAGGCCCAGGTCATAAAAAGGTTTAGAAAATCGGATGCACATAATTACCGGCCAATTTTACTGACATCGATTTGTTGTAGAATCATGTGTTCAGACATAATGACGTCTGAGAAGGTCATGTGCAGAAACCAGCACAGTTTGGACTCAGTTCCGTTCTGTCGCTTGCTACAAAAAGTGCGCGCTTACGGTCTATCCGATGACATATGCGGTTGGATAGAAAGTTTTCTAACAGACAGGGAGCAGTATGTCGTCCTGAACGGGGTAACTTCAACAGAAACAAGGGTAACTTCAGGTGTGCCCCAGGGCAGCGTAATAGATCCGCCGCTTTTTACGATTTACATAAACGATCTGGTTGATGGTACTGACAGCAGCATTAGGCTGTTTGCCGATGATGATGTAGTCTACAGGAAAGTAGTATCACACGAAAGTTGTGAACAAATCAGCGCACACTCCGCTGCAGAGTGAAAATCTCATTCTGGAAACATCCCCCAGGCTGTGGCTAAGTCATGTCTCCGCAGTATCCTTTCTTTCAGGAGTGCTAGTTCTGCAAGGTTCGCAGGAGAGCTTATGTAAAGTTTGGAAGGTAGGTGACGAGATACTGGCAGAAGTAAAGCTGTGAGTACCGGGCGTGAGTCGTGCTTCGGTAGCTCAGATGTTAGAGCACTTGCCCGCGAAAGGCAGATGTCCCGAGTTCGAGTCTCGGTCGGGCACACAGTTTTAATCTGCCAGGAAGTTTCAAACCACTGAGGATTTGCAGAAAATAAATGCGTGGTGCAACGACTGGCAGTTATCTCTCAATACTAGTAAGTGTAACCTACTGCGTATAACAAGGCGAAAATCCCCATTAATGTATGAGTACAAAATAAATGATCAGTGTTTGGAAGCGGTAACATCAGTCAAGTATCTGGGTGTAACTATTCGAAATGATCTCAAATGGAATGATCAGGTTACACAAGTAACGGGTAAGTCGAACTCTAGATTGCGGTTTATTGGTAGAATTCTGAAGCGATGCAGTCCTTCAACAAAGGAAATAGCCTACAATCCGTTAGTTCGACCACTCTTAGAGTATTGTTCGTCTGTATGGGACCATTACGAGTTGGGTCTGATACAAGAGATTGAGAAGGTCCAAAGAAGAGCGGCAAGATTCGTGACTGGTACATTTAGCCATCGCGAGAGCTTTACAAATCTCATAGAAAGTTTGAAGTGGAACACACTTGCAGGTAGACGACGCGCTAAAGAGAAGGGGCTGCTCACTAAATTTCGAAATCGAATTTTCACCGAGGATGTAGAGCATATATTATTACCACCAACTTTCAAATCGCGTAATGATCATCATTCAAAGATAAGGGAAATAAGAGCTCGTACTGAGGCGTTCAGACAGTCGTTCTTCCCTCGCGCGATCCGCGAGTGAAACAGAGGGGGAGAAATATGACTTTGGCGCGAATTGTACCCTCCGCCACACACCGCTTGTTGGCTAGCGGAGTATATATGTAGATGTAGATGTACATATAATTTTGCGACCACAACTGCTGAGGTGTGTGTTGATGCATTGTCGTGATGGAAATGGACTTATTTGCGGTCTAATCGCCGGAGTTTTTCTTGCAGCTCGGTTTTCAAACAGTCCAATAACGACGAATAATATTCACCTGTAATAGTTTTACCCTTTTCCAGATAGTCGATGAGGATTATCCCTTGCGAATCCCAAAAGACAGTCGCCACAACCTTTCCAGCCGAAGGAATGGCCTTCGCCTGTTTTGGTAACCCATTGTTTAGTTTGTTGTTTGGTATCTGGATTATGGTAATGTATCCACCCTTCATCCACAGTGACTAAACGACGCTTAAAGTTCTGCGGATTCTTCCTGAACAGCTACAAACAGTCCTTGCAACACTTCACACGATTCCGTTTTTGGTCAATAGTGAGCAATCGCGGAGCCCATCTTGCGCATAGCTTTCTCATGTCCAAATGTTTATGCAAAATATTATGTACCCGTTCATTCGAGATGCCCGCAGCACTAGCAATCTCACGCACCTTAACTCTTCTGTCATCCATCACCATATCATGAATCGTGGGCGTCCAGAAAGGTCAGCATCACTTGTGCCCATATGGCCACTCCGAAAATTTAGAAACCACTTATAAACTGTTCTAATCGAAGGTGCAGAGTCACTGTAATTTTTATCAAGCTTCTCTTTAGTCTCCTGAGGCGTTTTGCCTTTCATAAAGTAAGGGCTAATCACCACACGAAATTCTTTTTCGTCCATTTTTTGACTGTCACTCGACTTCCTTGATTCACTCGAATGCCAAACACAAAGAAATAGACCAATATGACTGAAACTTGGTCTGCGTTCTTTTCAAAGATGCTACTAACTAAACATGACCTCGATACGCGCCGGTAGTGCCATCTCTCGGACTTTGCTCGGACTTTTCAAACGCCCTCGTACAAGGGTAACTCCCGATTGTATCCCCCTCAGATTTCATGATAAGAGGGCACAGCGGACAGACCGTCAAAAATTGAACACAGATCAAGCATGAAAACGGGAAGAAGGCGTGTACTGGACTGTGAAAAAAAAAGGCGAAATACAAACAGTGAACTGTCAAAGAGAAGAAGTGCAATATAGACAAGCGGGCGAACCGTTTTCAGGCCTCCCTCGTGCCATTTTTTTTTTTTTTTTTCATTTCGCTCTTCACTTTATACAAGTTTGTGTATGTGTCGTGGTGTAACGCCCGTTTGCAACAGCGAGGTATAAGTTAGGGACCTATAATGGCAGTTGATTCTGCACACTACTCTACTATCAGCCGAAAGGAAGTGGCTTTCGAATGGGAATTGCAAACGTTTGATGACCGGAAAACATGTCTGGTTTGTCATACACGGCATTAGCGACAGTACTTGTGTCATATAACAGGAATCTGTTATCGACGTACCTAATTTGTACGCCTGGTAAATCAGTGAGGTATGCTTCCTTGCCCGACTGTAAATTTGATCACTCCCAAGGAAATGATGAAAACGTATTAGTTTGTCATATAAGCCGCAACAAATGGACGCATCAGTTTCACAATCATACAGTTTCTCTTTGCTCTGTCAAGACATATGTTTTAACGTTTTTGAAGTTGCTTACCGTTGTGGAAGTCTTGACTCTTGAGTTCCTTTATGGTAAAATATGACGGTTGTCCAGAAAGTAAGTTCCGATCGGTCGGGAAACGGAAACCACAGTGAAAACCAGAAAGGTTTTATTTCCAACAGTTAGGTACACCTACCACCTACTTCTCTACATAGTCGCCGCTCCAACTTCAAGTTCTGTCGTAGTATTGTATCAACTTTCCAATATCCTCGTCATAGAAAGCAGCCACCTGTGTTTTCGGCCAGCTATCTGCACTGGTCTGCAGCTCGTTGTCTGTGGAAAAAATTTGTCTTCATAGCCAGCGGTTCTTGTGAACAGAGATGGGACTCAGGGGGAGCCAATCACGGACTGTACTGTGGGTGACCAAACACTCCCCACCGGAAACGCTGCAGGAGCGCCTCCATTGGCCCTGCAGCGTGCAGCCAAGAATTGGCATGAAGAAGTAACTGCTCGACAGTTGTGTAATGTGGACTGCATGATACAGGCGAAATCTCTAACCAGGCCCTCATACTTGGCGGGAGACGCTATTCCCTGCACATCTTCACGTGCTCACTGTTCACTCAAAACTGAAAAGAGCGATGCGATGCGACACGATCGACGGGCGTACTAAAGACACTGCCCAACACATCTGTGGAGAGCTTTACCGGATTTTGCCAGTGGTTTCCATTTCGCGACGGATCGGAAGTTACTTTCTGGACAACGCTAGAACCGCTCTGCCAAAGCGGCTGGCAAAAGATAGTTAACCTCCCCTTAATAAGATGTGATTATGAAAAAGCTTTAAGAGTTTTCACAGACAACATTCGGAGAGATTACTTTTCGGTACGGCTCATATACGCATTTGCGTCAGTAAGGCTGCGCTGAATTTCGAGTCGCGCTTGTAGTGTACACGGGCGCGCTGGAGAAATGCAGGAGCAACAGTCCCGTCAGCAGGCTAAGGCGAGGGGACCGTTAAGGAAGAAGCCGGTCTGGGCTTAAAATAGCGGCGTCGTGGCGGGCAGAAGCGGCGGCGGCGGCGGCGGCGCGCCGACCCGTCAATGGCGGCTGCCGGCTGTGTTTGTTTACGTCGCGTGCCGCTAGTACAACTCCATAGTACGGCGGCCGGGTCACGTGACCGCCCGCTGGCCGACCCGCCCGAGCTGGCTGGCTATTGATTCCCAGGGCAGCGGCGGCCGGGAGCTCCGCGCCGAACCGCGCGTGCCGCGGAATGCGATTTGAGGGGACGCGGCGCGAATCTTCAGCTTCGGTCTGGCGCACTGCTCTCGTTCACTCCGAACGTGAAAATAACTTTCCAGGAAAACCGAGAAAGAAATTCTCTGACACTTACCTCTTTACGTAGTACACAAAAAGTATCCGGACATCTGTTGGTGGACGTTACGTATTTACACTACTGGCAATTAAAGTTGCTACACCACGAAGATGACGTGGTACAGACGCGAAATTTAACCGACAGGAAGAAGATGCTGTGATATACAAATGATTAGCTTCTCAAGCATTCACACAAGGTTGGCGCCGGTGGCGACACCTACAACGTGCTCACATGAGCAAACTTTCCAACCTATTTCTCATACACAATCAGCAGTTGAGCGGCGTTGCCTGGTGAAACGTCGTTGTGATGCCTCGTGTAAGGAGGAGAAATGCGTACCATGACGTTTCTGACTTTGATAAAGGTCGGATTGTAGCCCATCGGGATTGAGGTTTAAGTTATCGCGACATTGCTGCTCGCGTTGATCGAGATCCAATGACTGTTAGCAGAATATGGAATTGGTGGGTTCAGGAGGATAATACGGAACGCCGTGCTTGATCCCAAAGGCCTCGTATCACTGGCAGTCGAGATGACAGGCATCTTATCTGCATGGCTGTAACGAATCGTGCAGCCACGTCTCGATCCGTGAGTCAACAGATGGGGACGTTTGCAAAACAACGACCATCTCCACGAACAGTTCGGCGACGTTTGCAGCAGCATGGACTATCAGCTCGGAGACCACGGCTGCGTTTACCCTTGACGCTCCATCACAGACAAGAGCGCCTGTGATGGTGTACTCAACGACGAACCTGGCTGCACGAATGTCAAAACGTCATTCTTTCGGTCGAATCCAGGTTCTGTTTATAGCATCACGATAGTCGCATCCGTGTTTGGCGACATCGCTGTGAACGAACATTGAAAGCGTATATTCGTCATTGCCGTACTGGCGTATCATCCGGCGTGATAGTATGGGGTGCCACTGGTTACACGTCTCGGTCACCTCTTGTTCGCATTGACGGCACTCTGAACAGTGGACGTTACATTTCAGATATGTTACGACCCGTGGCCCTACCTTTCATTCGATTTGTGCGAAACCCTACATTTCAGCAGGACAATGCACGACCGCATGTTGTAGGTCCTGTACGGGCCTTTCTGGATACAGAAAACGTTCGACTGCTGCCCTGGCCAGCACATTCTCCAGATCTCTCACCAATTGAAAACGTCTGGTCAATGGTGGCCGAGCAACTGGCTCGTCACAATACGCCAGTCACTACTCCTGATGAACTGTGGTATCTTGTTGATGCTGCATGGGCAGCTGTACCTGTACACGCCATCCTAGCTCTGTTTGACTCAATGCCCAGGCGTATCAAGGCCGTTATTACGACCAGAGGTGGTTGTTCTGGGTACTGATTTCTCAGGATCTATGCACGCAAATAGCGTGAAAATGTAATGACATGTCAGTTCTAGTATAATATATACTAGTTCAATGAATACCCTTTTATCATCTGCATTTCTTCTTGGTGTAGCAATTTTAAAGGCCGGTAGTGTATTTACAGTATGATGGCAGAAAAAATACTAGACGACTACTGACAACAAATATATACATTTCTACACAGACACGCAGAATATCAAGTTCGCAATGCGTTCGCAGCTCTAAGTCCAGGTTGGAAATCCAGTCAGTAACTTCTGCAGACGGATTGTGACGATCTTCGCTTGTCCCTTTGAATGCTGTGAGCGAACATTCAAATGTTGTGAGGTTGCCTGTTTGTTGCTCTTCACCGCAGTCACATGCAGGGGAAGACTTCCACCCCGCTGGTGCAGCAGTGCTCCACATCCATCTCGGTCAGTTCTGATCCGATTTGGTATGCACCAGTGTCTTCGGGGTGAATGAAGACCTACTTGTCGCTCCCAGAAAGTTCTGTTTAGTAGGTGATGGCTCACGGATGTTGGCTGCTGTCAATGCTCGTTCCAGACATCTTGCGTGTTGAAATGACCGTCCTGCACGCTGATTACTGTGCACCGCGATGGTTTTCTAGACCTCAGTCGCTGGGGCTCTCATAGTCAAATTTATGGACGAATTAGTAATTCTGAGTGTTTTTTATTGGCCACACATTCAGCAAAGACTGTGATCTTCTTATGGATGGTGGTGGGATATTACTAAGGACAGATGCTAGTGAGTGTTTGTGGGACCAATACACCCCGTTACGAGCGAGGTGAAATAGCAATATTTTGCGACCGAGTTTGAAAGAGCGAAGGCTGATGACCCAAGGATTGCTGCAACAGCATACCAAACGGTTTATGTTAAGTTGTATAGTATTTTTTTTGGTCATCAGTCTTCTGACTGTTTTGATGCGGCCCCTCACGAATTCCTCTCATGTGTTAACCTCTTCATCTCAGAGTAGCACTTGCAACGTACGTCCTCAATTATTTTCTGGATGTATTCCAATCTCTGTCTTCCTGTACAGTTTTTGCCCTATACAGCTCCCTCTAGTACCATGGAAGTCATTCCCTCATGTCTTAACAGATGTTAAGACATGAGGGAAAACATCCTGTCCCTTGTCCTTATCAGTGTTTTCCACATATTCCCTTCCTCTCCGATTCTGCGCAGAACCTCCTCATTCCTTACCTTATCAGTCCACATAATTTTCAACATTCGGCTATAGCACCACATCTCAAATGCCTCGATTCTCTTCTGTTCCACTTTTCCCACAGTCCATGTTTCACTACCATACAGTGCTGTACTCGAGACGTACATTTTCAGAAATTTCTTCCTCAAATGAAGGCCGATATTTCATATTAGTACACTTCTCTTGGCCAGGAACGCCCTTTTTGCCATTGCTAGTGTGATTTTGATGTCCTCCTTGCTCCGTCCGTCATTGGTTATTGTACTGCTTAGGTAGCAGAATTCTTAACTTCATCTACTTCGTGACCATCAATCCTGATGTTCAGTTTCTCGCTGTTCTCATTTCTACTACTTCTCATTACATTCGTCTTTGTTCGATTTACTCTCAATCCATACTCTCAACTCATTAGACTGTTCATTCCGTTCAACAGATCATGTAATTCTTCTTCACTTTCACACAGGATAGCAATGTCATCAGCGAATCGTATCATTGATATCCTTTCACATTGAATTTTAATTCCACTCCTGAACTTTTCTTTCATTTCCGTCATTGCTTCCTGGATCTGCAGATTGAACAGTAGGGGCGAAAGGCTAGTCCTTGTCTTACACCCATTTTAATAAGAGCTATTCGTTTTGGTCGTCCGCTCTTATTATTCCCTCTTGGCTGTTGTAGTGTGTCTCTCCCTATAGCTTACCCCTACTTTTTTCAGAACTTTTTTTTGTCGAACGCTTTTTCCAGGCCGACCGATCCATTGAACGTAGTTTGATTTTTCTTTAGTCTTACTTCCATTATTAACCGCAACGCCAGAATTGTCCCTCTCGTCCCCTTACTTTTCCTAAAGCCAAACTGATCGTCATCTAGCGCATCCTCAATTTTCTTTTTCAGTCTTTTGTATATTATTCTTGTACGCAACTTGGATGGATGAGCTGTTAAGCTGATTATGCAGTAATTCTCGCACAAATCAGCTTTTGTCGTGTTCGGAATGGTCTGGATGATGCTTTTCCCAAAGTCAGGTGGTATGTCGCCAGACTCATACATTCTACACACGAACGTGAATAGTCGTTTTGTTGCCACTTCCTCCAATGACTTTAGAAATTCTAATGGAATGTTATTTATTCATTTCCGCCTTATTTGATCTTAAGTCCTCCGAAGCTCTTTTAAATTCTGATTCTAATACTGGATTCCCTATTTCTTCTAAATCGGCTCCTGTTTCTTCTTCTATCACATCAGACAAATCGTCCCCCTTATAGAGGCTTTAAATGTATTCTTTCCATCTACCCGTTCTCTCCTCTCCATTTAACAGTGGAATTCCCGTAGCACTCTTAATGTTTCACCCTTGCTTTTAATGTCACCGAAGGTTGTTTTGACTTTCCTGAATTCTGAGTCTGTCCTTCCGACAACCATTTCTTTTTTGATGTCTTCACATTTTTACTGCAGCCATTTCGTCTTACTTACCCTGGACTTCCTATTTATTTCATTCCTCAGCGACTTATATTTCTCTATGCCTGTGTTTCCCGGCACATTTTTGTATTTCCTTCCAACATATGTTGGAAACGAAACATGTCATCAACAGTCTAGACAACAATTTGGTAACACTACATAACGACGCCAATGGTAAGACCCTAAGTTTGTTAGAACAGCTGGAGATATACATCCACAAAATAAAAAAAAACACAATCTATGTTAAATGAACAAATAGATTGCGCAAGCCATAGTTATTTCAGTAATTTTAAAGACCTATTCTAAAGTTATTTCTTGCATATGTCAATTGTTTAATAGTTATATCTTTAGCGCTACGAATAAATTCATCTTTGACAACACCATGTACAAAAACATCTGAAGTGTTTATAAACATGTGTGTGCAAATGTTCATCTTGGATGAAGTGACATGTACTAAAACGACGGAGAAAAGAATGTTTGACGGTACTAAAACGTTAAAAATCCTTTCCTTGGATCATGTGGTAATTTACACTGTTCATTTTCCACTATTTTGCACATATTTTTCGCGTTCGACGTACTTAATTCATAACCTAACATCAAACCTTTTCGTGATAGGAATATGCATTTCACCTCATTCAGGAGAAGAAATAAAACATATATTAAGACAAATTACACCTGACGATGGACTCACATGGTCAAAAATGCATCGTGTAGCCAATGAAACAAGGAAAATTTGTGACTGAAGGCGTTGTTTAATTCATACCTCCAATAAATGAACGTGTTGTGGAAACAGGCTCTTTTGAGAAAACGACTCTTCACTGTAGAAGACTAAATAGTATTGTAACACCTGGTTAAGAGTATCGAGTACTTAATGATATTGAGGACAGTAATAGCAGCAGTACCAGAGAAACAGCAGAAATTGAGGATATGAGTCATGAGACAGTGCGGAAAGAGTTACGAGAACAACTCCAGTGCAAAGTCTTGTTGGAACAGATTTTAAGTCGAGAAGAGCTTTTTGTACTTGATTTCTGGGGATGTATGCGCAGGAGCAACATTTGCTATTCAGCATACCAGTCACTCACGAATCACTGTTTTACCAGGAATAGAGTGCAGATTTTCCACAACACCCATGTCTGGGCGGAATGAGAATCCTTTTGCAGTTTTGGAAGCAAGACATCTGCAACAGTTTAGCATTACTGTATGGGCTGGCATAATCGAAGACAGACTAGTTGGACCTTTCATTTTCCATGGAACACTGACTACAACATCATAAAGTGAATTTTAAGGGACATTTAAGTATTTTTCTGAAAGACGTTCCTCTATAGCTACGTCAGAACATGTGGTTTATGCACGATAGGATACCAGCTCATTCTGCTATGCAAGCAAGAAAGACTTTAAATCAGCGTTTGCGAAATAAATGAATAGGTCGTGGGACAGCAACATTTTGATTTGTGCGATTTCCTAATCTCAGTCCACTGGATTTTTATTTTATGGGGGATATTCATGACTTATTGCGAATATTGACATTGTTCGCCAGCGTGTTTATGAAGGATATGAGCAGATACAGCGAACATGTGGAATGTGGGATCGAGTAACATAATCTATGATGCTGCAATTAGAAGCTTGTTTTTAGAGCTATAGGTAGACGGTTAGGAAAAATGATCAAATGTGTGTGAAATCTTATGGGACTTAACTGCTAAGGTCATCAGTCCCTAAGCTTACACACTACTTAACCTAAATTATCCTAAGGACAAACACACACACCCATGCCCGAGAGAGGACTCGAACCTCCGCCGGGACCAGCCGCACAGTCCATGACTGCAGCGCCTCAGACCACTCGGCTAATCCCGCGCGGCTAGACGGTTAGAGGATTTCATTTAGGCAACAGAAGATAACACCTGAAAAGAAAAAAATATCTGTAGAACCAACTGGAAATTTGAAAACGAAAGTACTGAAATGAAGCAGTAATAATGAAAAGTGACTAACTAAGAAAATAAAAAATAACCATATGTATATCCGAAGTTTTTGTTTTTTAAGTTTTCTATCCATTCCCCAGAGGTTTCCCACATATTAGTTAACATACTGTACAAGTTGAGGAAGCTGCAGCATTTTCGTAATAGTGTCCTGTTGAGATGCTAGGTTACACGTAGCTGGCGTCGTATGAAAAAATAGCTTTAAGCAATATAATCGTACTTTATTGTCAAATGTATGGATTCAGCTTCAAATCGCTGCTTCTCTTTTGTCAGTGCATACTGGTATTGCTGACGTATACCTTGAGTCGTTGTACTTCGCTGTACGTTGTTCTCCCCGATGGGAACTCAAGAATAGAATGAATGAGTGAATGCAGGTAGGGCCAAAAAAAGTCACCCGCCCAAACTGGCTGAGTTACCAGACCAGTGGTCACCAGCCCCACGTGCGGTTTCCACCAGGATCTCGTTCGCCTCCCCGTCTTACAAACTACCACGCTAGCCGTTAAGCTAGGCAAGCACATACTCTGTAGAAATGCTGTTGCCATTCTATGTCGAGGAGCTATCGCGGAACGTGACAGTGTTGTTCTTGAAACGGCAGTAAATTTCAGAGTTGAGACATCAACCGTTTGAACTCCGTGGTTTTAGATATAAACCGTTTCGCCACTTAAAAGGGAACCTCCCCATCGCACCCCTCTCAGATTTAGTTATAAGTTGGCACAGTGGATAGGCCTTGAAAAACTGAACACACACCAATCGAGAAAACAGGAAGAAGTTGTGTGGAACTATGAAAAAATGAGCAAAATATATAAACTGAGTAGTCCATGTGCAACATAAGCAACATCAAGGATAACACAAACAGGAGCGTCGTGGTCCCGTGGTTAGTGTGAGTAGCTGCGGAACGAGAGGTCCTTGGTTCAAGTCTTCGCTCGAGTGAAAAGTTTAATTTTTTATTTTCAGTTTATGTGACAAACTATTATGTTTTCATCAGTGTTTTGGGAGTGATTATCACATCCACAAGAAAACCTAAATCGGGCAAGGTAGAAGAATCTTTTTACCCATTCGCCAAGTATACAAGTTGGGTGGGTCGACAACAATTTCCTGTCATGTGACACACATGCCGTCACCAGTGTCGTATAGAATACATCAGACGTGTTTTTCTGTGGAGGAATCGGTTGACCTATGACCTTGCGATCAAATGTTTTCGGTTCCCATTGGAGAGGTACGTCCTTTCGTCTACTAATCGCACGGTTTTGCGGTGCGGTCGCAAAACACAGACACTAAACTTATTACAGTGAACAGTGACGTCAATGAACGAACGGACAAATCATAACTTTGCGAAAATAAAGAAATAAAATTTTTCACTCGAAGAAAGACTTGAACCAAGGACGTCTCGCTCCGAAGCTGCTCACTCTAACCACGAGACCACGGCGCTACTGTGCCTGCGCTCTCCTCGATGTTGGTTATGCTGCACATGGACTACTCAGTTTGTATATTTTGCTTATTTTTTCATAGTTCCACACAACTTCTTCCTGTTTTCTCGATTGATGTGTGTTCAGTTTTCCAAGGCCTATCCACTGTGCCAACTTATAACTAAAGCTGAGGTGGGTGCGATGGGGAGGTTCCCTTGTTAGTACCGTTTCTCGACAGGCTAAATAACAACACTGATATAAGTGTAAGTGTTGGATAGTGGGTCTCCGTCCAGATCACGGTGATTCAACTGGCACCCAACCTTATCGCATCTCCCCGCAATGCAGCGGCTTCCGTTTCCCTGGCTATGCTACCGCCAACGAGCTTGCGTGAGCGCTGGCTGTAAACAGGCTAAAGGCAGGGCTGAACTCATCCCATTATCTGAGGTGGGCCTGCGAGGAACCTTCAGTTTCAACAGCAACATCAGGCACACGTAAGGATATTTTTCTAGATGTGATTACTGTTTTTCTTTCCCCTTTACACTATCATTCCTGTTGTTTCTGAGTTTGTTAGTTAGTTACGTGTTCCATTGATCAATAGCACGGAAAACCGTTATGATGTGGAACGTGTCAAATGCACAAGAAATGCGCACAGGAAACAAGATTTTTTTTGTCTCTTTGTTTACATTATAGTGTTATGCCTAAATATTTCTATTATCTATCCCATTACCGAACTATCAGTTCATAGCTGCAAAATACTAACGCGAATTCTTTACAGACGAATGAAAAAACAGGTAGAAGCCGACCTCGGGGGAAGATCAGTTTGGATTCCGTAGAAATGTTGGAACACGTGAGGCAATACTGACCTTACGACTTATCTTTGAAGAAAGATTAAGGAAAAGCAAACCTACGTTTCTAGCATTTTTAGACTTAAAGAAAGCTTCTGACAATGTTGATTGGAATACTCTCTTTCAAATGCTGAAAGTGGCAGGAGTAAAATACAGGGACCAAAAGGCTGTTTACAATTTGTACAGAAACCAGATAGCAATTATAAAAGTCGAGGGGCATGAAAGGGAAGCAGTCGTTGGGAAGGGAGTGACACAGGGTTGTAGCCTCTCCACTATGTTATTCAATCTGTATGTTGAGCACGCAGTAAAGGAAACAAACGAAAAATTTGGAGTAGGTATTAAAATCCATGGAGAAGAAATAAAAACTTTGAGGTTCGCCGATGACATTGTAATTCTGTAAGAGACAGCAAAGGACTTGGAAGAGCAGTTGAACGGAATGGGCAGTGTCTTGAAAGGAGGATATAAGATTAACATCAACAAAAGCAAAACGAGGATAATGGAATGTAGTCGAATTAAGTCGGGTGATGCTGAGGGAATTAGATTAGGAAATGAGACACTTAAAGTAGTAAAGGAGTTTCGCTATTTGAGGAGCAAATAACTGATGATGGTCGAAGTAGAGAGGATATAAAATGTAGACTGGCAATGGCAAGGAAAGCGTTTTTGAAAAAGAGAAATTTGTTAACATCGAGTATTGATTTAAGTGTCAGGAAGTCGTTTCTGAAAGTATTTGTATGGAGTGTAGCCATGTATGGAAGTGAAAAGTGGACGATAAAGAGTTTGGACAAGAAGAGAATATAAGCTTTCGAAATGTGATGCTACAGAAGAATGCTGAAGATTAGATGGGTAGATCACATAACTAATGAGGAGGTATTGAATAGAATTGGGGAGAAGAGGAATTTGTGGTACAACTTGACAAGAAGAAGGGACCGGTTGGTAGGACATGTTCTGAGGCATCAGGGAATCACAAATTTAGCATTGGAGGGCAGCGTGGAGGGTAAAACTCGCAGAGGGGGGACCAAGAGATGAATACACTAAACATAATCAGAAGGATGTAGTTTGCAGTAAGTACTGGGAGATGAAGGAGCTTGCACAGGATAGAGTAGCATGGAGAGCTGCATCAAAACAGTCTCAAGACTGAAGACCACAACAACAAACATTCAAGAATTCATCTATGGTATAGAAGGAGTTGTCAAGGAGGTACGATTTCAATTTGTTTTTGAAACTATTACTGCTGTCTGTCAGACATTTTATTTCATCTGGTAATTTATCAAAAACTTTTATAGCAGCATATTGTACCCCTTTCTGTGCCAAAGATAGGTTATGTAAACGATATTGTAGGTCTTCTTTTTTCTGGTATTGTAATCATGAATGTCGCTGTCGATTTTAAACTGGTCCATGTTGTTGAGAAAAAATTTCATTACTCAGTAAATGTACTGTGAAGTACTTGTAAGAATTCCTAACCTTTTAAACAGATGCCTACAAGATGTGCGACTATCAACCCCACACATTATTCTAACTACTTTCTTTTGAGCAGAGAATACCTTTTGCCCAGAGTATTATTCCGTATGACATCAGAGAGTGGAAGTATGCAAAGTATGTTAGCTTACTAATTTCTACATTCTCAAAATTGGCAATTATTCTGATTGCAAAAGTTGCTGAACCTAGTCGCTTTAGGAGATCCAAAATATGAATTTTCCAAGTAAGATTCTCATCTATATGTACACCCAAAAATTTAGTATGTTCTACCCTGGCTACTGACTTCTTTTGATGTGTTATGTTTATTGAAGGAATTGTACTTTTTGCAGCATAAAATTGGATGTACTGTGTTTTTTCAAGGTTCTGAGCAAGCCCATTCGCAGAAAACCAATTAATAACTTTTGCAAAGACCTTATTTGTATCAGTTGTTTTGCAAGCAGCCTACGAGTTACACTTTGCAAGATTCTTAACTTAAATATTTAGTTTCAGCACCATTACATGTTGTTACTCGCCGCGGCCAACTACAAAAACGGTAGAGTCGTCCACTTATAATGAATTATCCGACTGAAGGAAAGTATAAGTACGTGTAGCTATACAAGAAACTTAAGGCTTATCCAGAAAAATTCTTTGATTTTTCCTGTATGCCTGTAGCATCTTAGCGTAGCTTTACTATTGTTGAATATTAAAACTATGTTATGGAGAAAAGAAATTTAATTACGTCATTTAAATGGTACAGAAGAAAAACCTTAGTTATTAATAAATAAAAAGCACCAGTTTGCATTTGTTCTACAATATTACTTTTATTGTTAACCGGTTTTCGGCTTACAAGGCCATCTTCAGACATTTACTGAGTAATTGCATTTACTTTAGGTTCCCTCAAACACCTCCATTTTCCTGCATTTAGTATTTCTGTTTATCTTATTGTTATTGCTTAAGTTCCTTATATATTCTGTAGTCTCTTCTTTCAATTGGTTTGTGTATCACTCATGTAACACTTGTGTATCACATGGTTCATACCTTCTGATGTGGCCTTGTGTAGTATTAATTTTATTTTATTTTATTTTATTAGTTTTGTTTATTAATAGAATCTGTTGTGTAGGCATGCTATTCCTATTTGGTGCTAAAGGTTTTCCTGTCTATTCCATTGTTATTTATGTACTGCTCAATTTTTACTTTTTCGTTGCATTACCAAAGATGTTCTTACTGTATGTTTGTACTCCAGTCTAGACGTGTTACTTCTCTTCCACTGTTGTTTGCAAACATTGTAACTACTTGGGTGATAATGCTCAATAAATGTCTGAAGATGGCCTTGTAAGCCGAAAACCGGTTAACAATAAAAGTAATATTGTAGAAGGAAAGCAAACTGATGCTTTTCATTTATTATGATGTTGTTCTACCAAGAACCGACGGAAGATTCGGTTAACCACAGTTATTACTAACTGCTGTCTATACGATCCCTTGTTGTTGTGGCCTTCATTCTGAACACACGTTTGATGTAACTCTAATCCGCCCTAGTATATCCTGAGCAAGCGTCTACATCTCTGTGTAAGAATTGCTATCTTCATCTACTTTAACCTGCTTGCTATATTGTAGCCATGTCCTTCCTCCACAGCTTTTATCCCGCACACTTCCCTCCTACACTAAATTGGTGATCCCTTGAAGCATCGTGATATGTTCTGTCAACTGATCCCTTCTTCTAGTCAGATAATACCATGACCTTTTCTTTTCCCAATTCGGTTCGGTACCTCCTAATTTGTTATTCGGACTACCCATTTAATTATCAGCATCCTTCTGCAGCACTGTATATCAAAATCTTCTATTCTCTTCTTGTCTAAACTGCTTTTCGTCCACATTTAACTTTCATACAAGACTGCAATGCAGACAAATACCTTCATAAGAGATTTCCTAACACTTAAATTGAAATTAGATGTTAAGAAATCATTATTTTTCCGAAATTCTTTTCTTGCATTACTAGTCTGCATTTTATATTCTCTCTACTTCCTCCATCATCAGTTATTTTCCAATTCCAATAGCAAAATTAGTTTACTACTTCTAATGTCACATTTTGTAATCTTAATCCCTCAGCATCATTGCACCCCGTTAACCTTCTTTTGCTTTTGTTGATGCTCATCTCTTTACCTCTTTGAAAGACACTATCCGTTTCGTTCATCTGCTCCTCCAAGCCTTTGCCGTCTCTGAAATAATTACAAGTCATCGGCAAATCGGAAGTTTTTATTTTTTCTCAATGAATTTTAAATTCCTTCTTCCTTAGTTTCCTTCAGGGCTCGCTGAAGTTACAGACTGAATAACATCGGGGGTAAGCTACAAGCCTGTCTCATTCCCTTCTCTATTACGGCTTCCCTTTCATGCCGCTCGACTCTTATAGGTCTGGTTTCTGTACAAGTTGTAAACGGACTTTCGCTCTCTGTATTTTATCCCTGTTGCCTTCAGAATTTCAAATAGTCCAGCCAGCATTATCAAAAGCTTTCTCTACATCTACGGGTGCTATAAACGTAGATTTGCTTTTCTTCAGTATGTCTCTTAGGTGCATGTTTCTACATTTCTCCGGAACCCAAACTGATCTTCCCCGCGGTCGGCTTCCGACAATTTTCCATTCTTCCGCCAATGATTCATTTAACAACCATGACTTATTAAACAGATCGCTCCATAGTACTTTACACCTGTCAGCACCTGTCTTTGGAACTAGAATTATTATATTCTTCCTGATGTCTGAAGGTATTTCACCTGTCACGTATATTTTGCGTACCAGGCGAAGCGACCTATTGGGACGACATTTCCTACACAGTTATTAAACACTACCACACACAGAAGGAACAGAGCACAATAAGCCACTTGGTCGTTGCGTGAATCCGATGAAACAGCCTAGTGTTGCAGCGATCTCAATGACATTCGCGGAGGGAGTGGGGGAGGAGAGGGGGAAAAGGATCTCTCTGCCGAAACGTTCACGTAGTGACAATTTCAGGCCAGTGCGGAATCTTCAGTCTGGACCAGTTAGTTCTATTTCTGACGCAACAAAATCGTTTAAGTTCATCGGAGAAAATCGCCTAGTGTGGCTTTAGCTTATCAAGGTGGCTGCAACGAAAACTGTAGACTAGCAGGTCTGTCACATTTTTTATTTTCTGGCAGACCAACAGAACTATTCAGGTAGTGATTATTAGTCTTCCACGAGAGTTGCTAGCAGCCGGTCAGTCTCTCGGTTGTGAGTGTTTCGTGAGGTCAGTCAGCAAGTGCGGCTTGAGAGACAGACCGTAGGGACATGGAATGTTTTCATGTAATTTGGACTTTATTATTTAGCAGGTAGCTTCGGATCACGTTTATTTTGTGCGTAGACGGAATATACTTGTAGGCTTTATGCATTTTCATAGCATAGGTTAATTGATTGGCAGCTTTCCTGCAGCCAATAAATGAGTTACTGACTGCTTTGACTTGCACAGTTTCCCATCTGATTTTGCTTAAAACTGCTTAGTTGTTCCCTGTTTTACACCGAGGGTAGAAAAAAAACTGGCCCGCCAAATATTTCATTCTCCTAGAGTTAGGCCATCCAACTTCGTCATCCGCCACGAGTGCAGCTGATGTAAGTTTGGTTGCCTACCTTAAGGTGGACGAAATACACTCGAAGACAAACAAACGACGCACTACGAAGGAACTACCCGATTGGCTCAGAAATCGGTAGATGTGATCTACATGTACGGACAAACAAATTATTACAACTTCAGAAAAATTTTGTGATTTATTCAAGAGAAAGATCTTCACAAATGGAGCTAGTCAATAACGCATGGGGCCAACTGTAGCCATTGTTGAAGCAATTGTTCAGCTTGGCGCTGATTGATAGAAATTGGTGGATGTCCTCTTGAGGGATATCGTGCCAAATTCCGCCCAATTGACGCACTGGATCGTCAACATCCCGAGATGGTTTACAAGACCCTACCAGGAATGATCCAAATGTTCTCAATTGGGGAGAGATCAGGCGACTTTGCTGCCAAAGTAGGGCTTGGGAAGCACGAAGACAAGCAGTAGGAACGCTCTATGTGTGTAAGCGCGTTATCTTGCCGAAATGTACGCCGAGGATGGCGTGTCCCGAAGGGAAAATAAATGGGGCGTAAAATACTGACACCGTACCTCTGTGGTGTGAGGGCGCTGCGGGTGACACCCATAGTGGTACTGGTATGAAACGAAACGGCAGCCCAGACCATCACTCCTGGTTATCGGGTCGTATGGCAGGTGGCAGTCCAGTTGGTATCCCAACACTGTACGAGGTCTGCAGACACGTCGTCGCTGGTCCCTCACACCGCAACGGTACGTCGACGATATTCTGCGCCCCATTTCTTGCCCTTCATCACAAGCCATTTTGGGCTTACATTTCACCAACTTCAAACCCTTCCGCACACGGCACTTGCCGAACCCTACCACGGCCGGCAGAGTCACCGGATCTCTCCCCAATTGAGAACATTTGGAGCATTATGGGCAGAGCCTTCCAACCACCTCGAGATTTTTGGGCTTTCCTACCGGCTCGCGATGTTGACGATATAACTCGCCAATTGGACAGACGTTGGCACTATATCCCACTGGAGGACATCCGACAAACCTATCAAAGTCGTGGACTGTGCGGCTGGTCCCTGCAGAGTTTTGAATCCTCCCTCGGGCATGGGTGTGTGTGTTTGTCCTTAGGATAATTTAGGTTAATTAGTGTGTAAGCTTAGGGACAGATGACCTTAGCAGTTAAGTCCCGTAAGATTGCACTCACATTTGAACATTTTTTTGAAACCTATCAATCAATACAATGCCAAGCGGCAAATAACTGCCGACCGCCGTGGCCGAACGGTTCTAGGCGCTTCAGTCCGGAACCACGCTGCTGCTACGGTCGCAGGTTCGAATCCTGCCTCGGGCATGGATGTGTGTGATGTCCTTACGTTAGTTAGGTTTAAGTACTTCTAAGTCTAGGGGACTGATGACCTCAGATGTTAAGTCCCATAGTGCTTAGAGCAATTTTGAGCGAAATAACTTCTTACACAAAGGTCAGAGATGGACCAACCCTTTATCGAGTTGCTCAGTTTGTGAAGTTCTTTCTCATGAATAAACCATCCAATTTTTCTGCAATTGTTATCATTTGCTTGTCAATAAATGTGTATCACATCCACCGACTTCCATCCTTTTCTAAAAATTTCTTCGTTGTGCGACCTATTTGGTCTTATAGTGAATTTTCCGACCGAGCAGCATACGAAGATCTTGGCAGGAGAAAAAGCATTACATATAGGTGTAAAGTTACGGAACGCGGAAACCCAAACGTTTTTAAAAGAGAAACACGAAACCATATTACACCACGCTAAGGAACAAATCAGCTCAAAACGAAGCTATATCCATAGCAAAAATGGACAGAACGAAGACGCTGACAAGATAACTCCTGAGAAGAAAGCTGTCAGACGTAATCTGCTGGCGTCCTAAATTCTATATTGTGAGCTATAACTAACGGTCGACGAAGAGATGGCATTAGTTCTAGTAGTGTAGTGCAGTGGACAGCGACATGGGACCTATTTAACAGTAGAAACATTTGGCTTGCAGACCTATTTGTGACTTTTGAGTGGAGTGAAAGGGGCATATCTCTTCAGTGCTGAGAACGTGTCCGGTTTTGTAGCTACAAAACAGCACTTGGGGGACTCGTTACTTTTCCGCTTTCGTCTCAAGAAATCTGTTGCGGGTAGTCTCCATTTGGTAGCGGAAACGTAAGGAGAACATGCTCTGTGGGGAACAGCGTGCATAGATTGCTTTCGACGATTTAAAGACATCGATTTTTATGCGAGCCTGATCAGTATAGTGTACCACAATCAGCTAGAACCAGGTGAAAAGATGGGTTCTGGACGCAACGAAGCACAGTTGCTCAATTTGTAAAGCTCACTTGTAGACAAACTACCGCAATATGGTCAGAGAAATTACCAACTTGTTCTGTTTGATGACAATGCCAAACCACATGTTGCAGATAGAGCGAAGGAAACATTGAAGAGACTTTGATGGGATGTCTTACTCCACCCAAATTATACCGAGCGAGGTGGTGCAGTGGCTAGCACACTGGACTCGCATTCGGGAGGACGACGGTTCAATCTCGCGTCCTGCCATCCTGATTTAGGTTTTCCGTGATTTCCATAAATCGCTGCAGGCAAATGCCGCGATGGTTCCTTTGAAAGGGCACGGCCGACTTCCTTATCCGTACTTCCCTAATCCTATGAGACCGATGACCTCGCTGTCTGGTCTCCTCTCCCAAAAACAACCCAACAACCATCCAACCATATTGACCAGACACCGCCCATTACGTTTACCAGTTGCATTAAAATTAAAATGTGTTTCTGTCCAAATGATAGTGGTGGACAATTCTGGATATGAGAAACAGTAAAAAAGCTTCTGGTGCGATTAAAGTGAGAAATAAATACTCTAAGGTGCTTTTGTATGTCCATCCTTTTAGCAGGACGTCTCTGCGACGACGGCCGTTTACTATCGTGACAAAAAATAAAAAAACACCTACAGCCGTCCTTATGATTTTATTTTATTTTCTCGCTACCAGTTTCGACGCTCCATTGCGTCATCTTCAGGCTGTTTTTGATGCGGCACAGGCGGGGATCGTATCAACCCGTACCGCATCAAAACAGCCTGAAGACGACGCAATGAAGCGTCGAAACTGGTAGTGACAAAATAAAATAGAATCATAAGGACGGCTGTAGGTGTTTTTATTTTTTGTCACTCTAAGCTGCAGACGAGACTGAAGGTAATAGCGTATACAGCACAAGAACTAACCACACTAAAAACCAGCATGGATGCTGGTACAGGCTGGTTTACGTTACAACTCTTCAGTGATCTTATATGACATGAAGATGATATCCGTTCTTTCGGACAGATACCATCGGTGACCGTGCAGCGCTCTAGAATGAAATGATAATTAAATCAAGACCCTACGCTGCCGACAGGCGTTGATACACATCAACGGGGCTATGTCCGAAAGAACAGATACCATCTTCATATACACTCCTGGAAATGGAAAAAAGAACACATTGACACCGGTGTGTCAGACCCACCATACTTGCTCCGGACACTGTGAGAGGGCTGTACAAGCAATGATCACACGACGGCACAGCGGACACACCAGGAACCGCGGTGTTGGCCGTCGAATGGCGCTAGCTGCGCAGCATTTGTGCACCGCCGCCGTCAGTGTCAGCCAGTTTGCCGTGGCATACGGAGCTCCATCGCAGTCTTTAACACTGGTAGCATGCCGCGACAGCGTGGACGTGAACCGTATGTGCAGTTGACGGACTTTGAGCGAGGGCGTATAGTGGGCATGCGGGAGGCCGGGTGGACGTACCGCCGAATTGCTCAACACGTGGGGCGTGAGGTCTCCACAGTACATCGATGTTGTCGCCAGTGGTCGGCGGAAGGTGCACGTGCCCGTCGACCTGGGACCGGACCGCAGCGACGCACGGATGCACGCCAAGACCGTAGGATCCTACGCAGTGCCGTAGGGGACCGCACCGCCACTTCCCAGCAAATTAGGGACACTGTTGCTCCTGGGGTATCGGCGAGGACCATTCGCAACCGTCTCCATGAAGCTGGGCTACGGTCCCGCACACCGTTAGGCCGTCTTCCGCTCACGCCCCAACATCGTGCAGCCCGCCTCCAGTCGTGTCGCGACAGGCGTGAATGGAGGGACGAATGGAGACGTGTCGTCTTCAGCGATGAGAGTCGCTTCTGCCGTGGTGCCAATGATGGTCGTATGCGTGTTTGGCGCCGTGCAGGTGAGCGCCACAATCAGGACTGCATACGACCGAGGCACACAGGGCCAACACCCGGCACCATGGTGTGGGGGGCGATCTCCTACACTGGCCGTACACCACTGGTGATCGCCGAAGGGACACTGAATAGTGCACGGTACATCCAAACCGTCATCGAACCCATCGTTCTACCATTCCTAGACCGGCAAGGGAACTTGCTGTTCCAACAGGACAATGCACGTCCGCATGTATCCCGTGCCACCCAACGTGCTCTAGAAGGTGTAAGTCAACTACCCTGGCCAGCAAGATCTCCGGATCTGTCCTCCATTGAGCATGTTTGGGACTGGATGAAGCGTCGTCTCACGCGGTCTGCACGTCCAGCACGAACGCTGGTCCAACTGAGGCGCCAGGTGGAAATGGCATGGCAAGCCGTTCCACAGGACTACATCCAGCATCTCTACGATCGTCTCCATGGGAGAATAGCAGCCTGCATTGCTGCGAAAGGTGGATATACACTGTACTAGTGCCGACATTGTGCATGCTCTGTTGCCTGTGTCTATGTGCCTGTGGTTCTGTCAGTGTGATCATGTGATGTATCTGACCCCAGGAATGTGTCAATAAAGTTTCCCCTTCCTGGGACAATGAATTCACGGTGTTCTTATTTCAATTTCCAGGAGTGTAGTTAAGTCTAACCGGACATTGACCTCCTTCCGTGCGGATGTACACACATTGCCCGAACTCTTACGGGACTCGGTAAGATTGTCTGCCGCAAGTAATGAGTGTAATTGTCAGAGGCACTACGAATGTAATGCGTGGACATTAAGAAGGTAATGTGGGTCTCACGGGGAATGTTCAAGGGATAAGTCCCTGCAGTCGCACTGTTCTCTGTGCCCTCAGTGGATAGAGCGTCTGTCATGTAAGCAGCAGATCCCGGGTTCGAGTCCCGGCCGCGGCACACGTTTTCAACTGTCCCCGCTGATGTATATCAACGCCTGTCGGCAACTTAGGGTCTTGCTTTCAAAATCACTTCAGTGTTCTTGAGGCGTAGCGCCGTATACCGATCCTGCCTTTGAGGCGGTTAAGTGGGAGATCTGTTTCAGAGCTGGATAGTGACAGATGGTGACGCGAGACTGGACGCTCACATAGTTTATGTATCAGCCGACAGAGGACAGTATCGGATAGGGGGACTGTGATTTTAGTTTCGATTGTGCCCACTAGAGTGCACTAAAGTAGTAGAATGTTTTTCATAAACAGTTCTAGTATTTTCATAAAGTGTTATTATGTCTTTTTGTGTATGAAAAATGTTATAAATGTGTTTTAGCAGTATGAATGATGCGTGAGTATGGTTTAAGGTTAATATGAAGATAATTGTTTAGCGAGTTATGTAGTAGGATTTAGTGTGGGAACATTTCGAAGAAGTATGGATCTGGACAAAGGGGATTTTTGTAGAATAGATTTGTAAAGTAAGTTTATGGTAAAGGGAAAGTTAATTCAGCTATAAACAACAATAGTAAATAACTTTATGCATAAACAAAACTTCAGCATATTAGATAATTTCGTCGGTAAAAAGTGCAGTCGTTAGGTTTACTATTTTGCGATTGGTTATTGATGAAAAGCGCGGACTGACGCGGGAGAATGTTGTTTTGCTATTCGCTGTTGGGTAAACTGACCAATGATAAAGCAATATTCTTCGCGCGCCTTTCTTTGCTGGTAGATAAGACTGAGTATTCTAGAGGAGTGGGAGCCTAGCCATGAAACAGTTCGGACGTGTGCAGTAGTGGTTCTGATGGAAATGATAAGTTGCCGGATCTAGCAGTGTTTCATACATCAAAAGTGTCGTAAAGTGACGGCATAATTATTCCGATGGGTGTGTAGAAATTTCGGAATTTTTAAGTGAATTTTGTGACGAGAAGGCCCGCATCTCGTGGTCGTGCGGTAGCGTTCTCGCTTCCCACGCCCGGGTTCCCGGGTTCGATTCCCGGCGGGGTCAGGGATTTTCTCTGCCTCGTGATGGCTGGGTGTTGTGTGCTGTCCTTAGGTTAGTTAGGTTTAAGTAGTTCTAAGTTCTAGGGGACTGATGACCATAAATGTTAAGTCCCATAGTGCTCAGAGCCATTTGAACCATTTTGTGACGAGAAGAGACATAAATTCCGCGTCGCGTATTGACCAGGTCGGTGGCTAAAAACTGTGACTGCATTTGATACCGACAGATTTAATATTTGGCGAGCATTCTCAATCAAAAATAATCAGTATTTTTGTAGCTATTACGTTTTCGGGAAATGCAGCACCATAAACTTGCTAATGTGAGTGAAAGGGATTGTGAGTGACTGTGTTAAGACTAGCACGGGCTTGGCAGTGATACTTGGTCACCCAAGTTTCAGAATATATTAATTGAGGACAAAATTTCCAACCTTTCAATTCGTGTTTCTCCCGAAACGTAGATTAGTGACTTTAATTGCAGCCTGGTTCACGTCGAAGTACAGTAGGTTTCGCTCCACTTCCCTACTGATGATCTGCTGAGACAATGTTCACAGGTAGGTGTAGGTTCGTCGTAAAGGGACGGAAGGAACCGCGCCGCCGCAATCTGGCGTATCACAATGCTGCCACGCCTCCAGCGCCTATGGACTATAGGTATTGGACGGCCGGCGGCAGCCACACAATGCAATCGCAGTGGGAGCAGCTCGCTAACTGATGCTACACAGACGCCGCCTAGTCGCGGCTCCGACACCATCGCTCACGCTTTACCTCAGAGAGCCTCATCCTTGTCGCTATTGCATTAGCTGGACTCTGTTTCTTGCTGCATTATTTGTAATCAGTCTTCGTACGCTTGGAGAAATACAAGTTACGTAAATTTGTTTACCGTGTTTACTTGTTCGTTAATCATTTCCCGCTTTCCTATGACGACAGTTACTGCACCATTCTGTTGGTCTCCTCTTCTTACCTTTTCGTATGAAGTCGTACACAACACTGGCATTTTATCAACAACAGAGAAAAAGTAAAGGGATTATACAGGGTGGTACATTGATAGCGACCGGGCCAAATATCTCACGAAATAAGCATCAAACGAAAGAACTACAAAGAACGAAACTCGTCTAGTTTTAAGAGGGAAACCAGATGGCGCTATGATTGGCCCGCTAGATGGCGCTGCCATAGGTCAAACGGATATCAACTGCGTTTTTTAAAAATAGGAACCTCCATTTTTTATTTCATATTCGTGTAGTATGTAAAGAAATATGAATGTTTTAGTAGGACCACGTTTTTCGCTTTGCGATAGATGGCGCTGTAATAGTCACAAACGTATGGCTCACAATTTTAGACGAATAGTTGGTAACAGGTAGGTTACGTGGTATCACGTAACATTCCGCCAGTGCGGACGGTGTTTTGCTCCGTGATACATTACCCGTGTTAAAATGGACCGTTTACCAATTACGGAAAAGTTCGGTATCGTGTTGATGTATGGCTATTGTGATCAAAATGCCCAACGGGCGTGTGCTATGTATGCTGCTCGGTATCCTGGACGACATCATACAAGTGTCAGGACTGTTCGCCGGATAGTTACATTATTTAAGGAAACAGGAAGTGTTCAGTCACATGTGAAACGTCAACCACGACCTGCAACAAATGATGATGCCCAAGTAGGTGTTTTAGCTGCTGTCGCGGCTAATCCGCACATCAGTAGCAGACAAACTGCGCGAGAATCGGGAATCTCAAAAACGTCGGTGTTGAGAATGCTACATCAACATCGATGGCACCCGTACCATATTTCTATGCACCAGCAATTGTATGGCGACGACTTTAAACGTGGTGTACAGTTCTGCCACTGGGCACAAGAGAAATTACGGGACGATGACAGATTTTTTGCACGCGTTCTATTTAGCGACGAAACAGCGCTAACGTAAATCGACATAAAATGCACTATTGGGCAAAGGAAAATCCACGATGGCTGCGACAGGTGGAACATCAGCGACCTTGGCGGGTTAATGTATGGTGCGGCGTTACGGGAGGAAGGATAATTGGCCACCATTTTATCGATGGCAATCTAAATGCTGCAATGTATGCTGATTTCCTATGTAATGTTCTACCGATGTTACTACAAGACGTTTCACTGCATGACATAACGGCGATGTACTTCCATCATGATGGATGTCCGGCACGTATCACGTGTGCGGTTGAAGCGGTATTGAATAGCATATTTCATGACAGTTGGATTGGTCGTCGAAGCACCATACCATGGCCCGCACGTTCACCGGATCTGACGTCCCCGGACTTCTTTCTGTGGGGAAAGTTGAAGGATGTTTGCTAACGTGATCCACCGACAACGCCTGACAACATGCGTCAGCGCATTGTCAATGCATGTGCGAACATTACGGAAGGCGAACTACTCGCTGATGAGAGGAATGTCTTTACACATATTGCCAAATGCTTTGAGGTTGTCGGACATTATTTTGAGCATTTATTGCATTAATGTGGTATTTACAGGTAATCACGCAGTAACAGCATGCGTTCTCAGAAATGATAAGTTCACAAAGATTCACGTATCACATTGGAACAACCAAAAGAAAATGTTCAAACGTACCTACGTTCTGTATTTTAATTTAAAAAACCTACCTGTTACCAACTGTTCGTCTAAAATTCTGAGCCATGTGTTTATGACTATTACAGCGCCATCTATCACAAAGCGAAAAAAGTGGTCCAACTAAAACATTCATATTTCTTTACGTACTACACGAATATGTAATAAAAATGGAGGTTCCTATTTTAAAAAACGCAGTTGATATCCGTTTGACGTATGGCAGCGTCATCTAGCGGGCCAACCCTTCAAGCTAGACAAGTTTCGTTCTTTGTAGGTTTTTCGTTTGAGGCTTATTTCGTGAGATATTTGACCCGGTCACGATCAATGGACCTTCCTGTATGTACAGCTACAGAACATTCCATTACAATGATTCTTGCCATTTGTGGATACTTACACAATGTACTCGAACCGAATATATAAATTAAAATTCTTCAGATCTGGTGAGTTTTGAACTCACGACCTTCCAAGCAACAATCCCGTTTTTTCTTTGTTCGTTATTGATTGTTGTGTTTGGTCGTTGCGGACGTCGCAAGACATCCTGTTCAAGTTCGGTGGTTGATTCTTCTACTGTTTGGAGCACACCAACATACTAAAGTATGGCATACACAGTGCAGTGGGAATAGCGAAGAAGAGAATTAAACGTTGTGACTTCGCTACTTGTGAAGGCTGCATAAATTTAGTTGGTAAAGGAAGAACTGTAAGATAAAATAAACGATGAAAGAAGTGTACGAAATATTAACGCGGGGAAGAACAGCGTACTTGCCCATGTACTAAGTCTTCCACGAGGAATTTGCTATACAGGGAGCAGCGTAGTGGAACATCATGTTTGGGCCGTGTAGGTTTGACAGTTACGGAAATTTGATTTGACAGTTGCATAGAAATGGGAAGGGACATGCAAGACAAAAAGGAGTCAGAGATAGATATAGCCCAGTCGAAACATTTTTGTTCAAAGTTTTCAGCGGCGTTGACGTTCTGTAAGTAAATTACTCCCTATTATCACCAATCTTGCTTGGCACTAGAGTAATTACTCGTTTTATGTGGATGCTGTGGACAGTTTTTGCTCTCGCTGATACGCCTTGGAGTCAAGCGAGACAGACCTGTCTCTCATCCATGTGTTTTTCGCGCTTTTAACAGCTCCCACCCTCCCCAGTTTCCAGTCCTTCCCTCGCAAACTCGCAGCTTTTGAAAGCTCCTGCTTAGTCACACAAATTAATCCGGTTCGTCGGTTTCACAAAATTAAAGCGAGTCGTTCTTTGAGAGGACGCAATCGAGTGGGATCGAGGAAAGTGGATATGATAAATTATGTTTTCGCTTTCCGTAATTAACTCTCCTCCCAATATTGCTTGCTCAGCTTCATCCATCTGGTTTGACGACCAGCCTGACTCCGACAGTAACGACTTTTATTAAAACGGCTCATCTGCTCATTTGGACTTCACGTGAGGGGATAACATCGTTTTAGAATTGATATGCAAAAAATTCATCCTTCAAATCAGCCTTTTAAGTAAGTTCATTTCACATTATTAACACAATTTCCTTTTAAATGAAATGGAAATGACAGTACTCTGAATTTTTGTGTGAACGTGAAAATGTCGTGCAATTTATGAGTAATTTATTAATGACCGACTAATAAAAAAACGGTAAACAATGTTGAAGCGGAAATAATTTTTTCTGGGACTTGTTCTTCCCGCGCCGGCCGTTGTAGCCGAGCGGTTCTAGGCGCTTCAGTCCGGAACGGCGCCACTGCTACGGTCGCAGGTTCGAATCCTGCCTCGGGCATGGATGTGTGTGATGTACTTACGTTAATTAGGTTTAAGTATTTCTAAGTTCTAGGGGACTGATGACCTCCGATGTTAAGTCCCATAGTGCTCAGAGCCATTTGAACCATTTTTTTGTTCTTCCCGCCCGCGGAAATTACTTTTGGCAGCATTTTTATATTTCTTCTTCCGCCTAATAAATCTGCCATAAACCGATCCTTTTCTTACATATCACTCTACAATTTGAAAGGAATATCTGTCTGTCCCATAACTGGCCACCTTCTAATTACCCCTCGTGCGTTGGCGGGGTCAACTTTGTATTTTCAAATGGAAACCCCCCATTTTTGTTGCATATTCGGATTCTACGAGAGCAAACCATACTGTTTACTTAAACCATTGTTTCCTATTCATAATGTGCCTATTTTTGGAATTAAGAACCGACGCATTTGATTATACATTCCATTTACGAGGTAAATGGAAACCTTTGTATTCCAGCGGTTGATGCTCATGTGCAAACGTTACTTGAGTGTTGCGAATGTGATTGTACAGTACACTAATATGGCTACACACTGACATTTCTGGTAAATAAGTACTTGCATGGTAACAATTTTTTGTTTCCTGCGGGGTCGATTGTGGCAAGTCCTCAAGCCATCGGAACGCTTGATTTGGGTGGCCGTCGTCGAACCCCGCCGTCAGTGTGACTGATTTCGGTATGTGTTTCCATCCAGCCGTCGAAACTCAGCTGTTTTGCTGTTGGCGGAACACAAAGCACAACGCTGTAATAAGGTACACTGAAGAGCCGAAGAAACTGGAACACCTGCCTAATATCGTGTAGGGCCCTCGCGAGCTCGCAAAAGTGCCGCAACGTGATTTGGCGTGGACTCGACTAATGTCTGAAGTAGTGCAGGAGGGAACTGGCTCCATGAATCCTGCAGGGCAGTCCATAAATCCGTAAGAGTACGAGGGGGTGGAGATCTTTTCTGAACAGCACGTTGCAAGGCATCCCAGAAGCGCTGAATTATGTTCATGTATGGAGAGTTTGGTGGCAAGTGGAAGTGTTTAAACTCAGAAGTGTTCCCGGAACCGCTTGTAGTAATTCTGAACGTATAGGACGTCGCATTGTCCTGGTGAAATTGTCCAAGTCCCTCAGAATGAACAATTGACATGAACGGATGCAAGTGATCAGGTGGGATGCTTACATACGAGGTGCATTGAAGTTCTAAGGCCTCTGTTTTTTTTTCTCTGGACTGGAAAGAGATAGAAACATGCGCATTGTTTTAAAATGAGACCGCGTTCATTGTCAATACGTCCCAGAGATGGCAGCACCATACGGCAGATGGAATTTTACCGCCAGCGGCGAGAATGAGAACTGTTTTAAATACTTAAAATGGCGACGTTTTCCTCACTTGAAAAGCGTGCAATCATTCGTTTTCTGAATTTGCGTGGTGTGAAACCAATTGAAATTCATCGACAGTTGAAGGAGACATGTGGTGATGGAGTTATGGATGTGTCGAAAGTGCGTTCGTGGGTGCGACAGTTTAATGAAGGCAGAACATCGTGTGACAACAAACCGAAACAACCTCGGGCTCGCACAAGCCTGTCTGACGACATGACCGAGAAAGTAGAGAGAATTGTTTTGGGGGATCGCCGAATGACTGTTGAACAGATCGCCTCCAGAGTTGGCATTTCTGTGGGTTCTGTGCACACAATCCTGCATGATGACCTGAAAATGCGAAAAGTGTCATCCAGGTGGGTGCCACGAATGCTGACGGACGACCACATGGCTGCCCGTGTGGCATGTTGCCGAGCAATGTTGCTGCGCAACGACAGCATGAATGGGACTTTCTTTTCGTCGGTTGTGACAATGGATGAGACGTGGATGCCATTTTTCAATCCAGAAAGAAAGCGCCAGTCAGCTCAATGGAAGCACACAGATTCACCGCCACCAAAAAAATTTCGGGTAACCGCCAGTGCTGAAAAAATGATGGTGTCCATGTTGTGGGACAGCGAGGGCGTAATCCTTAGCCATTGCGTTCCAAAGGGCACTACGGTAACAGGTGCATCCTACGAAAATGTTTTGAAGAACAAATTCCTTCCTGCACTGCAACAAAAACGTCCGGGAAGGGCTGCACGTGTGCTGTTTCACCAAGACAACGCACCCGCACATCGAGCTAACGTTACGCAACAGTTTGTTCGTGATAACAACTTTGAAGTGATTCCTCTTTCTCCATACAAACCTGACCTGGCTCCTAGTGCCTTTTGGCTTTTTCCAACAATGAAAGACACTCTCCGTGGCCGCACATTCACCAGCCGTGCTGCTATTGCCTCAGCGATTTTCCAGTGGTCAAAACAGACTCCTAAAGAAACCTTCGCCGCTGCCATGGAATCATGGCGTCAGCGTTGTGAAAAATGAGTACGTCCGCGGGGCGATTACGTCGAGAAGTAACGCCAGTTTCATCGATTTCGGGTGAGTAGTTAATTAGAAAAATAAATCAGAGGCCTTGGAACTTGAATGCACCTCGTACTGCGCCACCTGTCAGAGTTGCATCTGGACGTATCAGGGGCCCCATATCACTCCAACTGCACACGCCCAACACCATCACAGAGCACCCACCAGCTTCAAGAGTCCCTTGCTGCCATGCAGGGTCCGTGGATTCATAAGGATGTCTCCACACCCGTACACGTCTATCCGCTCGATACAATTTGAAACGAGACTCGTCCGACCTGGCAACATGTTTCCAGCCATCAACAGTCCATTGTTGATGTTGACGTGCCCAGGCGAGGCATAGAGCTTTGTATCGTGCCTAGGGTCACCAAGGGTACACGACTGGGCCCCTGCTCCGAAAGCCCATATCGATGATGTTTCATTGAATGGTTCGCACGCTGACACTTGTTGATGGGCCAGCGTTGAAATCTGCAGCAATTTGCGGAAGGGTTGCACTTTTGTAACTTTGAACGACTCTCTTCATTCGTCGTTGGTCCTGTTCTTACAGGATCTTTTTCCGGCCGCAGCGATGTCGGAAATCTGATGTTTTACCGGATTCCTGATATTCACGGTAGACTCGTGAAATGGTCAAACTGGAAAATCCCCACTTGATGGCTACCTCGGTGATGCTGTGTCCCATCGCTCTTGCGCCGACCGTAACACCAACATAAATCTTGATAACGTGCCACTGTAGCAGCAGTAATCGATCTAACAACTGCGCCAGCCACTTGTCTCATATAGGCGTTGCCGACCGCAGCGCCGTGTTCTGCCTGTTTACATATCTTTGTATTTGAATACGCGTGCCTAACCCAGTTTCTTTGGCGTTTCATTGTAAAATGTAAATAAATTTATAGTGACGCGCGCACCTGCCAGGGATACTTACCGAAATGAAGCACCCCATGGCGGGTGGCGAAGCGACTCATCGATGTCGAGTATCCCGATAGGAACAGAAAATTATTACATCCACGTCGTTGTTCCTGGACCACGCTAAACGTAGTTTATAACCAGACATTGAAACGGCTAGCCATATTGTACTGTACAATCGAACTTGCAACACTAAACTAAATATCAAACATAAATATCTATCATTAGAAGAGAAAGGTTTACATTTACATCGTAAAAAAAAATGTTGAATCAAATGAGTCGGTTCCTGATTAAGAAACAGACGCACTTGGTATTTGTCGATTACAACGCCATCTACCACGAATGGAAAAAATGGTTTGAGTAAATCATGCAACTGCATTTGAAAATGCAAATTTAACCCCACCCAAGCTTTGGGGTGGTTAAGAGATGGCCAGTAGTAGCACAGAGAATTGTCACCTTTACTAGGAGGTATTACCTTCCCACTTAGAACGTTTGTGACACGGCTGTATTACTAAACAGTTAATCAGTTGTCCGTGCACAAAGTTCCAGCTGCAGGCTGCCTATATAACGGCTCAAAGGGCAACAAAAATTTAATTTTCACTCTGTAATATAATTTTTGACTGAAATTATAAATTTAAAATACTATAATAATCTACTCATTACGAGGCACAGACTTATCTTAAATGCTTAACACAGTAAGTCAAGTATTAAAGTTAGAAACTGTGTATATACATTTCGAGTCAGCGTAAATCATGGCACGCAAATTACCCAGATTTTATTCGTATTTGGGAATGAGGGCACTTGGTAGCTTCCAACAAACTTTACACATAACTTCAAATGTTTAAGAAACTTTTTTGCTGATACGCCGCACAAAATGGTGAAAGGAAAAAGTTTATTGCTTACTTCATTTTCGCAGTAAAACTTCAGCTTCACGCAAGAGATTTTAATTTTTCTCTTCTTTGTTACTGAAACATTTTGCGAACAGGATCCGCCTATACCACTGACTATACCTGCAAAATTACATCAGTTCACGAGACGTAGTTTAGGACACGTCATAAACATTGAGATAAGTGAAAACCGAACTTTTGATTAAAATGGAGCGCAGATCATTTAGACTATACTCATCCAGTTTTTGATAATGAGAATGCCTAATGACTGATGACAAACTTTAACACAATTTCAAACCTTTCCAAAATTTCTTCCCGCTTACATACTTAGCGTCAGATATGTAACACATTAAGTCGTCAGTAACGTAACGTAACGTTTGAAGGCGTTTTCCTGTACGGGAGTTCGATTCTTTACAGAATCGGGGTTTAATCGTAGCAGTATAATAAGAAAATCATGGACGCTAGCTTTTGTCGTCTACGTACAAATGCATTATGCAAGCATAAAAACAGTTAATTGTGTGTGTGTGAGCGCGCGTACACTTGCGTGTGAGCATCGAATGGAAAATAGTTAAAACGAGAAGAAAAAAGCAGTGTCTCCAACGCCTGCAAGACTGTTCGTCTTTATAACCGATAATGGGTGCGTATCTCTGTCCCGCCTGTACTAGGCAAGTTGGTTCTACTTATTTTAAACTTTTATTTTTACTAAATATACAGGGTGTTTCAAAATGAACTTTGCAACTTTAAAAATTCATATAAATTTATTGAAAGAAGACACAGAGCTGGTTTTAATGTTCTTTATAGGGAAACACATCAAGTTTCTTTTTTTTTCTTTTACCTTAAACTAAAGATTATTGGTGTGGCTTTCGTTGGTTGCCCTGCACACTTCCCATCGGAGGTCAGTGTCTTCCCAAACTCGCTGTCGCATTGCAGGTGTAACTTGCTCAGTGATGTTATAAATTCTTGCCCTAAGTTCAGGTAGAGAAGCCGGCTCTGGAGGTACAAACACGATATCCTTGATGAATTCCATTAAAAAAATCAAATGGTGTCAGGCCTGCGGAACGTGTGGGCTATGCAGTTGGCGCATCACGGCCAATCCATTGACCCGGAAAGCGGTCACTGAGAAAATCCCGGACGTCACCCAGGTAGTGGTGTGGTGCACCACTTTGCACGAAGTAAACATTTCGTTCTTGGTCATCCTCGTCGATCTGCGACGATTTAACACATCTACACAGAACTTCTTGCGACCAATTTTATTAGTGTCTTTTATTGCTTGTACGATCGTCAATCTATGCGGTTTCAAATGCAAACGGTTTCTCAACGCACGCCAAACCGTACTATGTGGAATTTGCAGATCGCGAGATGCACGCTAGTTCGATTTCCTAGGGCTGTTGACAAAAGGTTATCTTTTTCGCTCAACGATGTCGCCAGCTGTGAAGGAAGATCGTGGTTACTAGCAACAGTAAACAGCGCGTAACATTAATGGCGTGTTGTAATGCAAATGGGAATCATGAACTACCGCTTATGGTGATCGAAAAATCCCAACATTCAAGTTGTTTTCAGCACACTGACTGGACTCTACCAGTGCAGTATTGCGCTCAGAAGAAAGCGTGGATGGACAGACAAATATTCTCTCGGTTGTTCCATGAAACGTTTGTACCAGCAGTGAGAAAAGAGCTAAAGAAGAAAAAGCTTCCATCGAAGCTATCCTTATAATTGACAATGCTCCCAGTCATTCTTCATATGTTTCTCTGAAGTCCAATGGTATACATGTACAAGCACTCTTTCTCCCATCCAGTGTGACAGCCCTAATTCGGCCCATGGACCAGGGAATTTCGGAATCAATTAAACGTCATTATCGACATTCACTTCTTCTCTCCTCACTGAACGAAAGTGAAAACGACTTCGTGGAGACTTTGCTGAATAAGTGGAAAGCAATTAACACACGTGATGTTTTCCAAGCAGCCAAAGCATGGGATAAAGCGGAGAGCGCTACCATAATGAAGAGCAGGAGGAAACTGTGGCCACCCGTTGATGCCGAGTTGGATCCAGTAGTGAGTGACAGCGATGAGCCAGTCAGTTCGGAATTATCAGTTACTTTGTACACTGACGTGTTCCACAGCCTTCCAGGAGGAGAAGAAATTGATGATGAATATTTTACTAAGTGGCTGGATGAGGAAAACTGTGATACGGACTAAATTTTAGCAGATGAAGAAATAATCAAAAGCGTGCAAGAAAGTAACGATGAATGTGATGAAGGAGAGGACACAGGAGGAAAGAACATGAAGATTTCTCACACTGCTCGTGCTGAAGCTGCCGAGGTCTTCCTGGAGTACATCATGCAACAACCTGATACATACAGTACCGATGTAATGCTTGTTGTAAGCTTTTTACAAAAGGTGGAGCCCCTCCACGCCCACACCGGCATGATGGCCAACACAAAAGGTCTACTGCCATCTCTGCATAAGGGTTAGTATTCACTAAAGTGAGGTGTCGCAGGATGTGCATACTGCGATGTTTGCGTACGTCTGGTTAGGATTAACCATTAATACGCGTTCATCTGGAGATAGATTGGTCGAAATCTGACGAAGGGTAGCGGTTTGAAGGGCAGAGGAAAAAAAAGTGCCAAGGCAAGAGCCAAGGGAAAAAAACCTCTGCGAAAGTTAGGTCGGGCGGCAAGAGCAGTAGCGGTTGTCTTGCTGCCTGCGATAGGTTGTGCAAGGATAGGCTTTGTTAGTAGTGGGTATCATGCATGTCGATACCTTGACGTTGTGCGTTTGTGCTGCTCGGCGGCTGGCGCTGGGTGCTGGTACAGAGTCCTCGTTCAGCGTCAGCAACCTGCAACAGTTATGTTTGTTATCGGTCTTGTGTCCGATAGGTCATATACCGGAGGCACAGTGTGAGGGAGCGTTGGCAGATTGTTCGTGCGTCTGTGGGCGAGCTCGTCGGTGTTCCTGCTGTGGCCTGTTGGTCGGCTCTAATAGCAGCTGGTAGTTTCCAGTCAGTGTTGCTGATATGCAGGGGCTTGCCGACTTTTGTCGCTGTTTGCGTATGTTAGTTTACCATAGGTGGCTATGCCCTAGCTAGCAGTCTTTGGCCGCTTGTGCTTCCACCTGTGGTTGTGATCGTAGTTTCCCAGAGTGAGGATGAAAGGATTGTTCGAGTGTCTCGAGTTCCTGTATAGTCGTGTGGCGTGTTTCTTGAATACTTCATTGAGGGTATCAAGGCGGTATTCATGGTGAAGATCCACGGTGCGTGTGTAGCGTGGAGCGTTGCTAATGATTCGTAGCACCTTGTTCTGTATGATCTGCAGGCGGCGCAGTCGTGTAGGAGCTGCATGTCCCCAGACGGGAGCTGCGTACGTCATCAGAGGTCTAATCAGTGTCATGTATAGGGACCTCGACACCCTCCTATTCAGTGTGCTTTCCCTGTTGAGCATTGGGTAGAGCTGTTTGAGCCTCGCGTGCGCTCGGTTAGCAACGTATTCGATGTGGTCCCCCCCATGTAAGTTTCCGGTCCAGCCAGACACCAAGGTACCTGACTTTCTCTCGGAAACGTATTGGGCGTGCATGTAGTGTTATTGGTCTACAGTGTTGGTGTTTGCGCCGTAGTTTCGGTCTGTGTGTGAACAGAACTGCTTCGCACTTGTCGACGTTTACTTTAATACGCCATCGCTCCAGCCAAGGCTCAGCGTTGTAAGTAGGCTGTTGAGGTTTTTATGTTGGTAGCGCCACGTAGTGCTGTCTATGAAAATCGCTGACTGCGCTGTGTGCAGTCTGTGGCTGGTTGGACTCATTGTTGTAATATCACTCGTATAGTGTTGGCCAGTTGGATGTGGACAGTGCGTAGTATTGGGCAGTTGGAGTCAGCCGCCAGCAGTCATGGATGTTTGGAGAGAGATGCCAGAGCTCCTGCACCCTAAGCAGGAATCATACCCCAAGACCAACGAGCCCTGTCACACGGCGAATGCCAATTATTCCAGTCCCTCGATGTCTTCCAGGGTGCTCTGGAAGTCTCGTGTAGGCTGGCGGGATGGAGGCGGCGCGAATTCCCGCGGTCGGCGGCCTTCCTGGGCTATTGGTACCTTCATGTAGAGCTGCCGCAGTAGACAACATTCCATTGGAACTACTGACGGCCTTGGGAGAGCCAGTCCTGACAAAACTCTACCATCTGGTGAGCAAGATGTATGAAACAGGCGAAATACCCTCAGACTTCAAGAAGAATATAATAATTCCAATCCCAAAGAAAGCAGGTGTTGACAGATGTGAAAATTACCGAACAATCAGTTTAATAAGCCACAGCTGCAAAATACTAACACGAATTCTTTACAGACGAATGGAAAAACTGGTAGAAGCCGACCTCGGGGAAGATCAGTTTGGATTCCGTAGAAATGTTGGAACACGTGAGGCAATACTGACCTTACGACTTATCTGAGAAGAAAGATTAAGGAAAGGCAAACCTACGTTTCTAGCATTTGTAGACTTAGAGAAAGCTTTTGACAATGTTGACTGGAATACTCTCTTTCAAATTCTAAAGGTGGCAGGGGTAAAATACAGGGAGCGAAAGGCTATTTACAATTTGTACAGAAACCAGATGGCAGTTATAAGAGTCGAGGGACATGAAAGGGAAGCAGTGGTTAAGAAGGGAGTAAGACAGGGTTGTAGCCTCTCCCCGATGTTATTCAATCTGTATATTGAGCAAGCAGTAAAGGAAACAAAAGAAAAATTCGGAGCAGGTATTAAAATCCATGGAGAAGAAATTAAAACGTTGAGGTTCGCCGATGACATTGTAATTCTGTCAGAGACAGCAAAGGACTTGGAAGAGCAGTTGAATGGAATGGATGGTGTCTTGAAGGGAGGATATAAGATGAACATCAACAAAAGCAAAACGAGGATAATGGAATGTAGTCGAATTAAGTCGGGTGATGTTGAGGGTATTAGATTAGGAAATGAGACACTTAAAGTAGTAAAGGAGTTTTGCTATTTGGGGAGCAAAATAACTGATGATGGTCGAAGTAGAGAGGATATAAAATGTAGACTGGCAATGGCAAGGAAAGCGTTTCTGAAGAAGAGAAATTTGTTAACATCGAGTATAGATTTAAGTGTCAGGAAGTCATTTCTGAAAGTATTTGTATGGAGTGTAGCCATGTATGGAAGTGAAACATGGACGGTAAATAGTTTGGACAAGAAGAGAATAGAAGCTTTGGAAATGTGGTGCTACAGAAGAATGCTGAAGATTAGATGGGTAGATCACATAACTAATGAGGAAGTTTTGAATAGGATTGGGGAGAAGAGAAGTTTGTGGCACAACTTGACCAGAAGAAGGGATCGGTTGGTAGGACATGTTCTGAGGCATCAAGGGATCACCAATTTAGTATTGGAGGGCAGCGTGGAGGGTAAAAATCGTAGGGGGAGACCAAGAGATGAATACACTAAGCAGATTCAGAAGGATGTGGGTTGCAGTAGGTACTGGGAGATGAAGAGGCTTGCACGGGATAGAGTAGCATGGAGAGCTGCATCAAACCAGTCTCAGGACTGAAGACCATAACAACAACAACTGTAAGCGGCCGATCTGGACGTGTGTCTGTCAGAAAAAGGAAGTTTGTAAGACTGGATGTCATGAACTGATATATAAATTATGATTTTTGAACACTATTAAGGTAAATACATTGTTTGTTCTCTGTAAAAATCTTTCATTTGCTAACTGTGGTTCAAAATGGTTCAAAACGGCTCTGAGCACTATGGGACTTAACATCTGCGGTCATCAGTCCCCTAGAACTTAGAACTACTTAAACCTAACTAACCTAAGGACATCATACACATCCATGCCTGAGGCAGGATTCGAACCTGCGACCGTAGCGGTCACGCGGTTCCAGACTGCAGAGCGTAGAACCGCTCGGCCACACAGGCCGGCTGCTAACTGTGCCTATCAGTAGTTAGCGCCTTCAGTAGTTAGAGTCTTTTATTTAGCTGGCAGTATTGGCACTCGCTGTATTGCAGTAGTTCGAGTAACGAAGATTTTTGTGAGGTAAGTGATTCATGAAAGGTATAGGTTATTGTTAGTCAGGGCTATTCTTTTGTAGGGATTATTGAAAGTCAGATTGCGTTGCACTAAAAATATTGTCTGTCAGTTTAGTGATGATCAGAATAAGTAAAGAGAGAACTGTCTGAGTACGTTCAGTTTTGCTGAGCTGTTTGAAGATCAAATGACGTAAAAATTTTTCCAGCACCGTCATTGTTTACATACTAAGGGGAAGTTTCATTGTAAAGCGGTTGCGTGATAAAGCATGCTAACGTCGCGTATCATAATTGTGACAGTTAAAAATTAGGGACATCTTTCATAGTAAGTGATACGACTATATAATTACGCACAGTATACACTCAAGGACTAAGTTTTCTTTGAAAATTAATGTATCTTAGGTTTTAATAAAGTATATCCTCTATGTTTTAAAATTGTATCGTTCGGTGTGATAAAGTACACTACACTGTGTCCCATATGTTTTCAAAATAAATAAAAACAATATAAATGAATAAAATAAATTTCAGACGCTCAGTAATCCGGCACTCCCTCTAATCCGGCACCCACATGTGCTAGGAGTGGCCGGATTAGCGAGAGTATAGTGTACTGCGCAACACATTTAAATTTTTTCGAAACGCCGCAATTGTCCCCTATTGCAACGCAGAATTTTGAATTTTGGCTCAAAAGTGTCTACAACGTTCCTCTGCAACGGTGCAAAAACATGGCACCCTACGACGTCTTCATTGAACTTGCCGAAATACAGGGTGTCACAAAAGAATCTATACACTCTTTGAAACAGAATATCTCTTTAATCAAAGGAGACAGAAATTCAATTTGTGTGGGTAATACTTTAGAAGGCGGTGAAATACAAAACAATGCTTTCTCTTGTTCAGGACTATCAGCAAACACGGCTCTTAACGTTTGAACAACGGAAATGAGTGCTAAAGTGTGGTGTCACCGCCAGACACCACACTTGCAAGGTGGTAGCTTTAAATCGGCCGCGGTCCATTAGTACATGTCGGACCCGCGTGTCGCCACTGTCAGTACTTGCAGACCTAGCGCCACCACATGGCAGGTCTAGAGAGGCGGACTAGCACTCGTCCCAGTTGTACGACGACTTTGCTAGCGACTACACTGACGAAGCCTTTCTCTCATTTGCCGACAGACAGTTAGAATAGCCTTCAGCTAAGTCCATGACTACGACCTAGCAAGGCGCCATTTGCCTTACAGTGATTGTAATTAACCGTATCTGGAGATAGTCTCACTTGTATCGTCAATAGCGATGTACCACAATGATGGAATAAAGTTAAGTATCCGAGGATCTGCATACTTTTCTCTATAGCATTCACAAAGTATCCTGTTCCAGAACTCACGCCAGCCGGCGTGTGTGTACGCGTGCATTTCGGCTACTTCCGAGTGGCGTGGCTGTCTTGCTACGCCACAATATAAAGTGTTACTGGAAAACAGAGAATGTGAGTGCGGTACGCCGACGTTGGAGAGTTGAATTTGGAACACCATCACCGACAAGAGTAACAATTACAAGAATCAGAGATCAGTTTGAAGTCGAGGGAACGTTGCACGATATGAAGAAGGGACGTAGTGGACGAAAGAGAAGTTCAACAGACAGTGAGAGTGTTGATGCAGTAATCCAGGCATACACCGATCCCCGAAGAAATCTGTGGGGCAATGCTTTCGTAAGACTGGGATCTGCAGAAGCAGTGTTCATAGGATTTTGCGGTCTCAGAACTTTAAGCCTTACCTTCCAAGACTTCTCCAGGCTGTTAATGAGGATGATCCTGATAGCCGAAGCGAATTTTGTGATTGGTTCATTAACAGATGTGAAGGAGAGCAACGTTTCCAAGATTGAATTCTTTGGTCAGATGAAGCGAGGTTTAAACTTGATGGAACAGTTAACCGCCATAATTGCGTGTACTGGGCAAGGGAGAATCCATACGTGACCGAGCAAAGGCATGTTAATCTACCAGGAGTGGTGTGTCATCTAGAGGGTTAATAGGGACGTACTTCTTTGGCAACACTGTCACGGGAAACTCGTACTGGGAAATGTTGGAAATGATAACTCCTGGACTTAGGGTTGTTTGGAAATGAAGATTATTACTTTCAAAAGAATGGGGCATCACCTCAGTTTCACCTGGATGTGAGAGCATTTCTCAGTCGTACATTCCCTGCCAGATGGATAGGACGAACAGGGAGTGTGGAGTATCTCGCTCGACCTCCAGTTTTAACTCCACTAGACTTCTTTCTGTGGGTTACTCTCAAGAACACAGTTTACGCTGCGAGATCACACGCACTGGTTGATCTGAGAGAGCAAATTGAGCAAGCCTGTGAGGCTATTCCGTTGGAAACAATGAAGTAGGCAGGTCGCTCAGTGACCGGGTTCCTAGGAGGAAGTTATTGTCTGTTCTACAAGATTATGGAACAGGAGGCAAACTTTTGCAAGCAATTAAAGGTCTTTACATGGATAGTCAGGCAGCAGTTAGAGTTGACGGTAAATTGAGTTAATGGTTCAGAGTAGTTTCATGGGTAAGACAAGGCTGCAACCTGTCTCCACTGTTGTTCATATTATTTATGGATCATATGTTGAAAACAATAGACTGGCTGGGTGAGATTAAGATATGTGAACACAAAATAAGCAGTCTCGCGTATGCGGATGACTTAGTTGTGATGGCAGATTCGATTGAAAGTTTGCAAAGTAATATTTCAGAGCTAGATCAGAAATGTAAGGACTATGGTATGAAAATTAGCATCTCCAAAACGAAAGTAATGTCAGTGAGAAAGAAATATAAAAATAGGAGGAACGAAGTTAGAACAGGTGGACGGTTTCAAGTACTTAGGATGCATATTCTCACAGGATGGCAACATAGTGAAAGAACTGGAAGCGAGGTGTAGCAAAGCTAATGCAGTGAGCGCTCAGCTACGATCTACTCTCTTCTGCAAGAAGGAAGTCAGTACCAAGACTAAGATATCTGCGCACCGTTCAATCTTTCGACCAACTTTGTTGTATGGGAGCGAAAGCTGGGTGGATTCAGGTTACCTTATCAACAAGGTTGAGGTTACGGATATGAAAGTAGCTAGGATGATTGCAGGTACTAGTAGATGGGAACAATGGCAGGAGGGTGTCCACAATGAGGAAATCAAAGAAAAACTGGGAATGAACTCTATAGATGTAGCAGTCAGGGCGAAGAGGCTTAGATGGTGGGGTCATGTTACACGCATGGGAGAAGCAAGGTTACCCAAGAGACTCATGGATTCAGCAGTAGAGGGTAGGAGGAGTCGGGGCAAACCGAGGAGAAGGTACCTGGATTCGGTTAAGAATGATTTTGAAGTAATAGGTTTAACATCAGAAGAGGCACCAATGTTAGCACTGAATAGGGGATCATGGAGGAACTGTATAAGGGGGGCTATTCTCCAGACTGAACGCTGAAAGGCATAATCAGTCTTAAATGATGATGATGATGATGATGATGATGGTCGCTCAGTCGTAAGTCGTTATCGACGGTGTACTGCTATAGACGGACACCAGTTTGAACATTTACCACCTTAAGTCAGACCCTGGGGCACCTAACACCACTAAAATTGTATTTCTAACCGCTTTGATTAAAGAGCTGTTCAGTTTCAAAGAGTGTATACATTATTATGGGACACCCTGTATGTACGAATGAACGCCCCAAGTGAAGGGCAGGTTACATTGACGGCCATGATGTCTCCCCCTGAGGCTTTTTCGAGTCAGTTCTGAGCGGTGGTGTGTCTAATATGTTTCCCTAGGCCACCCGTAAGAAAACTGCATGATATCAATGCTGTACGTCACGGTTCTGATCAACCCAGAGGAGTCAAAAGAAGGGGTGCAATGTGTGTGAAAGGGGCTTTGACGCCCTTCCTATCTTGTAACACGTCCACCGTGGCGTTGGGCAGAATTGTGGTGAAATTTGCTACCAGCGTGACACCATTAACCCACCTCACAGTTCACATTAACTTCTGAACTCTGGCCTTTTTTTCGCGTGTGTTACACATCGCTCTTTGGAGCATCGCCGAATCCGAGGGAAACTTTGCAGAGCGCCACGCGCTTGCACAATTACAGAGGAAGGTTGTAGGCACCTTGGAGCGAAAATTCAAACCCTTGCCTCGCAATGGGAGACAGTTACATGGTTTGGAAAAAGTTACGCCTTCATTGTATTGCACAGTGTATATACACGGTTCCCGTCAGATCACCGAAGTTAAGCGCTGTCGGCCTGGGCTAGCACTTGGATGGGTGACCATCCGGTCTGCCGAGCGCTGTTGGCAAGCGGGGTGCACTCAGCCCTTGTGAGGCAAACTGAGGAGCTACTTGACTAAGAAGTAGCGGCTCCGGTCTTGTAAATTGACACACGGCCGTGAGAGCAGTGTGCTGACTAGAGATGGGGGATCCGCTCTTGAACTAATGCATAGAGTTGAATCTTTCAAAGGAGTGAACGATCAGTGATTAAAAAAAAAAGAACGGTAGCTCCAATCGTTTCCCACAGCAGAGAGAGAGAGAGAGAGAGAGAGAGAGAGACGGAGCATATCAGCAGCGCCTCTGCTGGTCAGAGCACAGTGCACGCCACACAACACAGCCAGCGCCGGCCTCTGCCCTGCTTCTACCTTGGCTGCCTGCCTGCAGTGTCTGGCGCAGCGTAACTTCGCATCGCACTCTGTTGGCGATCGTTTCAGTCGCACGTCCTGCCGTCTGGGCAGTTGATGCGAGCAACAGGACAGAGAGACACCTAGCGGATAACATAGGAACTACTTGCAACAACCTGCTCACAAGGGAACGGACGATTTGTCTCGGAGCGGGTGAGTTCACCGCTCCCCCCCACCCTCGGAACTCGCCCGCTCAACGCTCGCCCCACCGTCTCGACTCTAGCCAGAGCGTTGAGAAAAGCGACTCAGGTGTCATTCTGGTCTCTGCGGTCTCAGCTCACGCAGTAATACAGCTCGCGGCTCGACCTGTTCGACTCAGCGCCTCTGCATCGGAGTTCGTCTCTACTGGATATTGTTCTTCGTAGTAATACCGCTATGTATATTACATTATTATGTTATGTATACATCAATTGTTTTTATTTTATTTTTCTTTGTTTAAACTGATTAGATTAGGTTCCTGACGACTCCTCTTACTATAGGATTTTTATTATGGACACTCGAATTTACGCTTTAATTACGAGCGAACCGATAAACGTATCGCAAAATGTGATACACCAATATTTTCCTTGTTTTATTCTGCGTAAGGCTATATGCAGCACTTTCGTTTTACAGTCAAATTTATATTTTTTTTTCTTATTCTGGTACGGATTTTGCGATTTTAGGCGTCTTCGGAAGGAAACGTTCACTTTAAAAATATATGGCTTGCGATGTATTTGTACGAGGTTAATTAAATTTTAATACATTATAGCCAAATATATTGTTAATGTAAATCTCAAGTTACAACATTTTCTGATCACCCAAAAAACCACGATAGTGCAAAATAAATCAATAATCCAAAACTTTGTCATATCGTGGAAATTTCAATAAACAATACAAAATTCTTACTCATTATCTGTGTTACTTCAAAATAGGATCAAATAAGATCAAAATACAGGGATAGTACTGGAATAAACCAAGTTTAAAGGGCAATGTGCCTTCCATTTATTTTCTATTGTAAATGAGTGGTGAGTCATGAAAAAGCGCTAATTCATTTCAGGGAGTGAACAGTTCTGATCCAATCTCTGAAAACAACAGTTTTGCCCATCTCTAGTGCTGACCACATGCCCCTCCATATCCGCATCCGGTGTCGCCTGTGATCTGAGGATGACACGGCGGCCGGTCGGTACCGTCGGGCCTTCACGGCCTGTTCGGGAGGAGTTTAGTTTGGTGTGTACAGGGCGATTCAGTTGGCCTTACCGCTGTCGTTTTATGCAACTCACAGTGTTACACTTGGCCTTCAAAAACCACGCATGGGGTTTTCACGTTCTCTCGCTCACTTCGAGCAAGCTATTAGTCCTACAGAAAAAAAATAAGAAGGTAATTTTATGCAGGAAATTTAATGTAAATAAATTCTGTACTGGGATACATTTTCGCTAGAGGCCATGGTTTTCGAGTTAAATGTAAATGTCGTGTGTCTAGGGCCTCCCGTCGGGTAGACCGTTCGCCGGGTGCAAGTGTTTCGATTTGACGCCACTTTGGTGACTAGCACCTCGATGGGGATGAAATGATGATGATTAGGACAACACAACACCCAGTCTCTGATCGGAGAAAAATCTCCCACCCAGCCGGGAATCGAACCCGGGCCCTTAGGATTGAAGCCCTGTCGCGCTGACCACTCAGCTACCGGGGGCGGACGGTTTTCTAGTTATTCAGGATAAACATACAAAAATTACCTTCTAACTCATCTGCATCGCCAGATTCATCTCTCAGCAGCCAGGATTTCTGTTGTGTTGTTCGTGGCACTCTCTTCTATAACTGTACAACAATTTCCGACTGCGCGAACTATTCTCGGTATTCGACCTTTTTTTGGTCTCTATTGATTGGGCTATCACGCTTCAAGAACAGTTGGTTATTTCGTTAACATTATTAATTTAAACGTGCCCGTGAGGCTAGTGAAAGGAAAATTACTTTCGTAAATGCTAAGCTAAAACTAATTACGTTGACAATTCGATCCATGCTTGTCGCTTACAGTCACAGTAGTTTCGTAATCAGACGACCTGACGAATACAACCATGTAATTATTTTATGCTGTTAAAATTCACAAACTTGTTAGGTAAAATTATGCAGTCGTCAGTTTTAGAATTTGTAAGTGGTTGACTAAGCCGGTGGCGTAATAAGACTAGTCAATGCACACAAAAAATGTAGAACGTGCGAAATAATATGCGCAGTCGCAAATTTTGGTACAGTGGTAAGAGGGAGTTCCTTGAGTACCGTACTAGGAATCCTGACCGGTGGACAGAGGCGGTGGCAAGGGGGGTATGGGGGGCTATGGGGGCTATAGCCCCCCCCCTCATGGAGTATCATGTTACACTATATAAAATGACTTCAGAAATCAGCGAATATATTACTCCAAGAGATGCAATCATTTTTTAAATAATTATTTAGCAATATAGGTTACAATGTATTTCAAACACATTTTAACAAAAGAATAAGAGTGGAAAATAGCTTACTATCTAAACCAATAAATATCATCTAATTCAAAATAGGTGCCTTATTATTTATTAAAACACATTTTTTACCCTGAACTCCAAAACAGTTACCAAAAGCTACTTTAAGCAACACTAAATTTTACCAGTTTGTCGGTACAGGAACCAAACTCTCCTTTTGTTAAGCGGTATTCCATTCCCCCAAAACCCCTCCCCCCCAATTAGCCTCCCCCCCCCCTTGACCGACTTCTAGAATCGCCCCTGCCCGTGGGGGCTGAGTGTGGGAGCGGAGGTGCGTTTGAAGTTCAGTTTTCCACGTTTTATAGACTGTCCTGTTCATTTTTTATGTAGGAATAATATTTGTGTTAGCGCTTGAGAGAATATGAAAATCTCACGCGTGCTTCTTGAAGGCCAAATATAACTTTGCTTGGTGCGTAAAACGAGAGCGTTGAGCTGCCAACTGAACCATCCTATATACAGGATGGAGAAAAATTGTGTCAAGAAATTTTAACCATGGATAGCTGACGCCAATAGGAACCAAAATTACTAAAGTTGTGTAGGGCGACAACGCAACATTTTTAAACTACGGAAACTTGGCGCCACGTGCTCCGATTGTCCACGGGATTGCCCTGTTGCCGGATGCTCTGAACAAACACATGACCGTGAATACACTGCCAATAGGAGCGCATGGCGCCAAATTTCCGTAGTTTAAACGCAACATTAGTAATTCTGGTTCCTACTGGCATCAGGGTTAAAATTTCGTGACACAATTTCTCTCTCTCTCTCTCTCTCTCTCTCTCTCTCTCTCTCTCTCTCTCTCTCTATATATATATATATATATATATATATATATATATATATATATATATATATATTATTGGTGTTTTGTCCTTGCCCGCATCTCGTGGTCGTGCGGTAGCGTTCTCGCTTCCCACGCCCGGGTTCCCGGGTTCGATTCCCGGCGGGGTCAGGGATTTTCTCTGCCTCGTGATGGCTGGGTGTTGTGTGCTGTCCTTAGGTTAGTTAGGTTTAAGTAGTTCTAAGTTCTAGGGGACTGATGACCATAGATGTTAAGTCCCATAGTGCTCAGAGCCATTTGAACCATTTTGTCCTTAATGAGCGCATTTGGACTAAACTACATGGCCAGTTCCTTTTGCTTCCTTCCTTGCTGCCCAAACTTCCCTCATTCGCCCGCTGTGTTTCTGTTTCCGGTCCTCTGTCCATGCTTCTTGTCGGCTTTGTGTCTTCGGCTTCATCTTGGTTGCCTTTTTGGTTGCCCATGTTTCTTTCATCTTCCGGCTCTGATCTTGCTGGCGTTCTTCGGTCCATTTACGCCTGTTAGTTTGTCACATTGTATCTCATGTAGTTTACTTTTCCTAATGATGTTTCTGAATTTTATTCTGTCGTTTTTTGTGTCTGCTGTTATGTTGAGTTGGTTCAGGTCGTTTTTTACCTCTGCCACCCATTTGTTGTTTCTAGTGGTTACCCAGTCAAAGATCTGTTTGGTCAGCCCGTGTGATGGCATTCTGTATAGGTGTCCATAGACTTGTAGTCTGCGTTTTCTAATCTTTTCTGTGATTGTCTCCGTATGTTTGTATAGTTCCTCTGTAGGTTTCTTGATCCATATTCCATTGTTGTTAGTTGCGCCAAATATTTTCCTAAGTATTTTCCGTTCTACTTTTCTAGTTGTCTGGTACCTGTATTCCCTAGGATTAGTGTGGTCTCTGCTGCATGTAGTGCCTCGGGGAGAACCACCGTGTCGTAGTGGCGTAATTTGGCTTTTTGTGAGATAGACTTCTTGTTGTAATGATTCCACACTACTTTTTATGCCTTGTCCAGTTTAGTCTTTCTTTCTTCATTTGAGTCTCTGTTATGTCCACTCATTTGTAGTGTTTCACCGAGGTATTTGATGTTTGCCGTTTTGTAAATCGTGCCATACTTTGTGTTCAGAGATGAGAGTTTCTTTGTGTTCATAAACTGTGTCTTTTCGTAAGAGATCTGTAGTCCAGTTTTGGAAGCGATTTCGTGCAGTTATTCAATAGCGTCTTTTGTTTCCTTTATACCTTTCGTGACAATCGCCAAATCGTCTGCAAAAGCCAGGCATTTAATCTGTAGGTTTCCTAAGGTTATCCTCTGTTGTGATGTTTCCCATTCTTTTATTACCTTATCTACCACCAGATTGAAAAGGAGAGGTGAGAGGCCATCGCCTTGTCGGACACCTGCGCGAATTTCAAAGGCCTCTGATAGTTCCCCATAGAATTTTACTTTGGAGGTCGTGTTGGTTAAAATTTGCTCTATGATAGCCCGTGTTTTGTTGTCTACTTTGTATTCTGCTAGAATTTTGAAGAGAGTTTTCCGGTCGATAGAGTCGTACGCCTTTTTGAAGTCGACAAAGGTAATGATCAGGTTCTGCTTGTGTTGTAAAATCGTTTTTAGGTTCCAAATTTGTTCCCCACAAGACCGCCCTTTACGGAAGCCTGCTTGGTATTCCCCAATCAAGTGGTCGGTCTGGCATTCCAGTCTGTTTAGTAAAGCTTTAGAGAGAATCTTGTATGTCACCGGTAGTAGGGATATTCCTCTGTAGTTGTTCGGGTCAATCTTGTCACCTTTTTTGTGCAGTGGGTGTATCAGGGCAGTTTTCCAGTCGTCAGGAATTTTCATGGTCTTCCAGATGTCTTCCAAGATCCTGTGGATGTCTTTGGTGAGTTCTGGGTCTTGTAACTTCCAGATTTCCGCGATGATGCCGTCTTCTCCTGGTGCTCTACGATTCTTGAGTGACTTGATTATTTCTTTAACTTCTTCTAGAGTTAGAGGTTCACCATTTGGATTGTACGTACTCGTTTCTGTCATCATTTCTTCCATAGGGGGGGTCCGTGTTGAGCAGTTTTTCAAAGTACTTTGCCAGAATGTCACAATTGTTTTTGGTATTGGTTTCTAGGGTTCCATCCGGTCTTCTGAAGCACGAGATGGGTGGTTGATATCCAGTCATATTTTCTCTGAACGTTCTGTAGAAGTTTCTTGTATTGTTCTTCATGAAGTCCGATTCGATCTCCGTCAGTCGCCGTTTATCATACTTTCGTTTTTCACTGCGAATGATTTTGCTTGATTGCTTCTGTGTTTTCAAGAAGTTCATCCAATTCTCTTTGGATTTATGGCTACTAAATTTTTTCCATGCACTGATTCGTTGGTCAATAGCTTGGTCACATGTGTGGTTCCACCAACGGTGTTTTCTTGTGCGTGGTGCTTGTGCTAGTTTCATGGCCTCTCGGTTTCTTCGTGAAAGTTGTGTCCAGTCTGTCGTTTTCTCCATTTTAATTTTGTCTAATATTTGTGTCTGGTTTACAGTAAGGTATTCTGGATCTGGTCTAACAATTTTGTTCTTCTGGAGCGTTTTATTGGGCAAAAGACGAATCCTGATCTGTAGTAGGTGGTGGTCTGAGTCGAAGTAGCCTTTACGTGTGTCTATGTTCAAAATTTCTTTTTGTGAGTCTTTCTGGACTATTACGTGGTCGATTTGTAGTTCTTTCTTTCCGCTGGGAAATTTTCATGTGGTAAGGTTCCGTGTTGGTTTCTTGAATTTTGTTGACATAATGGTGAGGTCATGGTTTTTGCAAAAGTCTATCAGGTGTTTTCCGTTTTTGTTGGTGTCCTTGTGCGAAGTATGTTTTCCTGTGGTATGTCTGTATATCTTTTCTTTTCCGAGTTTAGCGTTGAAGTCTCCCAGTATTATTTTGACTCTATGTGCAGAAATTTTTCTGATAGTTTCTTCCATTGTCGTCCAGAAGTCATCAATTTCTTCCGGGTTTTTCCTCTTGTAGTCATTAGACGGTGCATGTGCGTTGATTATTGTGTAGGATTTGTTGGCTGATTTCACTGTGATGGTGCTGATTCTTTCGTTTGGTGACGAAAAGTCGATTATGCTGTCCGTGATGGACCTGTGTAGTGCAAATCCTGTGACAAAAAGCCTTAGGTTTTTCAGTTGTCTCGATGGTTTTCCTTTGTATATTCTGAAATTCTCTGTGTTGAAATGGTCTTCGTCTGTGAATCGTGTTTCTTGCAGTGCACATATTTTGATTTGAAATTTTTCGAGAGTGTCTGTCAGTTGTTTCATCTTTCCTGTCTTCATCAGAGTGTTCTCGTTGAGTGTGCCGATGTAGTGCTTGTGTTTGGTCTTGAGGGAGTTTGAGAAGCTCCGATTCTTCTCATGATGTCCGTGAGCCCCCGGAATCCGATGCTCATGACGATCCCAGTCTATTGACTGGAGCCCAGGGTAATGAGATTTTTCTCGTTGTACCATCATGATGTTTAGTAGTTGGATGTATGGCATGCTGCCGAGTACAGCCTGACTTTTCAGATCAGGAGGTTTGTTGACGCCGCCACTGACATGTGGAGCAGACGCCTTTTGAAGCCGCCCACTGTGGGAACAGACGCTACTAGTAGTTTTGGTCCGCCCCGCCCCGAGTATTTCATTTTCTCGGTACCACATATATCTAGGAGGCATTTCCCTATCCGCCACCTGGGGAGGCGCTCGGTTGCGGGTCTACTAACCGCCCCGATATATATATATATATATATATATATATATATATATATATATATATATATATATATATATATATATATATATATATTACAAAAAGGTATGGCCAAACTTTCAGGAAACATTCCTCACACATAAGTAAAGAAAATATGTTATGTGGACGATTAATTTCCATGTTAGAGCTCATTTTAGTTTCGTCAGTATGTACTGTACTTCCTCGATTCACCGCCAGTTGGCCCAATTGAAGGAAGGTAATGTTGACTTCGGTGCTTGTGTTGACATGCGACTCATTGCTCTACAGTACTAGCATCAAGCACATTAGTATGTAGCATCAACAGGTTAGTGTTCATCACGAACGTGGTTTTGCAGTCAGTGCAATGTTTACAAATGCGGGGTTGGCAGATGCCCATTTGATGTATGGATTAGCACGGTGCAATAGCCGTGGCGCGGTACGTTTGTATCGAGACAGATTTCCAGAACGAAGGTGTCCCGACAGGAAGACGTTCGAAGCAATTGATCGGCGTCTTAGGGAGCACGGAACATTCCAGTCTATGACTCGCGACTGGGGAAGACCTAGAACGACGAGGACACCTGCAATGGACGAGGCAATTCTTCGTGCAGTTGACGATAACCCTAATGTCAGCGTCAAAGAAGTTGCTGCTGTAGAAGGTAACATTGACCACGTCACTGTATGGAGAGTGCTACGGGAGAAACAGTTGTTTCCGTACCGTGTACAGCGTGTGCAGGCACTATCAGCAGCTGATTGGCCTCCACGGGTACACTTCTGCAAATGGTTCATCCAACAATGTGTCAATCCTCATTTCAGTGCAAATGTTCGCTTTACGGATGAGGCTTCATTCCAACGTGATCAAATTGTAAATGTTCACAATCAACATGTGTGGGATGACGAGAATCCACACGCAATTGTGCAATCACGTCATCAACACAGATTTTCTGTGAACGTTTGGGCAGGCATTGTTGGTGATGTCGTGATTGGTCCCCATGTTCTTCCACCTACGCTCAATGGAGCACGGTATCATGATTTCATACGGGATACTCTACCTGTGCTGCTAGAACATGTGCCTTTACAAGTACGACACAACATGTGGTTCTTGCACGATGGAGCTCCTGCACATTTCAGTCGAAGTGTACGTACGGTTCTCAACAACAGATTCGGTGCCGGTGGATTGGTAGAGGGGGACCAATTCCATGGCCTCCACGCTCTCCTGACCTCAACCCTCTTGACTTTCATTTATGGGGGCATTTGAAAGCTCTTGTCTACGCAACCCCGGTACCAAATGTAGAGACTCTTCGTGCTCGTATTGTGGACGGCTGTGATACAATACGCCATTCTCCAGGGTTGCATCAGCGCATCAGGGATTCCATGCGACGGAGGGTGGATGGATGTATCCTCGCTAACGGAGGACATTTTGAACATTTCCTGTAACAAAGTGTTTGAAGTCACGTTGGTACGTTCTGTTGCTGTGTGTTTCCATTCCATGATTAATGTGATTTGAAGAGAAGTAATAAAATGAACTCTAACATGGAAAGTAAGCGTTTCCGGACACATGTCCACATAACATATTTTCTTTCTTTGTGTGTGAGGTATGTTTCCTGAAAGTTTGGCCGTACCTTTTTGTAACACCCTCTATATATATATATATATATATATATATATATATATATATATATTATATAATTTTTCTCAACCCATATTCATTCAGCAAATAATGCACAGCATTTTTTTCTCAGCCGATTTCAGTTTAAAAAAATGCTGTATTTGTTGTGGAACTTAGTGAAATAATATTCCCTATTCAGCTGCTATAGTTTCATGATGCTCCGATAGGTGCACCTTCAAAATGGCGTCTGCAACCTAGGTGTGTTCCAGGCAGAGAGCTGTCATTGAGCTTCTTTTGTCGGAAAACCAGAACATCGCAGATATTCTCGTCATCGATTTGTATCTCATTGACCGGCTGTGTAGAGCACGAATAGGACTTCAACATACGTAAATAGCAAGATTCAACTCTCGCCGTTTTCGAGAAAATCGAACTTGAACATTTTACGTGTGCTTAGATACTTCCTATGGGCAACGGCCTTGCCGCAGTGGAAACACCGATTCTCGTTAGATCACTGAAGTTAAGCGCTATTGGGCGTGGCCGGTACTTGGATGGGTGACCGTCCGGGCCGAAATGGTTCAAATGGTTCAAATGGTTCTGAGCACTATGGGACTTAACTTCTGAGGTCATCAGTCCCCTAGAACTTAGAACTACTTAAACCTAACTAACCTAAGGACATCACACACATCCATGGCCGAGGAAGGATTCGAACCTGCGACCGTAGCGGTCGCGCAGTTCCAGACTGTAGCGCCTAGAACCGTTCGGCCACTCCGGCCGGCTCGGGCCGCCATGCGCTGTTGCCATTTTTCGGGGTGCGCTCGGCCTCGTGATGCCAATTGAGGAGCTAATCGATTTGATCAAAGAAAATCATCATAACGACCAGAGGAGCAGTGTGCTGACCGTACGCCCCTCCTATCCGCATCCTCATATGCGGGTGACACGGCGGTCGGATGGTCCCGATGGACCACTTGTGGCCTGAAGACGGAGTGCGTTACATACTTCTTATGCTCGCTAGCAGCCAAGAATTCCGCAGCCAAGCTAGTAAGCGTTTGGTTTCATAAGCGCGAGATCTGAGGATTGAATCTCGCTTCCGGTACTCTCTCTTTATGTCATTCCCACCTTGTTCTAACAACAGATATGCGTGGCACGCCGCAGAATTGCGTCATGACTGAGAACCGCTTACGAATGTAACCAAGACTTCTTTGCTGCAGACACACTGAAAAAACCATGCCCATGTAAATATTCGCTGTTCATCTCAAGTGCTGTATGTTGCAGTAATTATTGTTTCCTATGTTTCCATGATCAGTATTATCCTGATGCGTACAGTGCTTCATGGGTTACACATTGTACTTGCCACATATGTAGATAAAATAGTGTAAATAAAATGACTAAACTGATTTGATTGATTGAAAGTCCTTGTGCATCCGATTTTTTCCAATCTCATTACAGTTTAATTTTTATTTTTTTTATTTTGGGGATGAAAATTATGAAAGTAATAAACCAATCATTCAGCAATGACAGGTTGCACAGTCATAATGATTACATGGGGAAAAAAGAAAAGAAAATGCAGGCAGGGATATTCGATCCATGGATCTCGCGCTATTGAAAGTAACTCTTTAACACACTCGGTGTGACTGAAGCGCCTAGAACCGCTCGGCCACATCGGCCGGCATAGCGGTAAGGGAAAGCCGGCCGTAATGGCCGAGCAGTTCTAGGCGTTACAGTCCGGAACCGCGAGACCGCTACGGTCCCACGTTCGAATCCTGCCTCGGGCATGGATGAGTGTGATGTACTTAGTTTAGTTAGGTTTAATTAGTTCTAAGTTCTAGGGGACTGATGACCTCAGAAGTTAAGTCCCATAGTGCTCAGAGCCATTTGAACCATTTTTGGTAAGGGGAAGTTCGTACGGATCCCTTCTTAGAGTGTATGATATTTATGCAACTGCTTATCCAAAGATACGTCTTTTAATTATCTGTGTTCATTGTGCTGGCTAAACTTTTGAGACACATGGTGATTATCTCTACGAGCGAAACTGATACTAAATAAAAGTTTTTCGTTCAATCAGTAGTTTATTTTGGTTGATATGCCATTCTTTAAATGTGAAACAAATGTTTTCTGGCCTTAACGAGAACGGACAAATGGCTGAACATGAATTCTGCGGTCGAGGAACAAATTTTAGAATACTGCCCGCCCGTCACTGATAACCTCCCGTTGAAAGAGTGCTTTTAGCCCACGCAAATTGATTCAGTGAGATCAGACGCCGGCGACGCACGCAGTCAATTCAATCCGGCCGGGGACAATGTCGCCGTATCCCCGCGCACGGTAATTGAGTTTGCGCGTAAACTTGCTTACCGCCCGCTGGCTAGAGAGCGCCATCTGCCTGTAATTCCGCGACTGTTGCGAGTTCTCTGCCTGGCCCGGCTCGCTAGGCCGCTAGGGTTTATGTTGACACTGGCTTGCTACACAGTGGCAGCGCCGGCTGTTGCTGCACTCAGACGGAGAACTGAAAGCCGCCGGAAATACAGAACGTTCCAGTTCCACTGAGGAACCTACCCATTATACAAACTGGGACGTCTCAAATTCCCGTGCTCTGTCATTAGCGGCAGAAAAAAAGAGCCTCTACGCACGTTTGTTTAACGTCAACAGCATTGCGTGGAAAATCTTCCACTACATTGTTCTGTATACAGCGAAAGCCACCATACGGTGCACTGGTGAGGGTATCATGTCTTACAACTATCCATCCACTTTCTTGTTACCCACGCAAATAGAACGAGGGAAAAGCAACGGTCTACAGGCTTCCTTATCATCATAATCATCAGTGTACTGCCAAAAGGCAGGTTTCCACATGGTAGTTCTCCAGGCTGTCCGGTCTTCTGCCACCCTCTTCAGGTCTGCGTAATTTCCTTTTCCCTTTATGTCGTCTATCATCTTGTATCTCCTTCTTCCTCTCAGTCTTCTCCCACAAACCAATCCTTCCAAAGCATCTGCTAACAAGCACTCCCTTCTCAATGAATGTCCCAACCAGTTCTTTTTCCTTTCTCTTACAACCTTCAGCAGACATCTTGTTGTGAATTGGCAGGAGCCAATTCACGGAGTTTGGAGGAAGCCGAAAGGCACGCGATTAAACTCACGCAGGCTGGCGTGAGGTCTGGAACAGGTCAGAGAAATAAGACTAGCAAAACAAGAGTAACTGGTAGAATACTTAACTTTAATCCACAATTGGTGAACATCTCTCGTTACTGTACAGGCTTCACAATATTAATTATCAAATGCTATGGCGCCTTGCTAGGTCGTAGCAAATGACGTAGCTGAAGGCTATGCTAACTATCGTCTCAGCAAATGAGAGGGTATTTGTCAATGTAGCTTCGCTAGCAAAGTCGGCTGTACAACTGGGGCGAGTGCTAGTACGTCTCACTAGACCTGCCGTGTCGCGGCGCTCGGTCTGCCATCACTGACAGTGGCGACACGCGGGTCTGTCGTATACTAACGGACCGCGGCTGATTTAAAAGCTACCACCTAGCAAGTGTGGTGTCTGGCGGTGACACCACACATCTTCTCTCACCAACCCTTTCCAATACTCTTTCATTACTCACTCTTTCCATCCAGCTTATTCTCTCCATTCTCCTGCACATCCACATCTCAAATGCTTCTAAACTTTTTTTATCCTCTCGGCTCATCGTCCATGTTTGTGCACCATATAGTGCCACACTGCAGACAAAACATTTGCCAAGCCTTTTCCTTAGTCCTTTATCTAATTTGCCACATAAGAGTCTCCTCTTTCTGTTGAAGGCCTCCTTCGCTATGGCAATTCGAGTTTTCACCTCCTCAAATCTCAAGTCTTCAGTTATTGTGCTTCCAAGATATTTAAATGCACTTACTTGGCTAATGGTAGATTGTCCTATTTCAATATTGGACAGACTACTTCCTTCAGAGCCCTGTTAATATTATCTTGACTTCGCTATCCTTATGCGAAATATACACTGAAGAGCCAAAGAAACTGGTACACCTGCCTAATATCGTGTAGGGCCCTCGAGAGCACGCACAATTGCCGCAAAACGACGCAGCATGGTCTTGACTAATGTCTGAAGTAGTGCTGGAGGGAACTGACACCATGAATCCTGCAGGGCTATCCGTAAGAGTACGTGGGGGTGGAGATCTTTACTGAACAGTACGTTGCAAGGCATCCCAGGTATGCTCTATAATGTTCGTGCCTGGGGAGTTTGGTGGCCAGCGGAAGTGTTTAAACGCAGAAGAGTGTAGCAGTTCTGGACGTGCAGTGTGTCGCTTTGTCCTGCTAGAATGCCCAAGTCCGCCGGAATGCACAATGGACATGAATGCATGCAGGTGACCAGACAGGGTGCTTACGTACGTGTCACCTGTCAGAGTCGTATCTAGACGTATCAGGGGCCCCATATCAATCCATCTGCACACGCCCCGCACCATTGCAGAGCCTCCACCAGCTTGAACAGGCCCCTGCTGACATACAGGGTCCATGGATTGGCTCAAATGGTTCAAATGGCTGTGAGCACTATGGGACTCAACATCTGTGATCATCAGTCCCCTAGAACTCAGAACTACTTCAACCTAACTAACCTAAGGACATCACACACATCCATGCCCGAGGCAGCATTCGAACCTGCGACCGTAGCGGTCACGCGGTTCCAGACTGACGCGCCTAGAACCGCACGGCCACACCGGCCGGCCCTACGGATTCATGAGGTTGTCTCCATACCCGTACACGTCCATCCTCTTGATACCATTTGAAACGAGACTTGTCTGATCAGGCAATATGTTTCAAGTCATTAGCAGTCCAGTGTCGGTAGAGACGGGCCCAGGCCAGACGTAAAGCTTTGTGTAGTGCAGTCATCAAGGGTACAAGAATGGGCCTCCGGCTCCGAAAGCTCACATAGATGATGTTTCGTTGAATGGTTCGCACGCTGACACTTGTTGATGGCCCAGCATTGAAATCTGCAGCAGTTTACGGAAGAATTGCACTTCTGTCCCGTTGAACGATTCTCTTTGGTCGTCGTTGGTCCCGTTCTTGCAGGTTCTTTTTCCGGCCGCAACAATGCCGGAGATTTGATGTTTTACCGGATTCCTGATATTCACGGTACACTAGTGAAATGGATGTACGGGAAAATCACCACTTCATCGCTACCTCGGAGACGCCGTGTCCCATCGCTCGTGCACCGACTGTGGGGTCAAAATGGTTCAAATGGCTCTGAGTACTATGGGACTTAACATCTGAGGTCATCAGTCCCCTAGAACTTAGAAATACTTAAATCTAACTAACCTAAGGACATCACACACATCCATGCCCGAAGCAGGATTTGAACCTGCGACCGTGGTGGTCGCGCGGTTCCAGACTGAAGCGCCTGGAACCGCCCGGACACACCGGCCGGCGCGCCGACTATATCACCTTCAAACTGGCTTGAATGTTGGTAAGCTACCATTCTAGCAACAGTAACCGATCTAACAACTGCCGGCCGCTTTGGCCGATCGGTTCTAGGCTCTTCAGTCCGGAACCGCGCGACTGCTACAGTCGCATTTTCGAATCCTGCCTCGGGCATGGATATGTGTGATGTCCTTAGGTTAGTGAGGTTTAAGTAGTTCTAAGTTGTAGGGGACAGATGACCTCAGATGTTAAGTCCCATACTGCTCAGAGACATTTTTTTTCGATCTAACAACTGCGCCAGACACTTGTTGTCTTATACTGGCCGACCGCAGCGCCGTATTCTGCCTGTTTACATATCACTGTATTTGAATAAGCATGCCTCTACGAGTTTCTTTGGCACTTCAGTGTACGTTGGTAGCAATAGGATTGTCTGCAGGCTGTCGCAAATGAATTGTCAATAAAATTTCTCACTAATAGTTTGCAAAAAGAATGTCTTTTACCCTCACGCGGTTGGTATTTGAGTACACATAGCATTTCCGAAATACTCGTGTGCTGATTAAACCTACCGTAACAAATGTAGCAGCAGTGCTCTGTACTGTTTCGACGTTTTCCTGTAACTGGTGGAGATCCGTCAGTACTCAAGAACGGATCGTAGTTTAGTTCTGTACGCAGTCTCCTTTATAGACGTGCTACAATTTCCTAGAACTGTCGCAACAAATTAAAATCGACCTTTCGTCATCGCTGCAAAGAATGTTACGTGCTACTTACAGTTCTTACCTCTTTGCAACGTTGCACTTGTATATGTAAGCGACGTGACTGTATCAACGCAGCAAACTACTGTCGCTGTAATCGAACAATACGGGATTATTTCTCTACTTATCTCCATTAATTTAGATTTTTCCGCATTTATTGCAAGCTGCTGTTCGTCACAGTAAACAGAACTTCTACTAAAATCATCTTGTATAAGTCTCCTGAACACATATTCGGACCTTTTTCGACAGTCTGCAGTGCGCCACTGTGTAAAATGTTTTCTGGTCCGGAACATTAGGAATATGGCATCTGCCTCTTGCCCTTCATCCATGTTCACAGGATATCGTGCGAGAACAGGATGAGATAGTTTCACACGACCAATGGTTTCTCAGCCCTTGTTGATTTGCGGAAGGAAACTTTTCTCTCTCAAGGAACGTTTTGTATCCTGCTAGCCAGCGTTGGGGAGAGAGAAATGTGCATCAATTATCGGTAAACCGCACCAAAAATTGTCTGCCCAGAAACGCGCGATGGCATAGATACGTTCTAAAACATTAAAAAAATGTTAATCTCGTAGCTCTAGTGAGCGACTTGGTAATTTACCTTTTCTTCCCAACGACGTACAACAATGCCGGCGTGGTTGCGGCGACTATTCCTTCTTTGAGGTGACTTCCTCTCCGAAGAGCCGAATTTTAAAATGCAAGTCCCCGGCGCATCGGGAGAAGGAAATCAGGACATAGCTCTGTAATAAAATGAAAAACTTTTGACTCCCGCATATTAGAACTTTTTACATAATACAATACTGAGACAACTCGATTACATACGTCTTTCTCGCACCAGCTCAGAAGACCGAAAGACACCGCGATAGGTGAAAAAAGACAAATGAGTTACATAAAATGATTTCAATTTCCGTTCTCCAGTTTTCTGTCAGCGTAGATATAATCATACATCCCTACGATATCTTTGCTGTACGGGAACGTCGCGAATATTTATTTATGTGGGTAGGCCACTTAAAGAACGTACACAAATTCTAGTATCGCAAACGTTTATAGGAATTCCTGACTCTTACAGTCATGTCCGTTCTGTGTTCTGGTCTTCAATCCGATGGTTCAAATGGCTCTGAGAACTATGGGACTTAACACCTGAGGTCATCAGCCCCCTAGACTGAGAACTACTTAAACCTAACTAACCTAAGGACATCACACACATCCATGCCCAAGGCAGGATTCGAACCTGCGACCGTAGCAGCAGCACGGTTCCGGACTAAAGCGTCTAGAACCGCTCGGCCACAACGGCTGGCTCTTCAGTCCGGAGACTGGCTTAATACTGCTCTGCACGCTTGTCTATCTATATCTTGATCTACGTGACTACTCTACAATTCGCCCTTAAGGGCCTGGCAGAAGGTTAATCGATACACCTTCAGAGTATTTCTTTACCGTTGCATTCTCGAACAACGCGTGGGAGAAACGAACACGTAAACCTTGCCGTGAAAGCTCTTGTTTCTCTTATTTTGCTACGATGATCATTCATCCGTATGTAGGTGCGAGTCAATAAAATGTTTCAGCATTCGGAGATCCGAGGCATTTTGCTCTGATTGTTGCCAGCATCATATTTAAAGTACCAGGGAAGCAGGTTGCTAGCCTTACTTGCCCCGAGTCCCATTGGGTTTTACCCCTAACGGCTGAGGGACTAACCGGTGGATTTGGTAGTCTTTGCCGTATGAGCACAAAGGTGACCACGACTCAGAATATGTCCGAGATGCCCAGCCTTATTCCAAAGTAACTGGTATCCCGACTGTCGGGACCACTTACTTGGCCACTCATACGTTGCCCGTGGTTCATGAACTAGGACATGACTACAGGAACCCACACCATAGATTGCAGTGCAATAAAGCGGCTGGGGTGGATGAAATTAAGTCGAAACTCATCAAATACAGTGGAATGTCAGGTCTTAAATGGCGACACAGGATAATTGAAATGGCCTGAGAGTCGGGACAGGTTCCATCAGACTGGACAAAAGCAGTAATCACACCAATCTTTAAACATGGAAACAGAAAAGATTGTAACAACTACAGAGGGATCTCTTTAATCAGCGTTGTGGGTAAAATCTTCTCAGGTATTGTTGAAAGGAAAGTGCGAGTATTAGTTGAGGACCAATTGGATGAAAATCAGTGTGGGTTTAGGCCTATTAGAGGTTGTCAGGACCAGATCTTTAGCTTACGGCAAATAATGGAGAAGTGTTATGAGTAGAACAGGGAATTGTATCTATGCTTTATAGATCTAGAAAAGGCATATGACCGGGTTCCTAGGAAGAAGTTATTGTCTGTTCTACAGGATTATGGAATAGGAGGCAAACTTTTGCAAGCAATTAAAGGTCTTTACATGGATAGTCAGGCAGCAGTTAGAGTTGACGGTAAATTGAGCACATGGTTCAGAGTAGTTTCAGGGGTAAGACAAGGCTGCAACCTGTCTCCACTGTTGTTCATATTATTTATGGATCATATGTTGAAAACAACAGACTGGCTGGGTGAGATTGAGATATGTGAACACAAAATAAGCAGTCTTGCATATGCGGATGACTTAGTTGTGATGGCAGATTCGATTGAAAGTTTGCAAAGTAATATTTCAGAGCTAGATCAGAAATGTAAGGACTATGGTATGAAGATTAGCATCTCCAAAACGAAAGTAATGTCAGTGGGAAAGAAATATAAACGGATTGAGTGCCAAATAGGAGGAACAAAGTTAGAACAGGTGGACGGTTTCAAGTACATAGGATGCATATTCTCACAGGATGGCAACATAGTGAAAGAACTGGAAGCGAGGTGTAGCAAAGCTAATGCAGTGAGCGCTCAGCTACGATCTACTCTCTTCTGCAAGAAGGAAGTCAGTACCAAGACTAAGTTATCTGTGCACCGTTCAATCTTTCGACCAACTTTTTTGTATGGGAGCGAAAGCTGGGTGGATTCAGGTTACCTTATCAACAAGGTTGAGGTTACGGTTATGAAAGTAGCTAGGATGATTGCAGGTACTAGTAGATGGGAACAATGGCAGGAGGGTGTCCACAATGAGGAAATCAAAGAAAAACTGGGAATGAACTCTATAGATGTAGCAGTCAGGGCGAACAGGCTTAGATGGTGGGGTCATGTTACACGCATGGGAGAAGCAAGGTTACCCAAGATACTCATGGATTCAGCAGTAGAGGGTAGGAGGAGTCGGGGCAGACCGAGGAGAAGGTACCTGGATTCGGTTAAGAATGATTTTGAAGTAATAGGTTTAACATCAGAAGAGGCACCAATGTTAGCACTGAATAGGGGATCATTGAGGAACTGTATAAGGGGGGCTATGCTCCAGACTGAACGCTGAAAGGCATAATCAGTCTTAAATGATGATGATTCGGAGATCCGTACCCTGTAGCTGAGTGTTCAGCGCGACACAATGTCAATCCTAAGGGCCCGGGTTCGATTCCCGACTGGGTCGGAGATTTTCTCCGCTCAGGGACTTGGTGTTGTGTTGTCCTAATCATCATCATTTCATGTCCATTGACGCGCAAGTCGCCGACGCGGCGTCAAATCGAATGACTTGGACCCGGCGAACGGTCTACCGGACGGGAGGCCCTAGTCACACCAAATTTACATTAGAATTCGGAGGAGAAAATTGGTGACTGAAATTTGGGATTCCTGTGTAATTATCTTCATCTTGCGTAACTACAGCAACCTGCGTCCTATTGTACCTACTTGCTGTATTCTGAGCTTTGCTTTTGCATGTAGAATGTTTATCCCGCGTGTAATATCGTTCATTATCAAAATGACTATTCCTAGATGCCTTTCCGTTGTTTTAGTCAGATTGTACGGTAAAGCTGTTATCTCCCAGACTGGACTGGTATAACTGCACTCTGGTTTCTGTAAAGTTGCAGCACATAAATTTTCGTGTTGTGCAACTTACAATTACCAACCACATAACATCACAATTTTAAGTTGATTACAACGGTCAAGTGATTACATAATTATATGCATGTTGTCAGGAAATGTCTTTGCTATGTCAATTGGAACTGTAAGTTTACTGTTTATTTTATTTCCACGAAGCATTTTAGAGAGTCGTGACTTGTAATAGTAATTGTCAGGTGGATGTACGTGAATTAATATGACATGAATGTATTGCGTGTGTGACTTTGGGGTAACCTGTGGCACTGTTTCAAGTGATCGTACATTTCATTTTCTGTCGTTATTGCATCGCACGCATTACGTACACTCTAGTAAATCGCTTGAGGCTTTTCGCAGATGATACTGTTGTATACAGAGAAGTTGTAAAACTCGAAAATTACTACCGAAATGCAGGAGGTCCTGCTAAGGATCGATGCTTGGTGCAGGGATTTACATTTCACCCTCAAAATAAACAAATGTAATGTAATGCGCATAAATAGGCATCAAGCCTATTGTTGTATGGTTACACAACTGCAGAAAACTCAGTGGATGCAATCACACCCATAAAATAAGCTAGGAGTATGCGTACGGAGCGACCACATAAGACTAATCGCAGGTAAGGCACATGCCACACTCAGGTCCATTCCAATAAACCTCGGGAAGTGTAGTCGACCGACAGAGGAGGTAGCTTTCAAAAGCCTCATTCGATCAATACTTGCATATTGCTCGTCAGTCTGTGATCTGTTCCAGATAGGATCGGTAGACGAAATAGTAGAGGTTCAAAGACGTGGAGCGCGTTTCGTTACAGGCTCATTTAGTAAGCACGAAAACGTCACGGGATGCTCAGACAGTGGCAGGTGCTGCAAGAGAGGTGCTGTGCGTCACAGTATCGTTTGCTGTTAAAATTGCGAGTGCGTATGATCCTAGAATAGTGAACCAATACATCCCTTCCTCCTACGTATATCTTGTGAAAAGATTATGAAGGTTGTAAGGTGGCTATAATCTCGCACATTACAAGCACTCATCCACATACTTTGCCGTGATCCACAAACAAAATTAGGTCTCATGTAATAGATTGTACATCGAATATATGAATATACAGGGTGATTCAAAAAGAATACCACAACTTTAGGAATTTAAAAATCTGCAACGACAAAAGGCAGAGCTAAGCACTATCTGTCGGCGAATTAAGGGAGCTATAAAGTTTCATTTAGTTGTACATTTGTTTGCTTGAGGCGCTGTTGACTAGGCGTCAACGTCAGTTGATGCTAAGATGGCGACCGCTCAACAGAAAGCTTTTTGTGTTATTGAGTACGGCAGAAGTGAATCGACGACGGTTGTTCAGCGTGCATTTCGAACGAAGTATAGTGTTAAACCTCCTGATAGGTGGTGTATTAAACGTTGGTATAAACAGTTTACAGGGAATGGGTGTTTGTGCAAAGGGAAAAATTCTGGACGGCCGAGAACGAGTGATGAAAATGTAGCACGCATCCAGCAAGCATTTGTTCGCAGCCCAGGAAAATCGACTCGCAGAGCTATCAGAGAGCTGCAAATTCCACAATCAACTGTATGGAGAGTCCTACGAAAAAGGTTAGTTATGAAACCTTATCGTCTGAAATTGGTTCAAGCACTGTCTGCAGCTGATAAGATTAAAAGAATCGATTTCTGTGATTTTAACCTTGCTCAAATGGAAACAGATGAATCTTTCGTTTCAAAGATTGTGTTTAGTGATGACGCAACTTTCCACACTAACGGGAAAGTCAACCTAAGGTGTACGTTTTCTGCGCCATTTCAGCCAATAAAGTTTTTGGTCCCTTTTTCTTCGAAGGTGCTACTGTAACTGGACTACAGTATCTGGAGATGTTAGAGAATTGGCTGTTCCCTCAGCTCGAACAAGAAGCACAACAGTTCATATTTCAGCAGGATGGAGCGCCACCACATTGGCACTTATCTGTCCGTAACTACCTGAACGTCAACTATCCGAGGCGATGGATCGGCCGCCAGGCAGCCCGTGACAGAGCACTTCATCACTGGCCTCCAAGAAGCCGTGATCTTACCCCCTGCGATTTTTTCTTATGGGGGTATGTTAAGGATATGGTGTTTCGGCCACCTCTCCCAGCCACCATTGATGATTTGAAACGAGAAATAACAGCAGCTATCCAAACGGTTACGCCTGATATGCTACAGAGAGTGTGGAACGAGTTGGAGTATCGGGTTGATATTGCTCGAGTGTCTGGAGGGGGCCATATTGAACATCTCTGAACTTACTTTTGAGTGAAAAAAAACCTTTTTAAATACTCTTTGTAATGATGTATAACAGAAGGTTATATTATGTTTCTTTCATTAAATACACATTTTTAAAGTTGTGGTATTCTTTTTGAATCACCCTGTATAAAGGAGACTGACGCTGAGCCAGCCGCTGTGACCGAGCGGTTCTAGGCGTTTCAGTCCTGTACCGCCCTGCTGCTACGGTCGCAGGTTCAAATCCTGCCTCGGACGTGGATGTGTGTGATGTCGTTATGTTAGTTAGGTTTAAGTAGTTTTAAGTTCTAGGGGACTGATGACCTCAGATGTTAAGTCCCATAGTGCTTAGAGCCATTTGAACCATTTTTTGAACTGTTCACAGTAAGACACTCTCTTCCCTACCTTCCTGTTATTACTAATCCTACTCCCGCTATCCCATTTCCTGCTGCTGTTGATATTACCCTACCCTCATTTAACCAGAAATCCTTGTCTTCTTTCTATTTCATTTCACTGACCCCTATTATATCTAGTCTGAGCCTTTGCATTTCCCTTTTAAGATTTTCTAGGTTCCCTACCACATTTAAGCTTCTGACACTCCACACTCCGACTCATAGTAGGTTATCCTTTCGCAGGTTATTCAATCTTTTTCTCATGGTTACCTCCCCCTTGGCAGTCCCCTCCCAGAGATCCGAATAGCAGACTATTCCAGAATCTTTCGCCAATGGAGAGATCATCATGGCACTTTTTCAATTACAGGCCACATGTTCTGTGGATTCACGTTTTGTGTCTTTAATGTAATGGTTTCCATTGCCTTCTGCATTCTCATTCCGTTGATCATTGGTGATTCTTCCGCCCTTAGGGGCAGTTTCCCACCCCAAGGACAAGAGAGCGCCCTGAACCTCCGTCCGCTCCTCCACCCTCTTTGACAAGTGCCTGAATTCGGGTTGAGCCTGTGTATGAAAGATGTAGCAGTTGACAGAATGTATTCTATTCTTGAATGTGCCCGCGTGTGTGTGCTGCAAGTAGCAGATCCCCCACCACATTCGATTCTTTGAAGAATCAGACTCCCATGCATGATACAAATGGTTCAAATGGCTCTGAGCACTATGGGACTTAACATCTAAGTTCATCAGTCCCCTAGACTGTAGCGGTCGCGCGGTTCCAGACTGAAGCGCCTAGAACCGTTCGGCCACACCGTCCGACCATGATGATACAGCTCCACTTTAAGAAATACTAGTTTTCACTCATCTTAATGTTTATGACGTCATATCTCCTAAACTATGTCTCATATGATGGTATACAGGGTGTACATAAAGTGTGGGAACACTTTCAGTTATTTATTCCACAAGAACCAAACACTGTACAGATATGATACATATGTCAGTTTGAAGAGAAACCCTGAATTCTTTTTTCATATACGAGGTGCGACAATAAAGTAATGAAACTGATTTTCTTTGCAAGATGTGGCAACCCTGTAGGCTTGCGTAGGCACAATATCTTTGACCTTGCTCTATAAGCTGCTTCTACTCGAAGTGGCACATCGATGCAACTGCTCAGTCGTGAGTTGTGCTGTAGTAAGTTAACACGTGTTTGTGTCTCTCGTCACGGAAATTGAACCGCATAATATTGCGCAACGGTATGCCATTTCTTTTTGTGTTAAATTGGATGAAAACGTGACGACAACTTATGACAAGCTTCAGAAGGCTTTTGGAGAGGAGGTTATGTCAAGTGCTCAAGTTTTTCGTTGGCATAAAATGTTTAGTGAAGGCACAACGAATGTTGAAGATGAAGACTGCAGTGGACGACCATCAACCTCACAGACGGATGTCAACTTGGCCAGGGTCCGTGAACTCGTACGATCTGATAGAAGATTATCCGTGAAAACGATTGCAGAAGACCTAAACATGAAGAAACGGTTCATCTGATAATAACTGAAGATGTTGGTATGAGAAAGAGTTGTGCAAAAATGGTCTCCAAAAATCTCACACCACAACAGCGAGAAACACGGAAAAATGTGGCAGCCGACCTGTTAGAGCAAACGGAAATCAATCGAGAATTGTTGAGCCGTGTTACCACTGGTGATGAAACTTGGTTTTTTCAGTACAATCCAGAGATAAAAAGCCAAAGTTCGCAATGGTGCTCAAGGGGTTCACTCAGACAAAAATAAGCTCGCATTTCAAAGACAAAAGTGAAATGCATGCTTGTTTGCTTCTTTTATTCCAAGCGAATTGTTCATAAAGAGTGGGTGCCTCCTGGACAAACAGTTAACCAATATTACTACAAATAAATTTTAGAAAGACTTCGTAAAAGAGTTCTTCGGGTCCTTGCCGACATTGCTGATAATTGGATTCTGCATCACGATAACGCGTCACCCCATACTGCTCAGTCAGTACAGCGATTTTTAACCTCAAATCAAATTTCAGTTCTACCACAGCCACCTTATTCACCAGATATCGCTGCATGCGACTTTTTTTCTATTTCCAAGAGTCAAAACGGCGGTCTAGGGACACCATTTTCAAACACGAGATGTTCAAAAAGCTGTGACGAGGGTCTTGGAGGATATTACAGAAGATGAGTTCCAGAAATGTTACCATCAATCGCAGAAGCGCTGGAAAAAGTGTGTGCAATCAGAAGGGAACTACTTTGAAGGAGACAACACTAAACTTGACTAACACGGTAAGCAACTTTTTTTTTCACATCAGTCTCATTACTTTATTGTCGAACCACGTATACTGCCACAGCGTAGTTTGGTAATTTGCCGATAGTCAGCGCTAGTCGCAAACATGGCGAGTTCAGGTGCGGAGCGAGCTTTCTGTGTGACAAAAACAAGTGTGCTACAGCTTTTCAACGGATGTATAGAACCAGGTACAGTAAGAAGCCACCAACAAGGGAGGGCCATTTACCGCCGACACAACAAATTCGTTACGACGGGTTGCGTGTGCCTGGCAAAGAGAAGCGGACGTCCCGGTGTGAGTAAAGTGAATGTGGAGCGCGTACGAAAGACATTCATAAGGAGTCCAAAGAAATCGGTGCGTCATGCATCCCGTGAACTCAAAATGGCTACAATGACAGTGTGGAAAGTCCTGCGACGGAAGCTGTCTATGGAACCATTCAAATTGGAGCTAGTGCAGAAGCTCAATGATGACGACCAAGACAAGCGTTTTGAGTTTTGTTGGCAGTTGCAACAATTGATAAGGATGTGGATGTTATTGTTGATTGTAAAACAAACTTTCAGAGTTTCTCTTCAAAATTACGGCGAGAAAGGAAGAATGAATTGATTGTTGGTGTTAATAACGATCATCCTCCTCTACCACCTCTGCATTACTGCAGATGACGTGTCACTGGGCACATTTGTTCTGTGCATGCGGTACACGTGAGGCGCCTAGTTCTTTCCACTGCACTGTGTGGAATACGAAGGTTCTGTTATAGTTCACTAACCTGCTGTCTTCAAGTTGATGTCCCCAGCGCAGAAAACAGCACGCAGGTCGTAGGTTCTGTATCTGGAGGCTGAAACTGACTTTTAGCGAGGTTCTGTTCGGAAATAATGTATCACTCGTGTATTTTAATATAGGCACACGAGAAGACTACATGATCTTAATACAACACCTTCTGATACAAGAAAGTACATGATAAAACACAATGTTTACGAAAATGTATCTTTACACTATTTGTGGCACCTGTCTGTGCCTCATGACTTCCGGAGTGAATCTTTTAATACTGAAAACTGGCAAACACATCCTGCTATAGACAACCTGACTGTACATCTCGACTGCCTAATCCAGAGTGACGAACAGGAACTTAAATAAAAATTGGAAACACATCCTACGACAGACAACATGTCTGTTCTTCTCGACTGGCTAATCCAGAGTGACGAACAGCCCGAAACACTTCGCGCGCCGCACCAGAAAAGGCGTGACCCGAACGCTTCCGAAGTGCTTCGTCTGCAATTTCGTCAGTCTTTTGTTTTTGATTTAAATCATTTTAATAATTGTAAAATGACTGATTGATAGATAGCTGTTGAGAGATATTTGTATTTAAAAGTGAAGTCATTCCAATGAGTAGTTTAACTAATAATAATAACTATACTTTAACGTTTTGGCGCCCTTGGTCCGAACACAGCAGCCAATCACAGAGCAGTAGCATTATGCAGGCGGTCTTTCTCACGGGAATGGTACCGAATCTAACATCTGTCACAGGTACCTCACACCACATTTCGTCACCTGTATGCTTCTTGCATCTCCACTGCTCTGGGAACAGCTTTTTGGTGCCTAATATGATGGCCGACTAAGCCAGAAATATTACAAAATGAAATATGTATAACATCTGTACAATGTTTAGTTCTTGTGAAATAAATAATGGAAAGTGTTCCCGAACTTTATGTACACCCTGTACTTTGGCAGGTACATTTAGTATTACATAGCGATACCGTCTGAGAAATGCGTTGCCGTTAGAATTCATTATCAAGAAGTAATAAAAGAATATGTTGGACGCTGACGTATTATTCCATGAACAGTGAGAATGTAGTAAGCCATAAACAATTTCGTTTGATTAATTTGTGTATGGTGTGAGCAAGGAAAAGTTTCGTAGGGGTTTGAATTTGTGTGTGAAGTTTGTTAGAAGGCGCTAAGTGTTCTCATTCTGAAATGTCGGATGAGTATAAACCACTCCGTCTACAGGCCACGAGTGGCCTACAGGGACCATCCGACCGCCGTGTCATCCTCAGAGGAGGATGCAGATAGGAGGAGCGTGGGGTCAGCATACCGCTCTCCCGGTCGTTATGATGGTATTTTTGATCGAAGCCGCTACTATTCGGTCGATTAGCACCTCAATTGGCATTACGAGGCTGAGTGCACCCCGAAAAATGGCAACAGCGCATGGCAGCTGGATGGTCACCTAGACCTATATCTCTAACGTCGATCAGTTGTAGAATTTTGGAACGCATATTATGTTCGAGTATAATGACTTTTCTGGAGACTAGAAATCTACTCTGTAGGAATCAGCATGGGTTTCGAAAAAGACGGTCATGTGAAACCCAGCTCGCGCTATTCGTCCACGAGACTCAGAGGGCCATAGACACGGGTTCACAGGTAGACGCCGTGTTTCTTGATTTCCGCAAGGCGTTCGATACAGTTCCCCACAGTCGTTTAATGAACAAAGCAAGAGAATATGGACTATCAGACCAATTGTGTGATTGGATTGAGGAGTTCCTAGATAACAGGACGCAGCATGTTATTCTCAATGGAGAGAAGTCCTCCGAAGTAAGAGTGATTTCAGGTGTGCCGCAGGGGAGTGTCATAGGACCGTTGCTATTCACAATATACATAAATGACCTGGTGGATGACATCGGAAGTTCACTGAGGCTTTTTGCAGATGATGCTGTGGTGTATCGAGAGGTTGTAACAATGGAAAATTGTACTGAAATGCAGGAGGATCTGCAGCGAATTGACGCATGGTGCAGGGAATGGCAATTGAATCTCAATGTAGACAAGTGTAATGTGCTGCGAATACACAGAAAGATAGATCCTTTATCATTTAGCTACAAAAAAGCAGGTCAGCAACTGGAAGCAGTTAATACCATAAATTATCTGGGAGTACGCATTAGGAGTGATTTAAAATGGAATTATCATATAATGTTGATCGTCGGTAAAGCAGATGCCAGACTGAGATTCATTGGAAGAATGCTAAGGAAATGCAATCCGAAAACAAAGGAAGTAGGTTACAGTACGCATGTCCGCCCACTGCTTGAATACTGCTCAGCAGTGTGGGATCCGTACCAGATAAGGTTGATAGAAGATAGAGAGAAGATACAACGGAGAGCAGCGCGCTTCGTTACAGGATCATTTAGTAATCGCGAAAGCGTTACGGAGATGATAGATCAACTCCAGTAGAAGACTCTGCAGGAGAGACGCTCCGTAGCTCGGTACGGGCTTTTGTCAAAGTTTCGAGAACATACCTTCACCGAAGAGTCAAGCAGTATATTGCTCCCTCCTACGTATATCTCGCGAAGAGACTATGAGGATAAAATCAGAGAGATTAGAGCCCACACAGTGGCATACCGACAATCCTTCTTTCCACGAACAATACGAGACTGGAATAGAAGGGAGAACCGATAGAGGTACTCAAGGTACCCTCCGCCACACACCGTCAGGTGGCTTGCGGAGTATGGATGTAGTTGTAGATGTAGATGTAGATGTAAATGTAGATCCAAGTGCCGACCTTGCCCGACAGCGCGTAACTTCGGTGATCTCGCGGGAACCTGTGCAGCCACTGCGGCAAGGCCGTTGCCGTCGGAAGAGTAGCATCAGAGGTTGCAGCATTAGAAAATTGTAGCGAAATGCAGGAAGATCTGCAGCGGATAGGCACTTGGTGCAGGGAGTGGCAACTGACCCTTAACATAGACAAATGTAATGTATTGCGAATACATAGAAAGAAGGATCCTTTATTGTATGATTATATGATAGCGGAACAAACACTGGTAGCAGTTACTTCTGTAAAATATCTGGGAGTATGCGTGCGGAACAATTTGAAGTGGAATGATCATATAAAATTAATTGTTGGTAAGGCGGGTACCAGGTTGAGATTCATTGGGAGAGTTCTTAGCAAATGTAGTCCATCAACAAAGGAGGTGGCTTACAAAACACTCGTTCGACCTATACTTGAGTATTGGTCATCAGTGTGGGATCCGTACCAGATCGGGTTGACGGAGGAGATAGAGAAGATCCAAAGAAGAGCGGCGCGTTTCGTCACAGGGTTATTTGGTAACCGTGATAGCGTTCCGGAGATGTTTAACAAACTCAAGTGGCAGACACTGCAAGATAGGCGCTCTGCATCGCGGTGTAGCTTGCTCGCCAGGTTTCGAGAGGGTGCGTTTCTGGATGAGGTATCGAATATATTGCTTCCCCCTACTTATACCTCCAGAGCAGATCACGAATGTAAAATTAGAGAGATTAGAGCGCGCACGAAGGCTTTCCGGCAGTCGTTTTTCCCGCGAACCATACGCGACTGGAACAGGAAAGGGAGGTAATGACAGTGGCACGTAAAGTGCCCTCCGCCACACACCGTTGGGTGGCTTGCGGTGTATAAATGTAGATGTAGATGTATAGTCGGGGATATTTGCGCACCTTGGGTTAAGCTACAGCTAAATACCGGGTGATCAAAAAGTCAGTATAAATTTGAAAACTTAATAAACCACGAATAATATAGATAGAGAGGTAAAAATTGATACACATGCTTGGAATGACATGGGGTTTTATTAGAACAAAACTAAAAAAAAAAGTATTGCTAGACGCGTGAAAGATCTCTTGCGCGCGTCGTTTGGTGATGATCGTGTGCTCAGCCGCCACTTTCGTCCTGCTTGGCCTCCCAGGTCCCCAGACCTCAGTCCGTGCGATTATTGGCTTTGGGGTTACCTGAAGTCGCAAGTGTATCGTGATCGACCGCCATCTCTAGGGATGCTGAAAGACAACATCCGACGCTAATGCCCCACCATAACTCCGGACATGCTTTACAGTGCTGTTCACAACATTATTCCTCGACTACATCTATTGTTGAGGAATGATGGTGGACATATTGAGCATTTCCTGTAAAGAACATCGTCTTTGCGTTGTCTTACTTTGTTATGCTAATTATTGCTATTCTGATCAGATGAAGCGCCATCTGTCGGACATTTTTTGAACTTTTGTATTTTTTTGGTTCTAACAAAACCCCCTGTCATTCCAAGCATGTGTGTCAATTTGTACCTCTCTATCTGCATTGTTCCGTGATTTATTCAGTTTTCAAATTTATATTGACTTTTTGATCACCCAGTATACACACAGTTTGTAACTTCAATACTTGACTTATTGTGTTAAAGGTTATAGCTCTTAATGAGTAGATTATGAGAGCATATTAAATTTTTAGAATCGGTCAATAATCATGTGAAATACTGAAAATCAAGAACTTATTGCCCCTGGAAGCCGTTAGGTAGGCAACCTGCAATCAAGAATGTGTCACCGCTTTAGTTTTTTTTTAGTAATACAGATCGTCGAGCAGATAATGGAAACGTAGAACTTTGAAATTACACGCGTCTGTCTTGTCTACTTCGACTAGCGAGCACTAGGGGTAGATATCTCACAGTCGCCACCGAGATGCGGGCTCGATATTTGCCGACGACGAGCGAGTATCCGGGAAAGCGCGCGGGGTTTGCACAAGTGATAAAGCCGAGTCCGGATCCCGGCTGGGCTTGACAGTTCGGCCCTGCTGACTCAAGCGGATTGCAAGCGGTCTGTGGTGGCGGAGTTTGTTCAGCCGGCGCGGCCGCCGCTCGGGGAAGGGCAGTTTGAGACCGGCGAGCCGCTGGGGTGGACGACAACCATGTGGAGTCGTAACTCGTGCGCTCTCCCCACTGTCACGGTCCGGTGAGTACGCAAGGAGCAGTTCGCGATGCGTGCTTGGTGCGTGAACAGTTAGTGTGTACGTCTGAGAGAGAGAGAGCGAGCGAGCGAGCGCGCGCTCGTTGAAAACAATAACACTGAAACACTTGTAGAGAATTTATTGATCTTTCGGTGAAATGACTATGTGATGAACATTCTGGGTTATCGATCTACAAAAAGGGAAGTTTGAGACGTGACTAAAAAATAAACACACTGTATGTTACTCAACTAGTATTTATCACAATGCGATTTTCGTCTTATGCGTTCATCATCAGTGGACAAATGACTAGCGTTAACAACCCACCCTAGTGTGCAAGAAACCAAACCTTGAAAAGTAAAGATATTACCGCCACATTGAATCCTTTGGTCATGGCATTCCGTGGAAATTGTCATACTGAGTGCCCGTCTGTTGTGTTATATATGAAACATGTGATAAAACTTACGTGGTGCAGCCCCCCCTCCCCCCCGCCGTTTTTGCATTTTTCGCAGTTTATGTGGGTCGACAGAAGCGTCCGATCCCACGCGTCGGCTTTGACCCGTGACGTAAGGGTGTTGTCGTGTGTGACGTCATGACGGCGCGGAGTTTGGTTTGAGTGTGGCTGTCTCCAGTTCTGTTTTACCTTATTTTGTTTACTTTTCTGATCTGTTCGTTCTATCTCGTGAGATTTTTTTAAAATTTAAAAACGCTTATTACTTATTTTAATAATCTGTTTCCTCCAATTTCTGTTTTAGTTTATTTTATTTATGTTTCTGATCTGTTCGTTCTATCCCGTGAGATTTTTTTTTAAACACAAAAAACACTAATCAGCTACTGAAGCATCTTTATCTTCTATGGGTTGCAAGGGTTACGACCCCTGGGGAGGTGGGTGGGTATTCATGCATGGCTGTCTTCACTTACACGTTGTAGCTACGCAAGACGTCTAAATTTGTTTATATTTAGTTTGCCCCCCCACCCAAAACACCCCATTTCCCGCGCTTGTCCCGTTAGTGTTATTAGGCTTCTTGTGGAAAGTGTGTGTGTTTGTTTTTGTTTGCGCCATATTTGTGCGTCATGGGTCAAAGCAGACGGGCAGGATCGGACGCTTCCGTATTTCCGTTTATGTGTAATATATATTCATAATATACACAAAATACTCTCCAGAAACTTGTTTATTATGTAATACGCGTTTCCTGAATCTTCCTTGCGGTTTTTACAACGAAAAGTACGTTGAATATAGCAAGTGCGTTTAAATATGGCGCCAACGTAGATATTGGGCTACGCTGCAGGTCAGTCTGTTACCGCAATGTTTAATTTGGATTTCACGTTCCTTCGTTTCGCCTGCTCAGAGCGAGACCACCAACTTTCAGCATAACGTACACCTCATACGCTACAAATCAGCTGTCACCACAACCAAGATTTCAAAAGGGGGTGGTGGGGGAACGTGTTCAGTATCACATTCTAGCGAAATACTTTACAGTAGTTGGAGGCTTAGCACGGAACAACTATATAACGAGAGAAGTTCAGCGTGTAAATAATATATTTCATTAGATAACCTTCGTCAACAGAAGCTAAAATATTCGTAACTTATTTATTTATTTATTCGAATAACTCTGTTGGGACACGACAAATAAACTTTGGTTTTGCTCCTCTGTTTAGTTTTTTTTTGTTCTCATACTTCCTTCACCCTTTGAGGGTGTCGTCTCTCTTCTTCATGGGTCCACTTCTACTTGCAGACGTCTTTCCCTTCTGAAAGTCTACGTTTTTGTTGCTTCTCTAAATCGCATTCTGTTACCTGCTATGTACATTGTAATGCCAGTGTTTTTTCATGTCTCTGTCAATTTCACTGAGCCATGTGGTTGATATCTGATCTGTATGTGTGTCCGTAAAACTCTATAGTTTCCTTTTCCTCGTTACATCAGCTAGTTTTGTGCTTTATAATTCAGCTCTGCTTATCTTAATTTGTATTCAGCATTACCATTGCTTTTATGTATTAATAATTTTCTTAGAATTCACATTTCAAGTTTTTCCACTTTTTCAAGGTACAGAAATCTTGTTTGTTTGCTTCTGCTGCGGACAGCGTTTCAGGCCTTACCACTGTCTGACAGTTTCTTAGTTCTGAGTCTCAGGAAAAAGATTTTTTGCTATACATTTTCGGGAGCACCACTCATCATTACTGTTTCCAAATTTTTTCTGTTTATAGATTTAAAACAATTTTTCTTATGAATTTCGAGTACCCTTTACGTACGGTGTTTATTAGTCATGTTTACATGTTCTGAAGTAGGAATCTCTTTCCTTCCTTGTTACCAGAGGTTGAAGAAACACAGTCGCAATTTCACCCTGTGCGATTTTTTAGGCTTTTCCTGTATTTGAATTCTTTGCGCTTCACTTGTCCAAAAGAGCGAAGATGCACCAAAGGAAAAAAAATGGATTCCTAAAAGAAAAATCGCGAAGGCTGAAACTACAATAAAGTTTCCGTTTCCTAAATGAAAGTGAAACGCGTCCAGTGTAAAACGCTCTTAAACTGCAGTACGCTTAAGAGAATAACAATAATAATAGATATAACAAGCTGATACATTGTAACCGTCCATGAACGAGGGGCTCTAACTGCTAATACTGCGCACGCGCTTCTTCTACCTCCCCCGCACACACGTTCACGCACACGGATACGGACACTGAATAGTTATTTTTACTTCAGAACGGCACAAGTTGCAGTAGCCTATATGATTTTGTATTGAATGAACTTTTGCTATATTACAACATTTACCCAATTCTGTTACACCATGCTAAGCCACTTAACTATTGTAAGGTATGTGACACAAAACACTAATGATGATCACTCGATTGGACGCCTCCTGCCTAGACATACCGAAAGATGCTGCGTTTTGGCAATGTATTCAGCTTTATAGGTTTGGTTGCTTGTGGATGGTAGAAACGCCTTACATGATGACAACATAATGAACCGGAAATTTTTTCGTAATAAGAAAAAAATAGTGGAGGAAATGCAATTTCTTCGCTTTTCAGCCTTAAATATGGACTACATTACATTAAATATTTCTTTGTCTAAGACAGGTGGTTTCTGCGGACTTTGCTGTTACGACAGACCTGTTATAAAGTGATGTTTTTTATGGACATGAAACTTGGCGTGAGGTCCAACATAAAACGTTTCACAATAAAAAAATTTAAGATACGTAAATGTACACTTCCATTTCAGTTTTTTTTTTTGTTATGCCAAACTATAACGTCTATCTCAGATATTACGTATTAACTCATGTTACAAGACATAATCCATCTTCACTCCTTTGCAAATCTGAAGATGAGAGCAAAATCTGTCGAAAATAGTTTTCTTAAATAAAGAAATATTTTAAGCGATCTAGGCTGCTTGACTGTTTTTAGCAGGTAAAACAGATCGCTCCTTCAGTATTCTCAAAATGAGAAAATTCAAGCACTTAAATAAGTAATTGTTATACCAGAAGTGATGGAAAATACATTATCATGTATTTTTTGGGTTTAACTCATTTCTTCACAATGTCAGCGCAGAGATCACGGGCTGAATGCAACTTGCGATTGCGCTTACGTGGAGTGTAGGCCATGGTCTACACTCTATGTAATGTATCCCGGGATCTAGGTTACATTGAAAGGTGACAGTCGGACTGTAACTTTGCGAAGTCAACGAACGTGATGCATTCCATTCACGTCGTCGTGACTATACGAGTATGATAATACAAAACCGTAATCCCCGGATGTTTGCAGAACATTAGCCATAACATCCATCTCTAGCACTTCATATAGAGCGAAAAGTTGGAATTCAGAGCAATATGGTTCGTTCATACCTTCTGCACATTGTCTCACGAATCAATACTTGAACTTTTCAGGAGCTGTAGCCGACCTCCTTAGTATGATATGTTTGTCGAAGTTGTTATGGCACAACCAAATATCAGCTCCAGGCTTAACTTAAACCTCGGGGTACATACAAAATCACTGTCATCACATCCCCCATTCCACTAAGTAATACCAAAGGAAAATAAAGATACTGAATATTTTTCGCTATCTCTGTAAGTTTTCGAATACCCATTTGCAGAAAGACGAAAAAAAATGGTTCAAATGGCTCTGAGCACTATGGGACTCAACTGCTGTGGTCATTAGTCCCCTAGAACTTAGAACTACTTAAACCGAACTAACCTAAGGACATCACACACATCCATGCCCGAGGCAGGATTCGAACCTGCGACCGTAGCGGTCTTGCGGTTCCAGGCTGCAGCGCCTTTAACCGCACGGCCACTTCGGCCGGCCAGAAAGACGAAAGAATTTCTATCGCATATAGACTCTCTCTTCTGGCCTGCACACTACCCGATAAGGGCTCCACCACTGCCCATAGATACAGCTGCCGTTTCGTTCCGCCTGAACTAATACTTGTATTTGTGGCTGTATCTATTTATGACATCAGATGTATTCCAGACCACAATGGTCAATAAAGAAAGACTAAGTAAATGCAGAAAATGCAGGGAAACGTGATTGTGAGCTTTCTTTTTAATTTGATTTCATTTACTTTATGCTTGAAATTATCTGTACATTTTAAGGTTGGTGAAGGGGGGTGAATGTTATGTCTACAATTATTTTGTACACGTATAAATTTACACATGTTAAGTGTGATAGAAACTATCCGCTACCGATATGACTTCGTTTTATCGTAAACGCGGCCGGTTTCTGGAAACCATACCGCACCGTCACGTCCCTCCGTTCCATACTACAGTCTGGTGTCTATGGCATTGACTACCTCGTAGGTGACTACTAAATTTGTACACTTGAAGATGGAAATACGTAGGTTGGTACTTAAATAGTGGCAACTACTTATTCACAACCGATACGAAGGAGTTACATGTTTGCACCTGTTACTGTCCTTTAAAGTAGTCACCAGCGTTGTGTAGAGTTCGTTGCCAGCGATGTGAAAGGCGTTGTATACCGTTAGCAGAGCCTGTTCTGTTGATGGTGCGAGTGGAGCGGTCTACTGCCTGTTGAATCCCTGGAACAGTTCTGAAGCGAATGCCACGAAGTGATTCCTTCGTCTTCGGAATCAAATCAGTCACAAGGACTGAAGTCGTATTACTGTTCGTTTTTGGAGCATCACCAGCGACCAGCTATGCGAAGCAAGCGGCGACGCTTTCCGCGCAACCCACCCATCATTTTGCACGACAATGCGCGGGCACATACGGCGCAAGCTGTGGCTGCTCTGTTCGGTCGATGGAACTGGGAAGTACTGTACCATCCAACATACTCCCCGGACTTAGGTCCTTGTGACTTTGATTTGATTCCGAAGATGATGGAATCTAAATTATCCTAAGGACAAACACATACGCCGATGCCCGAGGGAGGACTCGAACTTCCGCCGAGACCAGCCGGACACGTCTGTTCGCCGTTTTCAAATTTGTGACTGTGTCGTGATACAACTTACGTTTGTGACAGCGAGTTGTACGGAAGGGACCTCCAGATGTACATACCTCCTACAGGGTGTTTCAAAAATGACCGGTATATTTGAAACGGCAATACAAACTAAACGAGCAGCGATAGAAATACACCGTTTGTTGCAATATGCTTGGGACAACAGTACATTTTCAGGCAGACAAACTTTCGAAATTACAGTAGTTACAATTGTCAACAACAGATGGCGCTGCGGTCTGGGAAACTCTATAGTACGATATTTTCCACATATCCACCATGTGTAGCAATAATATGGCGTAGTCTCTGAATGAAATTACCCGAAACCTTCGACAACGTGTGTGGCGGAATGGCTTCACATGCAGATGAGATGTACTGCTTCAGCTGTTCAATTGTTTCTGGATTCTGGCGGTACACCTGGTCTTTCAAGTGTCCCCACAGAAAGAAGTCACAGGGGTTCATGTCTGTCGAATAGGGAGGCCAATCCACGCCGCCTCCTGTATGTTTCGGATAGCCCAAAGCAATCACACGATCATCGAAATATTCATTCAGGAAATTAAAGACGTCGGCCGTGCGATGAGGCCGGGCACCATCTTGCATAAACCACGAAGTGTTCGCAGTGTCATCTAAGGCAGTTTGTACCGCCACAAATTCACGAAGAATGTCCAGATAGCGTGATGCAGTAATCGTTTCGGATCCGAAAAATGGGTCAATGATTCCTTTGGAAGAAATGGCGGCCCAGACCAGTACTTTTTGAGGATGCAGGGACGAGGGGACTGCAACATGGGGCTTTTCGGTTCCCCATATGCGCCAGTTCTGTTTATTGACGAAGCCGTCCAGGTAAAAATAAGCTTCGTCAGTAAACCAAATGCTGCCCACATGCATATCGCCGTCATCAATCCTGTGCACTATATCGTTAGCGAATGTCTCTCGTGCAGCAATGGTAGCGGCGCTGAGGGGTTGCCGCGTTTGAATTTTGTATGGATAGAGGTGTAAACTCTGGCGCATGAGACGATACGTGGACGTTGGCGTCATTTGGACCGCAGCTGCAACACGGCGAACGGAAACCCGAGGCCGCTGTTGGATCACCTGCTGCACTAGCTGCGCGTTGCCCTCTGTGGTTGCCGTACGCAGTCGCCCTACCTTTCCAGCACGTTCATCCGTCACGTTCCTAGTCCGTTGAAATTTTTCAAACAGATCCTTTATTGTATCACTTTTCGGTCCTTTGGTTACATTAAGACTCCGTTGAAAACTTCGTCTTGTTGCAACAACACTGTGTTCTAGGCGGTGGAATTCCAACACCAGAAAAATCCTCTGTTCTAAGGAATAAACCATGTTGTCCACAGCACACTTGCAAATTGTGAACAGCACACGCTTACAGCAGAAAGACGACGTACAGAATCGCACACCCACAGACTGCATTGTCTTCTATATCTTTCACATCACTTGCAGCGCCATCTGTTGTTGAAAATTGTAACTACTGTAATTTCGAAAGTTTGTCCGCCTGAAAATGTACTGTTGTCCCAAGCATATTGCAACGAACGTTGTATTTCTATCGCTGCTCGTTTAGTTTTTATTGCCGTTTCAAATATACCGGTCATTTTTGAAACACCCTGTATATGTCTTACACAAATACCACATGTAATGACTCCTCGTTCCATTTTGGAAAATTTCTCTCTTGAATTACTCTGTTGCAACACATTCACATCCGTTTATTTGTTGTTTTCATTTCTGTGAGAGGCCTATGAGGCACCTCGCCTGCTCTCATTATTCTTGACATTTTCCTACGAAGGTAACATATTCTCACCACATGAATCTTATTCTATTACCAGCGTATAATATGACAGTTGCGAAGACTACAGAAGGAGAACTGACACGTCACTGACGGAACGGAAAGTTCATGATTTTGTGAAGAAGAGAAAATAAGAAAAGAAATTGGGCACGCGGGAGATTTGAACACGGGTCCCCCCACTTTGCAGTCCAGTACCATGGCCACACACAGCGGCTGTTGCAATGCGATTGATGTTGCACATTTTGAGCGTGGAGCGTTCTAATTTGCTTCTTTTTTTTACAGTTCAGTTTTCAACAGCTTCCTTAATAACACTATCCCAATAGCTGGACGTGCAAGCCAGAATCTTCGTGTTGTTGTATTCCATAGGATGACCGGTGTCAAGGCAATGTTCTGCAATAGCGGATTTGCTCGGCTGTTGTAAGCGTGTGTGACGCTTATGTTCAATACACCGGTCTTGCACAGTCCTGATTGTCTGACCAATATATGACATGCCACAATGGCAAGGAATACAATAGACCCCAGCCTTGCGCAAACCAAGATCATCTTTTACGGACGCCAACAGGGCTTAACCATAGAAGGTGGTCGAAAAACACGTTTCACTTCATATTTCCGCAAAATACGGCCAATCCTGTTGGAAATGCTTCCTGCGTAAGGCAAAAAGGCCGTAGACTTAGGTGCCACTTCTCTATCGTCACTCACCCGTTGCGCAGAAGGCTGATGGCGCAACGCCCGTTTGGTCTGCCTCTCACTATAACCCCTCTGACGAAAGGTGACTTCGAGATGTGCTAGCTCAGCTGCCAAACTTTCAGGGTCTGAGATAACGTGGGCCCTGTGAACCAAGGTGCGAAGTACTCCTTCACGCTGAGCTGGATGGTGACAACTATCAGCTCGCAGATACAAGTCAGTGTGGTTGGGCTTCCTATAAACAGAATCTCCCAACGTACCACCAGTCTTCCTTTTGACCAACATATCAAGGAAGGGAAGGCATCCATTCTTTTCCACCTCCATAGTGAACTGAATATTCGGGTGGATTGAATTCAGATGTCCCAAAAAGCGGTTTAAATTCTCTCTACCATGAGGCCAAACAACAAAAGTATCGTCTACATACCTGAAAAAAACACGCAGGTTTGTCTCTCATCAAAACACAGAGGGACAGAATTAGTGCTACCTCACCTGTTGATTAATAGTAACTATCGATATTTCTGATGTTGGTTATCTTTGGTTGTGTTGACACTTGTTCTGTGTGTGGTGTCTTCCTTGTTTCTCCTCTGTGAACCGAGGTATTAAATTTGCTTGCACACTTTTTCTTCCTTGCATTTGTGCCTTGAGAATGGCAGGGTGTGCTCCTGTCGAAATATCGGCGGTGTTAGACGACGTCACCCGGCAGCAAACACGTAAGTTATTTGAACATTCGATTCGCTGGGAAAAGTTAAGGTCTCACATTTACTTGCTTATTTACGACACCCCAGAGACTCCTAAGATACAGGGCTATTACAAATGATTGAAGCGATTTCATAAATTCACTGTAGCTCCATTCATTGACATATGGTCACGACACACAACAGATACGTAGAAAAACTCATAAAGTTTTGTTCGGCTGAAGCCGCACTTCAGGTTTCTGCCGCCAGAGCGCTCGAGAGCGCAGTGAGACAAAATGGCGACAGAAGCCGAGAAAGCGTATGTCGTGCTTGAAATGCACTCACATCAGTCAGTCATAACAGTGCAACGACACTTCAGGACGAAGTTCAACAAAGATCCACCAACTGCTAACAACTCCATTCGGCGATGATATGCGCAGTTTAAAGCTTCTGGGTGCCTCTGTAAGGGGAAATCAACGGGTCGGCCTGCAATGAGCGAAGAAACGGTTGAACGCGTGCGGGCAAGTTTCACGCGTAGCCCGCGGAAGTCGACGAATAAAGCAAGCAGGGAGCTAAACGTACCACAGCCGACGGTTTGGAAAATCTTACGGAAAAGGTTAAAGCAGAAGCCTTACCGTTTACAATTTCTACAAGCCCTGACACCCGATGACAAAGTCAAACGCTTTGAATTTTCGGCGCGGTTGCAACAGCTCATGGAAGAGGATGCGTTCAGTGCGAAACTTGTTTTCAGTGATGAAGCAACATTTTTTCTTAATGGTGAAGTGAACAGACACAATCTGGGCGGTAGAGAATCCTCACGCATTCGTGCAGCAGATTCGCAATTCACCGAAAGTTAACGTGTTTTGTGCAATCTCACGGTTTAAAGTTTACGGCCCCTTTTTCTTCTGCGAAAAAAAAAAAAACATTTGTGGATGCCTAAAAAAACTTTTTTAGTTTTTGTATGTGTGTGTGCAAAGCTTTGTGAAAATATCTCAAATAATAAAGTTATTGTAGAGCTGTGAAATCGCTTCAATCATTTGTAATAACCCTGTATAACGCTAAGATGTAATTTAAACATGGATTTGTACTGTCATACGGCAAATCAGCAGTTCAGGGCTCCAGCACAGGACATGGAAATTAGGAACAGTGTACATCAACTGGCCAGCCATGTCGCGCGTACGACCTCAAAAATGCGGCTGTGACGGTCAGCCAGGCAACAGGAATTCGGGTGAAAGCGAGACGCGAGTCGTGTCTCGGGTGACGCTACACTACCGTCTCGACAAACCGCGAGACCGCTCTGGTCGTGTTTGGAGGGGGTCTCCCTTTTGTGGCGGGGTTTAACGTTTCGTCGCCGACGAGGTCATTACCGCACGAGTAACTAGGTTCGGCTCCCGAAAGTTTCGCGAACGTAATGTGACGCTGAAACCTTTCTTCCCTCCGCCTGTTACGAGCCTCGGCGGTTCCTCGGTTGCGGATTGGAGGCTGAGCAGCGATGCTGAAGTTACTGGCGCCAGGGAACAAACTTCGAAGTTTGAAACTTCTCCTGTTCCTTCTCATCCTCCCGATATATCGCTACCTTTTTTTTTTTTTTTGTTTATTGCTCATCGCTGTTTGGCCTGTGTATGGTTCAGGGAGATCACCACGATGTTATAATGAAGTAAAAGGTACCTATATCAATAATTCTTCTTTGCCTGATACATTTTCAACCGTGGTATAACACACAGTTCGCTGCTGCATTGGGTTCCGATTATTTTTCGCTGTTTCATTGCCGATCAGTGCAAAGTCTAACAAACAAAACAACAAACGGAAAACATACTGTACGTCGTGAAGCCAACAGATGCAAAGATCGTCACGTAAGTGTCGGTATATTCTTAGGTATTGCTGTGACGTAGACTTCTACATTTTAAAATGTCTATGAGAAGAAAGACAGCCGGCCGGAGTGGCCGAGCGGTTCTAGGCGTTACAGTCTGGAACCGCGCGAGCGCTACGGTCGCAGGGTCGAATCCTGCCTCGGGCATGGATGTGTGTTAGGTTAGTTAGGTTTAAGTAGTTCTACGTTCTAGGGGACGGATGACCTCAGAAGTTAAGTTGCATAGAGCTCAGAGCCATTTGAACCATTTTTTTTTTTTTTTTTACGTTTTGTAGTAGAAAGACAGCTGTATCGTTGGTCAGCACTGATGTATAGGAAACAGGATATTACAGACTGTCAGGTGAATGACTTTCGTTATTCAGCGAAAAGAACATAGGAGGAGACTGTAATGTAGTAATCTGTATAGATATCAAAGAGAGAATATTTATTTCGTGTTGAACATAGTATTAGGAAATAAGCACTATTAATTTGTTTCCATGATCTACGTAGTATCTTGTCTCAAACGACCGTTACTCAGAAATGGTTTCGATTTAAATACTTGCACTCATTAAGTTGAGGCAATTTTTTCTTCCTACAGAAGGTCGAGTTGACTCTTGCGCCAGTGATAGATACGTCATTTATGCGAATATATTGAGATTTAAAGAAGTGAAGTATGCTTACTGGCATAAAAGAAACCTCTGATGACAGATATCCGCACACGATATGAAAAAGCACAGTAAATATTTACAGCCAACACCCAGTAAAAGTGTAACAAAATGTTAAAAAGCTCAATATATGAGAGGAAAATGCATCGGTTTTGCATTCTTCTTGAGATATTAGGTCACTTTTCGTACATGTCACCTTTCAAGTAAATACAGTTTTGGAAAGTATTCTGCTTTAAGCAGATAATTTTCTTCTTTCTCACCCATATATGTTTCGGTTAAATTCCACCATCGTCTGTGGGCTCATTTTATTTTATTAATAGCACATAGTGATGATCTTGCATTTGCCTGTCGTCTAGAGTACTTCTTACATTTTGCAACAGTTTCTCGTCTGAGATTTTTGTAGTTTCCGCATTGTCATTACTTCATGAAAACTGTATTCAGTAGAACATTTTGAAACCTTTGATACATTTTTCGTTCGTGAGTAGAACATTGTCATGACACCGTGAAAACAACACAAATTGCAGATAACAAAGTACATCAGAATATCAGCTGTACTTCAGATGACACAGTTATATGAAGATGACTGTGACATTAAGAGAATGAAATCAACCAATTGGTGGTGGTGGTGGTGGTGGTGGTGGTGGTGGTGGTGGTGGTGGTACTTCAACGAAATACGTATGGTCGAAAGAGAATAAAACTGCGTTTCCTCAAGACAGAATCTTTTCCAAAACATAGCTATCATCCATACATCGACAGTATAATAACGATGTATGAGTGTCGACAGTGTACAAGATATAGATATTTTTAAAAAAAAATTCTTTATTCAATCTTTATAGTCATACATGTTAACCTACTACCTAAATACATGAGTAGGTCATATTTCCAACTATTAACAATTGACAACTCTGTAGCTTAAATTTCTAACACTACATGTTAATACTACAATTCCTTCACCACTATGGGGACTAATCTACTGTTATTTATTATACATGCTAAGAAACTTCCTGGAGATTAAAACTGTGTGCCGGACCGAGACTCAAACTAGGGACCTTTGTCTTTCGCGTGCAAGTGCTCTACCAACTGAGCTACCCAAGCATGACTCACGCCCCGTCCTCACAGCTTTACTTCTGCCAGTACCTCGTCTCCTACCTTCCAAACTTAACAGAAGCTCTCCTGCGAACCTTGCAGAATTAGCACTCCTGAAAGAAAGGATAGCTTCTGTTCAGTTTGGAAGGTAGGAGACGAGGTACTGGCAGAAGTAAAGCTGCGAGGACGGGGCGTGACTCGTGCTTGGGTAGCTCAGTTGGCAGAACACTTGTCCGCGAAAGGCAAAGGTCGCGAGTTCGAGTCTCGGTCCGGCACACAGTTTTACTCTGCCAGGAAATTTCATATCAGCGCACACTCCGCTGCAGAGTGAAAATCTCATTCTGGATTATACGTGTTGTTTATGATGATAGAATTATATCTTGCTCTACAACTGTTAGACTCGGGTACTACTTTTGGTATGTTACTGTGATTACTCTACCTGCAGCAGGTGTGCCAGTAGAAACAAACCTAATTTTGCTGGCCTTTCCCACCGAGCTAATCGCAGTGACAGTGCCTCTGGGCTGGCCGATGACATTTCGCTGCAGTTCTGTACTAGTCTTTATTCCTATTTCTCATCCTACAACTAGTCTATCTCTACTGTCGTGATCGGTGCGTTGTCAAGTCCGGTGATGATGTACAACCCCCTCTTCCTAATCCAAAAAATATTAGCCATATGTCTTCGCCACCTTTAGCTGTGGCTGCCAGGTCAGACCAAGAAGGAGCGCCGGACGGGCGCACCGGATTCGTTGCTCGCGAAGGAACGGTGCGGCAGGGCAGGGCGTGGCCTTGGGGCGGCCCGAGCTCCAGACGCAGACGAGTTGCCGCAAAAGAGCGGCCAGCACAGACCAGACAATACTAGACTCGGCCACTGTTTCTATGTTTCGATACAGTGTATCGGTACGTGCAACTGTTTCAGTGTTTCGGAACGGCTGTGGTTCACTGTTTAGAAACAGTGGTGTTTCATTCCGCCCCTGTTTCGGATAACCGCACCAGATTCGATCTCGAGTCAGACACAGAAACTGTATCGTTGTTTCAAAATAAGTCTGTTTCAGTCCACCTGCGATTGGAACGGACTAATTGTATCGAAACAGTGATGTTTCATTCCGCTCTGTGCCGTACGAGATTCGGGCTAAGCACAGATACTGAAACACAACATACCACTTCATGAAACACTTTCAAGAGTGTCGAATTCTTTTTGACAAGCAATAGAATGAAGCTTAAGATATCCGAAAATAAAGCTTCGTTTCTAGCTGACTGTCCTATTACGAAACGGCGTAACATCTGCTTTATAAACACTAACCAAACAATGAAACAACGCATACTATTCCCATTCAAAATAATAAATATGTGAAAATCATTCGATTAAATTACACTTTTTTTATAACATACGCTTCTCTTTTCATGTACAGTAATCGTATTAAGAAACGCAAGTAAACCTACAACGTTTTGAATAAAAAAAGGCTTAGAGTGACAGTTATTAGACATATACATAAATTTGATCTAGGTATAGTTGCAGGCAATCTGTTTGACATATCACTGATCGTGTAATGGTGAACGGGAAGGGCTGGGAAGCATGATGACTTTATAGTAAAGATTCGAAACACCTTGAAAGACAAAATTTTTTTCTGTTGTATTTTGTTATTTATTCGAATTATTTGGCGTTATTTGTGAGTCTATAGTCACTGTGCCTATTATCCACAATGATTCCCTTTGTGTGCATGGAAATTAGCAGGATGGGTATATTACCCATACTAACGGAATGTGGGACTCCCAGTAGCATATCCGTTGTTTCTGCAGTTTGCTCCTACCTCCAGTTCCGTTCGTGGTGGTTCTTCTGTCTTCAGCGATGGCTGTCCTCAGCCAATTGAAAAGTATGAAAGTCACACAACACGAAAGCAGCGCATTTGCTGCAGGAAATACGAAACTGCCAAGACGCCCACGTGATAGTTTCATACTTTCTGCGAAATGATTAGCGCTCTCGCACCTCATTTGTGTTTATATGGACATACTTATACAGTTGACATTCAAGATGATTAAATGTGTACGTTTATTAGATTACAAAACACAAACTGTTTCACTGTTTCGAAACAGCGTACCGAAACATTACATTGTACTGTTTCATTTGTTTCGAAACAGTTAAGTGTTCCAGTTTGCCCATCTTTTAGACAATACGCGACAGCAGGGGCTCATTATGGCCGGGCTGGTAGAGCGCGCCCCGCCGTCGAATTCGGGTCGATTGTCGCGTCGATACGCGACAGGTGAGCCGCTGTTTTGGCCAGGTGCGCTGGCCGCCGCTGGAGGCCGTTCCCCGCTTGCCGCCCTGCCTTTCCCACCTGTTTTGGTGTCGGCCGAGGCGCTCAAGGACCGCATTTGCCGCGCTGTACAGTGTGGCTCGCTAGGTCCCGCGGTCTGATTGGTGCTACAGGCCACCCGTACTTCACTGGTTATGGCCATACTGGAGGTCTGTGGTTGTACTAATCATCGTCGTCCACATGAGTGCTAAAAGGAACTCGAACTTCGGTTACACGATAAATCAGTCCAATCTAAAAGCCGTAAATTCAACCAAATATCTAGGTATTACAGTTACGAAGAACTTCAAAAATGGCTCTGAGCACTATGCGACTTAACTTCTGAGGTCATCAGTCGCCTACAACTTAGAACTAATTAAGGGGCTCCGGAACGCCCTATACATGCAGTGTTAAAATAACGCTTATAAATTACATCTTTCCTCACAAAGTATTTGAGGTAGGAAGTTGAACTTTTTACAGATTATTTATTGAAATATGGGCTACAACTTAACACAGGGATTTTGCAAAATTTTAGTTCAGTTATTAAAGATGATTTTTTTTCAATTGTAATGAAAATTCACAACATTTTTTGCAATTTTTTATTTATATATTCAAAAATATACAGTTTTTAGGAAAAAGGCTGTGTTAAATTATGCAGAAGGTACTGTGTAACATTTACTGAAAGTTTGAAACAAATATGTTTGGAAGATCCTTAGAAAACATGTAATTAGTATGAGAAAATAAAAGTTTTGGGAATCGAGCGACAAAGATTGGATTAACTTTTTAGTGCATTCCAGGTCCATAGGATGGATTATCTTCATCCTCTGCAAACTCATCCTCCAGCTTCCTCTTGTTCCTCCTCCTGTTTACTCTTGCTTGTATTTCTAGACTCTTTACAGCCCTGTCTGCAGCCCGAAGGCGTTCCTTGTCTAAAGCAAGCATCGCTCGTACCATGTTAGAACCTATCTTCATTCCCATATTTCTAAATACCTTGCACCTTACAATGTTGCCATCATTGAAAGTCGCAACAGCAACTTTACTCTTACTCATTATTATACTTCAACAAAACAGAGACTCAAGAAACAGAATTAATTACGAATATTTTCGAGATAACGACAGAGTAAATAAACATGAAACAATCGACAATCACACCAGCGATATATATTGAACCATCACAGGTTAGCCACAACACATACTTTATCTCACATCACTAAAATGTACCTGATGAACACGGACGTTAATAATAACACCATTTGACAGCAGTTTAACAGCGCCACAGTGGGCCACGCCCATGTAGAACACATTTTGAAAAAAATTTAAGAATAGTTGTAGTCTTCGAATTGAATAAATTATATATCTATTAAAAGGTAATAGTCTGCAAATTCAGAAAACGCAAAAAAGTAAAAATTGAACTTTTCATGATTTTGAGCCTTTCCGGAGCCCCTTAAACGTAACTAACCTTCTTCTTCTTCTTCTTCTTCCGTGTCCGGATGCACCAATTATATCTTCCCTTCCCAGTAGTTAGCAACGTAGATTGCTTTGTCATTGACTTTCAAAATATCATGTTTAGTGCATATTATAGACATATCTGGGCAAATCAGTAGGTGGTCCAAGTTCTGTATTGCTCCGCATTCACACCTGTCGCTATCACTGTAACCCCATTTAAATAGGTTTGATTTGCACCCAGTTACTCCAGTGCGCAGCCGGTTTAATGACCTCCAAGTTGTAAAAGGTAGTTGAAATCCTGCAGATTCCTCCTCAAGTAGTTCCATTGTGGAGTGTGGCACCATTTCTTCCCAAAGAGATAGCTGCCTTGCGACGGGCTTGGTGGCGAGCTCTTCAGTAGTTTCATTGAAACTCCTGCGGGATTTCAGCCGGACACGTTGTTTTCGGTGCATATGCATCGGGTGTCGAGGATCATTCTTTTGTTTTGATCCTTCGATCTCGGCGGATAGTGGGTGGTGCTATGCCTATGATGGGGTAAATGATGAGTGTGGGAGTTGGTTTGAGGCATCCTGTGGCAACACGTACAGTTTCGTTTACGGCGACGTCAACTTGCTTAGTGTGAGCAGAGTTCCTCCAAACTGGCGCCGCATATTCCGCTGCTGAGATACTAACCTAAGGACATGACACACATCCATACCCGAGGCAGGATTCGAACCTGCGACCGTAGCGGTCGCTCGGCTCCAGACTGTAGCGCCTAGAACCTCACGGCCACTCCGGCGGGCTCAATTGGAAGGAACACACAGAACATGTTGTGGGGAAGGCTGACCAAAGACTGCGTTTTATTGGTAGGACACATAGAAAATGTAACAGACCTACTAAGCAGACTGCCTACACTACGATTGTCCGTCCCCTTTTACAATACTGCTGCGTGGTGTGGGATCGTTCCCAGATAGGACTGACTGAGTACATCGAAAAAGTTCAAAGAAAGGCAGCACGTTTTGTATTATCGCGAAATATGGGAGAGAGAGAGTCACAGAAATGATACAGGATTTGGGCTGGAAATAATTTAAAAGAAGGGCGTTTTTCGTTGCGACGGAATCTTCTCACGAAATTCCAATCACCAACTTTCTCCTCCGAATGCGAAAGTATTTTGTTCACACCGACCTACATAGGGAGGAGCGATCACCACGATAAAATAAGGGATATCAGAGCCCGTACGGAAAGATACAGGTGTTCATTTATTCAGCGTGCTATACGAGATTGGAATAATAAGGAATTGTGAAGGTGGTTCGATGAACCCTCTGCCAGGCACTTAAATGTGATTTGCAGAGTATCCATGTCGATGCAGATCATCGATGGCAGCAGTGCCAAGTAACACACACATCAGTGTTACTTTATCCATGATCGTTTGAGAATACCTGTTTCCATAAACATCGCTGAGGAACACATTGCAACCAGTCACACTTTCTATATGAAGCATTTATTCCGCCATAACAAGTTCCATGTCGGGGCCCCACTGTCAGACGGGAGCGATAACTTTCCGTACAAATTGCACGTTTTTGACCTATCTCTATTTCTAAATCGGACCCTCCATACTGTAAATCACGGATTTTGATGTGCTTGAAATATGTTGTAGAGGCACTTACCCCGGCTTTTTAGCGACGGGCTTTGATTTTTGAGAAAATAGATTTTGAAGTTCATTGCCGGCTTTGTATACCCGTAACATTAGACACATTCTGAGCAAGTCAGCGTAGCGCAGCGGTAAAGGTTCATGGCTACCGTGCTGGAGGTACTGTGTTTGAATCCTGTTTGTGTATTTTTTTGTTTTGTTTCCAAAATCTACCTAATTTTTCAATACTATTTCAAAGAATATCAACAAACAGTGTAAGGTGTGCGAAATTATAAAGATTTATTTAGTTATTATTTTTTTTCTGTCGTACAGTATTACAAAACCTTATTTTTCATCGTCCGCATTGCTTGATGTGCCAGAACAATATTGTGGGTGATACTTATTATAGAAACCAACGAAGCACAAATTTTCGTAGCACCACGCGCGTTTTATGAAAGCAACCGTCTTGCAGGCGCACGGTTTCATCAGCGATACCGGGAAACACAATTATTTTCATTTCAAAAAGATTTCTCTTTCATCCGCTAATTTCGATCCGAACCATGCTTATCTAATCATGCTTTCAAAATTAGGTGTGCTGAACTGATGTAGGATTAGCGAATGTAATTTTATCGAATCTTCCCTAGAAGCGACCCCTCTATTGTCTTTCATCAAGTCGGGAGCATTCTGAATAATTTTCGTAAAGATTTTCACCTGTCGGTAAAAATAAACATCGCAGTGCTGACAATAACGCGTGCACGTTGGTGGGACCAGTTTTAAGGTACAAGGTGCTCGCTTTCCTTTCATCAGTGAATAGATGATCGTATAAAGTTGAATCGATTCACCTTCCCCACGAATCGATAATGTACAAAAAAAAAAATTCTGTCCCACGTACGGAAGAATTACAGAACGCAAAAATTCATCGTACACCAGTTTCGTGAACTTCACGGATTTCGTGGAGGACAGGACTTCATTTCTGTATTTCCCAGTTAATTCGTTTACTCGTTTTTGAACGTTAGGATCAAATTTTGCGGACGGTTCTTGCATACATAAAAAAAACATATGGGAGCAACATTCGAATACGGTACCTCAAGCGCAGTAGGCTATAACTACTCCACAGTTACACGAAAAAACGATAGCATCATGCTTATAAATATATCTAATCATCTATATCTTTGTTTATATTCTACACTCCTGGAAATTGAAACAAGAACACCGTGAATTCATTGTCCCAGGAAGGGGAAACTTTATTGACACATTCCTGGGGTCAGATACATCACATGATCACACTGACAGAACCACAGGCACATAGACACAGGCAACAGAGCATGCACAATGTCGGCACTAGTACAGTGTATATCCACCTTTCGCAGCAATGCAGGCTGCTATTCTCCCATGGAGACGATCGTAGAGATGCTGGATGTAGTCCTGTGGAACGGCTTGCCATGCCATTTCCACCTGGCGCCTCAGTTGGACCAGCGTTCGTGCTGGACGTGCAGACCGCGTGAGACGACGCTTCATCCAGTCCCAAACATGCTCAATGGGGGACAGATCCGGAGATTTTGCTGGCCAGGGTAGTTGACTTACACCTTCTAGAGCACGTTGGGTGGCACGGGATACATGCGGACGTGCATTGCCCTGTTGGAACAGCAAGTTCCCTTGCCGGTCTAGGAATGGTAGAACGATGGGTTCGATGACGGTTTGGATGTACCGTGCTCTATTCAGTGTCCCCTCGACGATCACCAGTGGTGTACGGCCAGTGTAGGAGATCGCTCCCCACACCATGATGCCGGGTGTTGGCCCTGTGTGCCTCGGTCGTATGCAGTCCTGATTGTGGCGCTCACCTGCACGGCGCCAAACACGCATACGACCATCATTGGCACCAAGGCAGAAGCGACTCTCATCGCTGAAGACGACACGTCTCCATTCGTCCCTCCATTCACGCCTGTCGCGACACCACTGGAGGCGGGCTGCACGATGTTGGGGCGTGAGCGGAAGACGGCCTAACGGTGTGCGGGACCGTAGCCCAGCTTCATGGAGACGGTTGCGAATGGTCCTCGCCGATACCCCAGGGGCAACAGTGTCCCTAATTTGCTGGGAAGTGGCGGTGCGGTCCCCTACGGCACTGCGTAGGATCCTACGGTCTTGGCGTGCATCCGTGCGTCGCTGCGGTCCGGTCCCAGGTCGACGGGCACGTGCACCTTCCGCCGACCACTGGCGACAACATCGATGTACTGTGGAGACCTCACGCCCCACGTGTTGATCAATTCGGCGGTACGTCCACCCGGCCTCCCGCATGCCCACTATACGCCCTCGCTCAAAGTCCGTCAACTGCACATACGGTTCACGTCCACGCTGTCGCGGCATGCTACCAGTGTTAAAGACTGCGATGGAGCTCCGTATGCCACGGCAAACTGGCTGACACTGACGGCGGCGGTGCACAAATGCTGCGCAGCTAGCGCCATTCGACGGCCAACACCGCGGTTCCTGGTGTGTCCGCTGTGCTGTGCGTGTGATCATTGCTTGTACAGCCCTCTCGCAGTGTCCGGAGCAAGTATGGTGGGTCTGACACACCGGTGTCAATGTGTTCTTTTTTCCATTTCCAGGAGTGTATATATACTATTCATGAAGCAATTGGTCAAATATTTACCGTGTTTTAGAAAGCACAGAGGCGTTAGGCTACTGGCATACTTTTGCTTGCTATTCCTTTGATATATGTTAAATTTGTTTATGTACTTAATAATGTATGTTAGAGCGTGTTTATGGTCCATCCATAGGAATATTTATTTAATTTCAAGTTATTTAAATGTAAATCCAGTATTTCAAATGTGTTTCATTATGTTTGTGAATGTGCGTTGGCTTGAAGACATGGTGGGAGCGCTCTAGCCAATCACAGCGCTCTTGATTGGGGAGACTGGATGGAAGTGGGAGGAGAGTATGGGAGAAAAATGGTTCAAATTGCTCTGAGCACTATGGGACTCAACATCTGTGGTCATCAGTCCCCTAGAACTTAGAACTACTTAAACCTAACTAACCTAAGGACATCACACACAGCCATGCCCGAGGCAGGATTCGAATCTGCGACCGTAGCGGTCACGCGGTTCCAGACTGTAGCGCCTAGAACCGCTCGGCCACCCGGGCCGGCAGAGTACGGGAGAGGATACAAGGAGTTCGGGGCAGGACACGGAGGGTGCTGGACGTGGAGCAGCGACGGTCGGTCGCAGGAACTACGTTGGAGAGTGGAGCAGTTTACTCGTGGTCGTGGGAGATAGAAATATTTCGTAGTGCCAACTCATGCACTTGTGAGGCTTCCGTGGTTTCTGTAGTGGAAACGTAGTATGCGTTTAGAAGTGAATATCTCGTGAGCTACGTTGTTGTTCATAACTAATTACGTGAAGCAGGAATCTATTGTTGCTCTCTTAATCAACTTATGCCGTCCAGAGTGACCGTGCGGTTCTAGGCAGTCTGGAGCCGAGCGACCGCTACGGTCGCAGGTTCGAATCCTGCCTTGGGCATGGATGTGTGTGATATCCTTAGCTTAGTTAGGTTTAATTAGTTCTAAGTTCTGAGCGACTGATGACCTCAGAAGTTAAGTCGCATAGTGCTCAGAGCCATTTGTTAATCAACTTATATTTTATTTAATTGCTGGACCATCGACGACAACAACAAGTGTTTCACAGTAATAAATGGCATTCTTTAAGGTACTTCTGCTATTGTACTTATAATTTTAAGTCGTTAAATTAGTACCTGCAGATTTAATTACAATCTTTCATTCATAAATTTCTATGTTACAATCATAATTCGCAATTGCCGAGTGATAGGAACCTTCGACCATTCGATTGATGTTTATATTCATATTGTATACTATGGACTCATCAGTATTTGGTTTGTAATGCAGCATGTACGTTTCCCAGCACCTAGACAACGAAACCAGCCAAAACTTTTAATATTTCAACCCTGAGTCTGAGGGTACAGAGTTGAGCGCCACCACCACATCATTTCATACATTTTTGAAAGCCCGCAAACGAGACAGGATAAACTCAACTTAAAATTACAGGGTAAACGTTCCTGGAAGAGTCAATCAGCATAGTTTGTCCTCCTATGCATGACTCGCAAAACACCGTGAAGGTAACATTAATGCTTACGTGAAGAGTTACTAACAATTGTTATTCCCGGACACCATTCGCGACTGGAACAAGACCGTATGTCACTTCTTTGGTGTGTAAGTAAGAGACTAAATACAAGCGTTCCGGGTTCAGTGATCAGTTGATGCTGAGATCTGTTTGCCCCACACTTACCGCTTCTTTCGCTTCTGACTGTAGTTTGTATAACGTAACATGCATAGTAAACGACGAGAGAGATTATTGTAAAATTTTCTTAGGCATATCAAAATCGTTAATGAACAACTAGAGCGCAACTTTCGCATCTGTAGGAATCGTGGCTACACTGAGGTCACAATACACAACTTATCGCACTGGACAAACTTGCAGCATTTATGTCCGTGTTACGCAAACTCCAGTACATGCCTTGCCACTGGCAAGGAACACAGGTAATTAATACTGTCCAAACAGCTGCAGGAAACGACGAGTACTCAGCGAAATCACTTGGCCGAAAGAGAATACAGTCAAAGATTAGAAATGAGACTATCTGCAGGAAAGATAAAAGAATCGTTTGCATTGCAGTGCCACGAAGAGAATGTCGATTGCTTGAAAATTGTACTGTAAAGTAGTTCTCCTTTATGGAGAAATAACTAACCCAACTTGGACAAGAAGAGAATAGAAGCTTTCGAAATGTGGTGCTACCGAAGAATGCTGAAGATAAGGTGGGTAGATCACGTAACTAATGAGGAGGTATTGAATAGGATTGGGGAGAAGAGAAGTTTGTGGCACAACTTGACTAGAAGAAGGGATCGGTTGGTAGGACATGTTTTGAGGCATCAAGGGATCACAAATTTAGCATTGGAGGGCAGTGTGGAGGGTAAAAATCGTAGAGGGAGACCAAGAGATGAATACACTAAGCAGATTCAGAAGGATGTAGGTTGCAGTAGATACTGGGAGATGAAGAAGCTTGCACAGGATAGAGTAGCATGGAGAGCTGCATCAAACCAGTCTCAGGACTGAAGACCACAACAACAACAACTAACCAACTGCGTAACTCACATAGCAAATACAACCCATAACTAGTCATTGTGTGTGTGGGCGGGGGAATGGGGAGGGGGGGGGTTGAGAGAGAGATAGAGAGATAGATAGAGAGAGAGAGAGAGAGAGAGAGAGAGAGAGAGAGAGAGAGAGAGAGAGAGAAACTGCGTATAGTATATTCCTACAGTCACACAACGACGACACTTACCCGTGTCTCTGACGAGCACTCACCATCCAGGACAACGTACTGGTTTCTGTTGTTGTTGTTGTTGTCTTCAGTCCAGAAACTGGTTTGATTCAGCTCTCCATGCTACTCTATCCTGTGCAAGCTTCTTCATCTCCCAGTACCTACTGCAGCCTACATCCTTCTGAATCTGCTTAGTGTATTCATCTCTTGGTCTCCCTCTACGATTTTTACCCTCCACGCTGCCTTCCAATACTAAACTGGTGATCGCTTGATGCCTCAGAATATACCCTACCAACCGATCCCTTGTTCTATTAAAGTTGTGCCACAGATTTCTCTTCTCTCCAATTCTATTCGATATCTCCTCATTAGTTATGTGATCTACCCGTCTAATCTGTAGCATTCTTCTGTAGCACCACATTTACAGTAAATAGTAGTGATAGTAAACTATGACTGCGAAAAAAAGAAATTTGTTGGTGGGTACATTGTTCATGATTATAGAAAAACTTCCCTGTACCTGATGTTGCACATTATTACAGTCAGTGACAAATGTGCCCCATATTGTAGTATTTGATAAAGATCTTATCAAGTGAGAGGTACAAACGGGATGAAAACCAGAGTGCGTCGCATTTAGATGCGCCAGTTAAACGCCAGGGCATAATGAGCAGCACTCTGCTGCTCTTTAGCGAAGTTGGAGCCGGGAAGAGGAAGAAGAAACAGCCACTCGTCCCATGGCCAGCCAACCAGGCATGCACTGCCTGCGTTCTCCGCTGTTTAAGTAATGAGGGCGAATTTGCATTTATATGGAAATTACCAGCGACAGGACCGGAGGGTTAGCCGAAACAAAAGGCGACCCGCACTGCCGCGTCCATAAATCGGTCGGCCAGAGGGAGGCGCCGCGCTAAAGCCGTCAGTGCAGCCCCGTAAAAGCGCCCTCCCTGCGTCCCTGCGATGCGATGACTCTGTTGGAAGCGACGCCCCCAACCCCCGCCTCCCACGTTCGATACCGAGGGCCGTGTAGCTGCGGTTGACACACGGCAGGGCCACATATGCTCGCAGCACACTGCCGTTCACGCTAGCGCTCTACAAGGTGTGTACCATTTACCTTGATCACCCCCAACGTTCTATACGCCTGTGAGACATGGAATATCCGGAAACAGGACTTCCATAAGCTCCTTGTTTTAGAGAGAAAAGTGCTTCGGGAGATCTTCGGTCCGGTTCTGGATGCAGATACAGGGGAATGGAGGATCAGATACAACCAAGACCTTGAGGAACTATACCAGCTGCCCAACATAGCAGGAACTGTCAAAGCCAAACGAATGCAGTGGGTCGGCCGTGTGGCCCGGATGGAGGATCACAGATGGCCTCGGAAGCTCCTGGATTTCACACCTACAGGAAAGAGACCGCCAGGGAGACCCAAGAAGCGTAGGAGGGATGGACTCCATGAAGATTTAAACCAAGTGTCAATAGATGTGAACGGATGGCGGGTAGCAGCAATGGACAGAATAGAGTGGAGGAGGAAACTTGTAGATGCGTGCAGTCCACTGGGCCTGATCACGTAGTAGTAGCAGTAGTAGTACCCCAAATAACTTTTTGTCCAGAAACAAAATAACAAACGGAAAAAAAAAATTGCAGCCCCAAGGAGGAGTTGTGCGACATAAACGAAAGTTGGTAAGCGTGTTTCTATATTTGTAAGATGATGTACACACATCAGAATAAGTTTTGCATCACCCTGGTTCCCAGGACTCCTGAAGACAGACGTTGACAGTGCATATTGGATCACAGACACAGTCCCCTTGACTGTTCAGAGATGTCAGTAAACCCGCCCAAAGATGTCAACAGCCATGCATGAGTAGCGCCTATTAGACGGACGGGGTCCGACAGCCGATCAGTTCCAGACGTTCCACCAGGAAGGAAGTACACGGCTCGTGTTGTCTGTAGTTGAACCATGCCTAGACGGTCAATACCGCGGTTCGATCGCGTCCGCGTTGTTACTTTGCGCCAGGAAGGGCTCTCAACAAGGGAAGTGTCCAGGCGTCTCGGAGTGAACCAAAGCGATGTTGTTCGAACATGGAGGAGATACAGACAAGACAGGAACTGTCGACGACATGCTTCGCTCAGGCCGCCGAAGGGCTACTACTGCAGTGGATGACCGCTATCTGCGGATTATGTCTCGGAGGGACCCTGACAGCACCAGAATGCTGTGCACCGCGCGAGACACTGCTCTCCGTACACCTGTTTCATCCTGCGATAAATTTGTGAAGAACTACGTATGCAACTCCCCCGAAATGAATAAATTGCTGTGAAGCCTTTAACTTATATGGTACTACTTAGATTATCAACGCGCCATCTGTCGGCAAACAGTTTCACCCATTGGGATTACATAGAAGGCCTCTACAGTGAAGGTCTCCTTTTAAATTGGACATGTCTTATGTCTAGAAGTATCCATCCACGATGACCAAAAGTAGAATAACCACACAAATCAAACTGTAAGAAACGTAGTGCCTCGCTGAGATTCAATGGAAGAAACTTAAGAGAGGAAGAGGCTTACAAAGCACTTGTTCGATCGATTCTTGACTGATGCTCACCAGTCTGGTAGCCTTACCAGTTCTGACCAATAGAAGAGATAGAGAAGACCGAACGAAGTGCGGCAAGTTTCGTCTCAGGATCGTGTAACAAACGCGAGAGCTGCCCAAGCACGATTCACGACCAGTTTTCGCAGCTTCAATTTCGCCAGTACCTCGTCTCCTACCTTTCGAACTTTACAGAAGCTCTCCTACAAACCTTGCACAACTATCACTCCTGAAGCTCAGTCTCCTGGGTAGCTCAACCGGTAGAGCACTTGCCGCGAAAGGCAAAGGTCCCAAGTTCGAGTCTCGGTCCGGCACACAGTTTTAATCTGCTAGAAAGTTTCGTATAACCGCGCACTCCGCTGCAGAGTGAAAATTTCACTCTGGAAGCACGATAGCGTTACTGAGTGCTCAATAAAGTTCAGTGGCAGACGCTACAAGAGAGGTGCTGTTAGCATCCAGAGAACGTATCTTTGAAGACAAGCGAGTAACGTGTTACTTTCTTCCACGTATGACTCGTTAAATGACCACGGCGAGACATAAAAGGAACTGGAGGCCATTCGTAAGTTTAACGACAGTCTGCAGCAACTGCAGTTACGCTGTATGGACCGGCAGATAGTATGGGCCATCTGGTGTTTCTCGGTTTGCCGCAAAACAGCGGACGCGTGCAGTGCTTAGAACAAAGTGCAGACACCATTACATTATTTGCTAGAATGTGAGTGATGCACCTGCTGAGTTTGTGTCAAAAGGAAATTTTCTTTTTTCGTATCGAAGCTGATGAACGGTGTAATTTTCAGGATCTACGTCTACATCTACATAGATACTCCGCAAGTCACAATACGGTGCGTGGCGGAGGGTACCTTGTACCACTACCTAGACATTTTCTTTCCTGTTCCACTCGCAAGTAGAGCGAGGGAAAAACGACTGTCTGTATTAACTTTTTATACCTGGGATTCACAGTCATGTAGAACTTTACAAAAGACATATTTATGCCAGTGACTTTAACACTTTATTTCACGATTACAATTTCGGCCTTAGGCCATTAGCAAGTGAAGCTGAAAAGTACAGAATGTTTCTAAATTATTTAACAAAATCGTTGTGTATCTTGATAGTCGGCCGATTACACATAATGAAAAATGCAATAACGTAAGCATGTTACTTACATGTTATGGCTATTAGGCCATGTCAACCTTAAATGAGCTGGCACATTTATATGTCATTGTCATTACTAGTAAATACATTGGTGACGTTGTTACATAGTGCCAGCACACATATCCATATGTGACAAAACAACATAGTCTGTAGACACTCATGTTCGTTAGCCCATCACTAGTCACATACGCACTGAACTGCAGCGGCAGACTACTATTTACAGGCTACTAGTAACCGTTTTGGCGTGAGAGCCCCAATATCTCGTATCTTATCTTCGTGGTCCTTAAGTGCTACGTATGTTGGCGGTAATAGAATCGTTCGGCAGTCAGCTTCAAATGCCGGTTCTCTAAATTTTCTCGATAGAGTTTCTCGAAAAGAACCTCGCCTTCCTTCCAGGGATTCCCAGTTGAGTTCCCGAAGCCTCTCCGTAACACTCATGTGTTGTCCGAACCTATGGTAACAAATCTAGCAGCGCGCATCTGGATTGCTTCGATGTCTTCCTCTAATGCGACCTGGTGCGGACCCCAGACACTCAAGAATACGTCGCACCAGCGTCCTATATGGGGTCTCCTTTACAGCTGAACCACTCTTTCCTAAAATTCTCCCAATAACCCGAAGTAGACCATTCGCCTTCCCTACCACAGTTCTCACAATCTCGTTCCATTACATACCGCTTTGCAACGTTACGTCCAGATATTTAAACGAATTGACTGTGTCAAGCAGGACACTAGTAATACTGTATCCGAACATAACAGGTTCGTACTTCCAACTCATCCTCATTCACATCTAGCTGGCTGCCATTCATCACACCAACTGGAAATTTTGTCTAAGTCGTCTTGTATTGTCCTACAGTCACATAACTTCGACACCTTACCGTATGCCACAGCATCATCAGCAAACAACGGCTGATTGCTGTCCACCGTGTTCGCGAAATCGTTTAAGCATATGAAGAAGAACAGCTGTCCTATCACACTTCCCTGAGGGCGCTCCTGACAACACCCTTGTCTCTGACGAACACCCACCGTCGAGGACAGTACAGGGCTATTACAAATGATTGAAGCGATTTCATAAATTCACTGTAGCTCGATTCATTGACGTATGGTCACGACACACTACAGATACGTAGAAAAACTCATAAAGTTTTGTTCGGCTGAAGCCGCACTTCAGGTTTCTGCCGTCAGAGCGCTCGAGAGCGCAGTGAGACAAAATGGTGACAGGAGCCGAGAAAGCGTATGTCGTGCTTGAAATGCACTCACACCAGTCAGTCATAACAGTGCAACGACACTTCGGGACGAAGTTCAACAAAGATCCACAAACTGCTAACTCCATTCGGCGATGGTATGCGCAGTTTAAAGCTTCTGGATGCCTCTGTAAGGGGAAATCAACGGGTCGGCCTGCAGTGAGCGAAGAAACGGTTGAACGCGTGCGGGCAAGTTTCACGCGTAGCCCGCGGAAAATTGGCTCATGCCAGAACTGGAGACCGACAGCGCCGAATTCATCTTTCAACAGGATGGTACTCCACCGCACTTCCATCATGATGCTCGGTATGTCTTACACAGGAGATTGGAAAACCGAAGGATCGGTCGTGGTGGAGATCATGATCAGCAATTCATGTCATGGCCTCCACGCTCTCCCGACTTAACCCCATGCGATTTCTTTCTGTGGGGTTATGTGAAAGATTCAGTGTTTAAACCTCCTCTACCAAGAAACGTGCCAGAACTGCGAGCTCGCATCAACGATGCTTTCGAACTCATTAATGGGGACATGCTGCGCCCAGTGTGGGAGGAACTTGATTATCGGCTTGATGTCTGCCGAATCACTAAAGGGGCACATATCGAACATTTGTGAATGCCTAAAAAAACTTTTTGAGTTTTTGTATGTGTGTGCAAAGAATTGTGAAAATATCTCAAATAATAAAGTTATTGTAGAGCTGTGAAATCGCTTCAATCATTTGTAATAACCCTGTTACTGAAGAACTCTTCGATCCACTTTCACATCTGGGAACTTATTCCATATGCTCGTACCTTCGTTAACAGCCTACACCGCATCGGTTTATTTTTTTGAAGGTCAGAACTGATATTACCATACCTGTATTAATGTTAAATTAGTCTGATGTAGACTGTATCGTAATAATGAAATTCCGCTCAGCCAAGCCGGTTTCTGCTTCCGCCGCATTTTAATGACCAGTGTGAGCAGGGTAGTATAGACCATACAAGCAATTTGTTGTTTCGTTTTTAGGACACGATGCCAGGGTCTAACATGCAGCATGTCAGTGAGAGTCGAGGTGCGCAGTCTGAGACTGCAGTGAAGCAAGCGGTAACAAGTGTTTCCGAACGCTAAATTGCCGAAAGTGGGGCTGCCGATCGTTTTAATGTTCGTGAAACTACGGTGCAAGACAGATTAAAATCAGTTATAGGGAAACAGCATACATCTGCAACACTTCAGGTGGGGTTCTTCGAACCAAAATTTCAGGAAATTAACGAAGAAATGCTTACAGTGCAAGGAGAGATTTACGAGAGTAAGTCAATTATTATCCGCAATTTAGTTATATTTTTGTTTATTTTGGTAGTACTGTCGTTTTACGTTGATGACGCATGCTTTGTTTATTTGTTGTTATATCTTTGCAATTTTCAAGCTGCTAGGTTAGTTTCGTTATCGCTGCCGTGCTGTTAATCATGGCTGCTCTGCTGTCTATTTGCACCAAAGAAAAGCAACGTTCAGTGATCCGCTTTTTGCGGTCGGAAGGCGTATCAGGGGCCGAAATTCATCGAAGACTTTCGGTACAGTACGGGAACAGTGTTTTGCCACAACGGAGTATCTACGAATGGATTGAAAAATTCCGAAATGGTCGCACAAGTGAAGGAGCCGGACCACCGTTTACCGCCACAAATGAAGAAAACATTGAGAGTTCACGTGAAATAATTCTCTTGGACTGACGATTAACTATTGACGAAGTGGCACATCTTCTGCAAATTAGCCACGGTCCTGCCTACGAAATCATCCGCAACAGCCTTGGGTTTCATAAAGTTTGTGTAACATTGGTCCCAAAATAACTCACACAGTTGCATAAACAAACGCTCTTGGACATGTGCAAAAAACATTTGGATCGCTATGGCAACGATGGGGACAACTTCTTACAAAGGATCATCACTGGTGACTAAACATGGATCCATCATTACGAGCCGTAGGGTAAACGGCAGAGTATGGAATGGAAAAATCCAAATTCGCCGTGCAAGAAAAAGTTAAAGACCCAACCTTCCGCAGGAAAACTGATCCTCACGGTTTTTTGGGACGGACAAGGTCCAGTACTGGAACATTATGGGGAAAGGGGCACAACAATAAACTGTGTACGTTATGGTGAGATGCTTACTGCCAGGCTAAAGCCTGCAATTCGAAGCAAACGCCGAGGATTGCTGACAAAAGGTGTTGTGTTGTTGCACGACAGTGCCCGTCCGCATACTGCTGCCCACACGCTCCAGAAACTAAAATCTGAAGTACTGGATCAACCTCCATATAGTCCTGATCTTGTCCCTTCTATAATTTCTTCGGTCCACACAAACAGGCATTAAGGGGCCGTCGATTTCCCTCGGACGAAGCAGGGAAAGAAGCGGTGCATTCCTGGCTCGCAGCGCAACCGAGAACCTTCTTTTATGAGGGCATCAGGAAGCTTGTATAACGATTGACCAAGTGCGTTGAAACGCAAGGGGACTATGGTGAAAAATAATGTTCTTGGAAGTTTCCTATTTGATTACAATAAAATTTTATAACTACTTTGCGGATAATAATTGACTTCCTCTCGTAGATTTGAGGTCAATGCCGTTAGCTAAGATTCAGTTTCAAAAGTTTGCTTCTAATTTGGCAGAAAATTTAAAAATGCCTTTTAGAGAAAACATTACTATCAAAACTTTATGAAGAAGCACCCAGAATTGTTTTACAGAAAACCTCAGTCAACAAGTTCAGTGAGTTGTGCCAGATTCATTCGAACACAAGTTGATCAATTTTAACCAACTGTTTTTTATTATCTTGTATTTTTGATACAGCAAAATATTAGTTTGTATGTGGACAAAAACTCTTCTTTTATTTAAAAATCTGCATTTTGTTTATGACCCTATAACCTCCCCCTCACTTATCGACCTTAATGACAGTGAAAAATTAAACCGCGTGTACCTAATGGAAATTTGGGAAAATCAATCGTCACCAAAGTTAATCTGTCGGTAAACAGGGAGGAAAGGGTACATCTAAATTAAAGGAAAAATGCAAATGAAATTGGTGGAAATTAATCTTGAAAAAGGGTAAAGTTAGTAAAGAAAGTAAATGTGCGGTCGTTACGTTAACAGTTAACTAGCGGTAATTAGATATTTGAGATTTGGGGAAAATTTCGGTCGCCAGTCCTATGGACCAGTAGTATAGTAACTGAAAAAGAAAGGTTATTGCACATATAATTAGCACTAGAAGTGTGGCAACTGAAGGTTGACACGTGTAGTGTGAAAACTGAAAGATTGTCATAAGTAATAAATTTCGCTACACTCTGACTTAATTTAGCAAAAGAATTAATAAAACCGGAAAATGGAAAGTTAATTTAGTGACTGAAGTTAATAGTGAGCTTTCTTTCTGAAGCACATCGAAATTCGGTAAAATACGGTTAGTCTTGGACTACCTCAGCAATCATTTCAAAAGCTACTTGAATCTACGCAATTTAGAAATAAGAGATTTAACTTTGAACTTGAATTAAATGATTCTGATCAATTAACAATAGTAAAATTTAGTACGTACCAAGCTGAGGTGCAGTCACAGGTAAGCTAAAATATGGTAACAAAACTCGCACTCTTAATTTGTGCTTGTGTAATCTAAATATTGTAGCCAGCTATGAATTCATTAACTGAACTTTGAAATTAAAGCAGTGAAATCGAATGATGCCGGCGTTTGAATTTCAACGACACTCGGGTTCATTCCGGAAAAGGAAGGGACCCAGCTTGGTAATGCAATTGGGACAATGAGCAACAAAGGTTCATGCTACGTTGCTGTAATTTAGTTATGAAAATGGAACAGTTTGAAAACCTGAGGTCTGCCATACAGTTCTAAAACTTTACGTGCTTCCAGTCTTCCTTGTTGGTTGATTGAAGGTTTGAAGCCGTCGGTCGAGGAGGTGGCGACAGTCACTCATTGTCGGCCGTCGCTGTTGCAGAAGCTGGATGTTGGCGCGCCTCCTTCTCGACACGGTCACCAGGCGAAACGGGCTCTTGATGTGCGCCAGCTAATGCTTCCCGTCCGCGACACCATGTCAGAAACTATCATAGCAAGTCGAGCGCAATTACATGCTGCCCAACCCCGAAAGCGCGGCGACTCGCGGGAGCGTCACACAACACGCCTGCTCCACTGCACCACCCCAGCCAGACTCTCCCTCTGCCCGCGCTCCACGCGACAGAGTTAACACTACCAAAGATCATAAACACTTTGGTTCTCCACACGACCTATCGATGTAATCGTTCGATAGGATAGTTTTCCCTAGGCAAGACCCAGCGTAAAAATACAAATAATATTTACAAAACAACCAATTATTCATCGACAGAAATGCATATATATACAAATAGTAAAACAATTACAATATACAAAGACACAGAAATGTTATATCTTCAGATAACAATATAAGGGAAAAAAATTGCAGTGCAATAGATGGAAATAGGAGGATATGCATTTCCGGCGTTACAACCCTTACTGCACAAAACTCGTGTATCTGGACATGCTGGAAAATTGGCTCATGCCACAACTGGAGACCGACAGCGCCGACTTCATCTTTCAACAAGATGGTGCTCCACCGCACTTCCATCATGATGTTCGGCATTTCTTAAACAGGAGATTGGAAAACCGATGGATCGGTCGTGGTGGAGATCATGATCAGCAATTCATGTCATGGCCTCCACGCTCTCCCGACTTAACCCCATGCGATTTCTTTCTGTGGGGTTATGTGAAAGATTCAGTGTTTAAACCTCCTCTACCAAGAAACGTGCCAGAACTGCGAGCTCGCATCAACGATCCTTTCGAACTCATTGATGGGGACATGCTGCGCCGAGTGTGGGAGAAACTTGATTATCGGCTTGATGTCTGCCGAATCACTAAAGGGGCACATATCGAACATTTGTGAATGCCTAAAAAACTTTTTGAGTTTTTGTATGTGTGGGCAAAGAATTGTGAAAATATCTCAAATAATAAAGTTATTGTAGAGCTGTGAAATCGCTTCAATCATTTGTAATAACCCTCTATATGACACACCCTCCCCAGGGGTGCACGAAGTTCGCTGACCAACGATCCCGCCTCCTTGCGCGCACACACACACACACACACAAATAAGCCATCCTGGTTAAATGTAACGTACGGCTTGAGAAGAAATGCCCGAAATAGGCTCGCGTACGGGAGGACCGGGGTTCAGACCCCCATCTATGCAGCCATATTCGGTTTGCCGTGCTTTCCCTTAATGGCTTAAGGCGAAGGCAGGACTGATGCCTCTGAAAAGGTTGCGACACTTTACGAGATTGTGCTCCGTCTCTAGTGAGGACGTAGTCGACGGGAAATTAATCCCTACTCTTTCTTTCGTCCTTTAAATACCAGTACTGTAAAACAAAGGCACAGTTTACTGCACCAATAAGACAAATCGTCATTACTGGAAGTTTTGAATGAAACGCGAGAGGCGGTTACGTCCAGTAATCGGGATCTAACAAGGGAACCTCCCCATCGCACGCCCCTCAGATTTAGTTATAAGTTGGCACAGTGGACAGGCCTTGAAAAACAGAACACAGATCAATCGAGAAAACAGGAAGAAGTTGTGTTGAATTATGAAAAAATAGGCAAAATATACAAACTGAGTAGTCCATGCGCAAGATAAACATCAAGGGGAGTGTAAGATCAGGAGCGCCGTGGTCTTGTGGTTAGCGTGAGCAGTTGCGGAACGAGAAGTCCATGGTTCAAGTCTTCCCTCGCGTGAAAAGTTTACTTTTTCATTTTCAGACAATTATTATCTGTCCGTCCGATGGATTTGACTGTCTACACACGGAAAAAATTGAAAACGTTAAAAACATATGTTTTGACAGAGCCCACAAGGAAAACTGTGCGACTGTGAAACTGTTGCATTCATTTGTTGCAATTTATGTGACAAACTATAATGTTTTCATCACTTTTTGGGAGTGATTATCACATCTACAAGAAAACCTAAATCGGGCAAGGTAGAAGAATCTTTTTACCCATTCGCCAAGTGTACAAGTTAGGTGGGTCGACAAAGTATTCCTGTCATGTGACGCACATGCCGTCACCAGTGTCGTATAGAATATATCAGACGTGTTTTTCTGCGGAGGAATCGGTTGGCCCTATGACCCTTCGATCAAATGTTTTCGGTTGCCATTGGAGAGGCACGTCCTTTAGTCTACTAATCGCATGGTTTTGCGGTGCGGTCGCAAAACACAGACACTAAATTTATTACAGTGAACAGAGATGTCAATCAACGAACGGACAGATCATAACTTTGCGAAAATAAAGAAAGTAAACTTTTCGCTCGAGGGAAGACTTGAACCCATGACCTCTCGTTCCGCAGCTGCTCACGCTAACCACGGGACCACGGCGCTACTGAGCTTACAGTCTCCTTGATGTTGCCCATGTTGCACATGGACTACTCAGTTTGTATATTTTGCTTATTTTTTTCATAGTTCCACACAACTTCTTCCTGTTTTCTCGATTGATCTGTGTTCAGTTTTTCAAGGCCTATCCACTGTGCCAACTTATAACTAAATCTGAGGGGGGTGCGATGGGGATGTTCCCTTGTAAGAGAGGGACAGGTACACCGTTCGATCAAAAGTATCCAGACACCCCCAGAAACATATGTTTTTCATATTAGGTGCACTGTGCTGCCACCTACTGCGAGGTACTCCATATCAGCGACCTCATTAGTCATGAGACATCGTGAGAGAGCAGAATGGGTCGCTCTGCGCACCTCACGCACTTCGAACGTGGTCAGGTGATTGGGTGTCACTTCTGTCATACGTCTATACGCAAGATTTCCACACTCCCAAACGTCCCTAGGTCCACTGTTACCGATGTGGTAGTGAAGTGGAAACGTGAAGGGACACGTACAGCACAAAAGCGTACAGGCCAACCCTGTTTGTTGACTGACAGAGACCGCAGACAGTTGAAGAGGGTCTTGATGTGTAATAAATAGGCAGACATCTATGCAGACCACCACACAGGAATTCCAAACTGTATTAGGATCCACTGCAAGTACTATGACAGTTAGGCGGAAGGTGATAAAACTTGGATTTCATGGTCGAGCGGCTGCTCTTAAGCCACACATCACGCCGGTGGATGCTGCTGTAAAGCTTTTCGGTAAATTACCAGATAAAATGAAATGTCTGACAGACAGCTGAAACAGTAATAGTTTCAAAAATAAATTGAAATAATATCTCCTTGACGACTCCTCCTATACCACAGATCAGTTCTCGAATGGGAATAAATAAGTGTATAGGTATAATATATGAATTTGTGCCATTTAAAGGAATGGGGTAGGTAATAAAAAATTTAAGGGGCTCCGGAACGCCCTATACTTGCAATGTTAAAATAACGCTTATAAATTACATCTTTCCTCACAAAGTATTTGAGGTAGGAAGTTGAACTTTTTACAGATTATTTATTGGAATATGGGCTACAACTTAACACAGGGATTTTACAAAATTTTAGTTCAGTTATTAAAGATGATTTTTTTTTCAATTGTAATGAAAATTCACAACATTTTTTTGCAATTTTTTATTTATATATTCAAAAATATACAGTTTTTTGGAAAAAGGCTGTGTTAAATTATGCAGAATGTACTGTGTAACATTTACTGAAAGTTTCAAACAAATATGTTTGGAAGATCCTTAGAAAACATGTAATTAGTGTGAGAAAATAAAAGTTTTGGGAATCGAGCGACAAAGATTAGATTAACTTTTTAGTGCATTCCAGGTCCATAGGATGGATTATCTTCATCCTCTGCAAACTCCTCCTCTAGCTTCCTCTTGTTCCTCCTCCTGTTTACTCTTGCTTGTATTTCTAGACTCTTTACAGCCCTGTCTGCAGCCCGAAGGCGTTCCTTGTCTAAAGCAAGCATCGCTCGTACCATGTTAGAACCTATCTCCATTCCCATATTTCTAAATACCTTGCACCTTACAATGTTGCCATCATTGAAAGTCGCAACAGCAACTTTACTTTTACTCATTATTATACTTCAACAAAGCAGAGACTCAAGAAACAGAATTAATTACGAATATTTTCGAGATAACGACAGAGTAAATAAACGTGAAACAATCGACAATCGCACCAGCGACATATATTGAACCATCACAGGTTAGCCACAACACATACTTTATCTCACATCACTAAAATGTACCTGATGAAAACGGACGTTAATAATAACACCATTTGACAGCAGTTTAACAGCGCCACAGTGGGTCACGCTCATGTAGAACACATTTCAAAAAAAATTTAAAAATAGTTGTAGTCTTCGGAATTGAATAAATTATATATCTATTAAAAGGTAATAGTCTGCAGATTCAGAAAACGCAAAAAAGTAAAAATTGAACTTTTCATGATTTTGAGCCTTTCCGGAGCCCCTTAAGCTTAGAAAAAAAAAACTTATGTGTGAGTCTCTTATGCAGTAGTCACATTCCACATCATAACGATTACTATGAACAATGGCACACGTGACTAACTAACTATAGTGTGCAACTGCCGTCGGAAGTTGTCTTTCAGCATCCTCCAGTTAAGTCGGACGGTCGCGGTGTACTTGAGACTCCAGGTAACGCCACAACCAATAATGGCGCCATTGAGATCTGGGAGACCTGAGAGGTCAAACATGACGTAAGTGGCACCTCATTACGCGATCGTCGCCAAACGATGTGCACAAGAGAGCTTTCACACAGGTGTGGCAATATGAAGTGGAGCGCTACCCTGCATAAAAATCATAAATTCCAGCATGTCTTTATCAAGCTAGGGCTGACGCGATTCCATAACATGTCGGCGTACCTCGACCGATCACGCTATTTTAAAAGCGACACCCCACATTTCGTCGAAGAAGGGTCCGATCACGACTGGTGTGGCAAGTCAACACCACACCGTGACTTTGTCATGTAATGGCATTTCCACGGCAGTCCTAGGATTTTTGGTAGCCCAAGTTCAGCAGTTGTGGATGTCCTCATGCGGCATCACTGACTTGTTGTTGTCCAGCACCATCTGTAGGCAGAATTTTGCACTAAAGGTTTAAATAAAACTCGGTCATTTCAGGAATGTGTGTCAAGTTTTACCTCTCCTCGTACAATATATAATGAATTAGTGCATTTTCAAATGTTGACAGGCTTTTGAGTCACCTTCTCTTTTATCTCCAAAAGGTACGTTTGTGGGCAAAATGTAGTAACCAAAGTTTTTCACCACGTTTCCTTTACAACCCATAGAAGGTGAAATAGGATTGGTTGGTTGGTTTGGGGGAGACGATCAAACAGCGAGGTGATCGCTCCTATAAGATTAGGGGATGGTGGGGAAGGAAGTCGGGGGTACTCTTTCAAAGGAACCTGTAACACCGAAAATGCAGGATGCATGGCACCTGCTACTGATATATAAATTTTTTTGCTTAGTTGTATGTAAATATTTCTAATTTAAATGCTTTCCTTTAATTAGTAAGGACACTGCTTCACTGCATGTGTAAATTTAGGTAGACGTCTGTTGACATTTCATTGTATTTATCTGTGTCTTACTGTGAAACTTAGAAGCTCTGGGAAAAAGCCAAAGGAATTGTTTGTTGCATCGACTAGCAACGATAATAGCAGTGCTCGTGCGTTGTAAAATCTTTGGGTAGGGAGTTGCTGCGCGGAGCGCGAGACACGGGTTCCAGCACTTGTACTGTGCGGAAGTGTGGTGTTAACGGTCTCCCAGTAGAGAGTACCATTTTCGGCGGCATCATGTACGCGCGCCGGTCAGATGTCTAGTAGCAGGAGTAAGGACAGTGGATGGGCGGGAGAGGCTGTACTAAGTACGATTGCCGTGCTCCACAAGGCGCTACCGTCTTCAACAACAGCAGCAGTTCCAGCAACACAGTTTCGTCGTCGGCTCCGTGCTTCGTCGTATGCACAGCACTGAAGTAAGACTGTTCATTGGTAGAATGTATTAACGGCTAACCAAGCAGCACACCTGAATGTGATTTGATTGATAAAATTTATTTAAATAATTATCAGTGAAACTCAGGGCGATTGTGTCCTCATTGGCCTCAGACATTGTTACCAAGCAGGGTCCTTATTCCTTTTTTTCTTATATGCTAACCGAGAAACAAATTGAATAGTTACACCAGGTTCGAATCCTGCCTCGGGCATGGATGTGTGTGATGTCCTTAGGTTCGTTAGGTTTAAGTAGGTATAAGTCTAGGGCACGGATGACTTCAGATGTTAAGTCCCTACGTCAATTCGCAACTTTGTCATTGGCGAAACGTGTTACTCATAGACGAGTCCAGGTATTGTTTCACGCAAAGTGATGGCCGTGTTCGTGTGCGGGGACCCTTGGTGATCGGCACTTATGTGTTGGCAGATGTGCCAACACCTTGTAGTTAGAGGAGGCCGAAATGCACGCTATAATCTAACGCAGACTGGCGTGAGGTCTGGAACAGGATACGTAATGAATGCTATAAAGAAAAGTACGTAGCTGCTGGGATACTTAACTTTAATCCATCATTTGTATACAGCATTCTTGATGATACAAGTGAGACTCTCTCCAGAAATGGTTAATGGCGCCTTGCTAGGTCGTAGCCATGGACTTAGCTGAAGCCTATTCTAACTGTCTCTCGGCAAATGAGAGAAAGGCTTCGTCAGTGTAGTCGCTAGCAAAGTCGTCGTACAACTGGGGCGAGTGCTAGTACGTCTCTCTAGACCTGCCGTGTGGTGGCGCTCGGTCTGCAATTACTGACAGTGGCGACACGCGGGTCCGTCGTATACTAGCGGACCGCGGCCGATTTAAAAGCTACCACCTAGCAAGTGTGGTGTCTGGCGGTGACACCACAGGCACCTCCCAAATGTCCAGGAAAAAGACAGATTTTCAAGGTTCTTTTGTGTTGTGGGGACGCGTTAGTGTTGTCAGCCATACGGATGTTGTCCTTGTCCATGTTCGCCTTGTCGCCAGGCAGTACATCGGACGGGTCCTGTTGTATGATGTGGTGGCTGCTGCGTGCGGTGGTTGCCCTGAATTCCTTCCAGTGCCAGGGTCTGTGTGGCGGGCGCCAGTAGGGATGTCTTGAGCAGCCGGACGTTGAAGTAATGGAACGGCCGGCGGTGTGCACCGACCTAAACCACATCGTACATATGTGGGACATGCTCAACAGACGTGTTCGTGGTCACCATATTGTAACACAGAGTCTCCAAGAACTCTCATGTGCTCTCATTGAAGAATGGGAACGGATCCGCAGTGTAACCGCCGTAGACTTCTATGGAGCACACCACGTGGGTGACAGATGGTGATAAACGCTTACGTAGGGCATAAACGTTACTGAAACACTCAAATTCCAATGAAAACAGCCCTGGATGAGGTGTTGACTGATGTTTCCGACACCTGGCGGACATTTCAGTTCTTTCTATGCAAACGAGCGACGATGTAATGATCTTTGTTGTATAATTAATTTGTAAAAGATAAAGGTATAATTTGGTAACATACCCAGCTCTCGCCCAGTCCTCAATTATTGCTTAGTGGAGGATGGAAGATGCACAAAGTAATGTTCCCCTAATTCTTTTGAGCAGTATATAAATGTAAACACATTTACTATAAAGTTTCTTTGGGGTGGAGGATGTCTCGTTACCACAACTTCTCCTACCCCTGGGATTCACACCTGCCTACAGGTAGCAAATTCAGCACTTTGTGGCGCTTGTGGAGTGTACTGGCTTCAGTGCGCCGTATTTCCTTTTATGAGGGCAGAAATTTGCATCATGGCCTGCCCTCTGTTTTATGTATCAATGAAATGTGTTAAAAAGGTTTTACGGTTAAGGGAGACTCTTAGCAGGTAATTCGCTTCTTTTCTATATAAACTTTTCTGAGCGACCAATAAGTCACATCTATTTCAGAAAAACTGTTTTACGTTTCTGAATTTACCAGAAAAACAATGTTTTTTCATTTCCTATTATGTATCAATAAAAAAACTTAATTTTACCTATTCTTTTAGCATTTGCGTGCGTGATTATCATCTTATATCTTTTTATTGCACTCCGAGTTAGTAAATGCCAGCGCGTATGAGGAAGATGCCACATATCGTTTACATAGGGATCATGCAGACAAGATTACACTAATTACAGTGCGCACAGACGCATCTAAACTCATCGCGCCATCTTCTACGCGCAGTTGCAACTGGAGGACATCGTAATACGATTAACGCTTTGGAAGTATCCTGTGAAGTGCACAATCGAGTACAGAGTCTGGGAGTGTGTGTAGCTATAAATTAGTCATAGCGTCATAAGGAACCGTAAATGTGTGACAGATAGGTAACATCTGGCCGGCCGCTGTGACCGAGCAGTTCTAGGCGCTTCAGTCCGAAACCACGCTGCTGCTACGTTCGCAGGTTCGAATCCTGCCTCGGGCGTGGATGTGTGCGATGTCCTTGGGTTAGTTAGGTTGAAGTAGTTCTAAGTCTAGGGCACTGATGACCTCAGATGTTAAGTCCCATAGTACTCAGAGCCATTTGAACCATTCTGAACCAAGGTAACTTCTGCCCAACATCATTTAAACCGAAAGTTACGGTGTTGACTTGTGTATGAACGACTTTAGCTGTCGGTAAATTACGGAAATAAATTATCTGTGTGATATCATGGATGCTCTTACTTATCGACAGAGCGTCTTTTAAGATGCTCAATAGGAGCGCTGTGCTACCGACATTTTTAGATCCCGCATTCCAGTGTGAGGCAAGAAAACACGTAACTTCAAACGCCTCATATAAAAGCCACGGCCGTACAATTCTAAGAGTTTGTATTTATATGGATGGCTTTCGACAATGTTATCAATACCATTACACAAACCTTTCTACTGTGGGAAACAATGAAATTAAATAAAGAAAATTATTTTCATCAGTGGCAACAAGACTCTTTGTTAGCCAGGATGAGGCAGCTAGCACAGGCCTCAGATGCTCCTGAGACCTCTTCTCCTAACACTGGATTGTGGTTTTCTGCTCTGTTACCTCATTACTGTTTGATCAACTTCAACACATGTTACAACAATAAACTTTTGTATTGCTTAACTTTCCTGTGGTCTTTTTTTATACTATGTCTGTGTGCAGTGGTAGACGAAGAGCGCTTAGCCCTCGGACCAAATATACATCGGACAACTTTTGGAACCGACAGATATTTAACCGGTTTTATGTGGTGTGAACTCAACAACATCCTGCAGAAGCCTGTTTAGGGAACTAGGGATACTAACTACTGCTTCCCAATATATTTATTCCTTAATGAAATTTGTCATTAAAAATATATCAGCTTTTCAAACCAACAGCTCAATTCATGGAATCAATACTAGAAATAAGAATAATCTTCACAAGGATTTAAAGTCACATAGTCTTGTACAAAAACGTGTGCATTATTCAGGAACACACATTTTCAGTAACTTGCCAGCAGCCATAAAAAGCTTAACAACCAATGAAATTCAGTTTAAGAGAAGCCTAAAGGATTTATTGGTGGCCAACTCCTTCTACTCCATTGATGAATTTCTCAGTAAAACAATATAACCTCTGCACAACTTCAGTCCAGTAATGTATTCATTATATATATATATATATATATATATATATATATATATATATATATATATATATAATACATAGTGTGTGTGTGTGTGTGTGTGTGTGTGTGTGTGTGTGTGTGTGTGTGAGAGAGAGAGAGAGAGAGAGAGAGAGAGAGAGAGAGAGAGAGAGAGAGAGAGAACTATCTAACTTCCGCACCATTTCAGTGCAGTAATGCGCTCGTTGTAAATAAGTATTGTAGTAGTTGTATTACACGTCTATTACCTTATAAATAAATAAAAAAACCTTTTTTATTTTAAATTCAGTGCATTAGTATTTGTAAAATGACTCTTTCATATAGTGTTCATTAAAAAATAACGATCATTCCACTTGGGACCTGTGGAATGGTACATTAGCTTATTTGTTTTAGTTGTAAATCTTTCTCATGCATTGTTGTTTTTCTGACATCTTCTACATCCTGGAGAACCTCCTCACTTCGGATCAATTGTAATGAAAGTCAATCTAATCTAACTCTACAGCTGTGAGCTCGACGTAAAAGCAAATTTCAAACATTTTATTAGGAACCTACCTACGGCATACTAGAGAGCGTGAGTGATACGTTAACCTTTGCTTTGGTCCTGCAGCACACGGGGTCGCGTGGTCTGGGTTGTCTCATTAATGGAAACTCGCACAGTCAACCGGTTTCTTGCAGTGGGTACACCTCGTTAGCAGCGTACGATCACGAGTCTCTTTGAACAGTGCGGTAGATCAGCGGAATGTCGGAACGAATGCCAATTGTCTAGCCGGCAAGTGTTGCCATCAGTGCGGCTAATGTCAACAGTCACCCACCAGATTTGTTATTCACCACAACCTTTAGGAACGCATCTCTTTTTTAGGACGACGAGAGCTGTATGTGCTTCCTTCTAGGACAATAACTTTTCATTTTGTGGCGAACTCTACGTACGGAGTAGAACACCAACACTTCAGAAACGGTTCAAGAACTCGAAATAAAATTGTCAAGTCACCGAACGTAAATTGCTGAGTATTTTGCTTTGTTACTATCTGCAGATTTCTACTGTCTGCCGAGGTATTATCTTTATAAGTGAAGTGTAGGCTAGGTGATACATAGGCCGAAATGGGAAAGCTATAGAGATTAATATGGCCATGTGGAAGGATGAGACGCATAATCGCTCTTAGTGATTATCTGATTTGAACATGACCCTCACTGTTGTCTTATACGGAAATTCTTTTCTTCGTTTTTGCATCTGAGCAGTGTTGAAACAGGTTTCATCATACGTATATAAGATTTAAGACATTGAAGAGAAAGCTTAGGATGTACTACATTGTACATCAACAGAAACATAACATTGCAGTAGATCATATTATAAACTGAAATGTTCTTCTAGCAAAAAGGATATAAAAGGCAACATATTATCGAGTTATCCGTCACAGCAGTTCGGTAACACATGTCAGCAAACAGCTACCGATATTGACCAGATGTTTAGGAGGTGACTTGTAGTGTTAAATATGTCCGAGCAGCCAAAACGTGTGTTTAACATCCTCTTCTTCACCACAGTCGCACAATGGGAATCTCTCTCTATATCTCTCTCTATCTCTCTCTATCTCTCTCCTCTCTCTCTATCTCTCTGACATGGCTGGAAGTGAGGCGCCTTAGCGTGTTGACGAGTCTTGTGGAGCACTGTTGTTTCTCGTTCCAGAAGTTAGTGATCAGCACAGGATTGATTCTAGCATAATCTGTGCCTTTGTATTTGGGTATTTGGAGGTCTCTTACAGTATGTGGACCTCCATATTAAACGGCATTGTCGTGCCGGCTTAATGTAGAAAGAGTATTTAGTTTCAAAAGTAGCAGAATGGGAAAAAGACTAATTTAAGAGTGATAGACACACTTGGCTACATATGTTAGGATCGGCACATCATCTGAGGGTTCCTTGTTTCACACCCGTAGCCGATTACATCATACCTTCCCCTACCAGATTCATTCCAATTCCCGTTTCCGCGAACTTTGCTGCTCAGAGCTGTTTTCATATTAATTAAGTGCTTTGTATGGGAGCTCTTTTCTAATTTTCTGTTATAACCGTTGGTTGGAGAAGTTACAATTTCGTTTTTGAATAATGTTTTTCTTTTCTTTCTGAATTTTATAGCAATAAATGTTGGTCAAAGAGGACCTATCTTTGACTTGACTTGTTAGATGAACCACAAGGCTGCATTATTGATTTTGGCAAGGACAACACCCACGACTTATTTGTCAGGACCATCAGTTGCCCAATCGTGTTGGTTGCGCACAGTTCGTCGCGTCAGATCTGAGTCGGAGGGGGACGATCTGCACATCAAGATGGTTCACTCTAAACAGATCTCAGGCACAGCTTCCATTTTGTCTCAGCCCAGTGGGGCTTGAATTCCCACGCTTGGCCCCGACTGGAGTATTGCGTAGTAGTGATTCTTCTTCGGAAATTCCGTCTACGATGGGTATTCGGAATGTAAGGTCTAATCAGCCGCTAAATGGAAACCACATTGAAAACCATACGTGTTTTATATGCAACAGTTGGCTACACTTTCCAGCTACTTCTCTGCATAGTCACTGCGGCGACTTAGGCATCTGTCGTAGCGTTCTACCAACATTCCAATATCCTCGTCACGGAAGGCAGCCGCTTCTGCTTTCAGCAACTTCTCTACGCTGGTCTACAGTCCATTGCCAAAACGCTGTCCTCATAGCCAACGATTCATGTGTGCAGAGATGAACATAAGATGGAGCCAAGTGCAGGCTGAATGATGGGTGATCAAACACTTCCCATCGAAAACGCTATGGAAGCGCCTTCATGGGCCCCTGCAGTGTGCGGCCGAAAATTGCCACGAAGAAGGAAATGCGTGACATGTACTTTATGTGGAGCAACATGAAATCAGGCGAACCTCGCAGCCGGCACCCATACTTGACGAGAGAACTACTGTTCTAGGCGTCTTCACGTGTTCTCTGTGCGCTGAGGAGTTAAAAGAGCAACGTGAAGCGATCGACAGGCATACTAGAGACGCTGTCAAAACCATCTGTGCAAAGCGTCATAGGATTTTCACTGTCGTTTCCATTTCTTTCCTTTGATTACCATTTCTTTTTTCCTTTACTTTCCATTTCTTTCCTTTCCTTTACTTCCCATTTCTTTCCATTCCTTTACATTCCATTCCATTCCTTTCCTTTCCATTCCTATCTTTACTTTCCTGTCCATTCCTATCTTTACTTTCCTGTCCATTCCTATCTTTACTTTCCTGTCCATTCCTATCTTTACTTTCCTGTCCATTCCTATCTTTACTTTCCTGTCCATTCCTATCTTTACTTTCCTGTCCATTCCTATCTTTACTTTCCTGTCCATTCCTATCTTTACTTTACTTTCCATTCCTTTCCTGTACTTTCCATTCCTTTCCTGTACTTTCCATTCCTTTCCTGTACTTTCCATTGCTTTCCTGTACTTTCCATTGCTTTCCTGTACTTTCCATTGCTTTCCTGTACTTTCCATTGCTTTCCTGTACTTTCCATTGCTTTCCTGTACTTTCCATTGCTTTCCTGTACTTTCCATTGCTTTCCTGTACTTTCCATTGCTTTCCTGTACTTTCCATTGCTTTCCTGTACTTTCCATTGCTTTCCTGTACTTTCCATTGCTTTCCTGTACTTTCCATTGCTTTCCTGTACTTTCCATTGCTTTCCTGTACTTTCCATTGCTTTCCTGTACTTTCCATTGCTTTCCTGTACTTTCCATTGCTTTCCTGTACTTTCCATTGCTTTCCTGTACTTTCCATTGCTTTCCTGTACTTTCCATTGCTTTCCTGTACTTTCCATTGCTTTCCTGTACTTTCCATTGCTTTCCTGTACTTTCCATTGCTTTCCTGTACTTTCCATTGCTTTCCTGTACTTTCCATTGCTTTCCTGTACTTTCCATTGCTTTCCTGTACTTTCCATTGCTTTCCTGTACTTTCCATTGCTTTCCTGTACTTTCCATTGCTTTCCTGTACTTTCCATTGCTTTCCTGTACTTTCCATTGCTTTCCTGTACTTTCCATTGCTTTCCTGTACTTTCCATTGCTTTCCTGTACTTTCCATTGCTTTCCTGTACTTTCCATTGCTTTCCTGTACTTTCCATTGCTTTCCTGTACTTTCCATTGCTTTCCTGTACTTTCCATTGCTTTCCTGTACTTTCCATTGCTTTCCTGTACTTTCCATTGCTTTCCTGTACTTTCCATTGCTTTCCTGTACTTTCCATTGCTTTCCTGTACTTTCCATTGCTTTCCTGTACTTTCCATTGCTTTCCTGTACTTTCCATTGCTTTCCTGTACTTTCCATTGCTTTCCTGTACTTTCCATTGCTTTCCTGTACTTTCCATTGCTTTCCTGTACTTTCCATTGCTTTCCTGTACTTTCCATTGCTTTCCTGTACTTTCCATTGCTTTCCTGTACTTTCCATTGCTTTCCTGTACTTTCCATTGCTTTCCTGTACTTTCCATTGCTTTCCTGTACTTTCCATTGCTTTCCTGTACTTTCCATTGCTTTCCTGTACTTTCCATTGCTTTCCTGTACTTTCCATTGCTTTCCTGTACTTTCCATTGCTTTCCTGTACTTTCCATTGCTTTCCTGTACTTTCCATTGCTTTCCTGTACTTTCCATTGCTTTCCTGTACTTTCCATTGCTTTCCTGTACTTTCCATTGCTTTCCTGTACTTTCCATTGCTTTCCTGTACTTTCCATTGCTTTCCTGTACTTTCCATTGCTTTCCTGTACTTTCCATTGCTTTCCTGTACTTTCCATTGCTTTCCTGTACTTTCCATTGCTTTCCTGTACTTTCCATTGCTTTCCTGTACTTTCCATTGCTTTCCTGTACTTTCCATTGCTTTCCTGTACTTTCCATTGCTTTCCTGTACTTTCCATTGCTTTCCTGTACTTTCCATTGCTTTCCTGTACTTTCCATTGCTTTCCTGTACTTTCCATTGCTTTCCTGTACTTTTCATTGCTTTCCTGTACTTTTCATTGCTTTCCTGTACTTTTCATTGCTTTCCTGTACTTTTCATTGCTTTCCTGTACTTTCCATTGCTTTCCTGTACTTTCCATTGCTTTCCTGTACTTTCCATTGCTTTCCTGTACTTTCCATTGCTTTCCTGTACTTTCCATTCCCTTTCTTTACTTTACTTTACTTTTCATTTCTTTACTTTACTTTACTTTACTTTTCATTTCTTTATTTTACTTTTCATTTCTTTATTTTACTTTTCATTTCTTTATTTTACTTTTCATTTCTTTATTTTACTTTTCATTTCTTTATTTTACTTTTCATTTCTTTATTTTACTTTTCATTTCTTTATTTTACTTTTCATTTCTTTATTTTACTTTTCATTTTTTTATTTTACTTTTCATTTCTTTATTTTACTTTTCATTTCTTTATTTTACTTTTCATTTCTTTATTTTACTTTTCATTTCTTTATTTTACTTTTCATTTCTTTATTTTACTTTTCATTTCTTTATTTTACTTTTCATTTCTTTATTTTACTTTTCGGGTAGCCCTCGTATAATATGTATTGAGGAAAATAAGAATTTTTAAATCCTTGTAATAGGTAAGGAGCTGTGTGTGTTACATACTAATATTTCCCAACCTCTCCTCTTGCCGCAGTTATCAGCATTCAGCGTTTGCTCCGAGCCGCTCCCACTATGGCGTGTGGTATCAATTGGAGGAGGTGAAACGTGGTGCCAGATCATTAGGTGGCTCCACTGCTCGTCCTCTCTGGAATCGGAAGGCGCGATTCGGCTAGCTTATAAGGCCATTCATTTCCACAGCCTATTGTCACGGCTAAGCGATCGCCGGCCCGTCAACAAATCACTCACAAGGCAATCTCGCAACATCCGCTGTAGAGTGAGTGGTCCAGATGAGACCAGGCCCGCGACAGTTTTGCGCTGTGGGGTCCCCTCTCTCACCCCTCCTGCTCCCCTCCCTCCCCCTCCCTGCACCCTCCACTGCCCTGGCCTTTACGGAAATGCCTCGCAAAAAGCCCAGCCGCGCCAACAGCCGCTGAAATTTTAATTGCGACGGACGCCCGCGACCGCCATTGTAAACAGGGCCTCGTGAAGTACGCCGCAGCACTGATTATGAATTTAAAACTCGGCGGTCTGGCGGCTAGCCCTGGTGCTAGCCTGCTGCCCAACAACGGATTAGTAACGCCGTTCATTTATATTTCAATTTGTTAAGGCTGGAATTATTTATTGGGGCACCCTCGTTCTTTGGGGGTACCATACCAGTATGTAATCCGGAACAGTTTTATGCCCACTGAGGCTAAAAACTTGAAATCTGACGTATGTGTATATCCGGAGCAATAAAAACGCTTGAACTAGATGTAACATATTACAGACATTCGGGGTTTTCTACAAGTCCACCATCTGCAAAACAGTGTTTTTCCTTTTTTTTTTAGTTCCTTACCTAAAGACGTTTCGACGCTTGAGTGTCATCTTCAGTAGATCTCATTTTATTTGTTTAAATTGTGTGCGAAACGTTTGGTTGGTTTTCTGTTTTTGGCCTAAGAATATAATACATAAAAGGGGCAGTCAAATGAAAAGAATACAGACGGAAATAAGTTTGTAAACTTTTAATTTTATTTTACAGTAATCGCCAAAACAGTTAATACATTTATCCCACTCTGAGATAAGACGGTCAGTGCCTTCATGGAATAATGTTTCCGGTTGCCTACAAAAACGTGATTGTACACAGGCGTGCACATCTTTGAATCAAATAGAAGGCGACGAATGTCTGTCTTCCAGTCTGCAAAAATAAGGAAACCGCATGGGGAGAGTTCGGAACTTTGTGGATGATGAGTAAGGGCTTCTCAAAGAAACTTTCGTTGCATCATCGAAACATAGCAAAATGTGGACCCGGACATGTTGGCATGTACGCTGTCGCACTTATTGTTAATTTCAAATAGTGTAAATTGCCGCGGTTCTAGGCGCTTCAGTCTGGAACTGCGCGACCGCTACGGTCGCAGGTTCGAATCCTGCCTCACGCATGGATGTGTGTGATGTCCTTAGGTTAGTTAGGTTTAAGTAGTTCTAAGTTCTAGGGGACTGATGACCTCAGATGTCAAGTCCCATGGTGCTCAGAGCCATTTTTAGTTGAAATTGCCAATTCTTATTCTGCCGCTAAGTGTCTATGGAATGCTTTAAATCAGTCTCGCATTAATTAGGTGTCGAGAAAATTTTTTTTATTAATTATATATCGAGAAAAAATTTTTTTTTAAGTCATCGGTCTTCTGACTTGTTTGATACGGCCCTCCACGATTTCCTCTCCTATGCCAACCTTTTCATCTCAGGGCAGCACTTGCACCCTACGTCCTGAATTATTTGCTGCATATATTCCAGTCTCTGCCTTCCTCCACAGTCTTACCCTCTACAGCTCCCTGTAGTACCATGGAAGTTATTCAAATGTTAAAATGTCTGTGAAATTTTATGGGACTTAACTGCTAAGGTCATCAGTCCCTAAGCTTACACACTACCTGTTGTTGTTGTTGTGGTCTTCAGTCCTGAGACTGGTTTGATGCAGCTCCCCATGCTACTCTATTCTGTGCAAACTTCATTTCCCAGTACCTACAGCAACCTACATCCTTCTGAATCTGCTTAGTGTATTCACCTCTTGGTCTCCCTCTACGATTTTTACCCTCCACGCTGCCCTCCAATACTAAATTGATGATCCCTTGATGTCTCAGAACATGTCCTACCAACCGATCCCTTCTTCTAGTCAAGTTGTGCCACGAGCTTCTCTTCTCCCCAATCTTATTCAATACCTCCTTATTAGTTATGTGATCTACCCATCTAATCTTCAGCATTCTTCTGTAGCACCGCATTTCGAAAGCTTCTATTCTCTTCTTGTCTAAATAATTTATCTTCCATGTTTCACTTCACACACTACCTAACCTAAACTATCCTAAGGACAAACACACACCCATGCCCGAGGTAGGTCTCGAACCTCCGCCGGGACCAGCCACACAGCCCATGACTGCAGCGCCTTGGACCGCTCGGCTAATCCCACGCGGCGGAAGTTATTCTCTGATGCTTAACACATCTCCTGCCATCCTATCCCTTGTCAGTATTCTCCACATACTTCTTTCCTCGCCGATTCTGCTGAGAACCTCTTCATTCCTCACCTTATCATTCCACCTAATTTTCAACATTCTTCTTCAGCACCACATCTCAAATGCTTAGATTCTCTTCTATTCCGGTTTTCCCACAGTCCACGTTTCAGTACCATGCAATGCCCTAAACATACATTCTCAAAAATTTCTTCCTCAGATTAAGGCCTCTGTTCTTTACTAACAGACTTCTCTTGACCAGGAATGTCCTTTCTGCTAGTGCTAGTGTTTTTTTATCTCCTCCTTGCTCCTCCCGTCATTCCTTTATTTTGTGATGATCAATTATGTTAAGTTTCTCGCTGTTCTCATTTCTGCTACTTCTCAAAAAGAAAAAAGGTAATGAGAATAATTTGTAATGGAGCCATCACTGTCTGTGCTCATTACTTACGTCTCCGATAATCTCCTTGACCTAACTTTCTTCTCAGGAAGGAAGACAAAAATTCGAACATCGGAAGTACCTTATACACTATTTTTGTGCCAACAAAGTCTTTATTACGTACTTCTGCTCAACCTGTGTTTGCAGAAAACGAAATTCGTTCTCTAATAGTGTCCTTAGATTGTGACCTGATGACTGCAGGTGAATTTTATTTGATGCAAAAAATACTTTCAATGTAAGGCGATACCAGTTCACGGCAAAATAATGTGCGGTTAACATTTATACAAAATAGATTTTCGAGTTCAGCTTGATCTAAGTTATAGTTATAACTATATATGACGGTAGTATCTGTTCCCGAAAGAACAGTTACCGTTGATGACCATGCAGCTTTGCTAGAAATGAAATAATTAAATGGACACCCTAGCTGCAAGCAGACGTTGATTAATTCGTTGGGGACATGTTGAAATGTGTGCCCCGACCAGGACTCGAACCCGGGATCTCCTGCTTACATGTCACACTACGAATGTAGTGGTGTGGACTTGTTGGGAATGTGGGTCTCACGGGGAGCGAGCAAGGGATAAGTCCCTGCAGGCGCACTATCTTCTGTGCCCTCGGTGGCTCAGATGGATAGACCGTCTGCCATGTAAGCAGCAGATCCCTGGTTCGAGTCCCGGTCGGGGCACACATTTTCAACATGTCCCCAATGAAGTACGTCAACGTCTGTTTGCAGCTAGGGTATCCATTTAATTATCATTTGATTTAGTAATCTAATTCCCTCAGCATCTCCTGATTTAACTCGGTTCCACTGCATTGCTTTTGTTGTGCTTCCGTCGGTACCTATATTATAACATTCCTTTAAAAAATATTGTTAGTCGCCAATTATTCATTACATGACGACTGAGTATTTCAAAATGTTACTTTACAGGTATCATTTCAAGGCATTGCGTCCTAATTGATTCCGCCGCTATTGCTTTTGTACCAACGGAATTCATTCAGTTACCTACAGATATTACCCCTATACATCTCTCTTAAGTACCATGGCATTTATTCCTTGATAACTTATCACACATCCTCTCATCCTGTCCCTTATTTTTGCCAATCTTTCCCTCATGTTCCTCTTCTCTCTGATTTTTTATCTTATCAGTCAGTATCTCTCTACAGCACCACATCTCAAACGCTTAGATTCTCTTCTTTTCTGGTTTTGCCACAGTGCGTGATTTATTTCCATACAATTCTGCGATAGAAATGTACAGCCACAGGAATTTCTTCCTCGAAATGGAGACCAATGTCTGATGCTAGTACATTTCTTTTGGTCCTGAACGCCCTGTTTGCTTGTGATGGTTGTTGGTTCGTCCGTCATGGGTTATTTTGCTTCTAAGGTTGTAGAATCCCTTCACTTCGTTTACTCTGTGGTTCCCAATGTTGAGGTTAAGTACTCGGTAACCTAACTTCTCTTCTCCTCATTCCTTCCATCTTTTTTCTGTTTACTCTCAGTCCACAGTGTGTGCTCATTAGACAGGTGATTCCATTCAAACTATCCTGCAATTGAAGACTTCAGATAAAAAAGAGTCCCTTAGTGCCATAGTAAGGAATTTTGACGTTTTGTCCGAAATGGAATCTACACGCCAATCCCAATAAGCTATAAAAGGCTCAGTTTGCCACGAATGAAAGAGTAGTGTCAGATGCCATCAACAGACGGTATGCGGTTTAGCAGGCACTACTGTTAACATATGAAAGCCTCTATGTTCTCCGCGTTTATTTTTTAGTGTGAGGTAAAACAGGGACGGCAGCAGATGATAAACTTCTGAGTGGAAAGAAATGACAAATTACTGTTCTGTGGCAGCAATGAGGAAATAATTGAAATATTGAGGGAACGAATACATAAGTTCAAATAGTAAGTGTATTCCAGCAAATGCTCGTCCACCACAGGAGGTAAGTCTCATTATTGAGCGCTAGCCTACGTCATAACTGGACAGAATGGTTATTGTTCCAGAAAATGTAAAGGACGTGGTACACCAGTCAAGACAAATAAGGCCATTTATGACGAGTAACATGAATGCCTGTGACTTGTTAGATTTCAAAAAAAGCAGCAAATTGTAATATAAACACAGCAAATATATGCATATATAAAGTACTGTGGCTGTCGTTTGACAAATGAGCCTCATATAGTTAAGATCAGGAGAAGCTTAAACCAGATTGATGCGTAGGAACGTATCCCTATTTTGAGAAAAGGTGCAAGAGCACAGGACGTCAAGAAAATGCGATTACCTCCCTGGATTTTAGAAGCTACGCATGTGAGGAAATGAAGAAAGATTCGATTGAAATGATGCGTTAGTTGACAAATGATGACCACATACATTCTTAACAAATGCAGAATGAACTGTCACTATCTTTTCCTTGACTATTGAACTATGAAATTTAGTGCTTTTAACTGCAAACTAGATCCGTGCTATGCTTAGCTTCCAAATAAAACATATTAATAGTACATTTGTGATCATTAATTACCTGCTGTACTGAAAGCTCATCTTCCTCAAATTGATGATTTTGGCACTTAAAAATAAACTTTATGTTCTGCCTTATGGCAGGTCTTGTCATGAGACCGCATGAGGGTCTAGGGAAGTGATTCCAGTGGTGGTTTCCCGGATGAGTGTCTAAGGAAGTGATTCCAGTGGTGGTTTCCCGTTGCCTTCCTCTGATGAGGACAACGTCCGCAGCTCGTGGTCTCGCGGTCGTATTCTCGCTTCCCGAGCACGGGGTCCCGGGTTCGATTCCCGGCGGGGTCAGGGATTTTCACCTGCCTCGTGATGACTGGGTGTTTCTGTTGTCCTCATCATTTCATCATCATTCATGAAAGTGGCGAGATTGGGCTGAGCAGAGGTTGGGAATTTGTATAGGGGCTGATAACCGCGTAGTTGAGCGCCTCACGAACCAATCATCATCATCATCATCATCATCATCATCATCATCATCTAAATGAGGACAACACAACACCCAGTCCCTGAGCGGAGAAAACCTGCGACACAGCTGGCAGTGGAAACCGGGCCCCTTTGTGTGACAGACCACCGCGCTCACCACTCAGCTATCGGGGCGACTTTTGGCCCTTAGAGCCCTTCTTTTTTTTTTTTTTTTTTTTTTTTTTTCAAATCATCAGTTACTGCTCCTTCGGCTGCACGCAGCCCGCTCTCTTAGCGGGCAGGTAGGCCGGCCTTCCAGCGGATACGTCCGCCGTGTCGCCTAGCTATCAGGCGCTTCCCGCCGTCGTCTTCTTGCGCCCGCCGACTGCCCACGTAGCGCTATTTGCGCGGTCGCCACTTTGCGAAACACTCCGCGACCCGCGGGAGAACGCAGCGGCCGCAGTTGCCGGCCAGCGTCCTCGAACTGGCCGGGCAGCTAAGCCTCGGCCAGGTGCCCGCGCTCGCGGCCTTTCTCACTCGCTCGCTCACGTACTCACCCGTAATCCCAGCACACCCGAGGCCGGCCGCTCAGCATCTGTACTGACAGTTACCGCCATTACGCGCGACGGAAAGGCCGCGCAGAGCGCGTCTAGACGTCGCGGGCGTGGCCCTCGGAAAATGGGACGCCGTCTCCGAAAAATTCGCTCGCGTAAATATTAATGACGCGGCGGATTTGCATGTGGATGCTTTTGTCCGAGGCGGCCGACACTCATAGGCGTCACCTGTAATCGCTATTGTTTTATAGCTCCCCTATGCAAATCTCTCGTTAGTGACGCGCCTGCGTCGGCTATTATCGCTCTCGCTTCGGCGGTGGTGACGCAGTTGCGTAACCTTGCGGGTTCCGGCGGCGTGCGACCAGCTGCAACTTCTCCCCTCGTTAAAGCTGTACACATCACGAAGCACCATCTCCAACGGGTCATTAGAGACGCATTGAGAAGTGCCGTTTGATAAAGATCCGTCCGGATCTTCGTCACCGAATCGCTACAAAAACAACTCCTTTCCACTGGTGAGTTGACGCTTGAAACGTACACACATAAGAGTTCCGGAACCTGTACAGAAAATTGGAATAGACATCCACGTAAACATCGTTTCCGTTCTTTTTATTGCTCACGAAAACCACACATGTTGTATCACCATACAGCTACATCTTCAGAGGTTAGAATTACATTAATATCTTCAGCTGCTAACGGGCGTCTATATATATCAATGGGGACAGGTGAAAATGTGTGCCCCGACCGAGACTCGAACCCGGGGTCTCCTGCTTACATAGCACACGCTCTACCCATCTGAGCCACGGAGGGCACAGAGGATAGCGCGACTGCAGGGGCTACCTCGTGCACGCCTCCCGCGTGACCCACATTCTCACCTCGTACATCCACACACTACATTCGTAGTGTCCCACCCCAACACTCATTACTCGTGGAAGACATTCTTACCGAGTCCCGTAAGTGTTCGGGGAATATGTATGCATCCGCACAGAAGGAGGAGGTCATGGCCGGTGTTGCCAGAAGTATATACTTACATGGTTGTGGTGCCTGTTCTTTCGGACATATCCGAAAGAACAGACACCATATCCATATAAGTATACCTTCAGAGTTGGTGGTCGGGATTGCTGTACACACCAGTACCCCTAATACACAGTAGCACGTCCTCTTGCAGTGATGCATGCCTGTATTCGTCGTGGCATACTATCCGGAAGTTCATCAAGGCACTGTTGGTCCAGGTTGTCCCACTCCTCAACGCCGATTCGGCGTAGATCCCTCAGAGGGGCTGGTGGTTGGTGGGTCACATCGTTCATAAGCAGCACCTTTCAATCTATCCCAGGCATGTACGATAGGGTTCATGTCTAGAGAACTTGCTAGCCACTGTAGTCGAGTGATGTCGTTATCCTGAAGGAAGCCATTCACGATGGGGGCGCGAATTTTCGTCCATGAAGACGAATGCCTCGCCAATATGCTGCCAGTATGGTTGCACTATCGGCCGGAGGATGGCATTCACGTATCGTACAGCCGTTACGGCGCCTTCCATGACCACCAGCGGCGTACGTCCGCCCCACATAATGCCACCCCAAAACAACAAGGAACCTCCACCTTGCTGCACTCGCTGGGCAGTATGTCTAAGGCGTTGAGCCTGACTGGGTAGGCTCCAAACACGTCTCCGACGATTGTGTGTTGAAGGCATATCCGGCACTCATCGGTGAAGAGAATGTGATACCAATCCTGAGCGGTCCATTCGTCATGTTGCTGGGCCTATCTGTACCGCGCTGCATGGTGTCGTGGTTGCAAAGATGTACCACGCCATGGACGTAGGGAGTGAAGTTGCGCATCATGCAGCCTATTGGGCACAGTTTGAGTCGTAACACGACGTCCTGTGGCTGCACGAAAAAGATTATTCAACATGGTGGCGTTGCTGTCAGGGTTTCTCAGCCATGATGCGTAGGTAGCAGTCATCCACTGCAGTAGTAGCCCTTGGGCGGCCTGAGCGAGGCATGTCATCGACAGTTCCTGTCTCTCTGTATCTCCTCCGTGACCGAACAACACTGCTTTGGTTCACTCCGAGACGCCTGGATACTTCCCTAGTTGATAGCCCTTTCTGGCACAAAGTAATAATGCAGACGCGATCGAACCGCGGTATTGACGGTCTAGGTATGGTTGAACTACAGACAACACGAGCCGTGTACCTAATCTTTCAGGGAAGTTTGTTACATGTGCAGACAAGTAGCAAGTGGCAAAAGCTAATGAAAAGATTACAACAGCAAAAAGACCTGAGAAATGTCTAACAGATCTTTCTGGCAGTTTTCGAATTAGTTAAATGTGCTGGCCCCGCATGAAAACTTTATCTTACTACGGTCTTTATTAGCCAGCCCGGTTAGCCGTGCGGTCTAACGCACGGCTTTCCGGAGTGGGAAGGATCGCCTGGGGGGGGGGGGGGGGGGTGTCCACCGGGGGCCGAACCAGACAATAACGCTGAAAGAGTGGTTCGGTGTGGGGCAGCGGAGGGTGAAGCAGACTGCGGTAGTCGTCGTGGGGTTGTGGACCACTGCGGCTGCGGCGGGGACGAAGCCTCTCCGTCGTTTCAAGGCCCCCGGTTAACATGCAATACAATAGAATTCAATACCGTCTTTATTTATTGTCGATCTTCAATTGATTCAAAGAAATATTTTGTGATAAATTAGACTCTTCAACTCACGAAAAATGGATTTCTTACAGGGATCATAGAATACAGTTTCGGAAGGACAGTGTGATACCATTGTAATCAGCAAGCAGTCAGCAATTTTGTAATGATATCATAAATATGTCTTATAGAATGCAAAGAAAAGACTAGAACTTCTGAAAGAGACAGCTGGAAAATCAGGTCTACAAATATTTTTCTAAAAGAGAGAATACATGACCGATCAAAGTAACACAGCAGGAATTTTAAAAATGTATTTCGACAACATCAAGGAAACAGACATTAAGTAACTGGGTGAAAATGTAAACATAGAAAGTGAAAAAGAAGCAGTTGAAACGAAAACTGAAAAACTGAAGAGAACGTATACAGTATGCCTGTAAGAAGTCTATACAATAATTTTTTTCTAAAGATGTTAAATTAAGGCATTAAGATACAATGCAAAAACAGAAGGCCTCTGTAGGTCAGAATGACTACTTTTATCTGGATTCAAAATGGCATTAAAAGATTTGGAAAAGAAAGAAGAATCTTACGATAAATATTAGATACATTCAAGAACAAAGATGAAAATTGGGTTGTGTAACTAAATGAGGAATAACAGATGAGATTAGAAAAGACGCGTTACACTATATGAACGTCTAGAGAGAAGAAGGAAGGTGGATAAACAAAGAAGATGTAAATATATTCTTCCAAAACAGGTAAACAAAGGAGGTGGATGTGGAGACAAAACAAGAAAAGAAATGCAGAGTGAACAGATGGCTCCGCTTAACAGGGACAAATTCAGAGCAGAAGCCAAGAAATTCAAAGGTTTTTCAGGGAAATAATACAGTTGGAGTCAAATGCTCATAACAGAGGAAAACAGCTCATTCTGAGAAAGTGAGGTTCGAGTCCTCCATGGGGCATGAGTGTGTGTATTGTTCTTACAAGGGAACCACCCCATCGCACCCCCCTTAGATTTAGTTATAAGTTGGCACAGTGGATAGGCCTTGAAAAACTGAACACGGATCAGTCGAGGAAACAGGAACAAGTTGTGTAGAACTATGAAAAAAATAAGCAAAATATGCAAACTGAGTAGTCCATGACAAGATAGACAACATCAAGGACAGAGTGAGCTTAGGAGCGCCGTGGTCCCGTGGTTAGCATGAGCAGCTGCGGAGCGAGAGGTCCTTGGTTCAAGTCTTCTCTCGAGTGAAAAGTTTAATTTTTTATTTTCAGACAATTATTGTCTGACAAACTCTTAAGTTTTCATCACTTTTTTGGGAGTGATTATCACGTCCACAAGAAAAGCTAAATCAGGCAAGGTAGAAGAATGTTTTTACCCATTCGCCAAGTGTACAAGTTAGGTGGGTCGACAACATATTCCTGTCAAGTTACGCCCATGCCGCCACCAGTGTCGTATAGAATATATCAGACGTGTTTACCTGTGGAGGAATCGGTTGATCTATGACCTTGCAATCAAATGTTTTCGGTTCCCATTGGAGAGGCATGTCCTTTCATCTACTAATCGCACGGTTATGAATGAACGAACGGACAGATCGTAACGTTGCGGAAATAAAAAAAGTAAAGTAAAAAGTAAAGTAAAAAAGTAACTCGAGGGAAGACTTGAACCAAGGACCTCTCGTTTCGCAGCTGCTCACGCTAACCATGGGACCACAGCGCTCCTGAGCTTATGCTATCCTTGATGTTGCCTATCTTGCGCATGGACTACTCAGTTCGTATGTTTAGCTTATTTTTCTCATAGTTCCACACAACTTCTTCCTGTTTCCTCGATTGATCTGTGTTCAGTTTTTCAAGGCCTATCCACTGTGCCAACTTATATCTAAATCTGAGGGGGGTGCGATGGGGAGGTTCCCTTGATAGCATAAGTAGTAGTGTGTAAGTTTAGGGACCGATGACCTCAACAGTTTGGTCCCTTATGAATTTTTAAAAAAATGAGAAAATTAACGTACACTGAAAAGGGAAAACACTTCATAATGTTCTGTAAAATTTTACTTATTTGGCCACGAATTGGCTTTGGGCTTCTTAGGACACCTTCAGTGGACAACTACATGTCGGGAACGCTGATAAATATGGTGTTAGACTTGCATGAAATTATTTGTACAGAAGATGCAAAAATTACTTAGGAAAGTATTAAATTTCTGTCACATAAAAGTCATAACAGTAACCAAGAAAGGGGCCGGGAGAAATAGTTTTTCTGTGGAGATGCATTTAAGAACTGTTGAGGAATAAGATGAATTTATATTTCGAATTCAGTATTTGTAACGAAATTTACACTGTAAATTCACCTTTTTATTTCTCAGCAATTTTTAAATGTACATCCACATGAAAACTTTGTTTCCCACCGTCTTTTTTAGTTAATGTATTTACATCCGTGTGAGAAAGAATGTAGTGTTTTCCTATGTAAACATTCTGCATCATTTTTGTATGTTCCGTATGAATAATATCTGTGCATGCCTCATGTAACGTTTATCTGTCTCTGCGACATGCAGTTAGAACCTGAAGATGGGCTAAGAAGCCGAAAGCCTGAAAGGCACCAAATATATACAGTTTCAAAGAACATTAGGAAATTCAAATGTAAAGGACGGCAATCAGTCGCAGAATAAGTAATTTACTGCAGATCTAGATTCCAACTGTAACATAGTTATCATCAGTGCATTACCAGAACAATCACGTAGGCATAAGCAAGTCAGAGCATAAAGATATGACAATTAATGTTAAAATTTACTGTGCGATGTAAATGCTAGCGTTAACTGTCACATGTTTATGCTCTGACATGGTTACCCTGTATGACTCATCTGGTATGCACTGTTGATCGTTGTGGTAAGTTCCTATGCGACCAAACTGCTGAGGTCATCGATCGCTAAGCTCACACACTACTTAATCTAACTTAAACTAACTTACGCTGAGGACAACACACTCACCCATGCCCGAGGCAGGACTCGAACCTCTGACGGGGAGAGCCGCGAGAACCGTGGCAAGGCGCAAGCAACCACGTGGCTACCTCGCAAGCTTATGCACTGTTGATGATACCGTTAGAGTCGAAATCTAGATGTGCAATAAATGACGGATTCTGCGACTGATCGCTCTCCTTCACATTTGAATATTCAACGGTCGCCGTGTATCGCCGTTATCCAATTTATTCCAATTTAGTTACATTAGGAAGTAGTTTTTCTTTTTAATGTTATGTCCTGGTAAATGCCGACGGAAAATTTAGTTAGCAAAATGTAATAACTTGGAATAAGAGTGAAGGAAGATGCGGATTAATGGTTTACCTTGACATCGTTCTTAGTTAGTCTGTAAAGATAATTTTACTGATTGGTTGGTTGGTTTGGGGAAGGAGACCAGACAGCGTGGTCATCGGTCTCATGGAATTAGGGAAGGATGGGGAAGGAAGTCGGCCGTGCTCTTTCAGAGGAACCATCCCGGCATTGACCTGGAGTGATTTAGGGAACCGTCGTCCTCCCGAATGCGAGTCCAGTGTCTAACCACTGCGCCACATCGCTCAATTTTACTGATTAAACATTAGATGAACCTTTGATTATGTTCAAAGACTATCCTGCCGGATGTTGCGATCGTCTTTGATTCGATAATCTGTTATGGGATTTGGTAACTACCCATTTGTTTTGTCCAGTAACTACACTACTGGCCATTAATATTGCTGCACCAAGAAGATGACGTGCTACAGGCGCGAAATTAAACCGACAGGAAGAAGATGCTGTGATATGCAAATGGTTAGCTTTTCAGAGCATTCACACAAGGTTGGCGGTGGTGCCGACACCTACAACGTGCTGACATGAGGAAAGTTTCCAACCGATTTCTCGTACACAAACAGCAGTTGACCGGCGTTGTCCGGTGAAACGTTGTTGTGATGCATCGTGTAAGGAGGAGAAATGCGTACCATCACGTTTCCGACTTTGATAAGGGTCGGATTGTAGCCTATCGTAATTGCGGTTTATCGTATCGCGACATTGCTGCTTGCGTTGGTCGAGATCCAATGGCTGTTAGCAGAATATGGAATCGGTGGGTTCAGGAGAGTAACGCTGGATCCCAACAGCCTCGTATCACTAGCAGTCTAGATGACAGGCGTCATATCTGCATGGCTGTAACGGATCGTGCAGCCGCGTCTCGATGCCTGAGTCAACAGATGGGGACGTTTGCAAGACAACAACCATCTGCACGAACAGTTCGACGACGTTTGCAGCGGCATGGACTATCAGCTCACAGACCACGGCTGCGGTTACCCTTGACGCTGCATCACAGACAGGAGTGCTGGCGATGGTGTACTCAATGACTGACCTGGGTGTACGAATGGCAAAATGTCATTTTTCCAGATGAATCCAGATTCTGTTTACAGCATCATGATGGTCGCATCCGTGTTTGGCGACATCGCGGTGAACGCACATTGGAAGCGTGTATTCGTCATCGCCATATTTGCGTATCACCCGGCGTGATGGTATGGGGTGCCATTGGTTACACGTCTCGGTCACCTCTTGTTGGCATTGACGGCACTTTGAACAGTTGACGTTACATTTCAGATATGACCCGTGGCTGTACCCTTTATTTGATCCCTGCGAAACCCTACATTTCAGCATGATAATACACGACCGCATGTTGCAGGTCCCGTACGGGCCTTTCTGGATACAGAAAATGTTCGACTGCTCCCCTGGCCAGGACATTCTCTAGATCTCTCACCAATTGAAAACGTCTGGTCAATGGTGGCCGAGCAACTGGCTCGTCACAATACGCCAGTCACTACTCTTGATGAACTGTGGTATCGTGTTGAAGCTGCATGGGCAGCTGTACCTGTACACGCCATCCAAGCTCTGTTTGACTCAATGCCCAGGCGTATCAAGGCCGTTATTATGGCCAGAGGTGGTTGTTCTGGGTACTGATTTCTCAAGATCTATGCACCCAAATTGCGTGAAAATGTAATCACGTGTCAGTTCTAGTATAAAATATTTGTCCAATGAATACCCGTTTATCATCCGCATTTCTTCTTGGTGTAGCAATTTTAATGGCCAGTAGTTTAGTTTCAACTTTGGCACACATAGAAACTTTTAAAGTTGGCGATCCAGCACCCGCGCGCCTTAGTGTGCTAAGAAGTAACGCAAAGACGCCGCTGGCACGACCTTTACTTTGCTACCGCCGTCCCCTGCGCTTTTTACGGCAGTAGCGCCGGCTCCCTCACCTGCGGCAGTCACGTCCCGCCCGCCGGCTGGTCGGTATTTGCGGCACGTTACGGCGCTGCCCTCTGCCTGCCCGCCGTGGCCGGGGTTTGGGTTTGGGTCCGGGGCTAGCCGCTCGATAAGCCAGCCAGCCATACAACCCGCCACTCTCTCTCTCTCTGTCTGTCTGTCTGTCTGGCTGCTGCTGCCTCTCGCTGCCCGCTTTTGTTTCGGCGGCCTGGATTCTGCGCGGGTGCCTCTTCCAGTTCCCCCTGCTCCTCTCCACGCCGCGCCGCACCGCTGCGCTCCTGATCTGACGGCTTTTACGCTGTCGGCGGAAAGAGCCGACGCCTCCTCCGCGAGCGCACCCAAATGCCTGTGACGTGTTCGCCGCTATACTATATAGCCCCACTTCACTCCGCTCTTTGTTCCCGGGACGCGGGCTTGCGCGAGAGGAGAACGCGTTCCCTCTGGGGCAGGTGTAGACAAATTGAGGTATATTTCTGCTTCTCCCTGCGATAGGGCGTTCGGTAAATCAATCACTTTGACAGGGAGATCGCCGGTGAATCGAAAGTTCGTACTCTGCCTTTCTCGCAAAACAGGACACGGAGAATTGCTTGAAGAGAGAAAGCAATGAGCCTATTTTTATGTAAATCTATGTACGGGAGGACGCGTTTCAGGTTTTCACCATCTACAGCTGGCTTTAATATACCTATAAGTTGAAAATCTGCTCTTGTTTTAGGACTGAACTGAGTACATTAAAAATGTACGTGACGTCGGAAAAAGTCGTGAAAATATTCCCCTCTTTACATAAAATTTTTATCCTAGAAATAATTATCTGACCACAGTTGTAAAAGACATATTCAAGATTAGTCGATGTTTTCGTCGCGCAACCGAAAGAAACACGACAACAACGAATATTTCAATAACTGAAGATCACGATTACTTCTCGAAGTTTTTTAAACATTATTTGTGAATGTAACCGACCTCTGTGGCCGAGAGGTTCTAAGCGCTTCAGTCTGGAACCGCGCTGCTGCTACGGTCGCAGGTTCGAATCCTGCCTCAGGCGTGGATGTGTGTGATGTCCTTAAGTTAGTTACGTTTAACTAGTTCTAAATCTAGGCGACTATGACCTCAGATGTTAAGTCCCATAGTGCTTAGAACCGTTTGTGAGTGGATATGTGACCTCTATTACAGGCAAACCACGTGAAATGAGGATGTGAGGATTCGAACTTTACTCTGAAATCCTAATGACTTTCTTTTCATAGGGTGGAAAGCCCACCACGCCCACACCGGCATAAGGGCCAACACAAAAGGTCTACTGTCATCTCTGCAAACTGATTGATTTTCACTGAGTGAGGTCTCACATGATGTGAATACTGCGATGTTCGCGTACGTCTGGTAATGATTAACTGTTGATACGCACTCATTTGGAGATTGGGTCGAAAGGTGAACGAATGGTAGCGGTTTGAAGGGCAGAGGGGAAGAAAAAGTGCCAAGGCAACAGTCAAGGGAAAGAAGGGAAAGAAACCTCTGTGATAGTTGGGCCAGGTTGTAAGAGCAGTAGCGGTTTCCTTGCTGTCTGCGACAATCATGTAAGGGTAGGCTTTGTTAGTAATGGGTACCACGCAGGCGAATATGTTTGACTTTGTGTAGTGGTGTTACTCGGTGGCTGCAGCTGGGTGCCGGTGTTGGCTTCAGTCAGCATCAGCATACCTGTAACAGTTAGTTTCATTATCGATTAGTGTCCGATAGGTCATATATCTGATTCACACTCTGTGGTAGTATTGACGGTTTGTCTTTGCGTTAGTGTGTGAGCTTGCCGGATTCCCTGCTGTAGCCTGTTGGTCGGCTTCAATACCAGCTGGCATATCCAGTCAATGTTGCCGATGTGCAGGGGCATGCCGACATTGTCTCTTCTGAGTGTATGCTTGCCATAGATGGTTATTCCCTAGCTAGCAGCATCTTTCGCAGCTGATGCATGCACTCATGGTTGTGATCATAGTTTACCAGAGTAAGCATGAAAGGATTGTTAGAGGCTCTCGAGTTCCTCTATAGTCGTGTGGCAAGTTTTTTAGAATACGTTCTTGAGGGTTTCAAGGCAGTATACATTGTGCAGGTATACCGTGGAGCATACCACTTAGTTCTGTTTGATCTGAAGGCGGCGTAGGCGTGTAGGAGCTGCGTATCCCCAGACGGGAGCTGCGTACGTCATCAGAGGTCTAATCAGTGTCATGAATATCGAGCTCGACACCCTCCTATTTAATGTGCTTCCCCTGTGGAGCATTGGGTAGAGTTGTTTGAGCCTCACGTGTGTTATGTTGGCAATGTATTCTATGTCACCTCCTTTGTACGAGGGTCACTCCAAAAGAAATGCACACTATTTTTTTTAAATCCATCTTTTACTCTACATGTTTGAAAGTTGTACAGTGTGTAGATACATCTTTTAGGAACAATATTTTCATTTCTCCACAATTTCCATCCCTCTCAACTGCCTTACGCCATCTTGGAACCAGCGCCTCTATATCCGCACAGTAAAATTCTGGACCAACCTGTTGGAGCCACTGTTTGGCAGCGTGCAGGAGGGAGTCATCATCTTCAAATCTTGTTCCACGAAGAGAGTCTTCCAGTTTCCCAAAGAGATGATACTCACATGGAGCCAGGTCAGGACTGTAAGGCCAGTGTTTCAGTGTTGTCCATCCGAGTTTTGTGATCGCTTCCATGGTTTCTTGACTGAAATGTGACCGTACATTGTCGTGCAATAGCAAAACACCCTGCTTTTGCCGATGTGGTCGAACACGACTCAGTCGAGCTTGAAGTTTCGTCAGTGTCGTCGCATATGCATCAGAATTTATGGTGGTTCCACTTGGCGCGATGTCTACAAGCAAGAGTCCTTCGGAATCGAAAGACACCGTAGCCATAACTTCTCGAGCACAAGGTGTGGTTGTGAATTTTTTTTTCTTGGGTAAATTTGCATGATGCTACTCCATTGATTGCCTCTTCGTGTCTGGTGTAAAATGATGGAGCCATGTTTCATCACCTGTCACAATTCTCCCAAGAAATTCATCTCCACCATTCTCGTACTGTTCCAAAAGTTAGCTGCATACCGTTTTTCTTGTTTCTTTGTTAGCCACTGTCAACATCCTGGGAACCCACTTGGCACAAACCTTTTTTAACGCCAACACTTTCAGTATTCTGCAAACACTTCCTTCCCTATCCCAGCGTAGCGTGACAGTTCGTTCAGTGTGATGCGTCTGTCAGCAGTCACCAACTCGTTAACTCTCTGCAAATTGTCTGGAGTGTGTGCAGTACGAGGCAAGCCGCAGTGAGGACAATCTTCAGTATTGCCGTGCCCACTTTCATCACGTAACCTGCTTGCTCACCGACTAACTGTACTGCGATCGACAGCAGCATCTCCATACACCTTTCTCAACCTCTTGTGGATGTTTCCCACTGTCTCGTTTTCACAGCACAGGAATTCTACGACAGCACGTTGCTTCTGACGAACGTCAAGTGTAGCAGCCATCTCGAATACATGCTGTGATGGCGCCACTCACGGGAACAGGTTGAACTAAGTTTGAGAACAAGCCGGAAGGATGTATCTACACATTGTAAAACTTTCACACATGCCGAATGAAAACTGTATTTTTACAAAAATTGTGTGCATTTCTTTTGGAGTGACCTTGTAAATCACGTTTCGGATTTTCACCTATCTCTAACTGGCATTAATGTAGCTAGAGTCGAAAGACTCCTTTTGTTTCAGGACTGAGCCGAGTGCATTAAAAAAAGTATGTGACCTCAGTAAAAGCTCTGGAAATTTTTCTCCTTTGGTAAAAAAATTTTGAACCAAGAAATATCCGACCACGGTTAAAAAATATATTCAAGAGTAGGGAATGCTTTCATCCCGCAACGGAAAGCAACAGGGCCAACAACGAATATTTCAATGAACTGAACATCACGATTACTTCTTGAGCTTTGGTAATAAGATTCATGAATGTATATGTGGCCTCTATTAAAGGCAAACCACGTGCAATGAGGATGCGATCTTTACACTGGAATCCTAACGAGCGTCCATACAAGAATATAAAAACCAACTGCCACGTTGAATATAATCTCGCTAGCGTTACTTACATTACGAGCTCTATAGGCGTGAAAAAAATTCAAAATACTTCTACCGATTGCTGTCTCACTTTGCTTGGACTATTTATTCTGCTGAAGGCAGAATTCACGACGAAGTTTTAGCTCAAATCAAGTACAGACTCGAAAATAAATACAGATGTACGTGTGCAAAGTATCGTAATAATGAAACTTCATGGCAGATTGAAACTGTGTATCCGACTGAGACTCGAACTCGGGATGCTTGCCTTTCGCAGACAAGAACTTCACCAACGGAGCTACCCAAGCACGACTCACTCCCCCTCGTCACAGCTTTGACCCATGTCGTTGTTGTGGTCTTCAGTCCTGAGACTGTTTTGATGCACCTCTCCATGCTACTCTATCCTGTGCAAGTTTCTTCATTTCCCAGTACCTGCTGCAACCTACATCCTTCTGAATCTGTTTAGTGTATTCACCTCTTGGTCTCCCTCTACGATTTTTACCCTCCACGCTGCCCTCCAATACTAAATAGGTGATCCCTTGATGCCTCAGAATATGCCCTACCAACCAATCCCTTCTTCTAGTCAAGTTCGTCCACAAATTTCTCTTCACTCCAATTCTATTCAATACCTCCTCATTAGTTATGTGATCTACCCATCTAATCTCCAGCATTCTTCTGTAGCACCACATTTCGAAAGCTTCTATTCTCTTCTTGTCTAAACTATTTCGTCCACGTTTCACTTCCATACATGGCTACACTCCATGCAAACACTTTTAGAAACGACTTCTTGACATCTAAATCTATACTCGATGTTAACAAATTTTTCTTCAGAAACGCTTTCCTTGCCATTGCCAGTCTACATTTTATATCCCCTCTACTTCGACCATCATTAGTTAATTTGCTCCCCAAATAGCAAATCTCCTTCACTAAGTTAAGTGTCTCATTTCCTAATCTGATTCCCTCAGCATCACCCGAGTTAATTCGACTACATTCCATTATCTTCGTTTTGCTTTTGTTGATGTTCATCTTATACCCTACTTTCAAGATACTATCACTTCCGTTCAGCTGCTCTTCCACGTCCGTTGCTGTCTCTGACAGAATTACAATGTCATCGGCGAGCCTCAAAGTTTTTATTTCTTCTCCATCGATTTTAATTCCTACTCCGAATTTTTCTTTTGTTTACTTTACTGCTTGCTCAATATACAGATTGAATAACATCGGGGAGAGGCTACAACCCTGTCTCACTCCCTTCCCAACCACTGCTTCCCTTTCAAGTCCCCCGAATCTTATAACTGCCATCTGGTTTCTGTACAAATTGTAAATAGCTTTTCGCTCCCTGTGTTTGAATGCTGCCACCTTCAGAAGTTGGAAGATAGTATTCCAGTCAACATTGTCAAAAGCTTTCTCTAAGTCTACGAATGCTAGAAACGTAGGTTTGCCTTTCCTTAATCTATTCTGTAAGATATGTCGTAGGGTCAGTATTGCCTCACGTGTTCCAATATTTCTATGGTATCCAAACTGATCTTCCCCAAGGTCGGCTTCTACCAGTCTTTCCATTCGTCTGTAAAGAATTCGTGTTAGTATTTTGCAGCCGTGGCTTATTAAATTGATATTTTGGTAATTTTCACATCCGTCAACACCTGCTTTATTTGGGATTGGAATTATTATATTCTTCTTGAAGTCTGCTTTAACCCAAGTCTCCGCAAAATTCTTTATTCCAGGGGTGGAAGGATTGGAAGGTAGGAGACGAGATACTGGGGAAAGTAAACCTGTGAGGACGGGTCGTGATTCGTGGTTAGGTAGCTCAGTTGGTAGGGCACTTGACCGCGAAAGGCAAATATCCTGAGTTCGAGTTTTGGTCGGGCACGCGGTTTTAATCGTCAGGAAGTTTCGTATCTGCGCACACTCCACTGCAGATTGAAATATTTCAGTCTGAAAATATTGTAATAATTTTATAAATAACGGTGGGTGGGTGGTTGGGTGGGTTGGTTGGTTGATTGATTGATTGATTGATTGATTGATTGATTGGTTGGTTGGTTGGTTAATATGGGGGAGCGTACCAAACAGCGAGGTCATCGGTCCCATCGGGTTAAGGAAGGATGGGGAAGGAAGTCGGCCGCGCGTTTTCAAAGAAACTATTCCGGCATTTGTCTGAAGTGATTTAGGGAATTCATGGGTAACCTAAATCAGGATGGCCGGACGCAGGTTTTGAACCGCCGTCCTCCCGAATGCGAGTCCAGTGTCCAAACCATTGCGCCACCTCGCTCGATACTGGGAAAGGGAAGTAAATCGTAAATATTTTATCACAATTATTCCTGATGATATCTGATAATTAATACTCAGTTAAAAGCAATAACAGAAAAGGGGTTGGACAAAAAATACGGAAACACTGCGAGAAATGCATACTTAAACTAGAATGTAGACGCTTGCCAAGCCTGCAGGTTCCGCTGTTGTATTTCAAAGCGAATGGCACCTGTTGAATGTACTCACAAGATTAAAAATGTTTGTTGTGGTCAGAAAAGTGATCTATGCTTTTGCGAGCGCATTTTTTGGAGCTAAGTGCCTTCGAACGTGGGAAAGTTGTGGGAGCTCATATGATGGATGTTCCCGTAACCAATGGACCTGTAGTGTTTCCTGTTTCGACAGGTACCATATCAAAATTTGTACCGCATACAGGGAAAGCGGAAAAGCATTATTCGCGTAAGTCTCAACGCGGACGAAACTGTGTGTTGAGCGATGGTGACAGACGGTTATTCAAGAGGACTGTGACGACAAATCAGATGGCGACAACTGCAAAAGCCACTACAGAACTGAATCGCGCACTTGCGAACGCTGCAGTGCCGAAACAACACGACGGGAGCTCCATAAGGAGGGAATTGCAAGACGGCTTGCAGTTCCGAAATCATTCATTCATAAACTATGCAAGTGCATGTAACAGGAAAACGTGGCACCGAAGCCATAAAACCTGGATTATGGAGTAGTGGAGGAAAGTCGTTCGATCGGATGAATCTTGTCTCACACTTTTTCTAAATTTCGGCCAAGTTTGGGTCCCAAAAGTGAAATATGGCGGGGGTTCGTTGATGATTTGGGCAGTCATATCGTCGTATTCCATGGGCCCCGTGGTTAGTTTGCAAGATATCATTTTTGTCGAGGATTATGTGACCATTTCGGCTCATCGGGCCCGTCCCATGATACGGTGTTTGTCCCCTACTGGTGTTGCTGTGTTCCAAGAAGGAGGGATTCCTCTTAACACAGCTTGCATCACGATGACTGGCTTTGTGAGCACTTCCAGCAAAGACATTGGATCTCAATGTAATTGAGCTTTTGTGCTCTATTTTGGAGAATCCATCGTTACCTGCCAGTATGTTGCACGTAGAGGGGTACAATATTGCCTTGAAAACCATATAGGGTCAGTACTTATCCATTCCGAGGCGACTGAATGCTATTTTAAATGACAACGGGTTTTCTGCACCGTTCTGAGATTGTTAGTGTTTTGCGTTTTTAGTTTTTCCATATTTTCGACGACCTCCAAGTAATAGCTTTGCAATTGTACTATGATGGACCACGTGCTACTGAAGTCCACAACATATGAAAAATTTAACAAAAGAAATGCTCCACACACAGTAGCAAATCATCAACACACTTCAATCAATGCGAAGAAACGAGTACTTTAACATCGTGTATCGATCTATCCTTTTGAACAACGGAAGTTCAGTCTCTACACGAATAAAAGCACATCTACGGATCAGAAAATGTTGCAAACAAAATATTATGCCTAGCTGCAAATGCGTGTCGCAACGTCACATTAATTCTCATAGCTCTTAATATGAGAATGGCCATCAGAAAGAAACCGTAATTGAGATACCCAGCGTCCATAAAGCAAGTTGCGACACCAGTCGTCCGTAGCAAGAGGAGGTAGAAACCAGCAGATTGACTCAGAACACAGTACGAGTAAGAGTCGAGACGATAGTGCTTTGTCTGTTGGTGAATGGGCCTCGTAAAACACGACCTGGCCCGTGCAAACCTGTAAGAGTCCCTTCACTCTGCTCGAAGTATTGGCCAACAGAGATACCCTCACTTTACCTGTCAAAGACTGTAATACGTTAAGCAATCGACACCCAGCGTCCAGAATGTCTTTGCAAAATACTTGAGGCATAAAACACGAGTAAGAATGAATAACTTGAAAGTTGACGTTTTAACGAACAAGTTTCAATTACCAGCATTCTTGAGTTTCTGTGCAGCCATTACAAACTGTGTAGATGTCTACTGAAACATAACAATGCCGATTTTCTGAGTCGTATATTTATATATGACCTACAGTTAGGTGCACTTTTATTCTCTTTCTTCGAACTTCTTGATCGAGTTTAAGGACGTGATCAACAAAATTTTAGTTTCACTGGTATGCTGATACAGAGCAGCATTCAACGTATGTGCGACTCACCAAAGTACTGCATTAATGAAAAATTGCTAAGGTAGTGATGTTACTTATGTTCTGCTAGTGTGAACAGGCAAGTTTGCCTGTAAAATAACTCAGCGCTGCTCATTTTACAGCATGCAAGTACATATTACGAACGGCTAAAACGGTCTACGATTCCAACTGCAGGTTGCGTATGTAACACCTTCCAGTGGCAACAAAAGTTTTATTTTCAATATTTGACATAATTATTGAGAGAATTTAAAAATTTATAATGCTGTCATAATCTACCCGTTAAGAGGTACAGTATAATCTTGGGCTAAGTGTTCAACACAATAAGGCAAGTATTAAGGGGACCACACCCTGCCCATCTAACCCATCTTAATTTAGGCAAGTATTTGACCCGTTTCTGAAAAAACTATATGATGCAGGACCTTAATATTTTTCCTGTATGTTACATGATGGTAACAGTCAACTGTACTAAAATGTACTTTATCCATTTTATAGTTTTAAGAAATACTTTTTTAAATTTATTATCAAAAAATATCAAGTTTTTTCTGCAGAAAATATTTTTTGTGAACTTCCTATTGGGGGAATATTAATGAATGTAGTACTAAAGGTGGCTTTTTATGTTATGCAGAGTCTCTGAAAATTTCATTCATTTATCTACAATAGTTTCTGATATAACGGGACATATGTGCTGAAAATATTAGTTTGTGGGAAATTGACTTTAAAGAAAAAACTTTTGAAACTTGTTAATCACAGTTAATTAAAACTGTCCTGCTGCATATGATGGCCCTTCTTTGGCCTCCAGCAGGTCTTCCAGCTTCTTTTTCACCTTCTTGGATGTTTGTCTTGTTTTCTTGGCCAAATTAGATGCAGACCTGTCTGCATCGGCTATCCTCATTTTATCGCAGTTGCAGCCCAGTGCTCATATTTTCACCAGGATTAATTCCCAGCTTTTTCAGTACCCGATACTTCGCAATATTACCACAATTGAATGTAATAACAGCATCATGAACTCCTAGTTTCATTGTATGCATGCCTACAAATACAGTTTTAGGAAGTCAGTTCCAAATTATGCTGTCGAAACATTCATTTGGGTTCTGTGTCTGCCCATGCAGACATTTCCTTAGGTCAGGATGAGCGAAGTCTCTGAAAATAGGATCAATTGCTGTAATAACAGCAGCAGGAAGAGAATGCTGGTGAGAATAATGTTCTCCAGTTGCCTGAGCCATATTGTATTTGCACCACTGATTTTCTCCCGATGGACACAATCCATGACATGGTTTATCATCAGTAGAGGACTTACGGAAGAATATAAGAATAAGGCCCAAACATCTCTCGTCATTGCCTCCAGATTTTCTTTATATCTGCTAATTGCCTGCCCATAGTATACCTGCAAGTTTTCTATTTCAGTTTTACGTAACAGACCCTGCCCGGTCAACAATTTTCCATCTTCTAATTTTTTTCCTCTCATATCAACAGTTAGTTTTCTCAGCCTTGTTCCCAAACGTTTTTGAACATGGCCTACACTTTCTATTTTGCTAATAATGGCATCTCCATGTGGCTTAGAGTTGACAGTGGGTTGGCTGACAGTGGGTGACAGAAAAGTGGGCGTGGCACATAAACACACGTTGTAGGAAAATGCTCTTTAAATGCTCGAAAAAAAACTTTTTTCAGGAAAATCCTATTCAGAGTACTTAAATAAAACCTTAATCTATCGAAATATGATGAAAACCGAAAATCGACTTTTTTCGACGTGAACCACGGTATACATGTCCTGAGCCAGTGGAACTAATGGCACGGAAATTACTCAAACAACTCTCGTCCATTATTTAAGAATGAGCGCACTTAGTGACATAAGAAAATCATTACACATACTTTCAGACCGTTTTCTGGACTCTTTCTCGCTGACACCCCCCCGCCCCCCCCCCACCTCCCCGCCTCCAGAAAATAATAAGAGGAAAAAAGTTGATCACTTACTAAGTTTTCGCTGTCCTGATACCGCCTGTTCATGCGCGCCTACTGCGACACTCGGCGGATATGGCGACATTATGAGACTGGCTGGGTGGAGCTGAGCGTCCACTTAAATCCGCGGGTTATGGCGGATGGAAGGAATGACGTATGGTGGAAGCATAATAGCCCCTTTGGCATCCTGCCGTAAGAGACGCCAGACTTGAGGCTCCTTACCGCGTATTGTCCGAGTGGATTATGCTGGGCTACTATATGCAACAAAAATGACGCCACTTGATTGCTAGTCGAGTGGCGACGCCATAGTTGCGTGCGGGAACGTCCAAATTACTGTCACGCACTAGACTGACGTTACTTTCAGCCATGGGGACTTCTGTGTATAAAAGTTTTGCCAATGCGGTAATGAGCAATATTGGTTAAATAACGTTTATGATGTTTCTATTACATGATGCTTGGATAAAATTTGTGTGTCATTAAGCAAATATTATTTAATTAGTGAAAGGTGGTGTGTGATTTCAAAGCAACTTACTTTATTCTAAAAATGGTGAAAATTAATGAAATACTGACAGATAATCGAATTCTAGTACAGGAAACTTCAATGCTTTTTAAACACTTGCCCAGGCTTCCGGTGGTAGTATTATTTCTGATTGAGTTTAGCTTTTATTAAAGGAAATCAGCTGTATTGCTGTGTCTTTTAGCGCAATCAATTTTTTAGTGTGATGTGGTGGATGCTATTTACGATGTCTTAAAGACTCACTTAAAAACTAGTATGTTCACCCCGGTACACTACACCACTTACACACAACTTACTCAGTACCGAATTTTGAAAATGCGTCGATGACAATCAGCCAGTAGCTTCCCAAAAATTGTCCAGCATAGCCGATGTGACTAGGATTCTGATGCCTGTGGCCACAGAAAATATCGCGGGGGAGCTGACTGGCATTTTGGGCTCATGTGGCATTTGGCTAGCATCACTTCTATGTCGTCATCAGTATTTTTCCAATAGCAGATCTCTTTGTCAATGCATTTGGTTCGAACGATACGTCTGGCATTTGAAGCACTTTGGGTATCATCATTCGTGTCTTCCTTGTTTATGAATGTAGCTGTATGAGACCTTTGTGACAGTGTGCCAGTGTGATTTACTATGTGGTTCCTTACGTAACTCTTTAGATGAATGCCATTCCGCCGGCCTTAGTGACCGAGCGGTTCTAGCGCTTCAGTCTGGAACCGCGCGACCGCTACGGTAGCAGGTTCGAATCCTGCCTCGGGCATGGATGTGTGTGATGTCCTTAGGTTAGTTAGGTTTAAGTAATTCTAAGTCTAAGTGACTGATAACATCAGAAGTTAAGTCCCATAGTGCTCAGAGCCATTTTGAATGCAATTCCGATTGAGCGTATTGTTTGATTTTGGAGTTGTCGAGGCTGTACGCCTGGTTGGTTAGGAAGGAGTTGAAGTTTGTGATATCGGAAGATCGGTGTAATCCCGAAACGCGTAACATGTTCTAATAAAAGTCAATTGAACATCTCATGACTATATTGTGATTGAACAGCTTTGGTTGCCAATTATTAACACACGATCCTTTGCCACAACTTCTGCAATCAAGTTGACATTCAATCTAAAATTTTCAGTAGGGTCTTGCCTGATACCATCCAAAGCAAAACAAACAAACATCAGCAGAAGAATCAAAAGTTTTGTCCTACCCTATTGGCAGCCGTAATAGCAAGTCTGTGTTCGCATGTTGAGCGGTATATCTCAATACTATTTCATAGTCACATAGTCATAATTTGATAATGTCAGTGCCTCTGCTGCAAGTGTTGAGCTGTTCTGGAAAGAACAGTATTTATTAGTTAGTCCATGTGATCCATAAGTAGAATGGGTCCTCAACCATTAATGTACTCCTGAAACTTTTTTACAGTAAAAATAACGGCAAGAACTTCCTTTGCAATTTACTGAAATCCCTTTGAGCAAATGTCAGAGTTTTGAACATGTAGGCAGTCAGCCTTCGGTAAACACGTAGTCTGTGTGACAAGACAATGCTGATTCCATGTTCGGAAGCATCTGCTACAATTGTTAGCATTTTATTTGGATCACGTATGGAGAGGCGTTTGGAGTCTAGTAAACTTTATTTTAATTTGTTAAATGCACGTTAGCATTCAGTGTTCCATACATTTTTTCCCTTCCATAGCAGTTTGTGAAGTGGTTTGCTTGTGCATGCTGCATGTGGAATGGATTTCATGTAGTAATTAATTTGATCTAGCACAGCAAATAATTGCTTGAGATCTTTGAGAGCCAGAAAATGTTTACTTGCTTCAGTGTGCTGTGGTGTCAGACTGATGTCTCGTTGTGACAGGATGTATCCTGAGCATTCGACTTCCTGCTGAAAAAACATGCAGTTTTCTTTGTTACACTTAAAATTTCTTACTTGCAAAATTTTTAATATTCCAAATTACTTAAAGGGTCTTCAGGAGTTTTTCTGAGACAGTTCACAGCGTTAGGTGCTTTCCTATTAATTATTATAAGTATCGCTGGAACAAACTCGGTGCATTGGCAATCACAAATAGTAATGAGTCGTAATGCTGGACCAAGTATTCTCTATTATCTCTTCCACAGGTACGAGTAAGTAGGCCTCCTTCAAATCGAGTTTTGCGAAGTATGGGCTACCAGCTAATTTAGGCACTATTGCTTCCTGTTTAGGATCTGGATAGGAATCTATTATTGATTGCACGTTGACTTGGACCTTGAGGATGCCTCAAGACCTCAGTGTACCATTCGATTTTTGTACTGCAGTGATTGACATTGCTCTTGGCTACTGGAAATTGATTGTGTAGTGCCATTTTTCTGTTTCTGTTTCACACTGTCTTTTACTGCAAGCGGAATATTGCGTGCTTCACAGAATTTTGACACAGTGTTCATCTTCAGCGTGACGTATTGGTTTGGAAAAATCTACATGTACGTGATTATTCTGCTATTCACAATAAAGTGCCCGGCAGAGGGTTCAGTGAACCACCTTCAAGCTGTCTCTCTACCGTTCCACTCTCGAGCGGCGCGCGGGAGAAACGAGCACTTAATTTTTTCTGTGTGAGCCGTGATTTCTCTTATTTTATCGTGACGACCATTTCTCACTATGTAGGTGGCTGCCAACAGAATTTTTTCGCAATCGGAGGAGAAAAATTGTCTTATTTTTGTGACAGATATTGAAATTCTTCCTTAGGTACATCAGTGCAAATCTGATTCGCCCCTTCATTGGTATTTGAAGCCCAGTATATTGAATAAATCAGGCAACGGGTGACTTTAATACTACAAATCTGCACTGTTTAATGTATTGTTTCTATGCAACATCCGTTACAAATTGGTCTTTGACCGGATTTTGTCGCTGTAGGTAAATAGCGAACTCTGAAATTAATTTTGGCGATCCCAATTTCGTGTATGCCTGGAAACTAATGAAAGAAATGGAAAAGCCTGTGTCAGTTTGAAATTTCAGTAGCGCTTTATTTACTCTATCACAGATAAAGCCTTGTCATCAGTAGAGGAGACAACACTCACTTTGCTTTTTTCTCACGAAATTTTGTTTATCCGCTTATGTTCGTCTTCGACATCGTTTCTATTATGGGTTCCTTTAAGTGCTTGAATATCTCATTACGTTGCGTGAATTGCTTCATGTTGCACACTTTAGATTTATGACCTTGCTGTTCGGAGCAAGTGCTGTCCGTATTTTTGAAGTAACGATCTCCGCTCTTGCGATTAACTCCACAGCATCCACACGGATGTAATTTTTCTGTTTACAATTTGCTGGTGCGGTCTTGTAGTTCGCTGTAACTGACCCTCACAGTCGCATACGTGGCTTGTCCGTCTTGTTGTTGTTGTTTCACGCATCGTAAAGACACTACCTTCCTCGTACTGAAGCCCGTCAGCTGGTACTAGCATCTGTTCATATTCCCAGATTGAAGTCAAACGTTCTTTCAATTACGGATTAGTAAAACTAAGAAGGTATTTCTTTACCATATTGATGGATGAGGGTGTGATGAGCACGTCACGAATAAAATAATCAGCATAAGACTTTCTGTATTTCTTATTTTCACACAAATTTGAAATCTCTAGTTAGCCCCTGTAATTCAGCTACCCATTCTTTGTAATTCTGATAGGGTTCCTTAAAGCACAGGGAAAATGTAGCCTGGCTGCTACTACGTACACCTGAGCCTCTTAAGATTTTACCTTATCTTTAATTTCTGAATATGAGAGTATCGTGGTCGTGCGGTAGCGTTCTCGCTTCCCACGCCCGGGTTCCCGGGTTCGATTCCCGGCGGGGTCAGGGATTTTCTCTGCCTCGTGATGACTGGGTGTTGTGTGATGTCCTTAGGTTAGTTAGGTTTAAGTAGTTCTAAGTTCTAGGGGACTGATGACCATAGATGTTAAGTCCCATAGTGCTCAGAGCCATTTGAACCATTTTTTGATCTATGTCAGGATATAGCTTTTGAATTAATTTAAAAACTTCAACACCGCCATTAGCAAGAAGAGAAGCTTCACTCTCAACGTTACCTGATAATTAGTGCATGCTGAAATGTTGCTACGTTATGAAGACATAGTTCGACCAGGATTTTGTCTTCCATTCGAAAGTCGGAAATGGTGCTGGCGGCATCTTGAAATTTTCTTGGGTGTGTTACTTCCTTTCTCCTAGTTCCAATAGCTACTCCACAAGGAGGTCCTGTGTAATGGATAGCTTTTGCAGCAGCAACATCATAGGCTGGAGGATTTTACGTTGACCCATTTCTGCAAAATTTGTCAGAGCAGTACACGAATTTCCATTTACCTTATTGAAAATTAAATAGGTTAGCAACTAGGATAATATCTTTCATAATACTGTGCTAAATCTAATGCGTTGCCAGGAAAAACGTTCCCTTATACGACCGTGTTGTGCGTGCGTTGGCATCTTCTCCTTGTCTCCAGTTATGTTACATCTTTTCTCGTCGTCAGTTACGGTGTTCTTCCTTGTCCCAACTATGGCCTTTGCCCTCGTCGCCAATTATGGTAGTTTTCCTCGTTGGCAGTCATGTAGTGCTGGCAATATTTTTTTCCGCTGTCCCCAGTTGTGTTGTGTTCACCAAACAAGCTTGGAAACCACAATAAAGGCGGCAGGAAGAGACCTCCCTATCACAGAAAGTAGTGACTGTTACTGAGGTGACTTGCTAGGCACGCATCAGCCAATCAGTTCTGTCACAGCGCAAAATTTATGCAGTGAAACCATGAGGGAAGAATATTGCCACTACAGATTGAGATACAATTGGCATTAATTTGTTAAAACTCAATAAATTCATCTTCTTTATGGATTCTTCCGTCGCTTCTTGGTAGAACAATTCCATATTGAGGGTAGAATAACACATAGGCGGTTTTCTGTTCTTCTGATTTTTATTTGTATGAACTCGTTTTCGGCTTATTAGGCCATCTTCAGATAACTACTGGCTATTGTTTACAAGGAGCTCGAGTTCTTACGAACCAAACATTCTGGACTAAGATACAAGATCTTCAGTTGTGGTATTGTCTTTGGAATAGTCAAACGGGTCGTTTGACTTTTTGTTTTGTAAAACTGTTCTTTAACATAATAAATCACATTTTATGGTTTGTCAGTACCATGCATGAAGTAGTTCTTCACTGCGCAAAAACCGAATAACAGAACTCTGTTCTTCCCTGGTGCAAGTCGCAAGTGGGGCGACTATCTTTATACTGATACAGCGACGGTATGTGTGCATCTCCACTATGCTGCCACCTGCAGGCCATTCTGCACGCTGTTTGTAGCACGCTTACCAACTTACAGGCTAAAGGCTCGAAATTTCGATTTGCTATTACAAATTTAAAGTTTCCATTTGACTCACCCTCGTATAATACCAATAACATTTTTGTACAGTCTTTGCTTGTTTCCCGCCTCATAATGATAAATACCTTCTCATTATTGATGAAACCGGCATGCAAAATGCTTGCTGCGTTTCACTGCCGTCACTACAGCATTGGGTTTGATCAGCCCATAACTTTTCCGTCCAAACATTGGCTCACAAGGGAACCTCCCCATCGCACCCCCTTCAGATTTAGTTGTAAGTTGGCACAGTGGATAGGCCTTGAAAAACTCAACACAGATCAATCGAGAAAACAGGAAGAAGTTGTGTGGAACTATGAAAAAATAATCAAACTGAGTTGTCCATTCGCAACATATGCAACATAAAGGGCAGTAAGACATCAGGAGCGCTGTGATCCCGTGGTTAGCGTGAGCAGCTGCTGAACGAGAGATCCTAGGTTCAAGTTGTAACCTCCCCCTCACTTATCGACCTTAATGACAGTGAAAAATTAAATCACGTGTACCTAATGGAAATTTGAGAAAAGCAATCGTCACCGAGGTTAATTTGTCGGTAAAGAGGAGGAAAGGGTTACATCTAAATGAAAGGAAAAATGCTAATGAAACTGGTGGAAATTAATTTTGAAATAGGGGTAAAGTTAATAAAGAAAGTAAATGTGCGGCCGTTACGTTAACAATCAACTAGCGGTAATTAGATATTGGAGATTTGGGGGAAATTACAGTCGCCAGTCCTAAGGACAATTACTATAGTAACTGAAAAAGAAAGATTATTACACATATAATTAGTACTAAAGCGTGGCAACTGAAGGTTGACAAGTGTAGTGTGAAAACTGAAAGTTTGTCAAAGTAATAAATTTCGCTACACTCTGACTTAATTTAGCAAAAGAATTAATAAAACCGGAAAATCGAAAGTTAATTTAGTGACTGAAGTTAATAGTGAGCTTTCTTTCTGAAGCACATCGAAATTCAGTAAAATACGGTTAGTCTTGGACAGCCTCAACAATCATTTCAAAAGCTACTTGAAACTACGCAATTTAGAAATAAGAGATTTAACTTTGAACTTGAATTAAATGATTCTGAACAATTAACAATAGTAAAATTTATTACGTACCAAGCTGATCTGCAGTCACAGGTAAGCTAAAATACGGTAACAAAGCTCGCACTCTTAATTCGTGCTTGTGTAATCTAAATATTGTAGCCAGCTGTGAATACTTTAACTGAACTTTGAAATTAAAGCAGTGAAATGCTATAATATTACTTTAATGCTGGCGTTTCAATTTCAACGACACTCGGGTTCATTCCGGAAAAGGAAGGGACCCTGCTTGGTAATGCAATTGGGACAATGAGCAACAAAGGTTCATGCTAAGTAGCTGTAATTTTGTGATGCAACAATTTTAAAAGTTGGAAAAGCTGAGGTCTACCATACAGTTCTAAAACTTTACGAGCTTCCTGTCTTCCTTGTTGGTTGATTGAAGGTTTGAAGCCGTCGATCGAGGAGGTGGCGACAGTCACTCATTGTCGGCCGTCGCTGTTGCAGAAGCTGGATGTTGGTGCGCCTTCTTCTCGACACGGTCACCAGGCGAAACGGGCTCTTGATGTGCGCCAGCTAATGCTTCCCGTCCGCGACACCATGTCAGAAACTATCATCGCAAGTCGAGCGCAATTACATGCTGCCAAACCCCGAAAGCGCGGCAACTCGCGGGAGCTTCACACACAGCACACCTGCTCCACTCGCTACTCCAGCCAGACCCTCTCTGCCCGCGCTCCACGCGGCAGAGTTAACACTACCAAAGGTCCTACACACTTTGATTCTTCACACGACCTATCGATGTAATCGTTCGATAGCAGTTTTCCCTAGGCAAGACCCAGCGTAAAAATACAAATAATATTTACGAAACAAACCAATTATACATCGACATAAATGCATATATATATATATATATATATATATATATATATATATATATATATATATATAGTAAGACAATTACAATATGTAAAGACACGGAAATGTCATATATTCAGGTAACAAAAATAAGGAAAACAAATTTATAGTACAATAGATGGAAATAGGAGGATATGCATTTCCGGCGTTACAAAGTCTTCCCTCCAGTGAATAATTTAATTCTTTATTTTCTGGCAATAATTGTCTGTCCGTCACTTTATTGGAAGTGATTATCACATCCACAAGAAAACCTAAATCGGGCAAGGTAGAAGAATCTTTTTACCCAATCAAGTGTACAAGTTAGGTGGGTCGGCAACATATTCCTGTCATGTGACACACATGCCGTCACAATTGTCGTATAGAACATATCAGACGTGTTTTCCTGTGGAGGAATCGGTTGACCTATGACCTTGCGATCAAATGTTTTCGGTTCCCATTAAAGAGGCACGTCCTTTCGTCTACTAACCGCACGGTTTTGCGGTGCGGTCGCAAAACACAGACACTAATCTTATTACAGTGAACAGAGACGTCAGTGAACGAACGGAGAGACCATAACTTTGCGAAAATAAAGAAAGTAAACTTTTCACTCGAGGGAAGAATTGAACCAAGGACCTCTCGTTTCGCAGCTTCTCACGCTAACCACGGGACGACGGTGCTCCTGAGCTCACACTATCCTTGATGTTGCCTATCTTGCGCATGGACTACTCAGTTTGTATATTTTGCTTATTTTTTTCATAGTTCCACACAACTACTTCCTGTTTTCTCGATTGATCTGTGTTCAGTTTTTCAAGACTATTCACTGTGCCAACTTGTAACTAAATCTGAGGGGGGTGCGATGGGGAGGTTCCCTTGTCAGTAGTTCAGAACCCCCCCCCCCCCCCCCCCCCCACCCCACCACACACACGCAAACAGAGTTAGAGAGAGAGAGAGAGTTAGAGAGAGAGAGTTAGAGAGAGAGAGTTAGAGAGAGAGAGTTAGAGAGAGAGAGTTAGAGAGAGAGAGAGAGAGTTAGAGAGAGAGAGAGAGAGAGTTAGAGAGAGAGAGAGAGAGAGTTAGAGAGAGAGAGAGAGAGAGAGAGAGAGAGAGAGAGAGAGAGAGAGAGAGAGAACTCATCAGAACGGGCGTGCCCGCAGCAAGCAGACTGACATGACGTCGGTGTTCCGCTGGCGATGCGCTCTACGAAGACTGACGGCGCTTCGGCCGGCACAAATTGACCCGCAGCGCTCTCGATATTGGATGAACGTTTGATACGACAGGGGCGCACGCTCCACGTGCCACCGGGGTGCGATCGAAGCGGCCTCCTTGTGTTTACTTTGCGCGGTCGTCCATCACCCCGCCGATTTCCGGTGGGAAATGTACCGCCGCGCCGTAAAACCGCCAGCGACAGCCGTGAAATATGCGCGCCGCGCACACGGTCCGGCCGCTCCCGCCATGCCACGGCGGCTCCCCTTATTTTCCCCAGCTTCCCTGGCAAAATTCAGTATCCGATCAAAAGTATCCGGACACTCGTATGTAATGCGGAACTGATCACTACACGTCACTACACGGAACCGCAAGAATAAAATGAGACGGGTAGTACTGGGTGATAGCAGAGAAGCAATAACACCAAGGTGGATCGTTCAAGAGAGCTCAGTGTTGTCGAACGTGGACTAGTCACTGAATATCGCCTGAGTAACAAATCTCATCAGGGACATTTCAACCCTACTAAAGTCGACTGTCAGTCATACTGTGGCGGAGCGGTGTTAAAAAGTTCGCAGCACTGAGTGAAGCAGGCCGCAAATTAATGTACACCTACTTCAGTATAGCGTTCGTTCACCATCCGTTGCTCTGCATTCGTAGGTAATATTGAAACTTCCCCGTAGAAAAAATATACATGACTGTGCTTAAACTGACGCACAATATTTTTTAGCACAACGCAATCTGACTTTCTATAATCCCTATAAGGGAATGGCCCTGACTAAATTAACCTATACGTTTCACAAATCACTTACCTCACAAAAATCTTCGTTACTCGAACTACTGCAATACAGCGAGCGCCACTACTGCCAACTAAATAAAAGATTCTTACTACTGAAGGCACTAACTACTGATAGGCATAGTTAGCAAAAGAAAGATTTTGATAGAGAACAAACAATGTATTTACCTTAATAGTGTTCAAAAGTCATATGTTGCGGGTTGGCAGGAGAGCCAACACCCTATTAGAGGAAGCCGAAAGGTACGCGTTTTAGCTCACGCAGGCTGGCGTGAGGTCTGGAACAGGACAAGGAAATTAGACTTCAGTAAAACGGACGTAGCTGGTAGAATACTTAACTTTAATCCATGAATGGTGAACGTCGGTCTGACGGTACATGATTAACAAGATCAATAGCAGCTGATAATGGCGCCTTGGTAGGTCGTAGCAAATGACGTAGCTGAAGGCTATGCTAACTATCGTCTCGGCAAATGAGAGCGTATTTTGTCAGTGAACCATCGCTAGCAAAGTCGGTTGTACAACTGGGGCGAGTGCTAGGAAGTCTCTCTAGACCTGCGTGTGGCGGCGCTCGGTCTGCAATCACTGATAGTGGCGACACGCGGGTCCGACGTATACTAACGGACCGCGGCCGATTTAAAAGGCTACCACCTAGCAAGTGTGGTGTCTGGCGGTGACACCACATAATATATATATATCATTCCATGATATACAATATTACAAATTTACTCTTCCTGATGGACACACGTCCAGATCGTTCGCTCTCATAATTACGCCATCTGTCTCCCCACATCCACCACTGCTGGCGGCTCACCTCCAACTGCGCAACGCTACGCGCTGTTAACAGCCAACTGCCCAACACTACAATAGCGACTATTGCAACAATGCCGACCAGCCTCAGGCTGCACACAGCACAGTCAGTGATTTTCATATAGAGTGCTACGTGGCGTTACCAATAAAAAAAACCTAAACAGCCTACTTACAATATGTAGACGATGTAAAAGCAGCGTTGAAGAAAACCATCGTCCATAATTACGATTGCATAGTCCGCGTAACTCAGGTAACAAAATAAACCTGTAGATCTGTAGTAATAACGGGCAAAAGTGGATGCTTCCTTCCTTCATTGAAAATGTCCGCTTCCCGATACTAATGTTTTTTATTGTCTTTTAGTTAAGGTGTCAACAAGCCTACATTTACGTCGATAGCACATCTACTACTAGTTCATGCAACTTATGTCACACGCAAACCAGCCAGACATGTGCTATGTCCAACCCGAAATATTATGAGATTAATACAGTGAATACTCTGCTACGAAACGAATTTCACTCTCGGTCCTTTTCAGTGAATTCTTGAAAGGAGCCGGCCGTTGTGGCCGAGCGGTTCTAGGCGCTTCAGTCTGGAAGCGCGCCACCGCTACGGTCGCAGGTTCGAATCCTGCCTCGGGCATGGATGTGTGTGATGTCCTCAAGTTAGCTAGGTTTAAGTAGTTCTAAGTTCTAGGGGACTTACGACCTCAGATGTTGAGTCCCATAGTGCTCAGAGCCATTTGAATCATTTTCTTCAAAGGAAGACGTTCACAAAAAAATGTTCTGTAAATATATACTGAAAACGCCACGCAGAATTTTTCACAAAGGCCGATAGTTTCACACGCGGTTTTCCCTACAACAAACACTCCAAAATCTCCCAAATTTCACCGAACTGTCCGTAAATGCATCTGCTTGCACGGCGATATAAACAGACCGCGAAACAAGTCACTTCTTCATTTTACAAATAACTTTTTCGGACACGTCTAACATGACCTTCTCGTCTGGCAGCTAGTCCACGACTCACTGAATGCCGTTGCTTTCAGGGCATATAAGACATTCCAATGCGCGGGAAAGACTTTACTCTGATTGGTTGGTCCGCAGCTCGTGGTCGTGCGGTAGCGTTCTCGCTTCCCACGCCCGGGTTTCCGGGTTCGATTCCCGGCGGGGTCGGGGATTTTCTCTGCCTCGTGATGACTGGGTGTTGTATGCTGTCCTTAGGTTAGTTAGGTTTAAGTAATTCTAAGTTCTAGGCGACTGATGACCTCAGCAGTTAAGTCGCATAGTGCTCAGAGCCATTTGAACCATTTTTTGTTAGTCCCATAGTGCTTAGAGGCATTTGAAACAGTTTTTAGAAAATCGAAAGGTATGAGTTTGCTGTTGACTTTCTACACAGAACTGATGTCAATTTTTTTAAAAAAGGTACTATTTTCTGAAGAGGCTACATTTCATATCATTGGAACAATTAATCGTCATAACTGCAGAATTTGGGGGGCAGAGCATCCACATGAAGTTATTCAGCATCAACGTGATTCTCCCACAGTTAATGTCTGGTGCGGTTTGATGGAAGTTCGTGTGATTGGTCCTTTCATTTTTGTAGAAAAATAATAGATGGGGGCGTGACTTCTGAAATTTTCCCAGCGTATTTGTTCTTCCAGTAATTTTCGGGTTTGCAGCCGGATCCCATCAACATTCTGCCACGATATTTCGGCACTGCGACGTCCGGCCATCCTCAGCTGGGTAGACGAAGTACTGCAGAGACATGACGCAGTCATGGTATTTATTGCGAATTCCGCGCATGCGAATCGTGCTGGCGGTTTACTGCGCATGCGTTACGAGGTGACATGCGCGAGGCAGCCAAGTTGTGCGTGCTGCCCTCAGTGGTGAAGTAAGAACAAACTAATGGCCGAGTAGCGACTGAGCATGTCGATTCCGTTGTGACCGAATAATTTTAATAAATGGATTCCAATTTTTATGCAGCTGAAAGCCTCGCGCATGTCATCCCGTAACGCATGCGCTGTAAACCGCCAGCACGATTCGTATGCGCGGAATTCGCTCTAAATACCATTACTGCATTAGGTCTCTTCCCATCCAATCCAAAGCCCACAACTGCCTCCGACTCCTCAAACTCCTCTCTGGCCGGACATGGGGGTCGCACCCCTCTACCATCCTCCACACCTACAAATCCTTAATCCGTCCTATCCTCTGTTATGCCATTCCCACCTGGATATCTGCCCCCCCACCCAAAATTCTACAAGTCCCTCCAGATCCTTGAGCGTCATGCACTCCGTCTCGTCTTCCATATACACCTCCCGTCCCCCACGTGGATCCTCTATGACCCCATTCCTTTCCCCCATCTGCTCCTGTTCCTCGAACATATCTGCATCCTCTACAACTCCCGCCGCCTTGATCCCCCTCACCCCCTGGTTGCTCCTCTCCTCTCCCGTCCCCCCCCCCCCCCCTGCCGCGTCATCACTGTTGTGTCCCCCCTACCATCCATCTCTACACCCTTCACCTCCTTTCCCAAGGTGGCTTCCATCAACTACCCCTCACAGATGATGCCCTCTCTCCCTCCATCTACCCCTCCTATCAACTCTGATCCACACCCCCCCTCCTTTCCTCCGTCCTCTCCCTGGGCTCCCTCTTTCCCCCCCTTCCATCCTGTTTCCTCCCCACCAAACCTCTCCCTACCTCCCTTAGACCCCCCCCACCCCGAGTCCTTTTGTATTCCCCTCCTCTGCCTTCCCCACTCCCTGTCGCATCTACCCAGCACCCCCCACCCCTCTTCTGGGTCCTCATCCTGCGTCGGCTCCTTTCCCGCCTCCCCCCCCCCCTTCGCATTTCCTCTCCTTCCCCCCTTTTTTATCTTCCCCTCATCTGTCTAGTTTCCCCCCCACGTGCTCTTGGCTGTGGTATGTCATATTTTAGTGCAGTGTTCCAGTGCATGTTCAGTGTTGTTTCATCTTTTCCCGAGTTGCGAACAGAAACCATGCTGTCACTGGATGTGAATTTTATGTCCTTTGCGAACAGAAACTAGACTGTCGCTGTGTTTTTTTAATTGTCTATTATTTTACCTGTCTGCTTCGTATGTATTTTCTATTTTCAGTTCCACGATTTTTTCGCCATGTTACCCTTTAAGTCTTCAATTTTATCGCCTGTTTTTTATTATGTATTATCTTCACCTTTTTAAAACAGTCTGTAGGCTGAAGAGCGGCATACTAAGCTGCTGCCAGCCCGCCCCCCTTCGGGGGGGGGGGGGGGAATCGAAAATCAATGAAGGAAAAAAAAGGTCTCTTCAGCAGTTTGTCTACTCACCTGAGGATGGCCGAACGTCTCTGGGCCGAAACATCGTGGCAGAATGTTGATGGAATCCGGCTGCAGACCCGAAAATTACTGGAAATAGACAGGGACGTTTATTGTGACGTGCTTACAGAGTACGTCTTTCCCCAAATGGACGATATTGATGTTGTTTTTCTGTATTTGTAAATGACATCTGCCGATATCCATTCGGATAATTCCTTCGTGGTGCGTCGTTTTTTTTTTTTTTTTTCTTAGTGTGTACAGGGAAATAACATATCCCTACCACGTTACAAGATGTGACACTTACTATACTTTACTTACTTTTTCTTGTCTGGAAACCAGGTCAGACTCTTTCAGCCCTGCATAGGGCCACGTCCAAGGCTTCTTTCTTTTCGAGCCATAAATTGTTGGGGTAGCACCTGTGAGGGCAGTTTGGGCAGGCGAGCAGATGCTCCATATCGCGCACAGCGCCACAGTCACACTTATCATCAGTGGTTACAAGACCTCACCTGATCATATTTGTCTTCACTGGGGCCACCCCTGTCCTTATCCGGTTCAGTGTCCTCCATGTCTTCGAGTTTGTGCTGATCCCGCTGGGCACTTCCTGCGCAGGTGGGTAATCGGCTGGTGGTTCTTCTATATCGTGGCTAAGAACCTTTTACGGGATTTCAAGGGATGCCGATCCTCAATAGTTTGTCTGAGCGTCTCTGTGAATTCACTTGGGAGTTGGGATTCGCAAACCCGGCAGCTCTGTATAGTTTTGGTAGGGAAGTAGGTTTCATGCAATCCGTTGTTAATCGACATGTTTCATTAAGACTTATGTCGACCTTCTTTGCATGGGTTGATCTGGACCATACTGGGCAGGCACATTCAGCTATAAGGCTATAAGGCTTGGTACCTGTATGTCACAGATCTATCGAGCACCACGCCCAGATAAGTTGGTTTATCGGTATGCTCCAGTGTGGAACTATTCCAAGGACGTCAAGTTTACGGTTAGCTTGGCAGGATCGAAGGTGGAAGGCGCTGAGTTGTGTTTTGGACAGATTTAACTTAAGAAAGTTGTTATTATAATACTCTGACATTTCACGAAGAGCTTTCTCCAGCTTCTGTTCTACACCCTCGGAGATCCTCCCCTGTGCTGTAATTGCCAGGTCATCCTCATTCAGGAAATGTTTTGTATGCTTACGCATAGGTTGGTTGTCAGCGTGCAGATTAAATAGGGAAGGTGCCAAAATGCTTCCTTGGACCAGACCAGTTTTCTGGTTCCTCCATCTGCTCTTTTTACCATTCGGGCAACATAAAACTGTCTGTTTTGTAATAGGGACTCGATAATCTTATCAAATTGATAGTCTCTTAGTTCATTATAGAGCTCCTGGTATAGCAGCCTGTGGTTAATTGCATCATATGCGGATCTAAGATCGACCAGGGCTAGCCCTGATATCTATTTATTTTCGTACCCTTCCTCTGTGTGTCCTGTTAAGCACAGAATTTGGCTAGTACATGATTTGCCAGGTCTGAAACCAGCTTGTTGAGAAATAAGTTTCATCTCAATAGTTTGTCCTACGATTTAAAATAAGTCTCTCATACAGTTTGTAAACATGACACACGAGAGACATTGGGCGATAGGTTTTTGGTGAATCAGATGCCTTCTGGGCTTTCAAGAGTGCCACTATCCTTACCTTCCTCCACAACTTGGGGATCTTCAAAGTTTCGCGACATTGGTTGAAAAGTTGCAGGATTCAGTTCTTTGTGCCCGGTCCAGATCATTTGATCTGCTCCGTGCACATGTCATCCACCCCAGCTGCTTTGCCGCTTTTTATATTGCTGGGACCCTTGTTGAATTCCTTAATTGTAAAGGGTGTTAAAAACCTATTAGTTTCTGATTATAAAGTCCTGTTAATTTTTGCTTTCTGTTTTTTTTGTATTAGTCTTTCCATTTAGGAGCAGTTGATGAGCCACTTGATTAGATGTTTCCGCGGGAGACTGTTTGGAACCATTTGGGTCTCCGTCAAGTTTTTTTTAAATAAGATTCCAGGCTGTTTTGCTGCCATGTGTCATCTCCGTCATCTATAGGGTCTCCATCCATTTATTTTGCCGAGCTTCACTTAGCATTTCCATCAAAGCCGTACTACATGCTATTGTTTCTTGATTGAACGGGTCCTTTTGTTATAATTCCTCGTACTTTGCTAGGAGATGCCTGGAGTCGTGTGAGGGACCTGGGATGCATTGCTGTCGGGAGCCTCGTGGTATATGTTGTCTGGAGATTCTCTGTAGCATTCGCACAAATGCCTGGTTGTTCTCTGGGTTTGGGACGGGGTTAACTGTGACTTTATCCATTTCCTCTGCGAAAGTTTTCCAATTGGCATTTTTAGAATTAAGTCTCCTGCGAAACGGTACTGTAGTGGTCTTTATTGCCGCATCCCTACTGGTCCACGTTGTGTTCGAGGTATAGGTTGATATACTACTTTAGCACAGCAGTATTTTATGTTTGAGCTGATAATGCAGTTGTCACGGTTATATCCACGTTCCCATATTTTACTTGTGAAGGAGGGGAGGGGGGAGGGGGGGGATTTTGGATGGATGGTACTGATGTTTCTTGTTTCTATCCATTCCTCTAACAGGTGTCCGTTCTCGTCTGTTTCACTACATCCACAAGTGGTGCTGTGTGTTCTGGTTTGTGAAATTTTTTGCTGAGGTGAAAGCAAATTTTTTTTCCTGGAGGTTTATACACGGATGTTACTGTAAAGTTTCCGATTTCAGCTGTTAGTATTTCGATATCATTGGCTGTAGATTTTCCGACAGAAGTCACCGCCATCTCATCTCAGACGAATATGGAGCTGCCGTGTTTAGGATGTGGTGCTTCCACAGCTAGTCGCGTTCCTTGTATTTCAGGTGTTTTTTGCTTCTGCGGCTCTGTGGGTTTCTTGGATGCATAACACATCCCATTTATGAGTCTGGCAGAGTTCCGATAAGATGTCTTCTTTGTAGTTCCCTCGACGTTTTGGCCTACAATTACCAGTATTGGCTCTGAGAATTGCCTATTTGTTACCTTCTTCCAACGTTTCCGGTGATGGAAGGATTGGCATTTATCGTCATTGATAACGCTTCCAGGGGACGCCGACATGATATAATCGGACAGTTAGTAGAGATCATTTCGTTTCATTTATTTCATTAACAGTGCAGAGTAACTCACCGCCTTGAAATGTAAGGAGGGTAGATGCTTCTGAATCTAATAGCAAAGACTTCTCATTGTTACAAATCTTATTGGTATGCAGTAGTTAATGCTTGTTTTTTAATAATATAAAGAACATAATATATAAAGATTTCTGTGAGGTTACAGCAAATTGAATGCTAAACATTTGTTAAAATTGTTCCATACAATTTGTTACTACCTAGTTGATGAGAATATAATTTATATACTGCATATATCAAAGAAAAAGAAAAAAGAGAATGTAACACAATAAGCGTGGTGAAAATAATTTGCAGTATGTAGAAGGAAGTGATGTGCTGTATTTGGATGTTTAATACAGACTAAGTAGCATGTTGGTTAATAATGGCCTGTTGTTGTTGTTGTTTTTGTGGTCTTTAGTCCTGAGACTGGTTTGATGTAGCTCTCCATGCTACTCTATCGTGTGCAAGCTTCATCTCGCAGTACCTACTGCAACCTACATCCTTCTGAATCTGCTTGGTGTATTCATCTCTTGGTCTCCCTCTACGATTTTAACCCTCCACGCTGCCCTCTAATACTAAATTGGTGATCCCTTGATGCCTCAGAACATGTCCTACCAACCGATCCCTTCTTCTAGTCAAGTTGTGCCACAAACTTCTCTCCTCCCCAATCCTATTCAGTACCTCCTCATTAGTTATATGATCTACCCATCTAATCTTCAGCATTCTTCTGTAGCACCACATTTCGAAAGCTTCTATTCTCTTCTTGTCCAAACTGTTTGTCGTCCACGTTTCACCTCCATACATGGCTACACTCCACACAAATACTTTCGGAAACGACTTCCTGACACTTAAATCTATAGTCGAGGTTAACAAATTTCTCTTTTTCAGAAACGCTTTCCTTGCCATTGACAGTCTACATTTATATATCCTCTCTACTTCGACCATCATCAGTTATTTTGCTCCCCAAATAGCAAATTTTATGGAGATGATAAACGGGTACTCATTGGACAAATATATCATGCTAGAACTGACATGTGATTACATTTTCAAGCAATTTGGGTGCTTACATCCTGAGAAATCAGTACCCAGAACAACCACCTCTGGTCGTAATAACGGCCTTCATACGCCTGGGCATTGAGTCAGAGCTTGGATGGCGTGTACAGGTACAGCTGCCCATGCAGCTTCAACACGATACCACAGTTCATCAAGATTATTGACTAGCGTATTGTGACGAGCCAGTTGCTCGGCCACCATTGACCAGACGTTTTCAATTGGTGAGAGATCTAGAGAATGTAGTGGCCAGGGCAGCAGTCGAACATTTTCTGTATCCATAAAGGCCCGTACAGGACCTGCAACATGCGGTCGTGCATTATCCTGCCGAAATGTAGGGTTTCGCAGGGATCGAATGAAGGGTAGAGCCACATGTCGTAACACATCTGAAATGTAACGTCCACTGTTCAAAGTGCCGTCATTGCGAACAAGAGCTGACCGAGACGTGTAACCAATGGCACCCCATACCATCACGCCGGGTGATACGCCAGTATGGCGATGACGAATACACGCTTCCAATATGCGTTCACCGCGATGTCGCCAAACACGGATGCGACCATCATGATGCTGTAAACAGAACCTGGATTCATCCGAAAAAATGACGTTTTGCCATTCGTGCACCCAGGTTCATCGTTGAGTACACCGTCGCTGGCGCTCCTGTCTGTGATGCAGCGTCAAGCGTAACAGCAGCCACGGTCTCAGAGCTGATAGTCCATGCTGCTGCAAACATCGTCGAACTGTTCGTGCAGATGGTTGTTGTGTTCCAAACGTCCCAATCTGTTGACTCAGGGATCGAGACGTGGCTGCATGATCAGTTACAGCCATGCGGATAAGATGCCTGTCATCTCGACTGCCAGAGATACGAGGCCGTTGGGATCTGCTTTGTCGATATGAGCTCTCAAAAACAATTACTCTGTTATCGCTAAGGTAACTTAATCTTATGATCATAAATTATGGATCAAAACAACAAACATAAATCAATGATATAATAATGAAGAGTTTATTTATTCATCATTCCGTATTACCCTCCTGAACCCACCGATTTCATATTCTGCTAACAGTCATTGGATCTCGACCAACGCGAGCAGCAATGTCGCGATACGATAAACCGCAATCGTGATAGGCTACAATCCGACCTTTATCAAAGTGGGAAACGTGATGGTACGCATTTCTCCTCGTTACACGAGGCATGACAACAACGTTTCACCAGGCAACGCCGGTCAAGTGCTGTTTGAGTATGAGAAATCGGTTGGAAACTTTCCTCATGTCAGCATGTTGTAGGTGTCGCCACCGGCTCCAACCTTGTGTGAATGCTTTGAAAAGCCAATGATTTGCATATCACAGTATCTTCGTCCTGTCGGTTAAATTTGGCGTCTGTAGCACGTCATCTTCGTGGTGTAGCAATTTTAATGGCCAGTAGTGTATATAGTCGGCAATGCTGAAATACCTACACTTTGTCTTCCGGAACTGAGGCATTACATTAGTATCGGTATCTGCATTTAGGGGTTGTAATATCCCCATGTGTTGCCGCCAGGCAACGGCTCGCTGCCAGCCTCTCATGCTAGTTTGTGTTATTAGTTACGTCTGTTCCTGCGTGTGTTGGGGAGGGGGCAGGGGTTTCTGACAGTTACGGTAGCACTCCTTATTAATGGACGTAGATATCATTCATCTTCGTCATATGTGTATTGCAGCTGCAAGAACTTGAAGGCACAAAGGCGACGCAGGTGTGCGATCTGCATTGCGGGGAGCGACCGGCGAAGTGCCTCAGCAGCGCTTAGGGAAGGTGGGGCCAGGTGCGAAGCCTGTCTCCCCTCAAAGGAGTCTTCTCTTCTCCCTCCCCCTGGAGCGCAGCGCTGCCTGTTGGGGGCGGCATTGTCTTCAGCGGGCGCGGATATTGCCACTTTCACGGCCGCCGGTGAGGGGGTGGCGCCGAGCCGACAGCCTGGCAAAGCGGGACTTGCGAGCCGGGCCACAATCAACGTCGCGCGTTAAAGCGAGCGAGCTCAGTCGCTCTGAAGCCGGCGGCCTCTTCGCGAAAAAGTCTTCCGTTGCTGCAGCGGCGTCACAAGAAATGCGGAGCTTCGAGGGAAGCGCCTACTGCAGAAATACTGCTGAAAAGAAAAAAAGAGCACCTCTGAAAATAGCCAGCTGGCCATCAAAACAGCAACGTCGTGAAGGTGGCATGCCACAAACGTCAGATTAGCGTGAAGTGTACCCTTCCGTTTATCACCTTTCTCTTGAAGACTAGCGAGCCTGGCAGTGCTTCGCGGTTGCTAACTGTGTATGAGAATAGGATATACATCCTAATCTTTTCTTTTGTTTTCTTCTCTTCCCTTCTCTCTCTCTCTCTCTCTCTCTCTCTCTCTCTCTCTCTCTCTCTCTCTCCCCCCTCCATCCCCCTCTGTATATCTATGCCCCCCCCCCTCCACTCCGCCCATTTCTTCTTCTCCTCTCTTTCTGTTCTTTAGAATATAGTAATTCCAATCCCATAGAAAGCGGGTATTGACAGATGCGAAAATTACCGAACTATCAGTTTAATAAGTCACAGCTGAAAAATACTAACGCGAATTCTATACAGACGAATGGAAAAACTGGTAGAAGCCGACCTGGGGGAAGATCAGTTCGGATTCCGTAGAAATGTTGGAACACGTGAGGCAATACTGACGCTACGACTTATCTTAGAAGAAAGGTTAAGGAAAGGTAAACCTACGTTTCCAGCATTTGTAGACTTAGGGAAGGCTTTTCACAATGTTGACTGGAATACTCTCTTTCAAATTCTGAAGGTGGCAGGGGCGAAATACAGGGAGCGAAAGGCTATTTACAATTTATACAGAAACCAGATGGCAGTTACAAGAGTCGAGGGGTATGAAAGGGAAGCAGTGGTTGGGAAGGGAGTGAGACAGGGTTGTAGCCTCTCCCCGCTGTTATTCAAGCTGTATATTGAGCAAGCAGTGAAGGAAACAAAAGAAAAATTCGGAGTAGGTATTAAAATCCATGAAGAAGAAATAAAAACTTTGAGGTTCGCCGATGACATTGTAATTCTGTCAGAGACAGCAAAGGACTTGGGAGAGCAGTTGAGCGGAATAGACAGTGTCTTGAAAGGTCGGTATAAGATGAACATCAACAAAAGCAAAACGAGGATAATGGAATGTAGTCGAATTAAGTCGGGTGATGCTGCGGGAATTAGATTAGGAAATGAGACACTTAATGTAATAAAGGAGTTTTGCTATTTGCGGAGCAAAATAACTGATGATGGTCGAAGTAGAGAGGATATAAAATGTAGACTGGAAATGGCAAGGAAAGCGTTTCTGAAGAAGAGAAATTTGTTAACATCGAGTATAGATTTAGATGTCAAGAAGTCGTTTCTAAAAGTATTTGTGTGGAGTGTAGCCATGCATGGAGGTGAAACGTGGACGACAAACAGTTTGGACAAGAAGAGAATAGAAGCTTTCGAAATGTGGTGCTACAGAAGAATGCTGAAGATTAGATGGGTAGATCATATAACTAATGAGGAGGTATTGAACAGGATTGGGGAGGAGAAAAGTTTGTGGCACAACTTGACTAGAAGAAGGGATCGGTTGGTAGGATATGTTCTGAGGCATCAAGGCATCACCAATTTAGTATTGGAGGGCTGCGCGGAGGGTAAAAATCGTAGAGGGACACCAAGAGATGAATACACTAAACAGATTCAGAAGGATGTAGGTTGCAGTAGGTACTGGGAGATGAAGAAACTTGCACAGGATAGAGTAGCATGGAGAGCTGCATCAAACCAGTCTCAGGACTGAAAACAACAACAACAACAACAACAACTTTTGGTTGTTGTTATTGCCTTGGAAACTGAGCTCGCTTATAGTGAATGGGTAGATCGTACACAGGGTATGAACAGACACCTCCTGCCGTTGGGCCTGTGAGGATGTTATCTTCAATGTTATTTTGCATAGCCTTACTCTGCAATGTGGTAGGATTACGAAGTTTCGGACGATTAAAATTCCTTAGTAGTATTCTCATCATAAGTCATAAATGCAATCTTCGTGTTTTCTATTAAATCGACTGCGAGGAAGAAAACACAGTAGCACATAGTTCTTCATATAATTATTGTTTAAAATTATATTTAAGGAGAAATAATACGTACGAGAAAAAAATTTGACTAGTGTTTAAATGCCCTGCTATTGTAATTAAAATGGATCACGGGAAAAAGAAAGAAACCTCACGTCTTTAGAGCACGGCGTACCACAACATTTTCATTCTCGCAGTCGGTTTTAGTAGGAAACCTCTACATAGTTGTTCAGTATCGACTGTTTCTTCGAGTAATATGTAAAGATACGTAGGTCCATCGCCGAAGACGTTTTAAAGACGTTAGTAAAAACCATTTTCTGTTTTATGGATGAAACGAGCGGCGGCAAGAAACTTAGAGTTCAATGCACACAGTCGTCAATTTTGAGATTTCAGATGATCTTACGATGAGCCACATTTGTTTGTTCTGTGTGTTCATATATATATGAACATTCGCGGAAAGCTACGTCATCGGTTTCTCTGATATTCTGAGGACGAAGTGCGCTAGGCCCTTGTACTTCTCAGCGCCTAGTATATTTATATACCATATGTATTCAAGAAGTGTGTAGTCTTTGTTCGTCCGAACGTTCAATACAGTACTGTGTTGTTCTTGTTGTTGTGGTTTCAGTCCTGAGACTGGTTTGATGCAGCTCTCCATGCTACTCTATCCTGTGCAAGCTTCTTCACCTCCCAGGACACACTGCAGCCTACATCTTTCTGAATCTGCTTAGCGTACTCATCTCATGGTGTCCCTGTACGATTTTTACCCTCCACGCTGCCCTCCAGTACTAAATTGGTGATCCCTAGAGGCCTCGGAACATGTCCTACCAACCGATCCCTTCTTCTAGTCAAGTTGTGCCACAAACTCCTCTTCTCCCCAATTCTATTCAATACCTCCTTATTAGTTATGTGATCTACCCATCTAATGTTCAGCATTCTTCTGTAGCACCACATTTCGAAAGCTTCTATTCTCTTTTTGTCTAAACTATTTATCGTCCATGTTTCACTTCCATACATGGCTACACTCCATATAAATACTTTCAGAAACCACTTAGTGACACTTAAATCAATACTCGATGTTAACAAATTCCTCTTCTTCAGAAACGCTTTCCTTGCCATTGACAGTCTACGTTTTTATATCCTCTCTACTTCGACCGTCATCAGTTATTTTGCTCCCCAAATAGCAAATTTTCTTTACTAATTTAAGCGTCTCATTTCCTAATCTAATTCCCTCAGCATCACCCGATTTAATTCGACTACATTCCATTATCCTCGTTTTGCTTTTGTTGATGTTCATGTTATACCCTCCTTTCAAGACACTGTCCATTCCGTTCAACTGCTCTTCCAAGTCCTTTGCTGTCTCTGACAGAATTACAATGTCATCGGCGAACCTCAAAGTTTTTATTTCTTTTCCATGGATTTTAATACCTACTCCGAACTTTTCTTTTGTTTCCTTTACTACTTGCTCAATATACAGACTGAATAACATCGGGGATAGGCTACAACCCAACCACTGCTTCCCTTTCATGCCCCTCGACTCTTATAACTGCCATCTGGTTTCTGTGCAAATTGTACATAGCCTTTAGCTCCCTATATTTTACCCCTGCCACCTTCAGAATTTGAATGAGAGTATTCCATTGTCAAAATCTTTCTCTAAGTCTACAAATGCTAGAAACGTAGGTTTGTTTTTTCTTGATCTAGCTTCTAAGGTAAGTCAAAAAAATGGTTGAAATGGCTCTGAGCACTATGGGACTCAAACATCTTAGGTCATAAGTCCCCTAGAACTTAGAACTACTTAAACCTAACTAACCTAAGGACATCGCACACACCCATGCCCGAGGCAGGATTCGAACCTGCGACCGTAGCAGTCCCGCGGTTCCGGACTGCAGCGCCAGAACCGCTAGACAACCGCGGCCGGCTAAGGTAAGTCGTAGGGTCAGTATTGCCTCACATGTTCCAACATTTCTACGGAATCCAAACTGATCTTCCCCGGGGTCAGCTTCTACCAGTTTTTCCATTCGTCTGTAAAGAATTCGCGTACATTACTGTGTAAATATGTGTAATCAATCAGTCAAATACATTTCTGCTTTATATAGTGCATATATGCAGGATGTTGGAGGAGGAATGGCCAATATTCAGGGATATGACAGGACTGATCATTCGAAACGAAATAGCCAAGTAAACATGGGCTCTAAAACGCAAACATTAAGAGCTATGAGGAAGTATTGATCTTCGATACTGTGAAACAAATCTCTTCTACTGCAGCCCCTTTCCTTTCCATATTTTGAGAAGTGGTAGTATGGACCAAAACAAGAAAAAATTGAAACACAATTCTTCTAATGATTAAGTGCTCATAACTTATAAGGTATGTATTTTGGACAATATTTTCTTGTTTTGTTCCATCCTACCAGTTCCCAAAATATGGAAAGGAAAGAGCTTGCGGTAGAAGAGATTTGTTTCACAGTATCGACGATCAAGATTTGATCATAGCTCTTAAGGCATACATTTCAGAACCCTCGTTTACTTGACTCACTTGATTCGAATGATCATTTCTGTCATATCCCTGAATATTGGCCATTCCTCCTCGAACATCCTGCATGTTTTTACATACTATATACATATAGACTTTTAGAGATTTTTAGTAACAACGTTAAATGTTTCCATTTGAACTACTGACGGCCTTGGGAGAGCCAGTCCTGACAAAACTCTACCATCTGGTGAGCAAGATGTATGAAACAGGCGAAATAACCTCAGACTTCAAGAAGAATATAATAATTCCAATCCAAAAAAAGCAGGTGTTGACAGATGTGAAAATTACCGAACTATCAGTTTAATAAGCCACAGCTGCAAAATACTAACGCGAATTCTTTACAGACGAATCGAAAAACTGATAGAAGCCGACCTCGGGGAAGATCAGTTTGGATTCCGTAGTAATGTTGGAACACGTGAGGCAATACTGACCTTACGACTTATCTTAGAAGAAAGATTAAGGAAAGGCAAACCTACGTTTCTAGCATTTGTAGACTTAGAGAAAGCTTTTGACAATGTTGACTGGAATACTCACTTTCAAATTCTAAAGGTGACAGGGGTAAAATACAGGGAGCGAAAGGCTATTTACAATTTGTACAGAAACCAGATGGCAGTTATAATAGTCGAGGGACATGAAAGGGAAGCAGTGGTTGGGAAGGGAGTAAGACAGGGTTGTAGCCTCGCCCCGATGTTATTCAATCTGTATATTGAGCAAGCAGTAAAGGAAACAAAAGAAAAATTCGGAGTAGGTATTAAAATCCATGGAGAAGAAATAAAAACTTTGAGGTTCGCCGATGACATTGTAATTCTGTCAGAAACAGCAAAGGACTTGGAAGAGCAGTTGAACGGACTGGACAGTGTCTTGAAGGGAGGATATAAGATGAACATCAACAAAAGCAAAACGAGGATAATGGAATGTAGTCGAATTAAGTCGGGTGATGCTGAGGGAATTAGATTAGGAAATGAGACACTTAAAGTAGTAAAGGAGTTTTGCTATTTGGGGAGCAAAGTAACTGATGATGGTCGAAGTAGAGAGGATATAAAATGTAGACTGGCAATGGCAAGGAAAGCGTTTCTGAAGAAGAGAAATTTGTTAACATTGAGCATAGATTTGTCAGGAAGTCATTTCTGAAAGTATTTGTATGGAGTGTAGCCATGTATGGAAGTGAAACATGGACGGTAAATAGTTTCGACAAGAAGAGAATAGAAGCTTTCGAAATGTGGTGCTACAGAAGAATGCTGAAGATTAGATGGGTAGATCACATAACAAATGAGGAGGTATTGAATAGAATTGGGGAGAAGAGGAGTTTGTGGCACAACTTGACCAGAAGAAGGGATCGGTTGGTAGGACATGTTCTGAGGCATCAAGGGATCTCCAATTTAGTACTGGAAGGCAGCGTGGAGGGTAAAAATCGTAGGGGGAGACCAAGAGATGAATACACTAAGCAGATTCAGAAGGATGTAGGTTGCAGTAGGTACTGGGAGATGAAGCTTGCACAGGATAGAGTAGCATGGAGAGCTGCATCAAACCAGTCTCAGGACTGAAGACCACAACAACAACAACAACGTTAAATGACGACGTGCCCTTATATAGTAGTATACAGGTACCAGAACCAAATCCAGCTTCCCAGTTTACTATGTTGCTTAGTTCGTTTTGCAAAAATGCTTCGTCTCTGATATATAATTGTAGAAATTCCGTTTGCAGGAACATGTACGTGGTGTTAAAAAAAGAGTATTCCATATTTTGAGAGGTGGTAGTATAGATTAAAAGAAGAAAAAAAGCCAATAAAAATCGGCTCTAAAATATATGCTTTAAGAGCTACGGGGACTGGTTCATCTTCGCTAATGTCAAACACAGCTCTTATATTGCGCGCTCTTTGCTACTGAGAACAACGACCTACAGAATACAGGAAACAAACGAGTGAAGAATTGAGAACACATTATTCTGTTACTGTCAAACGGTAGATCTTCTAATGTAATCTGCTCCCTATTACTTACGATCTGCACTTTTTAGCCATCACTAAAGGAGGTAACCGAAGATTGTCAGCGATGTTAAGTGTAAAGGTAGAACTATAATGTAAAAGTATTTCTCAATCTCATCAAAACATAAACTATTTCCTGTAGAACTACTGTATCGGCTGCACGTAATCAGCACTGTGAACACTTTTTGCAGTAACATCACCAACAGATGTTTACTGCGTGCTTAAAAACAGAGGAATGTGTACTCATTTGTTTACTGCATTGTGTGGCTCATTCGTAATAGCAAAGAATTTGCAGTAGAAGAGGCCTAGCGACTGGATAAAAGCTCAAGTCGTACGTGTTTTCAAGCAGTGCCTTAGGACAGATGTACACAACGGCAGTCCTACATCGTTGACGTCGATCTGTTGTAGAATTATAGGACATGTTTCATGCTCAAGAAATGTGACGTTTTGGAGAAAGAAAGCCTCCTGTAAAAAAATCAACATGGATTTCACGAACAAATATCTTGGTAACGCAGCCCGTTCTGTTCCTCGAAGAGATCCATAGCGTTGTTAAATAACGGCGTTCAGTTTGATGCCGTGTTCGTAGACTTCTGGGAGGCTTTTGACACCGTCCCGCACTGCCATTTACTGGAAAAGATACGAGGTTACCAAGTATCGGTCCCATTTTGTAATTAGATTCAAGACTTTCTTGTAGACAGAACACAGCATGTCGCTCTTAACGGAACGAAATTGACAGATGTCAAGGTAATTTGCTTTGTACCAAGCAAGTGCGACAGGACCGATCGTGTTTATAGTGTACATAAATGATCTAGTAAAAAACGTTGGAAGTTTCTTAAAACAGTTCGCAGATGATACAGTCGTCTATAAGAAATTAGTGACACCAGAAGACAGTACCATTTTGCAGAACGACCTGCAGAGGACTGATGAATTTTGAAATCTCTGACAGTTGGCCCTGAACGTAAATATTGCGTATGCATAGAAAGAAAATTTCCACCACAGTACAACCACACAATTGATAACAAATTGTTGAAAACAGTATCTACCGTAAAATGTTTAGGAGTAACTATCCACAGGAACCGTAAGCGGAATGACTGTATAAAGCAAATAGCAGGAAAAGTGGAAGCCAAACTGAGATTAATAAGAGAAATCTTAAGAAAATGTAATGAATACACGATACAAGTGGTTTATAAGGCGCTTGTTCGACCGATTCTTGAGTATTATTCATCAGTGTGGGATTCTTACTGGGTAGGACCAAAGAGATAGACGACAGCCAACGAAACGCTGCGCGTTTCGTCAAGGGATCGTTTAGTCAGCGCGATAGTGCTACCGAGATGTTCAACAAACTCCATTGGCAGACGTTAAAAGAGAGGCTTCCTGCATCACGCAGGGGTTTACTGTTGAAATTTCGGGAAGAGTCCGAAAAACATATTACTTCCTGCCACATACATCTCGTATAATGACCATGACGAGAATATTCGAGAAATGAAGGCAAACAAGGAAGCTTACCGACACTCACTCTTCCTACGCACCATTCGCGAGTGGAACACGGTAGGGGGATCAGTTAGTGATGGCACAAGTACCCTACGCCTCACACCATTCGGTCGTTTGCCGTGTATAATGTAGATTTAGACGCAGTTATATTTTACAGTAGCGAAGACGGACGCATGCTCTTACCTCTTGAGATATGCATGTTAGTGCCCATGATTACTGGGGATTTTCGTCTTGTTTTGGTTTCGTAGCAGCATCTATAAATTTACGGAGTATTTCCATACATCACCTTGTGTATCTAGAGCCACCATCTTACAACGCAACGAGCTGTGGATAGGAATTTTAGGTTTAGCTTGTTTTGTGCCTTCATCATCTTTCGCTAGTTCATTTAATACCTGCGCTGTTTAGTACAAGAGATATACGTTGGTGCCAGTTAGTTTAAATGCAGACACTTTAGCTCGCTCCCCGCCGATTGGCTGTCGTTTTACGGTGGTAGTTCCACAACAGTCCACTTCGGACCTGCTTGATTCGACGTCTTCTACTCTGCTCTCAGCTCCTGATCAGAATGATACTTACTTCCGCTACTCTCCAAATTTGTTGTCATCAGCTTGTTCTTCTTCTCGCAGTAAAAACAAAACCAAAGTATGTCAGAAGAACGTCCACGTTGTTAACTCCACATCGGTGTAGCTTGTAACACGCCTCTTCAATAATTTATATACAATGCCATGTCCACTGAATGGACTTCCGTTATTGCTCTAAAGGAAGTTACATTAGAGCGCATTTTATCTTTGCTAAAATGCAACTTTTTACTCAGCTGATCGTCTTGAAGTTCGCATCGTTGACTTCTTTTCGGGATACGATAATGTCCCCAAGTCTTGCTTGTACGAAGGAAGTACACTGATTGGAGGATTATGAATGTTTCATCAATCACCAAGAAATGAAACAAAATGTCTACAATTTTAACCCTTTATGTTTGTAGCACTCTCTATTTTTTGCTCTTCAAATATCAGGTTGACGATATTTAGCATCCATTTGCTCCTTTGAGCTACAAATTCCAATCATGCCTGCCTTCCGCCAGTTCTCAAATATGACTTGACACGATCGCACAACACTTCCCATCAAGTGCCAACAAGCAGCAGTCCAAAGATAACATTTGAGGGAAAAGATTTACACCACAGTCAAAGACGTTGTTTGAATTAACTGATACATACTTAGTACAACTTGGTGAATACAAATGCACATTTTAAGGTCGAATAACTAGTAAACTGATCCTGTTCTAATGATTTTTGTTTATTTCTGACTAGTTTTCGACCTATTGGATCTCCTTCAGAAAACAACACACTAGGGCCCGCAAGGGAGACTAACTCTTCGGTAACCAAACATTGTAAGTGAAGATTCAATACACTGCACAGAATGCTGTACACGTTTTTTAACGGTGCAAATTACACTTTGTGCAATGGCCAATGTGAAACACAATAAATAATTAAACTACGCAATATTGTCCTATTACAACTTATATCGTTGTTGTTGTTGTTGTTGTTGTTGTTGTTGTTGTGGTCTTCAGTCCAGAGACTGGTTTGATGCAGCTCTCCATGCTACTCTATCCTGTGCAAGCTTCATCTCCCCGTACCTACTACAACCTACATCCTTCTGAATCTGTTTCTTGGTCTCCCCTCCACGATTTTTATCCTCCGCGCTGCCCTTCAATACTAAATTGGTAATCCCTTGATGCCTCAGAATATGTCCTACCAACCAATCCCTTCTTCTAGTCAAGTTGTGCCATAAATTTCTCTTCTCCCCAATTCTATTCAATACCTCCTCATTAGTTATGTGATCTGAGCATCTAATCTTACATACTTATAATGCTGAAGTCTGTAAGGTTGTGACATTGGTTGAGAACTGTCTAGTGACTTTTGATGTGCAACCAATTATTCTACATTGTAAATTACAATTTACGCAGTGGGAAATATTAAACACAGTACGTGATTAAAATAAGCACTATTACAGAATTACAGGTCCTACTGTTACAATGCTGAAGTTGGTGAGGTAAGCAAGGTAAGGAGTACGAAACGGTATTGCGTTTTAACTTTGTGTAGCAGTGTGTGTCATTGTGATTGTCTGTGGGCCCGTGGCTGGTTGATTGCATCATGTGAAGCTTAAAAGTGGCGATGTACTCAGCTGTAATTTACATTTTAGAATCAGCTGAGGATTTTGAGCTAAGTGTTTAGCTCAAGTGCTTCCAACTGGCTTAGTTTTCTTCCTTTGTTGGCTACATGTGTCACTTTTGCGTCGATTTGGTATCCGTGTCCAGACGTTGGCAATGACACCCGCTGCTGCACAAAATTAAAACACAATATAATTTTGTATTCCTTACCACGCTTACCTCACAAACAGCGACATTATAACAACGTAACTTGGAGGACTGTAATAATGTGTATTTTAATTATTTATTGCGTTTCATGTCGTCCACTGCGTGAAGTGTATTTCACGACGTTTAAAAAACAAGTTTGCTGCACCCGAATCCTGTCCACGCGGGTTGTTTCTTTGTTTATAGTGTTTAGGTAACTAAGAACTAGTGTCCCTTGCGGACGCCAGTCAGTTGTTTCTTGAAGATGGTACAATAAGCCGGAAACTGGTAAGAAGTAAACAGAAATCAGAACAAAAACCGTTCACTTGTTATCCAGCATTATATATGGAACTGTTCTACCAAGAAATGACGGAAGAACGCATAAATTAGATAAATGTAAAAGTTTCCATCTTAACACCTCAAAATTATCCGAAACATATAAAATATAAATATTTATGCATGAAATAGTGAATTTTTCTTAATAAAAAAAATTGCTGTAATTTTTCTAATCTTTGATGTAGAAATTGCATTAATTGGTCCAATTGTAATTATCTTAAAAACATAAGACATTATAATCTGAACAACATCAACAACAGTCTTCATTCTAGTCCTATAGGAGGACTTTTTATAAGGTCGATTAAAGGAACCAGAAGTTGTGCATTCTTTCCTCTATCTTGGGATAACCGTCTGTGACACAGGAAGCTAAGAAGATGAAGTAAGAAGTCGGATCACGCTAGGGTGAGTGGCTATGAAGCAGCTCAGCAAGATCTGGCAGAACGGAGCAGTAACGAACACCAGAAAGGTCCGCTTTGTTGAAACACTCGTGTTTTCTGTCTTCCTTTATGATTGCGAAATACAGACCCTTAAAGCCAGAGGCAAACAGAGTATCGATGCATTTGAGCTTTGCTGATGGCGCAAGATGCTGCGCATGAAATAGACTGGAAGAAGAACAAATATGTCCATTATTGAACAACCCATTATCTCGTGTGAACCAAAAAATTCTCCAGGTCTTTGGCTATATAGTGAGAAGAGACGGAGAAAGCTGTGAGAGGATAATCATAGAAGGGAAGATCGAGGACAGGAGACTGAGGGGAATAGGAGCGAAAAGGTGGATAGATCAAATAAAGGTGACATTTCTGGTCCATCTCTTCAGCAAGCTTTAAGAGAAGTTGGTAAGCGTCTGGGATGGAGACACCTGGTTCATCGGGTCACGATTCTCAGCAATGAACACAACGACTCGTGAAGTTTTATAAGATTTATGCTTGTAATTAAGGTAGCAACCAGCCACAAGTATGGTTTAACAAGGTTTATTTGGATCAAAGCATGACCGGTTTCGGATTTCTTACAAATCCGCCTTCAGATAGTTGTTACGAGTTTCATTGTTTTCTTTCTGGGGCATCGTTTTGTATCCGTTATTGGTTTGCCAAACGTGGATAGACACAAATTATTTTTTGTTCATTATTTGGTAAAGTTCGAGAGATTTAGTTCTTACGAGATCAATCAAAGTATTTATGAAAAGGTTTTAAAGTTGTTAGTACGTATAAATACTGTGATAGAGGTCGTAAGAACTAAATCCCTCGTAAACTTTGCCAAATAGTGAACAAAACATTTTCTGTCTATCCTAGTACAGCGAACCAATAATGGAAACAAAACGAGGCCCAGCAAGGAAATAACGAAACTTGCAACAACAACAAAAAATGGCTGTCAGCACTATGGGACTTAACTTCTGAGGTCATCAGTCCCCTAGAACTTAGAACTACTTAAACCGTAGCGGTCGCGCGGTTCCAGACTGTAGCGCCTAGAACCGCTCGTCCACTCCGGGCGGCAAAAACTTGCAACATCTCTCTGATGATGGATTCGTAAGGAATTCCAAACAGGTCACGGTTTGATCCAAATAAACCCTGTTAAATCATACTTTCGGCTGGCTGTTGCATCACTTAGAAACGTCATACATTGAAGAGCAAAAGAAACTGGTAAATCTGTCTAATATCCTGTGGACGCCCGCGAGCACGCAGAAGTGCCGCAACACGACGTGGCATGGACAGGACTAATGTCCGAGGTAGTGCTGGAGGGAACTGACACCACGAATCCTGCAGGGCTGTCCATAAATCCGTAAGAGTACACGGGGATGGAGATCTCTTCTGAACAGCACGTCGCAAGACATCCCAGATATGCTCAAAAATGTTCATGCCTGGGGAGTCTGGTGGCCAGCGGAAGTGTTTAAACTCAGGAGAGAGTTGCTGGAGCCACTCTGTAGTAATTCTGGACGTGTGTGGTGTCGCATTGTCCTGCTGGAATTGACCAATTAAATCTAAATGCACAATGGTCATAAATGGATGAAGCTGATCAGACAGGATGCTTACGTACGTGTCACTTGTCGAAGGTCGTATCTAGACGTATTAGGGGTCCCATAGAACTCCAACTGCACGCGCCCGAGACAATTAGAGAGCCTCCATCAGCTTGAACAGTCCTATGCTGATATGCAGGGTCCATGGATACATGAGGTTGTCTCCATACCCGTACACGTCCATCCGCTCGATACAATTTGAAACGAGACTCTTCCGACCAGGCAACATGTTTCCAGTCATCAACAGTTCAATGTGTGTGCTGACGGGCCCAGGCGAGGCGTAAAGCTTTGTGTCGTGCAGTCGTCACGGGTACACGAGTGGGTCTTCTGCTCCGAAAGCCCATATCGATGATGTTTCGTTGAATGGTTCGCACGCTGACGCTTGTTGATGGCCCAGCATTGAAATCTGCAGCAATTTGCGGAAGCGTTGCACTTATGTCACATTGAGCGATTCTCTTTAGTCGTCGTTGGTCCCGTTCTTGCTGCATCTTTTTCCGGCCGTAGCGGTGTCTGAGATTTCATGTTTTACCGGAGTCCTGATATTCACGATGCACTCGTGAAATGGTCTTACGGGAAAATGCCCACTTCATCGCCACCTCGGGGATGCTGTGTCGCATCGCTCGTACGCCGATGTAGCACCACGTTCAAGCTCACTTAAATCTTGATGACCTGCCATTGTAGCAGCAGTAACCGATCTAACAACTGCGCCAGACACTTGTCGTCTTATATAGCCATTGCCAGTAGCAGCGCCGTATTCTGCCTGTTTACATACCTCTGTATTTGATTACGCATGCCTATAGAAATTTATTTGGAGCTTCAGGGTAGTATTACAGCCACGGTTCTCAAATTGTCTGTTTTCGACAAAATAGCGAATGTAGTTCTATATGAAATTCTCTGCTAATAAATGGAAACAAGGCCCCGGGAGTAGACAACATTCCATTAGAACTACTGACAGCCTTGGGAGAGCCAGTCCTGACAAAACTCTACCATCTGGTGAGCAAGATGTATGAGACAGGCTAAATTCCCTCAGACTTAAAGAAGAATATAATAATTTCAATCCCAAAGAAAGCAGGTGTTAACAGATGTGAAAATTACCGAACTATCAGTTTAATAAGTCAGGACTGCAAAATACTAACGCGAATTCTTTACAGACTAATGGAAAAACTAGTAGAAGCTGACCTCGGGGAAGATCAGTTTGGATTCTGTAGAAATATCGGAACATGTGAGGCAATACTGACTCTACGACTTACCTTAGCAGCTAGGTTAAGGAAAGGCAAACCTACGTTTGTAGCATTTGTAGACGTAGAGAAAACTTTTGACAATGTTGACTGGAATACTCTCTTTCAAATTCTAAAGGTGGCAGGGGTAAAATACAGGGAGCAAAAGGCTATTTACAATTAGTCCAGACACCAGACGGCAGTTACAAGGGTCGAGGGGTATGAAAGGGAAGCAGTAGTTGGGAAGGGAGTGAGACAGGGATGTAGCCTCTTCCCGATGTTATTCAATCTGTATATTGAGCAAGCAGTGAAGGAAACAAAAGAAAAATTCCGAGTAGGTATTAAAATCCATGGAGAAGAAATAAAAACTTTGAGGTTCGCCGATGACATTGTAATTCTGTCAGAGACAGCAAAGGACTCGGAAGAGCTGTTGAACGGAGTGGACAGTGTCTTGAAAGGAGGATATAAGATGAACATCAACAAAAGCAAAACGAGGATAATGGAATGTAGTCGAGTTAAAGCGGCTGATGCTGAGGGGATTAGGAAATGAGACACTTAAAGTAGTAAAAGAGTTTTGCTATATGGGGAGCAAAATAACTGATGATGGTGGAAGTAGAGAGGATATATAATGTAGACTGGCAATGGCAAGGAAAGCGTTTCTGAAGAAGAGAAATTTGTTAACATCGAGTATAGATTTAAGTGTCAGGAAGAGTCGTTTCTGAAAGTATTTGTATGGAGTGTAGCCATGTATGGATGTGAAGCATGGACGATAAACAGTTTGGACAAGAAGGGAATAGAAGCTTTCGAAATGTGGCGCTACAGAAGAATGCTGAAGATTAGGTGGGTAGATCACATAACTAATGAGGAGGTATTGAATAGAATTGGGGAGAAGAGGAGTACGTGGCACAACTTGACAAGAAGGGACCTGTTGGTTGGACATGTTCTGAGGCGTCAAGGGATCACATATTTAGCATTGGAGGGCAGCGTGGAGGGTAAAATTCGTAGAGGAAGACCAAGAGATGAATAAACTAAGCAGATTCAGAAGGATGTAGGTTGCAGTAGGTACTGGGAGATGAAGATGCTTGCACAGGATAGAGGAGCATGGAGAGCTGCATCTAACCAGTCTCAGGACTGAAAACGACAACAACAACAACAACAACAACATCGATATCCGTCGCTACCTAGAGATTCAAACTGTGCTTAAGGCTTGATTGTGTGACAAACTCACAACTCTCGAGAGAAGAGACGATTATCCGTCGTCGCTTTTACATGTCTCTGTAATGAGGAAGCGTCGGCAGCGAATGAATTCAGACTTCTGCTGCGACCGCCCCCCGGTGCTCTGTCATCCTGTGGCGGGGATGAGTGAGCGACAAGCGGTGAGCGGTCACCTCTGGAGTCTGGAGACGGGAGACGGCGCGCCGGGCGGAATTGCTTGATGGCGGGGAAGTGGCTCAATGGCCGCTAATGCCGGCAATCTCGTCACGCCGCCGCTGCCTGGCCCTCTCCCCCTGTCCTCCTGTCCACCCCCTCCATCCCCCCCCCCCCCCCCCACTAACCGCTAACCTTCCCACCGCTACTCCTGCATGTGCGCGGAGCTGTACGTCCTGGGACGGCGTGCACGGCGATGCACCCTTGTCCGCGTCCAACGCATCCCACGCGTCCAACAGTACATCTGCGGACGGTATTCACCGTACAAGTGCACCGTCTCCTGCAAAACATCGAGACACTCCGTTCGTCCGCGAGACACGGCGAAGTAGACTCTAACAGACGGAAAATAAACCCACGAAGAAATTTTCCGAATGCGAAAACAAATCGGTAGATGGTGTAACCTCCCCCTCACTTTTCGGTCTTAATGACAGTGCAAAGCTTCTAGGCGCTACAGTCTGGAACCGAGCGACCGCTACGGTCGCAGGTTCGAATCCTAATTAGTTCTAAGTTCTAGGGGACTGATGACCTCAGAAGTTAAGTCGCATAGTGCTCAGAGGCATTTGAACCATTTGACAGTGCAAAATTAAACCACGTGCACCTAATGGAAATTTGGGAAAAGCAATCGTCACCGAAGTTAATTTGTCGGGAAAGGAGGAGGAAAGGTTTACATCTAAATGAAGGGAAAAATGCAAATGTAATTGGTGGAAATTAATTTTGAGAAAAGGGTAAAATTAATAAAGTAAGTAAGTGTGCAATCTTTACGTTAGCAATCAATTGGCGTTAATTAGATATTTGAGATTTGGGGAAAATTATGGTCGCCAGTCCTATGGACAACTACTATAATAACTGAAAATGAAAGATTAATGCACATATAATTAGCACTAAAAGCGTGGCAGCTGAAGGATGACGCGTGTTGTGTGAAAACTGAATGTTTGTCAGAAGTAATAAATTTCGCTACACTCTGACTTAATTGAGCAAAAGAATTAATGAAACCGGAAAACTAAAAGTTAATTTCGTGACTGAAATTAATAGTAAAATTTGTTTCTGAAGCACTATGAAATTCAATAAAATAAGGTTAGTCTTGGGCTACCTCAACAATCATTTCAAAAGCTACTTGAATCTACGCAATTTAGAAATAAGATATTTAACTTCGAACTTGAATTAAATGATTCTCAACAATTAACGATAGTAAAATTTAGTACGTACCAAGCTGAGCTGCAGTCACAGGTAAGCTAAAATATGATAACAAAACTCACACACTTAATTTGTGCTTGTATAATCTAAATATTGTAGCCAGCTATGAATACTTTAACTGAACTTTGAAATTAAAGCAGTGAAATGGAATGATATTACTTTAACGCTGGCATTTGAATTTCAACAACACTCGGGTTCATTCCGGAAAAGGAAGGGACCCTGCTTGAAATGCAATTGGGTCAATGAGCAACAAAGGTTCATGGTACGTTGCTGTAATTTTGTGAGAAAAATTTAACAGTTTGAAAAGCTGAGGTCTACCCCACAGTTCTAAAACTTTACGTGCTTTTAGCCTTCCTTGTCGGTTGGTTGAAGGTTTGCATTCGCTGCAGCCCAAAGCACCCTAATTATGCTCTCCTTTATCCAGACACTGAGATCAACCTCCCACGGCGGCCGCCACGATGTGGACTTACCATGGCTGCCTCCATTCAGTCGCTTTTTTTCTGAGCTCCAACACTTCCCTTTACCGCCTCTTTTCTCCGCTCACGCACGTACCCCTCCGTGGTGCGTCTCTCGGCCACAGCTCTGTCTTGATCTCTCCATCAATTCAAAGGATTCTGTCCCTCTGGAGGCCCTTCACCACCAATTCTACTCAGTTATTTCCAGGGATCAGCAGTGATTTATACTGAAGGCTCCATGGTTACTGGTCACAGTATGCTCACACCTATGCGAGACACACGGAACTTCGTTCCTTGGCAGATGGCGGTAGTGTTTTTACTGCTGAATTGGCAGCCGTCTTGCGTCTACTGGACCATGTCCGCTTCTGCTCAGGACTGTTCTTCACTATCTGTAATGACTCCTTGAGCAGTTTGCAAGCTATTGGCCAGTGCTTCCCTCAACAATCATTGGTCATAGCTATCCAGGACTCCCTTTCTGTCCTTGATCAATGTGGATGCTCAGTGGTTTTTATTTGGACCCCAGACCATATTTGGATACCTGGGAATGAACTTGCGATCCACTGCATAAATTGGCTACTAATGGGCCATCTCTTGCTACTGGCATTCCAGAAATACACCTTCGCTCGGCATTACGTCGTCGGGTTTTGTGACTTCGGAATGCAGAATGGCACACTCTTTATTCGCCGAACACGCTCAGGGCGATAAAGGATTCTACAACTATGTGGTGGTCCTCCTTACGGGCCTCTCGTAAGGCCTCTGTCGTCCTTTGTCGGCTCCGCATCGGCCATACTTGGCTGACTCACGGTTATCTCCCCTGTCGTGAGGACACCCCTCTCTGTCGTTGTGGAACAATGTTGACTGTGGTTCACCTCTTAGTGGACTGTACCGGCTTAGCCACCCTGCAACAGACTTATAGCTTTCCTGACTCGCTACCCTGGTGTTAGCTGACAATGCCTCAGCGGCCGATCTAGTTTCACGATTTCTTCGTGATGGGGGTTTTTATCGAATTTATTTAAGGGTGGGACCTTCAGCCTTATCGGTGGGTGGAGGGGATGACAGGCTGTCTGGCTCCTCCCTCCCCCTTCGCCCTGATGGGACTGGCTTTGACTGGGATTTGTGGTTCAGCCCCTGCCTTGCCACTCCTTTCTTTATAGGGTTCGTTTTATCTTGAGTGTCTATCTTGTCTATCTGTGCTCCTTCCTTCATGCCCCTGTCATTATTCACTTTCTTTCCCTCCTCTCTTCTTCCGCCTTCTTTCTCTGTTAGTAATTTATAATTTTATGGTCATTGTAGTTTTCTCTTATAGTGTGAGGTTTTACCGGTTTTAGTTATTCCAAGATTGGAGGGACTGATGGCCACGTAGTTGGGTCCCTTTCTCCAAACCAACCAACCAACCAATTAGAAACATGTTGCCTGGTCGGACGAGTAGCAGATGGACGTGTACAGGTATGGAGACAGCCTCATGAATCCATGGACCTTATATGTTAGCAAGGGACGGTTAAAACTGATGGAGGCTGTGTAATGGTGTGGGGCATTTCCAGTTGGAGTGATATGGAACCCATGATACGTCTAGGTACGACTCTGACTGGTGATACCTACGTAAGCATCCTGTGTGATGACCTCCATCCATTCATGTCCATTGTGCATTCCGACGGACTCGGCCAATTCCAGCAGGACAGTGCGACACCCTACACGTCCAGAATGGTTACAGAGTGGCTCCAGGAATAATCTTTTGTGTTTAAACACTTCCGCTGGCCACCAAACTCCCCAGACATGAACATTATTGAGCGCATCTGGGATGCCTTGCAACGTGCTGTTCAGAAGAGATCTCCGCCTCCTCGTACTCCTACGGATTTATGGACAGCCCTGTAGGATGCAGCACTACTTCAGATATAAGTCGAGTCCATGCCACGTCGTGTTGCGGCACTTAAAGAGTGCTCGTGGGAGCCCACACCATATTGGGCATGTGTATCAGTTCCTTTGGCTCTTCATTATACAGGGTGATTCAAAAAGAATACCACAACTTTAAAAATGTGTATTTAATGAAAGAAACATAATATAACCTTCTGTTATACATCATTACAAAGTATTTAAAAAGGTTTTTTTTTCACTCAAAAACAAGTTCAGAGATGTTCGATATGGCCCCCTCCAGACAGTCGAGCAATATCAACCCGATACTCCAACTCGTTCCACACTCTCTGTAGCATATCAGGCGTAACAGTTTGGATAGCTGCTGTTATTTCTCGTTTCAAATCATCAATGGTGGCTGGGAGAGGGGGCCGAAACACCATATCCTTAACATACCCCCATAAGAAAAAATCGCAGGGGGTAAGATCAGGGCTTCTTGGAGGCCAGTGATGAAGTGCTCTGTCACGGGCTGCCTGGCGGCCGATCCATCGCCTCGGGTAGTTGACGTTCAGGTAGTTACGGACAGATAAGTGCCAATGTGGTGGCGCTCCATCCTGCTGAAATATGAATTGTTGTGCTTCTTGTTCGAGCTGAGGGAACAGCCAATTCTCTAACATCTCCAGATACTGTACTCCAGTTACAGTAGCACCTTCGAAGAAAAAGGGACCAAAAACTGTATTGGCTGAAATGGCACAGAAAACGTTCACCTTAGGCGAGTCACGTTCATACTGAGTTGTTTCCCGCGGATTCTCAGTGCCCCATATACAGACATTGTGACGGTTGACTTTCCCGTTAGTGTGGAAAGTTGCTTCATCACTAAACACAATCTTTGAAACGAAAGATTCATCTGTTTCCATTTGAGCAAGGATAAAATCACAGAAATCGATTCTTTTAATCTTATCAGCTGCAGACAGTGCTTGAACCAATTTCAGATGATAAGGTTTCATAACTAACCTTTTTCGCAGGACTCTCCATACAGTTGATTGTGGAATTTGCAGCTCTCTGCTAGCTCTGCGAGTCGATTTTCCTGGGCTGCGAACAAATGCTTGCTGGATGCGTGCTACATTTTCATCACTCGTTCTCGGCTGTCCAGAACTTTTCCCTTTGCACAAACACCCATTCTCTGTAAACTGTTTATACCAACGTTTAATACACCACCTATCAGGAGGTTTAACACCATACTTCGTTCGAAATGCACTTCTGCCGTACTCAATAACACAAAAAGCTTTCTGTTGAGCGGTCGCCATCTTAGCATCAACTGACGCTGACGCCTAGTCAACAGCGCCTCAAGCGAACAAATGTACAACTAAATGAAACTTTATAGCTCCCTTAATTCGCCGACAGATAGTGCTTAGCTCTGCCTTTTGTCATTGCAGAGTTTTAAATTCCTAAAGTTGTGGTATTCTTTTTGAATCACCCTGTATATTGTACGCTTTATACGAAGACCAAGTTGCTATGTCGATGCTGTGGAGCAGTGGTAGCGTCGTGGAATCTTGATCCCGACCGAGAAAAGTAGTAATTTTTCTTATTCATTTTAAGAGAAAGGTTACCTCAGAAGTCGATGTTATTTGCTGCAATTCTTGTTGCGAAGGGCAACGAGTGGAACGTTTACCCAGTGACCAGAAATCTTAACCCGATTGCCAGTCTGTCAGATAGTAAAAGCAGATTACACACTGAAACTTTTTTTCTATTTTGAAATATTCTGCAATATAATATCTCTTAGTTTATGGTATGGCTCATGTTTGTATCTCGGCGATAAATTTCTCTTTGAACGATGGTGAGCAGCTTCCATTCGAATGAAATTACGAAACGAATCTCGCGCTTGCAATCTGTATGTTGCCCGTTATTTCAGAGTGCTGGTAGTCAATGTGACGTCGAGAGTATGAATATTAAGCATGCGCAAATTCACATTAGAGGCTCTACCTTAACTGTATAGAATTTAAAACGGAAAATGGTATGAATATGTAGGGAAGCAGCCTACTCACGTCGTAATAAATTCACATCAGTCTTTCCATTGTGTGCCAGCCGAGTCCGCTATAACTAGCTCTGACGTCATGAATGTTGCGCAATACTTTAAAAATCAAGTAAATAACCTGAAACGTTTCTGGCACGTCAGGAATAATACTAAATTAATATGTGTTGAATATCAGTTCGATACCTTTAACCATTTTCGAAATTTGGACGTTTTTCTGTAAAAATCATTGGCGGAACAGAAAAGAGCTAGAGACTTAAAAATTTATATTTAGACTCCTTTTTCATAATAATTTAATAGAAACAGTACTTTGTATCTCACAAGTTAAGATTTTAGTTGAAATTCAATATTTTCTGGGGTTTGTCTTAAAAATTAAGGAAGCAAGATAGATCAAGTAGGCTAATAAATAAGGCTAGGATGTTTAAATTTAAGTAGAATGGAGATCCGCTATAATCATAAAGATGTGAGAAATTTCAACTCAATAACTATAAAACTATAGCGATAGCGTATCTCCAAAGGGCAAGTTCAGAGCTCGTCTACTGCGTGTAGTGTAATTAAATTAATTCTCTCGCCCAAAATATTTTACTTAGCCACGTCAGATTTTTATTATGACTACTTACCTGTGTGCTGAATGCACATTTAAATTGAGAGCTTCATCGGCCATCAGCAAAAGAAGGTATGATTTATTCAATGACTTAAAGTGGTGCATTACTAGCCCAGCGGCTAGTTGGGAGAGCCAATTTGATCAGGCGTTCCCTTAGCCGTCCGCAACGCGGCTTTATATGTAAGAACGCTGCGCGAGAGAGGAAGGCCCCAGTTCTCCCCAGACGTTGAATAGCACACCACCTGTGTCGGGAGTCGCGTCGCGTCGGTATCATTGCTATAAACAGTCTCGGATGCCGTATTAAGTTACTCGGGATACGCGTAACCATGAAATCATTTTCGAGTGAAGTGTTAATTCTGGGATGACTTTAATGATCTGTCTTCAGTTTGCGTATGTCGTATTTTCACGTGCCGCCGCGGGACAGACATTCTACCATTATTTAGCGTGGCGTTTGATGAACATTATCATCAAATTATGGCGAGCATTCATTTAAACCTTTAATTTGGACAGTTATAGTTGCATCAGCGCATTAGACTCTGAACTGCTCTGTTAGTCAGATTGTGTGGGTTCTTTTTTTTCATCTGTGACTTTCAGAATATAACGAAGTTTTTTTTTCACGATCGTTTTTGATTATGAATCCCAGACAATCTCCTAATTCCTCAGAGCTATAGCTGTAGCTATAAGTATATTTCTCAGATGAAGTGGGCACTAGGAATTCTAATTACAGGCTTCACGTTTTGCTAATCACTTTCCGGTTGCCAATATTTTAGTTAGAGAGCCAGTGTTGAGAACGGCAAAAGACAGCATAAATAATATGAACATTTATATAACAATTAATTCCACCTGCCGCCCCACATATGGTTAAACGGCCGGGAAATGCATCTTTTCTGCATTACATTACAATTCTACATTTTGTAACGCCGGAAATGCATATCCTCCTATTTCCATCTATTGTGCTATTATTTTCTTTCCTTGCTTTGTTACCTCAAGATATGACATTTCTGTCTCTTTGTATATTGTAATTGTTTTACTATTTGTATATTTATGCATTTATGTCGATGTATAATTGGTTTGTTTCGTAAATATTATTTGTATTTTTACGCTGGGTCTTGCCTAGGGAAAACTGCTATCGAACGATTACATCGATAGGTCGTGTGAAGAATCAAAGTGTGTAGGATCTTTGGTAGTGTGAACTCTGCCGCGTGGAGCGCGGGCTGAGCAAAGGAGTCTGGCTGGAGTAGCGAGTGGAGCAGGTGTGTTGTGTGACGCTCCCGCGATTTGCCGCGCTTTCGGGGTTTGGCAGCATGTAATTGCGATCAACTTGCGATGATAGTTTCTGACATGGTGTCGCGGACGGGAAACATTAACTAGCGCACATCAAGAGCCCGTTCATCTGGTGACCGTGTCGAGAAGAAGGCGCGCCAACATCCAGCTTCTGCAACAGCGACAATGAGTGACTGTCGCCACCTCCTCGACCGACGGCTTCAAATCTTCAATCAACCGACGAGGTAGACTGGACGCACGTAAAGTTTTAGAACTGTATGGCAGACCTCAGCTTTTCAAACTGTTCCATTTGCGTCACTATAATTACAGCAACTTAGCATGAACTTTCGTTGCTTATTGTCCCAATTGCATTACCAAGCAGAGTCCCTTCCTTTTCCGAAATGAACCCGAGTGTCGTTGAAATTCAAACGCCAGCATTAAAGTAATATAGCTAACTCGTTTTCACTGCTTTAATTTCAAAATTCGGTTAAAGTATTTATAGCTGGCTACACTATTTAGATTACACAAGCACAATTTAAGAGTGCGAGTTTTGTTACCATATTTTAGCTTACCTGTGACTGCAGCTCAGCTTGGTACGTACTAAATTTTACTATTGTTAATTGTTCGGAATCATTTAATTCAAGTTCAAAGTTGAATCTCTTATTTCTAAATTGCGTAGATTCAAGTAGTTTTTGAAACGATTGTTGAGGTAGTCCAAGACTAACCGTATTTTACTGAATTTCGATGTGCTTCAGAAAGAAAGCTCACTGTTAACTTCAGTCACTAAATTAACTTTCGATTTTCCGGTTTTATTAATTCTTTTGCTAAATTAAGTCAGGGTGTAGCGAAATTTATTACTTCTGACAAACTTTCAGTTTTCACACTACACGTGTCAACCTTCAGTTGCCACGCTTCTAGTGCTAATTATATGTGTAATAACCTTTCTTTTTCAGTTACTATAGTAATTGTCCTTAGGACTGGCGACCGTAATTTCCCCCAAATCTCAAATACCTAATTACGGCTAGTTAATTGTTAACGTAACGGCTGCACATTTACTTTCTTTATTAACTTTACCCCTTTTCAAAATTAATTTCCACCAGTTTCATTAGCACATTTCCTTTCATCTAGATGTAACCCTTTCCTCCCTCTTTACCGACAAATTAACTTCGGTGACGATTGCTTTTCCCAAATTTCCATTAGGTACACGCGGTTTAATTTTTCACTGTCATTAAGGTCGATAAGTGAGGGGGAGGTTACAATTTTAAACAGCAATAAATTTCAACCAGCCGCCCCACGAATATTAAACTGAGTTAAGCAATAGGTAGTTCTAGTGTGTATATCAGATCATTGTACAGCATTGCGTAGTGTTCCTCTACCAACAATTCGCTGTTCAGGCCATCGAGGAGTCCAGAATCTTCTTCGGGATTTTCTCCGCTCTTCTCGGACAGTCGCTGACATAGTCAGCGCAGCTACTTAATGCACGCCCATTTTCATAAGGAAACAGTGTGGGTTGCGAGACATGTGAAGCTCGTTGGAGAGCCGTGGGAGCGCAAATCACGTTTACCAGCGCTCTCTCTCGTGAGGTCGGATGTCTCGTCCGCGTTCACGTCAATGTCAGCTGCCTCGTCCCGTGAGAGAACGGTTTTAAGCCGTCGGCACGCGGCCCTCGCGTCGTTGATCATTGAGCGTGCCGAGTTTCTGACGTCATAGCGTGGAACAGCACACTGGGGGAGTCTTTCCGAACCTGCGGAGCAATACCCAGCACGTCAGCTATTCCGAACGTGCGTGTGAAAGTAGCGCAATGAGATGGCAGAACGCCACCTACGTCACACGCTCGCCATCTCCCTTCAATAAAAGTTTGTGAGGCACCATTTTGGCATTCAGTTGATGCCCGTATGTATATACGCCGTTTCTGAGAACCAACAAATAGAGGATCCCTCGAAAAACGGTCGTCAAGTCTATGATTCGTTGTAATAAAATGCAAAAAAAAAAAACCGTTGTATTATTGCTAAAAGAATTATTATAACTTGCGTGTTACGAGACAACGGCATTTTGAGGATCCATTCATTGTTCTTGGTACAATTCATTATAATTAAATGTCAGTTAGTAACACGGTTACGATTGAAGTTTTTAGGAGATGATAAGAAACTAGGTGCCGCCTTCAGCAGTTCGTGGTAAGTCTAGCGCAAGAAATAGCGTCACAGAGCTGTAATATGAAGTGTGTTGTTAATTAGTGTCTATCTGCATCCAAATATCTTTTTCTCTAGACCTCTCATTTTTAATAGGTTCTGATATTTTCTTAAACTAATACAAGTATGTACTATAATATTTTATGTTATATAAAAATAACCATGCTCTTTTTGAGGCTGTAGTTTGTTCCATTGGCTTAATCTACACGAGAGCTTGAACTGCTTGCAGTAGCATATTTTGCCCTTTTTTTCCTTTTTTGTTTTGTAATTCACATGTTGTAAAGATTCTGCTGCTGAATAGGAGCAGTGATCAAGCAAGTATGACCTTAGGGTTTTACTAGAAAGTGAGAAGAGTGAAATAATTTTTATCTTATTTGGAGAACTATTATAAATTTGTGTTGCTGTATTTGTAAGGAACTTTTGTAAGCTTATATCTTCATTGATTGGACATGGTACTTCCCTTTTTGTCTTGAAAATATGCCCTTGGGTATTGAAGTTTTTATTTGCGTATACTGCAGACAGAACAATGTGACTAGCACGCAAAAACTGTTCAAAAAATTACGTAACTTTCGCAATTTCGCGCCCGTGGTGTGTTGGATCGAAATGCGGTTGGCATCCCTACACACGCGCGTGCCGGAAGTTTCACTGTTGTGTGCCCGTTACGTCGAGATGGTACAGTTAGAGAAGCAACGCGTCTGCATTAAATTTTGCTTTAAACTCAAGAAAACCTTCACAGAGACGCAGCAAATGATGCAGGAAGCCTACGGTGACGAGTGCTTAAGCTGTACTTCTTGTTACGACTGGTTCACACGTTTTAAAAGTGGCCAGTCGGAAGTTAAAAGATGACCCTCGTTGACGACGCCCTTCGATGTCTTAGGCCAGGAATGTCAACAAAATTACGCTTGCTAATCGAAGACAGAGTGTCCGAGAGATTGGAGAACAATGAAACATTTCAGTTCTGAAATCCTGACACAGCATCTTGGAATGCTTCGTCTTGCCGTCAAGTTCCTCACACAGCGCATGAGTCAGGACCAGAAGGACCTTCGCCTTGCAATCTGTAAAGAGCTTTCGGATCGCGCAAATGAGAACGAGGTGTTTCTTAAGAGAATCATAACTGGTGATGAGACGTGGGTCTACGTTTATGGTGTTGAGACAGAGGCTCAATCTTCACAAAGGGTCGGGAAAGGTTGTCAAAGACAAAAAAACGTGGCCAGGTCAGGTCAAATATCAAAGCCATGCTGATAGTTTTTTCTGACTTTGAAGGATTAGTTTATCATGAATTCGTGCCTCGGGGACAAACTGTTAATCGATGGTGCTATTGGGACCTGTTGCGACGCCTGCGAGAAAATATGGGAAGGAAACGGCCTGAAATGTGGCGAGACAATTCGTGGCTCTTGCATCGCGATAACGGACGCGCACATTCATCCCTGTTGGTGGGTGACTGTTGCACAAGAAACGAAATCACTGGGCTGCCTCATCCTCCACCCTCCCGAGACCTGGCCCCAGCGGACTCTTTCTCTTTTCCAAAGTTGGAAACCCCGTTGAACGGTCGAAGATTTGCGACTTTAGACGAGATAGAACAAAATTCTCAGACAGCGCATCGGGCGATCCAGCAAGAGGCGTACCAAGGCCGCTTCGGGAAGTGGAAACGCCAGTGTATCATTTGTAGAGCAGAGTACCGATATTTCGAAGGAGACCAAGCACACTAACTAAAAGGTAAGCGTACAAAAGTTCTGTGGTCAAAATTCCGGATTGTGCGTTTTAATGGAGCTGACGCAGGAGTTTTATTGCTGCTGTTGTCTTCGTCTTCAGTCCAGAGACTGGTTTGATGAAGCTCTCTATGCTACTCTATCCTGTGCAAGCTCCTTCATCTCCTAGTACCTACGGCAACCTACATCATTCTGAATCTGCTTAGTGTATTGGCTCGAATGGTTCAAATGGCTCCGAGCACTATGCGACTTAACTTCTGAGGTCATCAGTCGCCTAGAACTTAGAACTAATTAAACCTAACTAACCTAAGGACATCACACACATCCATGCCCGAGGCAGGATTCGAACCCGCGACCGTAGCGGTCGCTCGGTTCCAGACTGTAGCGCCTAGAACCGCACGGCCACTCCGGCCGGCGTTTAGTGTATTCATCTCTTGTTCTCCCTCTACGATTCTCACCCTCCGCGCTACCCTCCAATAGTAAACTGATAATCCCTTGATGTCTCAGAACATGTCCAACCAAATGACCCCTTCTTCTAGTCAAGTTGGGCCACAAAATCCTCTTCTCCTCAATTCCATTCAATATCTCCTCATTAGCTATGTGATCAACCCATCTGATCTTCAACATTCTTCTGTAGTACCACATTTCGAAAGCTTCTATTCTCTTCTTGTCCAAACTATTTATCTTCCATGTTTCACTTCCATACATGGCTACACTCCATACAAATACTTTCAGAAACGACTTCCTGACACATCTATACTCGATGTTAACAAATTTCTCTTCTTCAGAAACGCTTTCCTTGCCATTGCCAGTCTACATTTCATGTCCTCTCTACTTCGACCATCATCAGTTATTTTGCTCCCCAAATAGCAAAACTCCTTTACTACTTTACGTGCCTCATTTCCTACTCTAATACCCTCAGCACCACCCGACTTAAATCGACTACATTCCATTATCCTCGTTTTGTTGTTGTTGATGTTCATCTTATATCTTCTTTTTCAAGACACTGTCCATTCCGTTTAGCTGCTCTTCCAGGTCCTTTGATTTCTGACACAATTACAATGTCATCGGCGAACCTCAAAGTTTTTAATTCCTTTCCATGGATTTTAATACCTACTCGGAATTTTTCTTTTGTTTCCTTTACTGCTTACTCAATATACAGATAACATCGGGGATAGGCTACAACTCTGTCTCACTCCCTTCCCAACCACTGCTTCCCTTTCATATCCGCCGACTCTTATAACTGCCATCTGGTTTCCGTACAAATTGTAAATAGCCCTTCGATGCCTGTATTTTACCCCTGCCACCTTCAGAATTTGAACGAGAGTATTCCAGTCAACATTGTCAAAAGCTTTCTCTAAGTCTACAAATGCTAGAAACGTAGGTTTACCTTTCGTTAATCTATTTTCTAAGATACGTCGTAGGGTTAGTATTGTCTCACGTTTTCCAACATTTCTACGGAATCCAAACTGATCTTCCCCGAGGTCGGCTTCTGCCAGTTTTTTTCCATTCGTCTGTAAAGAATTCGTGTTAGTATATTGCAGCCGTGCTTATTAAACTGATATTTCGGTAATTTTCGCATCTGTCAACACTTGATTTCCTTGGGATTGCAATTATTATATTCTTCTTGAAGTCTGACGGTATTTCACCTGTCTCGTACATCTTGCTCACCAAATGGTAGAGTTTTGTCAGGGCTGGCCATCCCAAGGCTATCAGTTGTTCTAATGCAATGTTGTCAACTCCCGGGGCCTTGTTTCGACTCAGGTCTTTCAGTGCACTGTCAAACGCTTTACGCAGTATCATTATCTCCCATTTCATCTTCATCTACATCCACTTCCATTTCCATAATATTGTCCTCAAGAACATCGCCCTTTTATAGATCCTCTATAATGTACACCTATTTCGTAAACAGTGGAATTTACGAACGAGAAAGAGCGCTGGCGCGACGCGATCGCGTATACCACGTAGGTGCGCACGTACCGTTTGCAGAAGTCGCATCGTTCCTGAGCGTTCAGCAGCACGTTGAACTCGGCAAGCTCAACGTTAACGTTCAAAAGCACGGACAGTGTGCCGACGGCCTTAAGCCGTAGGCACAAGGACCGTGCTGTTGAACGTTAACGTTGAGCTTGCCGAGTTCAACGTGCTGCTGAACGCTCAGGAACGATGCGACTTGTGCATGCGGTACGTCGGCCCCATCGTGGTATACGCGATCGCAACGCACTCCAGCGGCAGTTGAGGGATGTTTCTAGTTCGTAAATCACACTGTTTACTCAACGGGCGTTCGTAAAATTCCCATGTTAGCTCTATTAAAACGCAAATTTCCTCCATCGTCCACGAAAAGGAATGTACCATGTCCAATCAATAAGGACACAGGCTTATAAAAGTTCCATTACAAACAGCGCGGTACAAATTTGGAATACTTCTCTGCATGAGATAAACATAATTTCATCATTCCCACATTTTAGTACAACCCCACGGTCAGACTTACTTGATCACTGTTCCTACCGAGTAGCAGAATCTTTGCAATATGTGAATTACGAAGCGTAAAAGAAAAAGGAGCAAAATATCTATATACAAGTAGCGCAAGCTGTTCTGTAGATTAAGCCAATCGAACAAAGTCACCTCTCAAAAAAAAAAAAGGTGAACTTATATTTACATAACATCAAATATTATAGCATATACTTATACTAAACTAATAATAAACTATCAGAACCTAATAAAAACGCGAATTTTATGGAAAAAAATTTGGAAGTGTGAAGACGCGACCCACCGCTCCAACAAAAACGACTTCATGGACAGAAACGCTACCCATTACGCTAAACCAATAACTTCAATGTGGAATTAATCGTAGTATAATACCGTATGCTAACAACGTAAACTGCAGATAATTATGTTACTAATTGAAGATCCACCAAAAACGCATTATTCTTGGTACAATTTGTTATAATTAAATTTCAGTGTGTCGCTGCCTTCAAATAGCCTACTCTCATAATACGCAGGTTACGATAATTCTTGTGCCACGAATATGATGTTTCTCATTATTTTATTGGAACGAAACAAACAACTAACAACGAGTTTTCCAGTGATTCTCAATTTGCTGGTGCTCAGAAACGGCATGTATACATATAGGCTTGAAATGAACGCCAATATGGCGCCTCACAGTTCTGTACTGTAGAGTTGTGGCGATTCGTGAACGAGTCGTTCATTTGAATGACTCTAAATAAAGATCGTAAGAATCGAATCGTGATACAGACGAATCGTCGTTGAAAAGAATCATATTGCGTGTTTCCGAGTCGTGACGAAGTTCCAACGATTCATCGATTCTTAGTACGCTATGCTTCGAAGGCAACTTCCGAATAATGCCGAGTTGTGCCGAATGATTACGACCGCCAGATGGCAGTCAAGTGGAGGATGCGTGTGAACAAAGGAAGCTCGGAACGAACAAACGAAGTTCGTGGGCGTTAATATTACCCTTCGACCATAAATATAATAATCTGGCCCTGACGTCATTTTCGTGGCTCCAACATCTCTGGGCTGAGGACACGTGAATGTTGGCAAAACATGGTTGTTTCGTGTTGCGCTTATGACTGTACTCAGCGTTTTGTCGGGGGAAATGGCATTACATTTCACGTGTAGGTGTTTCTATGATAGTGCAGATGCGTTTATTGAAATCTGCTGAAGTGACTTTTATATGTTTTTTACACTTGAAATAGAGTATCACGTAAATTATAGTGTTGAAAGTGATGCCTGTAAAGTGAGACTCATATTACATTTTGGAAAGTATCTGTGATAATTCGGTTACAGAAGTAAGTATAGCTGTTTCTCGTTCGTACTCATAGGTTCCCTAAGGATGAAAACCGAAGGCAGCTTTGGATACAGGCCCTGAAACGGAAAAACTTTAAGCCATTTGCACATACGCGCCTTTGCTCGGAGCACTTCGAGGAGAAGTGTTTTGATAGGTTAGTTATTATTTACAATGTATATTTATAATTTGTATTTACAGTGTCTGTCATTTTTAAACCTAGGCTCCAATATTATTTTCTGGAACTTCAAAATCTCACATTTCATCTAAAATATCATATTTTTTTAAACTGATTAAACTAAGCTTTTGTAAAAATAGTGGGAACTGAACCTTTGAAGTGCACCTAAAATTGATAATATAAAATCGACCTGCTCCTAAAGTAAACAATTTTGACACCTATAGTTGACATAATTCCCATAGCCCATTTTCTTTTATAAGTGACTAGAGGTCGAAACGTGGCGAATCCAATGTTTTAAGTTTTGACACGAGCCCACTCTTACTGTTTAAAAGAATTTTAACGACATTTTACTATAATTGATAGTTTATAGTAATTTCGTCCCGCTGCCCACCAGAGTGGCGTTCGATGTATTTGTTAGATTTTATAAATGATACTTTGAACAAATCCAGGTCAAATGTAGTTCTAGCATAATTTTTCACAAATAAAAAAGTAGTTTTTGTTGGAAGCGTTTGGCAGTCAATTGCGAAATGTGGGTAAAATACGATACACACATAGGATGGCAGACCGCTGATTTGAAATCCCGCCACGTTTTGCCAACAGTCACGTGGTTTATGTAGGAGCCACACTAGCCCCATAACTTCTGCACAGCAAGGACAGTCTACTAGTATCTATGGTCGAAGATATTACCATAGAGCAGAAATATCTCTGGAGTGAGCATTGCGTCCTGCGCATGTTCTCAACATTAAACTGGAATTGTCACGTGATCTAGGGACGACGTCGATTGTTTAACGCCAATTCACGTCCGCCATTGGGTGACGTCACGTCTTGTCACATAACATCAAAACATTCTACAATACCTTTCGAATGGAGACATTCGCACAGGTCGTCAACGGAACGTCACGTCATGTCATTTCACGGTACGTCAAGGTTTCTCGGGAAGAAAATTTTGACGGTACCAGTCTGTTAACATCTTAAGTTAACCTATTTTCGCCCGCGTTCATTCTCCTTATAATAGTGGATTTTGCACTGTTGCATCTTCATAATCTTTATTTTATAATACCGCTTTGTTTTAGTGACAAACTGGAGATATTCCATGGCGAGTGGGATATTTTTTCCACTTTCTTACACAACTGCGGTCGTATATCTGAAGGCGAAAAGTTATTTAGGTTTTACGGTAACACCACAGCGCTGACGCCCACAATGTATGTGTATAAGAACATAAGTAGACGAAGCAAATTCCACCATATGACATTTTAAGCAAAAAAGTCAGCTTTAATGAACGAGTAAAATACAGTTGTTTATGACGTTATTAATTACGTAAGAAAAAACATAATGGATAAGTTCAAGAGGCTTCATTACATCGTTTGAAGCTTTCTTTGATGTGTATGAATGTACATAATTTTCCCTAGCAAATAATTGTCGATGTTTGGAAACGTTGTCTCACTTCTCAGTAATTTACCGAACATAACTACTCAAGAACATAGGTTATAAAGTTTGCTTCGGCCATTGACAAACTTTTGTCATTAGATTAGATTAGATTGGATTTACTTTCATTCCAATTGATCCGTAGTGAGGAGGTCCTCCAGGATGTGGAACATGTCAGAAAAACAACAATACATGACAAATATTTACAACTAAAACAAATAAGCTAATGTACCATTCCACAGGTCCCAAATGGAATGATCGTCATTTTTAATGAACACTAAGAGTCATTTTACAAATACTATTGCACTGAATTTAAAATAAAAAAGTTTTTTATTTATTTATAAGGTAAGAAACATGTAATACAACTACTGTAATACTATTTACAATGAACACATTACTGCACTGAAATGGTGCAGAAGTTAGATTATACTTACACACTTACACACACACACACACACACACACACACACACACACACACACACACACACACAAATTTTCAGTGAACACATTACTGCACTGAAATTGTGCAGAAGTTATGTTGTACTTATATACAAATCAGTTGGTTTTACTAAGAAATTCATCAATGGAGTAGAAGGAGTTGGCCACCAATAAATCCTTTAGGCTTCTCTTAAACTGAATTTCATTGGTTGTTAAGCTTTTTATGGCTGCTGGCAAGTTATTGAAAATGTGTGTTCCTGAACAATGCACACCTTTTTGTACAAGACTAAGTGACTTTAAATCCTTGTGAAGATTATTCTTATTTCTAGTATTGATTCCATGAATTGAGCTGTTGGTTTGAAAAAGTGATATATTTTTAATGACAAATTTCATTAAGGAATAAATATATTGGGAAGCTGTAGTTAGTATCCCTAGTTCCCTAAACAGGCTTCTGCAGGATGTTCTTGAGTTCACACCACATATAATTCTTACTGCACGTTTTTGTGCCCGGAAAACTTTAGCTTGGCTTGATGAATTACCCCAGAAAATAATCCCATATGACATTATGGAATGAAAGTAAGCATAGTATGCCAGCTTTTTCATTTTTATATCCCCTGTGTCTGACAAAATTCGCATTGCAAACAGAGATTTGTTAAGACGCTTCAGCAGTTCTGTGGTGTGCTCCTCCCAGTTGAATTTATTATCAAGCTGTAATCCCAAGAATTTAACACCGTCCACTTATTCTATCTTCTTGTCATCATATGTTAGACATATACTCTTGGGACACCCCTTACAAGTTCTGAACTGCATGTAGTGTGTTTTTTCAAAGTTTAGTGACAAAGAATTGGCTAGGAACCAGTGATTAATGTCCGCAAATATTTTATTGGCTGATCTTTCTAAGACTACACTTGATTTGCTATTTATTGCAATGTTTGTATCATCAGCAAGCAAAACAAACTTGGCATCTGGTAATGTTACTGATGAAAGGTCATTGATATACACAAGAAAAAGTAAGGGCCCCAAAATGGAACCTTGTGGGACCCCACATGTAATTAGTTCCCAGTTGGATGATGCCTGATAGCTTGATACATGTCTCTTTCCTAATAACACCCTTTGTTTCCTGCCAGAGATATAAGATTTGAACCATTTTGCAGCATTTCCTGTTACACTATAATATTCTAGTTTACTTAAAAGGATATTGTGATTTACACAGTCAAATGCCTTTGACAGATCACAAAATATACCAGTTGCCTGCAATTTTTTGTCTAATGAATTAAGTACATTTTCACTGTAAGTGTAGATAGCCTTCTCAATATCAGAACCTTTTAGAAATCCAAACTGTGACTTTGACAGTATGTTATTTGAGATAAGATGGTTATAAAGACGACTGTACATTACTTTTTCGAAATTTTTTGAGAATGCTGGCAACAGTGAAACTGGACGGAAATTTGATGCTATTTCTTTATCTCCCTTCTTAAACAGTGGCTTAACTTCAGCATATTTCAGCCATTCAGGAAATATTCCACTGATAAATGACTGGTTACACAGATAGCTTAATATGTTACTTAGCTCAGAATCACATTCTTTAATTAACTTTGTTGATATTTCATCATACCCACTAGATGTTTTTGATTTTAAAGATTTTATGATGGACATTATTTCTGTTGGGGTAGTGAGGGTCAAATTCATATTATGGAAGTTACTTGAAATGTCTGGTCTAAGGTAATCCATAGCAGCATCTACCGAACCTGACAACCCCATCTTTTCAGTAACAGTTATAAAATGTTTGTTAAAAAGTTCTGCAACACTATACACATCTGTCACCAATGCATCATTTACTCTTAATGCTATTTGTTCCTCTTCATGTCTGGTTCTACCGGTCTCCTCCTTCACTATATCCCATATTGTCTTTATTTTGTTATCTGATATGACTATCTTTTCCTTGTAATATATTTGCTTTGACATCCGTATTACAGTCTTTAATATTTTGCAGTATTTCTTATAATGTGCTATAGCATCAACATTGGAAATGTTTCGGATTGACAGATACAGTTTTCTTTTGGTTTTACAAGATACCCCTATTCCTCGAGTAATCCATGGCTTCTTTGTAGACTTTGCTCTAACCTTGGTAAGTTTTGGGGGAAAGCAGTCTTCGAATAAGGTAAGCACTTTATTAGGAAAATTGTTATATTTTTCATTCATGCCATGAGCACTGTAAACATCAGTCCAGTGAATGTCTCTGAGGAGTGTCCTAAAATAATCAATTTTTGGCTTACTGATTACCCTCTTGAGCTCAGATTTAACAGATTTTATATCCTGTTCAGTATTAACATTTAACAGAAGGAACTGCATGTCATGGTCTGAGAGGCCATTGACTATTGGTTTTGTAATATAATTTTGTTCATTTGACTTTTCTATAAAGATATTATCAATGGCTGTTTGTGAGCAAGTGGCTATCCTAGTGGGGAACTTTACTATGGGAATTAAGTTGAATGATAGTGTTACTAACTCAAATAAGTTCTTATTGGGAGAGTCTTTAAGGAAATCTACATTGAAATCACCAGCAACCACTATTTCTTTGTTTTTGGTTGTTAAATGGGCCAGTACAGCTTCAAGGTGGTTTACAAACAGATTAAAGTTACCTGCAGGTGCTCGATATACACTTAATATTATGAAAGATTTTTTGTGAAAAACTAATTCTGTTGCACATGCTTCCATATGCTGTTCTAGGCAAAATTTATGAATGTCTATGTTCTTAAATTTATGACAGTTCCTGATGAATGTGGCAACTCCTCCTTTCTCCATTTCTGATCTACAAAAGTGAGATGCTAACCTAAACCCTGTAACACTTAAAAGTTCTATACCAGTGGTCACATGATGTTCGGAGAGGCAGATTATGTCAGCTGGGTTTGAAGACTCTAATTCATCTATGCAGATAGTTAATTAATTAATTTTATTTCTCAGTCCTCGAATATTTTGATGCAATAAAGATAGCTGACATTTCACATTGACTGAGTTAAAATTGGGTGGAGTTAAAATTTCTGCTGACAGTTGAAAATTCTTAACCAATGGCTGTTTATGTTGATGTAATAAGCTGGAATTATGTTTTTTGATTTCTTTCCCAAACTGAAGGTTTGTCTCTGTTCTAACCTCTCTTAAAATTTGTTTTCTTTCTGTCCTCCCTACCCTAAAAAAGGGTCTTTTCTGAATCCTATAACCACTGGTATTTTACCACTCATGACAGTGCCTCCCCCCTTTAACTTTCCTGCTATTTCCCCAGCCAATTTACCCTTCCCCTTCCTGTTGAGGTGAAGGCCATGCCTAGTATAATCCCACCTACTGATAGAATCAACATGAACCACACCAATGTGTGACCCCGCACCCGACATTAGCAGCCGTTCCAGCTCCAAATTAACTCTCTTGACAGAAGAGTTCAAATGAGGTCGGTCATGGCGCCCAAGAACAGATACAAACTCAACACTGGTATGCTTCGATGCTGATGCAATCTTCGCCGGGTCACACTCTATGCTGTACCCAGGATCTCTGTCGATACTGTTACCTGCCCCACCAACTATAACCACGGTGTCTTCCTTAGTGAAATCTTTGCAAAGTGATCCTAAATCCTCTGTCACCTGCTCCAGACCAGCACTAGGTTTAAAAAAATTGGTGACCTGGTATTCTGATCCTAGTTCATCCTGCAAGAGTTGGCCAACACCTCTTCCATGGGAACTACCTAACAACAACACTTTCTTTCTCTTTACTGATTTCCCTACTTTCTTACTTTTCAATTTGCTGCTGAAAGTTTGTTGTGCCCTGTCTACACCTGTAACTGCTTGAGGCTCACCAGCTTCTAACTGAAGCAACAGGTCAAATCTATTTTCCACATTCACCATAAAGCTGTCAGACAAAGTTCTAGGCCTGTTCCTCCTGTTGCCTGTTGCCACTTCCCACCTCTCTTTACCCTTCTCCCTCCTTAACCTGTCAAGATCTCCCCTGGCCTTGTCTAACTCAGCCTGAAGGGCAGCAATTTTCCCCTCCTGTTCCAGTATCTTCCTATCTCTACTACAAATCCTACAAAACCACTGATGAGTCTCATTTACTTCCCCTATTCCCACGCCACTACAGTCACCCACATGGAAAAAACTACAGCACCCATCACACCAAAGCCCCGACCTAACTATTCTACGGCAAGTCACGCACTTTTCACTCATGATAAACGTAATAATTTATTAAGAATAAGTCAGTTAAATTACAGATAAACACGAAAATATGGTTACACAAATTTGGCCTATACGCAACTGTGTGTAAACAAAAACAAAAGTGCAAAGTTTCTGAAACAACAAGTTAAACTTTACGCTACTTTCCGGAAATGCTAGTTAAATAATGAAGAGGTACGCTAAGTTAAATTGCTGGAGAGAGCAAGGAACAACTAAACGAAATTCTATAGATTTGCTGCAGCAGAACGTAAACAGAAAATACGACTGTACGGTCTTTTCGCGTTTTCTGCTATATTACGTAAAGAAAATTGAAACCTTTAATGGTACACTTAAACGGCACACTAATACACTTATTTACCACGTAATCAGTACTAATCTATATGTTTTATATATATCTATATGTTTATATATTGTTAGCTCCTCAGTTCTGATACTATATTTTATGCATATTAGGGATGGTAACTCAAAACCCCAATTTTGCCGTTCAGTACTGTGTTAAGTGACTTGACGAGATGTGACATGAAAGACATTGTAAATACATGCTGACGTGAAGCTTCTGTGACGTCATGCTCGTTCACTTTGCTCTTCCAAGCTAAGAGCACACTTTATTTCAAATATCAGACGTAAACTGCTATGGTGCCTGCAAAACGTCTATACTAAATCCACAGCACTTACGAAGGGAATCTGTCTTTACTAGCGATATGACAACATTCAAAATTTATAGGACAAATGTCGGACAAATCAACGGCGTCCCGAGATCACGTGACCATTGTGGCAACGTATGTTGACAACACAAAATCAATTCTGCGCTTCTGAATGCTCACTCCAGAGATATTTTTACTCTATGAATATTACTCTTGAAAACCAAGCTGACACTTGGCAGTGGCTGACGGGAACGAGCGTAAAGGCATTTCCTATTTACCATCGCTACCATCAGCCACCGTGCCGACGTCAGCTTAGTTTGCGCGAGTAATACACGAACTAGTGATGACAGAAACGATATACAGCGAGTACCCAGCTCCCAATACACACGATTAAAATCAAGAAATCCATGTACGATGAATAAATACGTACCTCTTACTTGTTGCAGATACAATGCAAAACACACACACCTTCTTTACACACGAGCAATAGCACTTGGATTATGTATTATATTTCGCGTATCTCGATAACGACCCTAAGGATTTGGATGAAATTTTGTATTTAGACCGGTTTTTGCTTTTTGAGTTCACCTACATAGTTAGATTTTTTCGTGAAAAGTCAATTTTACAATATATATATCCTACATAGTTCCGTTCGTAAAAACGCAATTTTTTATTATAAAAACGCTATTTCACATGTTTTTATAACGCCATCTCGTAAAACTTTGTTAGTACGTATTGAATTTAGTTAAGGTTTTGGTTTTTATGTTTATCTGTCTATAGGTGTCTTTCCTTATAGCACGCGATTTTACACAAAAGAATTTTTTAAATAAAAAACGAATTTCGTGTTTCTTGGGAACGGCTTTAACAGTTTGGATAAAATTTTATATTTAGATACGAATTTTGATTTTTAAGTTTATCTATATTGGTGTGTTTCCTAAAAAACTCGATTTTGCACAATAAGTATTTTATATCGCAAATTGGTAAATCTTTGTCACTAAGAGTGTAGTTAGATACGTTCAAGCCACACAACCAAACTGGCATACCACGTAATTTTCCACCACCTTTCGCACAAATCGACTCCTCTTTCCTGGCATACTGAAATAAAACAGTAGATGCAATCAAATCAAACGTGACCTTTCATCAATTAAGGCATTACACTTATAAATCGAGAATCACACTTGTAACGTCATATGCATGTTTACTCATAAATAAACTATTTCTGGCATATATTATCGTGACACAGTTCGATTCTAACCCCATTGACAATTTCAGACATGTCCTGCCATCTGTGAGTAAGATGTAGAACTTTTTGCTTTGGGTAAGAATCGTGCCATCGCAGACTATAGTTCAATTCTTTTATCTTGGCGCATGCCCGCCCAGACGCGGGAGATTGCTGCGTTGCCAGTTGTACGCGCCAAGAGAAGCAGCGCCATAGTATAGTTCGCAAATTTAAGTTTAGGGGGGAGCGCGCAGTTTACGAAGTAAAGCCACCACGGCCGCATTATCAACCCTTTCGCTGCTACAGAGACGTGCTCCCCGCATTCCATGATGTGCGCGATTTTGTCATCATTGCACTGCTAGCCTGTGCAGACACATGGTGTTTCGACTGCTTTGACACACTTCATCATTCGACTTCACAAAAACGATTTGGCCCAAAAATTTGATTTTTACACATCATCTTGACTGATACCTTCCCCCATAAATGACTTAATTTCGTTTCGATGTTCAACGCAGTTATTGTGCAGCAATAGATGTAGGAAACCATTGCACGAAATTTTGAAGAGTTTGCAGAGGTAAATGTCCATAGCGTATACTTTCCATATGGTCGATTTTAGTTGCCACTAGAAATTTCAAAAAATTACATTCAAACGAATAAAATTCATTAAGTAAGACACTTCGATATTGTTTATTTAATAAAAAAAATTTTAAGCACCAATCAAGGATCGAACTCAGAACCTTTCAGTCAGCAGCCACACACTTTTTTTTTAACCATTACGCTACAGGAGCTCGTCGATCAATACATCTCCTGGAGGACTGTAAAACACAATGCAAAATACCGACAAACACTGTTGGTATAATTATGAATTACTCACGTTTCGTCGAAGTATAATAGGAAATAAACAATTACTGCTGTTCTTCATTGCGAAAAAGCGGTTAGTGAGAATGATACAAACACCTCTCCTTGCTATCGCCTGAATTAGGAGGCTTATTGCTTGTTTGGTTTAATTAATTAATAGAATATAGAAGCAATTGGTATAAAGAATGCTTTTTCCAAACTTTCTATGAAAGAAAGTCTGCTATCAAGACATTGCTTTTGTTAAATTGCTTTATTTATGACTGAACGTCTCTAAAACTGAAGGCATTCGTCCGTGCTCTGCACTGCAGTCGAGGTCTGGCAACGTCGTTCTCTGTTCATTGGCTGACTGTGTTTTGTGACGTCAGATGCGCAGAACGAACCTAAACTCGGCCGCCGTCATAAATGACGCGCACTTCCGAATGAATCGTGAACGAATCGTAGGAATCGATTCGCAATGTGAGATGAAATCGTAGGAATCGAATCGGGAAAAAGAATCGTGTTGCCCAAGTTTACTGTACTGAAGGGAGACGGCGTGCGTGTGACGTAGGTGGCGTTGTGCCATCTCATTGGTGAACGCTCAGACGCACGCTCAGAATACCTGACATGCCAGATGTTGCTCCGCACGTTCGGAAAGACACCCGAGCGCGCTATTCCACGCTATGGCGTCAGAAACTCGGCACGCTCAACGTTCGGATGCACGGTCCGTGTGCTGACGGCTTTACGCAGAGCTCGCTGCAAAGCCACCGCCTTCGAAGTTCAACTTCAAAATTGGGGCCGCACGAAGTGAAGCGATTGGGGTACCTCGGCAGCGAAATGGCGCTTAGTGCGCCGCGGCGGCGGCCGGCTGCCCGTGGGCAGAGACAGAGCCGCGCCGCCACGTGGACTGCCGACCCACGCTGCCGCCGCCGCCGCCGCTCAATTGCTGTGGGGGGCGGCGACTGGACCCGCCGGCCGGCCAGCGGCCGCTGCAGTCGCCCGCTGCGCGTCCTGCGTCGCAGCCGCTCCGCACAGCTCCACACCGCCCGTTCCCATGGCACTCCGGCACCCATGCTGATACGAGAGGCCACGGACGGGTAAGCGCTCGCCGCCCCCGCTGTCTCTGCTCTCTGCCTACAACAGCCGCTTGTTCTCACTTTCTCTCCTCTCTCACATCGCTCCCATCGTCGTCCGGCATCGAACCCACCGCTCTGATACAGCTTCGCAAGCTAATCCGACTTCTAACGTCTAATCAGCCAACGGGAGGCCACCACGTACGAATCTTCATCTACATCTACATCTACATTTATACTCCGCAAGCACACCCAACGGTGTGTGGCGGAGTGCACTTTACGTGCCGCACTTATTACCTCCCTGTCCTGTTCCAGTCGCGTATGGTCAACACCGACTCAAAGGAAGGCCTCGGCGCTTGTTGGTGACGTCACGTCAGCTAGGCACGGCGAACGCCAGGTCTGTTGCAGGCAGAAACGCCAGGGCGTGCTTATCACTATAAATCGCTTATTTTAGGACAAAATGTTTGGTATTGTTTTGGATTCTGCAGTTTCATTTAGATGAAAGATTTTCTTACTATCGTAAAGCTACAAATGAAGATCATAGTTCTGTATTACTGAATCCTGCCGAAACGAACGTAGATCAGTATGACAAGATGCTTTGCCCCATTGCAAGCTTCGGAAAGTTTACATTCAAATAACTATATTTACTTGATCCATTTTGTTATCGAAACTTACCCCAACCCCCTTACAATGAACTCCTTTCTTTTATTTATTTATTTATGTATTTATTTATTTTCGTTTGACATCTTCACTAAAAATGTGAACTAATTTATACGTGTAAATGTCCAACTGTTGACAGTCACTAGATTACAGGTTCAACAAAAGGAATTCTAAACAGGAAACAAAATAGCTTCATACATCGAAAATACTGCTGAGCTTAAACTTTTTTAAACATGCACATCAGAAAAGATCAATATTCCCCTCTTGCAACTGAAAGGAGAAACTTTATAAGATAAAAAAAAATTTGATAAAACAATTATCTCACTTTTGCCTCTTCTTCTGTCCCCCACCCCCTCCCCCAACGTTTACAATCGCAAGATATTTCATTAACATTCAGTGCTCCTCGCCCCATAGTCAACCAAGATACCTAAAGAAGAGCACCAATATGTTCACAGTTTCTTGTAAAAGCAACCCAGTACAAACGTAACTTCCTCAGATTTACAAATAAGATGAAGAAGCACGAATTCTGTTGCTGCTGGACCATGAAGTTGTTTTTATGTGTCAATCCTTAAAACAGGTGGAAATTTAAGTTCAGGAGTACACTATTTGTTAAGAAGTGTAATGAATTGCACAATTAATTGATTGCAGAAATCTCTCAGAACAATGTGTGTTGGTCAACTACCGCCAATAGTTTCACATTTTCCTGTGTCAGGGAGGGAGACACCACCATTATGAGTATGCCTGTAACAGACCTGGCGTTCGCCGTGCCTAGCTGACGTGACGTCACGAACAAGCGCCGAGGCCTTCCTTTGAGTCGGTGTTCGTATGGTTCGCGAGAAGAACGTCTGCCGGAAAGCCTCCGTGCGCTCTCGAATCTCTCTAATTTTACATTCGTGATCTCCTCGGGAGGTATAAGTAGGGGGAAGCAATATATTCGATACCTCATCCAGAAACGCACCCTCTCGAAATCTGGACAGCAAGCTACACCGCGATGCAGAGCTCCTCTCTTGCAGAGTCTGTCATTTGAGTTTGTTAAACATCTCCGTAACGCTATCATGCTTACCAAATAATCCTGTGACGAAGCCGCTCTTCTTTGGATCTTTTCTATCTCCTCTGTCAACCCGACCTGTTACGGATCCCACACTGCTGAGCAATATTCAAGTATAGGTCGAACGAGTGTTTTGTAAGCCACCTCCTTTGTTGATGGACTACATTTTCTAAGGACTCTCCCAATGAATCTCAACCTGGCATCCGCCTTACAAACAATTAATTTTATATGATCATTCCACTTCAAATCGTTCCGTACGCATACTCCCAGATATTTTACAGAAGTAACTCCTACCAATGTTCGTTCCGCTATCATATAATCATACAATAAAGGATCCTTCTTTCTATGTATTCGCAATACGTTACATTTGTCTATGTTAAGGGTCAGTTGCCACTCCCTGCACCAAGTGCCTATCCGCTGCAGATCTTCCTGCATTTCGCTGCAATTTTCTAATGCTGCAACATCTCTGTATACTACAGCATCAGCCGCGAAAAGCCACATGGAACTTCCGACACTATCTACTAGGTCATTTATATATATTGTGAAAAGCATTGGTCCCATAACACTCCCCTGTGGCACGCCAGAGGTTACTTTAACGTCTGTAGACGTCTCTCCATTGAGAACAACATGCTGTGTTCTGTTTGCTAAAAACCCTTCAATCCCGCGACACAGCTGGTCTGATATTCCGTAGGCTCTTACTTTGTTTATCAGGCGACAGTGCGGAACTGTATCGAACGCCTTCCGGAAGTCAAGAAAAATAGCATCTACCTGGGAGCCTGTATCTAATATTTTCTGGGTCTCATGAACAAATAAAGGGAGTTGGGTCTCACACGATCGCTGTTTCCGGAATCCATGTTGATTCCTACAGAGTACATTGTGGGTTTCCAGAAATGACATGATACGCGAGCAAAAACGTTCTAAAATTCTACAACAAATCGATGTCAGACATATATGCCTATAGTTTAACGCATCTGCTCGACGACCCTTCTTGAAAACTGGGACTACCTGTGCTCTTTTCCAATCATTTGGAACCTTCCGTTCCTCTAGAGACTTGCGGTACACGTCTGTTAGAAGGGGGGCAAGTTCTTTCGCGTACTCTGTGTAGAATCGAATTGGTATCCCGTCAGGCCCAGTGGACTTTCCTCTGTTGAGTGATTCCAGTTGCTTTTCTATTCCTTGGACACTTATTTCAATGTCAGCCATTTTTTCGTTCGTGCGAGGATTTAGAGAAGGAACTGCAGTGCGGCCTTCCTCTGTGAAACAGCTTTGGAAAAAGGTGTTTAGTATTTCAGCTTTACGCGTGTCATCCTCTGTTTCAATGCCATCATCATCCCAGAGTGTCTGGATATGCTGTTTCGATCCACTTTCTGATTTAACGTAAGACCAGAACTTCCTAGGATTTTCTGTCACGTCGGTACTTCGAAGTTTACTTTCGAATTCACTGAACGCTTCACGCATAGCCCTCCTTACGCTAACGTTGACATCGTTTAGCTTCTGTTTGTCTGAGAGGTCTTGGCTGCGTTTAAATTTGCAGTGAAGCTCTCTTTGCTTTCGCAGTAATTTCCTAACTTTGTTGTTGTACCACGGTGGGTTTTTCCCGTCCCTCACAGTTTTACTCGGCACGTACCCGTCTAAAACGCATTTTACGATTGCCTTGAACTTTGCCCATACACACTCAACATTGTCAGTGTTGGAACAGAAATTTTCGTTTCTATCTGTCAGATAGTCTGAAATCTGCCTCCTGTTACTCTTGCTAAACAGATAAACCCGATCACGGATTTACTTCTAACTTTGTACATCTTTACCAGGCCATCAAAACAACATAACGCGCAAGTACTAAGGTGTACTGCTTCAGCAATTCTGAAAAAATCGCAAGGGAAATTGTATGCGTCTATTACGTAAGTGACGTATCTGCGCAAAGGTGCCAGTGGCAAGAAGTCATTGTGGTCAAGCGATTAGCGTCATCTACGGACAAGCGGGTCATGGACGAGGCGACGGTTCGAATCCTGTTAACGCTTCTACATCTACATCCATACTCCGCAAGCCACCTGACGGTTTGTGGTGGAGGGTACTTTGAGTACCTCTATCGGTTCTCCCTTCTATTCCAGTCTCGTATTGTTCGTGCAAAGAAAGATTGTCGGTATGCCTCTGTGTGGGCTCTAATCTCTCTGATTTCATCCTCATGATCTCTTCGCGAGATATACGTAGGAGGGAGCAATATACTGCTTGACTCTTCGGTGAAGGTATGTTCTCGAAACTTCAATAAAAGCCCGTACCGAGCTACTGAGCGTCTATCTTGCAGAGTCTTCCACTGGAGTTTATCTATCATCTCCGTAACGCTTTCGCGATTACTAAATGATCCTGTGAAGAAGCGCGCTGCTCTCCGTTGGATCTTCTCTATTTCTTCTATCAACCCTATCTGGTACGGATCCCACACTGCTGAGCAGTATTCAAGCAGTGGGCGAACAAGTGTACTGTAACCTACTTCCTTTGTTTTCAGACTGCATTTCCGTAGGATTCTTCCAATGAATCTGTCTGGCACCTGTTTTACCGACGATCAACTTTATATGGTCATTCCATTTTAAATCACTCCTAATGCCTACTCCCAGATAATTTATGGAATTAACTGCTTCCCGTTGCTGACCTGCTATATTGTAGCTAAATGATAAGGGGATCTATCTTTCTATGTATTCGCAGCACATTACCCTTGTCTACATTGAGATTCAATTGCCATTCCCTGCACCATGTGTCAATTCGCTGCAGATCCTCCTGCATTTCAGCACAATCCTCCATTGCTACAACCTCCGGATGTACTACAGCATCATCTGCAAAAAGCCTCAGTGAACTTCCGATGTTATCCCCAATGTCGTTTATGTATATTGTGAATAGCAACGGTCCTACGACACTCCCCTGCGGCACACCTGAAATCACTCTTACTTCGGAAGACTTCTCTCCATTGAGATTGACATGCTGCGTTTTGTTATCTAGCATCTCTTCAATCCAATCACACAATTAGTCTGATAGTCCATATGCTCTTACTTTGTTCATTAAACGACTGTGGGGAACTGTACCGAACGCCTTGAGGAAGTCAAGAAACATGGCATCTACCTGGGAACCCGTGTCTATAGCCCTCTGAGTCTCGTGGACGAATAGCACGAGTTGGGTTTCACACGATCGTCTTTTTCGAAACCCATGCTGATTCCTAGAGAGTAAATTTCTAGTCTCCAGAAAAGTCATTATACTCGAACATAATACGTGTTCTAAAAGTCTACAACTGATCTACGTTAGTGATATAGGTCTATAGTTCTGCACATCTGTTCGACGTCCCTTCTTGAAAACGGGGATGACCTGTGCCCCTTTCCAATCCTTTGGAACGCTACGCTCTTCTAGAGACCTACGGTACACCGCTGCAAGAAGGGGGGCAAGTTCCTTCGCGTACTCTGTGTAAAATCGAACTGATATCCCATCATGTCCAGCGGCCTTTCCTCTTTTGAGCGATTCTAATGTCTTACTTTTTAATATGTATTTTTTTCGTCACTGGTCACATTGTTTAATTTATTTGACATTTGAGAGGTAATATAATTTAAAAATCCACGTGCATTTTCATGAAGATGTAGTGAATTTCATATGTTATTTGACTGTTTACTATTTGTAATTAAAATTTTCAAGGACGAGTGGCAGGCGTGGAAAGCCGAAGTGAAACTTCGATAAATAATGATATGAACGACGTTATTTACAACTGGTAATAAAGTAATCTTCGTTGATTCATTATGGATCGTGGGACAACGGCTGGCATGTATTTCGTGATGCAATAATTTACCAACAGCCGTATGTATTGTAGAAATTTATTTTATGAATTTCTTACTTGCTACCACTTTCGGCATTACATTGCTGGCATCTTCAGGCCCCAACGTCATAGTCGTAAAATCGCTATACACGGAAGGAGCCATATAACTGAATCCGTCTGTGTCGCCCGGCCACCAAGAGCTGTTGCATAACGATTTGATTCACGGATCCAGTTATATGGCTCCTTCCGTGTATAGCGATTTTACGACTATGACGTGTGGGGCCTGAAGATGCCATCAGTGTAATGCTGGAACTGGTAGCACATAAGAAGTTTATAAAATAAATTTCTGCAATCCATACGGCTGTTCGTAAATTATTGCCTCAAGAAAGGTAGTATAGCATGTACAATCACTCGTCGGATGTGCTCTCGACGTCACACGTTCCAGGATGGCATTTGTCATACAGAAATGAAAAACATAAATTGAAACTTCATGCAAATACACGTGTTTTTTTCATTATATTACCTCTCAAATATCACATAAGTTGAATAATATGACCAGTGATGAAAAAATAGATCAATAATTAAGTCTGAGCATGCTACTTTCACGGTGCGAACGACGCGCAATATTTCGCTGTCAGCTTGTTTGTTCAAGACGTTCCCTAAGCGGCCAGTTTGTTAGTCAGAGGATGTCATACTGCCACTGTTGTTCAACCTTATCATTCTGAAAGCGTTTCCAGCAAAGAAAATCTTACGGCAACTGTGAATATTGTAGCTACTAAGGGAGTCGGCATCTTCAATCGCGAGTTGTAGCAGTTTTCTCCGACTTTGCCTGGCGTTCTCTGAGAACCGGGGAAGTAGAAACCTTCGACCGTCTACTCGTCCTGTACCTAACCCGTTCTCTCTTCACAGCAGCCTCGAAGAAAACACATTAATCTATAGTCAAATTTTTTCACAGATTGTTTGTATTAGACAGGTAAAAATTTTATAATGTATGCATCTATGAAAGAGAAACACAAGGCAGTTTAAAGGCAGTACCTGTCTTATCTGTATCAAAGCCAAAAGTTGAAGAGCAAGTAAATCATCATCATCATCATTTAAGACTGATTATGCCTTTCAGCGTTCAGTCTGGAGCATAGCCCCCCCTTATACAGTTCCTCCATGATCCCCTATTCAGTGCTAACATTGGTGCCTCTTCTGATGTTAAACCTATTACTTCAAAATCATTCTTAACCGAATGCAGGTACCTTCTCCTCGGTCTGCCCCGACTCCTCCTACCCTCTACTGCTGAATCCATGAGTCTCTTGGGTAACCTTGCTTCTCCCATGCGTGTAACATGACCCCACCATCTAAGCCTGTTCGCCCTGACTGCTACATCTATAGAGCTCATTCCCAGTTTTTCTTTGATTTCCTCATTGTGGACACCCTCCTGCCATTGTTCCCATCTACTAGTACCTGCAATCATCCTAGCTACTTTCATATCCGTAACCTCAACCTTGTTGATAAGGTAACCTGAATCCACCCAGCTTTCGCTCCCATACAACAAAGTTGGTCGAAAGATTGAACGGTGCACAGATAACTTAGTCTTGGTGCTGACTTCCTTCTTGCAGAAGAGAGTAGATCGTAGCTGAGCGCTCACTGCATTAGCTTTGCTACACCTCGCTTCCAGTTCTTTCACTATGTTGCCATCCTGTGAGAATATGCATCCTAAGTACTTGATACCGTCCACCTGTTCTAACTTTGTTCCTCCTATTTGGCACTCAATCCGTTTATATTTCTTTCCCACTGACATTACTTTCGTTTTGGAGATGGTAATCTTCATATCATAGTTCTTACATTTCTGATCTAGCTCTGAAATATTACTTTGCAAACTTTCAATCGAATCTGCCATCACAACTAAGTCATCCGCATATGCAAGACTGCTTATTTTGTGTTCACATATCTTAATCTCACCCAATCTATTGTTTCTATTGTTTTCAACATATGATCCATAAATAATATGAACAACAGTGGAGACAGGTTGCAGCCTTGTCTTACCCCTGAAACTACTCTGAACCATGAACTCAATTTAATTTAAGTAAATTAATTAATAATTTTTGTTTTTGCGTAGCGTATTCATTTCAGCGTGAGTCTAAATGTCGCCTCATACACGTTCGATCTTATGTAGCTCAAACGCTAATCACTTTTTTCCTCTCATTTTGTTCGTTACTGTTAGTTGCATATGTTCGGGACGGACGTCCCATGACACCCGTTGAAGTCCACCGTTGATCGATTTACTCAATGTTTTTTCTTACTGAGGGCAGCTTTCTCTCTCTGATCTAACACGCTGAGCTACAGTCAGACATGACTTGACCAACAGTGTCTTCAGAAGCATGCACTGAATAACTGTCCTTTGTAGCACATTCTTAAGGCCACTTTCTCATTCAAATGAGCAACATACAGGCAAAGTATGGAAAACGTTTTGAGAAATTGAAAAGACATGCAAACGATCTGTTTGCGGATTATGATTCCTCATACTTTGAACTCTATTTTAGATTTTCAGTACAAAAAAAATGAACAAGAAGTAAAATGGCGCCCGCAATTATCGTTTAATCAACGGCCCGATGTACGCAGACTGCCTGCAGTGTAGCCCCTCTGAAATCAAAACTGGATAACATCAGTCGATAATGCATTAAATTTATGGGAGCTTATACCTTACCACAATGATATGATGCTAACTCGAATCTGAGTTCAGTTTTTGGGGGTTTGTTTCACTCTTTATAACTTCACAAAAAGTAATTTTAACAGATTTAATATATTATAGGTTATTCTCCCAAGGAAAGTGTTGACGTTTTTGGGGTCAAACGTAAAAGTTAATAGGTTGAAGCGTTCCTATTTTACGCTGCACACAGTTTTGAAACATCCTTTCTCGAGAAACCTGTTTAAAGCTTAGGGAGACAATTTTTGTGTGTATTATTTTGCATAAAAACTACTGTCGCAGAACACGAATCTGAAGTTAGATATTCAGAATGGCTAATCTAACATGGCAGACCAAAAACTACGTTCTGACCAAACTTGACCAAAATTTGACGAAAAAAGGTGTTTTCGTTGCTTTCGTTTAGTCTGCAAGCCACGACCGTATATTAACCCTTACTATAACTGTAATTGTTGCTCGAGAGAATTCTCTCGTTCTTCTTGGCGAGAAAAGCCGATCTTGCCGAGCTCGATACACTGCGTTCGGCAGTCTGCACACGTTGTTCATCATTTGCGAATGTGTTTGCATGCATGTTGCAACATAAATCGTTTTGTGATCGTGCGTCACGGCACGACAACTTCCCCACCTAACCGGGACATTCCCGGCTGAGAGCATCCTACGGCGCCCGTGAGACTACTTCGAACAATCGCCTGTAGAAATTTTGGAACGCGCTGATTAAAAAACCTTCTCGTCTCAACATTCCAGATACGTATACGTTTCAAAAAAGTCAATAAAGAATCGAATTTTCGACTATTTTTAATAAAAAAACTGGCCTTCGTAGGTAGTTTCCTTGTGTCTGTTCGGCACAAATGTTGCAATCGATTTTACACTAACTTGCCGATGAGATACAGGCTTGAAATTCTAAAAATAGCTCAGAATAGGGGACGGGGCGCGGGAGACAAGCAGGGCAACGTAGCAGCCTAACACAGCGCAATGCCTGTCCAACTTCTTCTTGCACGATGGCTTTGCTTCTCACATTGCGACACAGCCCTTACAGACGCAGTGTGCGTAAACGACCTGCTGCAGAAAGAGTCTGCGACAACTCATTCGATTTATAATTGCATCTCTGTAACGCATGAAGCAATTCCAACCACACTGCGTACACGCATCACTTGCAAGCTGCCCCCCCCCCCCCCCCAACCCTTCGCCCTCGCAACGCCACGGCTGAAAATGGGGCTGAAAAAGGGTGATGAAAAAGCATAACTTAAGGACGCCTAGAGCATTTCCAACCACATCCCGTATACACGATGGTCCATTGATCGAGACCGGCCAAATATCTCACGAAATAAGCGTCGAACGAAAAAACTACAAAGAACGAAACTTGTCTAGCTTGAAGTGGGAAACCAGATGGCGCTATGGTTGGCCCGCTAGATGGCGCTGCCATACGCCAAACGGATATCAACTGCGTTTTTTTAAATAGCAACCCCCATTTTTTATTACATATTCGTGTAGTACGTAAAGAAATATGAATGTTTTAGTTGGACCACTTTTTTCGCTTTGTGATAGCTGGCGCTGTAATAGTCACAAACATATGGCTCACAATTTTAGACGAATAGTTGGTAACAAATAGGTTTTTTAAATAAAAATACATAACGCAGGTACGTTTGAACATTTTATTTCGGTTATTTCAATGTGATACATGTACCTGTGTGTACTTATCATTTCTGAGAACGCATGCTGTTACAGCGTGATTACCTGTAAATACCACATTAATGCAGAAAATGCTCAAAATGATGCCCGTCAATCACAATGCATTTGTCAATGTAGCGACATTGCTCTCAAGAGCGAGTAGTTTCGCACGTGCATTGACAATGCGCTGACGCATGTTGTCAGGCGTTGTCGGTTGATCACGATAGCAAATATCCTTCAACTTTCCTCACAGAAAGAAATCCGGGGACGTCAGATCCTGTGAACGTGCGGGCCACGGTACGGTGCTTCGACGACCAATCCACCTGTCATGAAATATGCTATTCAATACCGCTGCAACGGCACGCGAGCTATGTGCCGGACATCCATCACGTTGGAAGTACATCGCCATTCTGTCATGCAGTGAAACATCTTGTAGTACCATCGGTAGAACATAACGTAGGAAATCAGCATACATTGCACCATTTAGAATGCCATCGATAAAATGGAGGCCAATTATCGTTCCTCCCATAACGGCGCACCATACATTAACCCACCAAGGTCGCTGATGTTCCACTTGTGGTAGCCATCGTGGATCTTCCGTTGCCCATTAGTGCATATTATGCCGGTTTCCTTAAATAACGTAACTATCCGGCGAACGGTCCGGACACTTGGATGATACCGTCCAGGATACCGAGCAGCATACATAGCACACGCCCGTTGGGCATTTTGATCACAATATCGACCTTTTTCGCAATTGGTAAATAGTCCATTTTAACACGGGTGATGTATCACGAAGCAAATACCGTCCGCACTGGCGGAATGTTACGTGTACCACGTACTTATACGTTTGTGACTATGACATTCATATACGTACTACATGAATATGTAATAAAAAATGGGGGTTCGTATTTATAAAAACGCAGTTGATATCCGTTTGATCTATGGCAGCGCCATCTAGCGGGCCAACCATAGCGCCATCTGGTTTCCCCCTTCAAACTAGACGAGTTTCGTTCTTTGTAGTTTTTTCGTTTGATGCTTATTTCGTGAGATAATTGGCCCGGTCACTATCAATAGACCACCCTGTATACATCTACATCATTCACTGTACAACGTTTTTATCGGGTCACTGTCTTCGGCGTCACTGTGTTCTCTATAAATTTTGCAGTTGATTTTAAATCAACTTCCTAATAATCTAGAGACTTAGAACTTTCAACATAGCTCAGATCTGGGTGAGGATGCAATGTTAGCCTGTTTTCCTGTGTGGTGTGAGGCAAAGTGTACGCTCTTTACCATTGTTGTTTGCTTATGAGCTACAGACTTGAAACTTCTAACACGGCGCATAATTGAATGAGAATGCGGTAGTAACTTGCTTTCTGGGCTAGTATGTGGCGGAGGATGCTTTGCGTACCGCTGCCATTTCCCCCTTCTCCAGTCGGGATTGGTTTGCGGGAAGAACGGCTGCTGGTAAGCATTTCTGGGAGCTTGAATGTGTCTAATTTTTACCTTCACAATCTTTTCGCGAGATATACGTACAAGAAAGCGGTGTGTTGGTTGAGTCAGATGAACAAAAAGTGAAATAAACGTGAAGTTCACCAAGATGTTTGAAATCGATTGAAAAATTTCGCACACACGAGACTAAAAAACAGGAAATACTACGAGTTTCATTACAGTTGCTAAAGATGGCAGTTAACCTATCCAACTTGTATACAACTGCGGAAAAAAGGAGTCCGAGGAACAAAGAAGACAACATGTGTAGGAAATAATTGTTTAAATAAAATAAAATTTTAATACAACACATATAAAAAGGTTTCTCCTAACCCTGTACTGATTCCTAACTCTGTATAGGTAGTTCTCAAAATCTGTGATTGTGAATTTTTAATGGCCATGAAAATACTTGTAAGATTTATAAGGCTGGGGTTGGGTTGTTTGGGGAAGGAGACCAGACAGCGAGGTCATCGGTCTCATCGGGTTAGGGAATGACGGGGAAGGAAGTAGGCCGTGCCCTTTGGAAGGAGCCATCCCGGCATTTGCCTGGAGCGATTTAGGGAAATCACGGAAAACCTAAATCAGGATGGCCGGACGCGGGATTGAACCGTCGTCCTCCGATTTATAAGGAAAAGGTGGGGCACATGGAATAGACAATAGTTAGGTGATGTATTCACTCATGAATTATGTATTGCATGCACCCCATTTTTCTCGTTATAAATCTTCCAAGTATTTTCATACCGATTAAGAATTCACAATCACAAATTTTCAGAATTGTGTGTATGAGGTTGAGAATCTGAATCGGGCTACAAGAAATTATTTTATACATTTTAGTCCGATATATCAATATTATATTAATGGTTATTTTTATTTAAATAACTACTGACATGAAGTTTAGGTCAAAGAAGTGACTTACAACGCATGCGTGTGCAAGTTTTGTCTATCTACTAGCCTATCGTTTCCTACTTAGAAATCGGAAATCTACAAATACACAGCAGTTATGCTTCATGAAATATGATGCACAGCCAGTTCTGCAGGAACCTCCTGGCCTGAAACGCTTACAAAGGAATGGCAAAAGCTTTCTACTGATCGTAGTTTCCAGGAGCGTGTATACTGACGCTAAAAGCGGCCCACTCTCATTAATATTCCTGGCAGAACACGTAACGATCTGTGGTATAACTCGATGGACATTACGTGGTTACGATACCACGAAAGAACAGAATTATTTACGACGAGTTTATCAGTGTCACGGGACTAGAAATAAACCTCAGAAACTTTCATTCAATTGATAATCAATGTGTCTAAACCATACTCATAGCTACAATAGTGCATGTAATCGTCTGTATGTGAAATACGTGGTGTAGTGGATCGCAACGAAAGAAAGAACTGAACAACGAGAATTTCATATTCTTCGGAAAATGCCGGAAACTTTTTACTAAACCGAGCGAGGTGGCGCAGTGGTTAGCACACTGCACTCGCATTCGGGAGGACGACGGTTCAAACCCGTCTCAGGCCATCCTGATTTAGGTTTTCCGTGATTTCCGTAAATCCTTTCAGGCAAACCCCGCGACGGTTCCTTTGAAAGGGCACGGCCGTTTTCCTTCTCAATCCAAGTCTAATCCGAGCTTGTGCTCCGTTGCAATGACCTCGTTGTCGACGGGACGTTAAACGCTAATATCCTCCTCTTCTTTTTTACTAAACGAGAGTGTAATGACTTCAGCAGCGTTATTGTTCAAATGGACTAACGGAAACTCGTTTATGTTGTGGTCGATACGCGCATATGGACCTATGGTCAAGATTGAGTGTGGAAATTTAATAGTCGTGGAGAACCTGAGTGGGACAGGTGCTAAGCAGTATCAAAATTTTATATGCGTTTGATGTCTACAGTGTCGCGTGGCAGCTTATTTCGTGCGATATACGAAGGGATTAGTAGCTCGCTAAAGTTATATTGGCCAGATGACTACCCTGAATTATTGGCGTCTATGAAGGCTCCTTGATTTGAGGTATGATGCACATCTATTTTTGGTATGAAACTGACGCTGGTGTACACCAACTCAACTGGAGGATGCAGGGCCTCAATAATACAGTATGTTTTTATCTAACGCACTGTATACTTATTTTTGGCGAAGCAGGTTCTTGCCGGGTTCATAATTTCATCGAAAGGTTACGCATGTGCCACCAGATGGGGCGCAACGTGAGACCTCGTGAGGAAGCTGACGACGAAAGGAAGACCCAAGCAAGACTCGACACGATTACACTACTCGTCATTAAAACTGCTACACCAAGAAGAAATGCAGATGATAAACCGGTTTTCATTGGACATATATATTATACTAGAACTGACATGTAATCACATTTTCACGCAATTTGGGTGCATAGATCCTGAGAAATCAGTATACAGAACAACCACCTCTGGCCGTAATAACGGCCTCGATACGCCTGGGCATTGAGTCAAACAGAGCTTGGATGGCGTGTACAGCTACAGCTGCCCATGCAGCTTCAACACGATACCACAGTCCATCGAGAGTAGCGACTGGCGTATTGTGACGAGCCAGTTGCTCGGCCACCATTGGCCAGACGTTTTCAATTGGTGAGAGGTCTGGAGAATGTGCTGGCCAGGGCAGCAGTTGAACATTTTCTGTATCCAGAAAGGCCCGTACAGGACCTGCAACATTCGGTCGTGCATTATCCTGCTGAAATGTAGGATTTCGCAGGGATCGAATGAAGGATAGAGCCACGGGTCGTAACACGTCTGAAATGTAACGTCCACTGTTCAAAGTGCCGTCAGAGCGAACTAGAGGTGACCGAGACGTGGAACCAATTTCACGCCATACCATCACGCTGGGTGATACGCCAGTATGGCGATGACGAATACACGCTTCCAATGCGCGTCCACCGCGATGTCGCCCAACACGGATGCGATCATCATGATGCTGTGAACTGAACCTGGATTCATCCGAAAAAATGACGTTTTGCCATTCGTGCACCCAGGTTCGTCGTCGAGTACACCATCGCAAGCGCTCCTGTCTGTGATGCAGCGTCAAGGGTAACAGCAGCCATGGTCTCCGAGCTGATAGTCCATGCTGCTGCAAACGTCGTCGAACTGTTCGTGCAGATGCTTGTTGTCTTGTCCCTATCTCGTGTCTCAGGGATCGAGACGTGGCTGCACGATCCGTTACAGCCATGCGGATAAGATGCCTGTCATCTCGACTGCTAATGATAGGAGGCCGTTGGGATCCAGCACGGCGTTCCGTATTACCCTCCTGGACCCACCGATTCCATATTCTGCTAACAGACATTGGATCTCGACCAACGCGAGCTGCAATGTCGCGATACGATAAACCGCAATCGCGATAGGCTACAATCCGACCTTTATCAAAGTCGGAAACGTGATGGTACGCATTTCTCCTCCTTACACGGGGCATCACAACAACGTTTCACCAGGCAACGCCTGTCAACTGCTGTTTGTGTATGAGAAATCGGTTGGAAACTTTCCTCATGTCGGCACGTTGTAGGTGTCACCACCGGCGCCAATCTTGTGTGAATGCTGTGAAAAGCTAATCATTTGCATATCACAGCATCGTCGTCCTGTCGGTTAAATTTTGCGTCTGTAGCACGTCATCTTCGTGGTGTAGCAATTTTAATAGCCAGTAGTGTACCTTTGTGCCTTTCAAACGTCCTGCGCACAGCGAAACACGTCATCAGCTCGCTTCTCTTTGATCGACTTCAAAACTGGCCAAAGTGTTTTAGTTCGCATAGATATATCTCCCAAGCTCGTCACGTGCTGTGATACCTTCAGTGGTTGACCCTACATCTCGTCAAGCTAGTAGCGCCATTATGAGGATGCAAATCAGGGTTGCCGTAAATACAGGCTGTGACGGTTGAGAGCGTTAGTTACCTTTGATATTGGATGTGGTGAGTTGATGTTAGTCAAAAATGCCTTTAAGGCGATAAACACGCCATTATCAACAGCTGACTGTGTTCGAGCGAGGATATCTAATAGGGCTACGAGAAACTGGATGTTCCTTCTGAGATACTGCAGACGGGCTTGGCATAATGTACCCACGGTACATGATGGCTGGTAGCGGTGGTCACAAGAATATGGGGTCGCAAGAAGACCGGACTCGGGAGTGCCACGTTGCACTGCCCAGAGAGAGGACCATCGTGTTCGATTTATAGCTCTGCCGCGTCGTACTGCATCTGCAGCAGCCATCTGAGCAGCAGTTGGCACCACTGTGACACCAAAAATATTCACAAATCGATTACTTCGAGGACAGCTTCGAGCCAGACTACCTGTAGCATGCATCCCACTGACCCCAAATCACCGCCATTTGCGATTTCAGTGGTGTCAAGCGAGAAGTCATTGGAACGCAGCGTGGGGCATAGTCGTGTATTCTGATGAAAGCTGGCACCGCCTACGTGCCAGCAATGACCGAATGTTGGTTATGGGGAGGCCAGTTAATGTTCTGCAACCACCCTGTCTGCGTGCTAGACACACTCGACTTATACCTGGAGTTATTGTCTGGAGTGCGATTTCGTATGGTAGCTGGAGCACTCTCGTGGGTATGCCTCGCACCATGACTATAAATGTGTACGTTAGTCTGGCGATTCGATCTGTTGTGCTGCCACTCATAAACAGCATTCCAGGGAGTGTTTTCCAACAGGATAACGCTCTCCCACGTACCGCTGTTGTAACCCAAAATGCTCTACAGTGTGTCAACATCTTGCCTTGGCCCGGTCGATCATCTTATGGACATCATCAGATGACAGCTCCAGCATCATCCACAAACAGCACTGACCGTCCCTGTATTGACCCACCTAGTGCTACATGCGTAGAAGTACAGGCCACATGGTCTAGTGGTTCTAGGCGCTCAGTCCGGAACCGCGTGACTGCTACGGTCGCAGGTTCGAATCCTGCCTCGGGCATGGATGTGTGTGATGTCCTTAGGTTAGTTAGGTTGAAGTAGTTCTAAGTTCTAGGGGACTGATTACCAAAGATGTTAAGTCCCATAGTGCTCAGAGACATTTGAACCATTTTCCAGGCCACAAACTGACATCTGTACAACACAATGCATGCACGTCAAACTTGGAGTCAAACTTCTGGCTGTTACATCGGTTATTAACATACCAGAATTTCGTATTTGCAATGGATTAGCCTTCGCTTTATTTAACTGGTGATTTTCCAATGTTCATCACTTACATACACTCCTGGAAATTGAAATAAGAACACCGTGAATTCATTGTCCCAGGAAGGGGAAACTTTATTGACACATTCCTGGGGTCAGATACATCACATGATCACACTGACAGAGCCACAGGCACATAGACACAGGCAACAGAGCATGCACAATGTCGGCACTAGTACAGTGTATATCCACCTTTCGCAGCAATGCAGGCTGCTATTCTCCCATGGAGACGATCGTAGAGATGCTGGATGTAGTCCTGTGGAACGGCTTGCCATGCCATTTCCACCTGCGGCCCCAGTTGGACCAGCGTTCGTGCTGGACGTGCAGACCGCGTGAGACGACGCTTCATCCAGTCACAAACATGCTCAATGGGGGACAGATCTGGAGATCTTGCTGGCCAGGGTAATTGACTTACACCTTCTAGAGCACGTTGGGTGGCACGGGGTACATGCGGACGTGCATTGTCCTGTTGGAACAGCAAGTTCCCTTGCCGGTCTAGGAATGGTAGAACGATGGGTTCGATGACGGTTTGGATGTACTGTGCACTATTCAGTGTCCCCTCGACGATCACCAGTGGTGTACGGCCAGTGTAGGAGATCGCTCCCCACACCATGATGCCGGGTGTTGGCCCTGTGTGCCTCGGTCGTATGCAGTCCTGATTGTGGCGCTCACCTGCACGGCGCCAAACACGCATACGACCATCATTGGCACCAAGGCAGAAGCGACTCTCATCGCTGAAGACGACACGTCTCCATTCGTCCCTCCATTCACGCCTGTCGCGACACCACTGGAGGCGGGCTGCACGATGTTGGGGCGTGAGCGGAAGAAGGCCTAACAGTGTGCGGGACCGTAGCCCAGCTTCATGGAGACGGTTGCGAATGGTCCTCGCCGATACCCCAGGAGCAGCAGTGTCCCTAATTTGCTGGGAAGTGGCGGTGCGGTCCCCTACGGCACTGCGTTGGATCCTACGGTCTTGGCGTGCATCCGTGGGTCGCTGCGGTCCGGTCCCAGGTCGACGGGCACGTGCACCTTCCGCCGACCACTGGCGACAACATCGATGTACTGTGGAGACCTCACGCCCCACGTGTTGAGCAATTCGGCGGTACGTCCACCCGGCCTCCCGCATGCCCACTATACGCCCTCGCTCAAAGTCCGTCAACTGCACATACGGTTCACGTCCACGCTGTCGCGGCATGCTACCAGTGTTAAAGACTGCGATGGAGCTCCGTATGCCACGGCAAACTGGCTGACACTGACAGCGGCGGTGCACAAATGCTGCGCAGCTAGCGCCATTCGACGGCCAACACCGCGGTTCCTGGTGTGTCCGCTGTGCCGTGCGTGTGATCATTGCTTGTACAGCCCTCTCGCAGTGTCCGGAGCAAGTATGGTGGGTCTGACACACCGGTGTCAATGTGTTCTTTTTTCCATTTGCAGGAGTGTACTTTGCCCAGACGAATGTAGTCCCAAAAATTTCATTAATTTAAATGATATATTTTTTAGTGCCACGATGTTTTTTTCGTTAGTGTATTTGAAAGTGACGTAACCGAAATTACAGTATGCCATTGCTGGCCGGGAGGTGCCATCCGGGGAAGTTCGGCCGCCAAATGCGAGTCTTATTTCAATTACAATGAAATGAACACCCTTAGTTGCTTACAGGCGTTAACATACGTCAACGGGGACAGATGAAAATGTGTGCCCCGACCGGGACTCGAACCTGGGATCTCCAACTTACATGGCAGACGCTCTATCCATCTGAGCCACCGAGGACACACAGGATGGCGCGACTGCAGGGATTCATCTCTGGCACGCCTCCCGCGAAACTCATATTCTCAACCTATTGTCCCGCACTACATTCGTAGTGCCCCCCATTATACTCATTACTCGCGGCGCGTTGCCGATTCCCGTAAGAGTTCGGGCTCTGTTTGTGCATTCGCACAGAAGAAGAAGATGGTCAAGTGGCCGGTGAGCCTTAACTATATATGTCCGAAAGAACAGATACCATCTTAGTATATATTTCAGTTGACGCCACATTGCGCGACTCGCGCGTCGGTGATGAGGATGAAATGAAGACGAGGACAGCACAATACCCAGTTCACGAGCGGAGAAAATTTCCAACCCTGCCGGGAATCGAACCCGAGCCCTCTGCGTGGGAGAAAACCACGGTACCATCCAGCTAAGCAGGCGGACTGACGCAACTTAATGACTGGATACGAAGACTTACGAACTGTGTCAGTGCGGTTTGCTGTTGACTCATTTTATTATTGATGTCGGTGATGCAGGCCGGCTTTCTTATCATACTTATATGGACATGTACGAAAGAACAGACACCACTGATGACCTGCAGCCGTCTAGAACGAAATTAGAATTATATTAATACCTTCAGCTGCTGACGGGCGTTGATATACATCACCGGGGACAGGTGAAAATGTGCGCCCCGACCGGAACTCGAACCCGGGATCTCCTGCTTACATGGCAGACGCTCTGTCCATCTCAGCCACCGAGGACACAGAGGATAGCGCGACTGCAGGGCTATCTCGGGCACGCTTACCGCGAGACCCACATTCTCACCTTGTATGTCCACACATTACATTCGTAGTGTCCCACCTGAACACAGTCATTACTCGTGGAAGACATTCTTACCAAGTCCCGTAAGAGTTCGGGGAATATGTGTGCATCCGCACAGGAGGAGGAGTTCATGGCCGGTATTGCCAGAACTATATACTAATATGGATGTGGTGTCTGTTCTTTCGGACATGTCGGAAAGAAGCCGAAACGATAGCTCAGCGTGTTCGGTCAGAGAGCTGGCTCGCCTATGTTGTAAAAAAAAAACTGAGTGAAAAGATCAACAACGAATTTAAACGGATGTCATGTGACTTCCGCTACGACGAAATACAGCGAACCATAACGAGCAAATGGCAAAAAAAAAAGAAAAGAAAAAGGATAGAGCCTCTGCCATGTAAGCAGGAGATCCCGGGTTCGAGGCCCTGTCGGAGCACAATTTTCAACTGTCTCCGTTGAGATATATATATATATACACTCCTGGAAATGGAAAAAAGAACACATTGACACCGGTGTGTCAGACCCACCATACTTGCTCCGGACACTGCGAGAGGGCTGTACAAGCAATGATCACACGCACGGCACAGCGGACACACCAGGAACCGCGGTGTTGGCTGTCGAATGGCGCTAGCTGCGCAGCAGTTGTGCACCGCCGCTGTCAGTGTCAGCCAGTTTGCCGTGGCATACGGAGCTCCATCGCAGTCTTTAACACTGGTAGCATGCCGCGACAGCGTGGACGTGAACCGTATGTGCAGTTGACGGACTTTGAGCGAGGGCGTATAGAGGGCATGCGGGAGGCCGGGTGGACGTACCGCCGAATTGCTCAACACGTGGGGCGTGAGGTCTCCACAGTACATCGATGTTGTCGCCAGTGGTCGGCGGAAGGTGCACGTGCCCGTCGACCTGGGACCGGACCGCAGCGACGCACGGATGCACGCCAAGACCGTAGGATCCTACGCAGTGCCGTAGGGGACCGCACCGCCACTTCCCAGCAAATTAGGGACACTGTTGCTCCTGGGGTATCGGCGAGGACCATTCGCAACCGTCTCCATGAAGCTGGGCTACGGTCCCGCACACCGTTAGGCCGTCTTCCGCTCACGCCCCAACATCGTGCAGCCCGCCTCCAGTGGTGTCGCGACAGGCGTGAATGGAGGGACGAATGGAGACGTGTCGTCTTCAGCGATGACAGTCGCTTCTGCCTTGGTGCCAATGATGGTCGTATGCGTGTTTGGCGCCGTGCAGGTGAGCGCCACAATCAGGACTGCATACGACCGAGGCACACAGGGCCAACACCCGGCATCATGGTGTGGGGAGCGATCTCCTACACTGGCCGTACACCACTGGTGATCGTCGAGGGGACACTGAATAGTGCACGGTACATCCAAACCGTCATCGAACCCATCGTTCTACCATTCCTAGACCGGCAAGGGAACTTGCTGTTCCAACAGGACAATGCACGTCCGCATGTATCCCGTGCCACCCAACGTGCTCTAGAAGGTGTAAGTCAACTACCCTGGCCAGCAAGATCTCCGGATCTGTCCCCCATTGAGCATGTTTGGGACTGGATGAAGCGTCGTCTCACGCGGTCTGCACGTCCAGCACGAACGCTGGTCCAACTGAGGCGCCAGGTGGAAATGGCATGGCAAGCCGTTCCACAGGACTACATCCAGCATCTCTACGATCGTCTCCATGGGAGAATAGCAGCCTGCATTGCTGCGAAAGGTGGATATACACTGTACTAGTGCCGACATTGTGCATGCTCTGTTGCCTGTGTCTATGTGCCTGTGGTTCTGTCAGTGTGATCATGTGATGTATCTGACCCCAGGAATGTGTCAATAAAGTTTCCCCTTCCTGGGACAATGAATTCACGGTGTTCTTATTTCAATTTCCAGGAGTGTATATATATCAACCCCCGTCAGCAGCTGAAGGTATTAATATAATTCGGCTTTATTTGTCGCCACTGTCGAAGAAAGATGCTAGCTCAATAATTAGCGAAACAGGAAGTAAATAAAGAATTATTTTATCAGCAACTGTTAGTGTTTCTGAAAACTGATATTTTTCACATAGTTTGAGTCATGCTCTCATGATCTGGCTGTTTGTGTGTAAATAATGAAACCGAAATACACGGACATGCGTGGTGGTGGTGGTGGTGGTGGTGGTGGTTGTCTTAGCAGCAGCAGCAGCAGCAGTAGTCATAAGTACATTTGGACAAAAAGGAGTTATCGTACACTATAATTGCAAACTCGTGTCCCTGTGTTCCGTTCCATCACACTACCGAATGTTCATTGGAATGCTTTTACTTCCGCAATATCCGGCCACATCGACTTGGTGACACACCAGGCGACTTACAGGAGACGGGACAGGGGGCTTACGATTGGCCGATCTTGTAGTAAAATCAGGGCTTTCATGCAAATGACATTATTGTATGACTAGTGCTCCGCAAGTGCATGTACATGTTAGCAACTTAATGGCACTGGTACAGCACCTGAAACTGACTGGTTACTTCACAATTAGTATTGACTTTAAGAGCGAGCCTATCACACTTTGCTGGGACAGTCTTGGTACACCCTCGTCTCTTGTGAACACTTGCCGTCTAGGACGACGCACTCGGTCCTATTACTTAAGACGTCGTAGAATCGCTCACATAGCTGAGAACCTACACTGGTAAACCAAAACATTATGACCGCTGCTCACTTCTGGTGGCGTTGCGGCCACGTGACACGGTAACAAAAGTATGTAAACGGCAGACACGGACGGGCGATCGCCCTAGTGAAGATACGGGCTGCAAATGGGGAAATCCATTGACAAAAGCGACTCTGCTGCTGTTGATATTACCCGATACTCATCTGACTAGAAATCCTTGTCTTCCTTCCACTTCACTTCACTGACCCCTACTATATCTAGATTGAGCCTTTGCATTTCCCTTTTCAGATTTTCTAGTTTCCCTACCACGTTCAAGCTTCTGACATTCTACGCCCCGACTCGTAGAACGTTATCCTTTCGTTGATTATTCATTTTTTTTTCTCATGGTAACCTCCCCCTTGGCAGTCCCCTCCCGGAGATCCGAATGGGGGACTATTCCGGAATCTTTTGCCAAAGGAGAGATCATCATGACACTTCTTCAATTACAGGCCACATGTCCTGTGGATACACGTTACGTGTCTTTAATGCAGTGGTTTCCATTGCCTTCTGCATCCTCATGTCGTTGATCATTCCTGATTCTTCCGCCTTTAGGGGCAATTTCCCACCCCTAGGACAAGAGAGTGCCCTGAACCTCTATCCGCTCCTCCGCCCTCTTTGATAAGGCCGTTGGCAGAATGAGGCTGACTTCTTATGCCGGAAGTCTTCGACCGCCAATGCTGATTATTTATCAAAATTTAAGCAGTGGCGGGGATCGAACACGGGACCGAAGACGTTTTGATTATGAATCAAAGACGCTACCCCTAGACCACGGGTACTATGCTATGGGGGACATTCTTCAATGTTTGCATGGGACCTGTGGTAATAATCGAAAACACGCTGACAGTTGCGAACCACTTGCTTGCCTTCATGCTTGATGTCTTCCCATACGGCGATGTCATTTTTCACCAGTGCAACTGTCCGTGTCTTGGAGACAGAACCGTTCTACAGTGGTTTGAGGAACATTATAGTGAATTCACGTTCATGTCTCGGCGACCAAATTTGCCTGATGTACATCGATGGAACCCATCTGGGTCGCTATCGGACACGAACAGCTCATACCCAAATAAGCGATCCATTATTTACGCGAATTACATGATCTGTGCGTAGACATATAATGCCATGTACCTCCAGAAACGTACCAACAAACTGTCGGATCCTTGATACGCAGAATCAGTGATGTATCTCGTTCCAAAGACAGACAAACAAGCCATCAATGAGGTGGTCATAATATTTCGGCTCATCGGTGTATACCGTATGCTTAGAGCTTCATTAACAGTCTGCAGGGGGGTACTAAAAAAAATGGTTCAAATGGCTCTGAGCACTGTGGGACTTAACATCTGAGGTCATCAGTCCCCTAGAACTTAGAACTACTTAAACCTAAGTAACCTAAGGAAATGACACACATCCATGCCCGAAGCAGGATTCGAACCTGCGACCGTAGCAGTCGCGCCTAGAACCTCTCGGCCACCGCGGCTGGCCCAGGGGGGTACTACGTCTAACACTTTCCTGAAATCTAGAAATGGTGTTCATCTATGGTTCACAGGATATCACGCGAGAAAAGAGGAGGTTGAGTTTCGCACGAGTGATGCTTTCTAATTCCGTACTGATTTTTAGACACAAGCTTTTATACCTCACGGAAATTTACTATTTTAGAACTTACAATACGCTCAACAATTCTGCAGTAAACCTATGTTAAGGATATTGGTCGGTAATTTTCCGGATCCGTTCTTTTTCCTTTTACGTTCGGAAGTTACCTGCACTTTTTCTAGTCGTCTGGGACTTTGCGTTTGGTGAGAGATACCTGATAAACGTAATCCATTGAATGGCAAATACATCAGGGAGTACCTTCTATTCTACTAGAGCAGGCCGTAGAAAGGAAGAAACTGTAAGGGAATGCAGAGACAGGGGCACATAAAACAGGTAAGCACTTTGGGTGTAAGCGAAATTAAGAGATGGAAAGTGTGATGAATGAACTCCCTTTTCCCCCTCCAGTCCTCCACTCTTTCCCCCAAAACCATAAAAAAGACACCGTTAACACTCTGTTAGTGCGAAGAACGGTAATGACGAAATCTAGTCTCATGTGGACAATCTTGACACAAAAGCGACTCTGACATTATGAAATGTATTCGCAAACTGCAGATACCGTTGTACACCGGCTGCACGATTTACTAGTAACATGTGAAAATTTGTGCCGGACCGTGACACGAACCCAAATTTCGTGCTTTACGCGAGCGGTCAGACCCAGACTTCCATATTTCTCAGTGTCTATGTGCCATAGTGCTCGTATACAAATCTTAAGATTCCTGCACAGGTAGAGGCATTGTTTATGCACATCACGCTGCCTTACTTGCCATGAAATACATAGGGAAACGCCTGTATTTTATAATGTCTGTATGCATGCTTGCTTGTCCGAGGAATATTGCATCGAAACATAAAGACACTGTAAAATACAGTGCTGTCCTACTGTGTGACTGTTTAAAAAGAATTCAGACACTTAGAGATATAGAGGCTAGTGGAGGACATAAACAGAAAAGACATATCTATGAATAAGAATTTTTTTGAAGGACTGACCACTATCAACAACTGCTGCACACCATTCCATCGGACAAACTTTGGCTTCAAGTATTTGGGGCTACATTACAATGCTCAACATTATCCATATCTCCGAAGTAACTAGGTAATAATATCAACAAAGAGTGTAACCACATTTTCTCCATTTGTCTCATCTGTTGTTGTTGTGGTCTTCAGTCCTGAGACTGGTTTGATGCAGCTCTCCATGCTACTCTATCCTGTGCAAGCTTCTTCATCTCCCAGTATCTACTGCAACCTACATCCTTCTGAATCTGCTTAGTGTATTCATCTCTTGGTCTCCCTCTACGATTTTTACCCTCCACACTGCCCTCCAATGCTAAATTTGTGATCCCTTGATGCCTCAAAACATGTCCTACCAACCGATCCCTTCTTCTAGTTAAGTTGTGCCACAAACTTCTCTTCTCCCCAATCCTATTCAATACCTCCTCATTAGTTACGTGATCTACCCACCACCTTATCTTCAGCATTCTTCTGTAGCACCACATTTCGAAAGCTTCTATTCTCTTCTTGTCCAAACTAGTTATCGTCCATGTTTCACTTCCATACATGGCTACACTCCATACAAATACTTTCAGGAACGACTTCCTGACATTTAAATCTATACTCGATGTTAACAAATTTCTCTTCTTCAGAAACGCTTTCCTTGCCATTGCCAGTCTACATTTTATATCCTCTCTACTTCGACCATCATCGGTTATTTTACTCCCTAAATAGCAAAACTCCTTTACTACTTTAAGTGTCTCATTTCCTAATCTAATTCCCTCAGCATCACCCGACTTAATTTGACTACATTCCATTATCCTCGTTTTGCTTTTGTTGATGTTCATCTTATATCCTCCTTTCAAGACACTGTCCATTCCGTTCAACTGCTCTTCCAAGTCCTTTGCTGTCTCTGACAGAATTACAATGTCATCGGCGAACCTCAAAGTTTTTACTTCTTCTCCATGAATTTTAATACCTACTCCGAATTTTTCTTTTGTTTCCTTTACTGCTTGCTCAATATACAGATTGAATAACATCGGGGAGAGGCTACAACCCTGTCTTACTCCTTTCCCAACCACTGCTTCCCTTTCATGCCCCTCGACTCTTATAACTGCCATCTGGTTTCTGTACAAACTGTAAATAGCCTTTCGCTCCCTGTATTTTACCCCTGCCACCTTCAGAATTTGAAAGAGAGTATTCCAGTTAACATTGTCAAAAGCTTTCTCTAAGTCTACAAATGCTAGAAACGTAGGTTTGCCTTTTCTTAATCTTTCTTAATCTTCTCATCTGCTCAGCTGTTTTATATTATCAGCAATAGTTAGTGACTCTGCATAAACAGTTTGCTTTCTCTCTTACTGTCTGGGATTACGAAACTAGACTGCTGTTACCGTTGACCCGGTTTCGGCTGTTGGCTTTATGTTTTCCGACGTTTCCTTGACTCATTACAGGCGAATGCAAAGGCGGTCGTTAATCAAGGTCACTTGTGATTACTTCCGCCAGCGAACTAAAAACAGAACAAGGCTGCATCCTGTGTGAACGTGTATGTTGGTTAGATTCTTTAGAAAGTGTACACCGTTAGGGCGGCCATGAACACACGTACATGACTTTTTATGATGCACTGGACGTCTACACTACCAGTGCCTCCTGCAAGGATGATTTGTATCAGTGCTTTGGCTAATTAAATGTTCGCTGGTAGCAAGTGTTTGCTCGTGCAGTACGTAGTGAGTAACCAGTGGCAGAGGTAGTAGCCAAAATCTGACACTGATCATAGAACAAACTTAAAGTTGCTGCAGACTGCTAACGAGAAGTGGTAACAATGTGAACGGTATACAATTATTGGTGGAATACATATTTCTACTTCTGGTGAATAGAATTCATCTACATTGGTACTTATACGTAGGGCATCTTCCAGAATTGTAGTAACGAAAGAAATCTTCAGAAAAGTTCAGGGATGCAACAGGTTGTAATATCACATATGCTTTCCTTATTCCATCGTATGTAGCAACTACATTTGTAAAGTTTTTCGCAGAGTATCGAGTATAGTTCAACGACTGGCCTTGGCCCGAGATAATGTCAATCACAGATAGGATAGTGTGCGCGCATCGTTCCGTATCGTCTTACGTTCTGTTCTCAGCGGAGGAAGATCAAATTTGTGAATGATTAGCCTTGTGTTGTATGTCGTCATTGACAGTCTATAAAAAGCTTGCGTGTAATGAGCGCAACAGGATCCCACGTTCCGCCATCAGCAAAAGCATACCTAAATAAAAGCAGGAAGCTCTCGTAATAACATACTGAATAAGCGTTCCTAACGGTGATAAAGAGATAAAAAGTTTTAAACGCCGCATACTCGGCCATATTGTGCAAGCTAAAAGGACAGAAAATAAAAGAAAGAAGGTATATTCAACTTATCATTTCTTATCAATTACTAATCCATCTGATGTTGCGTCCTCAGATACAGCATCCTGTCTCAATCCCCCGCAGTCCAATTAATTTTTCATGAAATCTGCTTTACATTTATTTTCCGTTCCTGAGGTAGCCAGGTCGTTATTCAGAAATGCAAGAAAGGATCTTAGAAGGTACTTTTGTTACTTGTCTCTGCACCGTCGTATCTTAAAGGAATCACATGAACAAAGGGCAGAAATGCTCATTTGCATTTGTAACGCTACTATACGGCCACTTCACTTTAATTTTCCATCAAGCATGCTTGAAAGACAGTACTTTCCAGCTGCTGAGGAAAGCGGCCCCCGTTACTTCGTCCGTTGTTTTTCTTCGTCCTGGAACTAAATACCTGCCATTAATATCAGTAGAGATTAAGACGGGTCACGAGTATTCAAGGTCAGCTTTGAGTTGCCTTCATGAATTAACTCCAGGCCATACAAATGCACAGACATTGCAATCTTCTCATTCTGTATCGCCTGTTAAAACTCAGAGCGCTTTACTTAAAACAGTAAAAACAGCCAACAAAAAAAAATGGCTCTGAGCACAATGGGACTTAACATCTATGGTCATCAGTTCCCTAGAACTTGGAACTACTTAAACCTAACTAACCTAAGGACGTCACACACATCCATGCCCGAGGCAGGATTCGAACCTGCGACCGTAGCGGTCGCTCGGTTCCAGACTGAAGCGCCTAGAACCGCTCGGCCACTCCGGCCGGCAACAGCCAACATAACATAAAAAGTGTTCACTGCGCAGGTGGCTCGAAACAAAGGATAAATTAAATACTCTGTAACAGTAACCAAAATAGAAATATAAGAAACAAGAAAAATCGTACTGTGCATATATAGACGGAGAAATCTGCAACTGTACCAATATTGATATTACTAATGTACCTATTATGCTAAGAGACCAAGACGCTGCTATGTTCGATTATGTTTTTATTACGACAGGCCTATTTTGCTGTGATCGTCATCTTCGCGTTATATCAAGTGGTCTTGATATCCATACGATATTGCTGTCTTAGTTGCTGTCACTACTCTGCTGTTATTGGAGCTATAGTAGGTGGTAAGCTTTAGCTGGAGCACATTTTTCTGAAGATCTCAAATTACGAAAGTTTATTTCATAATGACGTTACTTGAAGGTGTATTGGGAAAAAACAGCTGTCAAGTAAAGTCATTATGAAATAAACTTTCATAATTTGACATGTTGTTGTTGTTGTGTTGTTGTCGTGGTCTTCAGTCCTGAGACTGGTTTGATGCAGCTCTCCATGCTACTCTATCCTGTGCAAGCTTCTTCATCTTCCAGTACCTACAGCAACCTACATCCTTCTGAATCTGTTTAGTGTATTCATCTCTTGGTCTCCCTCTACGATTTTTACCTTCCACGCTGCCCTCCAGTACTAAATTGGTGATCCCTTGATGCCTCAGAACATGTCCTACCAACCGATCCCATCTTCTAGTCAAGTTGTGCCACAAACTCCTCCCCAATTCTGTTCAATAGCTCCTCATTAGTTATGTGATCTACCCATCTAATCTTCAGCATTCTTCTGTAGCACCACATTTCTAAAGCTTCTATTCTCTTCTTGTCTAAACTATTTATCGTCCATGTTTCACTTCCATACATGGCTACACTCTATACAAATACTTTCAGAAACGACTTCATGACACTTAAATCTATACTCGATGTTAACAAATTTCTCTTCTTCAGAAACGCATTCCTTGCCATTGCCAGTCTACATTTTATATCCACTCTACTTCGACCATCATCAGTTATTTTGCTCCCCAAATAGCAAAACTCGTTTACTACATTAAGTGTCTCATTTCCTAATCTAATTCCCGCAGCATGCTTTTGTTGATGTTCATTTTATACCCTCCTTTCAAGACACTGTCCATTCCGTCCAACTGCTCTTCCAAGTCCTTTGGTGTCTCTGACTGAATTACAACGTCATCGGCGAACCTCAAAGTTTTTATTTCTTCTCTACGGATTTTAATGCCTACTCCAAACTTTCCTTTCGTTTCCTTTACTGCTTGCTCGATATACAGATCAAATAGCATCGGGGAGAGGCTACAACCCTGTCTCACTCCCTTCCCAAACACTCCTTCCCTTTCATGTCCCTCGAATCTTATAACTGCCGTCTGGTTTCTGTATAAATTGTAAATAGCCTTTCGCTCCCTGTATTTTACCCCTGCCACCTTCACAATTTGAACGAGAGTATTCCAGTCACCATTGTCAAAAGCCTTCTCTATGTCTACAAATGCTAGAAACGTAGGTTTGCCTTTCCTTAATCTTTCTTCTAAGATAAGTCGTAGGGTCTGTATAATTTGACATCTCCAGAAATAATTGCTCCAACTAAAGTTTAACACCTGCCGTATGTCCAGAAACGTCACAGGAGCGCACTTACGCAGGAGTTAACAGCAACTAAGACAGCGATGACATATGGCTATCAAGACCACCTGATACAACGTGAAGATGCCAGTCACGCCGAAGTAGGCGTATTGCAGTAAAACTATAATCGAACACAGCAGCGCCTTGGTCTTACAGCATAAAATATGTCCTCATATGACATATACGACGCAGCGGGCCCAGATGAGTCCAGATACGAATACACTATTGGCGGCAAATCACTGGAAGCGGTAACTACCGAAAACTACGTGAGACGAACAGTCCAGGACCACATAAAACAAATGGTACAAAAGCAGATGCCAGGCTCAGAGTTATTGGAAGAATGTTAAGAAAAAAGAAATGAATTACGAAACATTCGTTCGATTCTTGAGTATTGCTCTCGTCAGTCTGGGACCCTACCAGGGTGGATCAGTACAAGAGACGGACAAGATGGAATGAATTACGGTGCGTTTCGTCACGGGATCGTTCAGTCTGGACGAGAGAGGTAGTGAGAGGCTCAACAAACTCTACAAGAGAGACGTTGTACATCACGAAGAAGTACGAGTGTACTATTGAAATTCCGAAAGAAAATGTTCCGGAAAGAGTTGAGCGCTTCTTCCACATAGGTCGCTCGAAAAAAAAAAAAATCGAAGAAATTAGAGCTCAAAAGGAGACTTATCGACATTCCTTCTTCCCATGCAACATTTGTGGATGGGAGGGGGGGGGGGGGGGCTTGGCAGAAGTGGTACCGGAGGTACCATCCGTCTCACTGCGTAATATGTGTGTGTGTGTGTGTGTGTGTGTGTGTGTGTGTGTGTGTGTGTGAGAGAGAGAGAGAGAGAGAGAGAGAGAGAGAGAGAGAGAGAGAGAGACGAGTACCTGTCAGACGGCATTGCGTGTCGGATAATTATCATTATGCAAAACCGTTCGTGAAATGCCGGTTCTTTCGCAAGAACGTATAATTTCATTAGATCACCGATAATTCTTGCCAAATTATTTCTTCTGCTGATATGTTGCTCTGAAAGCTACAAACCTGAATAGCAGGTCACGTCTTACGTTAGAAAGACATTGAAAATGCTGACCAAGGAGACATTACATTATATGCGACATTATATTTTTTACACGTGTTTTCAGCAATAGGTGGCTGCTACTTGATAATGGGCATAACATCGAAGCAGGTCATGAAGTTAAATAAAATGTAGTACAGTTTTGAATGTTGTGGAGTAAATTCCCTCGTGATTACATACTCTTCAAATCGTCTCAAAAATTATATCGACAGGAAGTGCAAAATGGCTAAGCAGGGATGGCTAGAGGATAAATGTAAGGATGTAGAGGCTTATCTCGCTAGGAGTAAGATAGATACTGCCTACAGGAAAATTAAAGAGACCTTTGGAGATAAGAAAACCACTTGTATGAACATCAAGAGCTCCGATGGAAACACAGTTCTAAGCAAAGAAGGGAAAGCAGAATTGTGGAAGGAGTATATAGAGGGTTTATACAAGGGTGATGTACTTGAGGACAATAATATGGAAATGGAAGAGGAGGTAGATGAAGATGAAATGGGAGATATGATACTGCGTGAAGAGTTTGACAGAGCACTGAAAGACCTGAGTCGAAACAAGGCCCCAGGAGTAGACAGCATTCCATTAGAACTACTGACAGCCTTGGGAGAGCCAGTCCTGACAAAACTCTAGCATCTGGCGAGCAAGATGTATGAGACAGGCGAAATACCGTCAGACTTCAAGAAGAATATAATAATTCCAATCCCAAAGAAAGCAGGTGTTGACAGATGTGAAAATTACCGAACTATCAGTTTAATAAGTCACAGCTGCAAATTACTAACGCGAATTCTTTACAGACGAATGAAAAAACTGATAGAAGCCGAACTCGGGGAAGATCAGTTTGGATTCCGTAGAAATGTTGCAACACGTGAGACAATACTAACCCTACGACTTAACTTAGAAGAAAGATTAAGGAAAGGCAAACCTACATTTCTAGCATTTGTAGACTTAGAGAAAGCTTTTCACAATGTTGATTAAAATACTCTCTTTCAAATTCTGAAGGCGGCAGGGGTAAAATACAGGGAGCGAAAGGCTATTTACAATTTGTACAGAAACCAGATGGCAGTTATAAGAGGCGAGGGACATGAAAGGGAAGCAGTGGTTGGGAAGGTGGTGAGACAGAAATTAGATTAGGAAATGAGACACTTAAAGTAGTAAAGGAGTTTTGCTACTTGGGGAGCAAAATAACTGATGATGATGATGATGATGATGATCGAAGTAGAGAGAATATAAAATGTAGAACGGCAATGGCAAGGAAAGCGTTTCTGAAGAAGAAAAATTTGTTAAAATTACGTACAGATTTAAATGTCAGGAAATCGTTTCTGAAAGTCTTTGCATGGTGTGTAGCCGTGTATGGAAGTGAAACGTGGACGATAAAGAGTTTAGACAAGAAGAGAATAGAAGATTTCGAAATGTGGTGCTACAGAAGAATGCTGAAGATTAGATGGGTAGGCCACCTAACTAATGAGGAGGTATTGAATAGAACCGAGCGAGGTGTCGCAGTGGTTAGCACACTGGACTCGCATTCGGGAGGACGACGATTCAACCCAGTCTCCAACTATCCTGATTTAGGTTTTCCGTGATTTCCCTAAATCGTTTCAGGCAAATGCCGGGATGGTTCCTTTGAATGGGCACGGCCGATTTACTTCCCAATCCTTACCTAACCCGAGCTTGCGCTTCGTCTCTAATGACCTTGTTGTCGACGGGACGTTAAACACTAACCACCACCACCACCACCACCGTATTGAATAGAATTTGGGAGAAGAGGAGCTTGTGGCACAAATTGTCTAGAAGAAGGGATGGGTTGGTAGGACATGTTCTGAGACATCGAGGGATCACCAAATTAGTATTGGAGGGCAGCCCGGAGGGTAAAAATCGTAGAGGGACACCAAGAAATGAATACACTAAGCAGATTCAGAAGGATGTAGGCTGCAGTAGGTACTGGGAGATGAAGGAGCTTGCACAGAATAGATTAGCATGGAGAGCTGCATCAAACCAGTCTCAGGACTGAAGACAACAACAACAAAACCGCCCAGGCCCACTGTTGATAATGTAACTGAGAAGTGGAACTGGGAAGTAACTATCTGGCTAAATCATGACCAGGAGAGTACTGACGTACAGTGTGGTTGTAAAACATTGTATGAAATCGGGGAAAAGAATCATTCGTGAGTTCCGAAGTGTTACCATCGGTCCAGCTGGTACACTCGCTGTGCATAGGGAAATCAGAAAAATGTTGGACAGCGATCGAACAGCTCTTCATAGGCCACACGTTTCTGCAGTCGCTGCTAAGCGACACTTGAGGTGACGGAAAGAGCGACGGGCCCCGCGGATGACTGAGAACAGCGATTTGCAGTGATGACTAACGCTGTATCTTGTGGCAGTCCGATGAAGGGGTTTGGTGAATTTCTGGAGAACGTAACCTGCCATCATGTCTAATACTAAATCAAAGTACAGAAGGGGTGCTGTTATGGTGTGGGTGTATTTTTCGTGTTCATAGTGTGGCCCCTTTATTGCAGTTAAGAAAACGCTGAATGCGGTAGGATACGAACAAATTTTACGACATTGTGTACTGTCTGCAGTAGAGGAACAGTTTGGAGACAATAATTGCTTGTATCAACGCGACAATGCACCATGTCATCCAGCTACATCTGCGCGGAGCTGCCGCGCTGTTTAAGGCGCCATGCCACGGAGTGCGCGGCCTCTCCCGCCGGAGGTTCGAGTCCTGTCTCGGGCATGGGTGTCGTCGTTGTTCTTGGCATAAGTTAGTTTAAGTAGTGTGTGTAAGTCTAAGAACCGAAGACCTAAGCAGTTTGGTCCCTTAGGAATACACACACACACACACACACACACACACACACACATATATATTTGAACATCAAGCTGCTTCTGTGAGGCAATCACTTGAGGACAGTGACATTCCTGAAATGGAGTGACCTGCCCAGAGCTCCTCCCTGAACCCAGTGGAACAAATTTGGGATGAGTTAGGTGTTAGACTTCACTAAGACTTCAACGTCCAACTCCAATACCTTGTCTGCTTTCGGCTCTTGAGGAAGAGGGTTGGGGTTGTTTTTTCGGAGGAGACCAGACAGCGAGGTCATCGGTCTCTTCGGATTAGGGAAGGATGGGGAACGAAGTCGGCCGTGCCCTTTCAAAGGAACCATCCCGGCATTTGCCTGGAGCGATTTAGGGAAATCACGGAAAACCTAAATCAGGATGGTCGGATGCGGGTTTGAACCGTCGTCCTCCCGAATGCGAGTCCAGTGTGCTAACCACTGCACCACCTCGCTCGGTCTCTTGAGGAAGAGCTATTCTTCCAGAGACATTGTGACACCTAATTGAAAGTGTCCTCAGCAGAGTTCAAGCCAAGGTGAAGAATGGTCACACTCCACATTAATGTCAGCTAGTACGTGTCTGGATATGGTTGATTACATACTGTAATTTCCCAGAATTCATCAGCATATAGCCCACAGAAGCCTTCATTACGTACTTAGTGGTACAGCAATCAGTGAATGCTGAATCTGCCTATATGATCACCAAAAAGACTTCAAGGAAACCTAGTTCATTTACTTGCTGCAGAAAGCTGAATTCATACACTACTGGCCATTAAAACTGCTACACCAAGAAGAAATGCAGATGATAAACCGGTTTTCATTGGACAAATATATTATACTAGAACTGACATCTGATTACATTTTCACGCAATTTGGGTTCATAGATCCTCAGAAATCAGTACCCACAACAACCACCTCTAGCCGTAATAACGGCCTTGATTCGCCTGGGCATTGAGTCAAATGGACCTTGGTTGGCGTGTACAGGTGCAGCTGCCCATGCAGCTTGAACACGATACCACAGTTCATCAAGTGTAGTGACTGGCGTATTGTGACGAGCCAGTTGCTCGGCCACCATTGACCAGACGTTTTCAGTTGGTGAGAGATCTGGAGATTGAGCTGGCCACGGCAGCAGTCGAGCATTTTCTGTATCCAGAAAGGCCCGTACAGGACCTGCAACATGCGGTCGTGCATTATCCTGCTGAAATGTAGGATTTCGCAGGGATCGAATGAAGGATAGAGCCACGGGTCGTAACACGTCTGAAATGTAACGTCCACTGTTCAAAGTGCCGTCAGTGCGAACTAGAGGTGACCGAGACGTGGAACCAATTTCACGCCATACCATCACGCTGGGTGATACACCAGTATGGCGATGACGAATACACGCTTCCAATGTGCGTCCACAGCGATGTCGCCCAATACGAATGCGACCATCATGATGCTGTGAACTGAACCTGGATTCATCCGAAAAAATGACGTTTTGCCATTCGTGCACCCAGGTTCGTCGTCGAGTACACCATCGCACGCGCTCCTGTCTGTGATGCAGCGTCAAGGGTAACAGCAGCCATGGTCTCCGAGCTGATAGTCCATGCTGCTGCAAACGTCGTCGAACTGTTCGTGCAGATGCTTATTGTGTTGGAAACGTCCCTATCTGGTGACTCAGGGATCGAGACGTGGCTGCACGATCCGTTACAGCCATGTGGATAAGATGCCTGTCATCTCGACTGCAAATGATAGGAGGCTGTTGGGATCCAGCACGGCGTTCCGTATTACCCTCCTGAACCCACCGATTCCATATTCAGCCAGCAGTCATTGGATATCGACCAACGCGAGCTGCAATGTCGCGATACGATAAACCGCAATCGCGATAGGCTACAATCCGACCTTTATCAAAATCGGAAACGTGATGGTACGCATTTCTCCTCCTTACACGAGGCATCACAACAACGTTTCACCAGGCAACGCCTGTCAACTGCTGTTTGTGTATGAGAAATCGGTTGGAAACTTTCCTCGTGTCAGCACGTTGTAGGTGTCGCCACCGGCGCCAACCTTGTGTGAATGCTCTGAAAAGGTGATAATTTGGATATCACAGCATCTTCTTCCTGTCGGTTAAATTTCGCGTCTGTAGCACGTCATCTTCGGGGTTTAGCAATTTTAATGGCCAGTAGTGTATGTTAATGCTGATGGAGAGAGGGCGAGAACTGAATCCATGAGATAGCGATCTAGGTAACAGGGGGTGAGGAGGAGGGGTGGTTTCTGCAATACTGCTTACCGCATAGCAGAGGGTGTCGGCTTACGTCAAGGACGCTACGGAGTCGCGTACGCTGACTGAAAACGCTGGTGCTTATACGCGAGCGACGTTACGATCTCCTACTCAAACTAGTGGACAGGCAAACAGTAATCGCACTCGAAGCGGGAAGTGCCAGGAGCACATGCGTTCGCGTCGCAGTCGTCTCTGTGCTACCGTTGGTCTGATGAGAAACTGGAAAACTGGTCCTGGGGCAGCTGCGCTTGAAGTCTGACTTTCTAGCGCCCACACTCCGATGAGTTTCCGACCTCAAAAACCAGGGCTATTACATACAGCTGGGAGGGGCGGTGACCCAAGCGCTGGCTGCTGGGACATGGAGAACCGAGAATGTCTCCTGTTTGCAGAGGTTTCACATCCTGTCTTGACTCCAATATTCGAAACACGGTCATCTTTGTCTCACTGCATTTCCTTCAGGAACAGGAGGAGCCGTTTGAAATTTAATCTGAATTTCACGATTGCCGCCATCTTCAGAAAAAATTCTATCCTTAGTAAGTAATAAATGGTTCAAATGTCTCTGAGCACTATGGGACTTAACATCTGCGGTCATCAGTCCCCTAGAACTTAGAACTACTTAAACCTAACTAACCTAAGGACATCACACAACACCCAGTCATCACGAGGCAGAGAAAATGCCTGACCCCGCCGGGAATCGAACCCGGGAACCCGGGCGCGGGAAGCGAGAACGCTACCGCACGACCACGAGCTGCGGACAGTAAATAATAGTTCTGAAGTTTCTTAAGTATTACCAGTCACTTTCCTCGCTGAATTTTTGATAAAGGGTTAATTATTTGCTTTTAATGTTTAGGAAACCTCAAAATATATTTGATAATCCCATGCTAATCTCACTATTTTGTCTGACATTAAGAAAACGTCTGGATTCTATAACGATAGGTATTATTGGGGTCTGTTGTTTTGTTAGTGGCGTTTCACTAACGCACTAGTACGCATCCCGACCCATGACGAGGCTGGCTAGGGTAATTGTTACATCCTCTTGAATAGTCTTCCATGTGTGTCCCCACTCCTATTTTTATTCATTTATATATTTATTTATTTATTTTGCAATCGTATTGACCAACTAGGATCGTGTTAACATCAGTTCCTCTTCTTCCTTTGTAGTTGTTTCCTATTTTTCCAGTATTTCCTCATTTTCTCCCCATGAAGTCTCTTCCTTTCTTCTGTCCATGTTGTTCCCGATTTTTTTTATTTCTTCTCCTTTTAAAGCCGTCCAAATTTAGTATTTTATTTTTAAATCGGATTCTTTCTGTCATTTCTGTTTCTTTGATGTTGTTTCTTCCTAGATCTTTCCTTACTTCTGTAATCCATTTAATTGTCGATTTCTTTTTCCATAAATATAGGAGTATTTGTTTTGTTAGTCTATTTCCATCCATTCGGTAGCGGTGTCCGAAAAAGGTTAATATTCATTTGCCCATTACTTCAGGTATTTTCTCTATCTTTTTGTAGATCTCCTCATTACTTCCTATTTTCCAACCATCTGCAGTTTATATTGCGCCCATTATTTTTCTAGTAATCCTTCCTTCCAGTAACTCTTGTCTGTCCATCTTATAGTTCATCGTTAGGCATTCAGATCCATATAAACATTCTGGTCGTACCACTGCGATGTACTGTTTTAGTTTTGTTTTTCTAGGTAAACCGGCTGATCAAAAAGTCAGTATAAATTTGAAAACTTAATAAACCACGGAATAATGTAGATAGAGGTAAAAATTGACACGCATGCTTAGAATGACATGGGGTTTTATTAGAGCCAAAAAAAAAAAGAGTACACAAAATGTCCGACACATGGCGCTGGACAGCAAAACGTCAGTGATTGCGCATGACAATCGTGTATAAAAGGAGCTGTAATGAGAGAGAGAATCTGATGCGCCAGCAGTCGCAGCATGTTGACGTTACCTGAAAAGGCGCTTTTAGTGAAGCTGTTTTATCAGAATGGGGAATGTGCTAGTTCAGCGTTACGATCCTATCGCCATAGGGAGGGGATTCGAACGGCTGAAGGTCCGTTGACAAATGCAGCTGTGGCGAGAATGATTTCGAAGTTCGAAGCCACGGGTTGTTTAGACGATAGACCCCGTAGTGACCGACCGAGCACAAGGCGTAATGCTGCTGAGACAGTTCAGGAAGAAATGGAGACTGTAGCGGGTTCGTCTATGCACGGGGAAGTCAGCGCTCGTGCAGTCGCACGTCGCACCGGCATTCCATACACTACTGTTTAGTTGGCACTTAGGCGTACCCTCCGGTGCTATCCGTACAAAATCCATCGGCATCATGAACTGTTACCTGGAGATTTAGTGAAGCGCAGGGCATTTGCGGTGTGGGACTTTCAAAAGATGGCGGAAGATGACGATTGGTTGAGTAACGTGTTGTGGACCGACGAAGCTCATTTCACACTCCGAGGGTCTGTCAACGCCCACAACAGCAGAATTTGGGCTACCGAACAACGGAGAACTGTCGTGGAAACTCCATTGCACGACGAGAAAGTCACGGTATGGGTTGGATTTTCCACATCTACCGTTATCGGGCCTTTTTTTCTTCGAGGAAATGCGTGATTCTGGTTTTGTAACTGCTACCGTGACGGGTGAGAGGTACGCCGATATGATACAGCATCATCCCCAGCCTGGCTGATAAACACCTGCAGGATGGCGCTCCACCCCATATTGCTAGACGCGTGAAAGATCTCTTGCGCGCGTCGTTTGGTGATGATCGTGTGCTCAGCCGCCACTTTCGTCATGCTTGGCCTACCAGGTCCCCAGACCTCAGTCCGTGCGATTATTGGCTTTGGGGTTACCTGAAGTCGCAAGTGTATCGTGATCGACCGACATCTCTAGGGATGCTGAAAGACAACATCCGACGCCAATGCCTCATTATAACCCCGGACATGCTTTACAGTGCTGTTCACAACATTAGTCCTCGACTACAGCTATTGTTGAGGAATGATGGTGGACATATTGAGAATTTCCTGTCAAGAACATCATCTTTGCTTCGTCTTACTTTATTATGCTAATTATTGCTATTCTGATCAGATGAAGCGCCATCTGTCGGACATGTTTTGAACTCTTGCATTTTTTTCGTTCTAATAAAACCCCATGTCATTCCAAGCATGTGTGTCAATTTGTACCTCTCTATCTACATTATTCCGCGATTTATTCAGTTTTCAAATTTATACTGACTTTCTGATCAACCGGTACATTTCTCGTAAACATTTTTGGTCAAAGCATATGCTCTTTCCCTTTTTTACTTCTTACATCTATTGCAGATTTTTCTACTCCATTCTGTTGTATAGTCTCTCAAAGATATTTTAATTTATTTACTCGCTCTTTTTTACCTGTTTGTGTTTCTATGAATTTTGGCGCATTTTTATATTAGTCACGAATTTTGTTTTTTCATTCCTGTTATTATTGTTCTTATCATTATTATTAATTTTATCTCTACGTGGCCAGTAACTAACACATTTATAAGGTAATCAGAAGCCCGACGCGGAATTCGAGGCCTTACGTGCTTCCTAAGATGCATCAGTGTTAGAGCTGAAACCACGGGCTAACCGTAGCACGAGAGTAAAGACAGCCCGTGATACAATTTATAGATTACAGCGAAAGTGCCTAAGTTTACAGTTTCACCGAGACTGCTTACTGCGCCAGTACAGTCTCTCTCACAAGTCGAGCGTCCTCGAATCACTATTCATCAGTTCAATCATCGCATCATTGCCTTGCACAAGCCGTTTCTCTTTGATGGTTACGAACCATTTTATGTAACGGACTCTCGTTTCATTTTCTTCTTTCTCTCACCGCCAATAGCGATACGAACACGCAGTCTTAACATTCTCCCCCACTGAACAGAAGCGGACAAAATTCACGAGGGAAATACTTCGTCATGTTCCAAAAAGAAAAGTTTTTTGTGTGGCGAGTAGCCAAACATTTTGTGACCACAACAGGCTACATGTACAGCTACATGCGTACTCCGAAGCCACTGTACAATATATAGTGGAGGCTTCTTTGAATCGTTGTTAGTGACGTCCTTCAATGTTCCACTCGCAAACAGAGTGAAGAAGTAAATATGGTTTCCTGTAAGCCTTCGTAAGGGATCCATTTTCCTTTACAGTCCTTGCGCTATGTGAACGTTGGAGGGAACATTTCTCTAACATTTACGTACTGTTCGAAAACGTTGTTGTTGTTGTTGTTGTTGTTGTTGTTGCTACCGTGGTCTTCAGTCCAGAGACTGGTTTGATACAGCCCTCCATGCTACTCTATCCTGTGCAAGCTTCTTCATCTCCCAGTACCTACTGCAACCTACATACTTCTCAATCTGCTTACTTCATTCATCTCGTGGCCTCCCTCTACGAATTTTACCCTCCACGCTGCCCTCCAATAATATATTGGTGATCCCTTGATGCCTCAGAACACGTCCTACAAACCGATCCCTTCTTCTAGTCAAGTTGTGCCACAAATTTCTCCTCTCCTCATTTCTATTCAGTACCTCCTCATTAGTTATGTGATCTACCCATCTAATCTTCAGCATTCTTCTGTAGCACCACATTTCGAAAGCTTCTGTTCCCTTCTTGTCTAAACTATTTATAGTCCATGTTTCACTTCCATACATGGCTACACTCCATAGAAATACTTTCAGAAACGACTTCCTGACACTTCATTCTATACTCGATGTTAAGAAATTTCTCCTCTTTAGAAACGGTTTCGTTGTTATTGCCAATCTACATTTTATATCCTCTCTACTTCGACCATCATCAATTATTTTGCTCCCCAAATAGCAAAACACATTTACTTTTTTAAGTGTCTTATATCCTAATCTAATTCCCTCAGCATCACCGGATTTAATTCGACTACATTCCATTATCCTCGTTTTGCTTTTGTCGATTTTCATCTTACATCCTCCTTTCAAGACAGTGTCCATTCCATTCAACTGCTCTTGCAGGTCGTTTGCTGTCTCTGACAGAATTACAGTGTCATCGGAAAACCTCGAAGTTTTTATTTCCTCTCCATGGATTTTAATACCTACTCCGAATTTTTCTCTTTTTTCCCTTTACTGCTTGCTCAATATACAGATTGAATAACATCGGGGATAGGCTACAACCCTGTCTCACTCCCTTCCCAACCACTGCTTCCCTTTCATGCCCCCTCGACTCTTATAACTGCCGTCTTGTTTCTGTACAAATTGTAACTAGCCTTTCGCTCCCTGTATTTTACCCCTGCCACCTTCAGAATTTGAAAGAGGGTATTCCTGTCAACATTGTCAAAAGCTTTCTCTAAGTCTACAAATGCTAGAAATGTAGGTTTGCCTTTCCTTAATCTTTCTTCTAAGATAAGTCGTAGGGTCGGTATTGCCTCACGTGTAGCAACATTTCTACGATATCCAAACTGATCTTCCCAGAGGTCGACTTGTACCAGTTTTTACATTCGTCTGTAAAGAATTCGAACATACTAGTAACGAATATATCAAGACACCTCTAAATTGTTTCCTTACCTTTCTATAATCCGACCTTCTGGGAATCCCAAACATGCTAGTAATGCTAAAGAATTGGTTACACATACGCTGTGTACGTAGATTCCTTCGTAGGTGTGCCACCCTACCCCAGGACTCTTCCAATTAACTGTAGTCAGCCTTCCCTACATATGACCTGGTGCGGTCGTAAATAAAACCGTCTATATCGTTTAATATGTGTTTTCATTTGTAACGTGTTTTCAGCTACAGTCACTATTAGGTCAAAACTTACAGAGTGTGAAAGAAGGGGCCAATAAGACATTCAGCCCCGCTTCTACATGGTTACGCATAAATATTGTTGACACTGACGCTGAACCCTGTTTTACACATTTTAGTTTTTTATCTGACGACGGCAGTAGCCGAACACGTTATAAATAAAGACATATATTAAACGGTCTAGACGATATATTCGCAAAGTACTAACACAGGAAATTTCCTTTCTCAATATACTATCCTCGCACATCGCAGGAAATGTTTCTGCTACCCATTCGCTTTGATCTACATTTATTATAACAGCAGGAAATAGAAATTATAGTTTTCTTGTATTGGCTGTCGACATGTTATATCCTCTATACTTCAGCCATCGTTATTTATTTTGGCGCCGAAATAACAAAATTAATCCATCACTTTTAGTATCTCATTTCCTAATTTAATTCCCTCAGCATGTCCTCATTTAATACTTGTACACTCTATTACCGTCGTTTTACTTTTGTTGTAGTTTATCTTTTGATGTCTTTCCGAGATACTGTTCATTCTGTTCAACTGTTCTTCCAAGTCTTCTGCTGTTCCTGATAGAATTACACTATCGGCAAACCTTAAAGTTTTTATTTATTTTATTTAAACTTTAAATGCCTCCCCAGATTTCTCCTTGGTGTCCTTTACTGTTGGTTTAATACACAGATGGAGACGGGACTGTAGCCTATCCCAGTGCTACTCACTCGCTTCTCAACCACTGCTTCCGTTTCATTTCTTTTTTACTCTTAAAACTGATATCTGATTTCTGCACAAATTGTAATAAATTTTTCTTTCGCTCTATTTTAACCCTACTATCTTCATAATTTCAAAGTCTGTACTCTACACAACACTGTCGAAAAGTTTCTCTAAATCTACAAAAACGTTGGTTTCTGTTTCTTCAGTCAGTCTTTTCAGATCTGTCATGAGGTCAGTAATCTTTCCCGTATTCCTACATTTCTCTGGAATGCAAACCGGCTTTCATCAGTTTTCCCATCCTTCACAATTAATTTGTGCCATTATTTTGTAAGCATTGTTACGTGACAGTTTATGCCCAAACTGTCACGCAACATACTTTTATACTGTAACAGCCGGCCGTTGTGGCCGAGCGGTTCTAGGCGCTTCAGTCCGGAAGCGCGCGACTGCTACGGTCGCAGGTTCGAATCCTGCCTCGGGCATGGATGTGTGTGATATCCTTAGGTTTAAGTAGTTCTAAGTCTAGGGGACTGATGACCTCAGATGTTAAGTCCCATAGTGCTCAGAGCCATTTGAACCATTTTATACTGTAACATACAGATCCAAATAGTCAGTATACTCAGTTCTTCAATGCTGCACGAAAACTGCAGATACCGTTAACTACTGGCAGTGACTGCCCAGGTAACTATTTCTTAATCTCCTATTCTTTTCTTACTTTGAGGGAGACCTGTTATTTTCTGCAGTCTTGGGGTCGTTCCTTAACTGGTTTGTGATAGGGAAATGAACTCACAAGGGTTGGAGTGTCATAAACTACTTCGGCGCTAAAAGGTACCCCTGAGGGAAGTCGCAATGTCGCATATCTGCACAGCAGTCACGTAGGAGAGCGGCCTGCATTCCATAAAAACTGTATTGTGCACGACTCTAGAGGGAATCCTTTTTGACAGGGTCTGTAAGCCAGATGAAAAACTCAGATGTTGAGACTGTGAGACTAGCCATTGGTAGCGCCCATGCCACTCAGGAATGTTCATTTATATCTGAGCAACAGGGTCTGTGATAGTCTCACAGAAGGCACATTTTCCGATGCGTGTATATGTGCAAACCTTTCAGTTGGCTGGATTTGGAAATCTGTCACGTAGTGGAAAAGATTCACTGCCTTCCTTCCCACACCCCACCATTACTCATTAATCATGAAAAAATTTGCAAGACTAGAAATTTTTTGAACCCTGTTTATAATGGTCAACTGTGACTGGCTAGTGATATTCCTACGCTGGTAGGATCAGACAGGTTTCGGAGAGTTAAGTCAGAGCACTGTTGCTGGAGGGATGTCAAAGAGAATGCTTGCTCCAGGGACGCTGAAGAATATACTCACGGTAGAGAGAAATGTCTCCAACTTAGAGCAGAGCACACAGGATGAGATGGACTCAAAATTTCCTGTCGCTATCGCAGCCATCTTCCACATTAACAGTTGGAGTGGTAAGCATGAGCTCTCTATGCAGTCTCTGAGCTTAGTGGGATGTGAAGCTAGTTCAATTGCATCAGGGTTTAATTGCGCAGTTTTAACGTTTGCAGCCAGCTAGTCGCACCAATCATGCACTTTGGCTAATCTACTGGTGTTCTTACTTGCTTTTCCGGGGATCTTTCTTTAAATTGCTAACCATTCAAGGAGTCATTAGCCCTATCCATGACATACTTCCAAATTATAGTTCCATGTGCCCATTCACCTGTGCCAAGGTTATGGTTTATACATCCAATTTCTTGCCCATGTATTAAATATTTATACGCTTCATTCAGTGAGTAAGTCATTTTGTTTGATGTCTTTTGACAATAAACAGAATTTTTACAGTGACCGTTAGTTTTTCTTTCTAGTTTCATGAGTCCCGTCATTAATATATCCATGTGAATTGTGACAGCCATACTTTCACGCTTAACTGGACCACCCTCTAGTAATTTCATATAATAAGACATTATCCATTGTGTAACATTGTTTGTCTAAGATTAACATGATTTTGCGAGGATCTTCCCATTCCTACAGATCACCAGGCATTAATTAAATAACAGATTGATAGTATTCGTATCATATGCACCAACATTCTTTAGTATTATAATTATTAGACCTATCTGGAAACCTGAGCCGCGCGGGGTAGTCGTGCGGTCTTAGGCATCTTGTAACGGTTTGCGCGGCTCCCCCCGTCGGAGGTTCGAGTCCTCCCTCGGGCATGGGTGGGTGTGTGTGTTGTCCTTAGCGTAAGTTTGTTTAATTAGTGTATAAGCCTAGGGACCGATGACCTTAGGAGTTTGGTCCCATAGTCTTTACCACAAATTTCCAAATTTGAAAGCTGAGGGTTGTGTTATGCATGAGTCTGCCCAGAATGTCAGCAATTCTGAGGGGTTGCCATGAACTCGACGCACCTTGTTTCGGCGTCGGTCTTTCACTGCTTTGTCAAATTATTCTCTCAGTAACATAACCCCCCATCTCATATATCATTTACTCCCTCTTCCCTTTTTGTAATATTGTATTCAAGTTCATTTCCATTGCAGCAGACATCAACAATAGAGGTTGCAAAATTCTGTTGCATCTTGATATGAAATCTAGGTAGAAGCTGTAAGATACCTACAAGGTTTTGAAAACGACTTACCTGTAAAAGTAAGACAGGATATTTCCTAAATTAAAAGTCATGCTCTCTTACATTAGATGTTTTGACCATGGATCAAGCTAGTGACGTATTCTGTGTGCAAATAGTTTTTAGAAAATTAGCTAAGTCCTGAGGACTTTTTTTGCAACGATTTACAATGGGTATAGCAAAACGACACTGAGTTTTTCCCAGAATACTCGTAACAAACATCTTGCTATGCATGAAAGGTGTGTAGAGCAACGTGGTTTGCAGCCACGAGCAGCGCTGTGGGCGCGTGGACCCAGTCTGTTGGAGTAACTGACAACTACAAGAATTCAAATAATCATGCTTCATGTAGACTGAAGGGCTGTCACCCTGCCAACTGTATCAACTCTACACCTACCTTTTCTGCCGAAAGATGACGCATAGGAACGCGAAGTTTAATATTCACAGTGAATGAATCTAGTTTTGATATTAACTGCAATGAGAAATAAAAAAAAAATTACCAACTGCCGAAGACAAGTTGTTCATTTTACATCGAGTGATCATATGGTCACTGCTAATCACAAGGAGTCAGTTAAATAGGAAAGCGATTGGCAAGGAAAATTGATTTGAAAGAAAGGTTCGACATAAATCCATATAATTGTCTCCAATGATAGTCAAATGGCGAAAGAACAGGTAAAGTTAATACTCAAAAAGCACATGGCGCGCACACACAGTTCCAACACGTGAGAAAATCAAAGGGTCATTGGTAGGGAGTGTGACGAAATCAAATGTTCTGCTGATAAACCTAGTCTCCTCACCAAAGCACAAAGCAAAAGTGATTTGTAAGAGATCTCATCTGTAAGAGTGATAGCACTTCCCTAGTATAGGTCAATGAACTGCAGTTTGCCGCCTGCTGTACCTACGACCGTGCCTGTGTTATCGTTCCGTTTCATATCCCTAAAAACTGTTACACTCTGGTACTTGTGTGATCTGGTATAGGGCAGTATGCTTTTTAGTTTTGTGAAGTGCGCAATTTTACATTTCTGAACGTTTAACCCTAAATCCTAAGCATCGCGAATTAGCATCATAGCAGGCCGACTCTGACAAATGGAAGGTTAATTTTTTTGAATGCCAGTTGTAGCCTCCCCACTATATTCATTTCTATGTGAAATTCAGTCCTACTTTACATCCCACTCTATAAAAGTCTACGTATTTCCAAAACTACACTCCTGGAAATGGAAAAAAGAACACATTGACACCGGTGTGTCAGACCCACCATACTTGCTCCGTACACTGCGAGAGGGCTGTACAAGCAATGATCACACGCACGGCACAGCGGACACACCAGGAACCGCGGAGTTGGCCGTCGAATGGCGCTAGCTGCGCAGCATTTGTGCACCGCCGCCGTCAGTGTCAGCCAGTTTGCCGTGGCATACGGAGCTCCATCGCAGTCTTTAACACTGGTAGCATGCCGCGACAGCGTGGACGTGAACCGTATGTGCAGTTGACGGACTTTGAGCGAGGGCGTATAGTGGGCATGCGGGAGGCCGGGTGGACGTACCGCCGAATTGCTCAACACGTGGGGCGTGAGGTCTCCACAGTACATCGATGTTGTCGCCAGTGGTCGGCGGAAGGTGCACGTGCCCGTCGACCTGGGACCGGACCGCAGCGACGCACGGATGCACGCCAAGACCGTAGGATCCTACGCAGTGCCGTAGGGGACCGCACCGCCACTTCCCAGCAAATTAGGGACACTGTTGCTCCTGGGGTATCGGCGAGGACCATTCGCAACCGTCTCCATGAAGCTGGGCTACGGTCCCGTACACCGTTAGGCCGTCTTCCGCTCACGCCCCAACATCGTGCAGCCCGCCTCCAGTGGTGTCGCGACAGGCGTGAATGGAGGGACGAATGGAGACGTGTCGTCTTCAGCGATGAGAGTCGCTTCTGCCTTGGTGCCAATGATGGTCGTATGCGTGTTTGGCGCCGTGCAGGTGAGCGCCACAATCAGGACTGCATACGACCGAGGCACACAGGGCCAACACCCGGCATCATGGTGTGGGGAGCGATCTCCTACACTGGCCGTACACCACTGGTGATCGTCGAGGGGACACTGAATAGTGCACGGTACATCCAAACCGTCATCGAACCCATCGTTCTACCATTCCTAGACCGGCAAGGGAACTTGCTGTTCCAACAGGACAATGCACGTCCGCATGTATCCCGTGCCACCCAACGTGCTCTAGAAGGTGTAAGTCAACTACCCTGGCCAGCAAGATCTCCGGATCTGTCCCCCATTGAGCATGTTTGGGACTGGATGAAGCGTCGTCTCACGCGGTCTGCACGTCCAGCACGAACGCTGGTCCAACTGAGGCGCCAGGTGGAAATGGCATGGCAAGCCGTTCCACAGGACTACATCCAGCATCTCTACGATCGTCTCCATGGGAAAATAGCAGCCTGCATTGCTGCGAAAGGTGGATATACACTGTACTAATGCCGACATTGTGCATGCTCTGTTGCCTGTGTCCATGTGCCTGTGGTTCTGTCAGTGTGATCATGTGATGTATCTGACCCCAGGAATGTGTCAATAAAGTTTCCCCTTCCTTGGACAATGAATTCACGGTGTTCTTATTTCAATTTCCAGGAGTGTATGTTCCCACAAACTGTTATGTAACTTAAAGTCGTATGCTAACTTTGCACTAAACATAACCTAATTTGAACAGAACTGCAACTGACCTGAATGCAATTTGTCTTACATAAGATGCGCAACCGAAGTAAAACAATTATCTGGCTCTTATCAATATTTCCATTTTCTTCCCAGCTTTACAACATTGTTGCAGATGTTTCGATAGCACAGCCAGGCAGGAGCTAAGCTAGACTTCTATTTTTAAGGAAAATTTCCAAACAGTATTCAAACTATTGCACCATATGGTGGAATGTGATAATGCATAATGATAAACCTTTAAGCGGTGGGATGGGGAGAGAAACTGTTCCTATGAAATGATATTTCAAAACAACGATTTTAGAATGAAGTACATATTTATAAAGACAGAATAAAACTTCGCGTCATCTTGACACATAACATAGGTCGAAACAATACTATGCTTAACAAAGAGAACAATGGTTTAAAGAGGGTCCAATGTTAACAGAGAATTTCTACAAAAATCAAACAGCTTAATCAGTTAATACGTTAATGCATGGCCGGCCGAAGTGGCCGTGCGGTTAAAGGCGCTGCAATCTGGAACCGCAAGACCGCTACGGTCGCAGGTTCGAATCCTGCCTGGGGCATGGATGTTTTTGATGTCCTTAGGTTAGTTAGGTTTAACTAGTTCTAAGTTCTAGGGGACTAATGAC